>NC_136420.1:213850740-215193240 GCF_052625555.1 Lactuca saligna
CTATTATCACTCAAAACACTGGCTTCAACAACACCTAATAAAACTCCAGCTTACATCTTTGAAGGTTTTGGGAAGATGTCAGGTGTAAATTTCTGGGCTGCACTTAAACTGCCTTTCACCTTCATTGCACCCCTGCATACATCCACCATATAACGAGTCAATGATCCACCAAAATTTATGATGATTTAGTCCCAAATTTGTCATTTTTGCACAATGGTGTCAAAACTCGTTGTTTAATGTTTACCTCATGAAAGCAATTTGAGGGTTCATTTTCCCAGTTGCAACCTTGAAGAAGTCTTCATCTGTGAAAGAAAAGGTGGCATCTGGCTTTCCACCTTCATATGCACCTGGAATCCATGATTATACTTTTCATTAATTATTTGAAAAATCCTTATGCTGATGGAGTCAGCTCAAAAGTAGGAGGATCAATTATTAGTTTTGTAATTTCTCTTTGAAAGATCAAATACGTCAAACAGAACACACAGGGGCTGAAACCCTAATTCTTACTCATGGAAATAAAGCAGAAATTGATCAGATTTACGATAGTACAACAGAAAAGATATAGAGTATTATCGTTGATTAGACAGATAAGAGAACTAATGAGCATCAATTTAGGAATTTCAGACCTTTGGTAACCTCTCCTTTTTTGAGATCGACAACGTAAATCTCCTCGTTGAATCCAAGTTTCTAAATAAAAACAGATCACGACAAATCAAATTCAATTGCCACTAATTTCAGTTGTAAAAACCAATCAATTGAAGAAAAACAATTTTATTAATATTCCGACCTTGGGGGCGATATTGATTTGATAAACGAGTCCGATCTTCTTGGTGACGGCTTTGCCGGCGTCAGAGGAGAGATGGGTTTTCATTTGCTCCATCAAGGCGGCGGATTTGAGGTCGGATGAAGCCATTGGCGGTGATTTCGAGAGAGATTAGTTGGGGAGAAATGAGAATAGGAGTGGGAGTGTGAGATAAACATGGAAGTAGATGCATATTGAATATTGATAGAGGACGGGTAAACGTAACGGTTTCTGGTACCAGAAAGATTACGTGAAGATGACGAAGTGTTTTCACTTGTAAAGCTGCCGATTAAAATTGTAGTAAAAAGTAAAAAGCCGCTATGGTTATTCAATATATTATTATTATTATTATTCTTAATGTAAATGAAATTACAATTATATAACCTTTATACTTAGTTTGGAGGACTGGTTCCACTGAAACCGTATTCCATTCCCGTCATATAAGCGTCATGTCATTTTTTACCACACCAAAGGGTGGTGCCACACTTTTATTTATTTATTTTTTATTAACTATTTTAATTTAATAAAATTTATTTTTTTAATAAAAAAAACATAATTTTAAAAAGAAAATATTTCATTAATTAAAAATACAAATACCATACATTACTTAACTTAAAAAAAAACTTAAAAATTTAGAAAAACAAATTAGAAACATAAAACCTACAACTTAAAAAAAAACACACCAAACGATTAAAAACTTGAAAAAAAGAGCTAGAAATTAGTCACGATTGATGTAACGTTTTTTCATTTCCTCTTTCATCGCCAAAACCACTTCAATGTCGGCCCCGATCATATTCGATGTGTCCGTCGCTAATATTCGCATGTCGCTCTCTCTTTGTTTCCGAAGCTCTCTTTCAGAAGCAATTTGCAAAATCTTGTCAATTCTGTCTTTTATACCCTTCATGTGGGCTTCCATGTCTTTCAAATCATCTGAATCCGATGCTTTGCCTTTGCCTTTGCTTTTTGAGTTTATATCTTTATTTAATAATATATCTAGGAAAAATATGTGGCCGCCAAAAGATTCATTTGGACTTGGTTTTGAACTTATGACATTGGAGCTGAATTTAATTACTTTAACTGGTGTAAGTGGTCTGAGATTTGTAACCAATCAGGGTAAATACTAGGGAATTTTTAGAAAAAAGATTTTTGAGAAAAAGATTGTTGTTGACCAACAAACAGCTGGAGTAGGGCATTGATATATTTTTGTGAATCAGAGATGATTGAGCATGTTTTGTCACATACAATTAGGCATGAGCAAAAGAACCGAACCGGTCGGAACCGGACCGGAACCGGGAACCGGCTTCGGCCAAAATTAAGAACCGAACCGGCCCGGCGGTTCTACCGGTTCCGGTTCCACCGGTTCCCGGTTCCTACCGGTTCTTGTCGTGTCTTCAAATATTGGAACCGGTCCTTGAAAAATAGCATCATACGGTTCCGGTTTTTGCCGGTTCTACCGGTTTTTGCCGGTTCCGGTTATATTGGTTCCGGTTCCTACCGGTTCCCGGTTCCAAAAATCCACAAAAATAATGTCCCGGTCCCGGCCCGACCGGTTCTATCGGGTTCCGGTTCCGGTGCCGGTGCCGGTTCCGGTACCGGTTTCGGTCGGTTCTCCGGTCCATATGCTCATCCCTACATACAATTTTACGAGAGTAAGACCATAATTTGTTCCATGAATTGGCTTATTGATATTAAAAGAGAATAAGTGTTGTGATCTTTGATTCTGTTGAGTTGTATTAGGGAGTGGCTAAGTCTTGTTTCTATTATTATATGATATTTTGCGACTAAAGCTAAGTTGACTCAGGGTAAGACAGGTACATTCTCAACTATGGTACAAAAACAGGGTTAAATGGGTTGGATCTTTATCATGTTTGTTTTTGTTTCATGCATAAAATTTCAAAAAGATTTGATTTTGATTTTCTTTTCTTCTTTCATTTTATTTTCTCTAGTTTAAATTTTTCTTGTTCTTTCTTGAGGACAAGAAAGCTTCAAGCTTGGGGAGATTTGTTAGATGCATTTCATGCATTCATTTTGTAGTTTTAATCCATAAAAGTGTATTGCATTTAGGTTTAAAATCATGCATTTTGCATATATTTCGGGATTTTTCATGATGCAATTTCATTCACACACTTTTATGATATTTCAGGGACTTTTGGAGGTTGGATCTTGTTTTAGGAGGTTAAAAAGAGTTGGGGGCAAAATTTCGAGACTTGCGAATCATTAAGGAGAGAGATAAGAGAAAAATGAAGATTTTAGCTTTTCAGAGATTTACACAGCCGTGTAAATGTAAGCCTATAGTTTACACGGGCCGTATAAACGCATACTCGTTAGAAATGTACTTCAAAGGCCTGGCAAATTTGAGCAATTTACTTTTTGCATTTACACGGCCGTGTAAATGATCAGTTATAGTTTACACGGGTCGTGTAAACGTGTCGCCAGCTTTTAAAACAGTTTCATTCTAGTTTAAAGAAGGTAACCGGTTCAAAAGGAAAAGAGGTCGTATTTTGGAGTTCTAGGAGGCGATTTTAGGAGCTTTAAGAAGACGATTGTTGCTTGAAAACACTTGTATTTCATTTTGATTTCAATTTGTAAGATTTAACTCTTAATTTCTAGGTTTGTGTTTATTCTAGTCATGAGTGGCTAGAAACTTAATTCTCCAACTTTATGTCTTGACATTTGGATGTGATTTCAATCATATGACTTGATGTTTGCTTTCAATTTTCTATCTAGTGAATTTGATTTTGTCTCAATCGAATGTTTGTGTCACAACTAGAAATTTTGTGCCTTGTAATCACAACACTCAAGTAAGAATTATGAATCCAAGACATGAAAGCATGCATGATACTTACTCTATAACAACAAAATTGCAATCAAATACACCATACAAGCATTACAAATAGTCAACAAGCAATTGGAAACCCTAGAAGTTCTTGTTTAGGTCCATTTTGGTCTAGGACTTCCTTATTGGGCCCAATGGACCAGTAAGCTTCCAATTTGACGATCTTGGGCTTAGAACTCTTAAATGGGCTCTAATTGAACCCACTTGCAATTATTTCAATGTTTTGGGCCATATTGGGCCTAGAATGAAATAAATCAATTATATGAACCATTTTTGGGCCATATTTAACCTAATGTAGCCCTAATAGGTCATAAGGATCATATTTATGGTTATTTGGACCAAAAATCACTCAACATAATCAAGAGATTGGGCTTAAGCCTTTAAGGCCCAAAACTCACTTCTTTTTCTCAAATTCTCGGCCCAAGTGGGATAAAAAAAGAGAGAGAGAGAGAGAATGAAATTAAAGGAGTTAACTTTTAAGTTGACACCTCATGAATATCCAACATATCTCCAAGAATTAGCTCCCATATATCCATGCATAGTTTCATATATCAAGGCAAGCTAATCTCTTCCCCCTCTCTCTTTTCATTCGGCCGAGAGCCTCCCAAACATACACACTTCATCCAATTTTCTTAAACCAACTCTCTCAAAGAACATCCTCACCTTCCTTTATCAAATTTTCGAGACTCAAGTCCATTTCAAGGAGATTTTTCATAAGAATCACCATCTAAGGTAAGTTTATACTTAAATCTATGATCTAGGTTCCTTGAATTATCAAACATCTCTTCTTAACTCATAAGAAATCATGATCTTGCATCCTAGAATCACCTCAAATTTGAGATCTTCATCAAAGTGTTGCTAGGACCGAAAATCATCTCATTTTCTTCCATCTCTTCTCCAAAACCGAAACCACACCCAAAGGTGAGCTTCATACTCCTTATTTTTCGGTTTTACAAGTTTTATGGGGGGGGGGGGGGGGGGGGGAATACAAGCAAAGGTGTAGATCTATGTGTACATGTATGCTTTGTGTGATTTCTATGTTTATATTTGTGTTTTTATGTGATTGTGATGTTGGATCTAGTCAAAAGTCCTTAAAACCGAGATTTGCATCAAGTTATATGATACTAGCATAAATTATATTACTACATACATATCATTTTTAGAAAAATAACCAAGTGGTTTGATATTAACTTCTTTGGGCTAAAAACTCATTTTTGGGCTTAAAATATTAAAAATATAAAGTTAAAGGGCCCAAAATGACAAGATACAAATTCTGATGTTTGAAATATGTCAAAACAGTTTCAATAAGGTATTTTCTGGAAATATATTCTTTTGAGGGATTAAAATGTAAAATATTAAGCATAATGGGCCAAAAATGGAATTTTCGGCCCAATAAAGCCCAATATGCGAGATTTTCAAATTTGAAGGGCTGAAACCGTATTTTTCTGTAAAACAGGGGACTACTAGTGCTCCAAGTCCATTTCAAGGGTTAAAAACACTTTTCATATTTAAAAAGGACCAAAGATGCAAAATTTTTCTATTTTGGGCCAAAAGTGTAAAAGTTGCGAAAAATGAGGATTCAACCGAGAAAACTTCATTTTGAGGGACTAAAACTACTTTCAAATAAATATGAGCTGAAAAATACCATTTTTAACAAGTTTTGATATTAAAATGTCAAGAAAAATGGTCTAGGGACTAAATTGGAAATTCTTTTATTCAAAGGGTTAAAAGGGTAAACTCATAAAAGAAAGAGGCTGCAAATAGAAAAACTCCAAAGTTTAAACAATAGATACGTTGAGATAAAATACTGGTATCGGGACTACCAACAAAACCTAATACACCATCAATACCAAAAATCGTTACTAAATAAATTGATTCGGTCTCGAATCAATAACGAATCTGAAACTACTAACACAACGATATTCAATACACACACACGGACATTTCGGGAGTTCATGTCACACCCCCAAACCAAGGATGGCGGAAACGTCCGGGGGTGGAGGACTTCATGTAGAGTATCACAACAATGAGTATAATAGTGCTCAAAGTAAAAACAACCAACACAAATATAATTGAAAACGTTACATCAAAGCACAAGTTTACATAATTCACATCAATTACATTATAATACAAAATGAACTGTTTGACGATTTATCGTCCCATCCTCAAAACGTTGTTGATTTCCTGTTTTCACTGAATTCCTGAGAATACAAGTAGTTTTGAAAAGTGTCAACACAAAGGTTGGTGAGTTCATAAGAGATTTCGTTAGAACAGTAAATCGTTTTCCAAAAAAAAAAAAAAAAAAAAAAAAAAACGTTAGAGTATGTATCCAGAAAACCCGATGTTTTCTTTAAAACCTGTGTAATGTCGTTCTACGACTGAAGACCAAAATGTATAAGTAACCCTTCTTATTGGTAGAAAATGTTATGTATTTAAATGGACATGGACGCTTTTGAATTAAACGAAATTTCTGTACGTTCTCATGTTTGTTAATACATTATCTATATGTAGCCCTAAATTAGAGGACCGAGTAATACAAGTATTGACCATACTTAAAAGTATAAATGTGGTTTCAAATGATGTGTAGTCGTAACTACCAAAACCAAAGGTGTACAGTAATATCTGTACTCATAGAGATAAAAAGGTGATTTTAAATCGACATAAAACTCAGCTAGGTTTTAAAAATAAAATCCCGTAAACTTATGGATTGTTCCCTATGTGAGCCGTTATAATCATACTATGACTATGTGAACCTGCCACGACGTTCTCAGTGTCGCGAAAAATAAAATGACATTTGTCACCCGTAGACCTGCAGGTCCAACTGTAGCTAGCAGCAAGGTGTGGGGTGTCAATCCCAATATAGATCTATATACAAGTATCACGTTCTCCCTCAAGGAGATTCTGATTATAACTACCAGGAATTATATCCCGCACTCGGACGTACGGGGAGATAGAGAGATAGGGATCGAAAAATAGAGAAACTCACAATATAGGATAACAAGTTTACGTTAATTGTGTGTGAATATAAATATTTCTTGTATGAATGTACCTTTCTTGTACGAGTGCGTAGAGTGATGTATCATAAACTATACCTATTATAGTTTATCTAAAATGTATGTACTATGTATGAACCCTTTTTATGGAAATGTAACTAGTGTTGTGAATTTATCAAAACATAGATTAACTTTCGTGAAATGTGTGCGAATAGAAATCTTTCTTGTATGAATGTACCCTTTTTGTACGAGTGCGTAGAGTGATATATCATAAACTATACCTGTTATAGTTTATCTAAAATGTTTTTAATATGTATGAATTCTTTTATGAACATGTATTAGTATTGTGAATTTATCAAACTATACCTCTTATAGTCTAATAATACGTGTTCCAAAATGAATGAATAATATTTAATATTTAATATGAATGTCTTAATTCCAGTTCATAATGATAAACTAACATGGAAACACATTCAAATATTAGAACTTATGATTATACACTTTGCTCAACATAATACAAAGTGTTATGATATTTACACGCTGTTGGCTAACTTTAGCCATTCTGCCCTGTATTTGGAAAAATCATAGAAAAATCATACGAAGTCGAAAACTAGATCCGTAAATTTTGAGAGTTCACAAAATGTGTCTAGTTTGCTCATAAATTTTATCTCAATTTATAATGACCTCTAACTTGGGTGAAAAAGTCCAAAATCACAGACTGGTCCGGATTGTTGTTTGAAATGATAGGCAGTTTTGTAAAAATCACCATAAATTGTAGAAAAATCGTATGGAGATGTGCAAGTAGCCATTTTAAAGCTAAAAACTCGAACTATTTGCACCTTGTACAGTTTTGAAAACAAAATGTTTAAGATGCCCAAAACAGTCCGTGAATGGAGTTGAACTTTTCTGATGAAGGCTGTTAGAAAAATCTAGTTATATTCTTAGTGTTTTAACTTGTATTCCCCCCCTGAAAACTTGAGAAAACATGAAAATGTAGGGGTATGAACTCACCTTGAGTGATTTCAGTAGATGATTGTTGAAGAATGGAAGTGTTTAATTCAAGAACACTTGGAGATGCCTTGAAGGTTTCGAGAATCTAACATCATAGTTAGGGAGTTTGTGTAAGATATTCATGACTTGAGTAGAATGAAGTGAAATAATCATAAGGAGGATGACTTTTACTTACTAAGAGTGGAAGAACACTTGAAAACCAGCCTTGAATCTCGAAATTTGAGTGGGAAAAGTTTGAGAGAAAAGTGGTGTTTGATACTTAGTGAAATGAGGGCAAATGAGAGGAAATGAGGAGAGAGGATGAATAATCAGCCCTCAAAAACGTGGGAAGAGGGATAATTGAGTGGAAAAGACATTGATGTGACATAGGTAAGGTGGGGAGGTATGGCTGGTCATAGAGTGGGTGTGGGGTGGTTGCTTGTGACTGCGGATCAATAACACTGCTTTGAATGCGAAGTTGGATTTAGCTTTGCTATAAGTTTCAATCGATTTTGAAATTGAGTATTGTTCGCATTTGTATGAGTGTAGTCGATGAATCGATAAAGCAAGAACATATGAGTTTTGATTCGCAATTGGATTGATGATTGAGGGATGATTCGTGAAGAAAAACGCGAAGTCAAGGACTATGAAATTGTTGTTTGCAAGAATTTAAAACCTCGATTGTGGATTTGTTGATGCTCATTTTGCGAAAGTAAAACAATCGAGTGTTCGCATCTATGAATCAATTTGAAGTCAATTGGGTTAATATTCGCATATGGGTTCAACATATGAATTTTTGATTTCGCAAGTTTAGAGTTCAAGAACTAAACTGTGTTCGCATCTGGAATGAAAATTTTGTGAATCGCATTTGATTAATTAGGTTAAAATGCGAAGGTGATTAATGCGAAGGGATGCGAAAGGTGTAAGAATGAAAATGCGAAGTATTTCACAGTAGAATGCGAATTGGGGAAGAAAACAGAAGATTTCAATTATTGTCCCTGGAGTTTCGCATTTTTGGAATGAAAATTTTGTGAATCGCATTTGATTAATTAGGTTAAAATGCGAAGGTGATTAATGCGAAGGGATACGAAAGGTGTAAGAATGAAAATGCGAAGTATTTCACAGTAGAATGCGAATTGGGGAAGAAAACAGAAGATTTCAATTATTGTCCCTGGAGTTTCGCATTTTTGGAATGAAAATTTTGTGAATCGCATTTGATTAATTAGGTTAAAATGCGAAGGTGATTAATGCGAAGGGATGCGAAAGGTGTAAGAATGAAAATGCGAAGTATTTCACAGTAGAATGCGAATTGGGGAAGAAAACAGAAGATTTCAATTATTGTCCCTGGAGTTTCGCATTTTTGGAATGAAAATTTTGTGAATCGCATTTGATTAATTAGGTTAAAATGCGAAGGTGATTAATGCGAAGGGATGCGAAAGGTGTAAGAATGAAAATGCGAAGTACTTCACAGTAGAATGCGAATTGGGGAAAGAAAACAGAAGGTTTCAAATATTGTCCCTGGAGTTTCGCATTTTTGGAAATAAATACTCAACTTCGCAAATGGGGGTCATAAAATGATGAAATTGCAGAATTTTTTTTTTTTTTTTTTTTTTTTTTAGAGATACACACACATAGACAACCACACATATATTTAGGTTAAGGAGGTATAGGTGTTCGCACTTTTTGCTTTATGATTTCTCATTAGAATAGAGAGTTATGTAGAAGTTTCATAGTGTGAATTTTAGTACTCATGGGCAAATTGAGTCGAACGGTTTGACTTGCTGACTTTAGTTGACTTTGACTTGACCGAAATTTGACGGTTGTCACATCATCCCCCCGTTAGAGGGAATTTCGTCCCGAAATTTGAATTTAGGAAAGGAGTAGGCATGAATAATCAAGCTGAGAAGTGAGGATACTTCTTAATCGACTGACTCACGCCCTCCCATGTGACTCTAGGTCCGTGGTTAATATTCCAGCGAACTTTCACTAATGGGAAGTGGCGTTGTTACATCCGCTTGACCTCGTTCCATGGTCACCATGGTTCTTCTGAGAAGGTGAGGCTCTTGTGGAACTCGATCTCGTCGAGGGGAATTGCAAGAGTCCTGTCGGATAGGTACTGCTTGTAACTTTGGGACGTGTTGGGTAGAGCGTACTTTACTAAACTCGCGGGAGTAGATTGAAGGAGCGAGTTACAGGGCTGATTCTGACAAGAATCTCGAAAGACACAATTATTTGGGGTATTGGCTTTCCATGCTTTCCGAAGCGTACTAAGCCTTCCCAGAGTGAGTGTTTCTAGAGGAATTCGGTCGGTCATACCGGAGTTCTAGAGGTTTCTTCTTCTTGTTTCTCTTCCTGTCACGGGTTGCTCCCTTTAGGGTCAAAGTTGGGAGGGGTTTCGTATTTTTTTGAGAAGTTCCAAAGGAACTAAGACAGTAGGTCAGCAAGACCCAGAATCTTGGCGTATTTCTGCTAACGCCTTCGGTGCTGACTGTTTCTCTATGGTTTTGATCGATTGAAAGGTTCCTTATGAATTTCCACCCTGGGTAATGATGTGTCTTGGGAATTGAACTCCTCAATTCCTAAACTCGTATCTGGAGAACTTCGGGAAATACTTCTCTTATCGTATTTCTTCCGTGGTTTGTTGTAGCTGCTCTCCTTGGTTTCCTTCTTACTACGAGGGTAGATAAGTAAGTCATTTGTAATGACGATGATGAGTTGATCTTAGCAAGAAGGGTATATCCTATTTATTACGTTCATGAATCCAACGAGTGGATCTGGTCCTATCCGAGGGTTATCACAACGAACTTTCAGCGTTCTTATCGAAATTGGAGGATCGTTCTCAGATATCTTTCTTCAATACTCGTGACTGGTGATATTCAGATCTCAGGTCCAATTCCTGAAGGGTACCTCGTCTCTTGAGGTTGGCCGGCCTATTCGTCAATGCGAGGTAGATAGTAAAGGTTTCTATAGAGATGTTGTCGGGGCCTCTGAAGTCGATGGAATCATGAGCAATTTGTCTTTCTAATTTGAAAAAAAAATAAGATGAGAGCTTTTCAGGGTGAGAAACTTGGTTCTTCAATTTCATTGTTGAGTAGTTCGACAGGTTTGACCCGACAGCTCTTGTAGCTCGGTAGGAAGTATGTGGGTTTGGTCCACACGACTATGACCTTTTTTTTTTTTTTTTTTTTTTTTTTTTTTTTTTTTTTTTGAAAGGTAGGGGATTTACTCGTCCTTCTGGGCAACCTTAGCCCAAAGCTCATGGCAGGACTCGTACTCTATCTGTCCCAAGCTTCTATGCTTGAACCTTGTCAGCTACATGTGTGACATTCCCGAAGGTCTCCTGTATATACATGTGATAAAGCTTCGGGAAGTATGACACTCCTCTGGTGCGTGTTTTGGAGCTCCACAGCGAGAGACGACCCAAAGGTCCGTGCTGGGTGTTTACGAGAGACGATAGTTTCGATAATCAAGGGTTAGGCGAAAAGCCCCTTTTTATAGTCGTTTAATCAAGAAGACGAGGGCAATATCAATCAAAATTGGAATACGACAACACTATCTTTTTAGATAGCAGGAGATAAGTTGTATTCGAAGGAAGAGATCACTAGAGTGATAGAGTGTCCTGTATTTCTTTTCTGTGTGTTCCGTTTTGTTTAATGTTATGATTATTGTAGATGATTTCATACCACAGTGTCTAGCACTGGTAGCGGGTGTGTTTTCGATAGCCAGTAATGATACTTGATATCATGACTCCTGGAAGGTCTCCTTACGATCGAGCGGTATATGATTGTCGTATGAAAATTGACATCGTGAAATTTGTCGAGTGGGTGACCCCACTCAACCCCTAATACTAGACATGGAATCGGAGCCAGGATGGAATTTTCTATTTCAAGACTTAAGTATTTCGATTTTAAATTAACCCCGATGTATGGACAAGGTCATTACAACTTACAAGTAATGCTCCTATGGTCACATATGAATGTCTTTGGTTTGATTTGCATGAGAGAGAGAAAATATTTTAGCTACTTTTTTTTTTTTTTTGGAAAGAAGGTTACTTTAGTAAGTGTACCAAATTCATTACAAACATATAGTACTTAAACGTTTTATCGTTGGGAACATTACAAAAGTCCTAACATGGTTCCCTTGCTGCTCCTGTTGGTGTGTTCATCACATTCCTCCTGTTCCTTCGTCATTCTTCTCAGTTGGACATTTTCTCTTGAAGTGTCCCATTTCACCACATAGGTAGCATACTGGGCCTACCTTGGTGAAGTTGATTGAAGGGAGGTGATGGGCCGAGGCCCTACAGAAACGAGCGGTATGGCCTTTCCTGTTGCAGTTTTTACAGTGTATCTCCCGGCAAGCCCCATGGTGATGAAAGCCACATTTGTTGCACTTTGGGAGTGATCCCTCATATGGTCTGGCAGGCATTTGGGTGGCAAACCCCGAGGCTAGTGTCGAGGCATTTGTCATGACTGCTGTTGTGATGGTAGGGGCGGCCTTAGGCTGTTGTCTTTTAGTGTATCCCTTTGATTGGTGGCACTTTTTCGTGTCCCAAAACTTTCTCTTCTTGTTCGTAGGTTCGTGGCCTGAGGTATTTTTGTTGGTAGGTACCGATTGGTGTCCCTGATTGTTACCACAATTTGTATTGTTAGTACCGCTTCCACCCTTGTTGATGTTGTTAGCATTGAAATGCACCATGATGGCTGCCACGGCTGCTGTGACTGCAGCTTGAAAAGTAGCAGCGTCTATCCGAAGTGTGGGCGCCTTGCTAGTTGGTTTGTTGCCTCTTGGTGAAGACATAGCTCTGTTTCATGACGAAAAACGACTTCGTTAGTGGAAATGATTGTCTTAAGTGCATCCTTACAATTTATATTTACGCATATAAATTTTTGCACATTACTGTACTATCCTTAGTGTTTCTACTAACGCTCCCGAGATGGAGTTATGGCAGTAGGTAGGAGTGGGTTTCATACGGACGTTAAATCTTACTCCTCTTAGAATCATGTTTGTCCTAACAATCTTGGCTGAGGAAATTTTGAGGGGATCCGGTGCATTAGTGCTGGTATGATCGCACACATAGGTCTGTGAAGAAGAAACTTCTCAATAAATGCTTAAAGGCAAGACGATAATGAGTTTCTGGGATGGCTATATGTCGCGAGTTTTTCTAACTAAGTTTATCTCATATCGATTTGTATCAAAGTTTGGTTGTTTAGGGTGTTCTGAAAACAATTTATAACGAGATTCTTTGTATAATAAACTCATGTACTTTAGTAGTTCTGTTTCCAAGTGAAACCTTATACTTGACCCAAGCTAGGTCCTTATCACGACCTATTGATGTATGCTTAATTATATAATTAAGGCTAGATAATCCTTCGAGTCTGTTAGGTACGTCCTAAATCCATCTTGTTAATATGACTCTAGAAATCGTGGTTTCAGTGAAAATTCTGACCTCGATGCAGGTCTACTTCACATTTGTGCATGGGCGGGTTTTGATAATAGATAGTTTCCTCGATTAGTATGACCATTTAGTTTGTAGTGTCGTGATTTTACTTACAATAGAGTAGCACCAACGCGTACTTATGGAGCTAATTTACCAGGTCTGGTGAGCGGCATGAACTCTACTCACGATGATCCATCCCTTGTGATGCCTGAGGCAAGGTCGATGCAATTTTGTAGCTTTGCCAATCAACGCCTGGCTACAATCATCCTTTCTTTGAATGATGTGTGTCCTACCCTGTTACTCTCTTTCCTCTTCACGAGTTGCGATAAGGTCCTAAAAAGAGAGTTGGTCTCGGGAATAGTAGTATAATTCTGAGTCACCGGTACATGAGATGGTGGGGTTTATAGTAGCGTGCAGTTTTCTGAACTCAGATTGTAGTCTTCCTGTTTTGATCCATGATCATCGCGATCTGCCGGGTCCTTGCCGAGAGGGCTTTGTCCGTCGGTCCCCCGTGGTTGAGGTCATAGCACCCTCGTTGGTCTCCACATGGTGGTTGTTTTCATTGTTGTCGACATTCAACCCTCGATCACGATTGCCCAACGGTTCACGGTTTCGTTATAGTCGAAACGGTTCACGGAACCCTTGCTATGCATGGAGGATTGATTACCTCCGGTCCCGCTTATGATTCTTCTCATAATCATTCACCATTCCTCGAGTTCAGATTAGGAAAGTAAGGATCGTCCGGTGAGTAGGATTTTTTTGCTAGGCCGTATTTGCGAGAGTAGAAGTGGAGGAGTTAAGTACTATGCGTCTAACTCTATTATCAATTACTCATAGGGGGGGTGATCCTTATTAGTTACTTCTATAATGACATAGTGCATACTAATTACATATAACACGATACGATAGACCTTTGAATAAGTGATCCCACTCTAAGTCCACATCCAAACAAGAAAAAGGAAATAAAGTAATGACCACAAATTCTAAGTCTATAATTTCTAAGTTATATATAACCTTAAGGTATCCACCTAGGGACTATAGACCTATCATTGAGGATCTATTTACTTTTCATATAAATTATGATATTACAAAATACTCCTATAGTATTTTAAACTCATGATCTATTCTTATGTTCTCATTGTGGTAGTGTTGGTAAGTTTTTAGACTTGTTGCCGTATCACAACTATTCTTGGGCATGTGCTAATCACTCCTCGGACCAGCATAGTTGATCAGGCTATGCCACTCCCAAGACTGACCATACATCCCCGAGCTTACCTGTGATATTCAACAATCATTACTTTTCTTTTATTCTAGAGTGGTGCTGACTTTAATATGTATGTATGCATGTATACCTTTTATAAGAAACTATTTATTTCTAAAAGTATGGTTGTTTTGAAACTTTAAATCAGAGACTTAGTCCCAATGCATTTATAGTTTGTATATCTTATGTGGGTTGATATACTGAGTTCACTATAAACAATGCTCTGATACCAATCTGTCACACCCCCAAACCAAGGATGGCGGAAACGTCCGGGGGTGGAGGACTTCATGTAGAGTATCACAACAATGAGTATAATAGTGCTCAAAGTAAAAACAACCAACACAAATATAATTGAAAACGTTACATCAAAGCACAAGTTTACATAATTCACATCAATTACATTATAATACAAAATGAACTGTTTGACGATTTATCGTCCCATCCTCAAAACGTTGTTGATTTCCTGTTTTCACTGAATTCCTGAGAATACAAGTAGTTTTGAAAAGTGTCAACACAAAGGTTGGTGAGTTCATAAGAGATTTCGTTAGAACAGTAAATCGTTTTCCAAAAAAAAAAAAAAAAAAAAAAAAAAACGTTAGAGTATGTATCCAGAAAACCCGATGTTTTCTTTAAAACCTGTGTAATGTCGTTCTACGACTGAAGACCAAAATGTATAAGTAACCCTTCTTATTGGTAGAAAATGTTATGTATTTAAATGGACATGGACGCTTTTGAATTAAACGAAATTTCTGTACGTTCTCATGTTTGTTAATACATTATCTATATGTAGCCCTAAATTAGAGGACCGAGTAATACAAGTATTGACCATACTTAAAAGTATAAATGTGGTTTCAAATGATGTGTAGTCGTAACTACCAAAACCAAAGGTGTACAGTAATATCTGTACTCATAGAGATAAAAAGGTGATTTTAAATCGACATAAAACTCAGCTAGGTTTTAAAAATAAAATCCCGTAAACTTATGGATTGTTCCCTATGTGAGCCGTTATAATCATACTATGACTATGTGAACCTGCCACGACGTTCTCAGTGTCGCGAAAAATAAAATGACATTTGTCACCCGTAGACCTGCAGGTCCAACTGTAGCTAGCAGCAAGGTGTGGGGTGTCAATCCCAATATAGATCTATATACAAGTATCACGTTCTCCCTCAAGGAGATTCTGATTATAACTACCAGGAATTATATCCCGCACTCGGACGTACGGGGAGATAGAGAGATAGGGATCGAAAAATAGAGAAACTCACAATATAGGATAACAAGTTTACGTTAATTGTGTGTGAATATAAATATTTCTTGTATGAATGTACCTTTCTTGTACGAGTGCGTAGAGTGATGTATCATAAACTATACCTATTATAGTTTATCTAAAATGTATGTACTATGTATGAACCCTTTTTATGGAAATGTAACTAGTGTTGTGAATTTATCAAAACATAGATTAACTTTCGTGAAATGTGTGCGAATAGAAATCTTTCTTGTATGAATGTACCCTTTTTGTACGAGTGCGTAGAGTGATATATCATAAACTATACCTGTTATAGTTTATCTAAAATGTTTTTAATATGTATGAATTCTTTTATGAACATGTATTAGTATTGTGAATTTATCAAACTATACCTCTTATAGTCTAATAATACGTGTTCCAAAATGAATGAATAATATTTAATATTTAATATGAATGTCTTAATTCCAGTTCATAATGATAAACTAACATGGAAACACATTCAAATATTAGAACTTATGATTATACACTTTGCTCAACATAATACAAAGTGTTATGATATTTACACGCTGTTGGCTAACTTTAGCCATTCTGCCCTGTATTTGGAAAAATCATAGAAAAATCATACGAAGTCGAAAACTAGATCCGTAAATTTTGAGAGTTCACAAAATGTGTCTAGTTTGCTCATAAATTTTATCTCAATTTATAATGACCTCTAACTTGGGTGAAAAAGTCCAAAATCACAGACTGGTCCGGATTGTTGTTTGAAATGATAGGCAGTTTTGTAAAAATCACCATAAATTGTAGAAAAATCGTATGGAGATGTGCAAGTAGCCATTTTAAAGCTAAAAACTCGAACTATTTGCACCTTGTACAGTTTTGAAAACAAAATGTTTAAGATGCCCAAAACAGTCCGTGAATGGAGTTGAACTTTTCTGATGAAGGCTGTTAGAAAAATCTAGTTATATTCTTAGTGTTTTAACTTGTATTCCCCCCCTGAAAACTTGAGAAAACATGAAAATGTAGGGGTATGAACTCACCTTGAGTGATTTCAGTAGATGATTGTTGAAGAATGGAAGTGTTTAATTCAAGAACACTTGGAGATGCCTTGAAGGTTTCGAGAATCTAACATCATAGTTAGGGAGTTTGTGTAAGATATTCATGACTTGAGTAGAATGAAGTGAAATAATCATAAGGAGGATGACTTTTACTTACTAAGAGTGGAAGAACACTTGAAAACCAGCCTTGAATCTCGAAATTTGAGTGGGAAAAGTTTGAGAGAAAAGTGGTGTTTGATACTTAGTGAAATGAGGGCAAATGAGAGGAAATGAGGAGAGAGGATGAATAATCAGCCCTCAAAAACGTGGGAAGAGGGATAATTGAGTGGAAAAGACATTGATGTGACATAGGTAAGGTGGGGAGGTATGGCTGGTCATAGAGTGGGTGTGGGGTGGTTGCTTGTGACTGCGGATCAATAACACTGCTTTGAATGCGAAGTTGGATTTAGCTTTGCTATAAGTTTCAATCGATTTTGAAATTGAGTATTGTTCGCATTTGTATGAGTGTAGTCGATGAATCGATAAAGCAAGAACATATGAGTTTTGATTCGCAATTGGATTGATGATTGAGGGATGATTCGTGAAGAAAAACGCGAAGTCAAGGACTATGAAATTGTTGTTTGCAAGAATTTAAAACCTCGATTGTGGATTTGTTGATGCTCATTTTGCGAAAGTAAAACAATCGAGTGTTCGCATCTATGAATCAATTTGAAGTCAATTGGGTTAATATTCGCATATGGGTTCAACATATGAATTTTTGATTTCGCAAGTTTAGAGTTCAAGAACTAAACTGTGTTCGCATCTGGAATGAAAATTTTGTGAATCGCATTTGATTAATTAGGTTAAAATGCGAAGGTGATTAATGCGAAGGGATGCGAAAGGTGTAAGAATGAAAATGCGAAGTATTTCACAGTAGAATGCGAATTGGGGAAGAAAACAGAAGATTTCAATTATTGTCCCTGGAGTTTCGCATTTTTGGAATGAAAATTTTGTGAATCGCATTTGATTAATTAGGTTAAAATGCGAAGGTGATTAATGCGAAGGGATGCGAAATGTGTAAGAATGAAAATGCGAAGTATTTCACAGTAGAATGCGAATTGGGGAAGAAAACAGAAGATTTCAATTATTGTCCCTGGAGTTTCGCATTTTTGGAATGAAAATTTTGTGAATCGCATTTGATTAATTAGGTTAAAATGCGAAGGTGATTAATGCGAAGGGATGCGAAAGGTGTAAGAATGAAAATGCGAAGTATTTCACAGTAGAATGCGAATTGGGGAAGAAAACAGAAGATTTCAATTATTGTCCCTGGAGTTTCGCATTTTTGGAATGAAAATTTTGTGAATCGCATTTGATTAATTAGGTTAAAATGCGAAGGTGATTAATGCGAAGGGATGCGAAAGGTGTAAGAATGAAAATGCGAAGTACTTCACAGTAGAATGCGAATTGGGGAAAGAAAACAGAAGGTTTCAAATATTGTCCCTGGAGTTTCGCATTTTTGGAAATAAATACTCAACTTCGCAAATGGGGGTCATAAAATGATGAAATTGCAGAATTTTTTTTTTTTTTTTTTTTAGAGATACACACACATAGACAACCACACATATATTTAGGTTAAGGAGGTATAGGTGTTCGCACTTTTTGCTTTATGATTTCTCATTAGAATAGAGAGTTATGTAGAAGTTTCATAGTGTGAATTTTAGTACTCATGGGCAAATTGAGTCGAACGGTTTGACTTGCTGACTTTAGTTGACTTTGACTTGACCGAAATTTGACGGTTGTCACAGTTCAATACATACGTGGGAATACACAAACATCGATACACCATCTTTGGGCCCAAAAGTGTCAAATCTTGCTTGTTGGGCCTAGCTAGCCCAATGACCTGATCTTTAGGCCCGAAGACAACTTACTTACATGGTTGTTGGGTCTTACATGACCTAACTCCGTGTAAAAGGACTTTCAATGGCTTTTAGGCTATTGGGCCCCAAGGGTCCTTTGGTATGGCTAGTAAAGTCGAGAATTCACAAAAATGCGGGTCGGGCCAAGGGCCCTTCGCATTCACTATAGCCTTGAACGACTTATGGAATTATTGAGGTCTTTGTGCCCTCTTTTCTCCTCGGTTGTGGGGCTACGAGAAGTCAGAGTGGTTGGATTAAGTGAATAGTACGGATGACGCCTAAGGGATCGTTAGTATGGTTGTAAATTAGTCGTTTCTATTAATGCGTGTTTATAACAATTCACAATTCACATTTAATTCAATGTCACCTGGAATCATTGACTTCACATGTCGCAACGATACAACACCACACAAAAAGCGTAATTCAAAGTATTAGGAAAACATCGGGTTTTCCTAGGGTTTTTCAATACATACAACTACGAGATGCATAACAAGTACAACATTTTTTTTTTTTTTTTTTTTTTTTTTTTTTTTTTTTTTTTTTTTACATTTATAGAAACAAACAAGCATACTTATGGATCCTCACACTTTTTATACGATACTCTTTTTAGAAAATATCGGATTTTCTGGTGGTTTTTAAAACGTTTTATTTCAAACATTACTTATGAACTCACCAACATTTCATATGTTGACGTTTTTCAAAATGCTTGTATTCTCAGGTAATAGGTAAATCGAAGGGAAAATGTATTCAGTGACGTCATGTTGTTTGTTTAACTATTATCTAACAATTTACTTTTGGGGATGTAATGTTTAAAACAATGTACTAAGTGTAAACTCTACCAGTTCTACTATCTCAATGCATGGTGATGAATGATGTTATGTTTCATGTATATTCAATGTAATGGTATTCAATTGACTTACAACAGCCCTCGGACGTTTCCGCCGTCTGGTTCGGGGGTGTGACAGTTTGATTCTAATTGTGATTCTTATTGGCTATTTGAATTAGGGTTAGATCATTCAAGTTATCTAATTGCAAAATCCGCAATTGTTTTGTAAATTGGACTATGTAACAAACACTAATATGATTTCTATTGAATGAAATTAGTGTAAATCTTTTCACACATTCTTACGCTCCCGAGCTTGTGAGGTGTATTGAGTGTTGTTGGGAACTTTCACATAAATTTTAAAGCAACATTTTAATCTAATTCTAAGAGATTGTTTAGATTATGTTAGTAAGGTTAGGATTAATCACAGAGCTTATTTTGGTTAATTATTATGGTGAATGGGAAGTGTTAGAGTTTGTTAACACTTTCAAGTACCAACTTAGATAGAATTAAACAAATATCTTGTCATCCATGGAATCACATTTCTAATTTGTCTTGCATAGAGTTGGAGTTCTCACAAATCCTGAATTTGTTTCATTTAATTGATCATTTACTTATTGCTTTATTCTTTTGTTTAAATCATTGCATACCAACCCCCCATTTATGTGACCATTATTGTACCTTCTGCAAAAAGGTATAAACACTTGTCTTGTGTCTCTGTGGATCGACCCTGCTCACCTTGTATTACATATTTAGTGCAAAGTAACAGTGTTTTGGAGTCATTTTGTACCATTTTATTTGTTGGGTTTGACACGCCTAACAAAACTCAAGTTGAGATAAAAAATCAAATGGATTAAAATCCGGGCCGGGTTGTGGTAGTGGTTGTGCTGGTCGTTGTGGAAAATATGGAAACATACCGCCGTAGTGGTAATATGGAGGTGAGAAAATCGGTTGATCAAATGAAGGTATTGGTGTTTCCGACTGGTGTTTTTTCTTTGATGGGTCGTTTGGAATATGACATTTTTCAAAAAAAATTGAGAATAGGTGTAGAGATATGGTTAAAGGTTGTGTAAAATGGTAATATATATATATATATATATATATATATATATATATATATATATATATGTGT
The DNA here is from genome assembly GCF_052625555.1 of Lactuca saligna. Lineage (NCBI taxonomy): Eukaryota > Viridiplantae > Streptophyta > Magnoliopsida > Asterales > Asteraceae > Lactuca > Lactuca saligna. Next base: position 213,871,211 of record NC_136420.1, read on the forward strand.
GTGTGTGTGTGTGTGTGTGTATGTGTGTGTGTAGTAAAGTTAAAAAAAAAAGAAATTAACCACAAAGACTGATTCAACGGTCAAAAAAGCAGTGAAAACCCAAGGACAAATCATAGCACGCGGTATTTTCTAACCGCAGTGCAGCCAAGACTACACCAAACCGCGGCCTGGAGGCGGTGTTCGCAGTTGACGTGGCACAAACCCCGGTCCTAGACCGCGGCCACACCCTTCAGCCGTTATAAACATTGATTAATTTTGTAGTAAAAAGACATTATGGTTATTAAATTAGAATTATGATTTGGTGAGGACTCAAAAATTGATAATGGACAAATATTTACCGTAACATTAAAAAAATAAAGTATAGAGATTTGATTTTATTTATCTGCAAAATCTCAAAAATTCATATGACATTTTGATAATTATGTATGTTATATTAATAACTTTTGACATTATTAAATGCTAAGGGTATGAATGAAAAATCAAAAATAAAAATATGGAGAAAATAATGGACATACCAACTCTTTCCTCCACCCTCATTTTCTCTCTCTTACCATTGGGTGAATTCTTTTTAATGTATTTCGTTTTTTAACCACAACTTAAAAAAAAAATTAAAGTTTTTAAAATTTAATTTTTTACAAAATGAATATAATCATGAAAATTAAAAATAATTTATTATATAAAACCTACAAAAGAATTTTCTAAAAATCATAAAAATTTAAGGGATACTTTCATTCACTATACTGGTGACTTATACTAGTGATTTTGTAAAAAGATTTTTTTAAAAAATAATTTTGTGAAGTTATAATATTTTAATTTTAAGAAATAATAGTTTTTATGGGATATCATTTTGTCAAGGGATGAGCATAACCGGGTACCCGCCTATTTTAGTTGGAACCGGAACAGCTTCCGAAACCGGCGGTTCTTAAGTTATTGGAACAGAAACCAGAACCACCTACAACGGTTCCTATAAAATTGGAACTGCTCCAGGAACTGGTTCCGGTTCCAGGTACCCTTAAATATAAATTTTTTTATTTATAAATTATAGATTACATGACATGGATATTAATGTTTACAAACATCCGAATTAGAAATGGTATGAAACTAAACCAATTATAAAAACTTGATCTTTTACATAACCACCTATTAAACTTTAAAAACACTTCTCACAATTAAAAAATCATAGAAAACAATTGCCATCAAGTGAAATTTAACAAATAGAGATGACAAAAATGACAAATTACGAACAATAAACATAAAACAGCAACATCAAAAACAACACATCAAAAAATCATAACCTTGAATTGGATCCATTGATCTTGTCAGCTCATCTGTCGAGAATAGTATACTGCATGGATATAACACAAGATTTAGTATGTGACTGTTAAGATTCCTGTAAAGGTATATAGAAGAACACCATCAGAAGTTAACGAATATGGTAATCCATTTTAACAATCAAACTAACAAAAAAATCAACAAAAAAAATCAAAAGTAACAGTTTAACAATCTAATCGAGATTCACAGATGGAGGTTGAACAACCTAATAAATCGATAATAGAGATATCCGATTTCACAGTCAACAGATACAATCATATTTTAGAGTTATGATTGAGAATCTGACCTTGAAGATGAGAGAGGCGAGGAAGACGAGGGAGAGCGTAAGTAGGGATGATCGGAGCGACGTGGTCCACCTTGAAGTGTCGAACGAAGTGTTGATTAAGAGAAAGAGAGACAAGGGAGACAAGTGAATTTCAAGTCCTAGAACAGATTGAAGTGCCGACTGAAGCTTCGATTAAAGCTTGGAGATTGAAGTACAGACTGAAGCTTCGATTGAAGCTTAGATTGAACAGAACGATGATTGGAGTCTGGAGCGATTGAAGCTTCGATTAACCAAAGGATGGATTTGAGAGGGGAGAGAGGATAGAGACGAGAATAGAAGACGACCTTTTTTTTTGGAATGAAAATCATAAACCCTAAAAATGAATAAGGACTAAGGTAATCGGTATAAGTTCTCAACCCAAATTTTTTAAAACAAATGCACCAAAATATAAAAACTAAATATTTTTTTTTTTATAAAATGGTGGGTACCCGTCGGTACCGGTTCCGAGTAACCACCAATTCCGGGTACCCGGTATTGGAACCGGAACCGGCGGTTATCTAGCGGGTTTGGATTTCGTAAAATGAGAATTGGAACCGAAACCGCTTAAGGTGGTTCCTAGACTTTAGGAACCGGAACCGCCTAAGGCAGTTCTAGTTCAAGAACTGGCAGTTCCGAGGCGGTTCCGGTTCCAAAAGCATGTACCCGCTTCCGCTGCTCATCCCTAATTTTGTCTATATTTCCTAATATCAAGGATTAGATTATCCTTTTCAGCCCTCGACCCTTTCAAACGAAACCCAAACTTCCTTCGAGTGAATCTTATTGTACTGCTGGTGATTCTTGAAGTTTTAAGCTTTGCCTTGCATTTTTGGAAGATAGAGTCGTGTGCTTGTTGTAACACCCGGTTCCTGGTACATAATTTATTTATAAAATTTTGCATTTTTGTTCTGGGACTCGGCAAGTTGGAGGCCCCAACTCATCGAGTACAGGTTAAATTTGGACATGGGAAGGAGAACCTACTAGCCGAGTCGGATGCCCTAACTCGACGAGTAAGTGTGTCTGGATAAAACCCTAATATTTAGGGTTTGCACCCTTTTTAAACGCCTTATCTTATCCTAACCCAACCTCCATCATCCCTTTCAATCCAGAAAATCCCTAACTCGAAACCCTAAATAAGTTGGAGTGTCCTTGAGCCATTTTTGTGTGTTTTTGGATGTTTTAAGCTTGAAGAAGGAAGTAGAAACTTGGGAGTTCTAGAAGAAGCAAGTAGATTTAGAGGTTTTACTTCATTTCCAGCTCATTCAAGGTAAAAACCTTCAACCTTGACCATCTACCTCTTAGATCTCTAGTTAGGGTTCATTTCCACCTTTTCTAAGCTTTTATAGAGTCATACTCGGGATTTTGTGGTTATAAAGGAGTATGAATTTAGATCTAGAACCATAGAGGGTTCTCAGGGCATAAAGGTGACAACTTTATGGCCATAAGCACCCCATGCATCTTGTAGAGTCCATTTTAGGGCCATTTGAGCCAAATACCCCATGCATGGATGTCAAGTTTGGAACTTTACGTGTATTATGGACCCTAAGAGGTCAGATCTATGTTTTGAACGCATCAAGACCCACCGAAATCGAGTTTATAATTTTGGACATAGAGGGACTCGGCGAGTCGGGTCGAGTTTCCCACAAAAACCCTTTTGATAACGGACCAGAGTTAAGTTAGAAGAAAACGCAGTCAGTTGGACTCATTGAGGACCTGGAAAACCATAGGACTCGGCGAGTGTATGAACTAACTCGGCAAGTTCAAGGCTATGTCCCAATAATATGAAGATGGACTCAACGAGTCAAAGAAGAACTCGGCGAGTCCAGTACTAAGAGCACCACCTTGCATGAAGATGAACTCGATGAGTCATGGACCAAACGTCCCGATTATCATGAAGATGGGCTCGGCGAGTCAAAGGATGAACTCGCCGAGTTAATTGCAAAGGGTCCCGAATTAGTAATAGGGAACCCGACGAGTTGGTGGACCAACTCAACGAGTTGACTCAAAGTTGACTTTGACTTTGACTTTGACCTATGTTGACCATGAAATGGTAATTAAGGAAGATGATTATGTGTAGTATTTGAGAGGAGTTGATCCCGACAGCGAGGAAAGTTCAGACACTTCACGACACTGAGGTGAGTTACCTTCCAGTAGAAGTGGGTCAAAAGCACTAATATCGGCCTACTAGTAATTGATTATAGTTGAGATGATTGTCTTTTTGATAATCTTCTGGTTTGCTACTACCTGATATGTTTATATGCTAGCATGATACATTTTATGTGATAGTGATAGTATGAGGGGAATAGTCCCAAAGTTCGGTTGTTAGGACCGAAGGGTAGGTTGGGCACCCCGTATATACTTGACCGTATGTTTATGTTATGTTTTGTGTGGTAGTAGTAGGGGTGAAATAGTCCCCGAAGCCAGTTGGAATAAATCGGAGGGTAGGTCAGCACCCCAGAACTGTCTGACATGGGTAGGTCGGGCACCCAAGAATCGCCTGGCAGGGTAGGTCAGCACCCCAGAACTTCTTGACATGGGTAGGTCGGGCACCCCAGAATTGCCCGGAAGTATGTTTGTTGTATCGTATGTGGTATGATGGGGGAACTCATTAAGCTTCATGCTTACAGTTTTCAGTTTTGTTTTGGGTACCTCTTCAGTGAAGGGGAAGGAGCCAGTGCGATAGCTACACATCACACACACACACACACACACCAGATTTCCGCATTTTAAGATTCTTCGGATTGTACTCTGACATTAATAGTATTCCACGACACGTTTTATGACATTAACTCATGGGATTTTGTATTTATATGATATTGATGATTTTTTTAGTAAGTTGTTTTATAAGTAACATATCTAAAATGAAATTTTTTTTCTTGAAATTTGGGGATGTTACAAGTTGGTATCAGAGCCTTGTTTTGAGGGATTCGGACACACCTTCAGGGGTGTCTGGACTCAAATTGAGGGTTTGGAAGATTTTTCACAAGAAAATGGTTTTTCTAAAGTTAAAGTAAATTTTTTTGGAGAAAGAACAAGGTGTGTGATGTGCGCGGCCGACCGAGCTCAAGTAAGTTTTCCCTAAGATACTCATACATTTTATGTTATGATATGATTATGAGAACTGCATGCTAGATTAGGGGTAAGGGTCTAGGAAGGATGCCTTTTTTTGCCTATTGTATGAGTCTGAAGAACTGCATGCTAGAATAGGGCTAAGGATCCAGGAAGATGCCTGATATGCATGTTGTATCTGCTTATTGAGTTGCATGATAATATTGATTAGACAGTGATATGATATCCTGAATAGGATATGTTTGGTTTGGGTTACTCAATGCCCAAATGTTGCCTGCTTCGTGCTAATAGGAGTTCTAGCTACATTTAGCTAACTAATTAATGAATACATCACATTACATATTGCGAGGGCTGAATAATTTCAGAAGGTTTGGTTTAGCCCTGTTTCGTAGCTCTTGTTTGAGTCCAATCGTTGTAGGGCAGAACCTATCATTCGAAGAATTATCTAGTCTTAGTAATATGTAATGGTATTCGCAAGATAGTTATATAAAGGTGGCAGGGACTTCTTATGCAATTGATGGCGGAGAGTGGGTTGGAGAGTTACCCTAGGGTAAGCCTAGGATGATATTAGCAAAGGGTGCAGCAGTAGTAGAAGGGACTTGGTGAAGTCGAAGCAATCCTTGAGGAAAGTACGGATAGATGTGGAAGGTAGTATGGGCCTGTACTACTGAAAGTAGAGGATTCGTACTCGGGTCAAGGAGGGCCGAGATAGAACCAAGGAACTTATAGAATGTATGAGATCTCTCGAGATTATGTATGACCCTGGTATTTATGTATTTTGTTTCAGAATGGTGATGATTGCACATCACAGAGAAGGAGGATCGCGATTAGGGTTAGGATCAGGATCAGGATCGGGTTCGGGTTCCGAGCCAGTGAATGAGAGACTACGCGAGTTCATTGCGTTGGAGATCACGAGAGGTATCCTTGAGGTGACCTCAATTATCTTTGGGTCGATCAAGGAAGGGATCACAGAGCTGATGGAGAATCGCCTCAGGGAGTTTATGAGTGACATGACATCCAACCAGTCAGGATCGCGCACACTATCCTTCAAGGACTTCAGGGGGTGTTGTAACGCCCGTAGATCCGGGCTAGTCAATTTAGAGACGATAAGCATCAAAAATGAATTTTTGATGGAAGATTATTTAGAAGGATTAACCTTAACCAAGTTTTAGTATATGTCACAAGGTTTCCATGTATATAAAGAACGCCAAAATCTGAGTTATAACGAAGAAGTTATAATCTGTCGAAGTTTCACGATAGAACCGGCACGACACAACGTAATGTAAATAGTGAATTTACGTTAAGAGCGATATTTATCCAAAACAATCTAAATGAGAATTGAATATCTCATCGATAGTAGTCCAACAATAAAAAGACAGACGAAAACGAAGTTCAGATGAAGGAGTTATGACTTTATAACGGAGTTTTCCTGTCCCGGCCTACTAAAAATAATGTATAAGTAATATAATTATAATATATTAAAAATAAAGTCAAAATTATCCAATGGAGTCTAAACGAGAGTTGTAGAGCATAATCTCACCTTCGCGTCGATATAAAGAACGTTAAAAACGGAGTTCGTATGCGAAAGTTATGAATTTCTGAAGTTCGGGGCGCGAAACCCCAAACCTGTCAGAGACCACAACGTGGAAAGCAGTGCCACGATGTGGCAAGTCCCCTGACACCTTCGGGAGTCCCCCAGATGCAACTTGGGATGACGCATGTAGTGACGATCAAGCCCACGACGTGACAAAAGGTTCCACGACGTGGCAAGGGTCAGTTTTGCCCTATAAATAGATTTGAAGGGCCATCCGAGTTTGGTTGCTCATTCTATCATTTCTCTCCCATATTACATCGATTTACGTGCAAAGAAGTACCCCCGAAGACCCGGTATAAACCCCGAGACCCGAAGCAAGTACCGAAGCCCGAAGATCACGAGAAGAAAAGAGTTTCTGAGCCGAAGCTCTACCCGCGAGAAACTAGGTGTGTGAAGTGATCCCGGTTTCACCAAAGAATACTACTTCTACAAGTCGTAGTGCTGTCCGATCATCTTCTGATCAAGTGAGTGTATAGTAACTTTCATCTTACACATAGATATGAAGTATTTTATAAAATACGTGCTATGTGTATATATCTTGTTTTTATACGTGTGAGTATGTGATCACTTTCTTCTAACATATATATATATATATATATATATATATATATATATATATATATATATATAAAGTATTTGCTATGAAATACATGCTATGTGTTTATATATTGTTGTTTATTTGAGATGAGTGTGGAATGGATGTTTATATAGGTGTTAACTGAGTTAATATGTATATGTATTTTATATCTACAAATATGTTGGGTAGAACATGGGTATATGAATTAGATGATGTGTGATGATAATTAGGTGATGATAATTAGGTGATGAGAAATAGGTGATGATATAAAGGTGATGATAGATAGGTGATGATAAATAGGTGATGTGAGATGAGAGGAGATACCATAACCTTGATCGGCGATGTGGCAATTCGGCGATGTAGTCATCTACCAGAGTATAGATGGCGACCACGGACTATTCTAGATGACCCCGTGGAAACACCAGCAGGCTCATAACCTGTAGGTGATGAATTACGAGTCCAGGCGATGTTGTGGCTATGTATTCATGCGATGATACTCTAACCCTTACTATGAATCACGAGTCCAGGCGATGTTGTGGCTACGTATTCATGCGATGATAGACTAACCCTTACTATGAATTACGAGTCCAGGCGATGTTGTGGCTACGTATTCATGCGATGATAGTCTAACCCTTATTATGATTTACGAGTCCAGGCGATGTTGTGACTGCATAATCAAGCGATGATACCCTAACCCTTACTAGACATATATTGAGGGAGTGATCCCCGAATTAGTATTGTCTATGAAATGTAGGCGATGATCCTTAGGAAAAGTTCTTAGGAACAAGCATATAAGAATATAAGATGTAAGGAGATGAGCGGTAAATATGATATAGGAGATGACCCTTAGGATAATATCTTTAAGGAAGATTAAAAGAAGATAATGGGGATGGGTAATTGGGTTGATTGTTTGATAATTAAATATAATAATTATATTATTATGGGTTGAAAACCCTATATACTCACCAGGCTCCCAAGCCTGACCCACTCAGTTTAATTGTATCACATGTATCGATACGAAGCTGCTTTGCACTGAGAGATTAAAGGAGATGTAAATCACTAGAGCAAATAAATGTATGTTCTGTTTATGCTTATGTGTCTGTATCAGAACATGACATCCCGAAGTTTTATTATTTAATGAAAATACATTCTCTTTGAGAAATGTTTTGATAAGTTTTTATCATATCTTGTTTTGGGAACAAATTCCGCAACCGTTTTCTTTAAATGAATACTCTGATTTATAAAACAAAGCATAAACAAATCGGTCTTTCTGGCCGTGAAATTGGGGATGTCACAGGTGTGGTGCGTCAGATTTTAAAGGGGCAAAGGATCCCATCATTTCCAGGAGATGGATTACATACATGGAGTCTGCTTAGTTAACTACCTTCTGCCCTGAGGGGTTGAAGGTTCGGTATGTGGCTAAATGTTTGAGGGACAAGGCGAGAGATTGGTGGGAGTCAGTTGGTTATTCCTTAGGAGCCTCAGCCATTGAGGCTATGACTTGGTCAGAATTTGTGGCCCGATTTAGGGTTGAGTTTGCGCCAACTGTGGAGCTTCAGAAGCTGGCCAGGGAGTTTCTTGATATAAGGCAGACGACAGAGACGGTGGCGGAGATTATTGCCTAGTTCCGAGAGAGGGCCTTATTGGTGCCTCAGTATGCAGGAGATGAGGAGATGTGGACAACCCACTATCATGACATGTTGAGAGATGATATTCGGGAACATGTCAGCTACTCGGCATGCCCGACTCTGGATTCTATGATTGTCAGGGTGAGGGAGAGGGAGAATGACTTGGAGCACATTAGAAAGAGGAACGCAGAAGAGGGGAAAATGACTGGGTTTTCAGGGAAGAAACCCAAGGGATCCGACACTAGGTCGAAGGGCCAGCCAGGCCACAACTACTACAGGAAATGCGGCAGGCCACATGAGAGGATTTGTAAATTGGGGTCATCGGGCTACTATAAGTGCGGCAAGACTAGGCACTTTAACAAGGATTGTACTGCCCCCACCCCCACATTCCAGACATCAGACCTGATTTGCTTCCATTGCAATCAGAAGGGCCATAAAAAGGCTAAATGCCCGAGATTGACAGCAGCAGCAGCGCCAGTGGCGGCGCCAGCCCCAGCGACCCTGTGGATTACTGATGGCCGGCAGGGCAAGACAACGACTCTAGTAGTGAGGAGCCGAGCCTTCCAGTTGACCACCAAGGAGGCACGCGTTGCACCCGATGTGGTGACGGGTATGTTTTTTTCTCCCTTGCTCTTATTGTATGTTGTTTATGATATTTATGTATATGTTTCATGTGTGGTTTAGGGTCGTTCCATGTGAATGACATCCCAGTATAGGTGTTGTTTGACTCGGGGGTACTCGATCATTTGTCTCTCTTGTCCTTATCAAGAGGTTCCCTGAGTCTTTAGGCATGTTGGATTTCCCTTTAGAGGTCGACATTGCTGACGACCGATCAGTACGAGTAGCAGAGGTTTTTAGGGATTTTGTTTTGGGACTGTATGAGGAGCGCTACCTAGTAGAATTGGTTCTCATACCATTACGTGGGAACAAGGTTATCATAGGGATGGACTGGTTGAGCCCCAATGGGGCGGTGATCGACTGCGCGCAGTAGTTAGTCCGGGCTAGGACCCTAAGTGGGGGAGAGCTGGTGATTCAGGGCGAGAGGCCACAACGTAGACCAAATTTGTGTTCAGCAGGGAGGGCTAGGTGCTACCTTCAACAGGGTTGTGCCAAATATGTCGCCTATATCATGGATACCTGAGAGGAGGGTAAGGCGACTATGAGTGATGTACCAGCGGTGCGAGAGTACCCAAATGTATTTCCAGAGGAGTTGCCTGGGATACCTCCAGAGAGACAGGTAGATTTCAGGATCGACCTGGTCCCTGGTGAGAATCTGATAGCCAAAGCATCATATCGGTTGGCTCCTCCTGAGATGTTGGAGTTGTCTACACAACTGCATGAGCTGTTAGACAAGGGATTCATTAGACTGAGTAGTTCACCCTGGGGAGCCTTGATTCTGCTTGTGAAGAAGAAGGACGGGTCATATCGGATGTGTATAGACTACCGGGATCTGAACAAGGTAACGTTGAAGAACCGTTACCCACTCCCGAGGATTAATTATCTATTCGACCAGCTTCAGGGGGCATCTTGGTTTTCCAAGATAGACTTGCGGTCAAGCTACCATCACATGAGAGTCAGGGACGAGGATGTGCAGAAGACAATGTTCCGGACTCGCTATGGCCACTACGAGTTCTTGGTGATGCCCTTCAGGCTTACTAATGCACCTGCCGCGTTCATGGACCTCATGAACCGCGTATGTAGGATGATGCTTGATCGGTCTGTGATAGTTTTCATTGATGACATCTTGAATCCAAGATGCAGGAGCAGCATGAAGAGCATCTACGAGAGGTTTTGGATACCCTGTGGAGGGAGAGCTTGTATGCCAAGTTCTCCAAGTGTGAGTTCTGGTTGCGCGAGTTGCAGTTTCTTGGGCACCTTGTCAACCAGAACGGTATTTTGGTCGACCCAGCCAAAATGGAGGCCCTAATGAGATGGGAGGTTCCGAGGTCTCCATCTGAGATTCAGAGTTTCCTGGGATTGGCAGGCTATTACCTGGGGTTCATTCAAGACTTATATAAGATAGTCGTGCCCTTGAACCGACTGACGAATAAAGTCGTTGTGTTTTGTTGGGGGCCTGAGCAGCATACATCGTTTGATACTTTGAGGTGGAGGTTATGCGAGGTGCCAATTCTAGCCTTGCCAGAGGGCGTGGAGGATTTTATAGTATACTGCAATGCATCCATTTTGGGCTTGGGTGAAATATTGATGCAGAGAGGGCATGTCATTTCCTACGCCTCGAGGCAGCTGAAGCTTCACGAGGCAAATCACCCCATGCATGAATTGGAGTTGGGGGCGGTTGTCTTCGCCCTAAAGATTTGGCGACACTACCTCTATGGGGTCTGATGTATCAATTACATGGACCACAAGAGTTTGAGGTACCTCATGGATCAACCAAATTTGAGCATGAGGCAGCGTCGGTGGCTAGATGTGGTAAATGATTGCGATTGTGAGATCCTTTATCACCCGGGAAAAGCCAATGTTGTGGCTGACGCGCTCAGTCGAAAGGCAGCCCCGATCAGAGATATTAGCTTGAAGATGATGGTAGTGACTCCACTATTAGAACAAATCTGTGAGGCGCAGGTCGAGGGTTTGAAGGAGGAACACCAGAAACACGAGCGGATCATAGGCCAGGTGGCCTCGTTTTATTATGACAGTTGCGGGCTGCTAACCTTGCATGGGTGGGTCTAGGTTTCGTATGGAAGGTTTTGATGGATGAGGCCCACAAATCCAGGTTTTCTATTCATCTCGGGGCAACGAAGATGTACAGAGATGTTCGTCCTGATTACTGGTAGCCCTACATGAATCGGGATGTAGCCTGGTATGTTGAGAGGTGCCTGACCTACATGAAGGTCAAGGCTGAGCACTAGAGGCCTCACGGCAAGACGCAACCGTTGGAAATCCCGATGTGGAAATGGGAAGATATTACCACATATTTCATCACCAAGTTTCCCAGGACCGCACGAGGGGTGGATTCAATATGGGTCATTGTGGATCGGTTGACCAAGAGTGCCCATTTCATACCGATCCAGGAGAGCATTTCAGCCGAGAAGCTGGCTGGTATCTATATTCGAGAGGTTGTAGCATGACACAAAGTGTCAGTCTCCGTGATTTCTGACAGAGACATGCGGTTTACTTCCAGTTTCTGGAAGAAATTTCATGACGATTTGGGTACTCGTCTGCACATTAGCACTGCTTTTCACCCACAGACAGATGGTCAGAGCGAGCGGACCATTCAGACATCGGAGGATATGATGCGGGCTTATGTTCTAGACTTTGGTGGTAGTTGGGATACCTACCTTCCCTTGGCAGAGTTTTCCTACAATAATAGCTACCACACAAGTATTGATTGTCCTCCCTTCAGGATGTTGTACGGAAGGAAGTGCAGGACCCCGATATGCTGGTGTGAAGTCGGACAGAGGGTCATAGGGAGTACTGAAATGGTACTCAAGACGACAAAGAGGATCTAGCAGGTCCAGAGCAGCTCCAAACTGCTTAGAGTCGACATAAAAGTTATGCCGACAAGCGTCGTTCAGACTTGAAGTTCCAAGTCCGGGATATGGTTCTCTTAAAGGTGTCACCTTGGAAAGGTGTCATCCAATTCATGAAGCGGGGCATGTTGGGCCCCAAGTACATTGGACCTTTCAGGGTTGCAGCCTGGGTGGGCAAGGTGGTGTATAGGCGGGATCTACCAATAGAAATTAGCCAGATTCACAACAACTTTCATGTCTCTCAGCTACAGAAGTGTCTGGTAGACGACTTAGCGGTATTACCACTAGAGGACATTCAGGTGGATGATAGTCTGTACTACATTGAGCGACGAATGGCTATCCTTGACAGGAAGTTGAAGAATCTGAGGAACAAGAGGGTCGAGCTAGTGAAGGTGTAAGGGTAGCACCGCAAGGGCTCAAAATATACTTAGGAGTCGGAGGACAAGATGAGAGAGCACTACCCCGAGCTTTTCCCGGATGCGGCAGCAGACTTCGAGGACGAAGTCTGAAATAAGTGGATGAGAGTTGTAACACCCGGTTCCTGGTACGTAATTTAATTATAAAATTTTTCACTTTTGTTATGAGACTCGGCAAGTTGGAGGCCCCAACTCGTTGACTAGAGGTTAAATTTGGAGGTGGGAAAAAGAACCTACTTGCCGAGTCGGATGCCCTGACTCGACGGGTAGGTCTGTATGGATGAAACCCAAACATTTAGGGTTTTCACCCTATTTAAACGCCTTATCTTGTCCCAACCCAGCCTCCATCATCCCTCTCAGTCCATAAAAGCCCTAACTCGTAACCCTAAAGCATTTGGAGTGTCCTTGATGCATTTTTGTGTGTTTTTGGTTGTGTTAAGCTTAAAGACGGAAGTAGAAACTTGGAGGTTCTAGAACAAGCAAGTAGATCCAGAGGTTTTGCTTCATTTCTAGCTCATTCAAGGTAAAAAGCTTCAACCTTGACCATCTACCTCTTAGATCTCTATTTCGGGCTCATTTACACCTTTTCTAAGCTTTTATAGAGTTATACTCGTGATTTTGTGGTTATAAAGGAGTATGAATTCAGATTTGGAACCATAGAGGGTTCGTATGGCATAAAGGTGCCAACTTTATGGCCATAAGCACCCCATGCCTCTTGTAGAGTCCATTTTAGGGCCATTTGAGCCAAATACCCCATGCATGGACGTCAAGTTTGGAACTTTACGTGTATTATGTACCCTAGGAGGTCAGATCTATGTTTTAAATGCATTAAGACCCACCGAAATCGACTTTATAGTTTTGGACATAGAGGGACTCAACGAGTCACTCATGCGACCCGACGAGTCGGGTCGAGTTTCCCACAAAAACCCTTTTGATAATGGACCATGAGTTAAGTTAGAAGAAAACGCAGTCAGTTGGACTCATTGAGGACCTGGAAAACCATAGGACTCAGCGAGTGTATGAACTAACTCGTCGAGTTCAAGGCTATGTCCCAATAATATGAAGATGGACTCGGCGAGTCCAGTACTAAGAGCACCACCTTGCATGAAGATGAACTCGACGAGTCAAGGACCAAACATCCCAATTAGCATGAAGATGGGCTCGGCGAGTCAAAGGATGAACTCGCCGAGTCAATTGCAAAGGGTCCCGACTCTGTAACAGGGAACGCAATGAGTTAGTGGACCAACTCGACGAGTTGACTGAAAGTTGGCTTTAACCTAAGTTGACCGTGAAATGGTAACTAAGGAAGATGATTATGTGTGGTATTTGAGAGGAGTTGATCCCGGCAACGAGGACAGTTCAGACACTTCACGACACTGAGGTGAGTTACCTTCCAGTAGAAGTGGGTCAAAAGCACTAATGTCGTCCCACTAGTAGTTGATTATAGTTGAGATGATTGTCTCTTTGATAATCTTCTGGTTTGCTACTACCTGATATGTTTATATGCTATCATGATACTGTTGGGTTTTGAGCAATCTAACACTTCCTAAGTGTGCATGCAACCCTAATAAACCTTGGATCTATGTTTGTCTAAATACATGCAAAATAGTAATTTTTCCAAGGTTTATAACCTATCTAACATGGCATGGGGAACATTTCAACATAAAGGAGTTAGAAGAGATTACATACCTTTTGGTGAGTTTGGTTCTAAGGAGTTTGAGGGCCAAGCACCAATAGTGTGAATGCCTCAAATGGAATCACAAACACCACAAACTCTTGGAAAACTTTGATGAGAGTATACACCTTGTATAAATTCGGCCACACACATGCACACACACACACTAGTTCATTAGTTTTCTCTTAGGCTCCATTTCATGCTCCATAAGCATGCTTATATAGTGTGCATGGTTAGGGTGAAACCCTAATAACCCATGTCTTTTCCTTTTCCAAGGATCCATGGGTTAAAAGCTCCATGGATCATCCATGGACTTCCACATAAGCCTAGCCCATTAACAAATGAGTATTAGCCCACACTATATAAAACAAATAGCCCATAATTTAATTAGTCTTCCTTTTAATCTCTAAATTAATTCATAATTAATTTAAGACTAAAACTAATTAAATAACGTAACTTCATATTAATATATTATAACTCATAATATATTAATAAACATATGTGTATAACTCTCATAAAATTATCCATAATAGTTTGGATGAGATGCAACCCAAATGGACCATGCCGGTCGGGTCAAGTATATACCAAATAAGTTATGGACTTAGACACCTTATCCAACAGACTCCCACTTGGATAAGTCTAATAACTATATTTGCCTATAACTTCAGGAACCAACCAACAATCGTAGCTCTCTAAAAATCCCTCGAACAATGAAGACTCTGTCGAACTATGAAGCGCCATTTTAGATAAGTGATCACATAATCCTCTGTTCTCATGATATCAGCCGGACAAACACATGGAACTATGTCTTGCTTATTGTCTAGCAGTTGTTTCTCGATTTTCCGATTTGTTTGACGAAGAACTTCACTGAACACATCGGTTTAGTTCTGACCAGGCCTGGTACATGGGTCAACACAAAATCATCGAGGGGCCCAGATATCGCTTCTATTTCTAGAAGGAATAGATAAACTTCGACTGATATGCTTGTTCTACTACTTATTGAATTGTACACAAAGGCACGTTTTATAACATCAAGTTACTGATGCGTTTACGTGCAATCAATGCACAACCAACTCATAGGTAACAACTCATATCTCTAGGTTTAAAGATTTACATGATGTTATCATCTCACGATCACTCGAGATAAATTCCATGAAGTGATACAAGTGAGCGTGGGTTTATACCAATACTCATAACTTATGAGTACTCATGAATGTTGCAGCAACCATTGCCATGTCTAAACACCTTTAAGGCATCTACAAACCCAATTCATGACAATCTTGATTCATACCTACTTCCGACGTATGATCGATTGTGGAGGTTTGAATAAATTAATTATTCTGGAAGTCAAAACATGCAAAACTGAAACAATAGTAAATAATTGACAATGATAGTAACACTTTACTCATAAATAAATCACAAATTTTATTCATCATCAAACGTCGATTACATTTTACAAGTTTCAGGAAAACTATCTAATCTGTAAAACTAATATCGTCCCTCAGCCCGATGCGTCTCGCATGCTGAAAATGCTTAACCCTCGTCAGTCCCTTCGTAAGGGGATCTGCAGGATTCTCATCCGACGATATCCTCCTTGTCACAAGGAGTCCTTCTTCAATCTTGTGTCTTATGAAGTGATATTTTCTATCAATGTGTCGGGATCTGCCATGATCTCTTGGTTCCTTGGCTAAGGTAACCGCACTATTGTTGTCACAGAAAATCTCTATAGGTTCCTTAATAGCTGGTACAACTCCAAGGTCTCCGATGAAGTTCTTTAGCCATATCGCCTCCTTCGCTGCTTCACTCCCTGCTATATACTCTTATTCAAAAGTTGAATCAGCCACCGTCTCCTGCTTGGAACTCTTCCAAGAAATTGCCCCTCCATTTAAGGTAAAGATACAGCCCGACTGAGAGCGGAAATTATCCCTATCAGTCTGAAAACCAGCATCACTATACCCTAATATTCTCAAGTCATCACTGCCACCAAGGGTAAGGATCCAATCCTTAGTCCTCTGCAGGTACTTGAGAATGTTCTTTACCGCGGTCCAATGAGCCTTGCCAGGGTTCCCCTGATACCTTCTGACCATGCTCAAAGCAAATGCCACATCAGGACGGGTACAAGTCATAGCATACATGATCGAGCCAACTGCGGAAGCATATGGTAATTGGCTCATCTCAGCTATCTCTACCTCTGTACTCGGACTCTGAGTCTTACTCAGTTTGGTATTGCTTTGGATCGGTAAATCTCCTTTCTTGGAATTCTCCATGTTGAACCTTTTCAACACCTTATCCAAGTAGATACTCTGACTAAGTCCAATTAGTCTTCTACTCCTTTCTCTTAATATCCTTATCCCTAGGATATAGGTAGCCTCCCCTAGGTCCTTCATAGCAAAGCACTTCCCAAGCCAGGACTTAACCTCCTGCAAGGTTGGGATGTCATTTCCTATGAGTAGTATGTCATCCACATACAATACCAAGAAGCTAACTATACTCCCACTAGTTCTGACATACACGCAAGACTCATCTTCGCTTCTCAAGAAGCCAAACTCTTTTACCTTCTCATCAAAACAAAGATTCCAGCTACGAGATGCTTGTTTTGATCCATAAATGGATTTCTCAAGCTTGCATACTCTATTAGGGTACTCTGCATTGACAAAACCCTCTGGCTGATTCATGTACTCATCCTCAGCCAACTTTCCATTAAGGAAAGCGGTTTTGACATCCATTTGCCATATTTCATAATCATGAAATGCTGCAATGGCTAACATAACCCTAATAGACTTAATCTTTGCTACCGGCGAAAAGGTTTCATCATAGTCAAGACCTTGAGTTGGAGTAAAACCCTTCGCAACCAGTCGAGCCTTACAAGTATGCACTTTTCCTTCCATGTTTGTCTTCTTTTTGAAGATCCATTTGCACCCGACTGTTTTACGGCCTGGTACATTGTCAACCAAGTTCCAAACTTGATTGTCATACATGGACTGTATCTCGCTGTCCATAGCCTCCTTCCATTTAGCAGACTCCGGGCCTGCCATGGCTTCCTTAACACTGCTAGGTTCATCCAAATTTACTAGTGTACTATCACTAATAAACGTATCACCTTCCGTAGTAATATGAAAACCATAATAAAACGAAGGTGTGTTCCTAACCCGTGTGGAACGCCTCGGAGGTACAGACTCGTCAGCTGGATCAACAGGAGTTTCCTCCTCGGGTTGATTGCTAGTGTTTGAGGTTCCTTCACCAATTGATTCTTGAATTTCTTCAAGATCAATCTGCCTCCCACTGTCTCCTTGGCTTATAAATTCTTTCTCGCGAAAGATCCCTCTTCGTGCTACAAAGACCACATTCTCACTGGGTCTGTAGAAGAGGTAACCGAAGGATTTTTGTGGGTAGCCGATGAAAATACACCTTTCACTTCGGGGTTCAAGCTTATCATGAGTTTCACGCCTCACGAACGCTTCGCAACCCCAAATTTTGATGTGGTCCAAATTGGGAACCTTCCCAGTCCACATCTCATGAGGTGTTTTGGTAACCTTCTTTGTAGGGACTAGATTAAGGATATGGGCGGCAGTCTCTAAGGCATACCCCCAAAAAGAGATTGGTAACGAAACTCGACTCATCATAGAGCGAACCATGTCCAACAAGGTTCGATTACGCCTCTCAGATACACCATTCAGCTGTGGTGTCCTGGGAGGAGTCAATTGTGAGACAATCCCACACTCCTTAAGGTAGTCAAGGAACTCGGTACTAAGATACTCACCACCTCGATCGGATCGAAGCATCTTAATGTTCCTGCCCAATTGATTTTCTACTTCCTGCTTGAATTCCTTAAACCTTTCAAAGGTTTCAGACTTATGTTTGATTAAGTAGACATACCCATATCTACTAAAATCATCAATAAAAGTCACATAATACCGATTAGCATCCCTTGTGGCGGTTTTGAATGGCCCACATACATCAGTATGTATTAGGTCCAACAAACCTTCACCCCTCTCACAAGTTCCAGTGAAGGGTGATTTTGTCATTTTTCCAAGTAGACAAGATTCACAACTATCATCTGATTTAAGGTCAAATGATTCCAGGACTCCAATCTTTTGGAGTTGGCCTATGCGTTTCTTGTTTACATGTCCAAGACGACAATGCCACAATGATGCTTTATCTAGGCTAGTAGAAGAATCAATATACAACACATTATTTCCTAAGTTGTCTACAATCGACACAGTTTCATACACGCCATCACAAGGTAATGCTTTAAAATAAAACACATTATTAAAGAAAGCATTAATACCACCACATTCATTATCAAACGAAAAGGTAAAACCTTGTTTGTACAAAGCATGAAAAGAAATAATATTCCTCGCCATTTCAGACGAGTACACACATTTATTCAAATCTAATTTTAACCCATTATTAAGCAACAAAGTATAAACTCCAATCTTGGAAACAGGTGAAGCCTTCCTATTCCCCATGATTAGGTTTATCTTCCCGTGCTCCACATCCTCACTTCTTCTTAGGCCCTGCAAATCAGAACATATGTGAATACCACATCCTGTATCAAGCACCCAAGAGTTAGAATATGTTGAGTAATTAGACAATATAGTGTAAATACCTGCATAGGTGGGTTTCACTTTCCCATCCTTTAGATCCTGCAAGTACTTAGGGTAGTTTCGCTTCCAGTGTGCCTTTTCATGGCAATAAAAGCATTCAGCATCCTTGGGAATGGCAGAAGGAGTGACAGAACCGTTCTTAGTCTTTGATGAGGAGCCTTCAAGAGACTTTCCCTTGGTACCCTTCGAAGGGTGCTTCCTCTTTTTCCCTTTGCCTTGCCCAATAGCTAAAACAGGGGTAGAAGTTGGAGTAAGAGTAGTAGAGGTAACAACCGCTTTACCCTTAAGACCGGTTTCAGCGGTCTTCAAGAGTCCTTGAAGCTTGCTGAGGGTAACTTCCTCCTTGTTCATATGATATGTCATTCGAAAATGATCATAACAAGAAGGCAAGGAGTGCAAAATGATGTCAATTGCCAACTCCTCGGGGATGTTAACATTCAGCTTCAGCAAACGGTCCACATACCTTTGCATCTTTTGCATGTGGCCCGTGATAGATTCACCATCCTTCATACGGGTAGTTATTATGGAGGAGATTATTTCATACCGCTCCTGACGAGCACTCTGATGGTACCTTTCCATCAGGTCTTGGTGCATCTCAAAAGGGTAGAAATCTTCATACGACTTTTGGAGCTCGGCTGTCATCGTG
Source organism: Lactuca saligna (assembly GCF_052625555.1). Taxonomy (NCBI): domain Eukaryota; kingdom Viridiplantae; phylum Streptophyta; class Magnoliopsida; order Asterales; family Asteraceae; genus Lactuca; species Lactuca saligna. The sequence goes on from NC_136420.1 coordinate 213,890,544, forward strand.
GCCATCATGATACATGCCACCTTAGTAGCATCTCTCTGATGAGTCCTGAATTCAGCGATCTCCTCAGGAGTAGCAGTAGACTCATCAAGTTCTTTTAACTCCTTATCGAGGACATATTCCTTGTCCTCGTAACGAGTAACCATCCTGATGTTCCTAATCCAATCCATGAAGTTGGAACCATCAAAGATGACCCTCCCACAAAGATTCATGAGAGAGAAAGAACCAGTTGGGTTAGAGCCTGAAGCATTAGTGTTAGAAGACATCTGAAAGAAGAAAGTAAGTTTAGATTAGATATTTAGGATCCTTAATAAGACACCCAAATGTAATATTAAGGCTAGGATCCAATCACAATATATTACACTTAGAAGAGGGATGCCGTAATCTAAGTAATAATATATTTGAAAGGTAGGTGAATGACGATTCACCAATTTCCACCATGAAAACGAAATGATTTATTAGGTTTAATTGGATTTGAAATTCCTAGATTCTTTTGAGATTCATTGAACTTTTCAATGGCATGTTTCAATCTCGATTGTGCCCTTCAAGTTTTGTGACTGGGATGCCGAGGATCACAAAACAAGGTGTGAATAACCATGCTAATTCACTTGGTACTCTTAATATTATCACCTAATCAATGTGCCGGTTAACCACACACGCTCCATTGATCTATGACAAACATTAAGTCACCCTTCGTGATCCTTACTAGTCCTAGTTAGTGTGCCGGTTAATCACACACGCTCCACCAATGACTTGGTAACGTACAAAGTGTGAATTCCATGGACTAGCACCATGTTCACATTTTTCCTAAAATAACTAAGATTGGGAATTAAAAGAGTTTAGTTATTTTATAATATTCATTATACTTTTAATGAGGATTTAAAGTCATTGTTCTACCCGTTCGGCTAACGACCCTCCACCGATCAAGCAAGCGGTGGGTGAGAGTATACACCCATTAAGTCGCCATTTTATAGGCAACAACCTTATACCCACCTTATAGACCGGCTTCGTGAATGAGGCCTACTAACGGTAAAACGACTTATTCTTATACATATATATATATATATATATATATATATATATATATAATAATTAACCATTAATGTTATAAATAGTATAAGGGTTGAATTTTAACTATTAAAACTCTAAGGTTTGGAATTAAAGTTTATTAAAGTGTGTGAAACTTTACAAATTCCAAAACTTGAGGGCAAGTTTTGTAACTTTGCAAAACTCTTCATTTCATAACTTATGAATTAAAGGTTCATAAAAATGAAGACTCTTCATTTTCATGTAACTTATGTGTTTTAAGTGTGTGTTAAATGAAAGTGACCTTTGGTAATCCATAACTTGAGGACAAATTATGGACTCCATTAAAACACATAAATGATAAAGAATTAATCCTAAACAATTCAGCAAATAATTCCTATCATTTTCTAAATTCATAAGAACATGAACATGATCATCAAAATTCAAGAATTACATAAAATCATGGAATTTTGATATATGCTATTGTAAATGGATTAGAACAACCATTACACCAACTAAAATAAGTTTTATAACACCAAAATAATTTAGGGTAATGTTTCTAGTCCATTTCCAGCAGCAAAAATCGAGAATCTGCACTCTTTCGATCCTACTCGTCGAGTGCATGAACTGACTCGTCGAGTAGGTTGAATTTTGCCTTGGACTCGTCGAGTCCCCCCAATGGACTTGGCGAGTCCACCATGCTGACAGCAACGATTTCGACTTTTTTCACTATTTTGCATCAAGTATCAAACAAGCAAGCCTAGGCTCTGATACCACTGTTGGATTTTGAGCAATCTAACACTTCCTAAGTGTGCATGTAACCCTAATAAACCTTGGATCTATGTTTGTCTAAATACATGCAAAATAATAATTTTTCCAAGGTTTATAACCTATCTAACATGGCATGGGGAACATTTCAACATAAAAGAGTTAGAAGAGATTACATACCTTTTGGTGAGTTTGGTTCTAAGGAGTTTGAGGGCCAAGCACCAATAGTGTGAATGCCTCAAATGGAATCACAAACACCACAAACTCTTGGAAAACTTTGATGAGAGTATACACCTTGTATAAATTCGGCCACACACATGCACACACACACTAGTTCACTAGTTTTCTCTTAGGCTCCATTTCATGCTCCATAAGCATGCTTATATAGTGTGCATGGTTAGGGTGAAACCCTAATAACCCATGTATTTTCCTTTTCCAAGGATCCATGGGTTAAAAGCTCCATGGATCATCCATGGACTTCCACATAAGCCTAGCCCATTAACAAATGAGTATTAGCCCACACTATATAAAACAAATAGCCCATAATTTAATTAGTCTTCCTTTTAATCTCTAAATTAATTCATAATTAATTTAAGACTAAAACTAATTAAATAACGTAACTTCATATTAATATATTATAACTCATAATATATTAATAAACATATGTGTATAACTCTCATAAAATTATCCATAATAGTTTGGATGAGATGCAACCCAAATGGACCATGCCGGTCAGGTCAAGTATATACCAAATAAGTTATGGACTTAGACACCTTATCCAACAGATACATTATATGTGATAGTGGTAGTAGGAGGGGAATTGTCACCAAGTTCGGTTGTTAGGACCGATGGGTAGGTCGGGCACCCCAGAAGCTGGTTGGAATAAACAGGAGGGTAGGTCAGCACCCTGGAACTGTCTGACATGGGTAGGTTGGGCCCCCCAGAATCGCCTAGCAGAGTAGGTCAGCACCCCATAACTGCTTGACATGGGTAGGTCGGGCACCCCAGAATTGCCCGGAAGTATGTTTGTTGTATCGTATGTGGTATGATGGGGGAACTCATTAAGCTTCGTGCTTACAGTTTTCAGTTTTGTTTTGGGTACCTCTTCAGTGAAGAGGAAGGAGCCGGTGCGGTAGCTACACATCACACGCACACCAGATTTCTGCATTTTGAGATTCTTGGGATTGTACTTTGACATTATTAGTATTCCACGACATGTTTTATGACATTGACTTATGGGATTTTGGATTTATATGATATTGATAATGTTCTTTAGTAAAAAAAATTTATAAGTAACATATCTAAAATGAAATTTTTGGTCTTGAAATTGTGGAATGTTACACTTGCTAGTTGGAAGAATGCATCATTTCAGATCTTGCACCTAATGCATCTTGTGGAGCTTTGGAATGTATAAAGTTTCCACCTTTTTGGTTATCTCTTCATATATCTAAGATTTACTGCATTTCTTGGATCATATTCTAGTTTCAGTTGGTTTGAAGAGATAAAGTTTCCAACCTTATAACTCATTTGGTCCCTTGGTCACTATATCTTTTGGATCTGAAGTTTAAGTGTGTTTTAAGATCCATGTATGAGATTTTAGTTTTTTTGCCCCAATTTGACCTAGATTAAGATCTAGACTTGCATTGGTCGTGCATGTCAATAAAGTTGCGACTTTTATGCTGGAATATATGTAAGAAATTCTTCTGGAAGTTGTGGATTTGTGGCTATGGTTGTTAAGAACTTAAAGGTTAAGTCCATGCTTTAAGTTGTCATTAAGGATCTAGGTTTAGGGATCTAGACTCTTTGGGATGTCTTAATGGGTAAAGTTGGTGACATTATCCATCAAGGAATTGAGAAGAACTAGATCTGAGCTTTGGAGCTATTAAGATCGAAGGAAAACAGCTTAATGCATTAAGTTCTTGAAACCTAGGTCCCACGTCATGGAAAATGGAGACCACGACATGGTGAATGGGGGATTTCTGACTATTTTGTCGTTTTTCTCCCATGGCGTGGCAATGGGAGGCCATGATGTGATGACCTATTGAAGTGGACTTTGACCTTGACCGTTGACTTCGACTATGGTTGACTCTTGGTTAGTTTTGGGGTTTTAGGGTGTAAATTGAGAGGGTACTTCTTGATTGATGTAAGGTGTGTCATTATACCTACTCGGTGTGTGAGTTGTTGTGTGCTAGTGGCTATTCGCAAGGTGAGTTTTCTCACTATACTTACCTGTGAAGTAGTGTGACAACCCAAGTTGTCCCGTTACATTTCTCCGTTACCGTTAACGGAATTTTCCACTGTTCAAAAGTTCCGTTAATATGAAGCCGTCAAATTTAATAAACATTTCAATTGTGTATGTTTATATGCCGTTAATTCCTGATAAAAGGAAATAAAAACACAGGACACATATTTCCATTTATTTGGAAAATGTCAAGTTTTATTATTACGACCACTAAATCGGGTGCGACCAAAAGCCCCGTTTAACGGCAGTATCGGGTAGAATTCCACTGTGTCCCGACTCAAAACCCTATATAAGGGTGAGTGGAGTCTATTAGAGACTTTTTACACTCTCTCTCTATACTCTCTCTCTAGACCCGTTTTCGCCCCGAAACCGCAACCAAACGCTTCCAAATTGTAAGTCCGCTTACCCTAGCTTGTTCTAAACATTACTAGCTGTAGTTATAGCCCAAAAACCATCCAAGAAGGCATGGGATAAGGAGTTTACGGCCCAGGAACATTCTAGGGCCGTAAACCCCTAAATTGGTGCCAAACATGCCTCTAAACTTGTCCATAAGCTTGGGAATAATTAGGGGATATAGCCTAGGAGTGTTTAAACATTCAAAGGCATGATTTTAGGACTCAAACAAGAGTTTACGGCCCAAGCACAAGCTTAGGCCGTAAACTCCTCAAAATCATGTCAAAATGTCCCAAATGTGCACCAAACTCATCCTAGGGCTTATTACATAACTTAGGGACTTATCCTCTTGAGTTTAGACACTTGAAACACTCCAAAATGATTTAAAGAAAGGAGTTTACGGACCAAGCATTTATCTAGGCCGTAAACTCCCCAAAACCCCCTCAAATGTTGGATTTAATCACCCAAAATGGCATCAAACTTCATTAGAAATCACTAGAAAGGCATTAGGGGCTTGAAACATCACCAAACTCAATGATTTAGAGTTTATGGCCGTAAACTCCTTTAGGATTTGTTCTTAGGCCTTAAACTCCATTATAAGGCCCTTAGGAACCTCAAATCCACTCATGCCCTTTAGGAAAAATGGTTAGAATAATTCAATGAACAAGCTAGAAGCATCAAACACCCAAGAATAGGACCTTGGGAGTTTACAGCCATAAACTCCCTTAGGTTGGACCGTAAACTCCTTGTTTGGTCCATGTTGGTGTTTTAAATCCATTTACACACTTGATATGTGAGTATAGCAAAGTCCCACAACTGATAAGAGACCCTTAGCACCCGTAAACGCTACCCGGGACCCCAAACACTCAACCAAAAGTGTTTTCACTCCTTTGAGTGTGTATAATTGTTTAATTAGTATATTATATGCTAATTGTATGTGAACATATGTTATCATATCGGACCTACTTACACCAGGTGAGTTCATACCCCTGAATGAACCTTTTAAATGCTTTTAAATGTTTTATAGGGGGGGGGGGGGAATACAAGTTAAACATGCCAGTTATCATGTCGATCGCATATGATTGATAACCCGCATGCACAAGATTTTACCACTTTACACTGTTTTACCGAGTGGGACACTAAAATGACTTTTACCTGTTTCATAACTTTTACTTATACTGATTTATTCAAATTCATTCTAAATTGGTTTAGGAAAGATCCTCTAAGGTTTTAAACGTATTTTACGAAGGAATACAATTTGTGATTTTCTCTGTACATAAAGATTTTTCATTAAAGATTTCCCTTTTCGACGTATACTTTTACTTATAAAATACTGCTGCTTCACTTATACTTATTTTATACTCTGACTCGGAAACACTTTCACTTATACCCATAGTCGCTTATACTTGATGACGCTCATACTTATTCACGCTCTTACTTAGTGATACGATTTCTCCTTCACTTATACTGGATAACGACGTTACTCCACTTATACTTGATAGACGTTCTTACATCACTTATTGTCGTCTCTGCTTCGTGATACACTTATACTGGGTACGCTTATACTTCATGGTTCGATTATGCCACACTGTACACGTATACTTCACGACTCGGATGTTCCACTGTACTCTTATACTTCACGACTCGGATGTTCCACTGTACTCTTATACTTCACGACTCGGATGTTCCACTGTACTCTTATACTTCACGACTCGGATGTTCCACTGCACTCTTATACTTCACGACTCAGATGTTCCACTGTACTCTTATACTTCACGACTCAGATGTTCCACTGTACACTTATACTTCACCGTATGATACACACTCAAGCGTAGTTAGATGTATGTTTATGCTTGTATAGATGCATATAAATAATGATTGAAGGACTTAGGAAGGCTTGTCCGCCCTATTTCCTTTTCTTCGTTGAGATGTGGTCTGGTGGGATCGGATGTCCATCTGAAGGTCGTTCGATTTATTAGTTATATATTATGTATACGAGCATAGACATACGAGTTTTCTTCAGTCAATTCAGTTAAGAGTCTATACCTCTAGTCTACACTTACATAAGAAACCCACTCCCTCCTAGTAACACACTATCCTCTATTTGGGATGCATCTTCGGGACGCGGCCGTCTCCGTCGTCTAGTTGGTAACCAGAGTCTCCTGTAGGGAGAGCAGACATTGTGTGTATAGGTCTATACGGGATTGACAACCCCGCACACTGACTGCTAGCTACAGTCCACGGCCTACCAAGCCAAGGGGTGACAAATGTCACATTATATAGATGCTTGTAGGGCGTCTAGTACTCTAGTCAGTATGGTTACGAGTATCCTGGGTTGCCTTATAATTCATGGCTTTAAGGTAACGGTATTTCGTCAGCGATTTACACTATATGCTGATATCACTGTTTTTCAGAGTCACACTGTTTGACCTTACAAGATGTATCTTTCATTTGATACCGTCTGGGGTCTGTTATCTCTGTTTGACCTTGCGAGATGTACCTTTCATTTGGTAACGTCTGCGGTCTGTCTTCATTGTTATGACCTTGCAAGATGTACCTTCCATTTGGTATCGTCTTCGGTCTGCGTTCACTGTTTTAGACCTTACCAGTTGTACCTTTCATTTGGTACCTTCGGGGGTCTGTTTCTCCATTTGTTAAACTGAACCAGGCGTGTCGTTAGTTCGACACTTTCCTGGAGTCTATGACTCTTTTGCCTTAGTCAGCAGTCCTCACTGCTGAGGCATATGTTATTCCCTGATGCCTCTGCTTTCTTTAATAATCAAATTCAGTATTTTGATATTATTAGCAATTAAGGGAAACTTCTTCTTACCACAATACACTGACCAGTCTTGGTAGAAGGCTGCTTTTATTAAAGAAAATATAGGATTTTCTGGAAAGAACACTAATACACTGAAATCACTTAAACTACTGCTTTATAAAGTTATTTGACTAAATGACACTAAATACTTATGAACTCACCAGCATTGTAAAAATGCTGATACTCGCTTTTCAAATAACTTGTATTCTCAGGTTAGCATTAGACAGGTACATCCCCGGAGCTGTTGATGAAGATAGCTTAGTACCACGCTGTATTTATTCTATTACTTGTATTACTTTAAATTGTTGTAATGTAACCTTGTAAAACTATTACTATTAATGCAATGTTTTGTTGTACTTTGATTACTATAATGCATGTGTTGTGATACTTGACATGACCTCATCCACCCCAGAACGTTTCCGCCGTTCCGGTTTTGGGGTGTGACAGATTGGTATCAGAGCATTGAATATAGTGAGCTAAGTATATCAATTCATAAAAGATATACAGCCTATAAATACAAAAAGGGATAAAACACTCTGACCAAGAATTATACTTTAAAATATAACCATATTTTACCAAAGTATAATAACATCCGGAATCTAAGCACTCGAACACAAGTATCACAAGAAGAACAAGAATAAAAGTCTTCGGATGTTGAGCACTACAGGCAAATCTGGGCAGTTATGTAATCGTACGCTGGAATAAATGTAACCTGATCAACTACCTTTATTCGAGATGCGATGAACGTGTGCTCGGGAGTGATTGTGGTGCGCAACAGGTCTGAAACTTACCAACTAGGATTGTTAGAGCCAAACATAAAGTTAAAAATACTATAGGAGTATTTTGGAACACTAAAAGATCCACACTAATCCCAGAACCCATATTCAAAGATAAGAATCAAACAAGAATTAAAATACCATAGGGGTATTTAGGATACATAGATAACCTAGTGTGAGAACTAAAAGATCCTTATTGATATACCTACAACTACAGCGGGTATACTTCCAAGGTTATATATAATAAGGATCCCATAGGCTAAGAATGTGTTGTTTCGCTCTACTTCCTTTTCCTCGTTGGGATGTGGTCCTAGAGTAGTATCACGTATTTGAAGGCCTATCGGATCTAAGCTATATATGATTTGTATACACTATGTAATCGTAGCAGGACTCGATATGGATCATGCAGCGAAATGTTAATAATCTGATAGGATTCTTTAGACATTTCCATTCTCGCACGAACCCTGTAGAAAACCCTATCCACTTCAGTACATAACAGAAGAGTTGATTCCGACCCCGAAGAAGTTCATTGAGGAGATTTCCTGTTCGAAAATAAATGAACTGGGTCGAGACTATTGAATACACCAAGTGTCCGTGTTCTTTTAGGGACAATGGTGAGAAACTCGCCTAAACTTCAGAGATTCCCAGTCATCCATCGCGAAGTGATGACACCCAGAGTTGGAATCAGAAGGAAGGCGGAGTACAAATTCAATATGTCCATACGAGAAAAGAACCCTAGGAAACTACTCGAAGGAAACCAACGCCGATTCCAGTCAAGGATACGAGGCAGACCGAGGGAGCCAGTACGTGGAACCCCGAGAAGTGTCTTTTCCTTGTGTTCTTCACGCTAATACACCCATAAAATAATACAATTTAGTGAGTTAGTGGTTACACCGCTTACGCTATGTGTTAGGTAAATCGCCTTGTTCCCGTTGCCAGTAATGCGCTTAGAGCGGATCCTCACACCTCTGTGAGGTGGTTAGCCATAAGCCCTCATGAGCCTCTCTTTCCGCAGCTTCGTTCCGAACTGTTCTCAAATCTCTCCAGGCCGGAGAGTGAAACCTTTCTCGGTATAAAGGTAACTTAGTAGGAACGGCTCGCATCTTATGGCCTTCTTCTGATATTCATACACCCACTTTGATTACCAGGACTACATCATAGGGATGTAGGTCGACGTCCAAACAACCAATACTTATGGCACGGGAAAAATTTATGCCTAATGCGATCGGGACAGAAATGTCCAGGGTTAACCATCGTCTCTCATTGCCTTGTATTCCTTTCCATGTAGGAAAACCATGCCACCGAAGAAGCGTAACCAATCCACAAGCAAGAAACCTACTCTCCTGTTCGATGAAGCTACATTCCAAGCTGCAGTCTCAGCAGTCGTAGCAGCTGTCATGGCTCACCTGAATGCTAACACCGCCAGTGATAGCAAGAGCCCTGTCGGGAATTCCAATCCTGACAATTGACAGCAACAACCAACACTTTCATGCCCAGCCACCCAAGAACCTCAACCGAACCCACTAAAGAGAAAACTCAAGATAGAGGAGGGAAGTACCTCGGCTCAAGGACCTTCCGATGGACAACGAGCTGAGGCAGTCTGTACCCCTGCCAACCCTTCCCTCCCGACTCCAAGAAGACCGTATCTAGGAGACCTTCCCCACTGCAGCAGGTGCAGCTACCATCATCATGGTGCCTGCCGAGAACTTTATTGTGCTAGGTGCCATAGGAAGGGGCATACTGCTCGTGTATGCAGAGCTCCGGTGGAACGTATTGCATCAATCGCCAATGCGGCGGCCACACAGGTTTGCCGCCTATGTGGCGAGTTCGGACACTTCAAGAAGGATTGCCCAACCGAAGGAAAAGACAAAGACACAGAAGGAGCCTGACACTACTGCTTAGGGAGAAACGTCAAGGAACTCGGTAGATTTTTGGTACGACTCTCGATCTCAGATAACAAAGCTAAATACATTAAAAGACTAATTCAATGTAAATTCTTTCCAGAAAGGCGAAAGTCGCAGCACTGTTATAAAATTTAAAATTTATTAGGTAAAACTATAATGGCTAAACATATACGTTACGGCCATGTATATTTAAGATGGACAGACCTAGAGTGAGCGAATGCCGCCTCATCTCCTGTTCCTCGTTTGGTTGTGGATTTAGGGCGGGATCGCTCAGTCGACAGTCCTCCCCACCTTAAATGTACATGACTAGTATATGGGAGGCAATTATAGAAATGCCTTGTGAGAACCAGTTCATGAAAAGATACTCTATTCGGAAACACTTAGAACTCTCTATAGTTCCGCGTCGACTCTATCAGTCCAAGTATCTGCGGTAGTGATACGTAGGACGAAACCCGAGACGCCTCAAACTGGTGTGCCTGTTTGGCACATGACTCTATCGATCTTCACTTTATATCATGTCGGAGTGTGCAAACTTCAACGACTCTATTGATCATGGTTTGATTTCGTGCAACCATGTGTAAATCCTTAAGTGCTGTGTAAAGAGAACTTTCTCCATAGCCCTGTCGGAAAATAAAGGTTCTTCCGAACCTGAACCTAACACAAATAAACCAACTTAATACGACCCGTAAAAATCATCCCTCTTATCTCAAACCTTTAGAAGTACCCACAGGAGGGTACCATACACTGTTGACCGACCCCTCGTAGTCAGATGACAACCGAAGCGAAGGACACTGCAGATACTCTAGAAGACGACAACCAGCCGGAGCATACTCCGTAGATTCCCCTGGGTGACCCTTCTCACCTCACACAACAGGTTCGTGAACCCAGAGAATAGAACTCATGAGGCTGGCCACTATGACCAGGTATACTGCTGGCATCCATCAAGTATTGGCGGTTAAGCCAAGCATGAGTTCTACCATGAACCTCTTCGCGAAACACTTTCACCCCATTCGATAACATAGGATCAGAAATCAAGAGAACTACTGCGGATTGAGCTAGTAAAGTTCCAAGTGAAGATACCCTATACCCACTAGATTTGACTTAGACCGAGAAAACTCAGAACCTTCGGGAGAGTAGTCGCGGTAGGTGCTCGCACTACTCATGCACCTTGTCCACCCAGTTATAGACCAATGGTGCTTATCATCCTCCACCCTCTCGCAAGGAGGAAATCATCGTCGCCCTGTAGACGATAGACTTCATTCTCCGAAGTGAACACTAGGATACCGAGAACCACAGGGTAACCTTCGCAGCCAAGAATACTTGATCAAAGTGCAATAGTAGTTGCATTGAACCTCGTGACCCAAATCCCGAAGAGATTATAGACTTGACACCAGCCCTGGTGTTAGTCGAAGGGTTATGCAGGAACATACACTTTCCGCGCTAGAATAAACCACAGTCTTAGAGATTCATTGGACTGTTAGGTGTTCCACGAATACGATCTCACGCAGAGATAATAGAACTACCTCCCGAGATAGTCCAACACTCGTTAGGTGAAAACCTATCTCCTCGACCCTCAAGGTTTCCGTATCTCAAGCTTCGTTAGTGCAGGTTCATTTTGCACAAGTGCGAGGTAGACACTCTATAGCAAACCGATAACCATAGTCACACAACCCACTCGACGATCTAGAAAGTCTCTATCAGCCAGTTGAAAGAAAACACGAAACCGACGACCACCTGAGCTTCCTAAGGACTAACCTGAAGGACTACACATCCAATACAAGTGAGAACGTTAGGAAATTCGTAATGGAGATCACATCAGTGTTGATCTTGCCATAGAAGTACACTATGTTCCTAGTACTGAAAAGCTCTACTCCTTTCCGAGAGCTTAGGACCATCCGAGAATCCTCATGGAAATATGGTCCAACCCCTTTCCAGGCCGCTACTACCTTCGGATATACCACGAGATTCACACCGGTCTATCCACTCTTAGACTTGATACGTGAATTCCCGACAACACTCTTCGTACCCCACTCATGTTGATAGAATCCATCGAGAACCCTAACCTTGTAGATACACCAGTTGGAACCTACTAGCTACACGAGACGGAATCTGCATCCCGTACGCGAGGGGCTGTTGAAATGACAAACACAGACCAGAGATCACTTGGGGATGCAAGGACAACCACATAGGAAGTACTCTCTTACCTCTACTTGGCCATTCATACCTACTTCCTTGCCGAGATCTGAATTTCGGGACGAAATTCCCTCTAACGGGGGGATGATGTGACAACCCAAGTTGTCCCGTTACATTTCTCCGTTACCGTTAACGGAATTTTCCACTGTTCAAAAGTTCTGTTAATATGAAGCCGTCAAATTTAATAAACATTTCAATTGTGTATGTTTATATGCCGTTAATTCGTGATAAAAGGAAATAAAAACACAGGACACATATTTCCATTTATTTTGAAAATGTCAAGTTTTATTATTACGACCACTAAATCGGGTGCGACCAAAAGCCCCGTTTAACGGCAGTATCGGGTAGAATTCCACTATGTCCCGACTCAAAACCCTATATAAGGGTGATTGGAGTCTATTGGAGACTTTTTACACTCTCTCTCTATACTCTCTCTCTAGACCCGTTTTCGCCCCGAAACCGCAACCAAACGCTTCCAAATTGTAATTCCGCTTACCCTAGCTTGTTCTAAACATTACTAGCTGTAGTTATAGCCCAAAAACCATCCAAGAAGGCATGGGATAAGGAGTTTACGGCCCAGGAACATTCTAGGGCCGTAAACCCCTAAATTGGTGCCAAACATGCCTCTAAACTTGTCCATAAGCTTGGGAATAATTATGGGATATAGCCTAGGAGTGTTTAAACATTCAAAGGCATGATTTTAGGACTCAAACAAGAGTTTACGGCCCAAGCACAAGCTTAGGCCGTAAACTCCTCAAAATCATGTCAAAATGTCCCAAATGTGCACCAAACTCATCCTAGGGCTTATTACATAACTTAGGGACTTATCCTCTTGAGTTTAGACACTTGAAACACTCCAAAATGATTTAAAGAAAGGAGTTTATGGCCCAAGCATTTATCTAGGCCGTAAACTCCCCAAAACCCCCTCAAATGTTGGATTTAATCACCCAAAATGGCATCAAACTTCATTAGAAATCACTAGAAAGGCATTAGGGGCTTGAAACATCACCAAACTCAATGATTTAGAGTTTACGGCCGTAAACTCCATTATAAGGCCCTTAGGAACCTCAAATCCACTCATGCCCTTTAGGAAAAATGCTTAGAATAATTCAATGAACAAGCTAGAAGCATCAAACACCCAAGAATAGGACCTTGGGAGTTTACGGCCGTAAACTCCCTTAGGTTGGGCCGTAAACTCCTTGTTTGGTCCATGTTGGTGTTTTAAATCCATTTACACACTTGATATGTGAGTATAGCAAAGTCCCACAACTGATAAGATACCCTTAGCACCCGTAAACGCTACCCGGGACCCCAAACACTCAACCAAAAGTGTTTTCCACTCCTTTGAGTGTGTATAATTGTTTAATTAGTATATTATATGCTAATTGTATGTGAACATATGTTATCATATGTTAAAATAGGTCCTTGTGTGTGTTCAAGTCCGTGCGTGACCCCGAACGCCCAATCGGCACTTTCGTCGGACCTACTTACACCAGGTGAGTTCATACCCCTGAATGAACCTTTTAAATGCTTTTAAATGTTTTATAGGGGGGGAATACAAGTTAAACATGCCAGTTATCATGTCAATCGCATATGATTGATAACCCGCATGCACAAGATTTTACCACTTTACACTGTTTTACCGAGTGGGACACTAAAATGACTTTTACCTGTTTCATAACTTTTACTTATACTGATTTATTCAAATTCATTCTAAATTGGTTTAGGAAAGATCCTCTAAGGTTTTAAACGTATTTTACGAAGGAATACAATTTGTGATTTTCTCTGTACATAAAGATTTTTCATTAAAGATTTCCCTTTTCGACGTATACTTTTACTTATAAAATACTGCTGCTTCACTTATACTTATTTTATACTCTGACTCGGAAACACTTTCACTTATACCCATAGTCGCTTATACTTGATGACGCTCATACTTATTCACGCTCTTACTTAGTGATACGATTTCTCCTTCACTTATACTGGATAACGACGTTACTCCACTTATACTTGATAGACGTTCTTACATCACTTATTGTCGTCTCTGCTTCGTGATACACTTATACTGGGTACGCTTATACTTCATGGTTCGATTATGCCACACTGTACACGTATACTTCACGACTCGGATGTTCCACTGTACTCTTATACTTCACGACTCGGATGTTCCACTGTACTCTTATACTTCACGACTCGGATGTTCCACTGTACTCTTATACTTCACGACTCGGATGTTCCACTGCACTCTTATACTTCACGACTCAGATGTTCCACTGTACTCTTATACTTCACGACTCAGATGTTCCACTGTACACTTATACTTCACCGTATGATACACACTCAAGCGTAGTTAGATGTATGTTTATGCTTGTATAGATGCATATAAATAATGATTGAAGGACTTAGGAAGGCTTGTCCGCCCTATTTCCTTTTCTTCGTTGAGATGTGGTCTGGTGGGATCGGATGTCCATCTGAAGGTCGTTCGATTTATTAGTTATATATTATGTATACGAGCATAGACATACGAGTTTTCTTCAGTCAATTCAGTTAAGAGTCTATACCTCTAGTCTACACTTACATAAGAAACCCACTCCCTCCTAGTAACACACTATCCTCTATTTGGGATGCATCTTCGGGACGCGGCTGTCTCCGTCGTCTAGTTGGTAACCAGAGTCTCCTGTAGGGAGAGCGGACATTGTGTGTATAGGTCTATACGGGATTGACAACCCCGCACACTGACTGCTAGCTACAGTCCACGGCCTACCAAGCCAAGGGGTGACAAATGTCACATTATATAGATGCTTGTAGGGCGTCTAGTACTCTAGTCAGTATGGTTACGAGTATCCTGGGTTGCCTTATAATTCATGGCTTTAAGGTAACGGTATTTCGTCAGCGATTTACACTGTATGCTGATATCACTGTTTTTCAGAGTCACACTGTTTGACCTTACAAGATGTATCTTTTATTTGATACCGTCTGGGGTCTGTTATCTCTGTTTGACCTTGCGAGATGTACCTTTCATTTGGTAACGTCTGCGGTCTGTCTTCATTGTTATGACCTTGCAAGATGTACCTTCCATTTGGTATCGTCTTCGGTCTGCGTTCACTGTTTTAGACCTTACCAGTTGTACCTTTCATTTGGTACCTTTGGGGGTCTGTTTCTCCATTTGTTAAACTGAACCAGGCGTGTTGTTAGTTCGACACTTTCCTGGAGTCTATGACTCTTTTGCCTTAGTCAGCAGTCCTCACTGCTGAGGCATATGTTATTCCCTGATGCCTCTGCTTTCTTTAATAATCAAATTTAGTATTTTGATATTATTAGCAATTAAGGGAAACTTCTTCTTACCACAATACACTGACCAGTCTTGGTAGAAGGCTGCTTTTATTAAAGAAAATATAGGATTTTCTGGAAAGAACACTAATACACTGAAATCACTTAAACTACTGCTTTATAAAGTTATTTGACTAAATGACACTAAATACTTATGAACTCACCAGCATTGTAAAAATGCTGATACTCGCTTTTCAAATAACTTGTATTCTCAGGTTAGCATTAGACAGGTACATCCCCGGAGCTGTTGATGAAGATAGCTTAGTACCACGCTGTATTTATTCTATTACTTGTATTACTTTAAATTGTTGTAATGTAACCTTGTAAAACTATTACTATTAATGCAATGTTTTGTTGTACTTTGATTACTATAATGCATGTGTTGTGATACTTGACATGACGTCATCCACCCCAGAACGTTTCCGCCGTTCCGGTTTTGGGGTGTGACAAGTAGTATATACATGCCGATCAACTGGGTCTTATTTGTTGATTTCTGTTACATGTGTAATGAGTTGCAGATAACTCCTAGACTGTTGTAAGTCCATGGGACTGCTGATAGTCCCCATGGTTGCTAATAACTCGAGAGGTGTACTGTTAATCCACATGGCATGTTGTTAGCCCATTGGGACCACTGATAGTCTCCAGCGTTTGATGATATCCTTAGTTGATTATTATATTGTGTTGTATGTGGTATTTTTGGGTAACTCACTAAACTTTGTGCTTACAGTAGTGGATTAACTATTTTGCTGCTACTTATCAGATTGTGAAGGCAGGAGTGTACATACACATCAACAAATTTATGATTTAAGATTCCACATTATCTTCTTATTAACTCGGATATTAGAATAATGGTTTCTGAACAAATAATTGTAACTTTACTATAAATGGATGTTATATTATTTCAAAAGTGACAAATTTATCCCTGGTTTTTGGGATGTTACAAGTTGGTATTAAAGCCATGGTTTGAGGGATTTTGATGAACACCTGTGGGATTCTAAACTCAAACTATGGAGTTGAGAGTTTTTATAAACTTTTTTTTAGAAAAAGATTCATTTCAAGAGCAAAAAAGAGAAGATATGATGTGTACAGTCAGCCGGATCTCGGAAAAATGATTTCCCAAGGATCCACTTAGGGTTGCATGATAGAGTGCCTGGTTAGGAGATATGCCTTTTTATGTGTGATATATGAGTTGTTAGAGGTACTCAATAGTGTGTAGGCTAAGGACCCTCAGGAATTGCTTGTTAGAACTGCTTGATCCTTAGTATGCCTTTTTGACTAGAGTGTTACTTCTCGAATGATGCTTTCATTGTGCTTTGGGGAACTCATATTGATGTGAGTTAACTAGTAAATGAATATGATAAGTTACATGTTGCAAAGGTTAAATAGTTTTAGAATGATTGACTCAATCCTATTGCACAACTCTCGTCTGAGTGTAACCGTTGTAGGGTTGGGTCTTTCAGTCAAAGGATTATTTAACGTTTTTTTTCATGTAATTTCCTTTACCAATTTGTTCAACACAGGAGCCACATTATCACCATTTCCTTTGGTGACAAAGACTTGATCTGGATACACATCTTTTTCTGAATCCTTGAACCTAGGATAAACTACTACATTTGATTCAAGATAATGTTTTCATTTGTCTTTCAATACTTTCCTGTACTCCTTTGAATCTTCAAAGACTTGATCTACCACAACTCTTGGAGTTGGTTACTCATTTGAAACTACATCCTCATCACTCACATATGTTGAATCTATATGCCCAAAAATCATTAGTGAGTAGCATTGCTAATAATATATGATCTTATAGGGTCACACCTTAATCAAGTTGGCACATTTTGTATATTTATTATTAATATGGTTATTAATAAATAATATCAACTATTGTATTTTAATTAGGGTATAATGTTTTTATGAAAATAATAATTATAAGTGAGTATAACTAATTATTATTTCTAGTATAACTAGCTAATTATTATTTCATATGGTATTAATTAATAAGTCATGTACAACCTTATGGACTAGTTGAATTCTTTTGTCTTTTATCTAAAGACAGTTTATATTTTATAAACTTTGAGTTTATAAAAAGTAAAGAACTTCTCTTTTCAAGAGGGATGGCCGAAAATATTAAACAATGAATGAAGTTCCTTTTCAGCCTCCATGTTTTGTCTCCCCATGCTTCTAAAGGCTACCATTATTTTATAGTATTTTAATGTGAAACCCTTACCTTTGTATGCGTATATAAGAGAGTGTTTTCATAAGCTTTTCACTAGTTTCTTCAACTCTTTGTCTTATGGATAAAACCTCCTTCCTTCTCTTATTCTTGTTGTCGTTTGAAGATTAGAAGTCCTCTTGAGTTGTCTCCTTTAGTGCTTATTTGATTTAAGCACTTAAAGGCTTAAGACACTCAAGGATTCAAGAAGTAAATAGCATTCTAAGTGCCTTACTCTTGATGGTGGATACATATAGAAAAATCATACTCTTTGATTTTTTGCTATCTTCATCAACACCCAAAACCAAGTGGGTTCAAAGGCTTCAAGGGTTATCATTCTAAAAAATCTTTGGTTGTTTTTATTTCATTCTAACCTCTATAAATAGATCCTTGATGGTTTGGTTTTGTTATGAACTAAAAATAAACATGTTGTTTTTATCGCTTCCCTTGACCGGTTTTTGTGAAAAACAAACTTATATTATGTATCAAAACCCATCAGTGGTATCAGAGCCATCTTTAATATGTTAGAATGATTTTTAAGTTTGCTAATCATTGGTTTTTGGAATACAAGCATGGATTTCTTTTGGTTAAGAAAAATTCATATTTGTCTTCTTTGGCAACTTCTTGGTTAAAATTGTTTATTTATATATATATATATATATATAACCATTTTTCATGCGTTTTGGTTATATAAAAGTTGTCATAGTAAAAACAAAGAGTTGTTTGTTATAATATTTGATATGTTGTTGTTTATAAACAAACCATTTGGGCATTTTTTTGTGTTTGGTTGATATTTATTTATTTATAAGATGTAATAGATAGATAGGTATTTTTTTTCATTTGTTGATTTGTTGTAAAAAATTAGTTAGACTAGCTGTATTTCCTTTTAAATGTAATAAGATGAAGAAATGACCTCTTTGAAGATGGCTTAACCATTTAAGACCATAATCCCAACCGTAAGCTTCTATTTTTGGTTTTAGGCTTAGTTATAGTCTTAATGGTTTAAGTGTTGCAACTTTCACAACATGAAGATTTGAAGTCCTTTTGCAAACAAGAGTTAACTTGGCAAGTGGGAGCTTGAAGACCTTTTGAAGTGTCCCTTATGTCCTTTAGGAAAGACTTAATAGTTCTTGTGATAGCTCACAAACTAGACATGGCTTGGTTTATACACATTATAATGCATGCATATGATGTTTATTTTATGTTATTGCATGTTATGTTTTGTGTATGAAAATTAGTTTTACATGTCAAAAAACATTTTAACATAAGATAATATCACATGGAGTTTGAGTAAAAATATATTTAAAAGATAATAAAAAAATATTTATAAATGGATATTTATAAAAACATTTTTACCAGTTACCGGTTAAAAACTGATTAATCCCTATGTACTCACCATGTTTCCCAACATTACCCATTCAGTTTAGTTGTATCACAAGTATCGATATGAAGCTACATTACACTGAGAAAGTAGATCACTAGTGTAAACGAATGTATGGTCTGTTTATGCTTATGTTTATGTATTGATGATGACATCTCAAAGTTTTTATATAAACAAAATACATTTTTTCGAAAATGCTTTGATAATATATTTATCATGTTTTTCTGGGAAAAAATCTGTAATATTATTCTTTAAAATGAATACTTTGATTTTCAAATAAGTACAATAAAATTTTTAAAGCGACCGCGAATTCAGGGATGTCACAATACACACACACACACACACATATATATATATATATATAAATATATATATATATATATATATATATATATATATATCATAATAATTATGTAAGAAAACTATATTAAAGAAAAACTTAAGGATTAGCAACATACTTAATTGTACACTGCCCTAATATCCTGTCAAGGAATATCAATACAAAGAATCATTATTATATATATGGTTAAATATATATGTATGATTATGTAAGGAAATCATACTAAAGGAAAAACTAAAGGAAATAATAATAAAGACAAATAATTATACTATAGAGGTTTATCAAAAAGAGTCTTATTATTCATCCTTTAGCTTGATTAAATTCAGCTAACTCCGCGCCTATAATCGTTAATCATAAATAAGCATTAAAGGTATGTATAGATCTATACGAGATTAACACTCCCAGCTATGATTGCTAGCAACAACCCTGATGTAACGAGTTTTTTCATAATATTTTTTCATTTAAAAACATAATAAAATTTCATAGTAAAATTTCAAAATTCATGTATCAACATCAATTTAATAAACAAATCCCAAGATCTCAATGTAAATAAAACTCCATCTGTGTGTACGGTCATGCCGACACCTTCCCGCGATCCTCACTGGTACCTGAAACACATAACACACAACACTGTAAGCATAAATGCTTAGTGAGTTCCCCAAAATACCATATACAACACATATTAGCCACTCGAGGCTATAACTCTATGGACCCTCTGGTCCTAACTCTGTGGACCCTCTGGTCCTAACTCTGTTGACCTTCCGGTCCTAACTCTGTAAACTCTGGAACACACACATCATAAATCACATAGAAATAATGCAGTGTATCACAATCACATAAATAACATACAAGATACTTTGTCACATAACTCTAAGTAGAGTATAGTGAGAAGACTCAACTCGGATAACTCGGTAAATCTCGAACTCGGAAATACTGATCTAGCCTCAGTCTAATCACATAAAATAATTACTCCAATCAATATGACTCTCAAAGGCCAGGAAATTCCATCTTTAAGTTCTATCATAAGGGTAAAAGATCATTTTACCCCTCTAATGGCTCAAAAGTACAAACATTGACTAGACCCTAAAAGTCAACAAAAGTTAACTCTAGTCAACGGTCAAACTTTGACCAGACTCGTCGAGTGCACATGGGCAACTCGGCGAGTCCACGCAGGTCCTCTAAATCCCTCTAAACCTCACTTGGCACGTCAAGTCACCCTCCACTCGACGGGTTACTTCTGTCACGGATCGTGGGGCAACCCTACTCGACTCATCGAGTCCACTTATGAACTCTGCGAGTTGCTTCCATGGCAACACTTAAATGACCTTCTGAGGTCATATTTGCTTCTCTATCCTATAGATATGACCTTCCCATACCCAATAATCACGTAAAGGTCCAACCTTTACGTTTATGCAACACACGTAAGGCTCCTTTTGGTGAATTCACTTCTAAAATGGCAACCTAAGTTCATTTCTTCCATGGAACAACATAACTCAGGAAGGATAAGGCTCTCTGAACCTCCAAAGGTCCAAATCCAGAGTCTAACACTCAAAGGGACAACATACTCATCAATTCAAGCCAATAAAAGGGTATAGAAAACCCTAGATTCAAGGATCTTAAGCTAAACAGAAGAAGGGGTCGAATTACTACCTCAACAATGGAGATCCAAGCTTGAAAACCACAGAATAGCAACCCCCTTGACCTTCTCTTACTGGAAACACCTACTTCTTGCAAAATAACACCAACAATGGATCAAAATGGCTTTCTCTCACACACAACTCGCTCAAGCTCTCTAAGGTTTCTCTCTCTGGCTGGCAGCCGCAAATGAGGGCTATAAGGACCCTTAAATAGGGCACAGGCCCAAAGATTTAGGGTTTCTGTCATCAACACTGACTCGTTGAGTCACCTCGCCGACTCGTCGAGTCCATTCATTAATCCAGTCAACGAATCGTGATCTTACTCGACAAGTCTAGGCGTCAACTCGTCGAGTCCCGCTCTTTAACTCAAAAAAATGATTAAAATATAATACCTAGAAATTCAGATGTTACAATTCTCCCCCACTAGAATCAGACTTCACCCTCGAAGTCTCACTCTGCAAACAACTCCGGATGATGCTCCCGTATCTCCAACTCCGGCTCCCAAGTCAGCTCGGACCCTCTTCGATGTTGCCACTGGACCTTAACCATAGGAACCTCCATGTTCCTCAGAACCTTGACCTTTCGATCTCGGATCGCGATCGGCCTCTCAACATAATTCAGGGTTACATCCACCTGAATATCCTCCAGCGACACCACCGCTGACTCGTCGCCTATACACTTCCTCAGCTGAGACACGTGGAAGGTATCATGTATCTGGCTCACCTCCGCAGGTAGCTCCAAATGATATGCTACTCTGCCCACCCTCACGGTCAACCTGAACGGAACAATGTACTGGGGACCTAGCTTGCCCCTCTTCCTGAATCGGATCACTCCTTTCCAAGGAGATACCTTCAGGAGAACGAAGTCTCCCACCTGGAACTCGAGCTCGGATTGTCGCCTATCCGCATAAGTCTTATGGCGACTCTGAGTTGTCAACAATCTCCGTCTAACCTGTTGTATCTACTCTGTCGTCTGAAGCACTATCTCAGTGCTACCCATCACTCGCTGCCCTACCTCTCCCCAGCAGATGGAAGTCCGACACCTCCTCCTATACAACAACTTAAAGGGAGGCATGCCAATACTCGAATGGTGGCTGTTGTTATAGGAAAACTCAGCCAACGGTAGATACTTGTCCCAACTTCCTCCGAAGTCCAACACACATGCTCGAAGCATGTCCTCGAGCGTCTGAATCGTCCGCTCACTCTGTCCGTCCGTCTGTGGGTGGTAGGCGGTACTAATATGCAACATAGTACCGAACTCAGCATGGAAATTCTTACAGAACCTGGAAGTGAAACGCACATCTCGATCTGACACAATCGAGATCGGTACTCCATGCCGCGATACCACCTCTCTCACATACAACTCTGCCAGCCTCTCTGCGGAAGAGCTCTCACTGATAGCAAGGAAGTGAACATTCTTCATCGTCCGGTAAACGATCACCCAAATTGCATCGACACCCCTCGCGGTCCTCGGTAATTTGGTGATAAAATCCATAGAAATATGCTCCCACTTCCACTGGGGAACCTCAAGTGGCTACAACTTGGCATGTGGATGCTGGTGCTCGGCCTTAACCCTGCGACAGGTCATGCACCTCTCAACAAACGACGCAACATCCCTCTTCATACAGGGCCACCAATAGTCTCTCTTCAGGTCCATATACATCTTAGTATCCCTGGGATGGACCGAAAACCTCGATTTATGCGCCTCCTCCATCAGAATGGTACGTGCCCCGCCCTCAAACGACACCCAAATCCGACCCTGAAAGGTCATAAGCCCTCGGCTATCGGCAACAAAACTCAGATATCAGCCCGATCACCCGCTCTCTCTTGCGGTTCTCCGGTCTTACGGCCTCTACCTAGGCCTCCCAAATGGTGTCCAACACCGGAGTCATCACCGTTAACCGCATACAGACATCTCGTATCGGGGCACTCTCCGCCCTATGGCTCAGGGCATCGGCTATAATGTTAGCATTTCCCGGGTGGTACAGGATCTCACACTCATAATCCTTTACCACATCCAACCATCTCCTTTGGCGCATATTCAGGTTGGGCTGATCCATCAAATACTTAAAGCTCTTGTGGTCCGTGTATATGGTACATCGAAGCCCATACAAATAGTGATGCTAGATCTTGAGGGAGAATACCACCTCCCCCAACTCCAGATCGTGGGTGGGATACCTCGTCTCATGAGGCTTCAGCTGCCTCAATGCGTATGCGATCACGTGCCCTCTCTGCATCAGCACCGCACCCAACCCCGATATCGATGCGTCACAATACACCACAAAATCTTCCATTCCCTCTGGAAGGGCTAACATCGGGGCTTCGCATAATCTCTGGAGAAGTGTCTCGAATGAGGCCTACTGCTCAAAACCCCAACTAAAAGCTATACCCTTCGGGGTCAACCTGGTGAGAGGAACGACAATCTTGGAGAAATCCTTGATAAATCTCTGATAGTAGCCGGCCAACTCCATAAAACATCTTATCTCGGCACCTCCCAACTCATCACATGCTCGATCTTGACCAGATAGACCAATATTCCATTCTGGTTGACGAGATGTCCCAAGAACTGGACCTTTCGTAACCAAAAATCGCACTTGGAGAATTTAGCGTAAAGCCTCTCCGATCTCAGAACTCCGAGGATCTCCCTCAAATGCTCCTCATGCTACTCTCTGGATCTCGAATACACCAATATATCATCGATGAACACGATCACCGAACGAGCCAACATCGGCATGCACACCCTATTCAAGAGATCCATGAACGCCGCCAGTGCATTAGTGAGCCTAAAAGGCATCACCATGAACTCGTAATGCCCATAACGAGTCCTGAACGCCGTCTTCTGGATATCCTCCTCACGCACTCTCATCTGATGATATCCAGACCTCAAATCAATCTTGGAGAACCAAGATGCTCCCTGCAACTGATCGAACAGATCATCGATCCTTGGTAACGGGTAACGGTTCTTGACCGTCAACTTGTTCAACTCCCGATAATCAATGCACATCCGGTGTGAACCATCCTTTTTGTTGACAAAAAGGATCGGTGCTCCCCACAGCGATCTATTCGTTCGAATAAACCCCTTCCCCAGTAGCTCCTGAAGCTGCGAGGATAACTCCTGCATCTCTGGCGCCGCAAGGTGATAAGGTTCCTTGGCAATAGGCACCACTCTTGGAACTAAATCGATGCGAAACTCCACCTGCCTCTCGGGAGGCACACCGGGCAACTCCTTGGGGAAAATGTCCGGGAACTCTCGCACTATCTGTACATCATCAACCGAACTCGGCCTCTCCGCGACCACTCGTGTGTCCATCACATAAGCCACAAACCCACTACAGCCCTGCTGTAGAATCTACCTCGCCCTAGCAGCCGAACAGAACGTTAACCAAGAATGGGTACCCTCGCCATACACCGTAAGTACTCCCCCACTAGGGTCTCGTATGGTCACCAGTTGTCGCTCACAGTCGATAACCGCTCCAAATCTACTCAACCAGTACATGCCCCCGATGACAAAGACATCCCCCATCGTAATAGGAACCGGATCAATCGGGAACTCAACACTGAAGATCTCGAGCACACATCCTCGAATCATATCAGTGGCATACGCCGCTCGCTCGCCAGCTATGGTAACTCGTAGAGGTCGACTCAACGCCTCTCAATGGACACTCATGTGCTGACTAAAGGCTAACGACATAAAATATCGACTCGTACCCGAGTCAAATAACACGAAAGCAGGTACATAACTTACAAGAAAAGTACCTACGCATATCATAATAAGCACATTATCTCAAACTCAAAATAAATAAATGATAGAATACATACCAGCCACAACGTCGGGCGTTGCGCGGACCTCCTCCGTGGTCAACTGGAAGGCTCTCCCTCGAGCCTTCGGTGTCTCGGCCTTCACTGGCTGACCCTCAGTAGCTCGTACGACAACAGGCATAGATCCCTGCGGTGCTCCCTGTGTCGACCGCCACAGCTATGGACACTCGGCGTTCCGGTGTCTTGTCTGGTTTCAGTGAAAAGAGACCGCAAATCCCTTGGGGCAATCCTTCTCCATGTTCCCCTCCTTGCTGCACTTCCCACAAGTGCAGCCTTTCTGGTTCCTTGATCTCGAATCGGTGGGCTTGGCCCACTTGGCTATCGGTTGGGACTGAGCTGGTCACCGATCCCTCCCCTGAGACTCCACCTCCTCCCTTGCCTGAGTCTCAAGCTCAATCTCCCTCTTTCGAGCATTTTCCTGAAGCTCGGCAAATGTTTGGTACGACGAGTTCACCACGAACTCGCAGATGTCTCTCCTTAAAATGCTCAGATATCGACTCATGCGTGCCTGCTCGGAAGACACATGCTCAAGGCAGAACATTGCCCTCTCGTGAAACATCTTGGTGATCACAGTAATAGACTCAATACCCTGCTTGAGGGTTAGGAACTACTGGGCCAACCGTTCCCTTTCCACCGGGGGAACGTACTCATCACGAAACATAGCAGTGAACCTCTCCCAGGTCACCGCAACAAGCTCTGCAGAAGTGAAATACGCCGTCACAAACTTCCACCAGTCCTTCGCTCCCAGGCGAAGCTGGTTCAGCGCGAACCGAACTCTCAGATTCTTCGGACATGAATACGTGTAGAAGCATCCCTCGATGTCAGAAATCCATCTCATCGCAGCAATCAAATCTTGTGTCCCATCAAACTCTGGTGGCTTTGTGTTGCTGAACTCCCAGAACAGCAACGAATCACCACCCTGAGGTTTAGCAGTAGCAACAGTTACAATAGATGCAGTAGCTGCAGCCTTAATAACCGCTGCATATCTCTCATCAAATGTCTCGATCAAGGTGGTCTTGATAGACCCAAACATCTCCGGTATCTCTGCGCGGATAGCCGCGAACAGCTCCTCGTGGATCATCTGACGAAGCTCCTCGTCACTCACGCTGCTGGTCTCTAGTCTGTGGCGTGTCCCAACCATGATGTCTCTGAAATACAACATAAGAAATATCAGAGACTTGCTTGGGTATACTCACACTACTTGCTCCCTAGTACCCTAAGAATTCTTACTTGGACTGCGCATTAATTCGGTGTCTTCAGTAGTATGAGCCCTATACTATTGTCTACACCGTATCAGTATTCACCCCAAGTCCTCCTCATAGGATCCCAGATCACAAGTACTCTAATCTCGCTACGCATAAGCTACTCTCCAGCAAACCCCTCATAAGCTCCTCGTTGCTACCTACTCACTCTCAAGCGTCTCATAGCAGCAGTAATCTCCTAGGCTAAGGCATCACAAATCAGACCACTCTAGTCCTAATATGAATACCTTGCATACTTTAGCATGACTAACATATCATATCATATCTCATAACACGTAATATAAGGGTATTATGGGAAATCACCGTTCGGGCGCTGGATGATCGTACACACTGCTTTGTTCTGCTTGTTTCGTAACCTTTCACTCTTTTAGAAAATTGTTTTATCATGAAAAATTTTCTCAAATCCTCAGTTTGAGTTTAGATACTCCATAAGGTGCATCCGAAACCCTCAAACCAAGGCTCTAATACCAACTTGTAACGACGAGATTTTTCAAAATAAATTTTCATTTAAAAACATAATAAAAATTCATAATAAATTTTCAAAATTCATGTATCAACATCATCTCAATAAACAAATCCCAAGATCTCAAAGTTAATAAAACTCCATCTGTATGTACGGTCATGCCGACGCCTTCCCACGATCCTCACTGGTACCTGAAACACATAACACACAACACTGTAAGCATAAATGCTTAGTGAGTTCCCCAAAATACCATATACAACACATATTAGCCTCATGAGGCTATAACTCTATGGACCCTCTGGTCCTAACTCTGTGGACCCTCTGGTCTTAACTCTGTGGACCTTCTGGTCCTAACTCTGTAAACTCTGGAACACAGACAACATAAATCACATAGAAATAATGCAGTGCATCACAATCACATAAATAGCATACAAGATACTCGTCAGCTCGGACTCGCCGACTCATCTTGTTCATTCATTAATCTAGTCAGCGAATTGCGATCTTACTCTACGAGTCTAGGCGTCAACTCGTCGAGTCTCTCTCTTTAACTCAAAATAAATGATTAAAATATAATACCTGGAAATCTGGATGTTACACCCGACAGACATAACTTTATAGTTTTGCAACGTCTGATGAAGCAATGTGGTGGGGAATTATTAAGTCATATAGGTCAATTATAGGAACTCATTGTAACATTGTTCTCCAACCTTAATTAATTAAACTACCTAAAAGGAAACACCATGAAAGTAGTCAGAGTATGAAAGGATAATAAAAATGGATATATATATATATATATATATATATATATATATATATATATATATATATATATATATATATATAAGATAAAGTTATAGGATATATACTAAAACAGTAATTTATCCTAGAAAAATAAGATATAAAGAATAAACACCTTTAAAGGAAGTAATAAAAATATTATAAAAATATGAAACTATAAAAGCATGTGAACTCACCAACATTATTTTGATGTTTTCAAAACTTATGTATTCTCACGGAAATAAGTATCAACAGTAGTGAAGTGTTGAAGGAAGTGAACAAGTGGTTGAAGGAAATCTTAATTTTCTAGTATATGTTTAGCAAGTGTGTTTGTATATGAAACAATATAACCTCTTGTTATTAATGATACACAGAGAAAATATTTGTGTCATAATTATGTGTGTTGTTCAATATACCTGCCTCCAAATCCAACATCTTAACTTCATACAACTCAATGTTTCCACTGTCGGATGTGATGGGTTTTAGCCATAAGAACTTTCTTATGTGCGCATGCAAAACCCTAATGCTTGGATCTAGGCTTTCTAATCAAACATGCTTTGAATCTAAGACTTCTAATGACTATTTAGGTGTAATAACAATATTGAAACGGATCTAGAATCATACCTTTGGATTCCTTGTTAATCTTGTTGTCTTGGAGCTTCTAGAGTCACAATTATCAGTCCTCTAATGGATTACAAACACCAACTAGCAAAGAGGATGATTTGAGAGAAAGAAGAGATGGGATGGAATTCGACCAGAGTATCCTTACTTTAGAAGATGTGTCGAATTCCTTCAGCCGTAGGGTCTATTTATACTTGTAGACTCCTTAAGGGTTACAGCTTAAACCCTAACTGGATAACTTAGACTTTAAGTTAATCCATATCCTTACCTTAGATACCCTTTGGACGATTTTGGCTTATCTAATCCCTAGAAATCGTCCAACCTATCTTCCATAAGGATTTACAGTCTAAAGTGTAACTATCAAACAATTGACAGTTTATACCCTCTTATTTAATTAATCTCTTTAAGTCACCAAATTAATTCCAATTAATTATATGACTTATATTAATATATTATTCTTTATATTATTCTCATAATATACTAATAATATTTACTCTCTCTTAATAAATCATCCTATCAAGTTGCTATGGTGAAGGCAACCCAAAAGGACCATGCACAATCGGGTCAAATACTTGCCTAATATAGTTGCAACCTTAGACACTATTCCAACAGTCTCCCACTTGGATAAGTCTAGTAACTATATGCGCGGGTACATTCCGATTTGCAATCGTAGCTCTCAAAGATGCTGTCAAACTCTGATCTAATCAATCTTGTCCTTTAGATAAGGGATCGTACAGTCCTCTATTAGATATCATGCTGACAATACTATGGAATAGTTAGTCTAGCATTTGGTTTCTCGATCTCCGATTTATTTGACATAGAACTTAATCGAACACATCAATTCAGTTCTGACCGGGCCCGGCACATAAGTCAAATCAAATCATCGAGTGGCTGAGATATCGCTTTTTCCTTCTTATGATAAAAGTTACAGATAAACTTCAACTTATATGCATTTACTTATTCATTAACCAACTACACACAACAATGCGTTTTATAACATCGAGTTACCAATGCGTTTTCGCATTATCAATGTACAATCAATTAACCAATAACAAACCATATATCTAGGTTTTAAGACTATATGATATTATCGTCTTGCGATCACCCATTTAATATCACATTCCATAAGGTGATTCCAGCAAGCGCGGGTTTGTTCCAATGCTTAAACCTAGTTCATAAGCACTCATGAACGTTGCAACAATCTTTTTGCTATGCCTAACACCATTTAGACACTCTACATACCTATTCATGACAATCTTCATTCATATCTACTTCCAACATATGAACAATTGTGGACTATTTGAACAATTCGATTATTCTTAATAAACTCAATTATTCTGGAAGTCAAAACATGCAAAGTGAAACAATAGTTAAACAATTAACATAAGACAGTAACATTACTTATAAATAAAACTCCTTTATTTAATCATCAAATGTTAATTACATTTATCTATTACACGTTTCTAATACTATCTAATTTATACTAATATCATCCTTCAACCGAATACTCCTAGCATGCTGCAAATGCTTAACCCTACTCAGTCCCTTCGTAAGCGGATCTGCT
This sequence comes from Lactuca saligna, assembly GCF_052625555.1. Classification (NCBI taxonomy): domain Eukaryota; kingdom Viridiplantae; phylum Streptophyta; class Magnoliopsida; order Asterales; family Asteraceae; genus Lactuca; species Lactuca saligna. Next base: position 213,920,063 of record NC_136420.1, read on the forward strand.
GGGTTATCTTCCGATGATATTCTCTTCACTACGAGTTGTCCTTCTTCTACACGATGTCTAATGAAGTGATATTTTCTGTCGATATGTCGTGATCTACCATGATCTCTCGGTTCCTTGGTCAAGGCAACCGCTCCTTCATTATCACAGAAAATCTCCATGGGCTCTTTTATGGCAGGTACAACTCCAAGATCACCAATGAAGTTCTTTAGCCATATTGCCTCCTTCAACGCTTTGCTCGCTGTGATGTACTCTGATTCGCACGTTGAATCGGCTACGGTTTCCTGCTTGGAACTCTTCCAAGTTACTGCTCCTCCATTTAGGGTAAAGACCCAGCCCGACTGCGAACGATAGTTGTCCCTGTCGATCTGAAAACTGGCGTCACTATACCCTCTCACCTTCAATTCATCACTCCCTCCAAGGACTAAGAACCATTCCTTCGTCCTCCGAAGGTACTTAAGGATATTCTTCACCGCAACCCAACGGGCTCTGCCTGGATTCCCTTGATATCTACTAACCATGCTCAAAGAAAAGGCTACATTAGGGCAAGTACAAGTCATAGCGTACATGATTGAGCCTACTGCGGAAGCGTATGGAACTAGGCTCATTTCAGCTATCTCGGCTTTAGTACTCGGACTTTGAGTCTTACTCAACTTGGCATTGCTTTGTATTGGTAATTCTCCCTTCTTCGAGTTTTCCATACTAAAACGTTTTAGTACTTTCTCTAAGTAAGTGTTCTGACTAAGTCCTATTAGTCTCTTACTTCTTTCTCTTACTATCCTTATTCCCAAAATATAGGAAGCCTCTCCGAGGTCCTTCATAGCGAAGCACTTCCTGAGCCAGGACTTAACTTCCTGTAGAGTCAGGATGTCGTTTCCTATGAGTAATATGTCATCGACATATAGAACGAGAAAGCTTACTACACTCCCACTGGCTTTGACATATACACACGACTCATCTTCGCTTCATACAAATCCAAACTCTTTGACTTTCTCATCGAAGCAATGATTCCATCTGCGAGACGCTTGCTTTAGTCCATAAATGGACTTCTCAAGTTTACACACTCTATTTGGATGCTTCGGATCCACAAATCCCTCTGGCTGAGCCATGTAAACATCCTCAACCAACTTTCCGTTAAGGAAAGCGGTCTTGACATCCATTTGCCAAATCTCATAATCATGAAATGCGGCAATAGCTAGCATCACTCTAATAGATTTTATCTTCGCAACTGGTGAGAAGGTCTCTTCATAGTCAACTCCGGGAGTCTGAGTAAAGCCCTTCGCAACTAATCGCGCTTTAAACGTGTGTACCTTTCCATCCAAGTCGGTCTTCTTCTTGAAGATCCATTTGCACCCAACGGTCTTACGTCCAGACACATTATCAACCAAATTCCAAACTTGGTTATCATACATGGATTGGATCTCGCTATCCATTGCCTCTTTCCATTTTGCAGACTCCGGGCTTGCCATGGCTTCCTTATAGCTATTAGGTTCATCAAGGTTTATTAGTGTACTATCACTAATATACGTGTCCCCTTCGGTAGTAATATGAAAACCATATAACTGGGGTTGAAACCTAACTCTTTCGTAATGTCTAAGAGGTAATGATATGTCAATCGGTTCAACCGGAGTTTCCTCCTCGGGTTGAGCGCCAGCGGTTGAGGTTCCTTCATCTATCGACTCTTGAATCTCTTCAAGATCGATTTGCCTCCCAATGTCTCCTTGGCTTATGAGTTCTCGCTCTCGGAAAACTCCTCTCCTCGCAACAAAGACAACATTGTCCTTTGGTATATAGAAGAGGTATCCAAAGAATTTCTGCGGGTAGTCGATGAAAATACATTGCTCACTACGAGGTTCGAGCTTGTCGTGAGTATCTCGTCTTACGAAAGCCTTGCAACCCCAAACCTTGATATGTGCTAACGAAGGAGCTTTCCCCGTCCACATCTCGTGAGGTGTTTTGGAAAGCTTCTTAGTAGGGACTCGGTTAAGGATATGGGCGGCAGTCTCTAAGGCATACCCCCAAAAAGAGATAGATAGTGAAGCACGACTCATCATAGAGAGAACCATGTCGAACAAGGTTCGATTACGCCTTTCTGCCACACCATTTAGTTGTGGTGTCCTAGGTGGCGTCAATTGTGAAACTATTCCACACTCCTTGAGATAATCGTGGAATTCAAGACTTAGGTACTCTCCTCCTTGATCGGATCGAAGCATCTTGATCTTCCTGCCCAATTGATTCTCCACTTCATTCTTGAACTCTTTGAACTTTTCAAAAGTTTCTGACTTTTGCTTGATTAAGTAGATATACCCATATCTACTATAGTCATCGGTAAAAGTCACGTAGAAGCGGTTACCATCCTTCGTGGTAGATCTAAACGGTCCACACACATCGGTATGTATGAGGTCCAATAGACCCTCACCCCTTTCGCACGTACCAGCGAAGGGTGACTTAGTCATCTTTCCAAGTAAACAAGACTCGCATGTGTCATCTTCCCTAAGGTCTAATGACTCCAATACTCCATCCTTTTGGATTTGGGCTATGGGTTTCTTGTTGACATGTCCAAGACGACAATTCCATAAGGATGCTTTATCCATACTATTGGAAGAATCCAAGTACAAAACATCATTTCCTAAGTTATCAACCATCAAAACAGTTTCATAAATTCCATTACATGGTATAGCTTCAAAGTAAAAGACACCATTTAGATAAGCTAAAATAGAACCATTCTCATTATTAAAAGAAAATCTAAAACCTTGTCTAAACAAACCATGAAAAGAAATGATCTTTCTAGCCATTTCTGGCGAATAGCAACAATTGTTCAAATCTAAAGATAAACTATTCCTAAGCACTAAAGAATACACTCCAATCTTGGTCACAGGAGATGATCTTCTGTTCCCCATGATTAGATTTATTCTTCCATGCTCCACATCTCTACTTCTTCTTAGTCCCTACACATTAGAACAAATGTGATAACCACAACCGGTATCAAGAACCCAAGAAGTATTGTGGGAATCATTAGATTTAATTGTATATATAACTGTGAAAGATGGCTTAATCTTTCCTTCCTTGATGGCTTGCAGGTACTCCGGGCAGCTTCTCTTCTATGTCCTATCTTGTGGCAGTGGTGGCACTCTGCCTCCTTCGGATTAGAGCAGGGCTTAGCGGGATCAACTTTGGTCCCACTAGAAGAGGCACCATCTCGAGCTTGCACCTTGCGATGGTTCTTTGACAAAGCCTTCCTCTTCTTTCCTTTTCCTTGTCCAATTGCCAAGCCAGGAGCAGCGGGCGGATTGGGAGTTGGTGCAACGGACTTGTCCTTGAAGTTTCTCTCTGCGACCCTCAAGAGACCTTGGAGTTTGCTTAGGGTGACCTCTTCTTTGTTCATGTGATAGGTCATCCTAAATTGATTGTAGCTCGGAGGCAAAGAGTGAAGCACCATGTCGATCGCCAAGTCTTCCCCAAAGTCAACATTTAACTTGCGAAGGCGGTCAACATACCTTTGCATCTTTTGCAAGTGCACGGTGAGAGATTCTCCATGACCCATCTTAGCAGAAATCATGTTCGTGAAAATCTCATAACGCTCTTGTCTCGCGTTTTGATGGTATCGCTCCAATAAGTCTTGATGCATTTCGTACGGATACATGTCCTCGTAGGACTTTTGGAATTCGGAGTTCATAGTCGCGATCATGATGCAATTCACTTTCGTTGCATCACGCTCGTGAGTTTCGAAAGCGGTGATTTCGGCAGGAGTAGCAATTTCGGGGTTGATTTTCTCAAGCTTCTCATCGAGGACATACTCCTTATCCTCATAGCGAGCAATCGTACGAATGTATCTTATCCATTCGCTAAAGTTTGTTCCATCAAAGGTAACATTTTGACAAAGGCTCATCAAGGTGAAAGAACTCGCAGCAGCATTGTTAGCGTTCGACATCTACAAATAGAAAGGACAAAGATAGATTAGAATATGAATCCCTAATATTCACCCAATAAGAAATTAGGGCTAGGATCCAACAATAATATTTACACATTAGAAAAGGGATGCCGTAATCTAACATGCAAACATTTTGAAGGTAAGTGAATGACGATTCACTAATTCTCCACCATGAAAAACATAACTTTAAGTCCTAAATGTATTTAGAATTCCTAGGTTCGGATGAGATTCATTGAAACTTTTCAATGGCATGTTTAAATCTCGATATGCCCCTCTCGTTTGTGATTGGGATATCGAGGATCACAAAGCGGGTGTGAATTACCATGCAAATTAACATGGTGCCTTCATTGTAACGATCACCTATTCGATGTGCCGGTAAACCACACACGCTCCATCGAACTATGATAAACAATGAATCACCCTTTGCCACCTTCGCTTAGAACCAATTAGTGTGCCGGTAAACCACACACGCTCCACTAACTTCTTAGCAAGGTGCAAAGTGTAATTTCATGGGATTGCATCAATTCACTTTTCCTAAAGTAACTAAGATTGGGAAATTTTAATAAAACATGTAGTTACTTTGTATTTCTTAATATACTTTTAATGAGAGGATGAGGTTGCCCTATCCTACCCATTCGGCTAACGACCCTCCACCAATCAAGCGACCGGTGGGTGTGAGTGTACACCCATTAAGCGCCATTTTATAGGCCGCAACCTTATACCCACCTTATAGACCGGCTTCGTGAATGGGGCCTACTAACGGTAAGACTAGCATTTAAGTTATACATACATACATACATACATACATACATACATACATACATACATACATATATATATATATATATATATATATATATATATATATATATATTAATCTTGTAATATCATATTAGTATAGGGTTGTATTTTAAACTTGTAAAATTCTAGGGTTTGAAATTTAAATTGTCTAAATTAAACTTTTAATCACAAATCATAAATTTCAAAACTTGAGGACAAGTCTTAAACATTTAAAACATAAAGGATCAAATAACAAATAATCTAATGACATAATTATCCATATTTGATTAATAATTATCATATAAGGAAATCAAATATTTTATTAATTGATAATTATCTTCAATTAGATCAAAAATACAGTCATATATATCACAAAATCAGATTAGGGTTGATCTAATATGATTAAGGTAAGTTTCCATAAGATAAATATGAAAAATCCCGTTCTTGGCTAATCTTGACGCTCGGACTCGCCGAGTACACAAAGGGACTCGCCGAGTCAGGCCTACTCGCTGAGTCCACTTTGGAACTCGCCGAGTCCATGACTCAGAAACATGAAAATCGAATTTTTTAGTTTAGTTTCATACAATCCAGCAACAATTCAATGAAAACCAAGCTAGGCTCTGATACCACTGATGGGTTTTAGCCATAAGAACTTTCTTATGTGCGCATGCAAAACCCTAATGCTTGGATCTAGGCTTTCTAATAAAACATGCTTTGAATCCAAGACTTCTAATGACTATTTAGGTGTAATAAAAATATTGAAACAGATCTAGACTCATACCTTTGGATTCCTTGTTGATCTTGTTGTCTTGGAGCTTCTGGAGTCACAATTGTCACTCCTCTAATGGCTTATAAACACCAACTAGCAAAGAGGATGATTTGAGAGAAAGAAGAGATGGGATGGAATTCGACCAGAGTATCCTTACTTTAGAAGATGTGTCGAATTCCTTCAGCCATAGGGTCTATTTATACTTGTAGACTCCTTAAGGGTTACAGCTTAAACCCTAACTGGATAACTTAGACTTTAAGTTAATCCATATCCTTACCTTAGATACCCTTTGGACGATTTTGGCTTATCTAAGCCCCAGAAATCGTCCAACCTATCTTCCATAAGGATTTACAGTCTAAAGTGTAACTATCAAACAATTGACAGTTTATATCCTCTTATTTAATTAATCTCTTTAAGTCACCAAATTAATTCCAATTAATTCTATGACTTATATTAATATATTATTCTTTATATTATTCTCATAATATACTAATAATATTTACTCTCTCTTAATAAATCATCCTATCAAGTTGCTATGGTGAAGGCAACCCAAAAGGACCATGCACAATCGGGTCAAATACTTGCCTAATATAGTTGCAGCCTTAGACACTATTCCAACAGGATGGGGGTATGACAGATTTCAATCCTAAAACACACAACAATAGGATTTCAAATACGCATACATACATACCTTGAAGTATATCAAATCTAGAACACACATAAACACGATTTAGAAGAGAGAAGATGTAATTATATTTAGAAGGGGGGGGTGGTAAGGTTAGGTGTGGTGATGTAGGTGGAGCCCTGAATCATTTCCCATACATCGACACTAGTTGTGTGTGTGTTGAATCTGGTCTTTGAAAATTAAGTTTTAGTCGATGGTTCCACCATGACAGATCAAGAAGCTACACTAGGAATAAATAGGAGAAGAGAGAGAGAGAGAGAGAGAGAGAGAGAGAGAGAGAGAGAGAGAGATATGGTGATGGTAGCTAGAGAATCAATGATATGGTGGTGGTAGCTAAAGGATCGGTTTACGATGAGGGCAAGGTAAGGGTGGTGACTTCTTCTCCGAAAAAGGTAGGTAAGGGCGGAAAAAAGATGGGAGGAGTTGAAATAAGGAGAGTGGTAGGGGATTGGATTAAATGGGGTTGTATTGGTTTTAATTTAAAATAGTAAAAATAAATATAAACTAATTAATAGTAATTATATTTATAGTTTAATTTTGAACCCCCTTAGTGAACAGTACTCTGTTCCTATTGCTAGTTTTTTTTTTTTTTTTTTTTTTTTTTTTCTTATACTGCTTTAGTTTTGTTATATATATATATATATATATATATATATATATATATATATATATATGATATGTGTTGTTCTCTGCTCCCACCTCCAGCTGCTGCTCACACATGTCTTCCATCGTTTCCATTCACCAATAAGAGTACTCCACACCACCAACGCCTCTATACGTAAATACCAAATGCTTTTAGTCAAAGGTCTCCATCGACTCAGTCCCTGCTTTTGCTCCCTCTTCAACCTCTCCACCTTCTCTTTCTTTCTTCTTCCCATTCGTCTTCTACCACACTTCCTCCCCAAACTTCATCGATATCTCCTCATCGGTGTTGATGTCCACCAGTGCAGAAGAACTCGGTGAACATGCATCAGACGTGTTTTATATAGAGGCGGTTTCGATTTTTCCCACCCACCTCCACTGCGTCTTCTGAAAACTCTTCACCCGCTTCCAATTATCTCTTGCTCTTGCTGAAAATTGTCACCGATTAAAGTCGGAACTTCCCCAACTTCACCTCCAGTTCATTTTCTTCGGTTTCCGACCTTCCGATGTGGGTTATAACAGTGACGAGGGTTGGCAATTTCTCTTCCCGACAACGTCACTACAGGCAATCCAATTTGGGGGAAAAAGTTCTTCCATTCACTAATTAAACCGACTTTTCTCTTGCTTCTTCTTAGCACACAGATTGAAGAAAGGGTTTTGGCGGATCCTCAGTTGTTTGGTATTTGCTTACTACTATCATTTCGAAGGTAAGAGTTTGTTGAGGCTACTGGTAATTGTTACTATGTTCGATCGTTTGGATTAAAATTAAAAATCTAATTGAGTCGTTTTTTTCTACGGGATTTTGTAAAAAAATTATTCCTGATTGGATACTGTTTTAATCTGCAGATTAGATGTTTCATAAAATGTAAATCTCTTTCAATGGATAAAAAACTAAGATCAACCCCAACTGCCATCAACTAATTTGGTTTGGGGGGAGACAGAAGGTGAGGGAAGATAGGGAAGAGTGTAAGAGCAGGTTGATTTTATCATTTGTTTCTCAATTTCACAAATTTTAGTGTTTTTTAATCCTATTGACTCTATTCTTTGTGCTTTTTAAGTTTTGAACACCATCTGCTCGACAAAATTCTTCAACTAAAAATCTGTAACACCCATAAAATCATGCCAAATTTGAACTTTTTAAAAACAATTCAAAATCATTAAATCATTACAAGCTTGTTTTCAAAATGTATAATATCAAAGTTTTCCTAGAAACATAAACAAAACATGAGGAGATGTACGATCACGCCTTTGCCTTGCCGTGATCCCCTGATGTACCTGAAACAATAAACTGAAGCTGTAAGCCCGAAAGCTTAATGAGTTCCCCCAAAATACCGATACAATGCACACAATACACATACAAATAACAACATGTATTGGTCCGCAACTTTACAGACTGGATTACCCCTGGGCCTATAATGTGAGTCTGGATTGCCTTCCAGGCCCACAACTCACATCTGGATTGCCATTGAGCCCACAGTACGTGTCTCCGTCAGCTCGTATCTGGAATGCTCTCGGGTTTGTTGGTTACCGCACAGAGCAATATCACCTCAACCCATCCCAGATAATATGTCAACATATAACACAACTAATGCACATACATATAACCACATAATACTACAGGTAGTCCTATAAATCTACCTAACTAGCATAGCAACTAAAATGCAACACTAACTCATACTGAGCATACTACAAACTGCTAGGATATCATATTCAATGGGCCGACCTTGGTGCCTTAGACCCCTTAGTATAGTGAGGATAATTCACCTCTCAACTGTCGACTCGAAATGATAAGCTCAATCTCTCGGATCACCGCCACAAACTCCACCACCTATATTCACCATAGAAACATATTCATAAGTCTCCAATCTTCCCAAAATGCCCCAGAAGTCAAATAACCAACCCTTGGTCAAAGTCAAAGTCAACAGTCAAGGTCAACATTCCATGTTGACCCGACTCGTCGAGTGCAGTCACTGACTCGTCGAGTCCTTGAAGAACTCGAGTAGTCGTGAAATCCCCCCACTGACTCGTCGAGTTTCCTGCAACTCACCGAGTTCAAGCGTGTCCAAAAGTCAGGAAAACCCAAGTTGAATCGTTAAGTCACCCCGTTGACTCGCCGAGTCCATGCAGAAGTCCATACACGACAATCTTCATCGGACTCGCTGAGTCCCTTCAGTCCATTATCCATTCAGATGCTTTTTAAGTCTTATAATGTCAAAACCAAGCTTTTAATGGAGTTTTACACTTAACGAGAGGTTCATACTTGCTAAAGCTGAAAGCTCTATGGACTTAAAGACCAAAGAGAGTTCAGATATGAAGTTACAACTTCAGCTCTTAGCTCATACCCAAGAATAGCTTCTTAATATGCTAGAAAAGCCCTAATCTTTAACCAAATGAGATCTAGAAGGAAATGAGGTCAAGGTAACGACTTGATACCTTCCAAAAGATGCTAACTAAGGTAGATAACAGATCCTCACACGTTCCTTTCTTCTAGCCACTTGCTCTCCAAGCTCTTCTTACTAAGATTCACATTCTAAAGCTTAAAACAAACAAGAATGGAGCACATGTTGGATAAGGTGTCTAAGTCCATAACTATTTCTGGTAAATACTTGACCCGACCCGGCATGGTCCATTTGGGTTGCATGGCACCATGCAATTGGATAAACTAAATGAGAGAAATAACACATATGGTTTATTAATATATTATAAGTTCTAATATATTAATAATATTATTTAATTAGTTTGATCAAGAATTAATTTAGAATTAATTAAGTGATCAAAAGACAACTAATTAAATGTATGGATTGATTATGTAAATCATCCATAACTTATATAGTGGGATAAAAGGCTCCATGGATAATCAAGATGGGTTATACCCATTGGATGGTCCATGGAGGCTCCATAGGAGTTACAAACCCATGGGTCATGGAAATAAAGAGTCATGACACATTAGGGTGTAACCCTAGATGTGTCAACACTATATAAAGCTCATGTGTTCTCCCCAAATTGGTTAGACAAAGAAACAAGAGGGATAGAGTCGATTTTGAGTGTTATACATTCTCTCTAAGTTTACTCCATAGCATTTGTGTGGTGTGTGAAGCATTTGAGGCATCACACTTGGGGTGCTAGACTCACAAGGTTTCAAGGACCACCTACCACAACAAGGTATGTAATTATATCTATTATTTAAGTTAAAATTGTTCCCCATGTATGCTAGATAGGATCATAGCCTTGGAAATCAACTTTTCATGATAATTAGACAAACATAGATCCAAGGTTATTAGGGTTGCATGTACACTTAGGAAGTGTTAGAATGCTCAACACCATCAGTGGTATCAGAGCCTAGGCTTGCTTGTTTGATTTTTGTGCAAACTGCTTGAAAAAATCGAGTTTTCTGCTTTCCGCCCGTATGAACTTGCCGAGTCCATAGGGGGACTCGACGAGTCCATGACCAAATGCAAGCTACTTGCCGAGTCAGTTCATGCACTCGACGAGTAGAAGCTGCAGTTTAAGAATTTCGATTTTAGTTGCTGGAAATGGACTAGAAACATTACCCTAAATTGTTTTGGTTTATGTAAACATGTTTTAGATGGTGTAATGTTTATGCTAATTCATTTACAACAAAAAGTTTTTAAGTGTAATTTTTTATTCATGAAAGTATTCATATTCATGTTCTTGATCTTATGATGTTTAGATGATCATAGGAATTATTCGTAACCCATATGGTAGATTAATTCATGATCTTTATGTGTTTTAATGGAGTCCATAACTTGTCCTCAAGTTATGGAAAACCAAAAGTCACTTTGCTTTAAAACCATTAAAAGAACTCATGGGTTATAAAATGAAGAATCTTCATTTTTTAAATACCCTAATAAACTCATAAGTTACGAGAAATGAAAAGTTTTGGAAGTTTACAAAACTTGCCCTCAAGTTTTGGAACAAGTAAAGTCTTGATTAAAACTTTAGTTCCAACCCTTAGAATTTTAAAAAATTAAAATTCAACCCTTATACTTATAGTATTATGATTTAATAATTATATATATATATATATATATATATATATATATATATATATATATATATATATATATATATATATATATATAAGAACAAAGTCGTCTTATCGCTAGTACGCCTCATTCACGAAGCCGGTCTATAAGGTGGGTATAAGGTTGTTGCCTATAAAGTGGCAACTTAATGGGTGTCTACTCTCACCCATCGCTTGCTTGACTGGTGGAGGGTCGTTAGACGAACGGGTAAGACAAGGACTTATAAATTATCATTAAAAGTATAATGATTATTATAAAGTAACTAAATGTTTTATAAATTCCCAATCTTAGTTACTTTAGGAAATATGTGAATAAGGTGCTAATCCATGAAATTACACTTTGCACCTTGTTTAAGTCGTTGGTGGAGCGTTTGTCGTTTACCGGCACACTAACTTGGACTTAACAAGGAAGGCAAAGGGTGACTTAAGGTTTTTCATGAGGTTGGAAGGAGCGCGTGTGGTTTACCGGCACAACGATTAAGTGAAAAACATTAAGGGTACCAAGTAATTTACATGGTTACTTCACACCTTGTTTTGTGATCCTCGGTATCCCAGTCACAAAACATGAAGGGCACACTCGAGATTGAAACATGCCATTGAAAAGTTCAATGAATCTCAAAGAATCTAGGAATTTCTAAAAGCCAAATAAAACCTAATAATTAATATTTCGTTTTCGTGGTGGAAATTGGTGAATCGTCATTCACCTACCTTTCAAATATGTTATAACTTGGATTACGGCATCCCTCTTCTAGGTTATAATATATTGTGATTGGATCCTAGCTTTAATGCTACATTTGGGTGTTTTATTAAGGATTATCCCTATATCTAAACTAAACTTACTTTCTTCTTTTCAGATGTCTTCCAACAATGTTACTCCTGGCTCAAACCCTACTGGCTCCTTCTCTCTCATGAACCTTTGTGGGAGAGTCATCTTTGATGGATCCAACTTTACTGACTGGATCAGAAACATCAGGATGGTCACTTGTTATGAGAACAAGGAATATGTTCTTGATAAGGAGCTCAAGGTGCTTGAGCCAACCGCAACTCCTGAGGAGTTTGCTGAATATGAGGCACATGAAAGAGATGCTACCAAAGTGGCATGCATCATGATGGCCACCATGACAGTCGAGCTCCAAAACTCCTATGAGGACTACTATCCTTTTGAGATGCACCAAGATATTATGGACCGCTACCATCAAAGTGCTCGTCAAGAGCGATATGAAATCATCTCCTCTATGATCACAACCCGTATGAAAGATGGTGAACCCATCACAAACCACATGCAAAAAATGCAAAGGTATGTGGATAGATTGATGAAGTTGAATGTGAACTTCCTTGAGGAGTTAGCAATAGATATTATTTTGCACTCCTTACCTTCGTGTTATGATCAATTCCGGATTACATACCACATGAATAAGGAGGAAGTTACACTTAGAAAACCTCAGGGACTCCTAAAGACCGCATAATCAGCTCTTAAAGGAAAGTCGGTTGTGACCACTCCTGCTACTACTCCAAACTCAGCACCTATCGTGGCAATCGGGAAAGGTAGAGGGAAGAAGAGAAAGAACCCTTCGAAGGGTACCAAGGGTAAGACCCTTGATGGATCCTCTTCTAGCGGAACCAAGAAAGGTTTCTTTATACCTTCTTCTGATCCCAAAGAGGCTGAATGCTTCTACTGCCACGAAAAGGCGCACTGGAAGCGTAACTGCCCAAAGTACCAGCAAGACGTGAAGGATGGGAAGGTTAAACCCAATAATGCAGGTACTTACACTATCTCATCTAATAATTCACTGTATTCTAACTCTTGGATCCTTGATACCGGTTGCGGTATTCATATTTGTTCTGAATTGAAGGGACTAAGAAGAAGTGAGAATGTGGAGCATGAAAAGATAAACTTGATCATGGCGAATAGGAAAGTTTCACCTGTCACCAAGATTGGAGTTTATACTTTATTGCTTAGTAGTGGATGTACTTTAGATTTGAATAGATGTTGTTATTCGCCAGAAATGGCAAGAAATGTTATTTCCTTTCATATTTTGTATAAACAAGGTTTTACCTTTTCTTTTGATAATGAAACTGGTGGAATAAATGCTTTCTTTAATAATGTGTTTTATTTTAAAGAATTAGCTTGTGATGGTGTGTATGAAGTTGTGTCTGTTGTAGATAACTTAGGAAATAATGTATTGTGTATTGATTCTACTAATAATAATAATTTGGATAAAGCATCATTATGGCATTGTCGTCTTGGACATGTAAGCAAGAAACGCATAGGCCAACTCCAAAAGGATGGAGTCTTGGAGTCATTTGACCTAAAGTCAGATGATAGTTGCGAATCATGCTTACTTGGGAAAATAACAAAGTCACCCTTCACTGGTTCTTGTGAGAGGGGTGAAGGTTTGTTGGACCTTATACACACGGATGTGTGTGGACCCTTCAAACATGCCACAAGGGATGCTAATCGTTATTATGTGACTTTTACAGATGATTATAGTAGATATGGATATGTCTACTTAATCAAGCATAAGTCAGAGACTTTTGAAAGGTTTAAAGAGTTTAAACAAGAAGTCGAGAATCAATTGGGCAGGAACATTAAGATGCTTCGATCCGATCGGGGTGGTGAGTATCTTAGTACTGAGTTCCTCGACTATCTAAAGGAATGTGGGATTGTCTCACAATTGACACCTCCCAGGACACCACAGTTGAATGGTGTAGCTAAGAGGCGTAATCGAACCTTGTTGGACATGGTTCATTCCATGATGAGTCGAGCTACGCTACCAATCTCATTTTGGGGGTATGCCTTAGAGACTGCCACCCATATCCTTAATCTAGTCCCTACAAAGAAGGTTTCCAAAACACCTCATGAGATGTGGACTGGAAAAATTCCTAATCTAGCCCACATCAAGGTTTGGGGTTGCGAGGCTTTCGTGAGACACGAGACTCATGAAAAGCTTGAACCTCGAAGCGAGAAGTGTATTTTCATCGGCTACCTACAAAAATCCTTTGGTTACCTCTTCTACAAACCTAGTGAGAATGTGGTCTTTGTAGCAAGGAGGGCTGTCTTTCGAGAGAGAGAGAGAGAGAGAGAGAGAGAGAGAGAGAGAGAGAGAGAGTTCATAAGCCAAGGAGACAGTAGGAGGCTAATTGACCTTGAAGAACTTCAAGAGTCAAGTGGTGAAGGAACCTCAAACCCTAGCAGTCAACTAGATGAGGAATCTCCTGTTGACCTAACTATACCTCCAGTTGTACCTCTGAGGCGTTCCACAAGGGTTAGGAAGGTACTTGAGCATTACTATGGTTTCCATATTACTGCGGAAGGTGAGACACTTATTAGTGATGAAACACTAGTAGGTCTGGATGAACCTAACAGCTATGCGGAAGCCATGGCAGACCCTGAGTCTGCTAAATGGAAAGAGGCAATGGATATCGAGATACAATCCATGTATGACAATCAAGTTTTGAACTTGGTTGACAATGTGCCAGGTCTTAAGACTGTAGGGTGCAAATGGATCTTCAAGAAGAAGACCGACATGGATGGTAATGTACACACTTATAAGGCACAACTGGTTGCAAAGGGCTTCTCTCAAACTCCTGGAGTGGATTATGATGAGACCTTTTCTCCAGTAGCCAAGATTAAGTCTATTAGGGTATTGTTAGCCATAGTTGCATTTCATGACTATGAAATATGGCAAATGGATGTCAAAACCGCTTTCCTTAATGGAAAGTTGGCTGAGGATGTTTACATGAATCAGCCAGAGGGTTTTTTCAGCACAGAGTACCCTAATAGAGTGTGTAAGCTTGAGAAATCCATTTATGGATTAACGCAAGCACCTCGTAGATGGAATCTTTGCTTTGATGAGAAGGTCAAAGAGTTTGGCTTCTCTAGGAGTGAAGATGAATCTTGTCTATATGTCAAGGCTAGTGGGAGTATAGTTAGCTTTTTGGTACTGTATGTGGATGACATACTACTCATAGGAAATGACATCCCAACTCTGCAGGAAGTTAAGTCCTGGCTTGGGAAGAGTTTTGCTATGAAGGACCTAGGAGAAGCTGCCTATATTCTAGGGATAAGGATCTTGAGAAACTGGAGTAAAAGACTAATTGGACTTAGTCAAAGTACCTACTTGGACAAGGTGTTGAAGAGATTCAGCATGCAAGATTCCAAGAAAGGAGAGTTACCCATCCAGAGTAACACTAGACTGAGTAAGACTCAGAGCCTGAGTATTGAGGATGAGATAGCAGAAATGAGTCGGATACCCTATGCTTCGGCAGTAGGCTCGATCATGTATGCTATGACCTGTACTCGTCTTGATGTAGCCTTTGCTTTAAGCATGGTTAGCAGGTATCAGGGGAATCCTGGTAAGGCTCACTGGATAGCGGTAAAGAACATTCTCAAGTACCTGTGGAGGACTAAGGACTGGGCCCTTACCCTTAGTGGGAGTGATGACTTGAGAGTTGTAGGGTATAGTGATGCTAGCTTCAAGACTGATAGGGATAATTTCCGCTCTCAGTCAGGCTGGGTCTTTACCTTAAATAGAGGAGAAATCTCTTGGAAAAGTTCCAAGCAGGAGACAGTGGCTGATTCAACTTGCGAATCAGAGTATATAGCGGAAAGCGAGGCGGAAAAAGAGGCTATGTGGCTAAAGAACTTCATTGGAGACCTTGGAGTTGTACCAGCTATATCGGAGCCTATAGAGATTTTCTGTGATAGTGAAAGTGCAGTTGCCTTAGCAAAGAAACCAAGGGATCATGGGAGATCCAGACACATCGACAGAAAATATCATTTCATCAGACATCATATAGAAGAAGGACTGCTCGTGGAAAAGAGAGTATCATCGGATGAGAACCCGACAGATCCCCTCACGAAGGGACTGGGTAGGGTTAAGCATCTCCAACATGCTAGGAGCATAGGGCTGAAGGATGATATTAGTTTTAGTAGTTAGAAAATTTTGAAATTTGTAAAATGTAATTGACATTTGATGATGAATAAAAGTTGTGTTTATTTATGAGTAAAGTGTTACTATCACTTGTCAATCGTTTACTATTATTTCTTTTACATGTTTTGACTTCCAGAATATTTATGTTGTATTACATATTATTCAAATTATCCACAGTCGGTCATATGTTGGAAGTAGATATGAAATAAGACTGTCATGAGTTGGTTGTAGAGGTCTAAGATGTTGGACATGGCCTCAACACTCATGAGTGCTCATAAATTATGAGTATTGGATTCAACCCACGCTCGCTGGCATCACTTCATGGAATTTATCTCAAGTGATCGCGAGATGGTAATATCATATAAGTCTTCAAACCTAGAGATATGACTTGTTAACTATGAGTTAGTTACGCATTGAACGTGCGAAACCGCATTGGTAACTCAATGTTATAAAACGTGCGTTTGTGTGTAATTTAACAAGTAGTAGAACAAGCATATGAGTCGAAGTTTATCTGTTCCTTCTTGGATTAGAGGCTGATATCTGGGACCCTCGATGATTTTGTTTTGACCTATGTACCGGGCCCGGTCAGAACTAAGTTGATGTGTTCAATTACGTTCTTTGTCAAACAAATCAGAAACCGGGAAACAAACTGTTGGACAATAAGCAAGACCATGTTCCATGTGTTTGTCCGACTGATATCTAGAACAAAGGATTATATGATCCCTTATCTGAAATGGCGTACCATCATCTTCTCAGTTCCGAGAGACCTTGAAAGAGCTACGATTGTCGATCGGTTCCTGAAGTATTGCAGTTATAGTTATTAGACTTATCCAAGTGGGAGACTGTTGGATAAGGTGTCTAAGTCTATAACTATTTCTGGTAAATACTTGACCCGACCCGGCATGATCCATTTGGGTTGCATGGCACCATGCAATTGGATAAACTAAATGAGAGAAATAACACATATGGTTTATTAATATATTATAAGTTCTAATATATTAATAATATTATTTAATTAGTTTGATCAAGAATTAATTTAGAATTAATTAAGTGATCAAAAGACAACTAATTAAATGTATGGATTGATTATGTAAATCATCCATAACTTATATAGTGGGCTAAGAGGCTCCATGGATAATCAAGATGGGTTATACCCATTGGATGGTCCATGGAGGCACCATGGGAGTTACAAACCCATGGGTCATGGAAATAAAGAGTCATGACACATTAGGGTGTAACCCTAGATGTGTCAACACTATATAAAGCTCATGTGTTCTCCCTAAAATCGGTTAGACAAAGAAACAAGAGGGCTAGAGCTGATTTTGAGTGTTATACATTCTCTCCAAGTTTACTCCATAGCATTTGGTGTTGTGTGAAGCATTTGAGTCATCACACTTGGGGTGCTAGGCTCACAAGGTTTCAAGGAACACCTACAACAACAAGGTATGTAATTCTATCTATTATTTAAGTTAAAATTGTTCCCCATGTATGCTAGATAGGATCATAGCCTTGGAAATCAACTTTGCATGATAATTAGACAAATATAGATCCAAGGTTATTAGGGTTGCATGTACACTTAGGAAGTGTTAGAATGCTCAAAACCCATCAGCACACACATGGATTAGGGTTTTCTGGACTCTCAAGAGGCTGTAAGGGGGCTAAAGGAGGCTAATGATCCTTTAAATAGGGTGCAAACCCCCAAAAATTAGCGTTTCATCCTCCAGCTCCTACTCGTCTAGTCCTATCTTGGACTTGGCGAGTAGGTCACTTAAACACGTGGCCTAATCCGCTTCTACTTGACGAGTCAGGGCATCCAACTCGTCGAGTAGACCTTGAAATTATGAAAATTAAAACCCTAAAGTTATCACCTGAGAGTCGGGGTGTTACAAAATCCCAATTGTTTTTTTGCTTCATTTAGGCAAACACTCAGAGGTATGGTGGGGGTTCATTTTGAAATAAGGTTTTTCAAGGCCAATGGCTGACAGAAGGTTATCACGAATTCAGTCGTTTTGGAGGTTAGTTATGACTTTTCATCACCCATTAATCTTTAATATTTTCTTTTAACATGTTATCCCTTATTTTGTAGAAGAAGTGTTCTGGTTAGACATATTGCAAATGAAAAACGTAAGATACATTTTCAATGTTTCATTATCTTATTAGGAATATATATGTTTTCTCCTGAGTATAATTGATTATTTCAACTTTACATTCCTCATTTGGGTATTGTAATGTGAAAATTCATTCATCATTATAAGAAATTTTTTGGAGGGAAGAATATTTTTGGTATCATTTTCTTTACGTATTCAGTCTTTGACCGACATTCTATATAAACAGCTGCACCAATTTCTTTCCTCATTACCTTACCCTAAAAAACATAAAAGCTAAAAAGATCAATGATCTTAGTACTTGAGCAGATGTAATGACATTAGGACCGAAGTGATGGTGGATCGATTGGGGAATGTGCATGGTAGAGTTCAACAACCAAATGCTAGCAAAAAGGCTCTTCTAATTGGTTCTCATTTGGTGAGTAATCACCTTAATACTTATTAATAACAAGATTTTAACGTTTTAGAGAAAATTGCACATTATCAACCTTTTACCTAAAAAGGCATTACGAGTTTTTTATTTGCATAAAATATATTTATTCACTTTTTCTCTTCATTTCCATCATTATTGATCTAAAAAGCAGCTACCAAGTTTGATTTCTCACTTTGAGCTTTTTCAATGAGTTAACATTTGACATGGAAAGTGAAATGGCCACATATGTTTGTAAAAGTGTCAAAAAACTGTTGTTTTTAAGTGTCCATAAGTATAACATGCTTATGCACTTATAAAAAATTATTCATATAAGCAAATCAAACTTGCTAAGAAGATGTCCAACTTGATAAATAAATACGCCTAAGTATTTCCCACCGTTTGTTGTTTTATTTTTGTTGAAATTACCAATTTACCCTTTAGCATTCACTACCAAATATTGTTAGGATTGTTAGCTGTGAAAATTTATCTTGATAAAAGGTCTATTTTTAGATTCTTGGTCATTACTTAAAAAATCTTATGCCAAGTCAATGTGCAAAAGAAATCCTAAAATGACTAACATATTGTGTTTTTTTTATTCTTTTTCTTATACATAAGAACATCCACAATAGTAAAGAACATATATGCAAATTATGGCATCATATTTTATCTTTTTTCATGTATATGACATATGTATAAAATGATTTTCTATTTTTACAAAATGAATTTTTGCCTTCACATTTATATCTGATTCAATTAGTTAAAGATGAAAGTAACCAAAATTACTTGAATATAATTCTCTTTTCATTGAATTCATTTTTTTTTAGATTTAGGGTCACTTTTGTCGTAAAAAACTTGGAATAATGACAAGTTTTTCAATGAAATTGAAGCTATTTGTGAAGAAGGTATTATTTAAAAGAAAAACATTTTCTTTTCTTTCCCTTCTCCATTTTTAAATAAAAAAATTCCATATCTCAATTATGTTTGTGGTTATTTTTTATAATAAAACCAAACAATTTTTTATCAGGTTCAGTTGCAGCTACAATTACCCTACATCATCTTCTTCTTAATAGAAATTCACTTTTTCAAGGAGGATTGCAGCCTCATAATTACTGCCTTCGGGTGCTCAAGAGGGAAACCCACACTATATATCTTCCTCTTAACTACCTTGATGAGTCTCAAGAAGGCAACAAATCTTGTAATGATCTGTGTTATAAGTAATTCTGCCATATTGAATACCACAAGGGACACCATGTGAGTGCCAATATAAGTAAACAAATTCTACCATGTTGGCTTCTGTGGACACCAAGAAGGATTCGATGGCACTTTTTCGGTTGAAAATACACCCAGATGATGTAATGCGAACACATAAAATTGTCCATTGTTATTTTGATTACAAATTAAAGATAAGTTGCCTAAAAAGAAAATTTAGGTAGGATTGGTTGTCATGACATTAACCAAAAAAATCATCTTCAAATTTATAAACAAAAGTGATTATTTGGACCATGTAGATATTTTAATCTGATGGTATAGTTACTATTCATTACCGAGTGTTTTGAGTAAGTGTTAGTTCGTTTAATTTCATGTTCCTAACAAAACATCCCTTTCATGGTTTCTGTTCTTAATAAAAGACTATGAAATACCCTTCAACCACACAACCCCAACACCTCTTCCCTAGTTTTAGACCAGTTTTGAAAAAGAAAAGGCAATAAAGATTGACCACGCAACAATTGAAACAACATGCATCCAACTCATAAAATCTTTCATAATTATATTGAATTAACATCCTCCTTAATCCTCCTTAATAAATGAAGGTTTTTTTTTTGCCACATATCAATCTCTTATGAGTTTTGCCACTTGTCATTTTGTGGTATTTTTGAATAAATGTTTTTTCCATTTGTCATTTTCTCATTTTTTTTATCTTTCTTAATTAACACATCATATTTACACCTAAATCAATAATTGCCTTAATTGAAAATAACAATTAAATTACAATATTACAACTCATATAGTATTTAACTAGGTGTGAGACCCATGTATTACATGGGTTTATTTAAAAAAAATTAAATTTAAAATTTTAACAATTTGAAAATTTTAAATTTATAAGAAAAATGAGAAATTTTTTGAATTATTAAAATTAATAAGGCTTTAATATATTGAATACATTAATATATAAACCCTTTCTAATAAATACCTTACATATATATATTACCTTATATATTAAATGTGGAACTTTAATTTAATAAAATGAAAAATACAATAAAATAACAAGTGGAAAATAGAAAATTAAAAATTCTAGAAAATACCATGTGTCTAAATGAATGAGAAGAGGACATGTGTCAAAAAACCTTTATTTATCATAGTAGAGTATGTGTGAGCCCCATGTATTACATGAGTGAGTGTATTTAAAATAATTAAATATGTATAAACATTTGAGAAATTTGAATTTATAAGAAAAATGAGAAAAATATTGAATTACTAAAATTAAAGTGTTTTTTTTTTCTCTTTTAAATTTAAACAAATCATTTAGATAAAATAATCAAAGCAAATTAATCACATTTTATTTTAAAGTTTTGAAATTATAAAGAAAATCTATTAATGAAATTGATATGCATTTATTATTAAATTTAAATACCATATGGAATTTAATAAAATAGGAAAACCACAAAATTATATATGGAATAAAAATTAATTCAAAATAACCAAAATGACATGTGGCAAAATGAATGAGAGTGTGACAAGTGTAAAAAAACCTGAGAAGATTTAAATACCATATGGAATTTAATAAAATAGGAAAACCACAAAATTACATATAGAATAAAAATTAATTCAAAATGATATGTGGCAAAATGAATGAGAGTGTGACAAGTGTAAAAAAAATCTTCATTTATTAGAGAAGATATGTTTCCTTTTAAATTCAAATTTTAAATTTTAAATTTTAAATTTAATTTTTTTTTTTGTTTAAACCTTCATATTTAATTTTTTTTTATTTTATCCAATCCGTATAATATACGGGTCTCACAATTAGTGTTTTAACAAACCAGATAAACCAATTTACATAAAATTATATAAAATCAATAAAAAAAAAAAAAAAAAAAAAGATAGAAATATTATGTTACATGCCTAAAGGACTAACAAGCATTTAGAATTTTTATATTTATCGTCATTGTTTTGACAAATCAAATAAAAATATTGCATGAGATTGTCATACACTTTATTAGTAGATTTATATAGAACCCAATTATTTTCTTCTTTTCAAGGTTTGACACCTCTAGACACAATCATAAACTTCAAAACTCTAGTGACTAGATTGTAAATAATGAAAAACCAGGGTGACGAAAATTCAAACTTTCAACTTTCAACTGTGGAAATTGGAATAATGGAGCGAGTGGTGGATAGGACAAGCACAAGTTTGTGGTGGTGAATGTAATATACTAATATGGCTAATCGGCTATGGCTTCGCCTTGTGGTGTCCTTTTCTCATCAGCGAAACTCTTCCGCCATCGCAACTGCTCTCCATTCTTCACCTTACAGGTACTATTTCATGTCTTATTTCTCTCGAATTACAATCGACATAATGTTTTTATCCATTTTTCTTCCTTCAATCTCTTCATCTGCAATCGTAAGCTACATTCATTCCTATTGCGTGATTGCACTCCCTGCTGTTTAAAATAGTCAGTTTAGAAAAACATGCGCATCGTAGCTGTTTGTTTTGACCTGAAATGTCATCCGATTATAGGGCTCTCGCAGAAAATTTTCTCAAGGTAAATCAAGTTGAATCTGAAGGAAGAAGGAATTGGGGATTACGTCTATGAATACATTTCAATCGAGTGCTAGCAAATAGGTTTGTCTTCCCATGAATTCTCACTGCTTTGTGAATTCGTGAATCAAGAAACTTCTCTACCAAATAAACAGAACAACTTGTTATAAAAAGCGAGAAACAATTACGCAAACGCAGTTACTTATTGTTTCATTGCCACTTGTTACAGTTTACGCACATCAAAAGTGGAATTGCGAAGGGTATCCAAGTTAGAACTATTCAAAATGCCATGGTCTATACATTCGGCACTACATAAACATCGAATCATCTTAACTTGTGCAAAATTCAAAAATGGGATAACAGAATTCAAGCATCCTTCGACTTTTCCCTCTTCTCTTCTAAACACAAATTCCATATTGAAGAATAATAGGAAATTGCCATTGATTCAGTATCATTATCATCATCCGCTCCAATGTATTATGAGTAATGGAGATGAAGAAGAGTTGTCTGATGAAGATGAGGAGCTTTGTCCAGTTGAATGCGTGAGAGAAATCAAGAAAGATGAGGAATTAGTCTCAGTTTTAGAAAAAGCAAAAGAAGCTAATTCATTAGTTGTGGTTGATTTCTATCGAACTTCATGTGGTAGTTGCAAATATATAGAACAAGGATTCGCAAAATTGTGCAGAGGGTTGGGTGATGAAGAGGCCCCTGTTATCTTCTTAAAACATAATGTGAGTTCTGTTTTTTTTCTTTTCTTTTCTTTAATAAATTACGTTTCTTTAATAAACATTTACATGATTTCAATCCATAATGCAGGTGATTGATGAATACGATGAACAATCAGATATAGCAGAAAGACTTCGAATTAAGGTATAAAAAGTGCGAGGTATTTCCTATTTTTTTAATTAAACATCATTTTTATTTTATTTATATTTATAGTTTGTAATAAATATACAGGCAGTGCCTCTGTTTCATTTTTATAAAAATGGAATATTATTGGAAGCTTTTGCAACGAGAGATAAGGAGCGGATTAAAGGGGCTATAGAGAAATACACAGCAGCACCTGCTTCTTCTACTCCTGCTGCTGCTGCTAAAAATTCGTAAATCGTAACATATTATCATAATTAATTCATTTTGGTTATTTTATATATTCTTATTTTGTGGAAGATGTGGTCTACAAAGATAAGAATGAAAAATTGAATTAATGATTGTATAAAGGAATAAAATCATGTTATGTCTATGAGGAAAGGTGAAGTTATCAACAGTTCTTTGATTTTGTTGCAAACTATAATACGATAGATATCTGTATCCCTTTTTATGCTTTTTATCTATCTGATTATTTTACAAATGGATTGCTTATTTTTATAAATAAAATTGAAAAAAAAAAAATAGTGGCCTCTTTGCCCAAAACATGGCAAACACAAATGAAGACCAACAAAAACTACAAAGGTCGTATGTAGGTAGATGCACTAGACACAATATCGTCCAAAGAAATACAAATCAAACTCGTCATAGCCATGCTTCATATGCGATGGATGTATTAGACCCAAATTTGTCTTCGTTATGCAATGAGATATTGAGATGCATTAGATCCAAATTTGTGGAGAGAGAGAGAGAGAGAGAGAGAGAGAGAGAGAGAGAGAGAGAGAGAGAGAGAGAGACCACACCGGTTAATAATGAAATAAAAAAAGGCAAATATAATCTTTTTATTTATATTTAAGAAAAACTAATAGTGTTAGTCATAAAGATTGATGGTACCCATAGTTCACCCAAAAAAAAGGTTTTATAAGGATTATTTAAAAAAAAAAAAAAAAAATTTAAGTATCATTTGTGTAATGTTGTCTAATATTTATAAGCATGTACATTGGAGGCATTGGAGAGGAGATCAAGAAGGCACTTCAGAAAGAATAATGCAATCTTTCATCAAACTTATTAGGTTGTTTACTTGTTTATACATCCATAAAATCATAGATTAGTTTACAACGCCTACATATTTTGGTGAGTTTAACACTTTCAAAATTATCATGTAAATGGAGTAAGTGTGAGTTTGATCCAAATTTTGTACTAAGGTATATTGTATAAGGTTTTGAATCTACCATAAAGATTCGCAAATCTTCTTCCTACGCTTCCTAATACTATGTTTTTACATAAATTAAGTTTGCCATTATTATAAATTATTTTCTTAATAACTTTCATAAATCTATGGTACTTACTTACCATGCCTTTTCTTTTAAATTCAAATAAATAAATCATTAAGAATAACGCTAACAATAAAACATCAATCTAAAAACAGAATTCATGAAACTAATTCATGTTACACAAAAATAAAATAATTATGATTATAATTATGATTTATTAACCGGAACCCCTGGCCCATAAATTAAACGGCAGCGATCACTGAACGAACCCACCAGTCGAGACGCCACCTCCTTGAAGAACATGGATGCTACCTATATAAAAATAAACAAAACATTCTTTTAACTTAATACATTATTTAATTATTTAATTACATTTAAATATTTATATTTCTCTAGTCATTAAAATATAACAAAAGATTTTAAAAAAAAACGACGAAAATTACTTACCTGTGAATATAATGGTGATTGGAACTTAAAATCTACAACAAAATGAAGGTTACAAGTCCCTGGAACAGGTCCTGGATTAAACTCCCAAATGTTAATTAAATGGTGGAAAACGCTACTTTTTGATGCAGTTGTCTGTAAAAAAATATATACAATAAAACAAAAGAGTTTTGGTTATGTGAAAAAAGAAAAGAAAAAAAAATTGTGTAAGATAAGTTATAAAGGTGATTTTATGACCTTGATTAATTTGGGTTTAATTAATTCGACATGAGAGACATAGCTTTCAACAAGAAGCTTAAACCCAATTTCCAGCTCAGCATCAATAGATCCATCAGAATGACGTTTCACTATGTCTGATCTTCTACACCATGGAAGAAAATCTTGATACATGTCAACAGCAGCAACAACTGCATACATTTGCTCTGGGGAATATCTAACAAAAACGATGAAAGAATCTTTCTGATTACACCATTGTAGGAGATAAGAAATAGGAAAAAGGGTGAATAACTGAATATGATTATTAATTTATTACCCCATAATACAAGTCTCTTCATGAACTTTTGATAAACCACTTTTATTCCCTTCATCTCCATCACCGATGCCAAGAAATCCTCTCCTTTGAATACTCCTATTAAAATGTGAAAAAGGCAATTCTACTTCATGATCATGACTACTAACGATTGGTTGACATGTTTCGACTCTTGAAATGCTTCTGAAGCATCGATTTTCTACTTTGGAATTGTTCCTTAAGCATCTGATTAACTGTCTACCTCTGTTATTGCACTTAAACATCTGCCCAATGGCCTTTGAAGTTGAGACCAGCGATGCCATTGGAACAGATAAGGAACTGAAAAGAAACATGAAATTCACATCAGAATGAAACCCTTGTTTCTAGGGCTACATCAATAGTCGTAGAAAATAGAAATTGACTTCATATTATTGACAGAATCGATTAATCTCGTGAGAAACCAAACGAATGAATATCTTAGCATTATAAAACAGGTTTTAGTTACGATGTGGCATGAATGATTAGGGAAATTGAAAGAAATTGCGTACCTTTGAGATCGAACTTGATAAACAGAAATCAACGTAAGAGATAAGATTTTGGGAAATTGAAGTTGAATTTCGTTATGTAACCGTAGAAGAGAGGTTGTGCGGGTTTTGAGGGGGTTAGCGTGGTTGAGATTCAGAAGATGAAGCCATGGAAGATTGAATGAATGATCGAAGAGGTTTTGGGAATGGAAGGAAAAACAGGGTATCCGTCTAATTTACGAGTGGAACAATTTTTTTGAATTTGAAGTGTTAACCCATAATCATTACCAACCCCATACATCGTAAATGAACTTATGAAAGCGATTGGGAAGCATAGAATGCCTATTTCCCTGAATCTGAACCCAAATCTAAACCCACATTTCAACTTTTTTTTTTTAATTAATTAATTTAATTTAATTTTAACGGATTTGAATAGACTATTATTTTTTAAAATTTTTAATTTAATCTTTGTTATTTTTGTTTTATTGTACATAATAATTTATTTATGTTTTAAAATAATAACAAAAAATATGGTGTTAAATAGACCCTACAAATCAAAGTCAAACTAAATTCAAGGTACTCAACATTATCAAATTCAAAATTTAATAACTTTTCATTCCAAAGCCAAAGGGTTCATTAAGGGGGATTTTAAATACACCAGGAATACAAGTCAAAACCACTTGTTGAAAACTGGTTAAGTTAATTAAAAAAATACTAAGTAATAATGGTTTTATTGAATGAAAGAGGTTACCGATTTCAAAACTATTTTAATATATTTGTTTCCTAATTTAAAAATTAATAGATTGTATCCCTATAATTTATGAATATTACACTTTTAATCCTTGTTTCAAATAAAATCACTAACTTATTCTTCTTTTTACTTTGTTATTTTCTTTTAACAGTTTATTATTATTATTATTATTATTATTATTATCATTATTATTATTATTATATAACAATTTTATTTATTCTTTATTTTAATACAGTTTGTATAGATTTCATATAAATTTTTTTATATGTTCAAATTATATATATATATATATATATATATATATATATATATATATATATCAAAATTACAAAAGTGGTCCTTATGATTTGCTAAAAGTCACAAAGTCAATCCATGATAATTTTTTTTACGAATACGGTATCCGTGGTTTTCAAAACTTGCATGAATGACCCTTTTTGCTAACGTCCTATTGTACATAATTTGATTTTTATTAATAATTTTCATTCGTTAACCTAAAAAAACTATTTTTACGTGTTTATTTTTATATATTTGTCGGTATAATTTAAGGTGGTTAACCTTTTCTTTTGTTTATTTTTTTAAATTACATGGTTTTTTATAAACTTTTCGGTTTAAATTCGAGTTTGT
This sequence comes from Lactuca saligna, assembly GCF_052625555.1. NCBI lineage: Eukaryota > Viridiplantae > Streptophyta > Magnoliopsida > Asterales > Asteraceae > Lactuca > Lactuca saligna. The sequence continues at coordinate 213,947,109 of NC_136420.1, forward strand.
TTACGTTTCGAACAATAAAAATAACGATCACAAACAATTAAACGAACAATAAAAAATATAATATGATATTTTTTTCACAACTATAACAAATAAAATTATCATTTTCATTTACTACCGTTTCGTCAAACAATGTCATATTTTAATTTTATTAATTATCAGGGACATTAACTATATGAATATTACAATTATTACGTGGTGCATTCGGTGGAATATATGCATTAAGTCAAACATTATACAATATTTCCCATCCAGCAGCACGTTCTGATTTGTGGTGACGCCAAAGTGACAAAATTGTAGGCATTGAATGTAATTCTTGTAAATCAACTTTTACGTAATGACCATTATAAACGAAGGCGATAACAATAGATATATGATGTGAAATATCTTGCGGCCCATGCCAAAGTGGAAAACAGGTCGACGAACCTTGTTTATCTAAAAAATAGACAATTACACCATACTTATTAGCGATGAGAAATCCACTATTAGGCATAATCAACCAATATTCACTTTGTGCAAAACCAAATCCAGTGAAACTCAATTAATTAAGTGGAATCAAGTGGTATTGGATTTTCATTTTTTAAATATACCACTTGTTCGTGCGCACATGGTAGCCCATGACTAGTACGCAATTGACATCCACAAATTTCAAGGAATTTGATTTGTTCAAATATTATTTCAAGTGCATAAATTGAAGCATTACCAACCAAACATCTGAAAATTGGATGGACGAAACGATGTCGTGCTATAATCATGATTGTATAGTCTTGAGACTGAACAACATCATGAATTCTTGGTAATACCGTCCCTAAATCTGATTGTGATGAGTCCAAGTATAATCTTACTTTGGCATGCTGACTCTCCACTCTATTGGTTGTAAAATTGCCAAAATGGAAAAATACGTCGGTCCAAACAGATACAAACTTTTCTTTATATCGTGTCAACCACGTTTTATTCAAATAAGTAATAACTTCTAAAAGATATGTAAGTATAGTTATATTATTTTGATTTGATTGTAGTGGTATTCATTTACACCGCACTAAAATAAAGATAGAATATTTATTGTAAATGTATGGCAAGTTAAAGGACTATAAATGTAAGTATAGTTATATTATTTTGATTTGATTGTAGTGGTATTTATTTACACCGCACTAAAATAAATATAGGGTATTTATTGTAAATGTAAGGTAAGTTAAATGATCATAAATGTACGTATAGTTATATTATTTTGATTTGATTGTAGTGGTATTCATTTACACCGCACTAAAATAAAGATATGATATTTACTGTAAATGTGTGGCAAGTTAAAGGACCATAAATGTAAGTATAGTTATATTATTTTGATTTGATTGTAGTAATTCATTTCCACCGCACTAAAATAAAGATAGAGTATTTATTAGTGGTATTCATTTACACCACATTAAAATAAAGATAGAGTATTTATTGTAAATGTATGGCAAGTTAAAGGACCATAAATGTAAGTACAGGTATATTATTTTGATTTGATTGTAGTGATATCATTTACACCGAACTAAAATAAAGATATGATATTTATTGTAAATGTAAGGTAAGTTAAATGACCATAAATGTAAGTATAGTTATATTATTTTGATTTGATCCAATCGTTTACACCACACTAAAATAAAGATAAAGTATTTATTGTAAATACATGATAAGTTAAAGGACCATAAATATAAATATAGTTATATTATTTTGATTTGATGGTATTGATATTCACTTAAACAACACTAAAATAAAGATATGATATTAATTTTAAATATAGGGTAAGTTAAAGGACCATAAATGTAAACATAGTTATATTATTTTGATTTGATTGTAGTGGCATTATTTAGACCGCACTAAAAATAAAGATAGGATATTTATTGTAAATGTAGGGTAAGTTAAAGGACCGTATAAATATAATTATTAGTTTTGCCTAATACGAAATGAAAAGGTGGGGAATGTTATTATCTTTTAAAATAGAGAATGGTATAAACTCAAAATATTACATCCATATGTGTATATATGTGTGAAAATATATATATATATATATATATATATATATATATATATATATATATATATATATATATATATATATAGGGATGAGCATAGGCGGGTACCCGTCTCATTTGGCGAGAACCGGAACCGGCGGTTCCTAAAAAGTTAGAACCGGAACCAGAACCGGTCTAGGCGGTTCTTAAATTTTTGGATCCAGTCCCGGAACCGGCGGTTCCGGTTCCGGGAGCGGGTAACCCGGTTACATTAACTTTTTTCGATAAAACCGCAACTTAGTTCGATCCAAATCGAATCAATTCGGACCAAAAAGGGACATAATATATTCTAAACCGGTCTAAGTAACACACACATATTTATATGAAATACCAATATATATATATATATATATATATATATATATATATATATATATATATATATATATATATATATATATATATATATATAAACCGGTTTCGGCGGGTACCCAGCGGGTAGCGGTTCCAAAAAAATGAGAATTAGAACCGGAACTGCTTAAGGCGGTTCCATAACTTTAGGAACCGGAACCGGAACCGCTTAAGGCAGTTCCAGTTCCAGAACCGGCAGTTCCAAGGCGGTTCCGGTTCCGGTTCCAAAAGCGGGTACCCGGTTCCGATGCTCATCCGTATATATATATATATATATATATATATATATATATATATATATATATATATATATATATATATATATATATATATATATATATATATTAAAAAAGAAAATAATTAAAACTAAAATCAATATATAAAATGAAGGACCTAATGTAAAACTTATTTATGTTGCAAATATATGGAGCTTGTATATTATTTATATTAAAAAAGAAAATGATTAAAACTAAAATTAAAATATAAAATAAGGGACCATAAATATAAAGCTTATGTATATTGTTGAATTGGAATATATTGATTTAACACGAGGTAATGATTTAAATTATGATTAATAGTGTTTTGACTTTAATTACTTCGGTGGTTTTGACCCTAATTTTAGGTGTCTTTAACAACACCCGTTTATTAAGCAGCGAGTAAAAGTTAAAGGTTTATACTTTATAACCCATATAAAGTCAAGGGTTTATACTTTGTAACCCATATATTCAAAATCAAGTTCCCGTTCAAAAGGTGCTAATAATTTATACTAATTGACTCTAGCTAATGATCATTGAGTTCATATACTTAGTAACCATTCTAAACCCTCAAATATTTATATTAGTGTTATATATGATCATGAGAAGTGTCCAAATTCTTTCCTAAAGCCCTAAAATCATTTTGTAACATTATTGGGGAAGTAATTCATCAGACCATATGATCCGTGTATTTTGTAACGTTCGGGTTTCAGTGCTAAGCATATTTGTCAATGTAATAGTATAGGTCAACTACTGTAACTCTTTTTGAAGTAATAAAGATGAAATATTTGAGTATTATGTGAATTATGTGCTTATTAGTTAATTATAAATGTATAATTAATAAAGAATAAAAATAAGCGTCAAAATTAAAGAGTGAGATAAGTCTGATATCTTTATATAAAGTTGTAGTGGTCAAAACAAGGATTCTGGGGATATAAAGAACACCAAAATCCGAGTTATAACGAAGAAGTTATGACCCGTCGAAGTTTCACGACAGAACAGGTACGATACCGGGAAGCGTAAATAATGAATTTACGATAAAGCGAGATTTAGCCTTAGTGATCTAAACGAAAGTCGTAGAATATGTTAAACTAAGAACATAGATAAAAAGAACGCCCAAATCTGACTTCGTATGAAGAAGTTATGATTTTTCGAAGTTTCGAGTTACCAGTGTACAGCCCGAAATTCGAATATTAGATCGAGCGGTTTTTAGCCGACACGACCTAAACGAGAATCGAAGATCTCGTTAAAAGTAGCGTAACAAGAAAAATATGGGTGAAAACGGATATCGGATGAAGAAGTTATGAGGATTTAACAGACCAATCATGTCCCGGCCTGTTAATAATATAACTTTTAAAATAAAGTCAAAATTAGCCGACGGAGTCTAAATGAAAGTTGTAGAGTACATTCCCACCTTCGCATGGATATAAAGAACGTAAAAAACAGAGCTCGTATGCACAAGATACGAATTTTTGAAGTTCCAAATCGAATTTGCGAGACCTGGTGCGAAGTAGCTGACGTGGCAGTGCCACAGCCATCCGATACTGATGACAAGGCTCGCTTCTGATCAGCGCCACATCGCCTTGCCTTCGCCCTACGCCACGCGTACGAGATCCGGTACGCCCAGCGTACCTTCGGGTCTTATCCATCCGAAGTGCGAGACAGCTGGCTTCGGCTGGCAACTCTATCCGAGAGTACGCCCAGCGTACCACCGAGGTCCAGCCCCTATAAATAGATGCGAACTCTTTCGGATTTTTCACACCATTTCTCATTCTCTCTCTAAAATCTTTCTCTCTCTAGGGTTTTGAACCCTCCCTAAAGTCTAAGTGAACCCCTAGCACCCTAAGGAAGCCCCGAGGCTCCAGTCCCGAGAAAAAGGAGTCTTTCGGTTTCGAAATGCTGCTCCAATTAAGTTCCGGTTTTCGATAAAATTCGTTGTAAGTGTGCTACGCTTACATAATTTTTAATATAACTTTCAAATAATTATAGGAATGTTATTAGGTCATTAAAATAATTATTTGGGCTGTTATTATGAGTTATATTGAGTGTATTAACGCTTATATAATAATAATAATAATAATAATAATAATAATAATAGTCAGACTAATTAAATTGTATCGGTTATCGTTAGACTAAACCCTAGTGGTATTGATACTAGGTTTTATCAATGGAAAATCGTTTTGAGAGTATCGAAGCGTTGTCCGAGTGCTGAGTCACTACCTTTCAGGTGAGTGCATAGTTACTTTCAGCTTACACATATATATGAAGTATTTTATATAAATTACGTGCTATGTGTGCATATTATCTGAATACTTGTTATCTATGCTGGATGAACGTTTTATACATGTTTTCAATGATTTAAACTGTATATGTATTTTATATCTACAAAATGTGTTGGGTAAAACATGGGTAGATGTAATAGTTGCTGTGTGACAAAATAAAATAATGAGAGGCCTCGTTATAGATGTTATTGATGATCCAGTCATCTAGCGGAGTATAGATGACGACCACGAACTATTCTAGACAGTCCAGTGGAACACTAGCAGGCTCGCAACCTGTAGGTGTTTATTTGAACTCTGTGTTTATTTGAACTGTGTGGTCACCACATGTACTCCATCTCCCACATGGTTGCCTTAAGGACATTTATTGCTGAGGAATCCCCTTAGCAGTAGTGTCCATCCCGATGATAGTTCTTAGACTAGGTCCCTTGTGTTAGATGTCTTAGGGACGTAAAGTGAGGATAACGGGAATGGTAATCGGGTTTGATTGGTTTGATAAAATTAATAAACTTATTTATTGTGGGTTGAAAACCCTATGTGCTCACCAGGCTCCCAAGTCTGACCCACTCAGTTTCTTGTATTACAGGTAGTGACGCATGAGCATAGATGTGATGTTTTGGACGAGGGATTACAGATATAGGCCTGTAGATATGAAATAATGTAGTAAGGCCTATGTTGTATTGTTTATACTTATGTACTGTATCAAACATGACATCCCGAGTCTTTTTAATGAAATACATTTCTAAGGAAATGCTTTTGATAAATCTTTATCATAATATTGTTTTGGGACAAATTCTGCAACTCTTTTATTAAAAGATTACTCTGATTTTGAAATAAAATATAAACAAAACCAGTCTTTTCCGGCCGTGATTTTGGGGATGTCACATATTTTATAAGGCATAAAAATCTAATAGAGAACACAAAATTAAAGTGGAATAACTCTCCAAATATATTAAGAAAATTGTTTAGTAAGTTCCCTAAAATACCACATACCATACATATCATACATGCAATTGAGAGTGCTAATTGAGAGTGCTATGTGTCAGCCATAGTCTTTCCATTATGTCATGAGCCATACCATGGTCTTACCATTGTGTCATGAGTCGTATCATGGTTTTTCCTCGCTAAGCCGGGGGCCAATACCTTGGGTTTTACAGGCAAGTGCCAGGAGCCACCTCCTGGTCTTCCATGAAAGCATCACAAAGACATCTAGCATATAATCCTACAACTAACTATCTACTTAACTGCTAGGGTCTGAACACTGGTCCTGCATACAGATTTTCCAAGAGCCACCTTCAGGTCTTTCATACAAATGTCAAAGGCCACCCCTTGGTCTTCTAATAATACATAAGCCAATGGGTCGGCATTGGTGCTTTCGACCCATAAATACAGTAAGGAGACTCACCTCAGACAGCTGAAAACCACAGATAAATGTCTGATTTTAGATCCGCTAAAATCTCTGTGCTATCAATCATAACATAACATCCAATTAATAATTGGATCTCGACTCACACTAAGAGTCCAAATTAGGGTAAAAGACCTTTTTACCCTTTCCTGAACTTGGCCTAAGGCCAATGCCCAATCTAATTGTCCAAAATCCCAAAACCTAAAATAGTCACCTAAAGCCCAATTATGGCCCAAATTTACAAATTGGGCCCAAATCTCTTTCTTGGGCTTTCGACCAAGTCCAATAAAATATCCACAACCCAAAAATTGAATCCTAATTGGTATCCATGATTATAATAACTAAATTAGAACATATTAGAACCCTTAACATACTTCAAATCATTATCAATACATTATGTGATGTTTTGGTCAAATTCAAACTCAAAAGTCAAATTTCAAGCTTTAATCTTACCAATAAATTCATAGATCCAAATGATTTACTATTACGACCTTAGATTGTGGGATGAACCTTAGAGAACATTTTATAACCCATAATAGATCCTAAAGTTCTAATTCTATGAAAGTTAGGACTTGAAATCCTGAAAATTCCATCAAAATCCAAATCAAGCAACTATAGAAGAAGTTGTTGATAAGATATGGATTATAGAAGCTATTCACTTTTAGAAACTAACTTAGAACTCGGATTTAAAGCATTCCCATAAACCACAGGCATGAACATTAAGAATTAAACAAAATTTTATACATTCTAAGTTTAGGATTTGATGAAAGAATAAGTAGACTTTCATTAATTCAATTTGGAGCTTCAAACCTTCCATGGATGGAGAGGAATCACCAAAGGAGATATCTAGAAGCTAAATTACATCCAAATGAAAAGGAGATAAGGGTTTGGGGATATAAGTTCACCATTATGGACACTTTGACACAAATAGTCCATCATCCTTAAATTCTTTTCACTCCACAAAGTAACCTATTAACTCACCAATCACCATGTATGTACATCTTATATTCTTTATTTTTTCCATAATATAACTAGTTCAATAAAAGTCAAACAAGTTCAACTAACTTTACAATTTTAGTCCATATGTCTTAATTTTTCCCAATAAGGTTTTCCACATTTTTAGCTTAAAACTCTCTCTTAAGCTTCCAAATCATATCATCGCATATTATCCCTTTTTAAATAGTTTTTCTAATTAGATTTAAACTTCTACAATTTTTCCAAACTTGCTACCACTGGCCCTTCAACACTGAAATATTAGTTTCCCACAATAGATCTTTCTAATGTCTTGAAATTTAAAATTTACCACGTTGAACTTATTCAATAAATTTCCATGGCTTATTATATTTATCTATTTTATTTACGTTCAAAAAGGTATTTTCACTAAAAATAACCACAACTCCTAGGCCTAAAATCAGAATGCTACATTCATTAACATTGCACAATCAACTTTCAAACTTATATTGTTACATACCTTGAGTTCTAACTCTAGATGCTTCTTGACATTCTTTAACCTTCAAACCTTTGTTTGTATATTGATTAATACGTTGTCCTTAACCATAGAGTCTTGATAGCTTCCAACAACTTCCTAATTTACCATATCCTTATTTTATTCTTCATTTACACAAGGTTAGACCAATTATTTGATTACTTGGTCCGATTAACAGTTCCAATAACATCCAACCATGGCCCAAAGCTTCAATTTCACCATTACTACATTCTGAGTTCTACCTCACCATTTACAAATCGTGGAATTGGATGCATATATAAAGTAACAGAACACTTTAGGGTGTTATGAGATCATTAAACATATATCAACATCATTGTCCATTCAATTCATCATAAATAGCCACATATTCAACGCATAACAAAATCATAGTTTCGTTTATACACACTTCAATTTACGGGTGCCACTTGATTTATCTTATACGTTAAACACGACAAGCTAATCTAGATGATAGTCACTAGATGGCTTTATGATGAGATTTGTGTAAAGAGTTATAAAGTATAAAGACAATGTAAAGTCTGAGTTGCGATTTGTTTTTGTTTTTTTTTTTTTTCATTTCAATGGAGTTGTTATCAGTTGGAAAAGTTCGAATCAATGCACAATGGATGATTTACATACACCATTATATAGATAAGCATTTGACTCGTTCTTGCTTAAACATATAATTAAAAATACACAAATATATAAACTAAAAACAAGTAGGCCAAATGAAAGTGAGTCGTGCCTCTAAATACGAGGTAGGGGTAAGCATAATAACCGAAAAATCGAACCATAACCAAATTAACCGATATAACCGAACCATAATAACCGAACCGTTTTAAAAACTGTTGGTTTGGTTTTTAATTTTTGTTAACCGATAACAAACGGTTCGGTTATGGTTTTATAGGTTAATCGAACCATTATTAACCGAACCGCTAACTTTATATTTTAATACATAAAAATTATGGATTATATATAAAATAATATAGTCAAACTTGTTTAAGACCCATTAAAATTTCAAAATATAATTCATTAATCCTCATTTATCAAGAGACGAACGTGCAATCAAACCATCAAAGGATGATGTTGAAAATAGTGGAAGAATATTTCAATCTTATATTTATTTGTTTTTTTCTTAAAGGGGTTATTATATTAAAAGTATTTGTAGCAGGGTTTAGAATGTAAATGCAGGGAAGGATACGCGGATCTTTTGTTATAGTCGGGTTGATCCATATACTTGACATGGAGATATAAAAGAAGAGAGAGAGAAGATATGTGGCAGATGAGAGTCTTCAGCTTGAGAGATAGATCTAGGGTTATCTCTTCTTTCGTTGTTCGTGTTTTCTACTTCTCTCTGATCTTGTGTTGTTATGATGATAGATTAACAATCAGATGTTTCTATTCGTATAATCTGTTTTAGATTAGGATTGAGTGTAGTTGAATGAGAGTAGATTAGGGTTTTGTAGTGAGGTTTCAGTTGTAAGTACGTGAAAACCTTCTGTTTCTTTGTCCTAAATTGATATAAGAAATGAAGATGTTGGGAAAAATATTTTGTGTAATTTCAACATGGTATCAGAGCTCTAAGGCTCATGTTCTTTGATCCAGACGGCTTGGTTGGCTGATCGTCGTTTGGTGATCTTCGTTCTCAACGATTTAAAAAAAAGGTATACCGATTCCTTTATTTTTTGGTTTTGTTTTCTGTTAAATCTGTTAGATCTAGGGTTCTTTCTCTATTTACCTTAGTTTGTTTTTTGGATCCTGGTACTGCGAGATTTTTTGGATTTGTCTTGCAGATTGGCGCTTCCTCTCATCTTCTTGTCGTTGTGACTACAAGTTTGAACAAAAAGAAATACGCTCTGAAAGCTATCGATTAATCCCTTATCTGAAATAATCCTCTTGGGGTCGAATTTCATCACCGATAAACCCTTGTAGGGAACGGATTTAGGGAGTCGATTTGAGAAGAAAAAACAAAAAAAAACAACATCGCCTTCTATAGCACTGTGAGGGTGTTCTTGTTCTTCTATTTTCTTCTTTGTTTTCGCGTATACTATGTTTGTTTCTTGGCTGTTTCTTTGACTCTGTGGTTGACTGTCTTGGGCCCCGACATACTGTGGTGACCATCTGGACTTAAGTCAACATAGGGTTTATTACCTGTTCTGTGTGTTGTGTATTCTCTATCTTTTCTGTGTGTTCCTTGTGTTCTTGTGATTTAGAATGGCAGGAGATACTCCTGAAGGCAGTGGTACTCCTAAAGATGGTACTACTGCCGATTTTGATGATCCTTTATATGTTCATCCTTCTGATTATGTTGTAGCCTCAATCATAACCATTAAACTGATTGGAAATGAAAATTATCGGTTATGGCGTAGTGCCATGTCTAGAGGTCTGAAGGCTAGGAATAAGTTGGGTTTTGTGGATGGAACTTTAACTCTTGAAAACACTGATGTCTCTAAAACCTCTAAATGGGAACGTGTTAATGCTGTTGTATGCAATTGGATTTTAGGGTCTATTTCTGAATCCATTTATGCTAGTCATGTTTACTCTGATAAAGCTAAGGATATTTGGGATGAATTGTTTGAAACTTATAATAAGGCTGATGGATCTGTAGTTTTCAATATCCATCAACAAATTAATACTTTAAAACAGAATGGTTCGTCTCTTTCTGATTATTATAATAAACTTGATTCTTTATGGAAGGAATTTGATGGTTTGACTAGCTTAACTGAATGTGTATGTGAGGCTGCTACTAAGCTTAATGATCATTCTAAATTGATGAAACTAATGCAGTTTCTGAGTGGTCTTGATGAGTCATATAATCAAGTAAAAATTCATATTCTTTTGATGGATCCTTTACCAAATGTTAAATATGCTTTTTCCATTCTTTCTAGAGAAGAATCTCTTCAAAGGAATGGGTCTTTAAATTCTATTGTTCCTTCGAAGTCTCAGGTGTCTGTGTTTAACAGTAAAGTCAATGATTTTAAGAAGGGACAAGGTCTAAACAGGATCAGAAATCAAGGATTGCAATGTAAACATTGTAATCTTAAAGGCCATACAATAGATAGGTGCTATAAACTGATTGGTTTTCCAAAGGATTTTAAACAGAAAAATGAAAGTAATAATCAAAGTAAATCTTTTTCTGTAAATTCATCTTCTGTCAGTTCAAATAACAATATTGTAGGTTCTTCTGATCCTGTTAACAAGAGTGATGCTCACTATCTTACAAGTGAACAATACTCCAAATTTCTTCGTCTTATTAGTGACAGTTCTATCAATGAGGATGTATCTGTTGCTGCTAATATGGCAGGTACATGTTCGTTTACTTGTTGTAATTCTGTTGTCAGTGAAAATAACTCTCAGAGTTGGATTGTTGACTCAGGGGCAAATCAACATATGATAGCCTCTGAGTCACAACTTCGAGACACAGTGGATGTGTCTAAGCTCAATCTTCTTGTTAAACATCCTAATGGGTCTTCTGCTCCTATTAACAAAATAGGGAACATTCAATTATCTTCTCATCTTACTTTATTTGATGTGTTTGCTGTTCCAGACTTTAATGTTAATCTTTTGTCTGTACACAAGCTTTGTAAGGATAGTGGTTGTGAAGTTGTATTTTCTGAACATAATTGTAAAATTCAGGATTCACTGTCAAAGGAGATGGTGGAGAATGGTAGGGAATCAGGGGGTCTTTATTACCTTGATCATGTTCCCTTAGGTAATTTTGCTAGTTTAACTATTCCTAAGTGTTTTGTTTCAAAATTTACCTGGCACAGTAGACTTGGTCATCCCGCTGACCAGGCTTTAAGTGCTCTAAAAGATAAACTGAATTTTGGAAATGAATCCTTACCTCCTTGTGATACTTGTCATAAAGCAAAACAGACTAGAGAATCCTTTTCTCATAGTCAGCATCATTCATCTCAATTAGGTGAATTGATTCATCTAGATGTTTGGGGTCCCTATAGATTGGCTTCTGTTGAGGGTTATAAGTATTTTTTGACTATTGTGGATGATTTTTCTAGGGCAACTTGGGCTTTTCTTTTAAAATCTAAAAGTGAAGTTTTTGATTGTTTTAAAGTTTTTTTAAATATTCTATTAAATTAGTTTGGTGTTAACATTAAGACTATAAGGTCTGATAATGGAACAGAGTTTGTAAATAATCAAATGAAGTTTTATTGTATTGAACATGGAGTCATTCATCAGACCTCTTGTGCTTACACTCCACAACAGAATGGAGTTGTGGAAAGAAAGCATAGACATATTCTTAATGTGGCACGATCTCTTATGTTTCAGTCAGGAGTTCCTGTTAAGTATTGGGGAGATGCAGTTTTAACTTCGGTTTTTTTGATAAATAGAATGCCTACTTCTATTTTGAATGGTTTATCTCCTTATGAACTTGTTTTTAAAAAGACTCCTAATTTTGATCATTTAAGAGTTTTTGGTTGTCTTTGTTTTGCTGCTAGACAAAATGTATCTGATAAATTTTCTGAGCGTGCAGAAAAATGTGTTTTGTTAGGATATTCATCTGATAAGAAAGCTTATAAACTTCTTAGTTTGGATACTAATTGTTCTTTTGTATCCAGGGATGTGAAGTTTTATGAGTCAGTGTTTCCTTATAAATTGAGGTCAACTGTTGGTGATAAAACTTTTAATACTTTTGGCCCTGTTGATCCTTTTTCCTATGATGACTTTGATAAAAATGAATACTTAAATGATTCTATAAATTTAGATGAACTGAGAGTGGAGTCACAGGAGGATGGTATTAATGTAGCTACTGACTTGGATGACAGTGACTTAATTGAGTCAGTCAACCGTAGTGGCGAGGTAAATATGCCTCATTCTGTTGGTTCTATTCCTTTATCTTCTGATATGTCTGAGGAAAATAGTCATATTTCTTCAACCCCTTCAGTAGAACTGTCTATAGGTGCATCTAGGTCTAGACGTAAATCACATATGCCAATTAAATTTGCTGATTATGTTATAGAAGGAAAATATAAATATGGCATAGAAAGATCTGTTAATTATTCTTTGCTTAATACTGATGCTAAATGTTTTGTTTCGAATCTGAATAAGACTGTAGAGCCTAAAAATTACTATGAGGCTTTATCTGATCCTAATTGGGTAAAGGCCATGAATGAAGAAATGGAAGCTCTTCATCGTAATCATACTTGGGAAATAACAAATTTACCTAAAAACAGGAAACCAATTGGTTGCAAGTAGGTTTTTAAAATTAAATATAAGTCAAATGGTGAAGTTGAAAGATATAAAGCCCGGTTAGTGGCTAAGGGGTATAATCAAAGAGAAGGGATTGATTTTGAAGAAACTTTTTCTCCTGTTGCAAAAATTGTGACTATTCGAATTGTTATTTCCTTATCTGTGCATAATTCTTGGCCTTTATATCAGTTAGATATAAATAATGCTTTCCTTTATGGTGATCTATCTGAGGATGTGTATATGTCTCTTCCTCCTGGATATTATTCTGAAAATGATTCTAGGGTTTGCAAGCTTACAAAATCGTTATATGGTTTAAAGCAAGCTCCTAGAAAATGGAATGAAAAATTGTGTGCTTCTTTGTTTATGTTTGGTTTTCAACAAAGCATAAGTGATTATTCACTGTTTATTAGAAGGTTTGATAGTTCAATAACTGTGTTACTTGTATATGTTGATGATATTATATTAACTGGTAATTGTGAAACTGAATTAAAAAAGGTTAAAGAATTTATGAAAACTCAATTTTTGATTAAAGATCTTGGAGTTCTTAAGTATTTTCTAGGTATTGAATTAGTAAATATTGATAATGGTTTGTGTTTAAATCAAAGAAAGTATTGTTTAGAGCTTTTGCATGAGTATGGATTGCTTGGTTGTAAACCGGTTAGCACTCCATTAGAGACAAACTTTATGATAAATACAGGAAATGATGATAAACACAATGGGTTATTAGATAATAAAACTGAATTTCAAAAGCTGATTGGAAAACTTATATATCTTACTATTACTAGGCCAGATATTGCTTATGGAGTTCAAGTGCTAAGTCAATTTATGCACAAACCTAGGAAGTCTCATTTAAAAATTGCTTTAAGGTTGTTAAGATATTTAAAAGGATGTCCTGGAAAAGGAGTTGCAATAACTAAATCTGATAACTTTATGTTGAGTGGATTTGTTGATGCAGATTGGGCAAAATGTCTAACTACAAGGAAATCTGTAACAGGTTACTTAGTATATTTTAATAATTGTTTGATTTCATGGAAAAGTAAGAAACAGTCTACTGTTTCTAGATCTTCCACTGAAGCTGAATATAGAGCTCTTGGGTCTGTTACATGTGAAATAATTTGGGTTTTGAAAATCTTTTTTGAATTAGGAGTTAAGAATTTTATTCCAGTTTTTGTATTTTGTGATAATGATTCAACAATTAAGTTAGCTCTTAATCCAGTGTTTCATGAAAGAACTAAACATTTTGAGATTGACTTGCATTTTGTAAGAGAAAAAATTTCAAATGGAGTTATAAAACTTGTTAAAATTATTTCTTCTGAACAGAATGCAGATATACTTACAAAATCTTTGAATATCAAACAACATGATTTTTTATCTAAAAAAATGGGTCTCATTGATATTTTTAAGGAAAACAAATAAATATTTCGATTGAGGGGGAATGTTGAAAATAGTGGAAGAATATTTCAATCTTATATTTATTTGTTTTTTCTTAAAGGGGTTATTATGTTAAAAGTATTTGTAGCAGGGTTTAGAATGTAAATGCAGGGAAGGATACGCGGATCTTTTGTTATAGTCGGGTTGATCCATATACTTGACACGGAGATATAAAAGAAGAGAGAGAGAAGATATGTGGCAGATGAGAGTCTTCAGCTTGAGAGATAGATCTAGGGTTTTCTCTTCTTTCGTTGTTCGTGTTTTCTACTTCTCTCTGATCTTGTGTTGTTATGATGATAGATTAACAATCAGATGTTTCTATTCGTATAATCTGTTTTAGATTAGGTAGGGGTGTCAATTTATGACACGACACGACAAAAATACACGACACGAAACGAAATCGGGACGAAATCATAATTCGAATTCGTTTTCGTGTCGTGTTCGTGTCAAGTTTAAAAAACACGATGTCGTGTCGTGTTTGCAAATCCACATGAAATTGACACGATTGAGCATGTATTTGTCGTGTTTTCGTGTTTGTCGTGTTTATCGTGTTATATATGATTAAATATGAATTAAATAAAATAATAGTTATGTAATATTATCTTTATCGTGTCGTGTCGTGTTGTCATTTTTTAATTGGTTCGTTTTCGTGTTAGTGAAAAAAAACACGAGATCGTGTCGTGTCGTGTTCGTGTTACAAAAAACCTTGTCGTGTCGTGCCTGACACGAGACGACAGCCCGATTTGACAGGCCTAAGATTAGGATTGAGTGTAGTTGAATGAGAATAGATTAGGGTTTTGTAGTGAGGTTTCAGTTGTAAGTACGTGAAAACCTTCTGTTTCTTTGTCCTAAATTGATATAAGAAATGAAGATGTTGGGAAAAATATTTTGTGTAATTTCAACATGATCACGTAGATCATGCAGACACACACAATTTTCCAATCATGCATTGATTTATATTATTTATTAATGTTACAATTCTAAATCGGTTAATTCTATACTTTGTAAACATTATTCACAATTAGTTTAATCTTCACATTCATAATCCTAATCAGAGGCTTTTCATACCGTTAATCCTAATAAAAAATTGTTTTGACTTTATAGTTCTATTCTAAGGATTTTTTTAATTTAAAATCAATACTTCTAGGTAAGTTAAGTTTTTGGTTCTTCTTCACTTTGTGATATATTAAGAATGTATTTTTTTTTTTAATTTTCTTTTTTATTTACTATTTTTGACATAATCACATTGAATGTATATGAGTGATTGTTTTTTTTAATCCAGATAACACGTAATATAAATGTTTAGCTATTTTATTTTATAGTTTTTTTTTTATATAATCGCATTGAACGTGTATGAATGTTTGGCTTTATTTTAATGTTAATATCGATTATCAATATATGAAGTTATTAATGTCGATTTTTTTTTTAATGTTTTATACTTTTATTAAATGTTTTTTATTTTGAATGTGATTATGTGTTATCTCACATTGAGTATCAAAGATACACATTTCATTATATTATTATAAGCTAGGTTACAAACATTGGTGCTAAGGATTTTTTGTATTCTCTTTAAATTTTTTATGCCACTATAATTTCATCATTTATATTATTTTGTGGGTTAACCAATATTAACCATTAACCAAAACCGTTAACCGATAAAAACCATTAACCATAACCAATATTCCTCATATCCAATGATTACCAAAATGCATTAACCAATCATAATGGTTATGGTTCGGTTTTGACCAATAACCGAACCAAACCGCCCCATACACACCCCTAATACGAGGAACCTAAACACGAAATATGGCCATATATATATATATATAAATTCTTAAGCCTAAGACCTCATATCAATATAGTCATATATATGAATTCTTCATATTGTTATTGTTACATCAAGCATATGCATAATTGCAAACATTTATTACTAAACAAAGCAAAATATCCACCTCAAACCATTTGATTTTCTTCAAGCTAGGATTGATGGATGATGTAGCAAGATGGCTCTATTTAACCACAAACTAATTAAAGAACGACCTATCTATCTTGATTTTTCCAATTTCTTCCATATCATGTACAACTTTACTACCAAGAGTAGCATGGGTTAATTTATCTCCACTTAACAACATATTAATTTCCTCATCTTCAACATCTTTTCATAACGCCTTATTTTTTGCCATTGTAGAAGTACAAAAAGGAACCACCTGATAAACAAATCTCAATCAGAAACAGAACAGCACAGAACAGGACAAATTAGGTTAGATTTTACTGTGTTTGGCGTGCATAGGACTGGGACTAGGGCTAAGACTGATGTCAATAGTGGGACAAGGGTTTGCTTTTGATTTCGAGTTTGTGTAAAAGACGAAAATACCCTTCTGTCATTCAAATTACCTGATCGTTGCTTGAATTAGCGACTGTAGTTGTTCTTTTCCTTTTTGTGTTGTTTGGTTTGTTTGTGTTTGTCTTCTCGATTGATAGGTCTTCAACAAAATTTTGATCTGTCATTTCTGTAAGAAAATTTCACCGGATGTTTAAAATAAATGCAAGAAATAGCAATGTACTTTCATTGCTTTGTTTATTATAATTTATAGCATCCTACTTTCATAAATGTGCAAAAGACATGAATGCCCTCCTCATCATGAATATATATATATATATATATATATATATATATATATATATATATATATATATATATATAAGTAACTTAGAAGTAAGTACCTGTATTACTATCAGATTCAGGAACAGGATTTTGCTGTGAAGTTTCAGGTGATGATGATAGTGATTCATGGAGGGAAGGGGATGCTGATGTCATAGCTCCATGTCTGTTTCCATTTGTGAAATGTTGGATCCATGGATTGGTTAAAGAAACATGGGATCTTTCTGAATCTTTAAGTTGTGGGTTTTCTTTCATGAACTTTTTCTTTGTCCAACAGCCACCCTGATGAACTTTAAACTGCAAAAAAAGAAATTGGATCAGAAGGATGGAAATGAATATAAAAGGGGTTTGAAAAGAGATGTATAATGGGTTAGATTTTAAACCTGGCCTGAAGGGATACGTGGAGCATTAGTGTGGTTTTTCCAAAATGAAATTGCTTTTGAGGAGGAGGTTTTTTGTGTTTGATAGTTTTGTATGTCTAAAGAGTTGTATAATTGGTCAACGAATGATGCTTCTATTGACTTCAGATATAAACTATGCTTCTCATTTGTCCATTCTGATGATTCCTTTTTCTGGGATTCCTGATTTGTGAAAAGAATAGTGTATGAATTAGTAAACATGAGAACAGAATTTTGAGAAACGAACACAAAAATGTTTAGAACCCTTGATAATGAGGCAAGAATTCATTGAAGTCACAGAGTTTGAATATGAACATTAGAATACGGGATTACTGATGCTCTATGATAGAAGAATACAAAAACAAACATTGATTATACACAAACACTATAAAGAAAAATCAAAAGTTGGTTTGTTTGAAGCCAAAAACACAAATTTCTCCATACATCGATGCAAAACAATCTGCAGAACAGTATAAAGCACGAAGGAGAATACCAAACGTAATACTAAAAAGACCACAAGATTGCTTTCAGAGCACGGAAATCAATGTCTGAAGCTGGAATTGAAGCTCATTTAATTTGATTTAAAGCGATTTCGCTCCATAGAATTAGCAGACAAAAGCACCATGTGAGAAAGAGATGTTCTATTGCAAAACGTACGCAAAACGATGATAAACCACAATATTAGTGCTACAAATCAATATAAGGATAAGTTTAAAACAAACAGACCTGATAACTCAATTAAGATGAAAAGGGCGAAAAAACCTAAATATACACATCACAATTCAGATAAAAAACAGACACAAACAGATCTTAAATTATTGACCACAAATCTAACATCATATAGAAATAAACATATGATCAAGTTAAGGACAAATAAACTACCATAATTGAACTCTCCTCCTGCTCCACAAAATCACTCAGTAGCACGTTGCCGGTCATCTCCAACTCCAAATAGCACGTCTGCGTCAAAGTCGCCGTCGCCGGAGGACAAACTTTATCTTTGGTATCACAATAAAGATCTTGAATAGAGAATTAAAGAAAATCGTGAGAGAGAAAAATCGCTGTAGATTTGGATATTTTCTGGTGACAAAGTGACCAAAAAAGTGCGTTCGAGAGTCCATTTTGATGCTGAAGGGGTAAAAATGGCCAGATGTCAAGGCTTTTACACGTGTCATGGCGTGTTCCTACAGCCACGTCGTCTTAGATCCACGTCAGCGTTCAGATATTTTCCTGCCGTCGGATTTTTATTTTTGTGAACTAGATATTTTGTATTGCCCTCAAAATATCAGCCGCCGGTTGCAATTTTACATTTTTGCCCATAACCTTTAGACACGCAAAGAAAAAAATTGCAGATTCAATTTGAGTAAGATCTAAAAAAAAAGTTTATTAGTTAAAAAGGTCCGTAATTGATGGTTTTGTTATGGTTTGGTCTTTACATCGTTAAGTTTAGAAGCATGGTTATTAACTTTTGGCAAATAACGAATTTACCCCTGTGATTATTTCTGCAGTTTTATATTTTTACCAAATTACAAGGATCAATTATGCAATTTTTATTTTTTATTTTTTTGAATTAATTTTTTCTTTTTAACTTTTTTACTTATTGTATTATTTTTTATTGAATTATTATATATTAATAAATATTATTTTTAATATATTATATTTATATATTAATAAATATTACTTTTTTTATTATAATTTTTTTTAATAAATTTTTTGAATTTCTTCTTTACCACATTAATTCTTTTTTGTTGGATTATTATATATATTAATAAATATTATTTTTAACATATAATATTATATTTATCTATTAGTAAGTGTTATTTTATTGGATTATTAAATTCATTTAATTAGTTTTTTAAAATTTTTTTATTTCGTTATTTGTTTTGATTGGATTATTATATATTAATAAATATTATTTTTAATATATTATATTTATATATTAATAAATTTTACAGTTTTTATTATTAATTTTTTTTAATTGATTTTTTTTTTTAATTTATTCTTTATTGTATTAATTTTTTTATTGGATTATTATATATTAAACAAATATTATTTTTAGCATATAATATTTATCTACTAGTAAGTGTTAGGATTATTAATTTTATTTAATTTTTTATTGCATTAGTTCTTTTTATTGGATTGTTAATTTAAATTTATTATTTTTATTTATAATAAATAATATTTTTTAATTGTTTTTATTTTTTTTTTAATTTCTTTCTTTATTGTTTCAAATAAAAATACCAAAAAATCATACCCACCCTACATTCTCTAATTTATTTTAAATATTTGGAAGATAATATATTTTGGACAACACTACCACCATCACTCAGTCATAACAAACCACTATGGGATCGTCTCCAATCCTATTACTATATATATATATATATATATATATATATATATATATATATATATATATATATATATATATATATATATATAAGTTCAATAATTATTTACAAAGTGAGATTTTGTGTTTTATATCTAAATTTGTTATTTATTTTAATAAACTTATGATTTTGATATATATATATATATAATTTCCCTAAAAATATTTGTATATGAATTACCAAATCTGAGTATTCGCTACTCGGCGGTCGGTCGAACGAGTACCGAGTAACGAGTTCTAAAACTTTGTCACCACCTATAGCAGCTATGGTGGTTTGAAAACCTTCGATTTAACATTGTCGTCATCGATGGAGGTATCTGTAATGAATGGTCGGCTTGAGGAAGTATGTTTTCTGGGGTTTATTTGACATTGTGTGGGTAGTCAACTGGTGTAGTTTTCATCGAGAATGGCCGACTGTAGTCGATGATCGATGATTTCCAGCGAGATGATACGACGATGCAAGGTGGTAAAGTGCAACGAATGGATGAGCTGACTTAGAGTGTTTGGTATTTTTATTTAAAAAAATAAAGAAAGAAATTAAAATAAAATAAAATTATTAAATAAATATTATTTATTATAAATAAAAATAATAAATTTAAATTAATAATCCAATAAAAAAGATTAATCCAATAAAGAACGAAATTTAAAAAAATGAGTTAAAAAAATTAATAATAAAAAATGTAATATTTATTAATATATAAATATAATATATTAAAAATAATATTTATTAATATATAATAATCCAATCAAAAGAATTAACAAAATAAAAAAATTTAAAAATTAATTAAATGAATTTAATAATCCAAAAAAGTAGCACTTACTAATAGATAAATATTATATGTTAAAAATAATATTTATTAATATATAATAAATCAGTAAAAAAGAATTAATGCAATAAAGAAGAAATTCAAAAAAAAAATTTAAAAAGTTAATAATAAAAAAGTAATACTTATTAATATATAAATAAAATATATTAAAAATAATATTTATTAATATATAACAATCCAATAACAAATAATACAACAAGAAAAAGGTTATAAAGAAAAAAATAATTAAAATAATTAATATATAATAATTCAATAAAATGTAAAAGAAAAATTGCATAATTGATCCTTGTAGTTTGGTAAAAAGATAAATATGAATCTTTTTTGCTAATAAATTTTTTTTTGGACCTTACCCACAGAAATTAACAAACCACAGGGACCATTTTTGCAATTTTATCCACCGCAAATTTATATTTTGCCCCTTAGAATAAGGTTATGAAATAATAATTTGTTTTTATTTATTATTGCTTTCTATAATTTCAAATTTTACATCACTAAGTCATTTTTTAATATGGTAAAATCCAGAGCCATAATTATGAAGTTATTTAACACTTATTCCTCAAATGAATTTTCATATGTTCAAAAAGAATAATAGAAATAATGTTAAAAATCAAATAAATAAAGAATATGAAATCCCAAAACAATTAGATTTACTAAACAAAAGGACAATTCCTAAAATACAACCAAAAGTTTTATATGAGCTAGGTACTTTTGAAGAAGTAGATTTTATACAATCAGTTAAAACAATTGAAGAAAATTTAACAATGAATCAAGATGATATGATTGTTAAATTATTAATATATGAAGATATTTATAAATATCAATATACTCATAATTATTTACATATAGGATTAGTGCAGATTGCTTTTAAAGCTTTAACTTTACAAGGTTTGCCAGAAAATTTTTTAGTTGTATTACGTGATGGTCGTAATATGAATTTGAAACAATCTTTAATGGGCATAATACAGTCCAGTCTGACCAATGGTCCAGTATATTTTAATGTTTATCCTAATTTACAATTATCATTATCTGATGTTAATATATTTGATGCTTTAACCTTAAACGTTAAAACAAATCGATGCAATTATATGCCAGGATCTGAATTAATATGTATATGTTATAGAATATACTATAGACCTTTAAAAAGAATGAACCCAAGGTGTAAAAAAAACTAATAAACCTAATAATGAAACTATTTTAATAGAAAGTAATTTTGATATGCCTAAGATAACCACTAGAAAAGCTATTAAGTAGGATGAAATAGATTTCCCAAAAAATTGGGTCTTGGAGGGAGCGGTTCCTCCTCAACCAAAAAAAAAAATTACAGAAATTATAAAACATCAGAAGGAAGAATTCAAATAGAATTCGATAATAATGATGGAGAAATACCTCTAATAAGAAGATGTAGATCAACTAGATCACTATATTCTCATATATCACCTTTAGAATATAAGGTAGAAATCCCTTCTAGGTGTTCTACATCTCAATTAGACAAGAAAATAAATCAAGTAAATATAAAAGAAAATATAGTTCAAGGTGTCTATGAAGAGGATCCTACTGCCTCATAAATGAACTTTCCAATTTAATGAATAAAGAATAAATAATAAATTTTAGTCCGGGATCACTGGCAAGAACAATAATTTATAATGAATTTAATACAAAAAAATTGAAGCCTCTTAAAACTTGGCTATTTCAAGAATTTCCAAAAGAAGAATTAACAATTATACAAGATGAATTTTATTCTTATTTATCATAGATTAACAAAATCATATATTTTGTTCCATGATTTTTTAATAATATACATTTAATTATTTAAATATATTAGAAAGAGAATATACTCTTGCAAATGGAAATATACAAAAATCAATTTTTCCACCCCAACAAAGTTTTCAGATTTCTAGAGAAAATATAAGTTTGAAATTTTCTGCTTACAAAAAGCTAGTTGAAAGTAATACTTTACAAATAACCGTTGAACATATTAACCAACTAATACAACAAAATAATTTTACAAATTTATATTCTATAATTCTTTGAGAAAAAAATTCTTGCTATAGAAGAAAATGTGGAAAATGTATACAAAATTATTAAACAATCTCAAATTGAGAAAACACGGCCAATTAAAAATAAAATAATGGCGACTTTCCAACCTCCTCCGGAAATAAAAGATTTTAAATTTAAAAATGAAACAAAACTAGATCAAATTTTAGAAAAATTAAAAAAACCTGAAAATTTAAGTATAAATACTTTAAACAAAATTGAAGAATTAGATTATAATTCTGGGTCTGAATCCGAACAAGATAAACGTATTAATAAAATAAAATATGAGAGTTATGATGGTAAATTTACTAGAAAACCCGTCCAATCTAAATACTATTATAATAGGCCTACCCCTCAAGATGTTTTATTTGACGAACAAGAGTTTATTCAAGACAATAGTTATAATGGTAAAAACGTCTATGAATGGAATTTAGATGGTTTTACAAAAAGACAAATATATTTGTTAACTCAAAGAATGACTTTGTATGCTACTAGTGTAAAACAATTAGGAAATACTGATTTAACAGTTGCTCAAATGATAATAGCAGGTTTTACTGGCCAATTAAAAGGTTGGTGGGATAATTATCTAGATGAGTCAGATAAAATTCAGATTTACAATTCTACTAAAATAATTAAAAATGAATATGGTACTTCAACAATAATTCAAGATGTAGT
Organism: Lactuca saligna; assembly: GCF_052625555.1. NCBI lineage: Eukaryota > Viridiplantae > Streptophyta > Magnoliopsida > Asterales > Asteraceae > Lactuca > Lactuca saligna. The sequence continues at coordinate 213,970,556 of NC_136420.1, forward strand.
TTATACAGTTATTTTAAGTATAATTAGATATTTTTCTGGTAAATGGTCAAATAATTCTGGTAATACTAGAACCTTACTAAATGGTATGAAATGTAAAACTTTAACTTCATTTAAATGGTATAAAGATACTTTCATGAGTAGAGTATTAGAATTAGATGATTGTAATTCTAATTATTGGAAACAAAAATTTATTGATAGTCTTCCAACACTCTTTGCGGAAAGAGTTAGGAAACAATTACAAGGAAATCACCCTCAAATTCCTTATGAAAATTATTCATATGGAAAACTTATAGGAATATGTACTCAAGAAGGCTTGGCTTTATGCAATGAAATAAAATTGAATCAACAGATTAAAAAACGACTCACTGAAAGACAACAATTAGGTCATTTCTGTGAACAATTTGGTATTGATACTTCAAAAAATAGAAGGAAATCTAAAAGGGAATATATCCCTAAAAAATATAAAAAATATAGTGAAAATCAAAAACAATATAGACTTAAAAGGAAATCTTTTAGAAAAGAAAAACATAATAAAAAAAAGAAAGATAATCCACCAACTTGTTATAAATGCGGTCGAATTGATCATTTTGCCAATAAATGTAAAATAAAAAAAAAAGATTAATAAATTAAATCTAGATGATAATATGAAAGAGAAATTAAAAGAAATTCTTTTAAACAATTCAGAAGAATCCTCATTTGATGATGAAATAAATAATATAAATTCAGATGAAGAAATTTATACATCTTCAAGTAGTTCTGAATTGTTTTTGTATAAATAAAAATAAATGTTCATGTGATGATGAAATATATAATATTCAATCACAATTTCAGGATAATTTACAAATAAATGCTTTAGATAAAGATATTTTATCTATTTTAAAAAATATAGATGATTCAGAATTAAGATCACAAATCATTGATCAAATAATGAATAATCAAAGAAATACTCAGATTAACGAACCAATTTATTATATGAAAGAAATAGATCAAAGATTAAAAATGAAAAAAAATATTTCATTAAACACTACAATCATGGATTATACACAAGAAATTAATAATTTAAAAATGAAATTATTTTTTTAAAAAACAATCATAATAAGTTAGAAAATAGAATTATTACTCTTGAAAAAGGATCCCAAAATGTTAAGACATCAACTTCAAATAATGAGTCTCATGAATTTTTAAGTGCTATGGAATTAATTATATCCCAAAAATGGTACATCAAAATAAAATTAATAATTAGGGAATATTATAAAAAAGAATTTATTGCTCTTGTTGATAGTGGAGTAGATATAAATTGTATACAAGAAGGTTTAATTCATGTCAAATATTTTGAAAAATCCACCCATGTGATTCGCATCGTCAGTGGAGAGAAATTAGATATCAATTATAAATTGTCTAATGCAAAGATTTGTAATAATAGAGTTTGTATTCCACTAAACTTTACAATAATTAAGAATATGTCCCACAATGAAATTATTTTAGGCACTCCATTTTTACAAAAAATATTGCCATTTGGAGTTAACGAAAAGGGAATCCTATGCAATTTTCAAATTTATGAAGTATTTTTTGAATTTATTACAAAACCTTTTACTTGTTGGATAGATCTTATAGATTTGAAAATGAAACAAATAAACTTTTTAAAAGAAGAAATTTTAATAATAAACATAGACGAAAAATTACAAAATCTAAAGTTACAAGAAACAATTAATAATTTAAGAAATAAATTTATCTTAAAAATATGTTCCGGTCATCCTAATGCTTTTTGGGAAAGAAAGAAACATATAATCCATCTTCCATATGAAGACAATTTTAATGAAAGAAATATTCCAACCAAGGCTTGCCCTTATCAAATGAATCATCACTATTTAGATTATTGTAAAAAAGAAATATCCTCTTTACTAAATAAAAATCTAATTAGACCCTCTAAACCAGCTTGGTTTTGCACTGCTTTTTATATTAACAAACATTCAGAACAAGAAAGAGGAATTCCTAGATTAGTAATAAATTATAAGCCTTTAAATAAAGTTTTAAAGTGGATTAGGTATCCAATTCCAAATAAAAAAGATTTAATAGATAGATTAAATACCGCAATCATATTTTCCAAATTTGATTTAAAATTAGGATATTGGCAAATTCAAGTTGATGAAAAAGATCGATATAGGACTGCTTTTAATGTTCCTTTTGGTCAATATGAATGGAATGTTATGCCATTTGGTTTAAAAAATGCACCTTCTGAATTTCAGAATATTATGAATGATATTTTTTTATCCTCATAGCAATTGCATGATAGTTTACATCGATAATATCTTAGTTTTTTCTAAAAATACCGAAGATCATTTTAGACATTTAAATACTTTTCAACAAATTATAGAAAAAAATGGTTTAGTCATATCCCAACTAAAATGGTTTTATTTCAATCCAAAATTAGATTTCTTAGCCATAATATAGAGAAAGGAAAAATAATTCCAATAAATAGAAGTATAGAGTTTGCTTCCAAATTCCCTGACAAAATTATTGATAAAACTCAATTACAAAGATTTTTAGGAAGTTTAAATTACATATCTTCTTTTTATAAAGATTTAGTTAAAGATACAACTATCTTATATGATAGACTAAAAAAGAAACCTGTTCCATGGACTAATCTTCATACTCAAGCAGTCCAAAGAATAAAAGAAAATGTAAAATCGTTACCTTGTTTGTCTTTAGCAAATCCAGATTGGAAAAAAATTATTGAAACCGATGCCTCTGATATAGGTTATGGAGGGGTCTTAAAACAAATTAATCCAAGTAATAAACAAGTATATTTAGTTAGATTTCATTCAGGAAAATGGTCTGATGTTCAAAAGAATTATGCTACTACTACCAAAGAAATCCTGGCAATAGTAAAATGTGTTTTAAAATTTCAAGATGATCTTTACAATCAACAATTTACTATAATTACTGATTGTCAAGCAGCAAAATTTATGTTTAATAAAGATTTTAAGCATGATGTGTCTAAACAAATGTTTGCCAGATGGCAAGCTCATTTAGCACCATTTGATTTTACGATAATATATAGAAAAGGTGAAGATAATAGTCTTCCTAATTTTCTAACTAGAGTATTTTTTAAATGAGTATTGAGCATTTAAAACAATTATCTAATAATATTTTTAGAACAAGAAACTCAATTAAAGAAACTAAAGATGAAATAACCAACTTATTGGATAATATGCCAACAACAGACACAAATATCCTTGATAGTATTCGCCATACTAAACGAATTAATTTATTAAGATTCAGACTACTAGGCCTAAGAGCTCATCTTAGGTTTCTGGAGAATAAACTTATATTACTTTTGAATTAAATTTTGCTGGATGATCTCCAATAGGGGAAGAGGCGGCTACCCTCATAAAGGTAGCAGAGGAAGAGGATCATATCCTCTCATACAACATGGGAAAAATCTGTTAATAGTAGAAAACATTGCCTCCCAATCATCATCTAATATGCCCAAACCCGGGGATCCGTTATACTCGGCTTTTCAATAATTCTTGAAACAACAAAAGGATAATAATCCTTCTTTCTCAAAAATAGTTTCTGAAGAAGATAATGATGATTCCTCAGAATATATTTTAACTCCTCATAAAGATTTAATAATTCTTTTGGAAGAGAAGGATATCATGTTATATTTTGAGGATAATAATGATCCACGGAATTTATTCTCCATATATCTGGCTACTGCATCATACGCAACATGTTCTTACAAATCACGAAATAATTATGAAAATATACTAATTTCTACAGGTACATGTGAAATTTCACATTTCTCCTCTCCCGGAGTCAAAAAGGTTTATAACTTCAGCAAAGTAATATTCAAAAGGATTATATATGCAGAGGAATGGGGTTTAAGCACCCTCAGGGAAAGAGAATTTCTCCACCCTGAACAAAAGATCTTAATAAAATACAATTTCTGGGATTATATTGACAACTTTTATAAAGCTTTTCTTTATGAAAATCCAAAGAAGAAACATTCTTGGTTTTTCAAAATTTGTGACCAAGTTTATAAACAAAAGTTGCCAAATTGGTTTACACAATGGTGGTCATCATATGGCCCAAGTGTTCAAATTCTCCCTGAACCGTTCAAATCTTTATAAGTTGAATGGATTCATGTGGCTCCAAAATACAGGGAGGCTCTTGAGCACTCCAACGGAGGAAGAGAAGTAATACCTACTCTACATTTTTTTATAGAATTTTCCATTCCTTGAATTTGGAAATGGATCGCAGAAGTTGATTACAGTCCTAATAAGTTCCCATCTTTACAAAGATCATATCTTACAAAATTTTTGGCAAAAATGTTGCAAAAGGATCCAACCTCAAATGAGATAAACTCCAAACAAACGATTGATAATATCAATCAGGCAGTTTTGAAATATAAATCTCAAAAAGAATTTTTATCTCATAAGGAACAATCAAACAATTTTAATCCTTATGAAAAAGTTCTAAATTCCATTAAAGCTCAAGGAAATTCCTCCCCATCAAAAGACGAAATTATCAAGACTTATTTTCATCAAATGAAAGAAGACCTGCTTCAAAACCTCAATAAACAACCATTAGACAACTCCATGTTATCCACAACCAATGATGAAATTGTTTAGCAGGAGAATCTCAGCCAATCGATGATACCAATGACATAATGGATGACTTTACTGTGGAAGATGTTTTTGCCACTATTGAAGATATGATATTGGAAAAGCTACAAAAGAAGAAGACAAAAGCATAAGGGCTATATGGTGGAAAATTCTACATCTTTCAATTTTCTCCATTTGCTTTAATAAATCTACAATAATGAAGACATTTGTTTAACCAGCTGTCATATAGTGCACTCAATAATTATCTTGTAATATTTTATAGTTTTTAAACTTAGTTTGAAACCATGCCTATATATAGGATGTTATGTTTATGTATGGAGGAGGCATAAGATTTCTTCCTATCTACTTTCTCCCTCTTGTAAAATATTCTGAAGCAACAAAATAAGTTTTAAAGTATTCCTGGTGCATCCTTCTTTCGTTGATTGTGTTTCCCTTAACTCTTGTAAGTTTTCATTACTTATACTTTATTATTGTTTGTACTAGCCTAATGAAAGGCTAAAACCTTTTAAGTGTTAAATAATTTCATGAGTTTATGACTTTATTATTTATGTAACAACCGTAGGTACCATATAGTTATTTGAAATACAAAATTCTAGGATGATAACATGTAATTTAATTAGAAATGTTTTACCATTAGTCGTGATGTTGCCCGCCTTTTAGCCAAAGTTTGGCGTTGTTAGGGTTGTTATCATTGACTCGGTATATATTAACATTATAAATTAAATTATTTGTTAATATAAATAATCCTATGACTGTATTTTGGTATAACTTTATGGTACCCCTGGGCCTTCTCTGGATTTTATGGTAGTGTATATATATATATATATATATATATATATATATATATATATATATATATATATATATATATATATATATATATATCTTTCTATATTATTATACAAAACTTACTATTTCTAAAAATATATTTAAGACGTCCAAGTGTTTAAGCTAATAGTACAACAAATCAGCATTAAAATAATATAATAATTTCAATCCTACAAAACACAATGCAATAAGTACAAGTGTTTAATGCACAATAAATCATATACTCCAATATTGAAACATTCAAACGTCAGGTCCTTATCTTTCCAAATATAGAGGACATCAACAACTTTGACTTGGCTCTTCTTTTTTCCTTCTTTTACTCTTTATCCCTTCTTATCTTGACATTTGAATTCCCTGTTAATTCTCCTAATTTGAAATTTAAAAATGTATATGATGAGCCATCAATTGTCATAACTTGATAATAACCCCTTAGGTCTACACCTTTTAAATTTTTATGAACTTTAATTGATAATGGACGGTATATCATAAAAATGATTTCTAATTAAATATGGGGCCTATAGAAAAAAATACAATATTAATATAAATTTATTCCACTAACAAACTCATTGATGTATTATGTCACAAATAACGTCAAAATATAATTATATTGTTATTAGAGAGTTAGACTTTACTTTCTATGGAACATAACATTTTTATAAAATAAACGTATCGTTGAAAAAAAATTATTCGTGTGCTCAATATAAACAAAAACGACAAATACATCAAAGAATACATTGTTTCTCGAAAAGAAAAAAGAATCAATAAATTGAAACTAATATGAAAAGAAACGATTTGCAGAAACAACCTATTTATCATCGCCGCTTTGCGCGGGTAACGACTAGTATGTATGTATGTATGTGTATATATATATATATATGGTGAAGTTCAATAGAGAACCATAATTAACCAAGAAACCAAGTAACTAATCGTGAGCATCGGAAATCATAACGATCAACGGCTAAGGAAATTGATATACACTTTTACATTGGACGCACACACACCGAATTATACCAAAAAATTCACCCTTCACAAAAAAACCCACCACTTTTTTCATTTAAATTTTTTTAGGTCATGTTTTTTATAAAAAAAAACCAAATATACAGTTGTTCATGATTTTTCGTCCTCTTTCCATAGAGATCCATGATGACATATAAAAAACGAACTTTTTTTTTTCAAAAAAAATCCACTTCATTTTCTTTAATGAAAAAAGTTAAGGTCTATTTTTTATAGAAAAAAATTAATAAATATATCAAAATTCATAATTTTTTGTACTTTTTAAACATAGATTCATATTCATGTTAAAAAAAAACGATATTTCAATTCATATTCATATTGTGAGCTTGTTCAGATTCACAGTATGTATAATAATAAATCAGATTCACAATGTAAATCTGAACTGATTGGATATTTTTTCATATTGTGAATGTTAGAATTTGAAATATTTACAGTTTAGATTCATAATGTGAATCTACACTGATCAAGGTTTTTTTGTGAACATTCTCAGATTCACATTGTGCATAATAGTAATTCAGATTCACAATATGAATCTGAACTGTTCGAGATTTTTCATATTGTGAATGTTAAAAATTGAAATATTTATAGTTTAGATTCACAGTGTAAATCTACACCGTTCGAGTTTTTTTTTAATCGGTGTTGATGTTTATTAATAGAGTACAAAAAATTAATATTTTTGGTATAAGTAGTTTTTTTATAAAAAAAGCTTAAATATTGAAAAAAATAAGAAAATTAAGTGGGTTTTTTTCAAAAACAAAGTTCGTTTTTATATATCATCATGGATCTCTATGGAAAGAGGACGAAAAATCGTGAACAACGGTATATTCAGATTTTTTTTTTCGATAAAAAACTTGGCCTAAAAAAAATTTAAATGAAAAAATGAAGTGAGTTTTGTTATAATCCGGTACATGTGCGTTCATGATAAAAATTTACAACATTTTCTTTTGCCGTTGATCGCTTTAAATTCCGACGTTTTGGATTGGTTCCTTAGTTCCTTGGTAATAATGGTTCTCTATTGAACTTTTCATTTATATATATATATATATATATATATATATATATATATATATATATATATATATATATATATATATATATATATATATATGCAAGATCAACGGAAAACTAAATTGAATGAGAGAACCAACAAACTTTTTATCTATAACGAATTTAGTTACCAAATTTCATATATATATATATATATATATATATATATATATATATATATATATATATATATATATATATATATATATATATATATATATAAAAGAGAAGTCAAAAAAAAAAAAAAATTATATACTTATACACATTCTAATTTTTTTGAAAATATATGTATGCATAAAAAAATATAAATATGCATTAAAATGCATTTTTTTGAAGAAATCGTTTTTTAAATCTTATTTTCGAAATATAAGACATATTTTCATACATTTCAAAAAAAAAAAAATTCTTTTTTTTTTTAAATCTATGAAAATATTCCTTAAATTTAGAATTTACTATTAACAAAAATTTCAAAAAAAATATTTTTAATAAATATTCATATTTTTTTTGTGTATATGCATTAAAAAATGCGTTTTCAACAACAACAGTTTACTTTCAAAATATAACCAAAAATAACAATACACTTTCAAAATATAACAAAAAACATCAATGCACTTTGAAAATAGAATCAAAAACAGCATTGAACTTTTAAAATAAAACCAAAAACAACAATGTACTTTCAAAATAAACCCAAAAACAGCAATACACTTTGAAAATAGAACCAAAAACAGCAATGGAGTTTCAAAATAGAACCAAAAAGAAGCAATGCACTTTCAAAACATAACCAAAAACAACAATGCACTTTGAAAATAGAACAAAAAACAACAATGAACTTTTAAAATAGAACAAAAACAACAATGTACTATCAAAATATAACCAAAAACAACAATTCACTTTGAAAATAGAACAAAAAATAGCAATGAACTTTTAAAATAGAACCAAAAACAGCAATGCACTTTCAAAATATAACCAAAACTAGCAATACACTTTGAAAATAGAACCAAAAACAGCAATGAACTTTTAAAATAGAACCAAAAACAACAATGCACTTTCAACATAAGACCAAAAACAAGTATTACATTTCGAAATTAGTATTTAAAAAAAGATTTTTTCAAAAAAAATTGTATTTTTAATGAATATTCATATTTTTTGTATATGCATATTTTAAAAAAACATGTGCCTAAAAAAACATGTGTATATACACATGCACATTAAAAAAAACATTTTTAATGTCTCTATATGCATAAGGGTAAACATATACATATACACATGAATAACTATATGCATATGCATATGAATAAGTATATAAATATACATATTCATATGCATAAGAAAAAGTATATGCATAAGGCAATCAAATACATATGATTATTATGTATATAAATATGCATAAGAATAAGTATATGACATATACATATTCATAAGTATAGGCATATTCATAAGCATATATATATATATATATATATATATATATATATATATATATATATATATATATATATATATATATATATATATATATATATATAATGTGTAACGTCCCAATTTTCAAGACCAAAAATCTCATTTTTTATATAATGATTTAGAAAACATTTATAAGAAAATATCATCGAGTCACATCACTTCATAAAACCAAAAACACATATTCCAAAACCATATCATAAAATAGTTATAGTGTAAAAGTACAATCCCAAGAATCTCATATGCAGAAATCCTATGTGTGTGTGATGCGTTGCTACTGTACCATCTCCTTCCCCTTCGATGAAGAGGTACCTAAAACGAAACTGAAAACTGTAAGCACGAAGCTTAGTGAGTTCCCCTATTATACCACATACCATACATGATACATACTGCATAACATAGTTGGGTACTAAAAATGTGTTTGGATGGATTTTTAAGACTTTTAAGAGATAAAACCCAAAAGTCACAAAAAGATGGGATTTCATGACTTTTTAAAAGGCTCCTTTTTAGGCATAGCTAAAAGTTAATTTAAAAGGACTTTTCTATTTTGCCAAACATCTTTTGGATTTTTTTAACTTTTTGGAAAAATTAAAAGTCCAAAAGTTGTTTTAAAAGCAAAGCCAAACACCCCTTAACTACCCCTTCGTGCCACACCCCCAAACTGAGATGGCGGAAACATTCAGGGGTGGAGGACATCATGTACAGTATCATAACAATGCATAATAGTAAAACAAGAAACAACATCTAGTGCGGTAATAAAATAGTTAATACATGTGTGTTCTTTGTAAAGTAAAAATGGCACCAAAAATGTAAAGCAAAATAAAAGACGAGTCTGAACATGCTCCGTCTTCTCAAAAACCTGCTCGTATACCTGTCTACTGGTTTCTTAATAATATAAGTTATTTTGAAAGAGAGTATTAACATTTAAGTTGGTGAGTGCATAAGTATTTTAGTGTCAAGTGTTTGCATTTGTTTCATTAAAAATGTTTATATTTGTTTAGTAAAAATGTTTGTATATGACTAGTAAAAATGTTAGTATCTTTCCCCAGAAAATCCTATATTTTCTGCATTAAATAAAAAGTAGTCTTCTACCAAGACTCAAGTAACAACGTAAATTTTCGACCAAATTTTTAAATTTCAAAACACATTCATTTCAATAAATAAACCATAATGTGCCACAATGTAAATTCATCAAAACTCATGTCCAAAAGAAAACTGTATATAAAACTCCAGGATCCTCTAAATCATAAAACAATCTCTGGTATGTGTTTACAATCAAGCCGACGCCTTCCCGTAATCCTGAGAAGTACCTGAAACGCATAACACATAACACGGTAAACACAAAGCTTAGTGAGTTCCCCGAAATACCACACACAGCTCGTTAGCCACTCGAGGCCATAACTCACTAAGACCCTCCGGTCAATGTGTCTCAGTGGGACCCTCAGGTCCCAGCTCGATAAGCTCAACATAATAATACTCTACATAAATCACAAAGAAATAAGCAAGATATCACAATGCACATAATATATCTCAGTTACACAAACTACCACTCATGGTAAAGTATAGTGAGAAGACTCACCTTGTAAGTAGCTATGTGAATGAATACTTCTCGTACACGAATCACCAAATCTAGCCTTCACATAATCATATAAGATAATTATATCTAATTAATTCTTTAAATCACACATTTCCTAAGTTATCTCTCTCTCTCTCTCTCTCTCTCTTGAAGTGGGAAAAAGACCATTTTACCCCTACATTGTAGCATCCTAAAAATACAAGCCAAAAATTTCATTTTAACTCATTAATAAACCATAATAATCTTTCAACATATAAAAATTGTAAACTTTGTATCTCAAGAATAGCAAAACATCTGTCAAATATATCAGAGTATAAACATCCCATGCTGAACAAATAGTGTGTGCACTGCAATCTTCCCGAGCTCCTCTTTTGAAAACTGAAGCACCTGACACCAAAAACTGAAACTGTAAGCACGAAGCTTAGTGAGCTCGCCCAAACTATCACATACCATGCAATAACATATAAAGCACATACTGGGCCTTGGCCACTGCATTGGACTGAAGTCCGGAACTGACTAGGGCCTTACCCACTACATCGGATCGTAGTTCGGAACTGACTAGGGTCTTGCCCACTGCATCGGACCGTAGTCCAGAACTAACTAGGGCATCGCCTTATGCATCGGACCATAGTCCGAAAGTAACTAGGGCATCGCCCTCTGCATCAGACCACAGTCCAGAACTAACTAGGGCCTCGCCCTCTGCATCGGACCGTAGTCTGGAACTAACTAGGGCCTTGCCCACTGCATCAAACCGGAGTCCGGAACTGACTGAGCATAGCATAACATAATCATGGCACTGTGGCCATAGACCCGTTCGTGCTAGAAGGAAATGTTGGAATAATGTCTAAGCTCGTAACTATATTTGGTATGTACTTGACCCGGTTGCGCATGGTCCTTTTGGGTTGCCTTCACCAAAGCAACTTTACAAGGCAATTTAAGGAGAAAGAGAGAATATTATGGTTTATTAATATATTATAAGAATAATATATTAAAGGAGAAATCATACTTATTTAATTAGTATTGGTCATAAATTAATTAGGAATTAATTTGGTGACTAAAAGAGATTAATTAAATAAAGGGGTATAAATTGTCAAATGTATGATAGTTAAGTTTTGGGCTAAGGAAACCTTATGGACTTAAGGGGGAACGAAATTATGATGGGGATCCAACATATTTTCATCCAAGGCCTTATTCCAAAAGGTTCCTTGGGCTGCTTGGTGGTTAAGCTATCCATTAGGGTTTAGACTGAAACCCTAGTAGCCTGCAAGTATAAATAAGACCCCTAGGCTATGGAAATCGGCTACACTTCATTCCAAGAGAACCCTAGGGCTGATTTCTAGCATCTATCACCCTCTCTCATATTGCATTCTTACTTGTGGGGTTTGTGAACCATTAGAGGAGTTACAATTGTGACTCTAAGCTCAAGATCAAGAAGATTACAAGGATTTCAAGCTACTTGAAAGAGGTAAAACACTTAGATCTGTTTTCTTTATAATAATTTTGAATTATATATGATAGATATAGGTTTGTAAGTCTTGGATTCAAATCATGTACAATAGAGAAACCTAGATCTAAGCATTAGGGTTTGTATGAGCACATAGGATTGTTCTTATGCATAAAACCCATCAATGGTATCAGAGACTTGATTGGTTTCAATTGTATGTGATGCTTAACTATTTTGCTTGCTGAAAATCGAGTTTTTTTGCCTCTGCCCGACTTAACTCAGCGAGTCAGTATCTGGACTCGGCGAGTTGGCCCCTACTCGACGCGTTCAGAGCTGACTCGGCGAGTTTGTGCGTCAGGCAGAGGGTATTTCGGGATTTAGTTGCTGTTTTCACTTGGATTTGATGCCTAAATCGTTTTTTTAAGTTAAAATCCAAATTTTATCTTAATTAAATGATTATCCTTGCCAAAACAATAGATAATTTCAAATCTTTTGAGTATTGGTTGTTTATATGATAAATATGGATTATTTAAAATTATTTGGTAATTATCTAATGACTAAAATTGGATTAAGTCAAATATAGATAATTATAAAATTAATCGTTTAATTTTTGAATTATTTGTTATTTGATCCCTTTAGTTTTGAAAAGTTTAGAACTTGTCCTCAAGTTTTGAAATTTGAGTTTTGTGATTAAATGTTTAATTTTGAAGAATTTAAATTTCAAACCCTTAGAGTTTTACAAGTTTAAAATTCAACCCTATAATATTATATTATTACAAGCTTAATGAATATATAAGGTTTCTACCTATAAAATGGTGCTTAATGGGTATAAGGTTTCTACCTATAATAATGGGTGTACACTCACACCCACCGCTTGCTTGACTGGTGGAGGGTCGTTAGTCGAACGGGTAGGATAGGGCAATCCTCTCCTCATTAAAAGTATAATGTAAGATACAAAGTAACTACATGTTTTACAAATTCCCAATCTTAGTCACTGTAGGGTAAAATGTGAAAATGATGCTATTCCATGGAATTGCACTTTGTAACCTTGTCAAACGTTAGTGGAGCGTGCGTGGTTAACCGACACACTAATTTGGGATTGACATTGGTGGTGAAGGGTGACTCAATATTTGTCATAGATCAATGGAGCATGTGTGGTTTACCGGCACATTGATTAGGTGATAGAGACATTGAGTGCACCATGTTGATTCACATGGTTATTCACAACTTGTTTGCGATCCTCGGTATCCCAGTCGCAAATTTGAAGTGCATATCGAGATTTAAACATGCCATTGAATAGTTCAATGAATCTCAAAGATCTAGGAGTTTTCAATACATTTAAAACTTAAATCTTCTTTTTCGTTTTTTCATGGTGAGAATTAGTGAATCGTCATTCAATTACCTTCAAATTATTTACTTTTAGAGTATGACATCCCTTTCTAAGTTGCAAATAATTTCGTTGGGTCCTAGGCATAATTTCTCATTTGGGTGTTTAATTAGGGACTCATTTCTAATCAAACTTTGTTCCTTTTCTTTTTCAGATGTCTGCAAACAACAACAACAACGCTTCTGGGTCATTCTCGTTGATGAACCTATGTCAAAAGGTGACATTTGATGGCTCAAACTTCAACGAGTGGATGAGGTATATTCACATGATCACTCTCTACGAGGACAAAGAGTATGTTCTCGATGAAAATCTTGAAAAGATCATCCTAGATGTTGCTACTCCTGAAGAGTTGGCCGCCTTTGAAGCCCACGAGCGTGATGCTACAAAGGTTCATTGCATCATGCTGGCCACCATGAACCTCGAACTCCAAAAGTCCAATGAGGACATGTATCCGTATGAAATGCATCGGGATTTGTTGGACCGGTACCACCAAAGCGCGAGGCAAGAGCGCTATGAGATCATTACTAACATGATCACCGCTAAGATGGGGAGTGGAGAATCCGTAACCTCTCATTTGCAGAAAATGCAGAGGTATGTTTATCGTCTTCTCAAACCTAATGTTAAGTTTGATGAGGATTTGACTATCGACATAATCCTCCACTTTTTTCCCTCCTGTTACAACCAGTTCAGAATGACCTACCACATGAACAAGGAGGAGGTCTCCTTGATCAAGCTCCAAGGACTGCTGAGGACTGCTGAGAGCAACCTCAAAGACAAATCCGTTGCACTATCCCCTGTTGTGGCTACTCTCGTGTTGGAAATTGGTCAAGGAAAGGGTAAGAAGAGAAAGGCTCCATGTAAGGGACACCATAAGGGTAAGACCCAATATGGTTCCTCTTCTAGTGGAACCAAAGCTGGTTCGGTCAAACCCTCTTCCGACCCCAAAGAAGCAAAGTGCTATTACTGCCACAAGAAGGGCCACTAGAAATGAAGCTGCCCTCAATATCTGCAAGACATAAAGGATGGGAAGATCAAACCCACCTTCGCAGGCATGTATTCTATTAAATCTAATAGCTCATCATTTGCTACTTCATGGGTTCTTGATACAGGTTGTGGTTACCATATTTGTTCTGATTTGCAGGGCCTAAGAAGAAGTAGGGAAATGGAACATGGGAAGATAAATTTGATTATCGGAAACAGAAGATCGTCACCTGTGACCAGAGTCGGAGTTTATTCTTTAGTGTTGAGTAATGGGTTAGGGTTAGATTTAGAAAATTGCTGTTATTCACCAGATATGGCAAGAAACATTATTTCATTTCATGGATGGTATAGACGAGGTTTTAGATATTCTTTTGATAATAGTAATGGTTCTATTAATGTTTATTTGAATGGTGTCTTTTATTTCAATGCATTACCTTGTAATGGGATTTATGAATCTGTGATGGTTGTTGATAATTTAGGAAATGATGTATTGAATATTGATTTGTCTACTAGCCTAGACAAAGCATGCTTGTGGCATTGTCGCCTTGGCCATGTCAACAAGAAACGCATAACCCAACTCCAAAAGGATGGAGTGTTGGAGTCATTCGACCTTAGGGACGATGATGCGTGTGAATCTTGTTTACTTGGGAAGATGACCAAGTCACCCTTTACTGGCACTTATGAAAGGGGTGAGGGTCCATTGGATCTTATACACACCGAAGTGTGTGGGCCCTTTAGATCTACCACAAGGGATGCTTGCCGCTTCTACGTGACTTTTACGGACGATTATAGTAGATATGGATATATCTACATAATCAAGCAAAAGTCGGAAACCTTTGAAAAGTTCAAAGAGTTTAAGAGTGAAGTGGAGAATCAGCTGGGCAGGAAAATCAAGATGCTTCAGTCAGACCGAGGAGGAGAGTACCTAAGTCTTGAGTTTCACGACTATCTAAAAGAATGCGGAATTGTTTCGCAATTGACGCCTCCGAGAACGACACAATTGAATGGTGTGGCTGAGAGACGTAATCGAACCTTGTTGGACATGGTTCGTTCTATGATGAGTCAGACTTCGTTACCAATATCTTTCTGGGGGTATGCCTTAGAGATTGCTGCCCACATCCTTAACTTAGTTCACACCAAGAAGGTTACCAAGACTCCTCACGAGATGTGGACAGGGAAAGCTCCTTCATTAGCACATATTAAGGTTTGGGGTTGCGAGGCTTTCGTAAGACGAGAGACTCACGACAAGCTTGAACCTCGTAGTGAGAAGTGTTATTTCACCGGCTATCCATAGAAGTCTTTTGGTTATCTTTTCTATAGACCGAATGACAATGTTGTCTTCGTTGCTAGAAGAGGAGTGTTCCGAGAAAGAGAATTGATAAGCTAAGAAGACAGTGGGAGGGAAATTGATCTTGAAGATATTCAAGAACAAAGAGATGAAGGGACCTCTAACATCGGCGCTCAACCCGAGGAGGAAACTCCTGTTGAGCCAGTTGATGAGTCCTTACCTCTTAGACGTTCTAATAGGGTTAGTGTTCAACCCCAGTTTTATGGTTTTCATATTACTACTGAATGGGATACGTTTATTAGTGATGAAACACTAATGAATTTGGACGAACCTAGCAGCTACAAAGAAGCCATGGCAGGCCCAAAGTCTGCTAAGTGGAAAGAGGCGATGAACAACGAGATTCAATCCATGTACGAGAATCAAGTTTGGAACTTGGTTGATCATGTACCGGGTCGTAAGACAGTCGGGTGCAAGTGGATCTTCAAGAAGAAGACGGACATGGATGGGAATGTGCACACTTATAAAACGTGATTGGTTGCAAAGGGCTTTACTCAAACTCCCAAAGTTGACTATGATGAGACCTTCTTACCAGTTGCAAAGATAAAGTCTATTAGGGTAATGCTTGCAATAGCTGCGTTTCATGATTATGAAATCTGGTAGATGGACGTGAAAACCGCTTTCCTTAATGGGAAGTTGACTGAGGATGTGTATATGAATCAGCCTGAGGGTTTTATCGATGCAAAGCATCCAAATAGAGTGTGTAAGCTTGAGAAATCCATTTATGGATTAAAACAAGCATCTCGCAGATGGAATCTTTGTTTTGATGAGAAAGTTAAAGAGTTTGGCTTTCTGCGAAGTGAAGATGAATCTTGTGTATATGTCAAAGCCAGTGAGAGTATAGTGAGCTTCCTCGTATTGTATGTTAATGACATACTACTCATAGGAAACGATGTCCCAACCTTGCAGAAGGTCAAGTCCTGGCTTGGGAAATGTTTCGCTATGAAGGACCTCGGTGAGGCTGCTTATATTATGGGAATAATGATAGTAAGAAACAGGGAAAAGAGACTGATAAGACTCAGTCAGGATACATACTTGGACAAAGTACTAAAGCGTTTTAGTATCGAAAATTCCAAGAAAGGGGAGTTGCCAATCCAAAGCAATACCAAGTTGAGTAAGACTCAAAGCCCGAGTACAGAGGCAGAGATAGATGATATGAGCCGAGTACCTTACGCTTCCGTAGTAGGCTCTATCATGTACGCTATGACTTGTACTTGCCCTGATGTTGCCTTCACTTTGAGCATGGTTAGCAGATATCAGGGGAACCCTGGTAGAGCTCATTGGATTGTAGTAAAGAATATTCTTAAGTACTTACGAAGGACCAAGGAATGGTTTCTACTCCTCGGTGGCAGTGATGACTTGAGGGTACGAGGGTAAAGTGACACTAGTTTTTAGACGGATCGGGATAGTTACCGATCGCCGTCGGGCTGGGTCTTTACTCTAAATGGAGGAGTAGTGACTTGGAAAAGTTCCAAGCAGGAGACTGTGGCTGATTCAATGTGCGAATCAGAGTACATTGCGGAAAGCGAAGCATCGAAGGAGGCTATATGGTTGAAGAACTTCATTGGAGACCTTGGATTTATGCCATCCATAAAGGAGCTGATGGAAATTTTCTATGATAATGAAGGAGCGGTTTCCTTGACCAAGGAACCAAGAGATCATGGTAGATCTCGACATATCGACAGATAATACCATTTTATCAGACATTAGGTAAAAGAGGGACTCCTCATTGTGAAGAGGGTATCATCAAAATAGAATCCAGCAAATACCATTACGAAGGGACTGAGTAGTGCCAAGCACTTGCAGCACGCTAGGAGCATTGGGCTGAAGGATGATATAAGTTTGGATTAGATAGGAAACATGTAATAGATAGTATGTACTAGACATTTGATGAATAAATAAAGTTATGTTATTTATAAGTAAAGTTACTATCTTGTGTTGGTTATTTATCTATTGTTTCAATTTTGCATGTTTTGACTTCCTGAATAATAAGATTATTGAACCGGTCCATAGTCGTTCATGTTTTGGAAGTAGATGTGAATGAAGACTATCATGAATTGTTTGTAGATTGTCTGAAAGGTTTTGGACATAGCAAAGGTTTGCGATAAAGTTCATGAGTGCTTATGAATTTGTTTTGATCACTGGAATAAACCCGCGTTTGCTAGTATCACTTCGTGATCGCAAAAGCGATAATATCATATAATCTTAAAACTTAGAGATATGGTTGTTGTTTGCTAGTTGGTTATGCATCGATGATGTGTAAACGCATCAGTAACTTGATGTTATAAAACACATTGTTGTGCATGGCTCAATTAGAAAATAATAGATGCATATGAGTCGAAGTTAATCTGTTCCTTTTACTCTATGAGAATAAAAGTGATATCTTGGCCACTTGATGATTTGGTTTGACTTATGTGTCGGACCCGGTTAGAATGAGGTTCATGTGTTCAATTAAATTCTATGTCGAACAAATCAGAGATCAAGAAAAAAGTGCTGGACAATATACATTGTCGACACGATATCAAGAACAGAGGATTATACGATCCCTTATCCGAAGGACAAGCTGATTAGAGTTGACAGCGAAGTATAAGATCTACGATTGTCAATCGGATTCTGAAGTCATATATGAGATATAGTTACTAGACTTATCCAAGTGGGAGACTGTTGGAATAGTGTGTAAGCACGTAACTATATTTGGTATGTACTTGACCCGGTTGTGCATTATCCTTTTGGGTTGCCTTCACCAAAGCAACTTGACAAGGTAATTTAAGGAGAAAGAGAGAATATTATGGTTTATTAATATATTATAAGAATAATATATTAAAGGAGAAATCATACTTATTTAATTAGTATTGGTCATAAATTAATTAGGAATTAATTTTGTGGCTAAAAGAGATTAATTAAATAAAGGGGTATAAATTGTCAAATGTATGATAGTTGAGTTTTTGGATAAGGAAACCTTATGGACTTAAGGGAAAACGAAATTATGATGAGGATCCATCATATTTTTGTCCAAGGCCTTATTCCAGAAGGTTCCTTGGCCTGCTTGGTGGTTAAGCTGTCCATTAGGGTTTAGACTGAAACCCTAGTAGCCTGCAAGTATAAATAAGACCCTTAGGCTATGGAAATCGGCTACACTTCATTCCAAGAGAACCCTAGGGACGATTTCTAGCATCTCTCACCCTCTCTCATATTGCCTTCTTGCTTGTGGGGTTTGTGAACCATTAGAGGAGCTACAATTGTGACTCTAAGCTCAAGACAAGAAGATTACAAGGATTTCAAGCTACTTGAAAGAGGTAAAACACTTAAATCTATTTTCTTTATGATAATTTCGAATTATATATGATAGATCTAGGTTTGTAAGTCTTGGATTCAAAGCATGTACAAGAGAGAAACCTAGATCCAAGCATTAGGGTTTGTATGAGCACATAGGATTGTTTTTATGCATAAAACCCATCAGGAAACTCACATCGCACTGCTGAAACCCTGCTGGTACACTTCTGGCTGCTATCTGACAATCCCCGCACTGCTGCTCCTCTAGCTCCCCGTACTATCAATACCACAATAATACTTAGCCCAATGCAATAATCCTTCATAGGGTAGAATGACCATTCTATCCTTCCTAGTCCAACTTGATACATATTCAAAGTCCAACACTAGGTAAGCTTCCCAAGCCCACTAGTGACCCATTAATGGCCCATGTAACTCCCGTGTTCCTGGGCTTTCCATTTTTAGCAATGTAATAGTCTAGGTTAACCTTTGTAACCCAATTTGAAATAATAAGAACGTATTATTTGAGTAATATGTGTTTTGTGCTTAATTGCTTAATTATGTGATTAATTAAGAATAAAATGAGCATCAAAAATTAAAGTGTAAAATAAACTGGATATCTTTGAATAATGTTGTAGTAGTTGAAACGAGGTTTCCGAATATATATAGAACGCCCAAATTTGACTTCGTATGAGGAAGTTATGATTTTCTGAAGTTTCGACGTGGTAGTATGCAACCCGAATACTCGATTTGAGATCGAGCGGTTTTAGCCGAAGCAATCTAAACGAGAATTGAAGATCTCGTTGATAGTAGCGAAACGATGAAAAGTTAGGCGAGAACGGACGTCGGACGAAGAAGTTATGAATTTATAACGAAGTTTTTCTGTCCCGGCCTCCTAAAAATAAATAATAAAAATAAATTCAAAATTAGCCGACGGAGTCTAAACGAAAGTTGTAGAGCGTAGTCTCACCTATGCGTGGATATAAAGAACATCAAAAACGGATTTCGTATGAGAGAGATATGATTTTTCAAATTTTATTAAATATTTAATATTTAATTTTAATTTAAAATTTCGATATTATCCGGAGGGGAGTTACCGGACTCGCCCGAAGTACACCCAGCGTACTGGTGTACGCCTAGCGTACCAATCGAGTACTCGGAGTCGTAAGCGATGACGTATAAGGATGACGCAAGGGATGACGGCAACCGGAGGATTACGCCACGCGTAACCCTCGTACGCCGAGCGTACGCGCGAGGATCAGCCCTATAAAAGGGCATACGAAGGCAACTCTTTTCTTTTTACAATTTCTTCCTTCTCTCTCTAGTCTTTGCCTCGTTTTGCGTGCCATTTATACCCCGAAGCCCCGGTAATATTCCCGAGCCCCGAAGTAAGATCCGAAGCCACAAGGATCCCAAAGAGCGTTATTCTCGAGCTGAAGCCCTGCCCGCGAGAAGCCCGGTTTTGTGAAGATCTTCCAGATCTACGGAGAAACAACTCTTCTGCAAGCCGTAGTGCTGCCCGATCATCTTCTGATCAAGTGAGTGTGTAGTTATTTTAATTCCAACGCAAAATTATGAAGTATTTTATATAAAATACGTGTTATGTGTATATATTTTTTTGTTATACGTGTGAGTGTATATTCACTCTCTTCTATCTTATAGATCTGATGTATTCTCTATGAAATACGTGTTATGTGTGTATGTCTCATCTGTTATGTGGAATATGTATTGATTAAAGCATGTTATACAGGTTTTTAAACAATGTATAAAAATGTATATTTTTATCTACTAATATGTTGGGTAGAACATGGGTAGATAATTGGTGTGTAATAAACAGATGAGAGGCCTCGGTGTTATTGGTGTTATTCTAGTCATTTAGCAGAGTATGGATGACAACCACGGACTATTCTAGACTGTCCTGTGGAACACTAGCAGGCTCATTACCTGTAGGTGTTGTGAACAACGTGTTCACCGGTGTACTCTATCCCCCACATGGTTGCCTTTAGGACACTTACTGTTGAGGAAGCCCCTCTGCAGTAATGTCCGTCCTGATGAAAATCCTAAATTAGGTTCCTTATAATATATGTCATTTTAGGGACGTAAAGTGAGGATAACGGGAATGGGTAATTGGGTTTATTGTGGATTGTTGAAATTAAATATAATTATTGTGGGTTGAAAACCTATATGCTCACTAGGCTCCCAAGCCTGACCCACTCAGTTTATTTGTATTACAGGAAGTGGCGCAAGAGCTTAAGATGGACGAATCATCAAGCTGTTTTGTTTACAAGTCTGTATATGTATATATTTGTTGAATGACTTGTAATGTTATCGTTTATGCTTTATGAGTTGTATCGGAACATGAGATCCCGACTTCTGATTATGAAATGAAATTATATTTCTTTATGAAATGTTTTGATAAATATCTATTTTATCATGTTTTGTTTTTGGGAACAAATTCCGCATCTCTTTTAAAATTAAAAGGATTTACTCTGAAAATGTTTAAAAAGCATAAATGAAACTGGTCTTTTCTGGCCGAGATTCTGGGGATGTCATAGTTGGTATCAGAGCATTAGTTTAAGCGAACTAGGAATTTGTAGGATTTCTAAACTTAATCTTAGAATGCTAAGTGGAGATTGCGAGGTGTGTGTCTGTTAAATTTTAGACACAGACACTAGTTTATTTTAGGAAAGTTGCCTAAAATGCTTTCATATGCTAAATGTTATATGTTGCCATATATGATATTATTTGTTCGGATCTATGGTTTGTTGCCAACTGGATCTGAAGGTTTATGTGTTTAGGATTCTAAGCGTATGTCTACGATATTAGGACTAGCATGTAATAGTTTCGGAGTGATAAGGAAGATTTGAATATCTATCGTGAATGAAGATTTAAATTTCACCTTATTCGGTGTATAGATCAAAAATGGTGAGAGCAAGAAGCGATGTTGGAAACGCAAACGAGAACAGGAATCAACCGCCTGTAATTCAACAAGTAGCTGTTGAAGCTGTTGCACCAGAACAGATCACCATGGCTGGAGTGCAAGCCATGATTCGGGCTATGTTAGCCGAACAAAGGGAAGAAATGCGACAGATGTTGCATGGAAATAGGGACGAACCTATCATACCTAACGTGGAACCCAAACCGATTCCCGAACGATCGGAGGAAGGGAACAATAGTTACATTGTGAGTCAAATTGGGACTCAAGAAGAATGAAGGAACAATCCGGAAAGGTGAAACAACAACGATGGGTGAATGTACAAGAATTTCTTGGGTACCAAACTGCCAAGTCTTTCTGGGAGCCCAAAGCCTGTTGAAATTATGGATTGGATCTCCGAAATGGAGATGGTATTTGAAAGTTGCGACTATAGCAACAAACAGAAGACTGTCTTTGCAGTTAGGCAATTGAAGACTGGAGTCTTGAGCTGGTGGAAGTTGTTGGCAGATACTATGCCACGAGGAGAAGCTTTGAAAATGTCATGAGAGGAGTTATTAGAACAACTAAGGGCGCAATATTGTTCAGAGATAGATCTGATTGATCTAAATAATGAGTTCCAAAACTTGAAGAAAGGGAAGATGAGTGTAGATGACTATGCTACGACATTCACTGAGAAATGAAGTTATTTCCGTACCTAGTGCCAATAGAACTCTCCAAGATTGAGAGGTTCGCTAATGGACTGCCTGCCGACTTTGGTCCGACAGTCAAGATGGAAACTACTCTGAAAACGGCTGTTCGAGCAGCTAAGAACGTGGAGGCCCAACAGAAGGAAAAGGGTTTGGAAAGGATAGATGTTGGTGAAAAGAGGAAGTTCGAGGGATCTTCAGGATCCAGCAAGAAAAGTAAATTCTCGAAATCTGGTTCGAGAGGAAGTGGAGGAAAGGTAGAGGCGAAATGGTGCGACAAGTGCAAGAAGAAGCATCATGGGAAATGTGACGGGGAAGTGGTCACATGCTTCAAATGTGGAAAGCCAGGGCATTATGCCAACGACTGCACCCTCACCAAGAAAGTTTGCTATGGTTGCGGTGAGGAGGGGCACACCTCAAGGGATTGTCCGAAAAAGAAGGAAGCAGCAAGACCCAACATTCCGCCAAAGCCGAAGGCGAGAGCATTCCAGATGACACTGGAGGCTGCTAAGGATGAAGCTGATGTCGCTTTAGGTACCTTTCTTGTTAACAATTTTCCTGCCCAAATTTTATTTGATTCTGGAGCCAACTACTCCTTTATATCGCATGAATTTGGTAGAAAACTAGCTTTGCCTGTTGTTAAACTAGATAATGCTTTATTAGTCGAAGTTGTTGGTGGCAAGTTTGTACCTATTAGCTCTCGTATGAAAAATATCTTAATTGACTTAAATGGGAATAAGTTCCACGAGGAATTTTTGCCTATCGAACTTAACGGTTTCAACATTGTTTTGGGAATGGATTGGCTTAGCGCCAATGACGCTGAGATATTGTGCAAGAAGAAGATAGTCAAAGTAAACCCGCCTGGGAAAGAGTCATTTATGGTGTACGGAGATAAACGCAGATTAAATTCTAGAATCATTTCTCTAATGAAAGCCAGAAAATGTTTGACCAAGGGGTGTACATCATACTTGGCATTCGTGATCGATGCCAAGAAGGAAAAGAAGGTGATGCAGAATATTCCCATTGTATGTGATTATCCGGAAGTATTTCCTGAAGATCTTCCTAGATTACCGCCTGATCGACAAGTGGAATTCCGTATTGACTTGTTACCCGGAACAACGCCAATTGCAAAAGCACCTTATCGATTAGCACCGACGAAGATGAAGGAGCTGATGATGCAACTTCAGGAGTT
The DNA here is from genome assembly GCF_052625555.1 of Lactuca saligna. NCBI lineage: Eukaryota > Viridiplantae > Streptophyta > Magnoliopsida > Asterales > Asteraceae > Lactuca > Lactuca saligna. The sequence continues at coordinate 213,994,347 of NC_136420.1, forward strand.
ATTGGACAAAGGTTTCATTAGACCTAGTTCATCACCCTGGGGAGCGCCGGTGTTATTCGTAAAGAAGAAAGATGGAAGCATGAGGATGTGCATTGATTACCAAGAGATGAATAAGGCAACAATAAAGAATAGATATCCGTTGCCGAGGATTGATGACCTATTCGATCAACTACAAGGTTCAAGTTATTTTTCAAAGATCGACCTAAGGTCAGGATATCATCAGTTGAAAGTAAGAGAGCAAGATATAGAGAAGACTGCATTCAGAACACGATATGGGCACTACGAGTTTTTGGTTATGTCGTTTGGACTAACCAATGCTCCAGCAGCATTCATGGATTTAATGAATAGGGTTTGTAATCCATTCCTAGATAAATCTGTGATAGTGTTCATAGATGACATTCTTATTTATTCGAAAAGCCAAGAGGAGCATGGCAAACACTTGCGAGAAGTGTTAGAAGTTCTGAGGAAGGAGAAGCTATATGCAAAGTTCTCCAAATGTGATTTTTGGATTCGTGAGGTCCAATTCTTGGGTCACGTGGTCAACTAAGAAGGGATAATGGTTGATCCAGCGAAGATCGAAGCTGTGATGAAGTGGGAACAACCAAAGATTCCCACGGAGATCCGAAGCTTTTTAGGATTAGCCGGATATTACCGAAGGTTTATCCAAGGCTTTTCTTCGATCGCTAGTCCATTGACAGCTTTGACCCACAAAGGAGCTACTTATGCTTGGAATGATAAGCATAAAGAAGCATTCGAGAAACTAAAGAAGAAACTATGCGAGGCACTGATACTTTCTCTACCCGATGGAGTTGAAGACTTCGCTGTTTATAGCGATGCATCTAGGGTTAGACTGGGTTGTGTTTTGACCCAAAGAGATAAGGTGATCGCGTATGCATCTTGACAGCTGAAAGAGCATGACAAGAACTACCCGACTCATGATTTGGAGTTGGCAGCGATAGTTTTCGCTCTGAAAATATGGAGGCATTACCTCTATGGCACGAAGTGCAAACTTTTCACTGATCATAAGAGTCTCCAATATCTCTTTAATCAAAAGGAATTGAATATGAGGCAATGATGTTGGCTAGAATTACTTAAGGACTATGACTGTGAGATACTTTACCACCCTGGTAAAGCAAATGTTGTTGCTGATGCTCTCAGTCGGAAAGTCAATCTTGAAAGAAAAAGGCCAAGAGCGTTGAAAATTGAAGTTGTCTCGACTATTTTGGAAAGTATAAAGAAAGCTCAAAGCGAAGCTTCTGAGAAGAATGACCAAAAGGAGGAACGTTTGGGCAAAACATTGGTGTTTGGTATAAACAGTCATGGACTAAAGGTGTTCCAAGATCGGATTTGGATACCTAAGATAGGAGGAGTCAGAGATCTTCTGATGGAAGAAGCTCACAAGACCATGTACTCGATTCATCCAGGTAGCACTAAAATGTATAGGGACCTGAAACCCTACTACTGGTGGCCGACGATGAAGCTTGATGTTGCAAAGTATGTGGCTGAGTGTGTGACTTGTGCAAGAGTCAAGACACAACATCAGAAACCGTATGGGAGTTTAGAACCATTGCCTGTGCCTATGGGTAAGTGGGAAGACATTGCTATGGATTTTGTCACTAAACTACCCAAAACGAAAAGTGGTCACGACATGATTTGGGTGGTCGTTGATCCATTCACTAAGAGTGCGCATTTCATATTAGCCAATGAGAAATGGTCTATGGAAAAGCTTGCGAATTCTTACGTGAAGGAAATTGTGAGGCTTCACGGTGTTCCGTTAACGATTGTGTCGGATCGTGATAGCAGTTTCACCACAAGGTTTTGGAAAAGTCTACAAGAGGAATTGGGTACTAAGTTGTGTTTAAGTACAGCTTACCATCCGCAAACTGATCGTCAGAGCGAACGAACAATACAAACACTTAAAGATATGCTAAGGGCACGTACCTTAGAATTCCAAGGTAACTGGGATGAACATTTACCTTTGGTAGAATTTTCCTACAATAATAGTTTCCACTCGAGCATTAAGATGGCACCTTATCAAGCCTTGTACGGGCAGAAGTGTCGTACGCCATCTTGTTGGCTTGAGGCTGGGGAAAAGCAGTTTATAGGACCGGAGATAGTTCATCAAACTACTGAAAAGTTGAAAAATAATTAGGGAAAGAATGTTAGCAGCTCAGGATCGTCAAAAGAGCTATGCTGACAACAAGCGAAGACCGATGACTTTTGAAGTTGGAGATTCGGTTTTGCTTAAAGTCTCGTCGTGGAAGGGACTTATAAGATTTGGTAAAAGGGGAAAATTGAGTCCAAGGTTTATTGGACCGTTTAAAGTTCTTCAGAGGATTGGGAACCAAGCTTACAAGCTCGAACTACAAGAAGAACCGAATGGAATTCATAACACTTTCCATGTGTGTTATTTGAGGAAGTTCACGGGAGAAGTTCCCGACATGATTCCACTTTCAGAGTTGAGAATCGATGAGAACAAAAGGTTGATTGAAGAACCAGAGGCAATCATTGACCGAAAGACTAAGAAGTTGTGACGCAAGATGGTCGAGTTAGTGCTTGTCCGATGGAAACACACGAATGGGCCGAATCTCACCTGGGAGACAGAGAGTGACATGATGAGTCGCTATCCTCATTTGTTTGTTGATGTATGATTCCGGGGACGGAATCATCCTAAGGTGGGGAGAATTGTAACGCTCGTGTTCCTGGGCTTTCCATTTTTAGCAATGTAATAGTCTAGGTTAACCTTTGTAACCCAATTTGAAATAATAAGAACGTATTATTTGAGTATTATGTGTTTTATGCTTAATTGCTTAATTATGTGATATGATTAATTAAGAATAAAATGAGCGTCAAACTTTTAAGTGTAAAATAAACTTGATATCTTTGAATAATGTTGTAGTAGTTGAAACGAGGTTTCTGAATATATATAGAACGCCCAAATCTGACTTCGTATGAGGAAGTTATGATTTTCTGAAGTTTCGACGTGGTAGTATGCAACCCGAATACTCGATTTGAGATCGAGCGGTTTTAGCCGAAGCAATCTAAACGAGAATTGAAGATCTCGTTGATAGTAGCGAAACGATGAAAAGTTAGGCGAGAACGGACGTCGGACGAAGAAGTTATGAATTTATAACGAAGTTTTTCTGTCATGGACTACTAAAAATAAATAATAAAAATAAATTCAAAATTAGCCGACAGAGTCTAAACGAAAGTTGTAGAGCATCGTTTCACCTACGCGTGGATATAAAGAACGTCGAAAACGGAGTTCGTATGAGAGAGATACGAATTTTCGAAGTTTATTAAATATTTAATATTTAATTTTAATTTAAAATTTCGATATTATCCGGAGGGGAGTCACCGGACTCGCCCGAAGTACGCCCAGCATTCCACTCGAATACTCGGAGTTATAAGCGATGATGTATAAGGGCCGATGACGCAAGGGATGACGGCAACCAGAGGATTACGCCCTGTGTAACCCTCGTACGCCCAGCGTACGCACGAGGATCAGCCCTATAAAAGGGCATACGAAGGCAACTCTTTTCTTTTTACAATTTCTTCCTTCTCTCTCTAGTATTTGCCTCGTTTTGCGTGCCATTTATACCCCGAAGCCCCAGAAATATTCCCGAGCCCCGAAGTAAGATCCAAAGCCCCAAGGATCCCGAAGAGCGTTATTCCCGAGCCGAAGCCCTGCTCGCGAGAAGCCCGGTTTTGTGAAGATCTTCCAGATCTACGGAGAAACAACTCTTCTGCAAGCCGTAGTGCTGCCCGATCATCTTCTGATCAAGTGAGTGTGTAGTTATTTTAATTCCAACGCAATATTATGAAGTATTTTATATAAAATACGTGTTATGTGTATATATTTTGTTGTTATACGTGTGAGTGTATATTCACTCTCTTCTATCTTATAGATCTGATGTATTCTCTATGAAATACGTGTTATGTGTGTATGTCTCATCTGTTATGTGGAATATGTATTGATTAAAGCATGTTATATAGGTTTTTAAACAATGTATAAAAATGTATATTTTTATCTACTAATATGTTGGGTAGAACATGGGTAGATAATTGGTGTGTAATAAACAGATGAGAGGCCTCGGTGTTATTGGTGTTATTCTAGTCATTCAGCAGAGTATGGATGACGACCACGGACTATTCTAGACTATACTGTGGAACACTAGCAGGCTCATTACCTGTAGGTGTTGTGAACGACGTGTTCACCGGTGTACTCTATCCCCCACATGGTTGCCTTTAGGACACTTATTGTTGAGGAAGCCCCTCTGCAGTAATGTCCGTCCCGATGTTCCTTATAATATATATCTCATTTTAGGGATGTAAAGTGAGGATAACGGGAATGGGTAATTGGGTTTATTGTGGATTGTTGAAATTAAATATAATTATTGTGGGTTGAAAACCCTATATGCTCACCAGGTTCCCAAGCCTGACCCACTCAGTTTATTTGTATTACAGGAAGTGGCGCAAGAGCTTAAGATGGACGAATCATCAAGTTGTTTTGTTTACAAGTCTGTATATGTATATATTTGTTGAATGACTTGTAATGTTATCGTTTATGCTTTATGAGTTGTATCGGAACATGACATCCCGACTTTTGATTATGAAATGATATTATATATTTGTTTATGAAATGTTTTGATAAATATCTATTTTATCATGTTTTGTTTTTGGGAACAAATTCCGCATATCTTTTAAAATTAAAAGGATTTACTCTGAAAATGTTTAAAAAGCATAAATGAAACCGGTTTTTTCTAGCCGAGATTTTGGGGATGTCACAGCCCAATTTGCTATGTTGGGCCCAATCCTTAATGGGCATTACCCTAAGCCCAATTATATATTCCTTGGCCCATTTAACTGACTCCTGATGGCCCACTATAGACCAAGGCCCAAAATCCAAAACACATCCCACAACGAGACCCAAAACGAACAAAGCCCAACTTTGCTGAGTACGCTGGGCTTACTGGCCTGCTAGTGAGTACATTTGGCGTACCTGCACGTACGCTCAGCGTAATCCTCCTGTTAAGACAGTTTTCCATTAAGTGCTTGATACTCCACTCCAGAGGCTACCAACTTAGATCCAGGTCCTAACTGATGTCTTAAACCATAAAGTCACTAACTTGGTGACTTGCAATCCACCAAACAAGCCCAAACTCAAAAGGTGACAACATGCTTTCATTCCAAGGGCTAAATCTCATGCATGGACACAAATGAGTCCTAAAGGTTGAAACTTTACTGCTTATGGGACTCACATAACACTAAGGTAGGCAACCCTGGACCTAGAAGACGAGTTGTGACATCAAGGTCAAATCTTGGAACCAAAAAGACCCAAAACTTCCATTAACATAGATCCAAGCATACATAACGAAAGTTTCAGACTTGATACCTCACAATGGTCCAAAATGGAACCAAAATCTCATATATATAACTTCCCTTTTGATCCACCACCTTGCTAATGTCTTCTCTTGTTTTTAAATGGCTTCACAACACCCAAATACTCACTTAATGGCCACCAAAGCTTCAATAACACTCAAGGAGGGTTAGGGTTTCGTGGAGACTGCGTAAGGATGAGTTGAGGTTGGCCCCTTTAAGCATAATGTTCCTTTTATAGTGTTACAACCCCAAATTAGGGTTTTAGGAAAGCTGAGCGTATGTTGGCCGTACCTCTTGTACCTGGGCATACGCCTCCGCGCACCCACGTTTATGCACCCTATTACGCTGGGCGTACCCACGCGTCTCTTATTTTCATGCATGGCTCTTCTTGCCAAATTTTCCCATTAAGGGACCATTAATGTCAACAACTTCAATCATCATAATTCCTTCGTTCTAAGTCCGTTTCCGATGGACATTATATCCACGAATAGGTGCCGAGAAGCCCTACGCTTCTAGCGACACATCCCGACCCAAAACCTCTTGAATAAAACTCAAAACCCATAAAAGACCGAAATACCCTTAGCCTTGGCCTCTGAAATGCATAAACGTATATTTTCGGAATGGGGTGTTACATACATGGTTTCCCAAAGACATGGTTGACCAAACCCTAAGTCAACAGAAATCGAACTCGAGTCAACATTCCATGTTGACCCTACTTGTCGAGTGCACCAGATGGGACTCAACGAGTTTGCTTGCCATCCTCAGAATCACTCAAAAGTCTGGCTCAACTCACCGAGTTGACCCATCAACTCGTTGAGTTGTTACATGATCAGAACCATTGGGACAGCCCTATCCGACTCGACGAGTCGGCTCTTGGACTCGTCGAGTAGGTCATTAACCCCACGTGGCACATCGCGACTCTACTCGACGAGTTAGAGCACTGACTCGTCGAGTAGCTCAAAAGATAAATAAATAAATAAATATGTAACACCCATAAAATTTGAGCCAATTTAAAACATTTAATTTCATTCAAAAACCATTAAGTTCATACATCTTGTTTTCAAAATAGTTTAAACATCAGAATATCTCCCAGAACCATATTACATAAATCATAAAACATGAGGAGCGGTACGATCATGCCTTCGCCTTCCCACGATCTCCTGAAGTACCTGAAATAATACACTGAACTGTAAGCCCGAAAGCTTAGTGAGTTACCCCTAAAATACCAACCACACATAAACAAACTCATAACATATCACAAATAGAACAACCATGCACATCGGATCTACTGTGTGATTGGTCCGCCCGCACCGGGCCTTCAGTCCACTTGGTCCACCCTCCGAGTCTAGCCATGTACATCGAGTCTACAGTGTGATTGGTCGGCCCGCACCGGGCCTTCAATCCACCTGGTCCACTCTCTGAGTCTACAGTATGGCTGGTCCGCCCATACCGAGCCTTCAGTCGGCCTGGTCACTCTCCGAGCCTCGGTAATTCTGGTCCGCCCTCTTGGGGCCTTCAGCCTATCCGGACTGCTAGCTGGTCCTTCGGAATATCCGGTCCACCCTGGGTATGTTGGCCTACAGCACAAAGCAAGACCCGCCTCAACCCAACCCCCTTCAAACAACCATGTGTACATAAAACAATTAATCACATAAAAAAACCTTAACCAGACAAACAGTCTAATAGATCACATAGCATATCAACCTCCTAACCAGGATTTTGACCTAACCGGTCACTAGCATAACATTACCCTATATACCGGGTACTGACCTTAACCAGGTCACTAACATAACACCATCCTAAATACCAGGATGTAGATCTAGCAAAGCAATAACATAACAAACAATACCCAGATTTTCATCCGATAAAGGGTCGGCCTTGGTGCCATAGACCCTGTCGATATAGTGAGGATAACTCACCTGCAATTGCCTACTGAAGAGATAAGACCAAGCTGCTCCGACCACCGACACGAACTTCACCACAGAACACTACCAAAGAACCAATTCCATAAATACCAAAATTACCAAAATACCCTTGGAAGTCAAATTGGTCAACTCTTGGTTAAAGTCAAAGTCCTAAGTCAAAGTCAACCTTCCTGGTTGCCTCTACTCGCCGAGTCAACCCGTCGACTCGTCGAGTTCTTATACTCAGAAAACTCCCATAACACGACTCAACTCGCCGAGTAGCCCCAAGACTCGTCGAGTTCAACGATCTCGGAATTCCATCCTGTCCAACTCACTGAGTTGCCAACCGACTCACTAATCTAGAGCTTTAACCAAAAGAGGTTGGGTTCTGCGACCAGACTCGCCGAGTCCAAGAACAGACTCGCTGAGTCCAAGGAAATCTTCAACATACTCGCCGAGTTGTTCTTCCAACTCACCGAGTCCATGCACATGTTCATACAACTCGTCAAGTACACCCATGTGACTCACAGAGTCTCTCCAGTTCTCAATCCATACAGTGGCTTTTCGAGCCATGCAGGGGCTCCAATCCATAGATTCACTCTTCTACAGTCTAACCCTCACTTAAAGTTGCAAACTTTACGTGAAACCAAGGAGATATAGGCCTAACACACACTAGGGCTAGGGTTAAGGACTACGGGGCTTCACCAACAACTCTTATACAGAAGCTTTATGACATTTTGGACCATCACAAACCTAGATTTGGAGCAGCAACCTTAGATCTAAACTCCAAACCCAAAATAGATCTCAAACAAGCTAAAGAACTCCAAATCAACCACCAAGGATGAACCAAAAAGGAAATAGCTTAAGATAGTGGATCCTTACCTCTGAGATGTGCCCAAACTGATGTAGATCCCAGATCTACACAAGCCCCTTGATGCTAGCCTCTAATTTCTCAAGCTCCTTACACCAAATTCTTCTTCCAAGCTCTAATTTCCTTAACAATGAAGTCTCACATGAAAATTAGGGTTTTTTGGAACTCTCAGGGGGAATAGGAGGCTAAGAGAATGACATAAAGTCCTTTAAATAGGATGTAATCATCGGGATTAGGGTTTTCTCATTCCAGCACCAAATCGTCGAGTACATCTTCCGACTCGGCGAGTTGGCCACTTAACCCGCGTTCCAATCCCACTCCGACTCGACGAGTAGCATACCTACTCTTCGAGTAGCTTCCTTAAATTACACTTAGCACCCTTCAACTTCTTGCTTCCAAACTTGGGATGTTACAAATAATAAATAATATACCTGAATGTCTGGATGCTACAATTCTCCCCCACTAGAATCACACTTCGCCTTCGAAGTCATGATCTGAAAATAACTCTGGATACTGCTTTCGTATCTCAGACTCTGGCTCCTACGTCAACTCGGTCCCTCTCTGATGTTTCTACTGGACCTGAACCAGGAGTACCTCTCTGTTCCTCAGAACCTTCACCTTTCAATCCATGATCGCAATCGTTCTCTCAATGTAATTCTGGCTAGCATCCACCTGAATTTCCTATAGTGGAACCACTGTTGTCTCATCGGCTACACACTTCCTCAGCTGAGACACATGGAAGGTGTTATGAGTTCGACTCAACTCCGCAGGTAGCTCTAAACGGTACGCTACCTTACCCACTTTGGCGGTCACCCTGAAAGGACCGATGTATCGAGGCCCCAGCTTGCCCCATTTCCTGAATTGGATCACCCTTTTCCAAGGGGATACCTTCAGGAGTACAAAATCTCCGACCCGGAAATCCAGCTCAGATCATCGCCTATCCGCATAACTCTTCTGGCGACTCTGGGCCGTTAGTAATCTCTGTTCGACCTGCTGAATCTGCTTAGTCATCTTCAACACTATCTCAGTGCCACCCATCACTCGCTGCCCCACCTCTCCCTAACAAATGGGAGTCCGACACTTTCTCCCATAAAGAAGCTCAATGAGAGGCATACCAATACTCGAATGATAGTTGTTGTTGTAAGAAAAGTCAACCAAGGGCAAATAAGTGTCCTAACTTCCTCCGAAATCCATAACACATGCACGCTACATGTCCTCAAACGTCTGAATCATTCGCTCGCTTTGCCTGTATGTGTGCGGATGGTACGTGGTACTGAAGTGTAACCGGTTACCCAACTCCTGATGAAACTTCTTCCAAAATCTGGAAGTAAAACGCACGTCTCGATCTGACACTATTGAGGTCGGCACTCTATGCCGAGCTACCACCTCCATCACATAAATCTCAACCAATCTCTTTGTAGAAGAGTTCTCACTGATGGTGAGGAAGTGAGCGCTCTTCGCCATCCGGTCCACAATCACCCAAATCGCGTCAACTCCACGTGCAGTACTCGGCAAGTTGGTGATAAAGTCCATGGAAATCTGTTCCCACTTCCACTGGGGAATCTCTAGAGGCTGTAATAGACCATGAGGACGCTGGTGCTCGGCCTTAACCTGACGACAGGTTAAGCACCTCTCGACTACCCAATCCACGTCCCTTTTCATACAGGGCCACCAATAATCTTTCTTCAGGTCCAAGTACATCTTAGTGGCTCCTGGATGGATCGAGAATCTCGATCTATGCGCCTCCTCCATTAGAATATGGCGAACTCCGCCAATATATGGCACCCAAATCTGTCCGCGGAAAGTCATAAGTCCTCAACTATCCAACAAAAACTCGGATACCTGCCTAATCACATGCTCCCTTTTTTTAGTTCTCCGGTCTCATGGCCTCCACCTGGGCCTCTCGAATGGTATCCAAGACTGGAGTCATCACTATCATCCTTATACACACATCTCGGATCAAAGCACTCTCTGCTCTACGACTCAAGGCATCAACTACCACATTAGCCTTGCCCGTATGGTACAAGATCTCGTAGTCATAATCTTTCACCAGATCCAACCACCTCCTCTGTCTCCTATTTAGGTTGTGTTGATCCATGAGATATTACAGGCTCTTGTGGTTCGTGTATATGGTACACCTAACACCATAAAGATAGTGGCACCAAATCTTGAGGGAAAACACTACCGCACCTAACTCCAAATCATGTGTGGGATACCTCGTCTCGTGAGGCTTTAGCTACCTCGATGTATCCGCAATCACGTGATCCCTCTGGATCAACACTGCACCCATCCCTAAGATAGACACATCACAATAGAACACAAAGTCCTCCACTCCCTCCGGGAGGGCTAACACTGGAGCTTCGCACAACCTCTGGCGAAGGGTCTCAAAAGATGCCTGCTGCTTAGGTCACCAAACAAAAATAATGCCCTTCCGATTTAACTTGGTGAGAGGAACCGCAATCTTAGAGAAATCCTTGATAAATCTCTGATAGTTGCCGGCCAATCCCAGAAAACTCCTGATCTCAAATGGGAATCTCGACACCTCCCATCGCATAACTGCCTCAATTTTGGTCGGATCGACCAATATTCCGTTCCGATTAATGAGATGTCCCAGAAACTGGACCTCTCGTAACCAGAATTCATACTTGGAGATACAGATATGTGGAGTCTATTAATTTTTTTAAATATGTAAAAAATAAATACATAAATAAGAAAATTAATTAAAAAATAAATTAATAATGGCACAATAGTCTTTTTAGGCAAGACAAGGACCAAACGTGCAACAGAAATAAATAGGAGGGACCATCCGAGTTTAAAAGAATAAGTTAGGGACCATGCAATGCTCGCAGATCCGGGCTAGTCAATTTAGAGGCAATAGGGATCGAAAACGACTTTTTGACAAAAGATTATTTAGAATAAATAATCTTAACCAAGTTGTAGAATATGTCACAAGGTTTTCGTACATATAAAGAACGCCGAAATCCGAGTTATAACGAAGAAGTTATGACCATCGAAGTTTCGCGACGGAACATACACGACACCGGGAAGCGTAAACACTGAATTTACGATAGAGTGAGATTTAGCCTTATCGATTTAAACAAAATTCGTAGAATACATTAAACCAAGAGCATCCATAAAAAGAACGCTCAAATCTGACTTCGTATGAGGAAGTTATGATTTTTCGAAGTTTTGGCTTAGTAGTGTACAGCCGAAATTCGAATATTAGATCGAGTGGTTTTTAGCCGACACAACCTAAAAGAGAATCGAGGATCTCGTTAATACTAGCGTAAAGATAAAAAGACAGATGAAAACAGACGTGATGAAGAAGTTATGAATTTTTCACGGACCAATCGTGTCCCGACCTGTTAAACAATATAACTTTTAAAATAAAGTCAAAATTAGCCGACGAAGTCTAAACGAAAGTTGTAGAGTACGTTCCCACCTTCACGTGGATATAAAGAACGTCGAAAATGGAGCTCGTACGTGAAAGTTGTGAATTTTTAAATTTGGCACTCGAATTTGTGAAGCTTGATGCGATGATGATGACGTGGCCGATTTCCAGCCGTCCGATGCTGATGACAGAACTCGCTTCGGATCGCGACACGTAGTGCTTGCATTACGCCCTGCGTACAAAGCTCGGAAGGCACCGTGTACGCCTCGCACTCCTCGGCCCAGCAAGCTCCACGACGCACCACCCGGAGACTGCCACCTCATCTTATCCGAAGCTACGCGCAGCGTAATGCTGTTGAACGTGCAACGTAGTCCGAGGCTGCTGAGGCTATAAATAGCATGCAAGCCTTTCCAAGTTTTTCACACCTTTCTTCATTATCTCTCTAGATTCTTTCTCTCTCTAGCTCTCCACCCCCCCTCCTAAACCCTAGGTAAAACGCTAGCACCCGAGGGAAGTCCCGAGGCTCCCGGAGTCCCGAGAAAAAAAGTCTTTCGGTTTTGACACGCTGCTCTGAGCAAAGCCCGGTTTTGTTTAGAATCCGTTGTAAGTAAGCTACGCTTACACAATTTTTAATATAGCTTTCAAATAATTATAGTAATGTTATTAGGTCCTTAAAATAATTATTTGGGCAATTATTATGAGTTATATAAGTATTGTTTAACGCTTATATAATAGTAATAATAGTCAGACTATTAATTAGTCGCAGTTATCGTTAGACAAAACCCTAGTGGTATTGATACTACGTTTTATCGAAGGAAAATTGTTTTGAGAGTATCGAAGCGTTGTCCGAGTGCTGAGTCCCCAACTTTTAAGTGGGTGCATAGTCCCTTTCATGAACATGATTTTGATACAAGTATTGGTTGAAGTATTAATTATATGTTTATGTGCGAGTTAATTAATGTTGCCTGAAATACGTGTTAAAGAACATAACTGATTATATATGATAATTTAGGATAAAGAGTAGACCTAAATTAACTATGAGGAATATTAGGTAGTATTTTCTTACGAGTACAATTGAGTTATACTCAGTGAATAGAACTTTAGCATATGTCATTTATTCGGGAGCAAGGATTAGACACAATCATTGTCCCTAGTCCGTGAGTATGGATTGGACATAGTCAACTCTCATTAATTCGGGGTTATAGATTAAGACATAGTCAGTTGTCCTTAGTCCGGGAGTATGGGTTAAGACATAGTCATTCGTCCCTAATCCGAGAGTATGGATTAGGCATAATCATTCGTCATTAATCCGAGAGTATGGATTAGTCATTCATCCCTAGTCCGAGAGTATGGATTAGGCATAACCATTCATCATTAATCTGAGAGTATGGATTAGGTAAAGTCATTCATTTCTGATCCGGGAGTATGGATTAGGTAAAATGGTTAATCTTAGGTTTGAGAGTATGGATAGTCTTGTTGTGAGGATCGATGGGGTGGGATAAGAGTTGCTTATACATATAAAGTGAAATTGTATATTTTTTTAGTTCTATATATATGATATAACATTGTGCGATTGAAATCCCTATGTACTCACCAGGTTTCCCAACCTGACCCACTCAATTTATTTATATCACAGGTGTTGATATGAAGTCACATTACACTGAGAGATTAAGGTGATATAAATCACTAGTGATAATGAGTGTAATTTCTGTTTATGCTTATGTTTCTATATTGACAATGACATCCCAAATGTTTTAAAAATGAATAAAAATGCATTTCTTCGGAAATGCCTTGTTAATGTAATTATCATGTTTTTCTGGGAACAAATTCCGCAACGTTTTTCTTAAAAGAGATACTTTGATTTTTATAAAGCATAAACAAAAATCGGTCTTTTCTGGCCGTGAAAATGGGGATGTCACAGTTGGTATCAGAGAATTAGTTTAATCGAACTAGGAATATGGATTTATTTCTAGACTTAAACTTAGAATGCTAAGCAAGGATTGTGAGGAGTGTGTCTAATAAAATTTAGGTAAAACACATGAATAGACACAAGTACTAGCTAATATAGGGAAAATGCCTAACATGCTTTTATGTGCTAAATGATTTGTGATGCTTTATGCTATCATTTGATCGGATCTATGGTCTGTTGCCAACCAGATCTGGAAATTTTATGTGCTCATGTTTCTAAACGTTTAATTACGATATTAGAACTGGCATGTAACTTTTTAGAGTAATACGGAGGAATACGCATCTAAATCTTCCTCTATCTATATTCTCGTCTCGATACATCGAACACCTGCTTTAGTGTATAGAATTTCATGATAAGGACTCATAGCAGACTGAGCAAATGGAGGAAATAAGAAGGCTTACGATAGTGAATGATACTTATCGAGAGATATTTTAAGAGTGATATCTTGCCTTTAGAATGCATCTGATAAATAATACATTTAGTACTGAAGAAGTTCACTTTTGATTAGAAGAAAGAAAGAATTTTGGTAGAATCCATGAAGTTATCCCATCATCTGACATTTCCACCATCAACCGAGTTGAAGTAGAAGTGATGATTGAAGATACGCGTGGAAGAAGTCCTAGTAGAGTCTAGAGAAAATTATATGATTGTTTGGACACATTCGTATGTGTTAAAATTGTTTTTGTGATAATAACTTTGAGAACTGGGAGACAATACTTGGGACGAGTATGAGTAGGTGTGAATGGTAGTAGATGCCTATACTACCGGAAGCACAGGACTCGCACTTGGATCAGGGAAGGTCACAAGGTTACCAAGAAGCTAGTAATTGATACCGTTTTATTCAAGAATGTTGTTACCATCGTTTCGGTAGTGACTAAGAAGATAATTGTTATTCCGACCCTAGCGGTCATATCAAATTGAGTCCGACTACGATAAGTATGATAAATAGTTCAGAGAACCAAGTCCGATGTAGCATCTGACTTAAGCTAAAAGATTGAAGAGAAAGACAATCAAAGCGATCAGTAGAGGTATCATGATAGTTGCTTGTAGCTCAAAATGCTACCTTTTAAGATGAGATTAGAACATGAAGGAAAGTATAGGCTGTTCTTGAAGACTTTAAGAGACCTGAGTCTAAGCATTGGAACATACGATGATAGGTCATTAGAATATGATACATCATTCTATTGTAGTAATAAAAGAACTTATCTTATGTTCGAATCTAGTGAGGATCAAGATTGTGACTTGAAGGTCATAATTTAGAGTCTAACGTGAGATAGGGAGTAAGTGCAAGATCGAGCACCGCCTGCAGTCAGGAAGTCCAAGAGTTAGATACTCATTCGAAGAAATAAGGAAGTTACGATTATTACCTAGGATGAAGAGATAACGTATGGAGTCATTATACTATCCTGTTTCGTTGATGATTCTGGGACGTAATCATCCTAAGGGGGAGATGATTGTAACGCCCGCAGATCCGGGCTAGTCAATTTAGAGGAAATAGGGGTCGAAAACGACTTTTCAACAAAATACTATTTAGAATAACCAATCTTAACCAAGTTGTAGAATACGTCACAAGGTTTTCGTACATATAAAGAACGCCGAAATCCGAGTTATAACGAAGATGTTATGATCCGTCGAAGTTTCGCGACGGAACTGGCACGACACCGGGAAGCGTAAACAGTGAATTTACAATAGAGTGAGATTTAGCCTTATCGATTTAAACAAAATTCATAGAATACATTAAACCGAGAACATCCATAAAAAGAACGCTCAAATCTGACTTCGTATGAGGAAGTTATGATTTTTCGAAGTTTTGGCTTAGTAGTGTACAGCCCGAAATTCGAATATTAGATCGAGCGGTTTTTAGCCTACACAACCTAAACAAGAATCGAATATATCGTTAATAGTAGCGTAACGATAAAAAGATAGATGAAAACGGACGTTGGATGAAGAAGTTATGAATTTTTAACAGACCAATCGTGTCCCGGCCTGTTAAACAATATAACTTTAAAAATAAAGTCAAAAGTAGCCGATGAAGTCTAAACGAAAGTTGTAGAGTACGTTTCCGCCTTCGTGTGGATATAAATAACATCAAAAACGGAGCTCGTACGCGAAATTTATGAATTTTTAAAGTTTGCACTCGAATTTGCGAAGCCTGATGCGATGATGATGACGTGGTCGATTTCCAACCGTCCGATGCTGATGATAGAACTCGCTTCGGATCGCAACACGTAGCCCTCGCATTATGCCCTGCGTACGAAGCTTGGAACGTGCTGCGTACGTCTCGCACTCCTCGGCCCAGCAAGCTCCACGTCGCATAACAATTACTTACAAATACTTTCATACTTATACAAACTTTCCTTCAAACAATTACAAGTCTTTTCTTTATAGTTTTACAAATCAAAGACACATAAATACTTATGAATTCACCAGCTTTATTGATGATACTAACTTTCAAAATAACTTCTATTCTCAGGTCACAAATAGATAGGTACGACGAGCAAGTTTTGTGAAGACGGAGCAGTCAAGACTCGTCTTTTATTTTGATTATTCATTACGTTGTTTTATACAATGAAAGAACATGCTTGTAATTAAAACTATACTATTAGTGCAATGGATGATGTTGTTGCTTTTTTACTATTTTGCATTGTTATGATACTTTACATGACGTCCTCCGCCCCAGAACGTTTCCGCCGTTCTCGGTTTTGGGGTGTGACAAGTCACCACCTTTCAAGTGAGTGTATAGTCCTTTTCATGAACATGATTTTAATATAAGTATTGATTGAAGTATTAATTATATGTTTATGTGCGAGTTAATTGATGTTTCCTGAAATACGTGTTAAAGAACATACCTGATTATATATGATAATTTAGGATAAAGAGTAGACCTAAATTAATTATGAGGAATATTGGGTAGTATTTTCTTACGAGTACAAGTGAGTTATAATCAGTGAATAGAACTTTAGCATATGTCATTTATCCTGGAGAATGGATTAGACACAATCATTGTCCCTAGTCCGAGAGTATGGATTGGACATAGTCAACTGTCATTAATTCGGGGTTATGGATTAAGACATAGCCATTTGTGTAACAACCCAATTTTCACGACCAAAAATTTCATATTTAAATCAACACTTTGGAAAAACATTTGTGAATGAACATCCTTTGATTCCATCATTTCATAAACATATTTCGTATCCGAAAACCAAAACATAAAAACAACCATAATGTTAGAGTACAAATCCCAGAATAACTCATGGTGCGGAAAACAATGTGTGTGTATGATGTGCCGCTACCGCTACCGCGCTAGCTCCTTCCCCTTCGAAGAAGACGTACCTAAAAATAAAATTGTAATCTGTAAGCACGAAGCTTAGTGAATAGAACTTTAGCATATTTCATTTATCCGGGATAATGGATTCGACACAAACATTGTCCCTAGTCCGAGAGTATGGATTGGACATAGTCAACTGTCATTAATTCGGGGTTATGGATAAGACATAGTCAGTTGTGTAACAACCCAATTCTCACGACCAAAACTTTCATTTTTAAATCAACACTTTGGAAAACATTTGTGAATAAACATCCTTTGATTCCATTATTTCATAAACATATTTCTTGTCCGAAAACCAAAAATAAAAAAACCATAATGTCAGAGTACAAATCCCAAAATAACTCATGGTGCGGAAAACAATGTGCGTGTATGATGTGCCGCTACCGCGCCAGCTCCTTCCCCTTCGAAGAAGAGGTACTTGAAAACAAAACTATAATCTGTAAGCATTAAGCTTAGTGAGTTCCCCCATAATACCACATACCATACAACCATATAATGAACAGCTAGGAGATACGGGTCTCGCCCACACTCATGGAGATACAGGCCTCGCCCACACTCTGTTAGCTGGGAGATACGGGCCTCGCCCACACTCCGCTATCTGGGAGATACATGCCTCGCCGACACTATGCTATCTGGGAGATACAGGCCTCGACCACACTCCGCTACCAAACCATAACATACAAGTATCACACAGACAACGAGTATAAACAATTCTACCACACTAGCATATATCATCATCAAACTCAACTATGAGATACGAGCTCTGCCCACACTCCGATACTATCATATCATCTATATGGGCCGGCCTTGGTGCCTTAGACCCGTTCCTACTGGAAGGAAACTCACCTCGAAAAGTAGTTGTTGGAAGTCTGCTTGTTAGACGTCTGACTGTTGCACCGGTAATCCTCCGGCTATAAATCCATAGCATAGATTAGTCACTCACAAATACCCTTAAGTCAAATGACTGACCTACCCCTGGTCCAAGGTCAACTCCTTGGTCAAAGTCATCTTCCAGTTGACTGGACTTGTCGAGTCATGGCACAGACTCGCCGAGTCCCTCTCCTATTAACCCAGTACTAACTCATCAAGTCCTTCTTCCACTCACTGAGTCACCCATAACTCACTACTTAGGATGATTGGACGGACTCGCGATCCGACTCGCCGAGTCCAAGAACAACTCGCCGAGTCCCACGAGCAGATCTACTACTCGATTCCAAATCCTCACCAAAGCATCCATCTTGAGGATTTGGGTTTTTAGGAGAATTGCTACACGTTAAATTGCTAATTCCGCGTGCAGCTACGAAGGGTTGGACCTTCTACACTTAAATCCGTGTTAACTCAGTAACAGTTCATATGACTCACCGAGTTTGAAGAACAACTCGTCGAGTACACGGAAATCTTGAAAGGACTTGCCGAGTTGTTCATCCAACTCATCGAGTCTAAGACCATGTTCATAGAACTCGCCGAGTCCACTTTGGAACTCGCAGAGTCCCTTCCACTCTCCTCCCATACATACCAAATCTGAGGCATGCAACGGTTCCAGACCATAGATCTAAGCTCCTAGGGCATGCTTATCACGTATAGTTACAAACTTTACGTGCATGCATGGCCCTATGAGCTCCAAAAGGCAATTCCAATCTCTTTATGAGGTCATGCACTCAATAGGGACCTCAATCACTTCAACCACAGAGACTTTACACTTCTAAGATGTCCATAAGGTCCAGATCTGAAGTCCTTTCAGAACATAGAGCATAAACACATGGAGTTTGAGGTCTTAGGGCTTGAAAACCACCAATTGGGACAAAACGGGGATCTAATGAACTAGTGATCAAGGTAGGAATTTTTCTACCTGAATGGAAGCTTCTCACATTGTAGATTCTGGATCTACCTCCCCTCCTTGCACTCTTCAACCTCCTCCTTCTCCTTCTAAGCTCCAAACTTCCTTCATAAGGCCAAAATCACTCACAAGAACAATATGGGGCTAGGGTTTCGCTCTACAGCTCTCTGGAAGTGTTAGGGACAAAGGAGGCCAAGTTAGAGCGTTTAAATATGGTGCAAACACCCAGGTTAGGGTTTTTTCCCAAACAGGGTCTACTTGTCGAGTCCACGACTTAGATCCCGCGTCTTATCCCGCTTCTACTCGGCGAGTTGGTCCTTCAACTCGCCGAGTCCAAGACCAAAAATGGAATATTTAAAGAGTTAATTACCAAGAATATGTACCAAGAACTAGGTGCTACAAATCTCCCCCACTTATTTTAGACTTCGTCCTCGAGGTCTGTTGCTCGCCCCTGAAACAGCTCGGGGTAGTGCTCCATCATCTCTTCCACCGGCTCCCAAGTCCACTCTGATCCCATCCGGTGTTGCCATTGCACCTTCATGAGTTCCACCCTCTTGTTCCTCAAATCCTTCGACTTCCGGTCGAGGATCGCTACAGGCCGCTCGATGTAATTCAGGCTGCCATCAACCTGAATGTCCTCCAAGGGTACTACTGTTGAGTCGTCCACCAGACACTTCCGCAACTGAGAGACATGGAAAGTGTTGTGTATTTGACTAATTTCGGCTGGCAAATCCAGCCTACATGCCACCTTGACCACCCGGGTTATAACCCTGAACGGTCCAATATACCTTGGGCCCAACTTGCCCCGCTTCCTGAATCGAATGATGCCTTTCCAAGGAAACACTTTCAGGAGGACCATATCTCCGACCTGGAACTCCAGGTTTGATCGATGCTTATCAGCATAACTTTTCTGCCAACTCTGAGTAGTCTGAAAGCTTGCTCCGGACCTGCTGAATCTTCTCTGTCATATTGAGCACCACTTCGGTGCTCCCCATGACCCTCTGGCCAACCTCTCCCCAACATATCGGGGTCCTGCACCTCCTCCCATACAACATCTCGAAGGGAGGACGGTCGATGCTCGCATGATAGCTATTATTATACGAGAACTCCGCCAACGGAAGGTATCCCAACTACCTCTGAAATCCAGAACACATGCCCGCAACATATCCTCTAACGTTTGGATGTTCTGCTCGCTCTGACCATCCGTCTGCGGGTGAAAAACGGTGCTGAAATGCAGATGAGTACCCAACTCGTCATGAAACTTCTTCCAAAACCTGGAAGTAAAACGCACATCCCTGTCTGAAATCACCGACACTGGCACCCCGTGTCACACCACTATCTCCCTGATATAGATGTCGACCAATTTCTCGGCTGAGATGCTCTCCTTGATCGGAATAAAATGGGCGCTCTTGGTCAATCGGTCCATGATGACCCATATCGAATCCACTCCTCGCACGGTCCTGGGAAGCTTCGTGATAAAATCCATCGTAATATCTTCCCATTTCCACAACGGGATATCCAACGGCTGCATCTTACCGTGTGGCCTTTGGTGCTCGGCCTTGACCATCCTGCACGTCAAGCAGCGCTCCACGTAACAAGCGACATCCCGCTTCATGCAGGGCCACTAATAATCCAGACGAAGATCCCTATACATATTCATCACCCCAGGATGAATGGAGAATCTAGATTTGTGCGCCTCTCATATCAGGACCTGGCGCACGCCTCCATGGAACGGCACCCACACCCTACGGTGTAGTGTCAACAATCCTCGACTGCCATAGTCAAAAAAGGAAACCTGACCCATAATCCTCTCACTCTTCCAATGTTCCTCCTTCATCGCCTCCTGCTGAGCCTCCCGAATCTGCTCCAGCAGCGGAGTCACTACTGTTATCCTTAAATAGACATCCCTGATCGGTGCTGCCTTGCGGCTAAGCGCATCGGCCACCACATTGGCCTTTCTCGGGTGGTAAAGGATCTCACAATCATAATTCATCACCACATCAAGCCACCGACGTTGTCTCATGTTCAAGTTCGGCTGATCCATAAGGTACCTCAAGCTCTTGTGGTCCGTGTAAATCGTATAACGAACCCCATAGAGGTAATGACACCAAATATTGAGGGCGAATACCACAGCCCCCAACTCCAAATCATGCGTCAGGTAGTTCGCCTCGTGAGGCTTCAGCTGCCTCAAGGCGTAAGCAATGACATGACCTATCTGCATCAATACCGTTCCCATACCCGAGATGGACGCGTTGTAATAAACAACGAAATCCTCCACGCCCTCTGGCAAGGCTAAGATTGGTACCTCACACAATCTCTGCCTCAACATCTCAAACGTCGTCTACTGCTCATGCCCCCATTGGAAAACAACGACCTTCCTCGTTAGCCGTGTCAAGGGCACAACTATCTTGGAGAAATCCCGAATGAATCTCCGATAGTACCCCTGCTAACCCTAGAAAACTCTAAATCTCAGATGGAGACTTCGGAACCTCCCACCTCATCACGGCCTCCACCTTGGTCGGATCCACCGAAATCCCGTCCTGGTTGACAAGGTACCCGAGAAACTGCACCTCGCATAACCAGAACTCATACTTGGAGAACTTAGCATATAAGCTCTCCCTCCTCAGGGTCTCCAACACCTCTCACAGATGCCTCTCGTGCTCCTCCTGCATCTTGGAATAAACCAAGACGTCATTAATGAAAATTATCACAGACCGGTCCAACATTGGTTTGCACACACGGTTCATGAGGTCCATGAACGCGGCAGGAGCATTGGTGAGCCCAAACGGCATCACCACGAACTCATAATGGCCATAGCGCATCCGAAACGCGGTCTTCTGCACATCCTCCTCTCTGACCCTCATCTGATGGTATCCTGAACGCAGATCAATCTTGGAGAACCAAGATGCTCTCTGAAGCTGGTCGAACAGGTCATCAATCCTCGGGAGTGGGTATCGGTTCTTCACCGTCACCTTATTTAGCTCCCGTTAATCTATACACATCCGGTGCAACCCGTCCTTCTTTTTCACAAACAGGATCGGGGCTCCCCAGGGAGAACTACCCAGTCTAATGAATCCTTTGTCTATCAGCTCCTGCAGCTGTGTAGACAACTTCTGCATCTCGAGAGGAGCCAACCGATATGGTGCCTTGGCTATCGAAGCCGCACCAGGGACTAAATCGATCCTGAACTCCACCTGTCGCTTCGGAGGTATCCCAGGAAACTCCTCGGGAATACATCCGCAAACTCTCGAACCACGGGAACATCTCCCAATGTTGCCTTACCCGCCTCCCGGGCATCCATAACATAAGTGACATATCATGCGCAACCCTGTTGAAGGTAATGCCTAGCTCTCACTGCTTAACATAAGGCTGGTCCTCGTTGTGGCCTCTCGCCCTGAATCACCAGTTCTCCCCCACTTGGGGTTCTGATCCGCACCAACTACTGCATGCAGTCGATCAGTGCCCCATTGGGGCTTAACCAATCCATACCGATAATAACCTTGTTCCCCGCAAAGGTATGGGAACCAGGTCTACCATATACCACTCCTCAAACAATCTCAATACACAATCCCGAAAGACCTCTGATGCTCACACCGACCGGTCGTCCGCAATCTCAACCTCTAGAGGGCAATCCAACATGCCTGAGGACTCAGGAAACTTCTTGCAAAGCGCAAGAGAAACAAATGATCGGGTAGCCCCCGAATCAAACAACACCTGAACCGAGATACCGTTCACAGGGAACGATCCTAAACAGATCACATACATATAACATATCAAAATTACAACAACATAACATAAAGCATAAATAATAAATCATACCTGTCACCACATTGGGTGTGGCGCGTGCCTCCTCTGTAGTTAGCTGAAAGGCCCGACTCCTCACCACTGGAGCCTCCAACTTGCCCTGCCGGCCATCTGTGATCCTCAGGGTCGCTGGAGCTGGCGCCTTCACCGTCGCTGATGCTGCTGTCAACTGGGGGTAATTGGCCCTCTTGTGGCCCCTCTGGTTGCAGTGGAAACACAACAACTCAGATGTCTGAACAACCGAGGCAGGGGCAGTATAATCCCTTCTAAAGTGTCATGTCTTGCCGCACTTGTAGCAGCCCGATGATCCCAATCTACATGCTCCCTCGTGTGACCTGCCACATTTCCCGTAGTGGCCCTGGCCTTCGGCCTACCATCTGATCCCCTGGGCTTCTTCCCCGAAGCCCCATCCACCAGCCCCGCCTCTGCCTTCCTCTTCCAGATATGCTCCAAATCAATCTCCCTCTCCCTTGCATTGGCAATCATGGACTCCAGGGTAGGGCAAGCTGAAAAGCTAACATGCTCTCGGATGTCAGCCTGTAGCATGTCATGATAGCGGCTCCTCCTCATATCCTCATCTCCTGCATACTGGGGCACCAACAATGCCCTCTCTCGGAACTTGGCAGTGATCTCTACCACAATCTCTGTAGTCTGTCTCTTGTCCAAAAACTCTCTGGCCAGCTGCTGAAGCTCTACCACTGGCGCAAACTCTGCTCGGAACTAGGTCACAAAATCCGACCATGTCATAGCCTCAACAGACGAGGCTCCCAATGAGTCACCAACAGACTCCCACCAGTCTCTAGCTCTGTCTCTCAAACACCCTGCTGCGTATCTCACCTTCGACCCCTCGGGGCAGAAGTTGGTCAGCTGTACGGACTCAATGTCTGCAATCCATCGTCTGGCAGCAATGGGGTCCTTCGCCCCATGGAAATCTGGCGCACCACTTCCCCTGAAGTCCTTAAAGGACAGTGTGCGAGACCCTAACTGGCCAGATGCGATGTCACTCCTGAATGGCCTGAGACGATCCTCCATCAGCTCAACTATCCCTTCCTTGATCGACCCGAAAATGATGGGGGTCAACTCAAGGATGCCTCTGGTGATATCTGACGTGATGAACTCGCGTAGCCTCTCATCTACTGGCTCGGAACCTGATCCCGAACCCAATCCCTCTCCAGAACTGCCACTTGCTTGCCTCTGACGTAGTACCACCATTCTGCAATACACACAGGCAACCAATAGTGATACTGATACCTTTAAAGGGATCACATCTATTACAAGTTCCCTGGTCTTGCCTCAACCTTCCTTAATTCGGGTACAGATCCTCTGCTTTCAGTAGTGCGGGCCCATACTACCTTCCACATCTATCTGTACCTTCCTCAAGGACTTCTTTGACTCCACCAAATCCCTTTTACCACGGCTGATCTCTGCTACTCTTATCCTAGGTTTACCTTAGGAAAAAACTAACTCCATCCAACCCATTGCTTAGCTGCTGAAGGTCTCTTTGTAATGCCAATTAGCCATTACCTGAATACAATCACATTTAACGAGGCTCGGATAATCCTTCGAGTAAGGGAGTCATCCCTACAACGGTTAGGACTCAAACAAGAGCTACGCAATAGGATCAAATCCAACACTATGAGATTATTCAACCCTGATCACATGTGACTTTAACATATTCACCTAATAGCTAACTCCCATCACTCAAAGCCTACATAGCACAAAGCAAACAACATTTAGACAAAAAGGGAACAATCTCAAGCAACTCTATCCTCATAACAGGAACTGCACTAGCATACAATGCTAAGTTCATACTATCAGGCATTACCTAGACAGGCTATCCTACTGTTGTCTACTCAAATCTAGCATGCAACTCTCATAAGCTAAAGCACATAAAGGAGGCACATAAGGCATCACTCCTGGATCCTTAGTCCTATTCTAGCATGTTGTTCTACTAAAACTGATAAACGTAACATAAACTTGTATGGGTACTTTGGGGAATACTTACTTGAGCTCAACCGGTCGCGCACATCACACACTTGTTCTTTAAAAAAAAAACTCTTTTGTTTTATTCTTCAGAAAACCATCTTCTTATAAAATCTTTTAATCCCTCAGTTTTAGTTTAGACGCCCCCGAAGGTGTGTCCGAATCCCTCAAACCAGGGCTCTGATACCAACTTGTAACAACCCAATTTTCACGACCAAAAATTTCATTTTTAAATCAACACTTTGGAAAACATTTGTGAATAAACATCCTTTGATTCCATCATTTCATAAACATATTTCGTGTCCGAAAACCAAAAATAAAAAAACCATAATGTCAGATTAAAAATCCCAGAATAACTCATGGTGTGGAAAACAATGTGCGTGTATGATGTGCCGCTACCGTGCCAGCTCCTTCCCCTTTGAAGAAGAGGTACCTGAAAACAAAACTATAATTTGTAAGCACGAATCTTAGTGAGTTCCCCCATAATACCACATACCATACAATCATATAATGAACATCTAGGAGATACGGGCCTTGCCCATACTCATGGAGATACGGGCCTCGCCCACGCTCCGCTAGCTGGGAGATACGGGCCTCGCCCACACTCCGCTATCTGGGAGATATGGGCCTCGCCCATACTCTGCTATCTGGGAGATACGGGCCTCGCCCACACTCTGCTATCTGGGAGATACGGGCCTCACCCACACTCCGCTACTAAACCATAACATACAAGTATCACACAGACAACGAGTATAAACAATTCTACCACACTAGCATATATCATCATCAAACTCAACTATGAGATATGGGCTCTGCCCACACTCAGATACTATTATATCGTCTATACGGGCCGGCCTTGGTGCCTTAGACCCGTTCCTACTGGAAGGAAACTCACCTCGAAAAGTAGCTGTTGGAAGTCTGCTTGCTAGACGTCTGACTGTTGCACCGGTAATCCTCCGACTATAAATCCATAGCATAGATTAGAGACTCATAAAATACCCTTAAGTCAAATGACTGACCTACCCCTGGTCCAAGGTCAACTCCTTGGTCAAAGTTAACTTCCAGTTGACTGGACTCGCCAAGTCATGGCACAGACTCGCCGAGTCCCTCTCCTATTAACCCAGTACTAAATCATCAAGTCCCTCTTCCACTCACTAAGTCACCCATAACTCACTACTTGGGACGATTGGACCGACTCGCCGAGTCCGAGAACAACTCGCTGAGTCCTACGAGCAGATCTCCTACTCGATTCCAAATCCTCACCAGAGCATCCATCTTGAGCATTTAGGTTTCTAGGATAATTGCTACACGTTAAATTGCTAATTTCGCGTGCAACTACAAAGGGTTGGACCTTCTACACTTAAACCCGTCTTAACTCAGTAACAGTCCATATGACTCGCCGAGTTTGAAGAAAAACTCGTCGAGTACTAGGAAATCTTCAAAGGACTCGTCGAGTTGTTCATCTAACTCGTCGAGTCTAAGACCATCTTCATAGAACTCGCCGAGTCCACTTTGGAACTCGCCGATTCCCTTCCACTCACCTCCCATACAGACCAAATCTGAGGCATGCAACGGTCCCAAACCATAGATCTAAGCTCTTAGGGCATGCTTATCACGTAAAGTTGCAAACTTTACGTGCATGCATGGCCCTATGAGCTCCAAAAGGCAATTCCAATCTCTTTATGAGGTCATGCACTCAATAGGGACCTCAATCACTTCAACCACAGAGACTTTACACTTCTAAGATGTCCATAAGGTCCAGATCTGAAGTCCTTTCAGAACATAGAGCATAAACACATGGAGTTTGAGGTCTTAGGGCTTGAAAACCACCAATTGGGACAAAACGGGGATCTAATGAACTAGTGATCAAGGTAGGAACTTTTCTACCTGAATGGAAGCTTCTCACATTGTAGATTCTGGATCTACCTCCCCTCCTTGCACTCTTCAACCTCCTCCTTCTCCTTCTAAGCTCCAAACTTCCTTCACAAGGCCAAAATCACTCACAAGAACAATATGGGGCTAGGGTTTCGCTCTACAGCTCTCTGGAAGTGTTAGGGACAAAGGAGGCCAAGTTAGAGCGTTTAAATATGGTGCAAACACCCAGGTTAGGGTTTTTGCCCAGACAGGGTCTACTTGTCGAGTCCACGACTTAGATCCCGCGTCTTATCCCGCTTCTACTCGGCGAGTTGGTCCTTCAACTCGCCGAGTCCAATACCAAAAATGCAATATTTAAAGAGTTAATTACCAAGAATACGTACCAAGAACCAGGTGCTACTAGTTGTCCTTAGTCCGGGAGTATGGATTAAGACATAGTCATTCGTCCCTGGTTCGAGAGTATGGATTAGGTATAATCATTCATCATTAATCCGAGAGTATGGATTAGTCATTTGTCCCTAGTCCGAGAGTATGTATTAGGCATAACCATTTATCATTAATCTGAGAGTATGGATTAGGTAAAGCCTTTCATTTCTCATCCGGGAGTATGGATTAGGTAAAACGGTTAATCTTAGGTTTGAGAGTATGGATAGTCTCGTTGTGAGGATCGACTGGGTGGGATAAGAGTTGCTTATACATATAAAGTGAAATTGTATATTTTGTGAGTTCTAAATTATATATATGATATAACATTGTGGGATTGAAATTCCTATGTACTCACCAGGTTTCCCAACCCGACCCACTTAGTTTGTTTATATCACAGGTGTTGATATGAAGTCACATTACACAGAGAGATTAAGGCGATATAAATCACTAGTGATAATGAGTGTAAGTTCTGTTTATGCTTATGTTTCTGTTTTGACAATGACACCCTAAATGTTTAAAAAATGAATAAAAATACATTTCTTCGGAAATGCCTTGATAATATAATTATCATGTTTTTCTGGGAACAAATTCCGCAATGTTTTTCTTAAAAGAGATACTCGGATTTTTATAAAGCATAAACAAAATTCAGTCTTTTCTGGCCGTGAAAATGGAGATGTCATAGACCAAAAGCACAAATTCCCCCAAACCATATGGACCATTCATGTAATTTACTTTTACTTTTCGTTTTGTTCATATTTGGGTAATCATTTTTTTACACATCTAGGTAATGAACTTGTTGAAAGCGTTCACATCTAGGATTTACCTGCTATATTAGGTCATAATGATCATACGTGAACACTTCCAACAAGTTTGTTACCTAGATGTGTATAAAAAAAAAGATAGTTACCCAGACATGAACATATCGAAAAGTTAATTACCTTAATAAATCATTTTCCCATTCACAAAAGTTGTTCAACTTAATATATTCCACCCGCAAGAAAATACACTTGTTTGTATTCTTCTCTGCTCAAAACAAAGGAAAATTTGCTGCTTTTCTAAACAATTCCTGGTTAAATAGCAGTGAATGGTAGATGACATTTAGATAATTATTTCAACCAACGACACCAAAATGGATATTCTATTTCAATATGTTGATTTCTGTAATGCTGTGAAACTTTTTTGCATCTTTACATCATAACTTGTTTGAAAATAACATATATTCTCTTTCCATATCCTCAACTATACACATGAATAAGTTTCTACTCACGCGAAACCTTCTTCTAAATTGGTCATCACCAAACTTTGCTTTAACAGCAAAATAATCTTGTATAAGCAGTTTTTCATTTGCTTCCTGGTCTCTTTTGTGATAAGTTCCAAACACGCTTGAACGTACGGTATCTTGAAGAACCGATATAACAGTTCGAGAAACTACTGTCAAAATGTTGTAGTTAATTGATGATCAAGAAGAAGATAAGTAAGTAAAGGGTATGATTATTTTCATGAGCTTATTTGCTGCGAAAATATAAATATTAATTATCATTTGAAGAACTCATTGTGATAATAAAAAAATAAAAAATAAAAAGAATATAATAGTATTTGGAAAGAAAAAAGATGGTGTGATTTTTTGAGTTGGGGGCGATGTGTTTATAATTTATATACAAGTTAAAAGAACAATTTTTTTTTTTTTTTTTTTGAATTATAGCAGTCGCTACACCGAGCAGCGGGACAGTGGGGCCCACCCTACGAATGACACTATCCGGCAATAAGATTACGACGCCGTACACCCTTATGTAAACATTATCATCCATATAATATATTATCGTTATTAATTTTGAGCGTTACATTAACCATGTCGGTGTGCGTGTTTTATTTAAAATACACACAAATGGATTGCAATCTATAATTTAGGTAGTTTCTACCTTTTTAGATTTTTGGTGAACTTTTTCATATATTCCCCACAATTTTATTTATGTGGGTCTACGTAATTGATAGATTACCTACTCATTATGCCTACGATAATTTAGCATTGTTTTTATTTATTTTTATTTTTTATTTTCTTTTTGTGTTGCCTAAAGCTAATAAGACATTATTGAATGACTTGTCTACACTGATTTGGTTTGACCATTATTCATAGGGGTTTATGTATACTTATGTTGTTGATTCTAGCACGAAATCGAAGTGGGGGGGCTTAAATGTCAACATTAGGCACATGCTTAGGGGTTTAAGATTTATATTAAATTTGATTTTGAATTATTTATCTACACATGCTAGAAGCAATTTTTAAAATGCATGCACCGGTGGAAAATAACAACTTGGTTATAAAATAATGATTACACTATTGATGATTTAATCATAATAATAAGAGAAAAATACAAATATAACCAAAATTGTTAATTACTTTGTAAAAATAACCAAAAAAAATCCAAATTATAAAAATAGCCATCAAAATCGCAGATGGATTAAGCACATCTGCGATTTCACCAAGCCATCTGCAAACGTACAAGTTGCTAAGGCACATCCGTGCTTTAGCGACTTGCACGTTCGTAGATGATTTTTTTATTTTTATTTTTTATATTTTATGGTATAAATAGGGGGTACAAGTGACTAAAATCGTAGATTAACTAAGTTCATCTGCGATTTTCTCTCAGTTCATCTATGATTTCGTTTATTTTTTATTTTTTATTTCTTTTATTTTTTTTTATTTTTGACTACAAAATTAATAGGATTTAATTATGAAACAACCATATTATATATAAATTATTGCAAAAAATTATCATTTTTGTTGTAATTTCTTTGAAAAATTTGTTTAAAATCTTTTTAATAAAATGAATTAATATTTGTTTTGTCAAATTATCCATAGTGCTTCCAGAGAGAGAGAGAGAGAGTTCTTCAACGAAAAGTGTGAAAAATAAAACAAACAAAAAAATTTACGTTTTTATACT
The DNA here is from genome assembly GCF_052625555.1 of Lactuca saligna. Classification (NCBI taxonomy): domain Eukaryota; kingdom Viridiplantae; phylum Streptophyta; class Magnoliopsida; order Asterales; family Asteraceae; genus Lactuca; species Lactuca saligna. The sequence continues at coordinate 214,024,059 of NC_136420.1, forward strand.
TGCAAAAAAGGTGAAATCACAGATGGAATGTGAAATAGCAAATAGATTAGTCTATCTGCGAACGTACAAGTCGCTAAAGCACATCCATTCTTTAGCGACTTGTACGAACGATTCTTTAGCGACTTGTACGTTCGTAGATGGCTTTGTTAAATCCCAGACGGACTTAATCCATCTACGATTTTGCAAGCTATTTTTGTAATTGGGATTTTTTTTTTTTTTTTTTTTTTTTAGCTATTTTCTACAAAGTAATTATCGGTTTTTGTTATATTTGTAATTTTCTCTAATAATAATAGTAACACCTAAGATCATTTAGATTTCATGTAACCTTAAAAATACCATGATATCATTGTTATCATTGTTCAAATCTAAAATTACCAAATACAACTATAACAAATATCATCAAATCATCGCATATTATAACAAAATACCACGTTTTCTATATAGGGCTTGATACATATGAAAATACCATGTTTTCTAAGATCATCATTGAAAATCATATCACATGAAAAAACAAAAACTTGGACACTGTACTATTATAGCAGATTATGAAGTAAATAATAACACTCAAAATTGTATTCTGAAATTGTTGTATTTTTACAATAAAACATTCGTGAATAAAAGCGTGTGTGAGATCTAAATTCTTGCATATAAAAACCAAAGGGTGAAGTCAACTTTTGTGCTCTTGGTCTTCCTCGGGTAAAGCTGTTCCTTTCAAATCCATATGACCTGAAATTGGATCACAACCATTAAAAAGATTCTCTTTGTTGAAGGGTATTTTAGACATTTCACAAATAGTCAACAATTTGTGTACATGGTTAAGATGAACATACCAAACAAGGAGACCAATGATGGGGGCTTTGTAGGTCCATTTGACCTCATATCTATTCCTACATAACAAACACTTAAACTGTTATTTATTTATTTATTATTATTATTTTTTTTTCATTCTGCTTCATGTGTTAAATGCAAGAAATAACAATGTCGTTTCATGTATTTCTTTGAAAAAATCTACCTGAAGTTCCACCTGATTTCAACATATCCGATTTTTTGAAGGTATATCCAATGAAATTGGAGTCTTTTGATGTTAACATCTGTGAATTTACACAAAAAGTTACAAAATTGATTTACACAAAAGGAAAAACATGTTTTATAAATTGTAGAAATTGTTACCTTCCTCCATGGGCCCACTCTTGGTGTTGTTGACTGAGCATCTTCCACCTATTAACACAAGATATAATTCATAAACAACAAAGAAAATAAAGATTGATTTTAGAAAAAAAAAAAAAATTAAAAATACTCACTTCAGGAAACTTCTCAAAATTCTGAGTATCCAATTCACCAGTGACAATTGGTTTATAAGCAGCTTCCATTTCATACAACATATCCCATTGAACCCCATTAAACCATGGGTGTGCCTAAAGAAACATACACATAATTTTTCAATTTCTTAATAAATAATCTCAAATACGTGGCTATGTAATTTTGAAAAATATGTAGTGACGAAGATGAGGAGGGCATTCCCGTCATTTTGCACAAACGAGAGATCAAGAGCAAGTCCCTATCTTCCCAAAAAAAATTTCTCCAGTTGATATCAGCTCAGTCCGATACATGTCAAACACAGTATAAATCAACCTGTCATGTCATATCATGTCCTGTGTCACCTATACCTTTATTTCATCAACACCTCCAGTCCCTAATCTTGATTCCACATCACAAAGCAAATGACAAATCAAATCCCTAGCTTCTTTTGAAACTTTTGGTTCTTCTGGAAACTTCAAGCAAGTTCTCCAATTGATAATCTTGCGACACGTCATCCTAGGATCATCAGAACAAAAAGGGGGATACCCAATAAGCATCTCATACATAATTGCTCCCAATGACCACCAATCACACTCCATTCCATATCCCTTTTTTAGAAGCACTTCGGGTGCCATATAGTCGAGAGTTCCAACTGTGGAATATGCCTTCGAAACAAAAAAATGTTATTGATGGATAAATATTTAAAAAAAATAAAAGTAAAAAGATAAATGTTGAGAATGTGATAAAATACCAAGGCACGTCGATTACGTTTCCATTGTTGTAATTTTTCCTTTGGCATTAACCAAGGAACTTGTTGCCCATCAGTGTCGTTTATAGGCCCTTGATTTGCATAATCTTCATCGTTCAATAATATTGATGAGAATTTACTCTCTAAGGGTTTACATAACCCAAAATCAGATAACTTTAGATGCCCATTTCTGTCGAGTATTAGGTTATCTGGTTTGATGTCCCTATAAATGAGGAAAAATGTAGGTTAAAGAAAACATAGAATGTATCAAGGTAGATATTAGATATGTAATATGATACCTATGGATGTAGTTGTGTTGGTGAATAGAATGAATGGCTAAGATGCTTTCAGCCATGTAGAATCGAGCAACATCTTCTGAAAGAATGTCTTCTCTCATTAACAATGTCATGATGTCGCCTCCAGGTAGATACTCCATGATAAGGTACAAGTAATCAGAATCTTGAAAAGAATAGAACAGTTTTACAATGCATCGACTATCAACCTCTACAAGCAAATTCCTCTCAGATCGAACATGCTCGACCTAGATGTGATAAAAGAAATCGATCGGTTAAGCCATTGAAGGATTCTATGAATTCATATCATTTGATACTAAAGGGAGAAGTTATGGAACCTGTCCACGACTAAGCATCTCTGATTTCTTCAGCTTCTTCATCGCAAAGACTTCTCCATTACTTTTAGCACGACATAATCTCACCTGAAAAGAACAGTTCGAAGATGGATAATCGTAATTGTGGTTGTGGATGATGTTGTTTGACAGACGAGGGTTTGTATTTGTACCTCGCCAAAAGCGCCTTTACCGATCAATGTCAAAAGCTCGAAATCATCGATCCCGATTTTATGCCTCTGCAATCTCATGTATTCCGTTTCTTTCTTCTCCAAATTGCGAAGCATCTGCTCCTCTTCCTCACTGGATACTTGCGCTTCAGCTGCCTTTCTCTGTAAAGCTCGTCTCCTAGAAACCAATCACCACCGTCGTTATTCATGATCATTATAATAACAGCACTAGTAGAAATTAGAAATACCTTTCTTTACGATCTTGCAATCCTTGTAGATAATTCTTGTAATGATTCTCAATCAACTGTTTAGCTGCGGCAGCCTTCTGCCTGGTCACCGGCGACGAAACGGAGACGTCGGGTTCCAAATTGAATCCATGATCAGCTCTCGGAACGGGTTCGACCTTCATGGCTTTTGCGTCGCCGCCGACGCCAACACCGCCGTCCATTTGCAGAGTTTCTTCAATTGATCTGACTAGAAATCCAGATCCAGAAGCAAAAACTAATAGTCAATAATTATAAAAGAATGAAATGGGATTTATGAAAAGGGAAGGAGAGGGGTTCAAATTAAAAATCGAAGGTTCTGCATAGTTGGAATTAGGGGAATCTTTTGACAGTTATGATAGGAGGAGTGATGGAATCGAGGCAAAGGGAAGTAAGAGGAAAGAGTTTGTGATTTGTGATCCATTTGAGACTGACAGTGAGTTTAAAAATATATGAAAGTTGTAGGGTTTGGTAGAGGTATGAAGCATGAACTGTCAATGGTTACAGGGTGTATGTGGATGGACTATGTGGACTGGATTGAGACTAGATTTGTGCGATGAAGTTGAGCTGACGCCATTGCCATCGCCATCTCCATCTCATTTCTCATTTAGGATCTAAAAGTATCCAAAGATGAACGAGATGCTCGAGGATTTTAAGGATCATGATCAACAGAGCAGCAACAGTAAAGTAAGTGTTGTCCCATTTCAATAATTCTCTAAAATTTTGTGCCCAAAGGCCAAATCTAAATCTATCTATATGAGCAAAACTCATCCAAGGGTTAAATATCTTATAAAATTAATTTTTATTCTTTTGTTAAAAGCATATTCTATTTTATATGTATCGAATTCATTATTCATATCTAAATTCAGAAAGTCAAAACTTACATTGAGATTTCTTTCTATTACCGTTAAATACTAAAATTTACTAAACTTGATGTAAACATGTATTTAAAATGGTTTTCACTACTCTAGTAACACCACATCTATGCATTCCTTAATTTATTATTATTATTATTATTATTATTATTATTATTATTATTATTGATAGTGTATCATGATATATACTCCAAAACATAACAAAAGAGACTCAACTTAACGTTTTGATAGTCTCGTGCAGTCAAGCTACCGTTATCCATGACAGCTAGTTTGTCTAGCTAGCGCATTGCCAAGCAGCTAATATCATGTCAGCCAACCTACACTAGTTGCGCAAGGTTGGATATGCCTTAGAATCCTACTTGCCTTGCGACAAAAGCAACGTAATATGAATGTAATATGACAAGACAACTAAACACAAGATTGGTGCTCCTACCATTACTAGTATTTCATCTGCACAAATCACTGGGTAGAAGAATAAAAAAGAATCATGCAGACCAATGGGCACCTTTCCCCTAATAGGTGACTCACTAGGTAACTCTTTTCTATAAAAGGTCTCGATAGACCTCATGTATGGTCTTTTGGACTCTCATACTCACTTACTCTTAGCCTTCAACCCTCCTAGGAGCTCCCATCGGGAAGCGACTAATATATTTTCTTTCTTTGATTGTGGTAGCAAATCCTCATTGTATCTAACATCTCCAAAAGAGAATCCAAAGATCACACGTGGATAACATATCATATCATTTGGCATCATAGGTGACTCACTAGGTGACTCTTTTCTATAAAAGGTCTCGATAGACCTCATGTATGGTCTTTTGGACTCTCATACTCACTTACTCTTAGCCTTCAACCCTCCTAGGAGCTCCCATCGGGAAGCGACTAATATATTTTCTTTCTTTGATTGTGGTAGCAAATCCTCATTGTATCTAACATCTCCAAAAGAGAATCCAAAGATCACACGTGGATAACATATCATATCATTTGGCGTCATCCGGTGTGCAACATTGACAAAAAGGTCAACAAACACCCAACTATAGATGGCAACCGGAAACGATGGTGAGAGAATTGGAGTAGTCAAAAGCCCAATACGTCCCATGTCATTATTGGAGCCCATACTAATGCCATGACACTAACCATTGTTCCATATATTGTTACGCTGATAGCCAGCACTAACCTAATTATCCAATTATGGTATCATACCCTCTCAAATACGCTAACTCCTCATGCAACTTACTTTACTCCACTCGTCGGAGGAATACCACTTGTACCCCTGTATTAAACATATAACTACCCATCTATACTCCAACATACTCTAATATATGTTGGAGCTACAAACCGGTCATAAAAACCTACCAAAAATACAAATGATGCATGCTACACTACTTGTACAACCAATATTTAAGCTCTCTAATATCATTGATGGCTAACATATCACTATCATTACTAGGAATAACCACACATACCCCTTACACCCTCTCTTATACACTATTTGGACACCCCCCCCCCAATTCATGGCATATACCGCCACTCAACCACCTTTACCATAGACTATGTTATTCTCTTTCTCCAACACATCAATACAACAACCATAACCACCTTTTGGTCATTAGGTATCGAACCAAGGAAGTTACAAGAGAAGTGTCACTTCCATGCCCTATTTGTTAATGAGTTACTCGATTATGAAATCCCTTGTAACGTCCTAAATTTCAAATCAAAGTTTTCATTTTTAAAAAAGGTTAAACATCCAAACTCCATTCATTTAAATACATATCAAAGCATTCCTTTATTTCAAAAAGGATAATATTAAATAAGAGTAAGTTATAAACCAATGGGAATCTCGAAATTATAATGTATCGTCGATAGGAATGTATAGTTGTATACTTGCTCTTCCCTGTCACACCGTAACAACTGAAAAATATTTAACTTAAGAACGTAATCACAAAGCTTAGTAAGTTTTCCAATATAAACACATACAATGCATACAAACAATGGCTTGGGGCCTTGCGACGTTGTAATGTCTTGTCCTACATTAATAGTACATGTATTTAGTATAATTATAAATGGCCTAGTATTTGTATTGAAAAAATAATATAAAGAACTTAATATGTCAAGAGAAGGTATTTTAGACAGTATGTTGTACATATTAAATGTATGTAATTGAACGTATAAATACATATACTTGTTATGGTAGTCGGAAATGAAGAAATGGATAAAAGAGTTACATATATGGGCTTAATGAATTAAGAAGGGACAAAATAGAAAGAAAAAAACAATCAATTTAGATATTTGTAGCTAAGACGTGGCGGGTCATATGTAGAACATGGCACATTCTTGAGGCATTAAAATAGTTGACATAAAATGAATAGTGAAAACAATGTACTATTGGGAAATGCGCCATGAATAATTATGGCATGACGTGACATGAAATTAGGATGCTATGAATTTTAGTGATGAGTCTTTTAGAGATGGAAATAAAATGTGGTGCATCCAAGTTAGATATATGACACACCAATGATATCAGTGGAAAAAAATAAATGAACTTAAATGCATCATTTTTCCCCAAAATCATAGAAATAACAAGGAGAAGCAAGAGGTGCAATTATCACATAGTTCTAATAATATTTTGCCTCAAACCAAAATGGAATTGAAAGGAAACAACACCAAGTTATCTTCCTTCTATCTAGATTAAGGTAATTCCTCTTGTTGGTTGATAATCTTTGTGAAAGTGTGTGAGTTTTAGATTTAAGGGTTTTGAAAACCTATTCGAATATGATGTTGATAGTAGAAGTTTTGATGTATTAAGAAGATTAGAATTGAGAACAAGCTAATTACGTGTGTTTGATGAAACTATCATGGGTTAATTATGATCTTTGATGTTAGGGTTATCATAAACATTAATAAAGAAATATGATAATTAGGTGATAATTAGTGCATGTCTTAATGAATTAAGATAAAAACATGATTATCTTATATAATAAAAGTTATCTGGCATGAAATTCCATCATGAAGTGTATTGGTGTATAAGGAGCTTTACCTTGGGATAAAGTAAGTAATATTACTTAACTTTATCTTAATGGGTAAGGACAAGTAAGTAGGACTAATATATGGAATGTAACTGATGTTTCATGTATGTTGGCACAAAATCGTTTAACAAGTATTAAACCATTTGAATATAATAAAAGATTATGTGTTAGAGTTATAAAGAACTCAAGATGGTTCTATTATTGTAACAATTCTAGGAGATAAGTCTACAATGTTGGGACTTCCAACAATCAACTAACCATAAGGTGAATAAAATTTGTCCTCATCTTAAAGTAGATCCTATGTGTAATTACTTGATTATAAACTACATTTTACATGAATTATGATGTGATTGGTATATAATATAGAGCCTATCAGACTTGGTGTCTGAAATGCTAAGGTTTTTCCAGGATAGTCTTGCTGACCGTAATATTATGAATATAAGTTAATGAGTTTAGTGGTAGTCTTGGTGACCTAAATACCACGATATTGGCATCTATTGGTCATGGTAGTCTGGGTGACCAAAATACCATTGACAAACATATCTGGTGGCCTTAGTGGTCGTAATACCTTGGGTTATGAGTACGTATGTATACTTTTTTTTGAAAGGCATTTATTACCTTGCTTGTTATTATTGTGATATATCATTCTAATTGTTATAGGAATGTTTATTCACTAACTTTATAGTTTACATTTTTTTGTTATTGATGTGCCTTTAAGGAACTAGTGACCCCAGTCGGGGTAAAGCTTTAGTCAAGAGTTAGGAGTCTAGATAAGAAGATTGTATAGTTTTGTTTATGTGCTAAACTTTTGTAACTACCTGAATCGATCTGTGGATCTTTTGGATGTATAATAACTTCTTGTAAACTGTAGTATATTATAATTGTATACCCCATGCTTATGATATATAAAAAAATATGGGTATACTTTATGTTGAATTACCGGGTGTTACAAGTTGGTATTAGAGTCGTATTTTAAGTGAACTATGTTCCTAAGTGTAGGACTCCAGACTTGAATCATGAGAGATTAGTAGGACTGACCTTATATATGGTAGGGTTATAGTACTTGAAGTATAATAATACTGAATATATGCTAACTTTTAAATAAGTACAATGTATATCATTAGTTGGGGGACAATATGTATGTTAAATTAAACTAAGTCATGTACTTGTATTTGGAAGATCATGGTTAATAAAGGAGTCGTACTAGATCCCAAGATTCAGTAGGTTAAATCAAACAAGAGAGACCATGGGAACACCCTGATAACCTTCAATAGATAATTTATGAGGAGGTGTCAAGGGCTCTTAGACAAACACTACATACAATTGTTACAGCTCAAGTTGAGGCAAATACAAAGGCAACTCATGATCAACCTCTTATTGTAACGATCACAGAAGGATAAAGGGAGAACACATCAATAACATCTGATGTCACCCCAACCAGCGAACACCATGAACGCGATGCACAAAAAATGACAACATCTGCGAGAATTTTTAGGGATTCAAGAATTATAAGAGGTTGCCAATTTTTAGCTTAGGGTTTTGTGGAAAACTCATCACCAAATTCACCCCTCTATTTATAGGGAATGTTTTTTTAGTCTTAGGGATAATTACTTGGTCACTAAGTAATTATCCTAAATAAATTAACTTTTAAATCTTTACACTTTAGCCCCTTAAGTCTACAAGTTTCTTATTAATTAATTAACAACTAGACCTTAATAATATTCTTGTGTCATTAGTTTCTTATTTTTGTCATCACGTGTAATCCAAAAGGACCCTATTGTTAATATTAATATTACCAACTTTTGTGACTGTGGACATTATTTTCCAACAAGAGCATCATCACACTCGAAACCCTTAGATCCTTATAATGGTCTTTCCTCTTCACAACATTACAATTTTCTATCTAATACAAATTTTCTAACTAAACTATTATATTTAAAAGAAAAATATATAGTAAAAATATAAAATAAATGAAAGTCACAAAGACTGAAAGCACAGCCAAACATACAACACATAGGTATAGTCAAGGCTTGATGTATTAGGTCCATACAACTCAAAACAAATAATTATTTTGAACTTAGATTACAACTTTTTGATTAAATGAATAACCATAAAGTTGAAAGCAAGTAGACATATTATTATTTCAATGATCTAAAATCAACAAAACAATAAAGTCCCAATTATTGATTTTAATTAATAATTAAAATTAAAAAAAATTAAAACAACAAATAAAGGAGATAACGAACTTTGTAAAAATTATCTAATTTGCATGAATTTATAAGTCTGAATCATATGCTCAAACAAATTAAGTATATTCAAACAAAATATTTTTTTTGATTATGTGAACAATAATAATGCATCACATTAAGAGAAGTGTGTGCCATATTCTAAGAACACGTGTTGCGATCCAGAAGATCCATGCTACGTTGGGGACATGTCGTGTGCATTAGGACACACCGCACTTTATTCGACATACACGAATTTTATGAAACCTAAGCGACTTTCAGTTTTGGAATAGGTTTTTAAAATTTTAAAGCTTTAAAATAATATGATCTAATTAGTTTAACAATATGCAAATACAACTAACACGTATATATTGAAAATCTAGTGGAATAGACATGAACAAGTGGTTGTTATACCATTGTTGGGTTATTTAGAATCTAGCAAGCACAAAGGCACACACAGAGTAACCATAAAAATGAAAAACATATACCTAAAAGTTTGATCCATGTTCAAAATATCTATTTTAAGTAACCAAAAACACAACCAAGGGGGTTACAAGAAACTAAATTCATAGCCTTTGATTTATGCATTCTAGCTAGCTGATCGGATGTGTAAGGATCCAAAATAGAATCCCTATAGTTTTGTTGCACCTAAGGAGCACATCAAGCAACCTTGGCATGACTAGAATAACCACTACCTAAAACCCTAAATGATTAGCGTTATGTTCTTGAAGATCGACATATGGAAAGAGGGAGGAGTGCAACACGTCAGATGATTTGGTCAAGTTTTATGATAAGGGTTTAGAGGCTACCGAATATCCTAGTGTTTTTCTGACTAGTGATCAACCCTAAATCCAATTATGAAGTCCTCTGTTTATCGAGGAGGTTTGAAATTCTAAGGGATAATTAATTGGTCATTAAGTAATTATCCTTATGTTTCGTTATTATCTGATTTACAAATTCTTACACTTAAACCCCTTTAATTGTACAACTTTCATTTAATTAATTAATAAACTATATCACTATAATTCTTCTATTGTCATTATTTCTTATCTATCCTTGTGTGTAACCCAAAAGGAATTTGCCATTAATAGTAATATAACAACCTTTTATGACTATGGACACTTTTTCCATCAAGCACTACGAGCTTGTGCTATTTAGTGATGTTTCATTTAGGTTATTAGATTTTTGCTTCTTTTCAAAAATGGAAAGAAACATATTTCTTTTTATTCGATGTTAAAATTTGAATTTGGTTATATTTTAGTTTCTAAAATAGATTGTCTCTATTTTAAAGCTAATTCATGTAATGGTATTTATAAACCATCATTAACATAAGAAATAATGATAGCTTAATCATAAATGGTCATTCAAACACATTTAAAGATATCTTGGATAAATCATGTTTGTGTCCTTTTTGCATTGGCCATATAAACAATAAACGTTATGCCAAGCTCCAATCAGATGTGATCTTGGAATCATTTGAATTAAATTTTGATGATGTATGCAATTCTTTCTCACTTAGTAAAATGATAAAGTCACCATTGACATGAAGCTGTGAAAGAGGAAATTTTGTTGGACCTCATACACAATGATGTTTATGCACCGTTTAAAACAACCATAATACATGGTGAAAGATACTTAGTTACATTGACTGGTGATTTTAGTAGATATGGTTATGTTTATCTGATTAAACATAATTCTAAAACCTTTTTGGTTTTCATAACTTTCGAAAAAATCGATAATCAACTTGGAAAAATGGTTAAGATCCTCTGATCTGACAGGAGTGGATAATATCTTAGTTAAGAGTTCTATGATCATGTAAAGAACTGTGGATTGTTTCATATTTGACTCCTCCTAGAACATATATGTCATAATGATGGATTTGAGAAGAGAAATAAAACATTGCTTGATATGGTTTGATTCATGATGAGTCGTATTATGCTTCCGTTAAGTTTTTATGGTTACGCCTTAGAGACTGCAGTTCATGTCCTAAACCTTGTACCAAATAAGAAGGTTTCCACGTGACCCTATGAAATATGGAATAGGGTTTCACCCTTATTATCACATTATAGAAGTATGGGGATTTGAGGCTTTCCTTCATTGTGAAGCACTTAAAAAACTATAACATATATCAAAGAAGTGTTACATCATTGGATATCCTGAAAAATCTTTTAGGTATTTGTTTTAAAAAACTTTTAAGGATAAAGTTTTATTTCTTGAAGGGAATTCTTTTGAGAGAGGGAGATGATATCTAAAGAGGCTAGTAAAATCTAGATTTATCTTGATAAAATTCAAGAGTCAACCAACATGGAACCTAAGTTGTCACTAGCACTCAACCAGAGGTTAAACGACATGTTGAATCTCGATAAAGGGTTGTTGAGGAATATGTCATACCTCCACATCCTCCTTGTAGATCTGGTAGATAAGTTTATACAATTAAATTTTATGGTTTACATATTATTGAGGGCGATGACTCAATGGTTGGCGAATACGAGTAAGCCAATAACAGGAAGTTATGGCACGCCTTAAGGCTGCCAAATGGAAGGAGAAAATAGAGAGAGTGATTCAGTCCATACATGATAATCAAGTTTGGAACTTGTTTTTATCACACACCTCTCCTTAAATAATTGGTTGTAAATGGGTCTTCAAGAAGAAGAGACACATGGATAGGAATATACATACATTCAAAGCTCAACTAGCCACAAATGGTTATGCTCAAACTTAAGAAATTGACTATAAGGAAACCTTCTTGGAAGTAGCAATGATAATATCTATTAGGATAATGCTTGTCGTAGTAGCGTTTCTTGATTATACAGTATGAAAAATGGATTTAAAAAAACTTTCCTTAATGGAAAACTACAACAAGATGTGTATATGACACAACTATAAGTTTATGTACAGTCCAAGTATCCAAATATATAATCTTGAAAAATTCCATTTATGGATTTAAATAAGCATTTTGCAGCTAGAATCTTTGCTTCGTTGAATTTTCAAGAAGCGGATATGAGTCATGTGTGTATGTTAGAGGTAGTGGGAACGTTGTTGTCTTCCTTGCTTTGTATGTTGATGACATACAACTCATACGAAGTGATATCCTAACTCTACAAAGTGTAAAAACTTGGATCAATAAATGTTTTTCTATGAAGACTTAGAAGAGGCATCATATATACTAGGTATAAAGACCTATAGAGATAGATCTAGGAGAATCATTCAACTATGCCATAGTATATATATAGATAAAGTCTTGAAATTTTTTAAGATGTAGGAATCTAAGAAAAGATTCGTGCCTATGAAACATGGTGTGATGTTGAGTAGATCTCGGTGTCCTAATTCTTGTGATGATTGGTGAGCCACGTGTCATATGCTTTTGCTATTGGATCGATCATGTATTTAGTGATATGTCCTAGACCTAATGTCTCATGTGCCTTGAGCATGATGAGCTTGTTGGGTTTTGAGCACTATAACACTCATGTGGTTCACATGCAACCCTAAATGCTTTGGATATATGTTTTCTTTAATTATAAATGTATTTTAAATTTTTCCAAAGCATTGTCCTAACTAGCATACATTTAAACAATTGAATGATACAACTAGTTTGGTGACTTACCTTTATGAAGGACTTGTAGTTCTTGGCCTTTGAAGCTTGAGCACCTTAAGTGTGATGCCTCTAATGGTTCACAAACACCAATATGCAAAAGGTAGCTTAAGAGAATAAGTTTCTTAGCTCATAAAGAAGGTGCAACTAATTTTGGTTTCATGAGGGTTCTATTTATAGTGTAACAAATGCTAGGGTTACACTTTGTAAACCCTAATGCTCCATGACTTTTCACATTCTTATGCTCCATGGGTTTAACCTCTATGGACTATCCGTAGATTATTTCATTGGTTTATCCCATCTACATAATCACGGATCATTAGCCCACACTTTAAGAATCATTGATTTACATAATCAATCCCCATATATCTAATTAGTCTCTTTTGATCACAAAATTAATTCTTGATCAATACTAATTAAATAATAATATTATTTCATATTAACATATTATACTTATAATATATTAATAAATCATAAATAACTTTATTCTCAAAAGTCCATCATATTAAATTGCACTGGTGAAGGCAACCCAAAAGGACCATGCTACAATCGGGTCAAGTACATCCCAATTACAGTTATGGGCTTAGACACCAAATCCAACAGTCACCCACTTGGATAAATCTAATAACTATAGTTGCCAATGTGACTTCAACATCCAACATAACAATTGTATGCTTTCAAAAGCCACTGTCAAACTCTGATCTAGTCAAACTTATTCCTCTGTTCTCAAGATATCTATGTGGACAAACACATGGAACATAGTCAAACTTATTGTCCTACAATTTGTTTCCCAATTTCTGATTCGTCTGACATAGAACATAACTGAACACATCAATTTAGTTCTGACCGAGCCCAACACGTAGTCAAAATAGAATCATCGAGGGGCCCAAGATATCGCTTTTAATCCTCTTAAGATAAAAGGAACAGATAAACTTCGACATTATATGCTTGTAGTAACTACTCATCAAATCATGCACAACGGCATGTTTTTTAACATCAAGTTACTGATGCGTTTTCATGTCATCAAATCACAACCAACTCGTAGTCAACAAAACATATATCTTGGTTTGAAGATTATATGATATTATCGTCTCACAATTAGTCATGATAAATTCCATGAAGTAATTTAAGTGAGCCCGAGTTGATCCAATACTCAAATCTTATTTCAGGAGCACTCATGAATGGTGTAGCATACTCTTGCTATGTCTAACTCCTTAGACAATCTACAAACCAACTCATGACAGTCTTCTTTCATACTTACTTACAACGTGTGATCGACTGTGGATGGTTTGAATAATTATAATTATTCTGGAAGTTAAAACATGCAAAGTGAAACAATAGTAAATAATTGACACAAGACAATAACTTTACTTATAAGTAAAACTCCTTTTATTCAATCATCTGATGTCAATTATAATTTAGGTATTACATGTTTCTATTTATCTAACCACTAAAACTAAAATCGTTCGTTAGCCCAATGCCTCTTGCATGCTGCAAGTGCTTAACCCTAGTTAGTCCCTTTGTAAGGGGCTCTGATAGGTTTTCCTCTGACGATATCCCCTTTACCACAAGGTATCCTTCTTCTACTTGATGTCTTATGAAGTGGTACTTTCTGTCGATATGCTTGGATCTACCATGATCTCTCGGTTCCTTGGTTAAGGCAACCGCATCTTCATTATCGCAAAAAACCTCCAAGGGTTCCTTTATGGATGGAATGACTCCAGGGTCTCCGATGAAGTTTTTCCACCATATTGCCTCCTTTGATGCTTTACTTGATACTGTGTACTCTGATTTTCATGTGGAATCAGCTACAGTCTCCATCTTGGAACTTTTCCATGTCACTGCTCCTTTATTCATAGTAAACACCCAGTCCGACTAAGAGTGGAAAATATCTCTGTTGGTTTGGAAGTTAGCACTGCTATACCCTGTCACTCTAAAGTCATCACTCCCACCGAGGGTAAGGACCCAATCCTTAGTCCTCCACAGGTACTTAAGAATGTTCTTAACCACAGTATAATGAGCTTTACCGGGATTCCCTTGATAACGATGATCAAAGTAAAGGCCACATCCTAGCAAGTACAAGTCATAGCAGGCATGATTGAGCCAACTTCAGAAGCATATGGTATTCGACTCATCTCTGCTATCTCAACCTCTATACTCGGAGTCTGAGTCTTACTCAGTTTGGTATTGCTTTGGATATGTAAGTCACCTTTCTTGGAGTTCTCCATGCTGAAACGTTTCAACACCTTTTCCAGGTAGGTAGTTTGACTAAGTCCTATTAGTCTTTTACTCCTATTTCTCAATATCCTTATTCCTAGAATATAATCAGCTTCTCCGAGGTCCTTCATAGCGAAACACTTACCAAGACAGGACTTAACCTCCTGCAAGGTTGGGATTTCGTTTCATATGAGCAGTATGTCATCTACATACAATACCAGAAAGCTAACTATACTCCCACTAGCTTTAACATATACACAGGACTCATCCTCGCTTCTCGAAAATTTGAACGATTTGAATTTCTCATCAAAACAAAGATTCTATCTGCAAATACTTGTTTTAATCCATAAATGGATTTATCAAGCTTACACACTCTATTATGGTACTTTGCATTGACAAAACCCTCTGGCTGATTCATATAAACATCTTCAGCCAACTTACCATTAAGGAAAGTGGTTTTGACATCCATTTTCCATATTTCATAATCATCAAATGCTATGGCCAACATAACCCTTATATATGTAATCTTCACTACTAGTAAGAAGTTCACATCATAGTCAACTCCCAGAGTTTGAGTAAAGCCCTTTGCAACCAATCGCGCTTCATATGTGTGTATCTTCCCATCTATGTTAGTCTTCTTATTGAAGATCCATTCACACTTGACTGTCTTACGACTTGGTACATTGTCATCCAAGTTCCAAACTTGATTGTCATACATGGACTGAATCTTGTTGTCTATAGCCTCTTTCCATTTAGCAGACCCGGGGCCTGCCATGGCTTCCTTATAGTTACTAGGTTCATCCAAATTTACTAGTGTCCTATCACTGATAAATGTGTGACCCTTAAATGTTATATGGAAACCATATAACACAAGCAGAGCACTAACTCTACTGGAATGCCTCAAAGGTACGGACTTGTCAATCGGCTTAACAGGAGTTTCCTCCTCGAGTTGATTACTAGTGTTTGAGGTTCCTTCATCACTTAACTCTTGAAGCTCTTCAAGGTCAATTTGCCTCCCACTGTCCTTTTTGCATATGAGTTCTCTCTCGTGACAGGCTCCTCTCCTCGCAATGAAGACTACATTGTCACTCGGTCTATAGAAGAGATATCCAAAGGACTTCTGTGGGTAGCCGATAAAAATACATTGCTCACTCCAAGGTTCAAGCTTGTCATGAGTCTCGCTTCTCACGAAATCCTTACAACCCCAAACTTTGATGTGGTCTAACGAGGGAACCTTCCCTGTCCACATCTCGTGAGGTGTTTTGGAATTTTTTTTTGTAGGAACTAGATTAAGGATATGGGCGGCAGTCTCTAAGACATACTCCCAGAATGAGATAGGTAATGAAGCGCGACTCATCATGGAATGAACCATGTCTAGCAAGGTTCTATTGCACCTCTCAGCCACACCATTAAGCTTTGGTATCCTAGGTGGTGTCAATTGTGAAACAATTCCACATTCCTTAAGATAGTCAAGGAATTCGATACTAAGATCCTCTCCTCCACGATTGGATTGTAGCATTTTTATATTCCTGCCTAATTGATTCTCCACTTCTTGCTTAAACTCTTTGAACTTTTCAAAGGTTTATAACTTATTCTTGATTAAGTAAATATATACATACCTACTGTAATCATCAGTAAAAGTCACATAGAAGTGGTTGGTATCCCTTGTCGCGGTTCTGAATGGTCCACACACATCAGTATGTATGAGATTTAACATACTTTCACCCCTTTCACAAGTACCAGTGAAGGGTGACTTGGTCATCTTTCCAAGTAAACAAGATTTGCAAGTGTCATCCGACTTTAAGTCGAATGATTCCAAAACTCCATCCTTTTGGAGTTGGTCTATGTGCTTCTTGTTGACATGTCCAAGACGACAATGCCACAAGCATGCCTTATCCAAATCATTGGAAGAATCAATATGTAATACATTATTTTCTAAGTTATCCAAAACCATCACAGTTTCATATATACCATTGCAAGGTAATGCTTCAAAATAAAATACACCATTGTAATAAGCATTAATAGTACCAACTTCATTATTAAAAGAAAAGGTAAAACCTTGTTTATACAAAATGTGAAAGGAAATAATATTTCTCGCCATATCGGCTGAGTAACAACAATTATTCAAATCTAAATCTAAACAATAAAGAATAAACTCCAATCTTGGTTACATGCGATACTTTCCTTTTTCCCATGATCAAGTTTATCTTCCCGTGCTCCACATCCCTACTTCTTTTTAGTCCCTGCAAATCAAAATAAATGTGAAATCCATGACCTGTATCAAGGACTCAAGAATTAGAATGCGATGCGTTATTAGATTGAATAGTTTAAATACCTACAAAGGAGGGCTTGATCTTCCCATCTTTTATGCCCTACAAGTACTTGGGGCAGCTTCGTTTCCAGTGCTCTTTTTCATGGCAATGGAAGTAGTCAGCATCCTTCGGACTGGAAGAGGGATTAGCAAAACCAAATTTGGTCCCACTAGAAGAGGATCTATCAAGAGAATTTTCCTTGTGGCTCTTGGAGGGAGCCTTCCTCTTCTTCCCCTTCTTATGTCCGATTGCCAAAACAGGGGTAGTAGTAGTAGTAGTAGTAGGAGTAAGCACAACCGACTTGCCTTTCAAGTTGTTTTCTGCAGTCCTTAGAAGGCCTTGAAGCTTGCTAAGAGTAACCTCCTTCTTGTTCATATGATAGGTCATACGAAACTGATTATAACAAGAAGGTAAAGAGTGTAGAATTATGTCTATGGCCAACTCTTCATCAAACTGTCATTCAATTTTAGCAAGCAATCCACATATCTTTGCATTTTTTGCAAGTGGATCATGATGGACTCTCCATCCTTCATATTGGTTGTGATCATGGAGGTAATGATCTCATACCTCTCCTACCGAGCACTTTAATGGTATCTTTCCATCAAATCTTGATACATTCCAAAAGGATAGTAGTCCTCATAGGACTTCTGCAGCTCAGCAGTCGTGGTAGCAATCATTAGACACGACACCTTTGTCGCATCTATCTCATGAGTAGTATGTTCAATGATTTGTTCGGGAGTAGCAGTGGTGACATCAATCTCCTCTAGCTCTTTGTCCAGGAAATATTATTTGTCCACATAACGAATAGCCATTCAGATCTTTCGAATCCAATCACTGAAGTTCGAACCATCGAAAATGACCCTCCCATATAGGTTCATGAGGGAGAAAGAGCCTGAAGGAATTAGTGTGGAAGCATTATTTGGGATAGACATCTGAAAAAGAAGAAGAACAAAGTTTAGGTTAGATGATAATCCTTAATATTACTCCTAATATGAAATATTAAGGCTAGGACCCAACACAATGTTCTACAATTGCGAAGAGGGATGTCGTAATCCAATTGTAAAATATTTGAAGGAAGGTAAATGACGATTTACCAATTTCCACCATGAAAAATGAAATATATTATTAAGTTTTAATTGCATTTGAAATTCCTAGATCCTTTGAGATTCATTAAACTTTTCAATGGCATGTTTAATCTCGATTGTGCCCTTGAAGTTTGTGATTGGGATGTTGAGGATCACAAACAAGGTGGGAATAACCATGCAAATTAAGTTGGTACACCCAATGTTACAAATTACCTAATCAATGTGTTGGTTAACCACACACGCTCCATTGATCTATGATTAACACCAAGCTACCCTTTACCATATATTGTTAGTCCCAGATTGGTGTGCCGGTTAACCACACATCCTCTACTAACGACTTAACATTATGTAAAGTGTAATTTTATGGATTAGCACCATTTTCACATTTTTCCTAAAGTAAATAAGATTGGTACTTTAATAAAAGTTTAGATACTTTAGTTTTTATCATTATACTTTTAATGAGGGAGAATTAATGTCTTATCCTACCCTTTCGGCTAATGACCCTCTACCAGTCAAGGAAGCGGTGGGTGAGAGTGGACACCCATTAAACCACCATGTAATGCCCCAATTCTCAGGTATTGTTTTAAATAAGATTTATTGGGTTAATCCCTACTCGTTGAGTAGCAGCAGGGTGGGATCACATGTTAAGTGACCTACTCGACGAGTCCATATTGGGACTCGGTGAGTAGGAGCTGGCAGATGAAAACCTAAATCCCGGGGTTTGTACCCCTATTTAAAGGGACCTTTTTATAGTTCTAAAAGAGTCCTTGAGAGCCCTTATTCGTGTGTGTATGCCTTGTGTGTGTTTGAAGCTTGAAAAGAGGATCTTTGTAAGGAGAAGACTTGGAGGAGAAGGAGATTTGAGCATTTGAGTGTGGGAATCAACAGTCATCTCAGAAATCATCTTCCAGAGGTACCAAAATCGCCATATTTCTTGTAGATCTCTTCCAATTGTTGAGTTTTAGGGTTTTTCTTGGAATATCAAGTTGGTATGATGAGCTATGAGCTAGATCTGAAGTTGTAACTTCAGATCTGGACCCTCTTCGGACTCTAGAAGCATAACGTTACAGTTTTGATCATGATTGAGGTCCCTATTGAGCATGAAGCCCCATTAAGAGCTTAGATTTGGCATTCGGAGCCGTTAAAGCCATGCATGCACATAAAGTTTGCAACTTTACGTGATAAGCATGCCCTAGATGCTTGGATCTGTGAGTTGGAGCCGCTGCATGGCTCAAAGTAGGTCTGTATGGAAAAAAGGACTGAATGGACTCGACAAGTCGCAAGGTTGACTCGGCGAGTCACATGAAGATGGCCAAGAACTTGACGAGTTGGATGAACAACTCGGCGATTCCGATGAAGATTGCGATATACTCAACGAGTCGGATGAGTTTTCTCCAGGATATGTATGCGTATGTATCCGTCGAGTTGCAAAGAGGAAACTCAACAGGTGGCCTTAAAGTTTGATTGGGAATCGAAGGAACTCAACGAGTCACCCCGATGACTCGATGAGTTGGAAAGTACTTCAAGGAACTCGACAAGTAGCAAAGGGTACTCGGCGAGTTAAGGTCAACATGGATTGTTGACCTTGAATGAGGACTTTGACTTTGACCAGGGGTTGACTAGTGGGTTATGGAGTACCTTATAAGGTTAAGGACTTATGAGTATGCTATACTATGATAATAAGTGGTGGAGCCAGTGTCAAGTGATCTGAGAGTTGGAGTTTACCTTTCGAGTCGACATCTGCGAGGTGAGTTATCCTCACTATATCGATAGGGTCTACGGCACCAAGTCTGACCCTTTTAGTTGTTATTGTTGTGGTATCCTACATGTGGTTATGATCTGTTAGATCGGAATCATGGTAGACAATATGTTATGATCTTATGATCCCTAGGGATTAGTATGTTAGTGACCTGCTAGGTCGATAGTCTAGTTACAGGATAATTCTATGATTGATGATCAGTGAGATAGATATGTTTGATGTTGTATATGCCAGTATATGATAGTTATGTGCACATGGTTATTTGCTTGTTTGTTGGGTTGAGGCGGTCCTGCTTTGTGCTGAAAGCCAAAATACCCTATGAGCGATTCCGGGGAGACTGTAGGCCCACATGGCGGACCAGCCATGCCGAAGGTTCGGGATAGATCGAATCAGACTGTAGGCCCAGTAAGGCGGTTGAGTCAGGCCAATGGCCCAGTATGCATGATTGATTGATTAATTATTAATGATATTGTATTGTCAGTGTGGTATTGGTATTTTAGGGGTAGATCACTAAGCCCTCGGGATTACAGTTTTCAGCTTATTTTTTCAGGTACTTCAGGAGATCATGGCAAGGCGAAGGCGTGACCTTACCGCTCCCCATCCTTATGTTATGATTTTAGGACACTCTGATGGATATTGATGTGAAAACATTTTTGCAAACAAACGCTGTTTGATTTTATTTATGATTGAGAAAGTTTAAATTTGGCGTAAAATTTATGGATGTTACAAGTTGGTATCAGAGCCTTGGTTTGAGAGAATTGGAGGAACACTCGTGTGAATCCAGTCTCAAATCAAGGAGATTTTCGGAAAGTAAGTTTTTAAAATGGTTTCCAAATAAAGGATGGAGGATGCAGAGGGTACGATCAGCCGGAGCCTGTAAGTAAACCCCAAAATACCATATAGTTATCTGACATTCTGATATGTTAGAACAGCATGCTAGTGCTAGGCTAGGGATCTTCAGGAATCGCATGATAGATTTGCCTTATTATATGATGCCTATTAGCCTAGGGTTTCTTGTATGTGGAATTGTCATCATAGCTGTAGATGTTTAGTGTATGCATCACAATTGTGCATAATAAAGACCTTATAGCCTGAGAATGTTGATTCGGCCTTCGGGTATGATTGGATATTCGAAAGTCTATTAGGTCCAGCGTTATGTGCAGCTAGCATGCACTAGCGTTGCATGGGATGATGGAAGTTTCATGGATGTATGAGTCATGAGAAGTGGTGAGACTAGATGCGAGATAGTTGATATTCCTCTAGCAGTGAGGGTTGGGAGCATTTCTATGTTGATGATATTGTTAGGCTGTTGTGGTGATACTTGAGACAAATATCAGTAGGTGTGGAAGGTAGTATGGGCCCGTACTACTGAAAGCACAGGACCCATACGCGTAGCAAGGAAATCACAACCCCTAGGGTTTTTGGGTTTTGGTCTCCCAACATTATGTTTTTTATCTGATAACTTATATATATATATATATATATATATATATATATATATATATATATATATATATATATATATCAGTATGGTGGTGACGAGACGTGTTGCTTCGGGATCCGGATACGATTAGGATCAGGATCGGGGTTGGGAGACGGAGGGTTGGAGGTGCCGGTAGCACCTGAGCCTGTGGTTCAGATACGGACCGAGGAGTTGGACGCCAGGATTAGGGAGATCATGCACGATGAGATTGTTGCTACGTTCCTAGCGCAGCTGCCAGAGATGTTTGGGTCGATTAAGACCGTGATGGTGGAGTACTTTGATGAGCGATATGCAGCTCTAGCAGAGACAGCCGCCGCTGCAGCCACTTCGGTTGTAATTGCGGCAGGGGTTGGAGGAGGACCCGACAGGGCTTTCCAGTACCAAGACTTTGATAATACGAAGCCCCCGATGATATTGCTATATTTATACATATTTTTTAGGCAATATTTAAGTGCATTCATACATATATTTTGGTCATTTGCATAGAAAAAGATACTTATAAGGTTAAATTATATTTTGCAGCCAAAAAGAAGGCATTTTGAAGAAAGGGAATAAAAGCGTTAAAGGATGGAACTTTGGAGGTTGAAGGCTTGGAAGACAAGGAAAAACACCCAAAAAGACGTACTCACGACGTGAACAGTTGATGGTTCACGACGTGAGTATAGAAAGATAGAGGATAAGCATCCGGGGAGAGGAATCCTTGGCGATTATGATAACTTTGAGTTCACGACGTGAGATTTGAATTCTCACGATGTGAATAGTGATTTTCCAGAATGTATATATATCCTTCTCCATTACGATTGAGAAGACTTTTGGCTTGCTGAGGAGGATACCAAGAGACGAAATTCAGAGGAAAAGAAGCCCTGGAAGCTAGTTTTCATACCAAGGAAAGAGGAGTTCATAATTTGTCTTTTTAGATTGGTACATTTAAACATGTTTTTGAATATAGTATTTGTTTGTTTAGCTGTTAATATGTCTAGCGAAATCTAGCTGCTTCTGTTAGCTAGATGAAGCTGGAACTCATGGTTTAATGCATTAGACTGGATTTTACTTGTTGGTGATATGCTTGTGTTGATTGATTTTACCTAGCATGCTTGAATTAATCATTTGATTGCTTTGAATTCTTGTTCTGTGTAGTTAGTGAACACAAATCTGCATGAACTTGAATACGTAATAATATAGTGAACATTAGTTTATTGGAGCTAAGATCAAACCAATCTTAGATTAGTAATTGAATTATTAAATCAAGCTATGTTAGAAAACTCATATTATGACTGTAATTGTGTTTTGATTAATCAATCTTTCATAGCTCCAATCTTATTTAATAATTCATTCTGTGTTAACTATTGTATGACCATAAATAGATTTACATGAATTGATTAATAATTAGTAGATTTAGAACTAAATTGCTAATACCTCCTTAATTGGTCACCAATAGTAATAGTCACAACTAATGTGTAACCATTGAGTGAAAGCGGATTCGAACTAACAAAAGTGTTTATTTATTGCTTGAATTTTTGTTAAAGAATTAAGTTCATCTAAACTTGAAAAATTAGATAAAAAAACCCTTAGCTTATTATTAATTAGATTAATTTAGTAGTGAATAGATTACTTAATAACACCGTTCCCTGTGATCGATACCCGACTTATGTAAGCTATATTGTAATCTGACTACTTACACTACCTACAAGTTCATAGATAGTCTAAGTTTGTTAGGTTATAAATATTAAAATTAGTGGGTACTTCCGTGCACATCAAGTTTTTGGCGCCGTTGTCGGGGAACGACTTAGTTAATTATTAGTTTGTTTGCCTTAAATTAATAGATCCTTTTTGTAGTGTAAAACCTGCAAGAAGTTACTTTTCTGTTTTATTTTTATTATTTTCTGCATTACAGGATTAACGACGTGAACCTTTTAGATTCACGACGTGAATTTTATCTGCCTTAGTTTTGCTTATTTTAATCCATTTTTCTTAGTTCAGTTTTACATCTTTTTTTTTTCTCTACAGGAGTTCATGACCAGAGGCTCTAACACCCCTGTGGTGATACCGCTTGAAGATCCCGAGTCTGCAATTCACAAGAAAAAGACGCCCTTACAAGAATTCAAATTAGTGTTCTCAAAGAAATCAAGGGAGTCAAGTTCATCCTCAAAGAACAAGAGCAAGCTTGAACACTTGGATCAAATACCCATCCATACCGAATCCGAATATGATACCGAGCCTGAATTTGAAGAACAAATGAGCGAACCCGAGAATGATCCAAGGAACGAGATGGAGAATATTGAAGAAATGTCCATGGGAGCTTACAGAAAGAGAATTCGAGATGATGTTGGTCCGGGCTTAGTACAACCTGCAATCCCTGCCACTGCCACATTCGAGCTGAAGGGAAATATCCTTTCCGCACTAAAGATATCCCATTCAATGGAAAGGATCATGAGGATGCATTCAAACACTTAGATGAAGTGAATGACATTGCTGATTACTTCAATGTCCCAAATGTTAACAGGGACACCGTCTTGCTAAGGATGCTTCTCGTTACCTTTAAAGGAGCTGCAAATGATTGGTTAAAAGCACTCCCACCCGGTACAATAACTACTTGGGGTCAAATGCATGAGCAGTTTCTAGACCAATTCTGTCCACCATCTAAGATTGCTAAACTTAAAAAGGAAATAGCCAATTTTGAGCAAAATCCGGGGGAGTCACTTTACGAAGCTTGGGAATGTTACAAAGGGTTGTTAAGGAATTGTCCTCAACATGACCTTAACATTCAACAAGAGGTGACAATATTTTATGATGGGGTAAATGTGATGACAAGACAACTCCTTGATTCTCAACGACCACTTACGAAGAAAAATCCCTTATAAGTAGAGGGCCTCATAATTAAATATGTGTTGATCCGAAGTCAAAAAAACCCTAAGAATTTTCATAGCCCTAACCCTTCTTAGAAAAACCAATCCTCCCCATTTACGTGCAACATAGCTCTCTAGCACGAACCACATACAAAGAATAGAAACCTTATTCATTAAGGGTTTTAGGTGGTGGTTGATCCAGTCAAGTCAAGTGTTACTTACTAAGGATTCTCTTTTGGATCTTACCACATACGATCAATTGGTTAGACCAAAGAGATCAAAGGCTACCAATGTAAGTGTATGTAATCGACGGAGAATAGTGGCTATAGTCATAACAATCCCGAAAATATTACTATAAATAGCAGTATCCTTTTGGGTTACAAGCAAAAACAAAATAAAGCGGAACTAAAAAGATATTTATTTGAGGGTCTTGTTTTGTTAATTAAGTAATAGTTAAATTAATTAATAGTAAATAAATGAATATGGAGTATTCTAGCATGATTTGAATACCAAAGATAATTATTATTATATTTGATAATTATCTTTAGCGTTTCAAATCACTTCCCTATAAATAGAGGGCTCCAAATCCAGATTTTGATACATGAGAAAAATACCTTTCTACTTCCAAAGTTTAGAACCCTTGAGAAAAAACCCTGGGAAAAACGAAGTCTCGATATCACACCGTGGCACCTCATATCCCACGACGTGGTGATGATAAGATTCATCGTTTTGGATCGATTTCGTGTTTGTTCTTAGTGGTACTTTTATATCTACTTGTTTTTGCTTCTTAGGTACGATTAAAAGAGAGGAACTGTTCATTGAGTTCTCTAGCCCAATCAAATGACTCATAAAAAAGAAGAAACCTACGAAGAAGTCAAAGGTATCCCTTCATTTTATTGAGTTTAAATAAGTTGCATAGATTACATATTTTGAGTGTTAGATGAAATTGTTTGTTGTTTTCATTGCCATTTTGTTTGTTCTAACGAGGATTAAAACCCATCAGTGGTATCAGAACATGGTTAACTCAAGTCTATTGCACTTACACTTTTTCGTTTGAGTATGTATGTGTGGGGTTTCTATTTTAAATCATTTTAGTCTAGAAATTTACTTGATTGAAATGAATATTTTATGCTTGACAAAGGACATTTGGGTCATTCTGCCTCATCTTCATGACATGATTTGTTGTCCACCACTTCTTGGTATCTATATAGATGGCGATTGTCTTTGTTGCCACGTCGTGGTCTCTTCTTGGACACATTGTGGCTAGTTGATGAGATCTAAAATAATAATTTAATAAAATCGTGTGTTTTCTATGTGACAAGACGTTGTTGTTCCTTTCACACGTCATGGAACCCGAAGTTCCAGATTCTTTCGATTTTTTTTTGGTTGCTCCCGTTTTTCAATTTTAATCACATATAAACTAGCAATTATACTTAAAAATAAAGTTACATTTGATTTAGTTATAAGATTAATTAGAAAAAAAATTAGAACTCATATAATTTAATCGTTGACTTTTTTGTCAATAGAATTAAAAGACATATAATCCATAAATGTAGGTATATAGTAAAATTAAAAGACATATAATCCATAAATGTAGGTATATAGTAAAATAGTATTTTTATGAATAACCCTAAAATAAACATTGTGTTCTTGCATGTTTCTTAATGTGCGTTGTTAGTCGTACCACGACTAGGCTTGTGCACTATATTGTTATAAGGGAGGTTTAAGACAGATCTCTTTGATTCCTAATGAGGTTGGCTTTTAATTAGCATTCATTGCTCTCCACCTTCACCTGCTTCTTGCATTTAAAGCGGAGTTACCAAAAAGGGTTTGATAGGAAAGTTGTGTAAAGTATTAACTTAATAAAGCAATAAAACAAAATCTTGTTTTATATTAGTAATGTGAATCTTATGCTTCCCATGGAAACTATGCATCATAGTATATTCTTCTTGGCATTATGTGTATGTGGTTAACCAACACGTCAAATAATAATATTATCAAAGTAAGGTATATAGTAATCACGATTATTAAGCGTTACTTGTGCCAAATATGATGTAGCTTTGCATGGTGAATTCACTATTTGGATTCATGATCCTCGGCTAATCCAGTCATGAATGCTAAATGAGCATAAGAAGATATTAACATGCTATTGAAATAGTGTCAATAAATCTCAAAAGATCTAGGAATCTCATAAATATTAAGATTGAAAATTGTTTGTATACCTAAATAGCTTCTTGGTGTGATTTTCAGCTAATCCACTTTGTATCACGGAGTAAAATATGGATCCTAGCCTTGTTTGAAATAATTTGGTAAGTGGGTAATTATTCATTAAGGATCAACAAAACAAATTAGGTTTAATCATTAATTGAATGATATCTTAAGAGTATCCACTAAAAGTTAACTGTTATAAAATCCTCTAAAAGGATAACCTAAAAGGGATGGTCAATCTTTTTGGTGGGTTGATAATAGTTCTCTTAAACAGAAAGAAAGATTATACCTTAGCTATAAAAAGAAAGTATCAAATATACTTAGTACATCAGTAGCATTGATATTACATGGAATTCCATCAAGATAGGAATCGACTATGGAAACATAATTAATTCACTAACTTGTGTATATAATAAGATGATTCTGATTTGATATGAGAAACTTGGAAAGATCCATCTTAGAAAATGTTAAGTGTTAAAATTGGAGCAACAAGGAATTCCATCATGTTGGGAGTTGAATATGGTGAGATAACCAACTAGACAAATAGTGCATATAATTAGATGATTCTGATATAATCTATACAGAAAGATCCATTATGGAACTACATTGCATGTTGACCACCTTTGGAACTAACATGACAAAGAAGAGAGAATCCAAGCTTTAAAGAATTAAGTACATTTGTAAGATTAAAGAATTGCCTATGGTCCGGTGATTCTGACTTAGCATGGACACCATGAAACGATCCATCGTGGAGTTACATAGCATGTTGAGAACCTTTTGTAACTACATGGCTAAGCATAGAACTAAAAGTTTCAAATGCTCCTATGTTTAGCTATCATAAAAGAAGCATCAAGAAGAAGAAATCCAATTGTTCATAATCAAAAGGATGTTCTTAATTGGTCAATCTAATTGCAACATCAAATGCAAAGAACAGTAGGTAAGCCCATTCTGATATATATTCTAATAGGCTAAATTGATTACTAAGAAGGACTAAGAAAAGTAGAAATTTTGAAGTAATATGATGCTAACTAAAACTTAAAGAAGAGTTTATTGAGCATCGATAACAAGCACTCATAATAATTTTTAAAGGATCAAGATTCAAATCGTTCTTCCAAGTGTTTAGCTTATAATTAGAATAATGAATCCATAACACCACTAGTATGTTACTTCAAATCCTTGAGTGTTTCACTAAAGGATGAGTACTGACATCTGCAAGAATGTGAAATGACCAAAAGAAAGTGATATACTATAACATAGAGAAGTGATTATGATAAAGGACATTGAATTAGGTCCCTTTACTATTCTTAGGATCATAAGGTGACTTGTTCTCTTAAATGTTAAGTCAATGTATTATGATTAAAATTGTTTATACAATGTAATGTTAGATAGTTCTAACTTATTTAAATATAGGACATTTCACATGTTTTCTATTTAAAAGCAATTCATGAAATATTTGAAACTAGTATAATAACAATAGTTCGATGCAGATTCAGATTAAATGCAATAATGAAATCATTTTCATGAATAGGAGATGCGTTACCAAATATCCTGTTGTATTGGATTTTGGAAATCATTTGACCCTAAGTCTTGTGATAAATGCAAATCCTATTTATCAAGAATGATGATAGTGACACCATCTAGTGGAAAGCTATATATTGGAATTAGTTTGCACTAATTGGCCATTGAGATTAACCACTACACATGTTGTTACAAAATGTTTAGATCATCATCTTGAATATGTGAATGAGAAGTGCTACACTGCATATTCAGTTGGATAGAATTTTGGAATTCATTAGACCATAATATTTTGACTGATACATATCTCATAGTATTAAGATAAATGATGAACAAATAACTTTGTAATGCTATCATTTTTTGGAATTAGGTCATGCTAATTGTCCATTCAAATTATCACAAAACAAAGTTCATAGTCAATTGGGAAAAAGGAAAAGAAAATCAGATCCAATTGGATAGTGAGAATCTTAATAAAAAGGTTAACGATCATTTAGCGGAATTATGAGTCAATTTCACAACTCGTCACAAAACAAAGTATTTCCATAAGTTATTTAGTTGAATAGAGAAAGAAAATTATTGATGAGCATATTGTAATTACAAACAGTTCATTGATTGTACCATGAATAAGTGTTACAATAGTCCTTGGTCTTGTAAAAACTACAAAAGACGTATCCAACACTCTATGATGGGCTATTTCATTGGACAACCCAACTCTGTTTTTAGAAACCCTATGAGAATAAAAATTTTGTTGCTCAAAGGATGATCATTTGAAAGCGAGAGCTGATATCCAAAAAAAATAGTAGGAGCCACATTGATCTTGATAAGACTCAAGAATCAATTAACAAAGAGCCTAAAGGAAACACTAGCACCTAAATAAAGGTTAAAACCTACTAAGAATGGTGACATACCTATACCTCTTCGACATAAATCTGATTGAAGACGTCATTGACTATGTTGAATCCATGTAACTAGGGAAATAAGTCACTGATGAATTGCAATTAGAGTCTATCATCTATTAGAAGCTATAAAAGGCCCAGTAAGCCAAAAATGGAGGAAGCTATGATGAATGAGATTCAATCTATGTATGTTTGAATTGATCCAACACTTGGTGTTAAAACCATATAGTGTTTATAGACCTTTAAAAGTTGACTAACATGTATAGGAACACACATATATTTAAACCAAGATGGGTTGTGAAAGATATGTGGGCTTGAGAAGTCCACTAATAGACCATAACAAGCATCTCATGTTGGATTATTTGCTTATATGAGAAATTTAAAAGGTTGAGTTACGAGAACCAAAAGATAGTCCATATAAATGTTAGAGCTAGCGGGAGTAATGTTATCCCTTGTATTGAAATAGGAAACAATGTCTTAACTTTGCTAAGTGTAAAAGCTTTACATAAATTAGGAATTGTCTTGCTATAAAAGACAATGGAGGAACAAGAAAGCATGCTTAGAGTCTATGGATATAGATCTAAATTATGTATTGAATTAAGCTAAAGTAATTGGAATGTAACACCCGTGTTCTAAGTATTTTTCCTTATGGCTTAAATTATAAAAATTCTTTGTAAATTGGTCCCTATGCAGGGCATATTTGATAAGTACGTCGGGCATATGTCATTAAAAGTGGTTTTCAGATTCCTTAGAGTACACGGGGCATACGTGCTAGGTATGCATGTCATACTAATGCAGGTACCAAACCCTGATTGTAGTGTTTGGAACCTATTTAAACACCTTAAGACCTCAAGGCCCTTTCATAACCAACCTCTAATCTCCCTTTTTCTGTCATTTTGATATCCTAGCAACCTTTTGAGGTTTTTGAGCTCTTAGAGTGAAACTTACTGTATCTTGGTGGATATTAAAGAAGGAGTCCATTGGTATGGTGCTGGGAGCTTTGGAGCTTATGGATCTAGACTTGGTTTTTCATTTAGCATCTTCCGAAGGTATAAAGATTCAAACTTTATGGCTTTTTAGTGTGGATCTAGTTTTGGATTATGTTTTGGTCCCATGGATTTGATCTTGTGAGTAGAAGTTACTACAGAACCTTTGAGCATCATTTCAAGCCATTTCTGAGTTTGATAAATCATAAAAATCGGATCTTGAGGGTTGTAGTCCACCTATGCATGAGTTGTCGGTCTTTTTACGATGTTATGGACCTAGGGTTTAGTTTTGGGTCCTATTGAGCCATGCAAAAGATTAAAGTTGCCAACTTTATCAGTTAAGACCTTCCCAAGATTAAGATATATGAGCTAGACTTTTGGTTTTAATGCATTAAGAGCTTAAAGTTGAGTTTTAGGAAACAATGGAGTACGTTGGGCGTACCTTCTAGGTATTCATGTTGTAATGGGTTTAAGCCTGAATCACTTCTTATTATAATCCAGTAAGTAGGGCGTAATGGGGATGTACGCTTGGCGTACTCCCATAAGCCCATTAGGGCCATTTCTTGCCTTAGGTCATTATAGGTTTTGGTCCATGATTAGTTGGGTCAAATATAGGAAGGGAAAAATGGTCTTTTACCCTAGTAAGATAGAATATGATTTGGACCACTGATTAGAATTACCCTGATTATTAACTAGGGTTGATTTTGGATATGTTAAATGTAAGGATTCATGGTAGCAGCATCTCAAGAGTGTGATTGTTTATCATCAGATTGAGGTGAGTCTCCTAATTGTACTTGTGGGTCAATGGCACCAATGTTGTACTACTAGATTATGTTGTAGGATAGTAGTTGTCTTCGTGACACTTAATAATATACATGTATGTGCTTTTTGTCTTTATGAATCTTGCTAGTTTGACTGTATGCTTAGTTGTAGGAGTGATATAGATCTAAACTGGTTGAAAGATACCAAAGGAGTCGGAAGGGACTCAAAGATTTGAAAGGCACTTAGAGAGTCGGAAGGGACTCAAAGAGTTGGAAGAGACTCAAAGATGAAATAGACCCATTACAGCCTTAGGCTGATACATATGTATGATATATATATATATATATATATATATATATATATATATATATATATATATATATATATATATATGTGGTATGTGGTATTTTGGGGAACTCACTAAGCTTTATACTTACAATTTATGTTTAAATCTTTTTTAGCTACTTCTATTTAAAAGGGAAGGTCCCGACATGATCGCATCGCATCCACCAACATTTAGCTTTTATGATTTTACTCTGATAACTATTTTTCACATTGTCATACTTTTTATGGTTGAAAATGAATTATTGATGGTCTTGGTAGACCTAAAAACAAAATTTTTGCTTAGTGGTTTTTGGGATGTTACAAGTTGGTATCATGGCCTTGGTTTGAGGGATTCTGACACACGTTCGGGTGTGTCTGAACTTAAACTAAGGAATTAGTAAAAAGAAAAATGTTTTCTAAAAAGATTTTTATCAAATGGGGTGTGATGTGTGCAATTGGCCGAGCTCAAGTAAGTATTACCAAAATGCCCATACATGTTTATTTGATTCTGTATCTGAATATGTGAATAGCATGCTAGATTAGAGCTAAGGATCTGCTCAAAAAATATGTTAGGAGAGATGCCTTTGTATGTTTACGGTATGAGCCCCTGGAACTTCATGCTAGTATGGATTACATATGAAATGTTAGGAGTGAATGTTAGGAAGTTGTAACACCCCGTTCTTAAAATATCTATTGATGGGTTCCCAAGATTTTTGGTGTGTTAGGAGTGAATGTCAGGAGTGAATGGGTTATTTCTGCTATGTTCGCTAGTTTGGGATTTTTGGTGAGTTGGTGATTCGGGAGTCTGCTTTTCAGTTCAGAGTTTCGGCAGTTGCGAGGTGAGTTATCCTCACTATATCGACAGGGTCTAAGGCACCAAGGGTAGCCCTTTATTGGATTGTAATCCAGGTATTGTTGTTGTGTTATTGCCTTGCTATGTTTGCATCCTGTTAGTTAGGATGGTATATGTTAGTGACCGGTTAGGTCGGTATCCTGTTTAGAGTATGCTATGTATGTGATCTGCTAGATCGGTTGACTGATGATTAATTGTTATGTGGTTATATGTTTATGTGCACATGGTTTGGTTGACTGGGGTTGGGCTGAGGCAGGTTATGCTTTGTGCTGTAGGCCAACATTCCCAGGGCGAACCGGTTATCCTAAAGGCCCAACGAGCGTTCCGTGATAGGCTGTAGGCCCCACAAGGGCAGACCAGACGTGCCGAGGCTCGGAGAGTGGACCACGCCAACTGAAGGCCTGGTGCAGGCGGACCAATCATACTGTAGACTCAGAGAGTGAACCAGGTGGGTTGAAGGCCCGGTGCGGTCGGACCAACCACACTGTAGACTCGATGGATATGGCTAGATTCGGAGGGTGGACCAGGTGGACTGAAGGCCTGGTGCGGCGGACCAGTCACACAGTAGACCCGAAGTGCATGGCTGTTCTATGTTCCGTTATGATATGGCATGTTATGTGTATGGTATATGTGGTTGGTATTTTGGGGGTATCTCACTAAGCTTTTGGGCTTACAGTTGTGGTTTAAAATGTTTCAGGTACTTTAGGAGACCATGGCAAGGAAAAGGCGTGATTGTACCGCTCCTCATGTTTTATGTGTTTATGATGTGGTTCTGGGAAAATACTCTGATAATAAATGTATTGAAAACTTTTACTAATAACTTTATGAAATTGGGTTGCTTTTACAAAGTTTAAATTAGCTTGAATTTATGGTCGTTACAGAAGTACTCTGGTTAGAATTTGATGCTTGAATGATGCGTGCTTTGTGCTTTTAGGAACCACTGTTAATACTAGTTAACTACCAAGAGAATATGATAGATTACATGTTACATAAATTAGATAATTTAGAAGGTTAGGTTTAACTCTATTGTGCAGCTCTTGTTTGATTCTAACAATTGTATGTGAGACCTTGCAATTAAAGAATTATCTAGTTTCTGTTGCATGTAATTATATTTGTAAGGTAGTTAGCGGGTGTTAGAGGGAGTTTCTTCTACAACTGATGCTAGAGAGTGGCGGGACGGGAATCATATGAGAACCTAGGAAGCATGCTAGTTTGGTAGATGTATTGTTTAGCGGAATTGTAGAATGTTTAGTAGTAAGGAAGTCACTGAGGGAATCATGACGGTTCTTGAGAAAAGTACGGATATGTGTGGAAGGTAGTATTCATCTGGTACTACTGAAAGCATAAGATTCGTACTCAAGGCAAGAGAAGTCACGAGGATACTAAGGAGCTTGCTAAGTGTGGAATTTATTCGAGTGTTTTCTGATGATTGTATTGCTTATTTTCAGTATGCTGGTCACTCAAGGTGGTTCTGGTCCTAGTGAAGGATCGAGTTCTGGATCTGTAGCCGGGTGCATGGATGATCAGATACAAGCGTTCATTTTTTCAGAGATTACTCATAGCAAGAAGACTCCTATGATCTTTGGTTAATTCACAGAGGGTATTATGGATTTGATAAATATGCATTTGGTCGCATTCCATACTAAGATGGTGGCTATGGTGGGTACAATATCTTTGACTTTTGAGAGTTTTGTGTATGTGGGGCTCCTGAGTTCATCGGAAAGAAGGACCCCATTTCTAGCAAATGGTGGTTAGCAGACATCAGAAACACCTTTCAGTCTAGCCTCTATCCCGACGAAGCGAAGGTCACACTTGTATCTTATCTTCTAAAAGACAGATCCCATGACTGGTGGGAGGAAGTAGGCCATGACTTGGGAGGTGAGGTTATTGAGGAGATGACTTGGGTTAATATTGTTATGAGATTCAGGGTTGAGTTTACATCAGTGATTGAGGTTCATCAGTTGGCAACGGAGTTCCAGCACCTTCGCCATACTACTGAGTTAGTGGCAGAGATTACCACCATATTCGAGAGGGGGATTTGCTGGTTCCAGAGTATATGATGGAGGAGGAAATGAAGAAGGTTAGGTACCATGATATGTTGAAAGATAAGAAATAGGATTTTATGAATATTTCTATCTGCAAGACATTGAAGGACATGATAGCCCGGGCTAGTAAGCAGGATATTGATCTAGAGATAGTGAGGGAGAGGAAGTTCGTTCAGGTGCATGTATCAGAGGGATCATGTAAGAAGCCTTGGGTTGTTGATTCGTGATCAAGAGGCCAGCAGGGTCAATGCCACTGTGGCAATTGAGGTAAGCCGCACAATGGAGTTTGCACCATGGGTGGGTCCAACTGCTACAAGTGCGACAAGACCAGTCATTTTAGCAGGGATTGCCGTAACATCCAGGTATCTGGTATGATTTGCTTCCATTGCAATTAGATGGGCCACAAGAAGGCAAATTTTACGAGTTTGGCGGGAGGAGTGGTTATAGCACCTGCTCCAGCTACATTGAGGATCATCGATGGTGTCCAAGGCAAGACGGATGTGCCGGTTGTAAGGAGCCAAGCTTTCCAACTGTCAGCCGAGGAGGTTCGTGCAACACCTGATGTGGTTATTGGTGTGTATTTTCTCCATATTTCATTTATTTCTTTGATTCTTATGCTTATTATATTTATAATGTTATTTAGGGACGTTCCTAGTGAATGGTGTTCCATCTTTAGTTCTTTTTGATTCTGGCACTACCCGATTGTTTGGATCTCTTGCACTCATTAAGAGATTCGGTGACACTCCATGGGAGCTTGATTATCCATTAGAGGTAGAGATCACCATCGATCGTCTAGTGCAGGTATCAATGGTTCATCGAGTTTGTGTCTTAGACCTATTTAGCGAGCAATATTTGATAGATTTGGTTCTTATTCCTTTACGGTAGAGCAATGTGATCGTGGGGATGGAATGGCTGAGCCCTAATGGGGAGATGATTGATTGCAGGAACTAGTTAGTTCGAGTTTGAACCCCAAGTAAGGGAGAACTAATTATTCATGGCAAGAGTACTCAGTGTGGACCGACTCTTTGTTCATATGCAAGAGCTATGAGGTACCTACATCAGGGTTGTTATGGTTTTGTGGCTAATGTATTGGACACTAGGGAGGAGAGAAAGAGGACAATTGAGGATGTGATAGTTGTTTGAGAGTATTCGGATGTGTTTCTGGGGGAATTTCCTGGAGTGCCTCCTAAGAGGCAGGTTAGGTTCCGTGTTGACCTGTTTCCTGGTGCGGCTCTGATAGCCGATGCACACTATTGATTAGCACCGCCGAAGATGTAGGAGATATCTACACACCTATAAGAGCTGTTAGACAAGGGGTTTATCAGACCAAGTAGTTCATCCTAGGGAGTTCCAATTCTATTTGTGAAGAAGAAGGATATTAGTAGGAGCTAAACAAGCTAACGGTGAAGAGTCGTTATCCGATTCCAAGGATTGATGATTTGTTCGACCAGTTACATGGTGCGTCATGGTTCTCCAAGATTGATATGTTTTTATGCTATAATCATATGAGGGTTAGGGATGTGGATGTCTAGAAGATGACTTTCAGGACTCGTTATGGTCATTACAAGTTCGTGGTGGTTCCTTTTGGACTCACCAGTTCACCAGTGGTGTTCATGGATCTCGTGATCAGAGTTTGAAAACCGATGATGGATCGATCAGTCATTGTGTTTATTAATCATATTTTGGTCTATTATAAGTTGCAAAAGACGCATGAGGATCATCTACGAGAGGTTATGGAGACATTGAGGAGGGAGAGGCTATATGCCAAATTCTTCAAGTGCAAGTTTTGGTGATGCGAGGTGTAGTTTCTGGGGTATCTTTTCAATCATAAGGGTATAATGGTTAATCAAGCCAAGATCAAGGCCATTATGTAGTGGGGGGTTCCGAGGTCTCCATTTGAGATTCAGAGTGTCCCCGGTGTACATGGGTATTATGGGAGATTTATTGAGAATTTCCCTAAGATCATAGTTCTATTGACCATGTTGACGAAAATTTATGTTGCTTTCTGCTGGGGGCCTGAGCAGCAGGCGACATTTGAGACTTTGTGACAAAAGTTATGTGATGCTCCAATTTTTACCTTACTAGAAGGTGTGGATGATTTCATGGTGTACTGTGATGCGTTGATTATGGGTTTGGGTGCGGTGCTGATGCAGAGGGGTCATGTGATTGCTTATGCTTCGAGGCATCTGAAGCCTCATGTGGTGCACTATCCCACTCATGATTTAGATCTGGGGGAACTGGCCTTTTCCCTCAATATTTGGCATCATTATTTGTATGGGGTTCGTTGTATCATGTACACAGACTACAAGAATTTTAGGTATTTGATGGATCTACCAAATCTGAATAAACAGACCTTACATTTATTTACACTACTGATTTACATCTCCTTTAATCTCTTAGTGTAATGTAGCTTCGTATCGACACCTGTGATACAACTAAACTGAGTGGGCCAGGTTACGAAACCTGGTGAGTACATAGGGTTTTCAACCCACAATAACCTAGTTAATTTGTTTCTTCACATAATTCATGTCAAACAATTAACCCATTCCCATTTCCTTCATTAAATCTTCCCTAAAGATTTATCCTAAGGGTCATCACCTATATCGTATTTACCTCTCATCTCCTTATAATATCATTATATGTTTTTTAATAAAGAATTTTCCTAAGGATCATCTCCTACATCACATAGACATTACTGATTCGGGGATTACTCCCTCAATACGTGTCTAGTAAGATTTAGGGTATCATCGCATGAATACGTAGTTACAACATCGCCTGAACTCGTAATTTATAGTAAGGGTTAGAGTATCATCGCATGAATACATAGTTACAACATCTATTGAAGTCCTAATACATCACCTACATGTTATGAGCCTGCTGTTGTGTCCACATGATAGTCTAGAATAGTCCATATTTCCATCTATACTTTGGTTGATTACTACATCGCTACATCGCAGGTAAAGACTATGACATATCCTCACATCTCACATCACCAATTTATCATCACCTATCTATCATCACCCGTCGCTACCTAATATATATTTATAAGTATAAAAATACATACATACATATATATATATATATATATATATATATATATATATATATATAGTTAAAATCACGTAAACATGTGTAAATCGTTTATCTAGCAAAGATATCAGGAACACATATAATATGCACACATAGCATGCAATTTATATTAAATACTTCATATCTGTGTAAGATGTAAGTTACTATGCTCTCACTTGTTAAGGTGATGATTCCAAACTCGGGAAGCGCTTAGCTTCTAACAATTCTATTTTCCTTCGGCGAAACCTAATATCATTAACGCTAGATTTTAGTCTAATATTTTTAGCGACTATTTATGAGCAATATTGTATTATAAATGTTAAAGAATACTTTTCAATCACTATGTGTAGACAGGGGCTAGACATGAAATACCGGAGGGCAGGACCATGTTGGCATTTAAGCACTTTTGAAATCCAACAACCCTATGTGACCCTTCAAACTAGATTCCCCGTACCGCAAGTAGTAAAAAGATATTATAATAACACTTTGCATATTAAATTTTATAATATATATATATATATATATATATATATATATATATATATATATATATATATATATATATATATATATATATATATATATTGTGTTTATAAGTTCATGATAACGATATTGAACTTAAAAATAAGCTAAACTTAAAGTACGGTATGCATAACTCAATTACAAGGGGGTTTAGCTAGGAGCAGGGCTCTACTGCAACAGAACTTTTGAGCCAAAATCTCTTCTTCTTTGAGCCTTCTGGTGTTCTGGGACTTGCCTCTAACACTTAGGAAGTGCTAGGGAATGAAAGAGAGGTTTTGGGGGTATTGGGAGAGAAAGAATAGGTTTGGTGTGAAGAAATGAGAGAATTGTGCCTCTATTTATAGGCTATCTGGGGGCCTCTCAAGTCGTGATACATGCCTCTCACATCCCGAGTCTTGCGTAGGCAGCACGACGAAGCTTGGTGCTGACACGTGGCACATGACGCATGTAAAACAACCAATTTAAAAAAAGTCATATATTTCGCATTCGAGCTCCATTTTTGACGTTCTTTATATCCATGCATAGGTATTTACACGATCTACAACTTTCCTTTTGACCCCATTAGCTAACTTTTTACCGATTTTAAAATTTAATAGTATGAGAAGATTACACTGTTAACGACCGTATAAAATTCATAACTTCTACAAAAGAACTTCGGGTTTTTACTGTCTTTTTATCTTTTAACTCCTATTAATGAAATCTTCAATTCTCATTTAGATTATGTTGGCTAAAAGTTGACCGATATAAAATTTGATCTCTAGTTGTATACTTCTATGCCAAATCTTAGAAAAATCATAATTTCCTCATACAAATTCAGATTTGGCCGTTCTCTATATGCACGATTTTGGTTTACCATCTACTACGACTTTCATTTAGATCGCTAAAGCTAAAAAACTGTTTATCAAAAATTCACTTTTTACGTTACACGCTGCCATGCCGATTTAGCTGTAAAACCTCGATGGGTCACAACTTCTTCTATATAACTCGGATTTCAGCGTTCTTTATATGTACGGAATCCTTGTGACATATACTATAGTTTTTGGTTAAGATTATTTACGCTAAATTATCTTCTATCAAAAAGTCATTTTAACGCTCGTTGTCTCTAAATTGACTAGCCCAAATCCACGGGCGTTATCTTTTCATCCTAGGTAGTATTCTTAACTCTTGTGTCCTTTCAAATGAGTCTCTAATTCTTAAACTTCTTGACTGTTGGTAGTGCTCGATTTTGCACATGCTCTTCGCACTATGTTGGACTTTCAACTGTAACCTTCAAGTTTCAAACTTGATCCTTATTGGAGACTCCTTCTTCTTCTTAACAAACTTAACTTAAGATAGGTTCTTTCCTTCGATGATCGCAACATACCGATGGGTCATCTTCTAATGACCTCTCATCGTATGATGCAATGCTTAGAATCAGGTCTTTTTGAGTCAGATTCTAGAATAGAATATACCTTCCTTCAGGATCTAATGTGATATAATCTCATTCTAGCATGTAGCACTTCTAGCTACAAGTTTCTTACATTAGCAATGATCACAATACTTCTATTGATTGCTTCGATTATCTTTCACTTCAATCTTCTGGCTTAAGTCAGACGATACATCGAACTTGGTTCTCTAAACCATGTAACATACTCATCTTATTCGGACTTGATTTGATATGACCACTAGGGTCAGAATAATAATCATCTTCCAAGTCATTACCGAAACGATGGTAACGATGAACATGAATCAAACAAAATCAATTACTAGCGCCTAGGTAACCTTGTGACTTTTTCTGATCCAAGTGCGAACCCAGTGCTTCTGGTAGTATAGGCCTCTACTACCTTTCACACCTACTCATACTCGTCCCAAGTATTGTATCGCAGTTCACCGAGTTATCATTCAAGATTTTCACATAGTCATTTAACATATTGGATAGGGATGAGCATTTGGACCGGGGAACTGGCTGGAACCGGTATCGAAACCGGAACCCAATGGAACGGGTCGGGCTGGGACGGGGACAATATTCTTGTGGATTGTTGGAACCAGCAACCGGTAGAACTGGACCCGGTAGAACCGGCAAAAACCGGAACCAAATGTTGCTAATTCTCGATGACCAGTTCCAACATTAAAGACACGACAAGAACCGGTAGAACCAGAAACGATAGAACCGCGGTCTGGTTTGGTTCTTAATTTTAGCCAACTTCGATTCCCGGGTTGGGTCCAGTTCGGGACGGTTGCAGCCGGGTCGGTTCCTTTGCTCATCCTTAGTATCGGATAACATAACTAAGGTTTATATTACTTCTCAAAACGATTCCATAGCTATTCAATTTCACCCTAAACCATGCCTCTTATATTAGACTACACCACATGATACTATATAGATACTATATTGATCATTACTTCTAATGACCTGCTTCATAAAGGATCATTTGAAATGCTCTCGCCTTTGGCTTCGGCGGTGCATTTTTCCTTGCAGCTTCGATCTTCTTTGGGAAGTATTTCGAAATATGCCCACCATCTCGACATTCGTAACACTTCCTATTGCCAAATGTAGAATATCTGGAATAGTACCGGTCCTACCACACCTATAGCAAGTCACTTCTCTATTGCATCTTCCGAAGTGCTTCTTCTTGCACTTCTCACACGACTTCGTTCCATCATTACCTCCATACTTTTGGTTGTCTAGGTTGGAGTTGGTGAATTTTTTTTTTTTTATCAGATCTTGAGAATACCTCAATCTTCCTCTTTTCTTATGCCTTATATTTTTCTAGACCATTTTCTCTTATATGGGTCTCTACATTCTTAGATGCTCTAACCACTGTCTTCAAAGTAGTTGCCATTTTGACTGTTGGGCCAAATCCCATTGGGAATACGTTAGAAAACCTATCTATCTTAGAGAGTTTATTAGGAACCAAGTAGGGTGATAGCTTCATCCTCTCGGTGAATGCGGTGGCATACTCATAACCACTCATCTTCCCTTTCTTCAGGTTCTGAAACTCATTGTTTAGGTCTATCATATCTATCTCTGAGTAGTATTGCATTTTCAACTGCTCCATGAATGCTTCGCAAGAAATTTGCATGGCTTCTCCCCGTAGCATTGTATCTGCCAACAACTTCCACCAGATTAAAACTCCAGTCTTTAGTTGTCTGACTGCGAAGAAGGACTTCCGCTCATCGTTGCGGTTGCATCTTTCAAATACCATTTACATGCGCTCATCCCTATCAATCCTTCTAATCGGGTCGTTTCTCCAGACCACTCGAGGTTCAGTCGACTCACAAGATGGTTGTAATTTCCCTCCTCTGCCAGTTCTTCATTCAGTTTGGGCTTCACAGTAGACATAGTAGTTTCATCCCTATTAATCAACATATGCCTCATCTTCTCCCTTTGTTTAGCCATCATAGCCCAAATCATTGCTTGGACTTCTACCATCATGATTGGCTCGGGTGCAGCTGCTGCCTCTGGTGCATGCTCAATCACAGGCCGCTGATTATCATTAACATTTCCATTAGCATTTCCGAATCCACTTTGAGTTCTTACCATGTCAATCTATACACCAAATCAGACATTCGGTGTGCAGTGATGAGAATTAGGAAAGGTTTATTTATGATGGATGTATAAATCTCATTATCACTCCGAAAAATTATATTCCATTTTTAATACCATAATTAAACATTTAGAAATCTGAAAACATAAAGTTTTCAGATCCGGTCGGCAACAGACCATAGATCCGATCAAACGATAACATAAAGTTCCACAAATCATTTAGCACATAAAAGCAATTTAGGCATCTTCCTTAAATAACCTAATGCTTGTCTCTATTCAGGTGTACTACCTAAAATATATTAGACACACTCCTCAAAATCATCACTTAGCATTCTAAGTTTAATTCTAAAAATAAATTGTTACTCCTAGTTCGCTTAAACTAATGCTCTGATACCAAATGTGACATCCCCAAATTCACGGTCAATTTAAACATTTTATTTATGCTTATTTGAAAATCAAATTATTTATTTTAAAGAATAATATTGCAGAATTTGTTCCAAGAAAACATGTTAAATATATTATCAAAGCATTTCCAAAGAAATGTATGTTTTTCCCTATATTAAAACTTTGGGATGTCATCATCAATATAGAAACATAAGCATAAACAGACCTTACATTCATTTACACTAGTGATTTACATCTCCTTTAATCTCTCAGTGTAATGTAGCTTCGTATCGACACCTGTGATACAAATAAACTAAGTGGGTCAGGGTAGGAAACCTGGTGAGTACATAGGGTTTTCAACCCAAAATAATATAGTTAATTTGTTTCTTCACATAATTCATGTCAAACAATTAACCCGATTACCCATACCCATTTTCTTCTTTTAATCTTCCCTAAAGATTTATCCTAAGGGTCGTCTCCTATATCGTGTTTACCTCTCATCTCCTTAAATCGCATTTCCTTATATGTTTGTTTCTAAGGACTTTTCCTAAGGATCATCGCCTACATTGCATGGACAGTACTGATTCGAGGATTACTCCCTAAATACATGTCCAGTAAGGGTTAGGGTATCATCACATGAATACGTAGTTACAACATCGCATGAACTTGTAATTCATAGTAAGGGTTAGAGTATCATCATATGAATACGTAGTTACAACATCACCTGAGCTCATAATTCATCACCTACAGGTTATGAGCCTGCTAGTGTTTCCACATGACTGTCTAGAATAGTCCGTGGTCGCACTCTATACTCTGGTAGATGACTTAATCGTTGCATCGCTACATTGCAGGTCAAGACTATGGCATATCCTCACATCTCACTTCACCTATTTATCATCACCTATCTATCATCACCTAGTAATCATCACCTTTCAATCATCAGCTTTCTAACATCGCCCGTCACTACCCAATATATATATATATATATATATATATATATATATATATATATATATATATATATATATGTGTGTGTGTGTGCGTGTGTGTGTGTGTGTTTGTGTGTGTGTGTGTGTGTGTATATATATATATATATAAGTATAAAAATACATATGCAGTTTAAATCACGTAAACATGTATAAATCGTTCATCTAGCATAGATATCAGGAACACAGATAATATGCACACATAGCACGTAATTTATATTAAATACTTCACATCTATGTGTAATATGAAAGTAACTATGCACTCACTTGTTAAGGTGATGATTCCAAACTCAGGCACTGCTACAATTCTATTTTCATTCAGCGAAACCTAGTATCATTACCGCTAGTTTTTGTCTAATATTTATAGCGACTTTTTATGAGCGATATTGTTTTTTAAGTGTTAAACAATCTTTTCAACCAATATGTACAAACATGGGCCAAACATGAAATACCGGAGGGCAGGACCATATTGGCATTTAAGCACTTTTGAAATCCAACAACCTATGCGGCCCTTCAAACTAGATTCCCCGTACCGTGAGTAGTAAAAAGATATTACAATAACACTATGCATATTATATTTTATTATAGATATATGCATAATCACTTACAAGGGGGTTTAGCTAGAAGCAGGGCTCTGTCATGACAGAATATTTGAACAAAAAGCTCTTCTTCTAAGAGCCTTCTAGCGCTCCGGGACTTGCCTCTAACACTTGGGAAGTGCTAGGGAACGGAAGAGAGGGTTTGGGGTATTAGGATAGAAAGAATGGGTTTGGTGTGAAGAAATGAGAGAATTGTGCCTCTATTTATAGGCTATCTGGGGGCGTCTCAACTCGTGAGACATGCCTCTCACGTCATGAGTCTTGTGTATGCAGCAA
The DNA here is from genome assembly GCF_052625555.1 of Lactuca saligna. Lineage (NCBI taxonomy): Eukaryota > Viridiplantae > Streptophyta > Magnoliopsida > Asterales > Asteraceae > Lactuca > Lactuca saligna. The sequence continues at coordinate 214,067,532 of NC_136420.1, forward strand.
GGCGACACCTGGTGCTGACAAGTGGCGCAGGACGTATGTAAAACAACGAATTTAAAAAAAAAATCATAACCTTCACATATGAGGTCCATTTTTGACGCTCTTTATATCTATGTATAGGTATTGACAGGATCTACAACTTTCCTTTTGACCCCATTGGCTAATTCTTGACCAATTTTAAATTTTAATAGTATGAGAAGATTACACTGTTAACGACTGTGTAAAATTCATAACTTCTACATACGGACTCCATTTGACTGTCTTTTTATCATTTAACTCCTGTTAGTGAGATCTTGAATTCTCATTTAGATCAATTTGGCTAGAATTTGACCAATCTAAAATTCGATCTCTGAGTTGTATACTGTTATGCCAAATCTTAGAATAATCATAACTTCCTCATATGAAGTCAGATTCGGACGTTCTCTATATGAAAATTTTTGGTTTAACATCTACGACAACTTTAGTTTAGATCTCTAAGGCTAATTTTTTTTTAACAAATCACTTTTTACGTTACGCGGTGTCGTGCCTGTTTAGCCGTAAAACTTCGATGGGTCTTAACTTCATCGCTATAACTCGGATTTTAGTGTTCTTTATATGTATAAAATCCTTGTGACATATACTATCGCTTTGATAAAGAATATTTATGCTAAATAATATTCTATCAAAAAGTCATTTTTAACGCTCATTGTCTCTAAATTGACTAGCCCGAATCTGTAGGCGTTACATAGCGTATAACAGGTTAGGTGTCCTCTTTTGATTATGATCGTCGAGGACTGTTGACCCTTCATCGGAGAGTTTTGTAACGCCCGTAGATCCGGGCAAGTCAATTTAGAGGCAATATGGGTCGAAAACGACTTTTCGGCAAAAGATTATTTAGAATAAACAATTTTAACCAAGTTATATTATATGTCACAAGGTTTCCGTACATATAAAGAACGCCGAAATCTGAGTTATAACGAAGAAGTTATGGCCCGTCGAAGTTTTACGGCAAAACCGGCACGGCACCGGGAAGCATAAAAAGTGAATTTATGATAGAAGACTTTTTAGCCTTAGTTATCTAAACCAAAGTCTTAGAGTATGTTAAAATGAGAAAATCCATAAAAAGAACGCCCAAATCTGACTTCGTATGAGGAAGTTATGATTTTTCAAAGTTTCAGCTTAGTAGTGTACAACCCGAAACTCGAATTTTAGTTCGAGCGGTTTTTGGCTTACGCGACCTAAATGAGAGTTAAAGATCTCATTAATAGGAACTCAACAGTAAAAAGATGGACGAAAACGGAGTTCGTATGAAAGAGTTACGAATTCTTCGCGGTCATTTAACAGTTTAAACGTCTCCTACTGTTAAATTTATGATCGGTCGAGAATTAGCCGACGGAGCCAAAATGAAAGTTGTAGATATTATTTTTACCTACGCATGGATATAAAGAACATCGAAAACGGAGATAGTATGAGATAGATATAGATGAAGCTTAGTCGATACTTTTCGAGCGCGGCGAATTCGATACAGTTTTGTAAATTCGAGATAGAATGAGAATTAGCCAAGGAGGTCTAAATGAGAGTTGAAGATCTCATTAATAGGAACTCAACGGTAAAAAGACAGACAAAAACGGAGCTCGTATGCAAAAGTTACGGACGAAGCTTAGAGACTACTTTACTATAAAACTCCTATAAATACAAGGGTGAACTCCTCATATTTTCTTCACACCATAAGCCTCTCTTTCTCTCTCTAACTTCTCTTTAGCCTCCCTAAACCCCTCCCAAGTCTACGGAACCTCCCTAGCACGAGAAGAAAGCCCCGGAGCGCCCGACGGCTCCGAGAAGAAAAGCTTTCGGCTTCGAAACGCTGCTCCAGCGAAGCCCGGTTTTTAATAAAATCTCGCTGTAAGTGAGCTACGCCTATATTATATTTAATATAGATTTTATTTAATTATAGTAACATTATTAGGACCTTAAAATAATTATTTGGGCTATTATTATGAGTTATATTGAGTGTTATTTAATGCTTATATAATAGTAATAATAGTTAGACTATTAATTAGTCGTGGTTAACGTTAAAAACTAAACCCTAGTGGTATTGATACTAGGTTTTGTCGAGGAAAATTGTTTTGAGATAACGAAGTGCTGTCTGAGTTCGGAATCACCACCTAATCAGGTGAGTGCATGGTCCCTTTCATCTTACACATAGATATGAAGTATTTTATTATAAATTATGTGCTATGTGTGCATATTGTCTGAATACTTGTTGTCTATGCTGATGAAAGATTTTTATACATGTTTTAAATGATGTAAACTGTATAAAGTATTTTATATCTACAAAATATGTTGGGTAAAACATGGGTAGATGAATAATCAGCGATAAAAGTTGATATGGAGGAACATTAGTAGCATAGACCTAGTGCCCTATGGGTATACATTGGCAGCAGTGGACCTAGTACCCTATAGATGAGCACTGGCAGCTGTGCCACAACCCGTAGATGTTTTAGATCTACGGTAAACGTCCTAGCAGTTGCGCTCTAAGGACAGTATCGGCAGCTGCGCCTAATAGGGAGCCTTATGACCATGACAGTAGTGTTTAAAGGTCAATACCGGCAGAAGCGCCTCATAGAAAATGTCCCAATTCTGGCAACTGCGCCTAAGTGACAAGATTAGCAGTTGCGCTTGACCAATGTGTCATTGGCAAACAATGGACTTTATGTTGTTTCCTTAGGATGATCCATAGGAATGAATGAATGAGAAATAGCTGATTCTTAGGGTAGACCCTTAAGAATAAAGAAGATAATGGGGATGGGTAATAGGGTTGATTGTTTGATTATTTAAACATAATAATTATATTATTGTGGGTTGAAAACCCTATGTACTCACCAGGTTTCCCAACCTGACCCACTCAGTTTATTGATATCACAGGTGTTGATATGAAGTCACATTACACTGAGAGATTAAAGAGATGTAGATCACTAGTGTAGATAAATGTAAGTTCTGTTTATGCTTATGTTCCTGTATTGACGATGACATCCCAAACGTTTTAAAATGAATAAAATACGTTTCTTCGAAAATGTTTTAATAACGTATTTATCGTGTTTTTCTGGGAACGAATTCCACAACATTTTTATTAAAAGAAGAACTCTGATTTTTATAAAGCATAAACAAAATCGGTCTTTTCTGGCCGTGAAAATGGGGATGTCACAAGTTTGGGTTCCATATTCAGGGGTAGGTGATAGATTTTGATGGAGGAGACACATAAGTCAGGGTTTTCGATTCACTAGGTGCAACAAAGAGGTATAGAGACCTCCGACTTGATTATTGGTGGCCCTACATTAAGCAGTATGTAGTATGGTATATGGAGAGGTGCTTGAATTGTAGGAAATTCAAGGCCTAACATTAGTGACCTCACAGAAAGATAGAGCCATTAGGTGTTTCCATTTGGAAATGGGGAGAGATTACGATGGATTTAATCATGAAGCTACCAAAGACTGCACGAGGGGCAGATTCGATTTAGGTCATTATAGATTGACTGACCAAGAGTACACATTTCATTCCTATTCTGGAGAGCATTTCTGATGAGAAGTTAGCGAATGTCTAATCCATACCCCTCTTTCCCTCACTTTCCTTTCCCTCACCTAAAAGCCAAGGAATGGGTGGGAAGCCCTTCCCTCACTTTTTTTAATATATTTCATACATATATTATACTCATTTTGTAAAGAATTAAAAATCATAAATTTTGATATATTTTTTATATTTTTATAGTAGGTATATAATTTTATAAATATTAAAAAAGATAAAAAAGAAAAACGAAAAAAAACTGGCCAATAGCATGAGGAGAGAGAGTGTGGCACCCCCTCCCCCTGCCTCTTTTCCCTAGGTTCTTTCCCTCACCTACGAAGTGGTATGCAGGAGTGAGGGAAGCTTCCCTCACCCCTTTCCCGCACCCACTCTGTCTAGCCTTAGAATTCGATAACTTACATTAGTTAATCGTTTCATAAATAATGACTTTTCATATTCCATAACTTGAGGACACGTTATGGAACTTTTTCAAGAAGACACATAAATCAAATTAACTAATCCAATTATGATATATTGATCATTTACCAATTTGACCTAATTTTATTCATAGTACATGATAACTTCAAATTTTACAAATAACTAGTATATCACAAAAACAAGTAGTTATCTCAGAATTCGATAAACATCATGTTATTGGATGGCGATAGACATTACCATATCATTAAAATTGAATTTTATGAACCAAAACAGTTTGTGGTAATGTTCCTAAACCAAAACAGGCCAAAAATTCGAAGATTTTGCCCACTGACTATCCGACTCATCAAGTGCACTTATGAACTCGACGAGTTCATCATCATAAGGCACCTATTCGTCGAGTTCATACATGGACACATCGAGTAGGCCCTGGTAGAATCCAAAATTATTATTTTTCAGCTTTTGAAAATCACACAATTGCATCAATATAATAGAGAACACCCATGGCTCTGATACCACTATTGGGTTTTATGTACTCTAACATTCCTATTGTGCATATACAACCATAATTCTTTGGATCTAAGTTTTCTCTAATTATACATGCAATAAATATTTTCCAAAGCATGAAGCCTAAACTAGCATGCAAGGTGATATATAAATCATGAAAACTAGTTAGAATATTACCTTGTGTAGTAGCTTGAATAACTTGGCCTCAAGAAAGCTTAGCACTCCAAGTGTGATGCCTCAAATTGAATCACAAAACACCAAGAACAATTATGATGTATATGAAGAGGTTATGGAGACTCTAAAATTGGTTCTTACTGTTCAAAAATACAAGTGGTCCTGATTTTTGACTTAGAGATACATACATACATACACACACACACAGACACACACACACACACACATATATATATATATATATATATATGTGTGTGTGTGTGTGTGCGTGTGTGTGTAGAATATCAAGGGCCATGTGTAACCCTAATCCATACCCATAAGCTTATGATCCACCCATTTGATTTGGATAACCACTTCATGGACTAACCCATAAGCCCATCACAAATCAATCATGGATTATTAGCCCAATCCATATGTATCAATTTAATTAGTCTCTTTTGATCACTATATTAATTCTTGATCAATACTAATTAAATAATATGATTCCTTAGTTAATATATTATAATTATAATATATTAATAAATCATATTTAACCTCTTACTCAAATATCCTTCCTAGCATATTGTTTTGATGAATGCAACCTAAATGGACCATGTTAATATCAGGTCAAGTACGTTCCAATTATAGTTATGGGCTTAGACACCTTTGTCAACATAACTTATATCTATCTCCATTAACTATAAGTATGGTTTCTTGTTCATCACATGTTTTTCATAGCTAGATAATTCCTAAGTTATGTAAAGCTTTTACACATTATTTCCTATTTCAAAATAAGATATAACATTTCTCCAACTAGCTCTGGCATTTATATGGACAGTCTTTTGTTTCTCATAATTCAAACTTTAAATTTTTTATTGAAATAAATTATATGAACATGAGATTCTTGTTAGAATCAATCAATGGAATTCTCAAGCCTTCATATCTATCACAACCCATCTTGGTTTGAGTATATGTGCTAGAACGATTCAAATTTCAAACATAGATGGATTGAGTCTCATTCCTCATATCTTCCTCTAATCATGGCGACTCCATAGCTTCTGATAGTTGATAGACTTTGATAGAAATCTATTAGTGACTCGTTTCCTACGTGACATGGAATCAATGAGGTCAACGACGTCTCTTATTAGATCTATGTGGAAGAGATAGAGAGATGCCACTTTCCTTAATATGTTTTAATATCTAATTAAGTGCTATTGTTTTTCTTTTGAATTTTCTTTAATTGATTCTTGAGTCTTACAAAGATTAATTGGCTTCCATTAGTTATTTTGGATATCAACTCTCTTTTTCAAAAGATTGTCCTTCGAGCAACAAATACTTTTTTCTCATATGGTTTCTAAAAATATAGTGGGGTGTCCAACGAAATGTCCCATCTTATAGTTCATAAAGTTTCTTAGTTTTTACAACACCAAGGACTCTTTTAACACCCATTCATGGTACAATCCATGAACTCTTTGTAAGTACAACATGACTCATCAATTACAAATCAAACAATGATACTGTATCTCTATCAAAATATATTACTTATAGAAATACTTTGTTTTGAGACGAATTGTGAAACTATTTCACAATTCTAGTAGATGATTGTTAACGTTTTGATCAAGATTCTCACTATCCTACTAGATCTGAGTTTCTTTTCCTTTCACCCAATTGACTATGAACTTTGTTTCATGACTAATCTGAACGGACACTTATTGTGAACTAATTCCAACAAAAGATAGCATCACGAAGTGATTTATTTTTCATTTATCTTAATATTATGAGATATGTATTAGTCAAAAGACTTGTGGTCTAATAACTTCAAAAATTCTATCCAACTGAATATCTGGTGATGCACTTCTCATTCACATATTCAAAGACAATGATCTAAACACTTTGGATATATTTGGATCAACATGCATCATGGATAATCTGAATGACCAATTAGTGTAAAGAAATTCCAACAAATGATTTTCCACTTTTTGGTGCCATTATCATCATTCTTGACAAATAAGATTTTTATTTATCCTAAAACTTAGAGTCAAATGAATTCCAAAATCTGATCTAACTGGATATTTGGTAATTAAATTCTTATTCAAGATGATGATTCAATAATTTCATTTAATCCAACCAATCAATCTCCATTGAACTATTGCTACTATACTAGTTTCAAAGATTTCATGACTTACTTTTAAATAGAAAACATATGAAACCTTCTGTATTTAAATATGCTAGAACTATCTTACGAAACATTATATAAACAACTTCAATCATAAGACTGTAGACTTTACATTTAAGAGAAAGAGCCATCTTATGATCCTAAGGACAATAAAGGAACTCGAATCGATGTTCTTGATCATAATCACGTCTTTATGTTATAGTCCATTACATCCTTTTGGTCACTACTCATTTCTGGAAATGTCAGTACTCATCCTTTACTGAAATACTCAAGGATTTGAAGTAGCATACCAATGGTGTTATGGATTCACTATTCTAATTATAAACTAAACACCTGGAAGAACAAGTTGAATCTCGATCCTTTAAAAGTATTGTGGGTCCTCGTTATCGATGATCAATCAACTCTTCTATATATTTTAATCTACATCATATTACTTTGGGCATTTGTGATTTTCTTAGTAAACCAATTTAGCCTATAAGAATACGTCTCAAAGTGAGCCTATCTATTGTTCTATGCATTTGATGTTACAGTTGTATACAAAAAATTAAGAACATCCTTTTGCCTAAGTACAATTGGCTTTCTTCTTCTTGACACTTCCTTCATGATAGTTAACCACATTGAAACTTTGAGTTCTATGCTTAGCCATGTTAGTCCTAAAAAGGTTCTCGACATGCTATGCAACTCGATGATGGATCTTTTTAAGTTGTCCATGCTAAGTTAGAGTCACTCGACCATTGATAATTCTAATAGGTTAAATTACATGTTTCTTTAGTATTATCAATGCACTTACTTATTGAAGCTTAAAGTCTCACTTCTTTGTCATGTTAGTTCCAAATGTACTCAAAGTGCAATGTAGTTCGATAATGGATCCTTCCATATAGCTCATATTTGAATCATCTGATTATGTTTACTAGTTAGCTAGTTGGTTATGTCACAATAGTCAACTCCTAACATGATAGAATTCCTTGTTTCTTCAATTGGCACACTTAACATTTGCTAATATAGATCTTTTCAAGTTTCTCATATCAAATCAATATTACCTGATTACATACATATTTTAGCTAGTTGATTATGTTTCAAAGTCAACTCCTAATCTTGATTGAATTCCATATATAATTAATGCTACATATGTACTAAGTACATTTAATACTTGCTCTTACCTATAGCTAAATGTACAATCTTTCTTTTTGCTTAAGAGAACTATTTTCAAAACACGAACAAGATTGATCAATCCTTCTAGCTTGTCCTTTTTAAAGGATTTTATAGCAGTTAAGTTTTAGTTGATTCTTTTAAGACATCATTCAATTAATGATTAGACCTAGTTTGTTTTATTGACCCTTAATGAATAATTACCCAATTACAAAATTATTCAAACAAGGCTAGGATCCATATTTCACTCCATGATGTGAAGTGGATTAGCCGAAAATACACCAAGAAGCTATTTAGGTAGATAAACAATTGTCGATCTCAATCTTTATGAGATTCCTAGATCTTTTGATATTTATTCACACTATTTCAATAACATGTTAATATCTTCTTATGGTCATTTAGCATTCATGACTGAATTAGCCGAGGAACATGAATCCAAATGGTGAATCGGCCGTGCGGAGCTACATGATATTCGACTTAAGTAACACTTGCGAATCATGATTACCATATACCTTACTTCGATAATACTCTAATTTGACGTGTCGGTAAACCAGCCATTCATAACGTCAAGAAGAATATACGACAAGGCGTAATTTCCATGGGAAGCTTAATATTCACATTATTAATATAAAATAGGATTTTGTTTGGTTACTTAATTAATTTAATACTTTTAAATATGAACAATTGTCCTATCAAACCCTTTCAGTAATTTTACTTCATAACACAAGAAGGCGGTGAGGTGGCAAGCAATAAATGCCTCTTAAAATTCGGTCTTATTAGGAATTGAAGAGACCTAGCTTAAACCACCCTTATAGAAATTAAATAGATGAGCCTAGTCAAGACTATTGAAAATTTAAGAAACATGCAAGAGCATAATGTTTATTTTAATGCTATACATATAAATACTATTTTTTTTATATATACACATTTGTGGATTATATGTTTTTAATTCTATTGACTAAGAAGGCAACAATTAAATTATACCGGTTCTATTATTTTGTCTTTTAATTATTCTTATAATCAAATCAAAGTAACTTTGTCTTTTATCATACATTCTATTTTGTATGCGATTAAAATTGAAAAGGATGAGCAAATAAAAGTAAAAAACAAATTTAGAAGAATCTGGAACTTAAATTTCACGACTTGGGGAAAATTTATCATGTCATGACATATAGAAAACACTCGATTTTATTAACTCAGTAGCTAGCCACAACATGACCTAGAAAAGACCATGATGTGGCGATGAATATAGTCCTGATCCATGTAGATATCACAATGTGGTGGAGGACCTGCCACATTGTGACGAAGAGGCAGATTGACTTAAATGCTGATTTTCAAGCAAAAAACCAATTCAATCTCAATCAAGGCAAATTTCTAGATTTCAAAAAAAAATTAAAACGGAAACCCTACACATACAAACCTTAACATACTCAAAGGACAAAGTCTAAGTGCAATAGAATTGAGTTAGGCATAAGATCTGATACCATTGATGGGTTTCGAGTCACATTATATCAAAAATAGGACATCGAAAACGATAAGCAATTCTGATCTAACACTCGAAACTAAAGGATGTAAACTCAACTATTTTGTACAACTTATTTTGAACTCAATAGAACAAAAAGAAAACCTTTGACTACATTATAGATTTCTTCTTATGATGAGCCATGTAGTTGATTGGACTAGAAAATCCAACGTAGAGTTCCTCTCTTATAATCTCACCCAAGATACAAAACTCTAGTAGATCTATACAAGCCACCATGAAGAAACATAATTCAAGCTCAAATCTACGATACTGTTCATCGTCACGATGTAATCGAAGAGGTGTCACGTCATGACATCAAGCCTTCAGGTTTTTCTAGGGTTTTCCTAAGGGTTCCGACTTTTTGGAGTAAGAAGGCTAAGTTTTTTACTACCAAAACCAGGATTTAACCCTTTTATTTATACGAGTGGTTTGAAAACCTAAAGACAATTAACAAATGTATTAGTAATTATCTAGGCTTTTGGTAGTTATCCAAGTATCAAACCTATTCTAGAATATTTCACATTCTCCATGTTTTTTGATTAATTAATTAATCTATTAAACAATTAAAAAAACAAGTCCCTCAAAAAATATATTGTTAGTTTTACTTTATTTTGTTCTTGCGTGTAACAAAAAAGGACACCGCTATTTATAGTAATATTGCCGCTCTTGTTATGGATATCGGCACTATTCTCCATTAGAGGTTTTTTCCTACAATCTGTTGTATCTTTGTTTTTCCCCAACATTTTTTTGTAGCTAGCAGCTACACAGGACTTGGCTAGATATTGCATGCAGAATACTAATGGCCTATGTACTCAAAGTTTATTTGATCATTCTACTAGAAATAGAGAAGTAGATATTTTTGGGGCCATCGATGATTTGGTGCTGACATTTAAAGTACTCAGCTGAGTCGTGACAGAAATTGATGTGTTCAATTTGGAAGTTAGAATTAGACGTAACAAATCTATATCAAGCAACATAATCTTAAATTCTTAGATTGACTACAAATATCATGATGATCAAATGAATTTGAAGTCACTAGTATTAGGAATGTGTATAGCATTGTTGCAATAAGTATAGCCATTGCATTGGACTGCGACTCATTAATGTTCCTAGTAAGTATTTGACCGGTCAATTTTTTGTTCCTATTGTGATAAGTACATCTAACTTAATACCATCACTTGATGTTTTGGTCAGGTTGAGCCCTATAATCAGATCAAGGAAGAGAGAATGTCAGTCGATGTATGAGAAGTGGTGCTGGGATGAAGCATTGACGGTCTAGTCAGTGGTTGTTTGAGAATAAGGGAATTATACTTTAAGATATAGAGAAGGCGATCCCTTCTTTTGGAAAATAAGAATCCTTTTATATATGTTGTTCCTTGCGCATGAACCCAACAGTGTCCTTTATCCTGTCTTAGATATCAGGATGTGGAGGAGCCCCATTGGTGGATCATGCACCACTAGTGGTTGTCTGCTATTGGTGAAGAATAAACAGAGGAAAGTGCTCAGGACACTACACTTGTCTCACTGGGAAACGACCAGTTGTATTTTATCTCATTATATACTGGAGATTGTTGTCAAGAGTTTGACCTGGTAATGATAGCGCCAAGTATGAGGGTCCTAGTAGGAGGGCAAGTGCCCAGGTCTGGCACTAGGATGGATTTGTGATCATTAGCTAAATCGTCTTAAAGATAGTCGTTCTATTATCTTTAACGTATTCCTAGTGGGAGAATTTTTTTTGAAAGAGCTTCCTAGTGGGACATGTTAACAAGTCCCCTAGGCTAGTAGACGTTAGCGTTGGCCTGATGTAGCTGAGTTGTTCTAGCTTAAATCAAGGTACGTGTAGGGTGAAGATGGTCCTAACGTCCGCTGATGTGACGAAGTTTCCTGCGTAAACGGTTTCATCATGGTAACTGTTTGATTCTCCCGCTTTGCATTTAAAACATCCCTTATTAGGGACGATTTTACTCTTTACACTTCTCACTATTCCATTTCTTCAAGATTTTCTTCACTTACCCTCTCTTCCTTTCCACTCTTAGTCTCAAAGATCAATAGCGACACAACTAACTAGAATTGAGCCTAATCCAAGCGACTTCGAGGCCTTGCAAACCCGATTTGGATTCTTTCTTGAACATAGGGTGCAATATACCAGGAAGGGGGAAATCGTCTCTCATCCACTAGAAGGTAAGTTTGGAGTCACCATTCTGATATTCGAGGCAAGTCTGAGGCTACCCATAGCTGATTTTTTTTTATGAGATCATGCACAAATACAATTTCTCTGTCGATAATCTAACTCCCAATGTCGTCAACAAGATTGTGGCCTTCAAACTAGCATGTCGAGCTCTTGGAGTGTTCCCTCAGTCCATAGCTGTAACGTCCGAAAAATACAACCAATTTAAATTTTTCAAAAACAACCCGATTTCATTAAATTGTTTACACAAAAAGGTTTTCAATACAATCGTTTAGAGTATTCCCAGAATCACATTGCTTCAAAATCATGAGGAGCGGTACGATCACGCCTTCGCCTTGCTACAGTTTCCTGAAGAACCTGAAAAACATTAAACCACAACTGTAAGCCCGAAAGCTTAGTGAGATACCCCCAAAATACCAACCACATATATGCCCTTCTAGGCTACGACCTTCCGGTCCAAAACATATTGCCTTCCGGCCCATAACATATAAAGCTTACCTAACATAACAGAACATATAACAGCCATGCATATCGGGACTACTGTGTGACTGGTCCGCCGTATCGGCCTTCAGTCCACCGGATCCATCCTCCGAGTCTAGTCATGTCCTTCGAGTCTATAGTGTGGTTGGTCCTCCCGCACTGGGCCTTCAACTCACCTGGTCCACTCTCTGAGTCTACAGTATGATTGGTCCACCCGCATCGGGCCTTCAGTCGGCCTGGTCCACTCTCCGAGCCTCAACACGTCTAGTTCGCCCTCGTGGGGCCTACAGTCTATCCGGACCGCTCGCTGGGCCTTCGGAATAACTGGTCCGCCCTGGGTATCTTGGCCTACAGCACAAAGCAGGACCCGCCTCAACCCATCTCCAGTCCAAACAACCATGTGCACATAACATACAATCATATAACAGTCATAGTCAACAACCGAGCAAGCAGATCACTTAGCATGTCATTACCATAACCAGGTTTCCGACCTAATCGGTCACTAGCATAGCATCACTCTACATATCGGGAAACTGACCTTAACAAGGTCTCCTAGCATGTACCATCCTAGCTACCAGGATGCAGACACATCAAACAATAACGTAACAACCATATCCGAATCTCAATCCAATAAAGGGCCGGCCTTGGTGCCTTAGACCCTGTTGATATAGTGAGGATAACTCACCTCGAAAGTCGGTTGAAAGGATAAGATCCCGCTGCTCCAACCCTGACACGAACTCCTCCACTGAACACCGAAACATTCAATTCAATATATACCCTTAATTACCAAAATACCCCTGGAAGACAACTGGTCAACCTTGGATAAAGTCAAAGTCAACCCTGACTGACCCTACTCGCCGAGTCAACCCGATGACTCGCCGAGTCCCTATGCTCAGAACTTCCCTCAATCAGCGACCCAACTCGCCGAGTCACCCCAAGACTCATCGAGTCCAACAACTCTGAGTCCACTCGCACCCAACTCACCGAGTCATCCCTTGACTCACCGATTCTCGACTCAACCAGGAAATATTTGGACTCTTCGACAAGACTCGCCGAGTCCAAGAACAGACTCACCGAGTCTAAGGCTATCTTCAACCTACTTGCCGAGTTGTTCTTCCAACTCACCGAGTTCCAGGCCATCTTCAAGCAACTCGTCGAGTCCACCCATGTGACTCGCCGAGTCAACCCGATCTGAATCAATTCAGAAGCACTCCAGACCATGCAATTGATCCAAAACATAGATCCAACCTCCTACAATCCATCCATCACATAAAGTGGCAAACTTTACGTGAATCTAAAGAGATCTAGGCCTTATTCACCTTAGAACTAAGGTTTAGGACATGATAGCTCCATTAACAACACAAGAACAGGGGCTTTAATGCTCTTAAGATCTTCTCCACTCCAGATCTGAGGTAGCAACCTCAGATCCATCCTTCAAACTCAAGATGTCACACAACTAAGCTTCCCACACAACCCCAAAATGAGAATCTAGGAAAACACAGCCCAAGAACGAAAGTATTACCTCCAAAGAATGCCTCAACAGCAAAGAATCTCGAATCCAAGCAAAGCCCTTTGATCCAAGCCTCTTCTCCTTCAAGATTTCTTCAACCCACACCTCTCCAAGCTCCAATTTGCTCAACAATGAGGTTCCTCCACGGAATTAGGGTTTCTGGGACTCAAGGGGGGTGATAAAGAGGCTGGGGAGGAAACATAATGCTCTTTATATAGAGCTCAACCCCGAGAATTAGGGTTTTCTCCACTCAGCACCTACTCGCCGAGTCCACCCTTGTGACTCGCCGAGTAGGCCACTTGACACGCGACCAAAGTCGCGACCTGACTCGCCGAGTCCATCCATGGACTCCCCGAGTTGCCCTCCAAAACTTACACTTTTAACCCTTCCACTCTACTCTTGCGATTCTGGGATGTTACAATGGCTTTCAAAGCCTACTTCAACTCTTCTACCCAATCTCACACTCACACCTTCTCTCATATGAGGGGTGTCCATGCATTCATTATTAACCAAATAGCACCTAAGAAGAACTGTCAAGACAAATGGATTTGGGTAAACCGCAACCTAGTTGGTTACGGTTATCACCAAGTGATTGAGTTTTCTGACTGGTTGCCACAACTATAGGGTGCCAGCCTAACTGTGGTGCAGGCGTTGAGGGTATATGCTTCACCGGGGAAGACTAAGAGGATCAGATCGTTGCAGCGGTGGGGATGAGTGTCACCTGGAGGGATCGAGGTATGATGCCTCAGTACTGTATGGAGAAGGATGGTTAGTGTTCTTCTCCTCCCCCACCTCCAAAAGGATATATATTTTATGGGGGAATCGATTTACTTATTTTGTATATTCCTTGTTTTTGTGGGTCATAAGAGGATCTTTCCTTTTGAAGCGGTTTTGTGGGGAAAATATAAGAGCGATTTTCAATACCTCAAGGTACCTTTGATAGAGACCCTCCTACCGCACGTTAGCGCTTATTGAGCCCATGAATTTGGTGCACCCCTTCTTTCTGAGAATAATGGGCCTAGTTCTCAAGTTGATCCAACTTTGGTGGATGCAGTTGCCAAGGGTGTTTCTCATGATAACCCTACACCTCAAGATTTTGCATACGAGTCAATGAAAGTGGTAGCGGTTGGTGGCAGCCAAGAAATGACCTAGCGACAGATAGCTTGGGTGGATTCCCCACTTGTCAGAGATGTTGATTCCAGTAGCATTGGCAAGAGTCTTTGTATGAGACGGGACATCGAATTCCTGTTGGGGGAGACCAACGTTTTGATTACCATCCTCGACAAGGAAGCTTCGAACCTATCATAGGGGATGGACACCGAGGCAATAGAACCACCTCTTGAACCAAAAGAAGAACCAAAGGATGGTAATGACCTTCGCGATGGTGAGCTCATGAGGAAGCCGAAGTTTGGGTTCCAAACTGCTCCTAGATTTGCTTAATATCTGACGAAGGACAATGTTGTTACAGGCTCATCCCCTTCAGCTTTGGTGCCTCCCGATATCTTCCTCCTAGAATGGATGCTCACTCATGAATCTTTAATCACACAACATTTGGTTTCATATGAGTGGAGTCATCATGCATTCCCTCTAACCATCATTGAAGCTTTAGAGCTCCTTTCTAACTCTCATTTGGCCAACAGTCTGCAACATGCGGTAGCCCAAGTTGCCCCTTAGTTAGTGGCTACCGTTGGGCTCCTACATTACGTTAGCTTTGATTTCGAAGATCTTGTTGCTGTCAAGGCTGAATGTAAAGAGCTGAGAGAGAGAGAGAGAGAGAGATAGAGATAGAGAAAGATAGATAGAGAGAGAGGTCGTCCTTAAGGCTGAAAAGAGCAAATTTGAGGAACGTTATGACTTGTTGGCCAGGGAGAAAGCGTCTGTTGAGGTGTATGTGGCAAGGTTGGATGTGGAGGTGGAGCATCTGCACAACATGTGGAGGGGTTGGAGGTAGAGAAAGAGGAATTAGAGAAGGTGGTGAAGCTACAAGTCGAGCAATTAGCTGTGGAAGATTCAAAAAGGAAAGTTTTTGAGGAGGAAGTGGGTTGGCTCCTTCATAAGGGTGTAGTCCATGGGATGGACTGGGTGGTGGAGAGCACTGAGTTCTCCTTGCACCCCGTTCCCGAGTTCAATTTAAGGAGATAAAAGAAAGGAAATGGGTGGAAGTGAGAGGAAAGTAAGAAAAATTGGTGTTCCCGAGTTTCATTAAAGGAGGGAAGTGGAAGGAAATGGAGGGATCACTTTCCCTCCTAACTTTCCTTCCCATTTGGAAGGATTTGGAGAGAAAGAATAAAATATTTAACTTTCTTTCTATCTCTCTCCAACTCGGGAACACAAAAGGAAAATTTCTTTTGCTTTCTCTTCTCTTCTTTTCTCTCCTTACTTTCTTTTCTCTTCTCTTCTTTTCTTTGCTACAACTCGGGAACGGGGTGTTGGGGTGAGGTGGATGAAGGCAGCGTGCATGGACAATGGTGTGGAGGGTGGGATACAAGTAGTTAAGGAGTAAGATGCCACCGAGAATTTGCACCCGAAGAGCCAAGAACTGTTGTTGATTTTAGGACATGATTTGTGGTTTATTGTGACAACCCGAAATTTCCATCCTGTACGAACTTTATAAGGTCAATAAAAGTATTAACAGACACAGTAAATTTTCAGACTTTTCTGTATAAGTTTGAGTATTTCGGGATTTACACTTAAGGAGATATCAGGAGAGTGGATGCACTAGGGTTTTGTGCAACACTATTATTCCAAAACTCTATTACATTAGAGTTCACTGCGGGAATAAAAATATTTTCTGCCAAAAATCCTAGGACTATAAATATGAATCTTAGCCAAATTATTTCATTTGTTACATTTCTAACTAGAGAAAAGCCATTTTCTCTCTCACGGATCTTCGGGTTTTCATCCCAAATCGTGAGTACCCTTCTCTAGTTACATTATATGGCTTATAACATGTTTAATAACCTCGATTACATAGCAAAACTGTAAGATTCGGGAGTTTACCACCCAAGAACATCTTGGGGAGTAAACTCCTATATGAGGCTTATATGATGCCTAGTCCCTTCCACATGTTAAATAACGAACATAGGCTTGTATGTAAGTGTACTGAAGACAAGAAAACATCAAAGAAACACCCAAGTTTAGGTGTTCACGGCCCAAGGAATTCTTGGACCGTGAACTCCACAAACAAGGACCAAAGGGTGATTTTAACACTCCAAAAGCTTTGGACAGTTACCTAGGTATACTCCTACCTAAATTAAGAACTTAAACACATCCAAAAACCCCACTTTTGAGAGTTTACGGCCCTATGATTGTGCTTGGGCCGTGAACATCAAATTAAGGCACCAAAGTGTGCCTAAGGCCTCCATTTGCTTAGGGTAAAAGTCTAGAACCTATCATACATGTGTATGAGACTTGAAAGCATCAAAAACACCCTTCCATAATAGTTTACGACAGTAAACTCAAAGGGATTTGGCCTTTGGGTCGTAAACTCCTCAATGGAGTGTATCTATTCCCTAAACACTTCCACGAATTAATCCACTAAGTTGGAATACTTCTAGGGATCATTTAGAACTTCAAAACACCAAATGTCACCAAGCTTGAGATTTCACGGCCGTAAACTCAAGGGTTTACAACCGTGAACTCCTTGTGTGATGGCCATGGAAGAGTAAACTCAAGTATAGGGTCCTTTGGAACCCTAAACCTAAGTGCCTTGTCCCACAATAGCTTAGATGCAATCCTTAGGACTTATAACACTTATATCAAGTGTTTATTATGTTCCAGGATGTCTTAACATTATCAATTAGTAGTTTAAGACTAATTGGATACATATATGTGGTATTATATGTTAACTATGGTTATAAAGTGTGTTCAAGACTTCACTTGTCACCTAGCGATCCTACATCTTCAGTTCATCCATACCACTCACTACAGGTGAGTTCATACCCCTTAACCAATGATTTAAATATTTTTAAATGCTTTATGGGGGGGATACAAGTTAAATACTTATAGTTATTACATCAATCACATGTGATTAATAACTACAAAACCAATGATTTCTTACCGTTCAAACTGTTTATCAGACCGTATTGTTTCAAACTGTTTTACAAACTCTTTTACTTGTCAAATACTTTTACTTAAACATTTTAATACTTATTATCAACTCCAGCAACTCAGCCCGGAACAATGCAGCAACCTCATCATGCAGGATCTCGCGAATCCTCGCATCCAACTCGCACGAGCTCATCTAACCAGTAATCTCGGACGGTACTGACCCGTCCGCAACTCCTCCTGCTGCACCTGATCCTGACCCGGATCCGCTTCCATCATGCCTCGAAATCTCCATACTGAAAATATACTAGAAAACCTCAGACTCTTCCCACTATCCCGAGAACCAACTCTCAACCCAACCCTAGAGGTCATGGTTTCCCTGATACGCGTATGGGTCCTGTGCTTTCAGTAGTACGGGCCCATACTACCTTCCACACCTACCCATATTTGTATGAAGTACTACCACAACACCCTAGAGAAACATGCATAACAACGCTCAACCCTCACCACTAGGGGAACACTGAGAATATCCCATAAGGAACCCTAGACTACATGCATCGCAATCAGGCAACATTAACATGAATTCCTGAAGATCCCTAGCCTAACTCTAGCATGCTGTTCTATCAAAGCTCAATAAAATAAATGTCATGAATGGTAATTTGGGGTTACTTACTGGCTCCGGCTGATTGTACCTCCGCGTCCTCCTTTTACTTAGTTTTAAAACCATTTTAATTTCTCTTTTAAAACCTTCCTCGATTTGAGACTGGAGTCACACAAGTATTCCTCCAATTCACTCAAACCAAGGCTGTGATACCAACTTGAAACGACCGAAATTTCGAAACAATTACAACTTTTCAAATACAACCCATTTTAATAACGTTGTTACAAAAAGGTTTTCAATACATTATTTAACAAAGTATTTCCCAGGTCCATTTCATAAAACACCAACGCGAGGAACGGTACGATCACGCCTTTGCCTTGCCACAGACTCCTGAGAACCTGAAAACATAAAGACCACAACTGTAAGCCCGAAAGCTTAGTGAGATACCCCCAAAATACCAACCACATATACGCCCTTCCAGGCCACAACCTTCCGGTCCAAAACATATCGCCTTCCGGCCCATAGCGTAATGCCTTCCGGCCCATAACACATAGCCTTCCAGCCCATATCATATCGCCTTCCGGCCCGCAACATAAAAAGCATACATATCATGACATAACATAAAACAACCATGCACATAACATGTAATCATATAACAGTTCACAGTTAGCAAATCGATCAACAGATCACATAACATATCATTACTCTAACCAAGATACCAGCCTAGCCGATCACTAGCATAACATCACCCTATGACTCAGCCAACATACTAATTATGCACATACGCCTTTCCAGGCCATGACCTTCCGGTCCACATCGCATTGCCTTCCGGCCCACAACATGTAATGCCTTCCGGCCCATATCGTAACGCTTTCCGGCCCATATCCCGCAATATCATACAACAGACAATTACTCGGATTTCCATCCGATAAAAAGGGTCGGCCTTGGTGCCTTAAACCCTATAGGTATAGTGAGGATAACTCACCTTGAAACGGCCGACTGAACAGATAACCCGAACTGCTCCGATCCCTGATACGATCTCCACCACTGGACAGCCACCAATGCACTGAACTCAAAACCATAATCAACCATTACCAAAATACCCCTGGAAACCACTGGTCAGCCCTTGGTCAAAGAATGGGTCAAAGTCAACCCCTGACTGACCCTACTCGCCGAGTCAACCCTATGACTCGCCGAGTTCCCAACTCAAAACTTCACTCAATCCGCGACCTAACTCGCCGAGTCACCCCGAGACTCGCCGAGTCCAACAACTCTGAGTCCACTCACACATAACTCACCGAGTCATCCCTCGACTCGTCGATTCTTCGACTCAACCAGAAAATATTGGGACTCTTCGACAAGACTCGCCGAGTCCAAGAACAAACTCGCCGAGTCTAAGGCTATCTTCAACCTACTCGCCGAGTTGTTCATCCAACTCGTCGAGTTCCAGACCATCTTCATCCAACTCGCCGAGTTGTTCTTCCAACTCGTCGAGTCTCAGCTCGTCTTCAAGCAAATCGTCGAGTCCACCCATGTGACTCGCCGAGTACCACCGATCTGAATCCAAACAGAAGCGTTCTAGACCATACAATTGATCCAAAACATAGATCTAGCCTCCTACAACTCATCCATCACGTAAAGTGGCAATCTTTATGTGAATCCAAAGAGATCTATGCATTTTGCACATTAGGGCTATGGTTTGGGACAAGATAGCTTCATCCAACACTCAACACATGGACTTTCCTGTATTCCAACTCTCCTCCATTCCAGATCTGAGGTAGCAACGTCAGATCTAACCTCTAGACTCGAATATCACCCAAGATAAGCTTCCCTCAAACCCCAAAATGAATCAACAAGATAACAATAGCCTAAGAACGAGATATTACCTCAAAAGAACGCCCCAACCTGCAAGGAACTCGAATCCAAGCAAAGCCCCTTGCTCCACACCTTCAAACTTCCAAACTTTCTTCAACAAATACTTCTCCAAGCCCCAATCCACTCAAGAATGGTGCTTCTCCACGATTTTAGGGTTTCAGGGACTCAAAGGGTGATAAAGAGGCTGGGGAGGAAACATAATGCTCTTTATATAGGGCTCAACCCTGAGAATTAGGGTTTTCTCCACTCAGTGCCTACTCGCCGAGTCCATCTCAATGACTCGCCGAGTCGGCTATTTAACACGCGACCAAGTCGCGACTCTACTCGCCGAGTCCATCCATGGACTCGACGAGTCACTCTTTCCCAAATTACACTTTTAGCCCTTCCACTCAACTCTTGAAATTTCGGGATGTTACAATTCTCCCCCACTTAAATTAGGCTTCTCCCCCGAAGCCTACAGCAATACAACTGCAAAGATGTTCCCACAACACGCCATCTGGCCTTAACCAGACCAGGTCCCAAAAGGCATACCCGTCGAAACTCGAACACACTTTCCCTTCCTTTACAGTCTCCTGACCACCATCTCGAACCGGGCACCGTCTGTACCCTCTGATAATCACACTCAATACCCGAGAATTACCCAAGATGCATTACTGCCCCAAATCTCAATAATCACTAAACCCATAAGGGTTAGAAAACTATGAACCATCGGATCCCCGATCCGAATCCCACTTTATCCATTCTGGGATGACTGAGAGACCCATTCTCAATCTCAGAGCAACTCTCACGAGTTCTCCCCTTGCAACCGCATACACATGCTGAACTAGTCCTAACACCCTCAGGTTGGGAAAGCCTGATACACTGATAATATCCTCAAACATCCCCCGGATAAGCCACTAATACATACCCCATACCCTGATCAAAATCACACTGAGAGTTCAAGACTCTCTCCCTGCATCCTTTCCGAGCCTCTTGGCTCTACATCTGCGGAATTCCCTTCGCAACCTCAACAGGCATCCAAACCGGATAAGCTCCTATTCCACTGCCGTAAACATGCTGCTCAAACCATACTCGAAGTACTCGTTTCATAACTCTGCTCTGCCATTTTTTTACTTCCATGAACTTGCACTCCCTCTCGGAGTTACACCTCACTCTCTCCTCCTTTACCAAGGAATCCACTTTACCATAATGTCACTCCGACAAGTGCCACGGTGCTCACCCAACGCTACACCACCCCTTTCATAGCGTATCCGTTATCCATCCCACACACATATTCTGACTCTCATCGCAGGGACCCTGAAGCCCATGCACTATCTCAACTAAACAAGATCACTACCCGGGGCCAGACCTTCTAATGTAAACACACTGCGACATACCCAATTCATATCCTCAAACTGATCCAACAATACCTGCAGAGTCTTCATCATGACTGGACCGTCTTACCAGGCCTTCAGCCCATTCTGGACCGCTCAACTAGCATTCATCATTCCGGGCTATCGCCCCTGGAAATCCTCCCATGCATACCGTTCTAGCTCTCTAGGGGGTTCCGAACTCTAGTTCCATCATACATACTCGATCCCGGCCTGTTCCCAGGTCTCCACAATCAAATTCCCTAGGTCTGTATCCCACCCTGCATGCCCGACACTCGCTCATATCAGCCTATACTCTGGGTTGACAGAACACTGCTGAATCCCAACAGCTAAGCACTCTAAAATACTCCTCAACCACCTAGAGAGTTCTCTAATTCTCCCCCACTTATAGCACTGATTAACAACCACCGGTTGCCATCACCAACCTTCCAGAACAACCCTGTACAAGGAAACACTTACACATGGACTGCTTCCCACAAGCATAAACAACCTTAATGAGATCTCACATCACCACTGATTAACCCGCTCGAAAGAAACTCAAACTGTATCTAACCACTCCTCGGAAAGCCGATGCTACCCGACCTTCAACCCAATGTTGCATCTCCACTAATAACCCTCACGAATGATAACCAACGAAAGCACAAAACACCAATCTATAACCATACCAAACCCTCCGGGAACAACGGATACCAAGATGAAAACCCGAATCACAAATCCATAACCATGCCAAACCCTCAAGGAACAACGGATACCAAGATGAAAACCCGAATCACAAATCCATAACCATGCCAAACCCTCAAGGAACAACGGATACCAAGACGAAAACCCAAATCACAAATCCATAACCATGCCAAACCCTCAAGGAACAATGGATACCAAGATGAAAACCCGAATCACAAATCCATAACCATGCCAAACCCTCAAGGAACAACGGATACCAAGATGAAAACCCGAATCACAAATCCATAACCATGCCAAACCCTCAAGGAACAACGAATACCAAGATGAAAACCCGAATCACAAATCCATAACCATGCCAAACCCTCAAGGAACAACGGATACCAAGATGAAAACCCGAATCACAAATCCATAACCATGCCAAACCCTCAAGGAACAACGGATACCAAGATGAAAACCCGAATCACAAATCCATAACCATGCCAAACCCTCAAGGAACAAGGAATACCAAGATGAAAACCAAAATCACAAATCCATAACCATGCCAAACCCTCAACGAAAAACGGATACCAAGATGAAAACCCGAATCACAAATCCATAACCATAACCTCAACCCGCAAAATGACGAATACCGCATCAAAACCACACAAGGATACCAACACAAACAATGCACCATAATAATGGCAAGATAACATGACATCCAGAAAGAAACATACCCGCAGCTGCATCCGGCACTGGTCTGACCTCCTCTGCCGCAAGCTAATAAGCACGACCCTGAGCCCTTGGGGGCTCCGCTCCACCCTGACCTTCTCCTGAAATCCTCAAAGTGGCCGGTGCTGGAGCCTGCACCGGTCCTGCGGAAAACTGTGGACAGTTGACCCTCATATGTCCAACCTGACGACAATGATAGCAAATCCTTAAATCCTGAACCGGCGCTGACCGCCGACAATCCCTCGCATAGTGTCCCTCCTTTCCGCACTTGCGGCATGCACCACCGGACCTGCAAACTCCGGTGTGATTCCTCCCACACTTCCCACAAGTGTGGCTGCTCCGATCCCCCATCCTGGAATCAACGGTCTTAGACCGTTTCGTTGCCGGCTCCGACTGAACCGGAGCTTGCCTCAGCTCACGCAACTGCAACTCAATTTCTAACTCACGCCGCCTGGCGGCCTCCTGCAACTTCAACAATGTCTCGCACCTCTGTGCGGACACAAACTGACAGATATCTCTCTTTAGCATACTCAGATATCGGGACATTTGAGCCTGCTCCGAAGCGAACTCAGGGCAAAACATCGCCCTCTCAGTGAACATCCTGGTGATTTCCGTCACCAACTCCGAATCTTGCTTCAGCTCGAGGAACTCCCGAGCCGACCTCTCCCTCTCTACCTGCGGAACATAACGAGTACTGAACATCTCTCTGAACTGATCCCATGAAATCGCAGCCCTCTGCGCATCCAAATATGACCCCGTGGTTAACCTCCACCAATCCTTTGCCCCGAGCCTCAACAGGTTCAGAGCACACCTCACCCTCTGATAAGCAAGGCATGAACACATGAAGAAACACCCCTCCACGTCCGATAACCATCTCATAGCAACAATCGGGTTCTGAACTCCATCGAAGGTGGGAGGCTCCGTATTATCGAAGTCCCGATACTGAAAATCCCTATCAGCTCCTCCCCCTAGTGCTGCTACAGCCACTGTAGCCACCATGGCAGCCGTCTCCGTGAGAGACGCATAACGCTCATCAAAATACTCAACCATGGCGGTCTTGATCGACCCAAACAAGTCCGGCAACTCAGCCCGGAACAATGCAGCAACCTCATCATGGAGGATCTCACGAATCCTCGCATCCAACTCGCATGAGCTCATCTAACCAGTAATCTCGGACGGTACTGACCCGTCCGCAACTCCTCCTGCTGCACCTGATCCTGACCCGGATCCGCTTCCAGCATGCCTCGAAATCTCCATACTGAAAATATACTAGAAAACCTCAGACTCTTCCCACTATCCCGGGAACCAACTCTCAACCCAACCCTAGAGGTCATGGTTTCCCTGATACGCGTATGGGTCCTGTGCTTTCAGTAGTACGGGACCATACTACCTTCCACACCTACCCATATTTGTATGAAGTACTACCACAACACCCTAGAGAAACATGCATAACAACGCTCAACCCTCATCACTAGGGGAACACTGAGAATCTCCCATAAGGAACCCTAGGCTACAGGCATCCCAATCAGGCAACATTAACATGAATTCCTGAAGATCCCTAGCCTAACTCTAGCATGCTGTTCTATCAAAGCTCAATAAAACAAATGTCATGAATGGTAATTTGGGGTTACTTACTGGCTCCGGCTGATCGTACCTCCGCGTCCTCCTTTTACTTAATTTTAAAACCATTTTAATTTCTCTTTTAAAACCTTCCTCGATTTGAGACTGGAGTCACACAAGTGTTCCTCCAATTCACTCAAACCAAGGCTCTGATAACAACTTGAAACGACCGAAATTTCGAAACAATTACAACTTTTCAAATACAACCCATTTTAATAACGTTGTTACAAAAAGGTTTTCAATACATTATTTAACAAAGTATTTCCCAGGTCCATTTCATAAAACACCAACGCGAGGAACGGTACGATCACGCCTTTGCCTTGCCACAGACTCCTGAGAACCTGAAAACATAAAGACCACAACTGTAAGCCCGAAAGCTTATTGAGATACCCCCAAAATACCAACCACATATACGCCCTTCCAGGCCACAACCTTCCGGTCCAAAACATATCGCCTTCCGGCCCATAGCGTAATGCCTTCCGGCCCATAACACATAGCCTTCCAGCCCATATCATATCGCCTTCCGGCCCGCAACATAAAAAGCATACATATCATGACATAACATAAAACAACCATGCACATAACATGTAATCATATAACAGTTCACAGTTAGCAAATCGATCAACATATCACATAACATATCATTACTCTAACCAAGATACCAGCCTAGCCGATCACTAGCATAACATCACCCTACGACTCAGCCAACATACTAATTATGCACATACGCCTTTCCAGGCCATGACCTTCCGGTCCACATCGCATTGCCTTCCGGCCCACAACATGTAATGCCTTCCGGCCCACAACATGTAATGCCTTCCGGCCCATATCGTAACACCTTCCGGCCCATATCCCGCAATATCATACAACAGACAATTACTCGGATTTCCATCCGATAAAAAGGGTCGGCCTTGGTGCCTTAAACCCTATAGATATAGTGAGGATAACTCACCTTGAAACTGCCGACTGAAAAGATAACCCGAACTGCTCCGATCCCTGATACGATCTCCACCACTGGACAGCCACCAATGCACTGAACTCAAAACCATAATCAACAATTACCAAAATACCCCTGGAAACCACTGGTCAACCCTTGGTCAAAGACTGGGTCAAAGTCAACCCCTGACTGACCCTACTCGCCGAGTCAACCCTATGACTCGCCGAGTTCCCAACTCAAAACTTCACTCAATCCGCGACCTAACTCGCCGAGTCACCCCGAGACTCGCCGAGTCCAACAACTCTGAGTCCACTCGCACATAACTCACCAAGTCATCCCTCGACTCGCCGATTCATCGACTCAACCAGAAAATATTGGGACTCTTCAACAAGACTCGCCGAGTCCAAGAACAGACTCGCCGAGTCTAAGGCTATCTTCAACCTACTCGCCGAGTTGTTCATCCAACTCGTCGAGTTCCAGACCATCTTCATCCAACTCGCCGAGTTGTTCTTCCAACTCGTCGAGTCTCAGCTCGTCTTCAAGCAACTCGTTGAGTCCACCCATGTGACTCGCCGAGTACCACCGGTCTGAATCCAAACAGAAGCGTTCTAGACCATGCAATTGATCCAAAACATAGATCTAGCCTCCTACAACTCATCCATCACGTAAAGTGGCAATCTTTACGTGAATCCAAAGAGATCTATGCATTTTGCACATTAGGGCTATGGTTTGGGACAAGATAGCTTCATCGAACACTCAACACATGGACTTTCCTGCATTCCAACACTCCTCCATTCCAGATCTGAGGTAGCAACCTCAGATCTAACCTCTAGACTCGAATATCACCCAAGATAAGCTTCCCTCAAACCCCAAAATGAATCAACAAGATAACAATAGCCTAAGAACGAGATATTACCTCAAAAGAATGTAACAGCCCGGAATCTCAAGTATTGTTAAAATTATATTTTTGGTTGTTTTAAGGGGGGACTCAGCGAGTTGGAGCCAGACTCGCCGAGTAGGATCGCAGACCTGATCGCGGGTTCGCGACTGGACTCGACAAGTCCAGATAGGGACTCGGCGAGTCTGTGCTGTTTAGCGAAAACCCTAGCCGTTCAGGTTTGGGACGTATAAAGAGGACTTATTGGCCGTCATTGTTCGTTTTAGCCTTCTGAGAGGAACCCTAAACCGATTGTGTGCATCTGGAGCAAGGCTAAAGGTCATTGGTGATTTTGAAAGAGTTGTTATGCAAGGAAGAGAAGGGCTTGGCTAAAGGAACAGCAAGGGAATCACGTTCTGAGGTTTGGGGACACATAGAGTGCGTTATTCAGGTATGAATTCGGGTATACTCTGCTATGGTGATGTATTTAGAGGATTAGGGTTTATGGAACCCTTTTTGTGGATAGATTGAATGTTACCCTAGTCCCCCAAATGATTGTAACACCGTGTTGGGACCCTTGGAGGTCCAGAATACCCCCATGTCTGTGCATCTCGAGAATTGGTGAAGGTTTTGGATTGAAATCCTTATGCCTTAGGTCAACATGTGAATTATAAGTCTTGGGGTGTAGCATGAGCACCGAAATGAGGACCATACATAATGGATCAGTCTAGGAAGGCCAGACCTATGAATGGTCGGAGCAGTTCCGACCTCAGGGAGCAGTTTGAGCGGCTGCATGGCATGGACTCGCCGAGTCAGATGAGCAGACTCGGCGAGTAGCTTGAAGAATAACTGGGACTCGTCGAGTTGTTCCTCAGACTCGGCGAGTGGAGTCGGGGTGGCCCTGCGATTCTTCCAGGAGTAACTCATCGGGTCAAGGAGGATACTCGACGAGTAGAAGGGAAACCTTAGAGGATTGGAGGACGACTAGACTCGCCGAGTCGCCAGAGTACTCGCCGAGTCCGGTCGAGTTGACCGTGGACCGTTGACCAGATTTGACCCATGTGTGATTTCTTAGGGTCAGTTAACGTGGAAGATAAAAGTATTAATAAGAGATATATGATGTTATAGGGAGCTTGTAGCTCGGCGGATCAAGTACGAGGGATTTCAGGAGTTGCTAACTTTCAGTATCCGCGAGGTGAGTCTTCTCACTATACTGTACCCGGAAGGGTTTGACTGTGTGACCGGAAGGTCGGATATGATATGTGATATATGTGCTATATGTGGTAAGATAATTACTATGCGTGCTATGTATGTTTACATGGGCCGGAAGGTAATATGTATGGGCTGGAAGGCAATATGCTACGTGACCGGAAGGTCGGATATGATATGTGATATATGTGCTATATGTGGTATGTTTTATGGGCCGGAAGGCAATGTGTTATGGGCCGGAAGGCAATATGTTATGGGCCGGAAGGCGAATATGTTACGGGCCGGAAGGCGATTATGTTAAGGGCCGGAAGGCGGGTTGTGTTGTGGACCGGAAGGTCAGGGCCTGGAAAGGCGTATATGCGTAAGTTGTATATTGGGGAACTCACTAAGCTTCGTGCTTACAGTGTTTTGTGTTATGTTGTTTTCAGGTTCTTTCAGTAACACGGGATGGCACCGGCTCGATTGTACACACCAGAGAAAGAGTCAAGTTTTGGAGGATCCTGGTTTTCTATTCAAGTGAAAATGAAACTATGTTTTGTAATTCAATTATGAACGAGATTTTTAACAATTGTTTTAATATTAAAATGATTATTTTAAACGAAAATTTTGCCTTGAAATTTACGGTGTTACAAATTGGTATCAGAGCCTTGGTTTGAGGGATTCGGATGCGCCTTCGGGTAAATCTGGACTCAAACTGAGGAAGTAAGAAAAAGTTTTCAAATAAATAGTTTTCTAAAAGTGAATAAGAGTTCAAAGAGAAAGCAAGAAAGAGCAGTGTGTACAATCAGCCAGAGCCCGAACGGTGATTTCCCAAAATACCCTTATTTTTTTTGTGTTATGAGATATGTATGATGCACTTTATGAGATATTATTGCATGCTAGAGACAGGCTAGGTATTTCATATGTTAGGACTAGAGTGGCCTGATTTGTGATGCCTTAGCCTAGGACTCGTTGTTATATGTGTTATGTTTTGAGTATGTGATGAGTGAGAGTATCCAGTTAGAACCCATGAGGGGTAGAGTTACAGAGTTCAGTGGTACTTTCGAGGATGAGCTGAGAAGTTGGAGTTATCACATGGAGGGAGTCCTATGTATTCTTCGATGCTCGAATGCTGCTTGCTTTGTGCTTTGTGGAACTCTCGATGATGGGAGTCAGCTACCAAGTGAATATGACGATATTCAGGAGGTAGATGGCTGGCATCATTAGGAGCTCTTCAGCAGCTGATAGCAAAGAAGTGGGAGGACGACGGAAGAGCCTAGGGAATAACCCTATCCAGATGAGTGCACTGGTAAAGTAGAGGATTTCGCTGGAGAGCGGGCACGTGCGATGGGATTGGTGAAAGAGCAGGT
The DNA here is from genome assembly GCF_052625555.1 of Lactuca saligna. Lineage (NCBI taxonomy): Eukaryota > Viridiplantae > Streptophyta > Magnoliopsida > Asterales > Asteraceae > Lactuca > Lactuca saligna. Next base: position 214,096,463 of record NC_136420.1, read on the forward strand.
CGAGCAGCTACTTAGGAGCTCTGGGATGGTCCGTGTGGAAAGTATGGGTAGATGTGGCAGGTAGTATGGGCCCGTACTACTGAAAGCAGAGGACCCATACTTGATACAGGGAGCATTCTGAAGGTCCTAAGGAACGGATTGAGGAGTGATGTTATGGTTCGAGTACCATACATCGGAGCAGATTGAGGAGTGATGCTATGGTTCGAGTACCATACATCGGAGCAGGTTGAGGAGTGATGCTATGGTTCGAGTACCATACATCGGAGCAGGTTGAGGAGTGAAGCTATGGTTCGGGTACCATACACCGGAGCATATTGAGAAGGGATGTCATGGGATGAGTACCATGGTTCGTAGTGAATGATGCTTGTGATTATCTTGTTATCCGGTCATGATCGATGAGGTAGAGATCGGACGCTAGGGGTTTTAGGCCTGTAGACCCTGATTGAGTATGGAGAGGCGTTCCTCGAGAGGAAAGGCGAGTGCCTATCAGAGTATTTTGGTAAGGAGTTAAAGGGAGAGGAAAATTTCGGTTTGAGTCGAGCAATCAGTCGATAGAGGAGAGGTCACCTTCTAGGTGGGTAGTGCCATTTATGTTCGTGTGCAAAACACGAGAGGCCTGATGTTTCAGTTTTGGATTTGGGAGTACACCCTGCAGGTCGTTATCAATAATGAATTCCTCAGAGTATCAGGTAGCAGGAGTGCCGCGAGGCAGTGACTTATCGGGAGCAGACAGTCAGTTGGGACTGAGGTAGTCGAGGACCACACCACAGCTAATTGAGAATAGTAGGTTGTGTTATAGTGGTAGCAGTGGGGAGTTCAGTCGAGTTTTGCAGTGCAGAGAGTTTTCGTCTATGTTGGGAGTGGGTCCCTGTCCTTGGGACAATTCCGGCGTTGGAACATCGGTTGATGAGTTGAGGTGAGAGGAACGATGATTTTGCGGTGCAGTCTATGAGCCAGGGATGTTATTGACCAGTTGAAATGCTTAGTGTTAGATTGGTATGGGATTTGGAACGATTAGAGGCAGTCGTGATGAGAAGTTCTTGGAGAGTTAATCAGAGGTTCAGGGTATAGGGGGTTGATTGATTTCCTTAAGGGGGGAATTATCGGGTGTTGCGTAGCACTTTCCTGGAGCAGGTGCAATTTCACTGGTGAAAAAAAAATAGTCATGGGTTGGTTGTGTGCTAATTGGTGATGGTTCGAACCCTAAGTGGGGGAGAACCGGGTGCAGTATGTAAGAAAGCAAAGATTTGTCAAGAGTAGTTATAAGTGGAGTATAGAGATATGCTGTAAGAAATCATGAGACCAGAGATGTCGGTGATCGAGGAAAGGGGTCAGAGTGAGTTAATGCGGGAAGTACTAGAGGAGGAGGACGAATGTATCCATGACAGGTGATTGGTGTTGTTGCAAGTAGATAGAGAATGATTGGGCGGCCAACTCCCGGGGTTGATTTGCGTATCCTTGTTTGGATCTTGAGCGTCGGGAAAAAGAGTTTAGGAGAATTATCAGCATATTTCGTAGCGTCAGCGTTTTCTCGTATTCCAATCGAGAAATTATATGCACCGAAGTTGTAATGGGGGAAAAATGTAGATCTAATTATGGGGTTCATAGGAGATGTATTATTGTGTCTATATGATGCTTGGGGCAGGAGATCAGTGGTTGTGGCAGGATCTTGTGATGTTTTGTTGGGGTATTCTGAGATATCCGGGTATGATATCTTTATTTCGGAGTTACTTGTGAATCCTGAATTGAATCGACGTGTGGCATATCAAGTATGTGTGAATCTAGTGGGATCCCTTCGATTATGGGCATCCAGGGAGATTATTTGAGAGAGTGGATTTTCGCAAAGATGGGCATTTGTTATGTTGATTGCCTCCAGAGTCTGTGATGGATATTCGAGCCGTAGTACTCCCTACTCAGAGGGTGTTGTGATGTTGCGTGGAGTTGCAGTACTCACTAGATGGCAAGAGAATTTCGATGTTGGAATGTTTTCGAGCAGTGCATGATGTGGAAGAGTTGGGTTTGAGTAGCCCTGGTATGGAGTCCTTGGAGCTTGGATGTTGAGTCGGGGGCGAGACGGGGGTCTCCGTCTCTGTCAGGAGATGCGGGGAGATACGCAGGGAATATGCGGAGCAGAAACCAGAGATTTGAGTTGAGACGATCCTCGGTTGGATTGTATTTTTCTCGCATGAGGAAAAGAGGATTTCGTGACTTGCGTGTCACTGGGCCGGGATAGTGGTCACGGGGAGGAAGTTAGTGGGACACTTGGATCATGATATGGGTGACGTTGGGGGCTCAGCTGTGGAGCCAAAAGCTGATCTGGTACTCAGTCTTGAAGAGGAATATGAGAAAGGAGATTATCCTGATGACATCTATGGACACTTTAGAGAGAGTGAACGATTCAGACGCTCGAAGACATGCTTCGGGCATGTGTATTAGATTTTGGAGGAAGCCGCGGTACGTATTTATCCTTGGTTGAGTTGTCCCATAACAACAGCCATCATTAGTGCATTGGTATGCCGCCCTTTGAGCTGTTGCATAGGAGGTGGTGTCGGACCCTCATTTGCGGAGGAGAGGTAACGCATGGACCCGAGAGTCCTTGCGAGCAGATCCAGAGCATGTGCGATACATGGAGTAGTGGCAAGGTCGTCAAACGGATTTCCCTAGGCAAGGGAAGAGAAAGGTATGTTGGGGCTAGTGCAGCATGTGTATGCGATTGCAAGAGGAGAACTCGTGAGAGTTGCTCGGAGAGTGAGAATGAGTCTCTCAGTCGTTCCGAAATGGACAAAGTGGGCTTTGGATCGGGGATCCGGTGATCCACGGTTTCCTAACCCTTATGGGCCGAGTGATCATTGAGAATTAGAGCAGAGTTGCATCTTGGGTAATTCTCGGTTACAGGGAGTGGTGGGCAGTACAGAGATCGTGCTTCAGTCGACAGAGCAGATTTAGCAGGTTAAACAGAGGTTATAGATCGCCTAGAGCCGACAGAAAAGTTATGCAGGCAGACGCCGGTCCGAGTTGAGTTTCAGGTCGGCGACTTCGTATTCCTGAAGGTCTCTCCTTGGAAAGGAGTGATTCGATTCAGGAAGAAGGGCAAGTTGGGGCCCCGGTATATTGGACCTTTTCGTGAGATTGCGAGGGTAGGACGGGTGGCCTACCGTTTGGAGCTGCCAACGGAATTGAGATAGATCCACGACGCTTTTCATGTGTCGCAATTGAAGAAGTGTATAGCCGATGAGTCAGTAGTGGTTCCACTAGAGAACATTTAGGTGGATGCGAGCCTGAATTTTGCTGAGAGACCAGTGACCATCAGGGACCGGAAGATCAAGGTTCTGAGGAACAAGGAGGTACCTCTGGTGTTGGTTCAGTGGCAACCCCGGAAGGAATCGGAAATGACTTGGGAGCCGGAACGTGAGATGCGGGAGCAGCATCCGGAACTATTTTCAGAGTGAGACTTCGAGGGCGAAGTCTGATTCTAGTGGGGGAGAATTGTAACAGCCCGGAATCTCAAGTATTGTTAAAATTATATTTTTGGTTGTTTTAAGGGGGGACTCGGCGAGTTGGAGCCAGACTCGCCGAGTAGGATCGCAGACCTGATTGCGGGTTCGCGACTGGACTCGACGAGTCCAGATAGGGACTCGGCGAGTCTGCGCTGTTTAGCGAAAACCCTAGCCGTTTAGGTTTGGGACGTATAAAGAGGACTTATTGGCCGTCATTGTTCGTTTTAGCCTTCTGAGAGGAACCCTAAACCGATTGTGTGCATCTGGAGCAAGGCTAAAGGCCATTGGTGATTTTGAAAGAGTTGTTGTGCAAGGAAGAGAAGGGCTTGGCTAAAGGAACAGCAAGGGAATCACGTTCTGAGGTTTGGGGACACAGAGAGTGCGTTATTCAGGTATGAATTCGGGTATACTCTGCTATGGTGATGTATTTAGAGGATTAGGGTTTATGGAACCCTTTTTGTGGATAGATTGAATGTTACCCTAGTCCCCCAAATGATTGTAACACCGTGTTGGGACCCTTGGAGGTCCAGAATACCCCCATGTCTGTGCATCTCGGGAATTGGTGAAGGTTTTGGATTGAAATCCATATGCCTTAGGTCAACATGTGAATTATAAGTCTTGGGGTGTAGCATGAGCACCGAAATGAGGACCATACATAATGGATCAGTCTAGGAAGGCCAGACCTATGAATGGTCGGAGCAGTTCCGACCTCAGGGAGCAGTTTGAGCGGCTGCATGGCATGGACTCGCCGAGTCAGATGAGCAGACTCGGCGAGTAGCTTGAAGAATAACTGGGACTCATCGAGTTGTTCCTCAGACTCGGCGAGTGGAGTCGGGGTGGCCCCGCGATTCTTCCAGGAGTAACTCGTCGGGTCAAGGAGGATACTCGACGAGTAGAAGGGAAACCTTAGAGGATTGGAGGACGACTAGACTCACCGAGTCGCCAGAGTACTCGCCGAGTCCGGTCGAGTTGACCGTGGACCGTTGACCAGAGTTGACCCATGTGTGATTTCTTAGGGTCAGTTAACGTGGAAGATAAAAGTATTAATAAGAGATATATGATGTTATAGGGAGCTTGTAGCTCGGCGGATCAAGTACGAGGGATTTCAGGAGTTGCTAACTTTTAGTATCCGCGAGGTGAGTCTTCTCACTATACTGTACCCGGAAGGGTTTGACTGTGTGACCGGAAGGTCGGATATGATATGTGATATACGTGCTATATGTGGTAAGATAATTACTATGCGTGCTATGTATGTTTATATGGGCCGGAAGGCAATATGTATGGGCTGGAAGGCAATATGCTACGTGACCGGAAGGTCGGATATGATATGTGATATATGTGCTATATGTGGTAAGTTAATTGTTATATGTGCTGTGTATGTTTTATGGGCCGGAAGGCAATGTGTTATGGGCCGGAAGGCAATATGTTATGGGCCGGAAGGCAAATATGTTACGGGCCGGAAGGCGATTATGTTAAGGTCCGGAAGGCGGGTTGTGTTGTGGACCGGAAGGTCAGGGCCTGGAAAGGCGTATATGCGTAAGTTGTATATTGGGGAACTCACTAAGCTTCGTGCTTACAGTGTTTTGTGTTATGTTGTTTTCAGGTTCTTTCAGTAACACGGGATGGCACCGGCTCGATTGTACACACCAGAGAAAGAGTCAAGTTATGAAGGATCCTGGTTTTCTATTCAACTGAAAATGAAACTATGTTTTGTAATTCAATTATGAACGAGATTTTTAACAAGTGTTTTAATATTAAAATGATTATTTTAAACGAAAATTTTGCCTTGAAATTTACGGTGTTACAAAGAACGCCCCATCCTGCAAGGAACTCAAATCCAAGCAAAGCCCCTTGCTCCACACCTTCAAACTTCCAAACTTTCTTCAACAAATACTTCTCCAAGCCCCAATCCACTCAAAAATGGTGCTTTTCCACTATTTTAGGGTTTCAGGGACTCAATGGGTGATAAGAGGCTGGGGAGGAAACATAATGCTCTTTATATAGGGCTCAACCCTGAGAATTAGGGTTTTCTCCACGCAGCGCCTACTCGCCGAGTCGGCTATTTATCAAGCGACCAAGTCGCGACTCTACTCACCAAGTCCATCCATGGACTCGACGAGTCACTCTTTCCCAAATTACACTTTTAGCCCTTCCACTCAACTCTTGAAATTTCGGGATGTTACAGTAAGGGTACACTTCCAGGTTCATACGTACAAGTTACATCATTAGTAAGTTACCATAAGGCTAGCACAGGAGAATACTAATACTATTACTAGAACAAAGAAACATACAATGAGTCAGTTCATTCATGAGTCAGTTCGAGTAGTACACACAATACATTGCTATACATGCTAGATAGAGAGAACTTAGATTACAGCTAGCACACGCAGAACATTTCAGTACACACAGGCTAGATAGAGGAAGATTACACTTTTAGTTAGCACATTTATTACATATACGTTTATGCAGTTATGTGAACCATTGAGCGGGTCATGGCACTTCCTGCCACGACCGTTCTTGTATCCCAAATCTCCTTAATTGGAGAGCGTATGAGTTTGCGTATAGATCTATACTAGATTGACTATCCTACACCTTATTGCTCGCTACAGTGGGACTTGCAAGTCTACGGGTGCCAAATGTCATTTGTTACGGCGTCTTACATCGTCGTTTTACTAGATTCGGTAGAAGGATACAGGTCTATCACATGTTATTTGAAAACACCTTTTTGTATTAAGGTAGTTGGTACCACGGTAGTCACTTATTACAAATACTACGGTACGATAATATTTTCCCATTACATTCACTTCGTGAATATTCACACGATGCACGGTAATGTAGTAACTATATTTTTGGTTAATGATAGTCAGAATTTGGGAAACAAACTCTAACAAGAGACATATACACGAACACAAGATGCCTTGGTAGAAGGCTACAGTTAGTAGAAAACATAGGGTTTTCTAGGAGAGTCCAAATATTATACAAAACATTGTACAAAACATTTTACAGAAACATCTTTCAAACGTTTTCATACAAACTCAGACATTAATATACTTATGATCTCACCAGCAATAAGTTGATACTCACTTTCAAAATAACTTGTATTCTCAGGTCACCACTAGACAGGTACAGGTGCCAGGCTTCTGAGAAGATGGAGTTCGTTCAAGACTCATCTTTTATTTTGATAAGTATATTTTTGGTGTCTATAACTTTGATAGAACACACATATATGAAATTATAATATTAATGCAATGGATGATGTTGTTGCTTGTTTACTACTATTCATTGTTGTGATACTGTACATGACGTCCTCCGCCCCAGAATGTTTCTGCCATTCATGGTTTTGGGGTGTGACAGATTGATATCAGAACACTATTTATAGTGAATTGAGTATATCAACCCATAAAAGATATACTAACTATAAATACATTGGGATTAAGATACTCTGACCAAGATTTTATACTTATAAATAATAAAATATTTAAGTATACAAGTCTACATTCCCATTTTGGTTGATGTAAGGCCTATTACTGTAGGCCGTTTTTCCCAAACTTTTTACATCAATAATACCAGTAATATTGACATGTACCTAATCATATGGGAATTATTATCCAAGTATAATCATCTATTAGTTTAGATCTTCATTCAATCGTATTGTTGGACTATGGGGAGTTAGTCCATGAGTCATTCTCACCGATTCTTCCATAAAAATTCTTATCAATGCTTTCATCTTCATAAACTTATAGATCAAAGATGTCGCCTTGTAGAAATCCAAGGAGAAACCCAAATAACGAAACACCACCTCCTCCACCTCCACAACCACCTACTCCTCAGTTTGACACGACAGCTCTAAATGTTGTCGTAGCTGCGGCTGTGGCTTTCGCCATGGCCCAATATCATTCATCTAGTTCCACTGGAGGAGGAACCCTTGTTCAGTCGGTTCAGATTGAAGTTCCTGTACGCTCGAGAGAGTGCTCCTATAAGGACTTCACGAACTGCAAGCCATTATCCTTCAATGGGACTGGCGGAGTCATTGCCCGCTCGCAATGGTTCGAGAAAACCGAAACGGATTTCAAAATCTGCTCTTGTTCCGAGGATAGCATGGTGAAGTACGCTGCTTGCACCTTTGAAAATAAAGCCCTAACATGGTGGAATAGCCATGTAAAGTCACTATCTCTAATAGTGGCAAATGATATGGGATGGGGATCTTTAAAATACCTCATGATTGAGGAATACTGCCCGAGGGGCGAGATCCAAAAGCTGGAGGAAGAACTGTGGGGCCTAACCATGAAGGGCTCTAACGTAGTCACCTACACCGCCAGATTCTACGAACTGGTGGCCCTCTGTCCCAACATGATTCCTTCAGAGGGAAAGAAGATTGAAATATACATATGGGGACTGGTGCCCCTATACCAAGGAAATGTTTTGGCATCACACCCCACTACATTTGATAGTGCTAAGCGATTGGCATAGTGGCTCATAGACCATGGGATTCGTACCCCGGCCGCAACAACTACCCTTGCCATCTCAGAACCTACAAGAACCGCTGATTCCATGCGGAAGTTTTGGGATGATAAGAAGAAGGCTAAGGCTGCCAAGAAGAGGCAAGTCGTGGCAGTACATGCTGCGATAACACCTGCCGCTGCTGCTCCGATAAAGCAGTATGTTGGAAGTTTGCCTAAGTGCAACAAGTGCAACTTCCATCACGACGGCACCTGTCGGGTGATGCAGTGTCTAAACTGGAACGGGAAGGGGCATACATCCCGTTTCTGTAAAGCTCTGGCGAGACCAATCAACCAAGCCCCCGGTGCTAGAGTGGGCCAAACTTGCTACAGATGTGACAAGGTAGGCCACTTCAAGAGGAACTGCCCAAAGGCAGGGTTTGCCGATGGAGCGGAAAGAGTTCTGGCCATAGGCCATGAGGAAGCGGTTGCCGACCCCACAGTGGTTTCCTCCTTGATAACTCTTATGCATGCATTCTATTTGATAAAAATTTGCTCACTTACTTAGGCAAAAATCACGAGAACTTAATGAACTGTTCACTGTGGAAATGGCTAATGGAAAGACAGAGAGAACTAGCAGTATATTCATAGGGTGTACCTTAACTTTAGATAACCATTCATTTTCTATCGATCTTATGTCGGTCTCAATTAAAAGTTTCGACATCATTATTGGCATGGATTGGTTGAGTCTTCATCGTGCTGATATCATGTGTTACGAAAAGGCTGTTCGCCTTAATCTTCTGTCTGGCGGAACCTTAGTAGTTTATGGTGACAAACCCGGCACGAACCTTCATATCATCTCGAGTATCCAAGCTCATAAATTCTTACGAAAGGAATGTACAACATTCCTTGCTCACGTGGTCGATGTGAGCCAAGAAATGAAAGACATCCAGAACATTCTAGTAGTACGCGACTATCTAGACATCTTTCTAGAAGAACTCCCAGGATTACCTCCGCAACGTCAAGTCGAGTTCCGAATCGACTTAGTTCCAGGGGCTACCCCAGTAGCAAAATCGCCCTATCGTCTAGCACCTGCAGAGATGCAAGAACTGTCCGGTCAACTTAACGAACTGCTCAGCAAGGGCTTTATAAGACCAAGCTTCTCACCCTGGGGAGCTCCAGTCTTGTTCGTCAAGAAGAAAGATGGATCGTTTCGCATGTGCATCGACTACAGGGAGCTCAACAAACTAACGGTCAAAAATCGTTATCCATTACCTAGGATCGATGATTTGTTTGACCAACTGCAAGGGGCGAGCTTCTTTTCAAAAATTGACTTAAGATCTGGATATCACCAATTACGATTACTAGAGGAGGATGTTCCAAAGACAGCCTTCCGAACTCGTTATGGGCACTACGAATTCGTAGTGATGCCATTCAAATTAACAAACGCGCCCGCGGTATTCATGGACTTAATGAATTGGGTGTGTCATCCTTACTTGGATCATTTTGTCATCGTTTTCATTGATGACATACTTATCTACTCTCGTAGTAAGGAGGAGCATAGTCAACATCTGTGTCAAGTCCTCGAAACTTTACGGTTGGAGAAGCTCTATGCGAAGTTCTTGAAATGTGAATTTTGGATTCGACGAGTCGAATTCTTAGGGCACGTGGTTAACAAAGGGGGGAATACACGTGGACCCTTCCAAAATCAAGGCCATTGAGAACTGGTCAGCACCGAAGATACCTACGGAAATTCGTCAATTTCTAGGCCTCACTGGCTATTATCGCAGGTTCATTCAGAACTTCTCCCGCATAGCGAAACCTCTTACAACACTAACCCAGAAGGATGTGGCCTTTGATTGGGAAGAGAAGCAGGAAAGAGCGTTCCAAACGCTCAAACGAGCCTTGTGCACCGCACCAATACTATCCCTTCCCGAAGGAATAGAAGACTTCGTAGTCTATTGCGATGCATCGAATCAAGGGCTCGGATGTGTTCTGATGCAACGGGGAAAGGTCATCGCCTATGCCTCGAGACAGCTAAAGACACATGAAGTCAACTACACAACCCACGATCTTGAACTAGGAGCAGTTGTGTTTGCTCTGAAAATATGGAGACATTACTTGTATGGAACGAAGAGCACTATCTTTACAGAGCACAAGAGTTTACAACACATCTTCGACCAGAAAGAGCTCAACATGAGACAACGACGGTGGGTTGAGCTACTCAGTGATTACGAATGCGAAATTCGTTATCATCCGGGTAAAGCCAACATAGTAGCTGACGCCCTAAGTCGGAAGGAATATTCTGGTCATAGGGTCAAATCATTGACCATGACTTTCCATTCACACTTGTCCACTGAAATTAAGGCGGCTCAGCTTGACGCTTTGAAGCCTGAATATGTGGCAGGTGAATCCCTAAGAGGGATGGATAAGAACTTGGAGGTTAAGGGTGACGGAGCTTACTATTTCATGGACCGGATCTGGACCCCGAACCTAGGTGGTTTCAGAAACTTGGTCATGAACGAGGCGCACAAAACTCGTTATTCTGTACATCCGGGATCATATAAGATGTATCTGGACCTCAAAAAGTTATACTGGTAGCCTAACATGAAAACAGAGATTGCTACCTTCGTGAGTAAATGCCTTACTTGCGCAAAGGTCAAGGTCGAATACCAGAAACCATCTGGTCTGTTACAACAGCCGGAGATACCAGAATGGAAGTGGGAGCAGATAACTATGGATTTCATAACCAAGTTGCCCAAGACGATGGGTGGACTTGATTCCATATGGGTCATCGTCGATAGACTGACCAAGTCTGCACACTTCCTACCGATCAAAGAAACAGACAAGATGGAGAAGCTTACAAGGACTTACATTAAGGAGATTGTAAGACTGCATGGAGTTCCTTTATCCATTATCTCGGACAGAGATAGTAGATTCAGTTCGAGGTTCTGGCAGTCATTACAAAGTTCCTTAGTAACTAGGTTGGACATGAGTACAACCTACCATCCGTAGACCGACGGGCAAAGTGAAAGAACTATCCAGACCTTGGAAGATATGTTGCGAGCCTATGTGATCGACTTCGGGAAAGCATGGGATACTCATTTACCCCTTGTCGAATTTTCCTATAACAACAGTTATCACACGAGCATAAAGGCTGCTCCATTCGAAGCCCTCTATGGCCGAAAGTGCAGATCCCCTCTGTGTTGGGCTGAGGTGGGTGATACCCAGTTAGCTAAGGGACGAGTTCCTGAAAGCACTCTCACAGGTCCGGAAATCATACGAGAAACGAAGGAGAAGATCGTTTAGATCCGTGAACGATTGAAAGCCTCCAGAGACCGACAGAAAAGCTACGCTGATAAACATAGGAAACCGTTGGAATTCCAGGTGGGCGACCGCATTCTATTGAAGGTCTCACCCTGTAAGGGCTTAATCCGCTTCGGAAAGCGTCGAAAGCTAAATCCAAGGTACATTGGACCTTTTGAGATCCTCGTAAGAATCAAACCTGTAGCTTACAAACTTAACTTGCCACGCGAACTCAGTAACGTACATCCTACCTTCCACGTCTCGAACTTGAAAAAGTGTCTGTCCGACGAGACTCTTGTTATTCCACTCGACGAGATCGAGATCAATGAGGGCCTCAACTTCGTGGAAGAACCAGTAGAAATCATGGACCGAGAGGTCAAGCAAACGAAACAAAGTTGTATCCCGATAGTGAAGGTTCGCTGGAACGCCAAACGAGGACCTGAATTCACTTGGGAACGAGAGTATCAGATGAAGCTAAAATATCCTCATCTTTTCGTTTAGTTATTTGTAACTTCTTATTTTCTTAAATTCTAATTTCGGGACGAAATTCCTTCTAACGGGGGGATGATGTGACAACCCGAAATTTCCATTCTGCACGAACTTTATAAGGTCAATAGAAGTATTAACAGTCACAGTAAATTTTCAGACTTTTAGGTATAAGTTTGAGTATTTCGGGATTTACACTTAAGGAGATATCAGGAGAGTGGATGCACTAGGGTTTTGTGCAACACTATTATTCCAAAACTCTATTACATTAGAGTTCATTGCGGGAATAAAAATATTTTCTGCCAAAAATCTCAGGACTATAAATATGAATCTTAGCCAAATTATCTCATTTGTTACATTTCCAACTAGAGAAAAACCATTTTCTCTCTCATGGATCTTTGGGTTTTCATCCCAAATCGTGAGTACCCTTCTCTAGTTACATTATATGGCTTATAACATGTTTAATAACCTCGATTACATAGCAAAACTGCAAGATTCGGGAGTTTACCGCCCAAGAACATCTTCGGGAGTAAACTCCTATATGAGGCTTATATGATGCCTACTAACTTCCACATGTTAAATAACGACCATAGGCTTGTATGTAAGTGTACTTAAGACAAGAAAACATCAAAGAAACACCCAAGTTTAGGTGTTCACGGCCCAAGGAATTCTTGGACCGTGAACTCCACAAACAAGGACCAAAGGGTGATTTTAATACTCCTAAAGATTTGGACAATTACCTAGGTTTACTCCTACCTAAATTAAGGACTTAAACACATCCAAAAACCCCACTTTTGAGAGTTTATGACCCTATGATTGCGCTTGGGCCGTGAACATCAAATTAAGACACCAAAGTGTGCCTAAGGCCTCCATTTGCTTAGGGTAAAAGTCTAGAACCTATCCTACATGTGTATGAGACTTGAAAGCATCAAAACCACCCTTCCATAAGAGTTTACAACAGTAAAATCAAAGGGATTTGTCCTTTGTGCCGTAAACTCCTCAATGGAGTGTATCTATGCCCTAAACACTTCCAAGAATTAATCCACCAAGTTGGAATACTTCTAGGGATCATTTAGAACATCAAAACACCAAATGTCACCAAGCTTGAGATTTCATGACCGTAAACTCAAGGGTTTACAACCGAGAACTCCTTGTGTGATGGCCATGGAAGAGTAAACTCAAGTATAGGGTCCTTTGGAACCCTAAACCCAAGTGCCTTGTCCCACAATAGCTTAGATGCAATCCTTAGGACTTATAACACTTATATCAAGTGTTTATTATGTTCCAAGATGTCTTAACATTATCAATTAGTAGTTTAAGACTAATTGGATACATATATGTGGTATTATATGTTAACTATGGTTATAAAGTGTGTTCAAGACTTCACTTGTCACCTAGCGATCCTACATCTTCAGTTCATCCATACCACTCACTACAGGTGAGTTCATACCCATTAACCAATGATTTAAATATTTTTAAATGCTTTATGGGGGGGGCGGGGAATACAAGTTAAATACTTATAGTTATTACATCAATCACATGTGATTAATAACTACAAAACCAATGATTTCTTACCGTTCAAACTGTTTATCAGACCGTATTGTTTCAAACTGTTTTACAAACTCTTTTACTTGTCAAATACTTTTACTTAAACTCTTTAATACTTATTATCAATTGCATGTCTATGTATGTATACTTATATAATAAATGTTTAAAAGGCTTAGGAAGGCCTGCCCGCCCTATTTCCTTTTCGCGCTTGAGATGTGGTCTGGTGGGACATCGGGTATCCATCCGAAGATCATTTAAATATTAATTATATATCATGTGTACATATATAGTCTTAAAGTTCCTTCCAGTTCATTCAGTACCCTTGGGTAGCAAGGGTACACTTCTAGGTGCATACGTAGCACTTACATAATTAGTAAGTTACCATAGGGGTAGCACAGGAGAATACTAATACTATAACTAGAACAAAGAAACATACAATGAGTCAGTTCATTCATGAGTCGGTTCGAGTAGTACACACAGTACATTGCTATACATGCTAGATAGAGAGAACGTACATTATAGCTAGCACACGCAAAACATATCAGTACACACAGGCTAGATAGAGGAAGATTACACTTTCAGTTAGCACATTTATTACATATACGTTTATGGAGTTATGTGAACCATTGAGCGGGTCATGGCACTTCCTGCCACGATCGTTCTTGTATCCCGAATCTCCTTAATTGGAGAGTGTATGAGTTTGCATATAGATCTGTACTGGATTGACTATCCTACACCTTGCTACTCGCTACAGTGGGACTTACAAGTCTATGGGTGCCAAATGTCATTTCTTACGGCGTCTTACATCATCGTTTTACTAGAGTTGGTAGCAGGATATAGGTCTATCACATGTTATTTGAAAACACCTTTTTGTATTAAGGTAGTTGGTACCACGGTAGTCACTTACTACAAATACTACGGTACGATAATATTTTCCCATTACATTCACTTCGTGAATATTCACACGGTGAACGGTAATGTAGTAACTATATTTTTGGTTAATGATAGTCAGAATTTGGGAAACACACACACTCTAACAAGAGACATATACACAAACACAAGATGCCTTGGTAGAAGGCTACAGTTAGTAGTAAACATAGGGTTTTCTAGGAGAGTCCAAACATTATACAAAACATTGTACAAAACATTTTATAGAAACATCTTTCAAACGTTTTCATACAAACTCAGACATTAATATACTTATGATCTCACCAGCAATAAGCTGATAGTCGCTTTCAAAATAACTTGTATTCTCACGTCACCACTAGACAGGTACAAGTGCCAGGCTTTTGAGAAGATGGAGTTCGTTCAAGACTCATCTTTTATTTTGATAAGTATATTTTTGGTGTCTATAACTTTGATAGAACACTCATGTATGAAATTATAATATTAATGCAATGGATGAAGTTGTTGCTTGTTTACCACTATTCATTGTTGTGATACTGTACATGACGTCCTCCGCCCCAGAATGTTTCCGCCATTCATGGTTTTGGGGTGTGACATTTATACTCTACATTTGATAGCTTTTAGAGTTCCCAGTCTAGGACCGAAAACACCATGTTTTTGGTGGTGTTTGGACCAAAATCACCATGTGATTTTGATGGGCTTAATGAGGATTTTTGTCAGCTTGGGCTTGCGCTTGTTAAGGCTTTGTACTAGGTTTGTATAAATAGCATTTCATCCGTTTAGGAGTTTCATTTGTTAATTATTACTAGATTCGACTGTTAAGAAGTTCTTGGTATAGCAGGTGATTTCAACAAATAAATTTTGTGCATTAAGAGTTATTTGTGTGTTCTTGAATCACTATCTGATTTATATTATGCATTCTTTAGATAGTTTGATTGATATCATGTTGATCTAAGTGTTTTGGGACTTACAATTGGTATCAGATCAAGGATGGGTATCGTTCGAATTGACCAAATATTATTCGTTTCTTGGAGTTTTTCTTGGTGTTTTTGAGTTTTTTTGACGAAATTATTGTCGTTGTTCTTCGTGTTCTTCTCTATTTTAAAGATTTTGATTGAATTTGGTCTTAATTAATTACCAATTTCGTGTTTTTGGTATTTTGGGAGTCTTCGGTCAAAAATTAGGATTTCTAGGCGGTAAACTCAGGTTCTCGGTTAGGTTTAAGAGTTCTAGACGGCAAGCTCAGGTTCTCGGTTAGGCTTGAGAGTTCTCAGTGGCTAGCTGATTGATTTCGGTTAGGGCAACTACTCCGACTCAACTTCGGATATATCGGTCTCAGCCTCGTAGTTCTCGACTGCGAATCTGTGCTCTTGGCTCTGCATTCTCGGTTCAGCTTTTCGGTTGTATGATTTCGACTAAGGTTCTCGGTCAAGAAGCCTAGTTCTCGGTAAACTATTTTTGGTAAAACTGTTTGACTTTCTTGGTTTTCAGTCAAAATCAAATTACACAATCAGGTTCCTTTTGGTAAATTAAGAGTTCTTACAATAGTACCAAAGAGGTTAGTGAAACTTTTTGTACTCAAGCCTGTAGTGATACATTTAAACATTATCGCGATCCACATGATTTATTAATTAGGGAATTGAGGACCTTAAATTTGAAGGATATACTCTCAGAAAGGCCCAAAACCCCTTAAATGAAAATTAGAGGCTCAAACCAAAGATATAAAAAGATTTAAGGAAGAATGCATCACTAAATGTGAACATTATGATTATGTTCAAGAAAAGATTGCCAATCTAACTGTCGAGCTTGACACATTAACAATTAAGTTTGTAGATGTTGAATTTGACTTTAAGAAATTTGATATGTCAAGTGAGAAAGTTAAATCAATGATAGAGAAGCAATTAAAGTGGAGAGATAAACAGGGTACAGGTTTGGGGTATCATAGTGTACCACCTCCTTTAAATTATAACTATTCTCTACCCCTTGAAACCAAAGAGATGGAGACACTTGTACAATATGGTCAGCCTACTGAAACTGTTTCAGTTAAGAATGAATAATCTGGCCCATTTAAGAGTACTAATGTGAACGACACAAATGATTTTACTTCATGTGCAGATAAAGTAACAGTGCAAGGTGGGCATGAGCAGAACAAAAATAATTCTAGTTCTGCTGAAAATGATCAAAAACTTGTGATGATGATACTCCAACTATTGAAAAAGTCAAGCCATAAAAATATGTTAAACAGTCTAATAAATGTTCATGTTCTTGTTCTTGTGGAAGTTGCTTGTAACAAACTTCATTTGGACAAGGACCCTGTCACAATCTTATTTATTTGAAAAGATAGACTTGTTTTAACTGTGGGACTCCCTGTCACATTGCTAGAAATTGCCCACATCGTTCATACGTTCCCTACTATGAGCAAGACTGACAAAACGCGCCAAGGGGGAGATCTTCCAAAAGAAATCCTTTGAGGTCACGTTCATGCAATGGTGATTGGAATGCTAAAAAAAGGCCAAAAATCAAACTCCCAAGGACAAAAAGGCATCTCGGACAAGAAGCCTAATTCGAGAGATGGTTCATCCATTTCAAAATCGATGAGGTCAAATTCATCTCAATAATTGTCCTCTAGCTCACACTTATAATACAAGCCTAAATCGAAAGGCAGTCATGTTCGAAAGGTAAGCAAAAAAGGTCCTTTTAGGTCCAACAAGAAAGTACCCAAACCTAATTCCCAATGGGTTCCCAAAGGTCACATTTCAAAAGCGTCCAAAATTTCTGTAACTTCTTTATGTTCTTTATCTGATAAATAGGATATGTCATGGAAAAGAGTATCTTGTGTAGATAGTAATGGTAAACCAAGTTTCAAAATGGAATGGGTTCCTAAAACCAATTAATCCTGCACTTTGTTCTAGAGCAGCTATGGAGGAATATCATCAGACTTTGGTATGTTAATAGTGGTTGTTCCAGGTACATGATAAGGGACGTCTCTCAACTGAATGACATTCAGAACTTTAATGGAGGGCATGTGTCCTTTACGGTAAGGGAGAAAGAAAAGATCACACAAATGGGGATCGTATTTAATGGTGTGTTGAATTTTGAATATGTTAACTTTGTTCTGAAATTGAAACACAGTTAAGGCTGAATATGTTATTCTCTCTTCATGTTGTTCTTAGGTCATCTGGATGCAACTTCAATTGCTGAATTACGGTTTGAATTTTCTGACTCTTCTCTTCTCTGTAATAATAATGCTGATTTTTTTATCATTCAAAAACCTAATTTTCTTAAAACCAAGCTCGTGCTTGTGGAATTTCTTAAGATGATACGTTTTGAAGACTGAAATTTCTTTTCATTTTATTTAGTATTTCTTATTTTCTTCCATTTTGTGTTACTTTTATAAAAAAAAAATTGTGAAAATCCTTTGGGAAGTGTTATGATTTAGTGATAAAGGGCAAACAAAATTCGTGTAAAGCACTAAAGCTGAATTATCTACACTATGTGTTCAATGTGTTTGTAGGCATAAAGGACTAACACTAATGGACTAGACATTGTGGACTCAATTGAACTTAGAAAAACTCATTTGAACTGACAATACGATGCTTGGATAGATTTAACAGTAAAATAGACAAGGAGGCCTACGACATAAATTGAAGCTAACTATCATTTGGATCTGTGGCTCAACACTTCATTAGCGTATAGACTTGTGTCCTTAATTTTGGTATTGATAAGGGGTGACTAAGGTGTTCTGATAAATTGGGTCTGCTTAAATTTGTTATTCTTTCTTTCTTAGTCATACATATGTTGTCCCCTTTATGTGATCAAAAGATCCGACCTAGGACACAACATATGCACTCTAATGATGTTCACTGCTTTAAAGTCGGTATACTGTCTTCTACAAATTATCTACTCTCTATGTTAGTCATATGTTGTCCTCTCTGCGTGATCGGTAGATCCAACCTGGGACACAACATATGCATTCTACAATGATTATCTACTCACCTAAAGTGGGGAACATGTTCTAGTGTACTAACATTAACTACACCCATAACTAAAGGCTGACTGGTAGATTTTACTGGCTAAATTTAAGTGGTCAATGATATCCTTGATTGTCGTTAGAGAAAATGGTCAATCTTGGAATATAGTAGCTATCTATTGTCACTCATAATCTGTCCCGAAAAGGTTCTTTGTGTTTAACTGGATCACAATATTAATGATTGAATACAGCTTTTTATGAATGTATGTGCTGATAAACCTCATTAATTTGCTCTATAACATTTTATCCCAAAAGTTTTTGCAATGAATTACATTTTTATTTTTATTTAAATTTGTACATATTTTCATTGTTATGCATAAATTTAGGGCGAGAATTAAAACCAAATAAAAATCATAAAATTAAAAAAAAAAATCAATAAATATTTTTATTTCTGTTTTTATTTCTAGAAAAATCAAAATCCAAAAATATTGTTTTTGAGAGTATTTTAATTTTAATTTTTATTCTTAATTATTTTTATTATGTGCTAAGTTTATTTGTTTATTTATTTATTTATTTATTTATTTATTTATTTATTTATTTATTATTATTATTATTATTATTATTATTATTATTATTATTATTATTATTATTATCTCAAAATTTGCATTTGTCTTAAAACGGCATTCAAACGAAGAAGAGACTCAAGGAATCTGTATCGGAATTTTCTGAACAAGGAGAAAAATTTGGAAAGGAATTGACGGTCATTACACTTCACACTACTTTCACAAGGAATTGAAGGCTTGAAACTGTATAATTTGTCAGTTAGGCAGTATATTTCTAAGAACTATCATATTTAAGGAATTGAAAGTTTAAAACTGTACAAATTGTCAAAATTAGTCTTGTGAGTTATCTGTACCTAAGAACTATCATGGCACCAAGGTGATTCACCCAACCTGGGAATTAGGTATCGCTGACCATCTCGTCCAGGGTCTTAACATTCTTTTTGTCATGCAAAACTACAGAGACTCAAATGTATTCTCATATACATTCTTCGCACGTAAGGAATTAATGGTTATTGGCACTAGGGTGATGCACCTTACAAGGCATGAGTATCGTTGAACGTCTCGCCAAAGGGCCTTGACCTCGTGTCATAGGATGGTTTTGTGATTTTTTTTTAATTAACTCTCACTGGCACTAGAATGGTACACTCAGCTGAGATTCAGAAACCATTGAACGTCTCGCCAAGGGACAAGTTAACTTGTTAGGTTTAAAAATTGTATTGAGATATTTGATCTAGGATATGCAGGGGCTAACATCAAAAATAGGCATGAGTAGTTCTCCGATACTCAACAAATTTCAGTGCGTTCCTCCATGTTCACACAGGTACTGCAAGTAGCCTCCATCTAAGCCGAGGCTGGGTCCTTGAACAACTGTGGTGAGAAGGATCTTTATGACTCTATGATCCACAATGACTTTTTAGTTATGGTTACCTTTTTAAGATGCATCTATGATCAATAAAGAATATTCATTTGAAGGAACAAGAAGTGAAGATTATTTTTCAGCACACTAGCTTTCAACCCCAGAAGCAATGTGAAATTATATTTGAAGTTATGTGTCGAATTGCATTGAATCCTCCTCAATCAATTTGCTATTGTTTATGAACTTGCTGAAGTGATCCAAAAGAATCGGTCTCTCTGTAATTATATCTGAAGTATTTCAAAGCTGAAAATGCTGATTTTCAAGAACCTTTACAAGAAGCTCTCTATACCTAATGTGCGGTCAAGGTCAAATTTTTCAAAGGAAGTCCAACTACTCAAGATAAAGTCATTTATGTAGAAATTCATATGTCCATCTTGAAGTTGTGAAGAAATCGAAGATAAAAGTTGAAAGTTAAGAACAAAGAGAGTATTGAAAAAAAGCTATAAACCAAGGGTGAGATTGTTAGGACATGATTTGTGGTTTATACTTTAATTTTGATAGCTTTTAGAGTTCTTGGTCTAGGACCGAACACACCATGTTTATACGAACCTGGTACAAACCTCTAAACTCCTAAATGGCTAAAAAGCTATTTATACAAACCTAGTACAAAAGAAGTTCTTGGTGTACCAGACGATTTCAACAAATAAATCGTGTGCATTAAGAGTTATTTGTGTGTTCTTGAATCACTATCTGATTTATATTCCACATTCTTTAGATAGTTTGATTGATATCGTATTAATCTAAGTGTTTTGGGACTTACAGTTGAACATACCCAGGCGATGCACACTTCTGTGAAAGCCTTCATGGAAACAAACTTTGCATCTTACCTTCATCTTGGTGAGCACGACATGGAAGGCGTTTGTCGATTATGCAATGATTCTGATGCTGAAGACAACAACCCTGAAGGTAGCTCCTCCAATGTTGGGGTGTCACACCCCGAAAATCAAAGGCGGAAACATTTCCGGGGTGGACTTCCACGTTGTGTATCAAATCCAATGTACATAGTAATCACAGTAAACAACCATTACATTACATATATATGAAAGTTTACATTTGTTTCAAAAGTAAAGTTATACAAGATATACATATGCATCATATTAACAAAAAGTTGAGACGAGTCTTCTGAGCACTCCGTCTTCACCAAAAGAGATCACCGGGTACCTGTCTAACTTGGACCTGAGAATACAAGCGGTTTGAAAATCAGCATAAAGTTGGTGAGTTCATAAGCGGTTTTGTTTTATGAAAATGTATCGGTTTACTTTAATTTTCCGAAAAGGTTTGTTATCCAAGAAAATCCCATATTTTCCTAATTGTAAGACCAATTGTGTATCACGAAGTATAGTTTATTACACAAAACTATATATTGAAAATCTTGGGATCACTATCCCGAAAGAGATATAAGATAGTTTGACACATATGAAAATATAGATTTAAGATCATGGGACTACCATCCCGTACTAGACACGAGATAATTTGATATATATGGAAATATAGATTTAAAACCATGGGATCACTATCCCGGACAAGATATAGATTTAGACCATGGAATTATCATCCCGTACTTGATATAGATTGAAATCATGGGATTACTATCCCGTAATAGATATAGATTAAAAACCATGGGATTACTATCCCGTAATAATTATAGATTCAAAACCATGGGATTACTATCCTGTATAAGATATAGTTAAAAACCATGGGGCAAACATCTCGTACAAGTTATAGATACAAAACCATGGGATTACTATCCCATATAAGATATAAGATATATACATACTGAAAACCATGGGAATAACATCCCGTACCAGATACAAGTTCGATAGATTGAAAACCATGGGACTACTATCCCGGACTAGATACAAAATAGTTTGACAAAACCATGGGATCACTATCCCGAACAAGATATAAGATTTTAAAACCCAAGCTGTGAATAAACTTATATTAATACATGTTGTGAGTCGGGTAACCATGCTAATACGACAACGAGACCTCCTTGACGCTAGTCAGACGTCGAATGATATCCAGAAATTTGTCACCCTAGGCGTGCCCGCCTAACTATAGCTAGCAGTTAAGGTGTGGGATTGTTAGTCCCGAATAGATCTATTCACAAATTCCACGCTCTCCCTCCAGGAGACTCTGGTTACACTTCCGGGGAGGATTTACTAATCATCCATAAAGGGTAGTGACTATCTCACAAACTAGTACTAAACTATTCACAGGGTTCTCATACGATATCAACATACAGAAGATTATGAAACGTAATACAGCGAATATAGATACATACAATGAAATTATCTGACAATACATTCAAATGATACTGAGATAAACTGAATCAGACATAGTTTATCTAATAACTTTATATAGATATCAGTACATGATAAAACGAACATTAAAGAACCCCAAATTATTCCCATAATAATTTGATTAGTTTGGTTATTTCCTTAACTAAAATACATTTAGTTGTAATTGATAAATCATTCCTTATGCTCAGCATAATACATAAGGAGTAAATGAGTTTATAAGCTTGTCAGATATATTTAAAACATATCAATGTTATGATTTGAAAACAGTTATAGTTTGCTTGTATTCCCCCCTGAAAACATTGAAAAACACGGAAAAGGGCGTAGGGGTATGAACTCACCGAACGAGAAATGTGACGATTTGGATGCTAAAAGTTGATCCGGGGCTTGTAAATACACAAGGTTCCTAAGTATAATGTAAAGATACACATTTGTATCTAGTTAGGACTTAGATTGATTATTTAATAGGGACAATTGCTTCTAGTCGCGAAAACACTCCGATACAAGTGTTTGGAGGGACCCGAGTGGCATTTAGGGACACATATAGTTAGGATAATGAATTGGGACTTCAAATGAACACTCCTTAGGGAATTTACGGCCACAATAACCCTCTCCCCATGAGTTTACGGTCGTAAACTCATGGTGGGGTGAGTTATGGCAAAATTTGGCTTGAAACACTTAAGGACATTTTTCTAGGTTTGGTTCAAAGACTTGTAATGGATTTAAAACATCAAAATGACTTATTTATGGGAGTTTACGGCCTAGCATAGGCTCCTGGCCATAAACTACTTAATACTCATGAAAATGGTGTTAAATGGTGCTAAAACAAATCACATGTGATTGCTAAAATTGTTTCAAGACCTTACATGTATTTGTATGAAGTTTTGAAGGGGTTTTTGGAGTTTACGGCCATGGGGCACCTTCAATGGCCGTAAACTCTTAAAATGAAGGGTTTTGATGTGGTTAAGTCCCTTAAACCATTTTTGGTTGGTCCTATGATTTATTCCAAGGCTTTTGGTGGTGTTGGATGGCCTTCTAACACCTTAGAAATGTATTTGCACCATGTTTCATGGAGTTTACGGACCAAGCACAAGCCTTGGCCGTAAACTCACAATAATCCCTCAAAAATTATGTTTCAAGTGTCCAAATGCTAATACCAATATTCTATAATTCATATCTAAGTCATACTAGAGATTTGGAAGGGTTTAAGGTCAAGAATACCCCATAAATATGAGTTTACGGCCCAAGCATGTGCCTTGGCCATAAACTCCTTCAAATCCATCAAAAACCATGTTTTAAATGTTATAAGTCCTTTCCATGAAGCTATTAAGCCATATCTAAAGTCCATTTGTGTTTAGGAAGGGTTTTGGGGCTTAAAACCCCATTTACATGAGTTTACGGCCCAATCTTGTGCCTTGGCCGTAAACTCCTTCAAATGTCTCAAAATCCAAGTTTAAAATGTTACAAGTCCATTCCATGATGCCATCTAGCCATACCTAAGGTCCAATAGTGTTTAGGAAGGGTTTTTGTGCTCCAAAACCCATGTTATATGAGTTTACGGCCTAGGATGGTTCTATGGCCGTAAACTCATGAATATGGTCCTAATTCATTCTTTGACCTCAAATTTGAAAGCTAGGGATGTGTCACACCCCAAAACCACGAACGGCGGAAACGTTCAGGGGTGGAGGACATCATGTACAGTATCACAACAGTGTAATATAATAAACAAGCAACAACATCATCCATTTCATTATAAGTAAAGTTTTATACATGTGTGTTCTTTCATTGTAATAAGACACCAAAAATGTACAATCAAAATAAAAGACGAGACTTGTCTGCTGCGTCTTCTCACAACCTGTCCTCCGTACCTGTCTACTGGCGACCTGAGAATACAAGTTATTTTGAAAGAGAGTATCAGCTTTAAAGCTGGTGAGTTCATAAGTATATAAGTGTCATTGCTTTGTTTGTGAAAACCTACTATGAATGCCATGAAAAACCTTTACGTGAAAATGTTGAGGTAAGTATGAAATCCCTAGAAAAACCCTTATTTTCTATAAGTATGAAGTGTAGTCTTATACCAAGACCCAAATGTTTTATATAAATGAAGTGTAGTCTTCTACCAAGACTCGAATGTTTTGTATGTGTGAAATGCAGTCTTCTACCAAGACTCGGATGTTTTGTATGTATGAAGTGCAGTCTTCTACCAAGACTCGAATGTTTTGTATGTATGAAGTATTTTTCCTTTGTGTAGACTAGTACTAAAAGTGCTTAGTCTAACTCATCGTTTATGTGAAAGATATCACAAAATAAAGTAAACAGGAAAAATATGATATGGTAAGTATTGTCACTGGGTACTAAGACCAACACTACATCGCATGAAACGAAAGTTAGACCCTGAGGAACATCCGAAGAGTGTCCCCTCATCCCCTGTAGCAGTAGCAGGATGGAAGGAGGGTTAGTCCCTGCATCGATCTCTTGACGTAGACCGTCAACTTAATGATCCTCCGAAGATTCACATCTCGTCCACTGTTGCAACAGCGGGCGGAGGGATAGTTAGTCCCGTCACTGACCACAAATCAAGTGACTACCTTAGACATCCGTAGACGCCATCTCTCACTGGCGCTAATCAGTGAGATTCGGAATGGTAAGTCCCGCTGAAAACATCCCCTCGAACGGGAATAGGAAAGACAATTTATACAGTAAATACTAATAAATCATCCTCTTAGATCTAGTTCAAGTATCCAAGGTAAGTAAGTACAAATAATGTACTTATTAATAAGTGTCCCTGTCTAGAATTCATGTAAGTGTGATCATGTAACAGGTAAGTATATGTAAACATATTCATGTATCATAGAACCCTAAATACGTGTAATCATGTATCATGTAAGGCATTAGTATAGACTCATGAATGAACTGACTCTTGTTTGATATTCTCTGACTATCCCTATGATAGTTAACTAGAAAGTATATTGTTGTTCAAGTAGGTTTATGCACGGTATCTAGGAGCTTTGAACAATAATGTAAAGTGACTTAAAGTCATTATACAATTCAAAACTAATACTTCTATTGTCTAAGTATTTTAAGATAGAAAACCCTTTCACGTGACTTCCTTTGAAATATGTGAAATCTACTGAGTGAAAACATAGTTATAAAATACATGAAACTGATTTAATAACATGTTTGTTTCTACTTGTATCCCCCCCCCCCCCATTAAAGCATTTAAAATCCCTTTAAAACATTGATTACGGGGTATGAACTCACCTGTATTTGGTGATTAGAATGAACTGAGCGGTATCGGATGGCTAGGTGTCAAGCGAGGACTTGTGCACACACTACGATCCTAATGAACATATAATCACACATATATGCTCTCAATTAGACACCAAAGACTAATTGATAATGTTTAAGACATCCTAGATATAGATAACACTTTATGTAAGTGTTTTAAGCCGTAAGAACTTCATCTAAGCTATTGTGGGACAGGGTACTTGAGTTTAGGGTTTCCAAAGGACCCCATATGAGAGTGTACTCTCTCTAAACCATCACACATGGAGTTTACGGTTGTAAACTATTGAGTTTATGGCCGTAAACTCCCAAACATGTGTGTTTGGTGTGTTTTGAAGTCCAATATGCTTTCTAGAATTATTCTAACCTTGTGACTATGTTCTTGGAAGGGTTTAAGGCCTAGAAGTACTCCAAATAGGAGTTCACGGCCTAAAGGACATTTCCCTTTGGAGTTTACAGCCGTAAACTCCCTTGGGGTGATTCCTTGGTTGATTTCAAGCCTCTTGTACTAGTGGGATGTGTTCTAGACTTTTAATCCTAGCATATGAAGGCATTAGGCACCACTTAGTGCCCTTTTTAGGAGTTTACGGCCCAAGAACTATGCCTTGGCCGTAAACTCACTTGTTCATGTGATTTTGGTGTGGTTTGGTCCTTCCATTTAGTGGGTACAATTTCTTGTGAAGGGCTAGGACCTTAGGTGTCATGAAAACACCATTTGTGACCATTTACATGGAGTTTACGGCCTAGGAGAGTTCTGGGCCGTAAACTCACTTTCTTTTGTGTCATTTGAAGTGTTTAAGACTTTAAGCTACTTGGGGAATTAACCTAGATGCAAGCCTTAAAGTCCTTTAGTCCAAAAACCACCATTTAGGCCCTTGAAATGGAGTTTACGGCCTAAGAGAGTTCTGGCCGTAAACTCCCAATCTTGGGTGGTTTTGTGTGTGATTTCATGTCCCTAATGTGTTTACCTAATGTCCTAAGGCCTTATTCAAGCATCAATGTCGGTTTTGGCCTTGTTTCGGGAGTTTACCGCCCAAGAACACATTGGGGAGTAAACTCCTAGATCTCATGATTTAGCCATCTAAATCATGTTATGAGCATCTAATATGTATTATAACACTACTAGAAAGAGTGACTCACGTTTTGGTATAAAAACCCGAAGATCCGTCAGAGAGAAAATGCCTTTTCTCTAGTCAGAAATGTGAATAATGAGTTAATTTAGTTCAGAAAACTATTTATAGTCCTGAAATATTTTGGCAGAAAATATTTTTATTCCTGAAATGATCCCTAATAAATTAGAGTGTTGGAATAACAGTGTTGCACCAAACCCTAGGTGCACACACTCTCCTGATATTTCCTGAAGTGTAAACCCTGAATTTCTCAAACTCACGCGAAAAGTCTGAAAATTAACTGTGACTGCTACAACTTCTATTGAAGTGATATAGTTTGTACAGAATGGAAATTTCGGGTTGTCACAGGATGATACATAACAAGCTAGGGAAAGTACCTTAGAGATTTGAGGCCTTAAATTTGAGTTTTGGACCCTTAATCTTGGATTTAGGAGAGAGGTTAGAGAGAGAGTAGAGAGAGGAAGAAAAAGCTTCAAATGAGTGCTTAAACATGTTTATATAGGTCCTAAAACTTGGATACGGTGGAATTCTACCCGATACCGACGTTAAACGCAGCTTTTGGTCGCACCCGATTAAGTTACCGTCACCCGGCGGGGACGTTTCTAAAACTTATGAAAATAAATATTTTGGGTTAATTACATGAGTTCCTAAGTGGTTTAAACACTCATTAAATTAAAATGAACATATAAGTTTAAATAATTTAACCCAAAGTGACAACGGAACGAATTTGATAACGGCGAATTTTTCGGGTAGAACGGGTTTTGGCGATGAACAACTTCGGGTTGTTACATGGGGCCTCCTCCAATCCTCTCATTAAGTGATCTTTTCTTTTATGTTTGATGTTTAAAAGACAAATTTAAACAACATTTGGTTTTCTTTTGGCCCTGTATGGCCTTTGTTTAAGTACGGGGAATGCCCGACGAACAATGCACACTTTTTTTGTGTGGTACTAATGTTATGGTTGTTCTTTGTTTAAGGTTTCTTTACTTGTAATCCCTGGTGGTTTGTGTTGGCCATCCTGGGTTTGGATTCTTCCCAAAGGTTAGTGTTGGTCTTTAGGGTGGTCATGTTTTTTTGCAGCATAAATGATGAATGTTTGCCTTAGGAACCTATTGAGTGTAATTCCTATCTGTTTGGAAATTTTTTGGGACCCAAAGTATGCTATCTTTCGGTTGATGGGGGTTATTTGTTCTTAGCCATAGTGTTTTGGCTTTAGCCCGGAGCTCGCTCTAGTAAGCTCGAGCCTCGTCCCTCTTTTGAGTCATGAACTTATATTTTTGGGTCATGGGTTTAACTAGCATTCTCATGTGAACCTTGGTTGGTCCATCCTTTATTAAGGTATTCCTTTTTTAGTAAGTTTTTGTAATTACCCTTTTAAGACTTTTTTTCTAAGTCTTGGGCCTAAGGGATTTTCACTCTTGCCCTAGTCGTCTAAGCTGAGTCGAGATCGTCACCTTGAGGTGTTTATGACTTAGGTATTGTTTTATCAAGGGAAAGGTTATGAGCCTTTAAAGCCTTTGTTTGTGTCATGAGTAAAGGTGATAACCGTTTGAATTAGTTTGACACTTTTAGGGAAAGGTTATGAGCTTTTAAAGCCTATGGTTGCATTCTTGCATCGATTTCACTAAAGTGACATGGGTGATTAGTCCTTATTGTCACTTGGTAAATATGTACAATCTCTTGTTAATATGTTGCCAAGCTTGGATATTAATAAAGATGTAAATTGTTTTTTATTAATAACATTTTTGAAATATCAAATTTGTCAAATGAGAGTAATGACGTCTAAACACTGACACTAAATCAGACCTAAAACTAGAGTTGCTTGATGGGGTGTGCTTATCCGCATGGAGTTAGATCACATTACCCTAGGCCTTGGCGTGCCTTGGTCTGCCTTTTCTCCTTGTTCTAAAAGTAAAAGTGGCGTGTGTTCCATGTTCGATGAATGGGTCTCCCGTCTTGTGCTTCCAAAACATAAGCTTTGTTTCGATGTGTTTCTACAATCTTGTACATGCCTTCACAAGTGACCCTTAGTTTTCCATATGGTTGCGCATGGTTGGACTCGTTCTTTCTCAACACCCATTCTCTACCATGAATTTCTCCATTTACACATGTCTATTATAGTAATTTTCAGTGTGTGCTTTGTAGGCTGCTTAATGGAGCTGGGCGGCTTCATGTTTCTTATCAAGTGTGTTGAGGACTTGACGTTACTCAGTTTCATTTTCATTTTCTTCAAAGTTCGTTACATGCAGCAGTCTTTCCAGGATTTCAAGTGGGGGAAATAATTTATTTCCATACATCAAACTGAATGGTGTTTCTCTAGTGTTGGATCTCAAGTTTGTGCGGTAGGACTAGAGCACCGTTAGCAATTCTTCTACTCAGGCCTCCTTAGACCTCATCATGCACTTTTTAAGGTCATTGACAATGATCTTGTTTGATACATCGGTCTAGCCTTTGGAATGGGGGTGTGCTACTGATGTAAACCGACGACATATTTGTTTTTCTTAATACCAATCTTCAAGGGGCTTCCATCGAATTGAGTTCCATTGTCACTGATCATGAACCTTGGAGTACCAAATCACACGAGGATACTTTTCCACATGAATTTTATCATTTATCTCCCCATAACAATAGTCAGCGGCGCAGCTTCGATCCACTTGGTGAAGTAATCAATAGTGACTAAAATGAACTTAGCTCTGCCTATAGCGATAGGAAATGGACATACAGTGTCTATTCCCCATTGATGAAGGGCTAGGGGCTACTAAGACTGGTGAGTGCCCTGGCAGGCTGGTTTTAGAAGGGGGTGAAAGCCTGACACTCCGGGAACTTTTTGGTGAGTTGGGTTGCATCCTTGTAGATGTCTGGCTAATATACCCAGAGGTTGAGGATTTTTCAGTAAGTGATAGTGCACCTTCATGTGCTTCTACTTCCTCTATGTGGCTTTATTCCAAAAGCGACTATCCCTCGGAGCTTGCTATGCACTTCAAACATGGTGCCAAGTATCCCTTTGTGTATAATTTCTTATCCCATATAGCGAACTGTGGCACTTTAATCTTGATCCTTCTGTCCTCTATGGGATTGTCTAGGAGGACAACGTGTAATAGATAATCTATGAAAGATGTGGTCCAATCTAGAGCTGTCGCAATAATGTCGACCTGTTTGTTATCAATGCTTCTTTCTGGGAGAATTTCCACCAGGACTTTCTTGGTCAGGTCATTGAATGATGTCGAAGCCAACTTGCGGAGGCCGTCAACCCTTGTATTTTCTCCTTGGGGGATCTCCTTGATCGAGAAGCTCTTGAATGATTACACCAACTATCTTACTATGTTCAGGTACCTTTTCCTCCTTTAATCTTCGGCCTCGTACGTGCCATTAACCTGGTTGGTAATGAGGAGAGAATCACTAAGGGCCACAAGGTGTTTTTCTCCAACTTCTTGACCTAGATGAAGACCTTCTAGTAGTGCTTTTTATTTGACCTCATTATTGGAAACCTGAAAGTTGAAATGTAAAACGTACTTGATTTCATCACCATTAGGGTTCTTGAGGATTAGGCTTGCTACTGACCCCTCTTTGCTTGTAGCTCCATTGGTGTGTAATTCCCAGATGTCCCAACTAGCCTCTGACTCTGAAGGGTCTATTAAGAGAACTATTGTTACATTCTTGAGCGTATTGGGGATCCCGACTAGCAAGCTTGCCAGTTCTTGGGTTTTGATGTTGGTGCATGATCGATAGTCTATATCATGCTCGCCTAGCTCAATTATCCATTTTTTTATACATCCTGATTTTTCCGGCCTTAATATGATTTTCTTTATTGGGTAACCAATCAAAACCTCGATCTTGTGAGCATGAAAATAGTGCCTGAGTTGCCTAGCTGCATAGATTGATGTAAGGACCAGCTTCTCTAGGATTGGGTAATTATGTAACATGGGGTTTTCCATGGACAAGATTTGGTGCACGACTTATTTTAGATGTTGTAGAACTATGTCGGTCTTTGGAATCCATTTGAATTGGTTTTTATCGATTCATCCTTTCAAAGTTTAGAAAGTGGGAGGGCTTTTTCGGCCGACTTAGCGATGAATCTGCTAAGTGTTGTTAATCGTTTGTTGATCTCTTGCACTCCCTTGAGGTTGTGAGGAGTTTTAGAGTCAAGGAAATTCTGTATTTTGGCTTGTTAGGGTGATATTCCTTCATTGGTTATCTGATAACCTAGGATCTGGCTTTCCTCTACCCCGAAAGTGCACTTGCCTGTGTTGAGTTTCATCTGCGCCTTCATCATGGTTTGAAAAGTTTCCTCGATATTGCGGAGAAGTTTTGCTTCATCATGGATTTTTATGACCATATCATCGATTTATACCTCGACATTCCTGCCAATTTGGTCTACAAAGACTTTGTCCATCTGGTGTTGGTAAGTTGCGCCGACGTTCTTGAGATCGAATGACATTTTACTGTAGTAGAAGGTGCCACGATCTATATGAAAGGCCGTTTTCTCCTCATATTCACTTTTCATTTGGACTTAATGATAGCCCTTGAAGGAATCGAAGAAGCATACTGGAATCCTTTCATGGATTTAACCTGTCGATCTATCTTCAAGATGGGGTAATGATCCTTTAGGTAAGAATTGTTCAAATCAGAGTAGTCAATGCACAACCCCCATGACCCAATGTATTTCTTCACCCTGACTAAGTTGACTATCCAGGTAAGGAAGTTTGCCTCCCGTAGGAAGCCTGTATCCACCAGCTTTGCTACCTATGTGTTAATTTCCTTGCTTCTATTACCCGTTTTCCCTATCTTTTTTTTGCTTGATGGGGGTGCTTTCGGGAAGATTGCTCAATCTATGTTCGATGACCTCACGATCAACCCCTATCATATTTGTAGGTTGTCATGCGCAGACCTAGGAGTGATGCTTCAAGAGGGAGATTAGCTTTAGTTTTTCTTCTTCCGATAGGTTGGCACCTATTTGGACTGTTTGCTCCGGGTAGTCAAGGCGACTGATGTGTTTTTCTATTTGTCAATCATCCTTTGACTTTTTAGGCGCTCGTACCAACTCTGGTGCAGCAATGATTTGATGGAAATAGTGTGCTCATGGATTAATGTTTAATGGAAACCATTGTGGATGACCTGGTACTTGTGCTAAAATTGACAATACCATGGATTGGAGATGGTATGACTTGTAGCTGGAAAATCATCGATCTCCCGAGCAAGACGTTGTACTCTATTGGGAGGCGTATCATGGAAAGTTTGATTGTTCTCGTGATCCTATCCCTCCCATCATGACTTACCAACTTAAGTGATAAATGTATGGTACCCAGTAGCCATAGGTTATGCCTTGTGAAGCCTATTAGAGGAACACTTACGGCTGTCAAATCGGGCAGTCGTGTCGTGTTTTTGTCTGACACGACACGACACGACAATGTTTTGTATAAAACGAACACAACACGACACGATGTCATGTTTTTTTTCATTAACACAAAAATGAACCAATTAAAACATGACAACATGACACGACATGACAATGTTTTGTATAAAACGAACACGACATGACACGATGTCGTGTTTTTTTTCATTAACACGAAAACAAACCAATTAAAACACGACAACATGACACGACATGACAAAGATAATATTAGATAACTATTAGTGTATTTCATTCATACTTAAAGATACATAACACGATAAAAATGACAAAAACGAAAAAACCCGACAACCACATGCTTAATCACGTCAATTTCATGTCGATTAATGAACACGAACACAACACGACACAACATCATGTTTTTTAATCTTGACACGAACATGACACAAACATGAATTCGAATTTTGATTTCGTCATGATTTCGTTTCGTTTTGTGTATTTTTGTCATATCGTATCATAAATTGACACCCCTAGTACCACATGTAGGGGCTTTAGTCCTTCTTTATAGGAGGTGGGTAACTGCCTAAAGCAATGTTCATACAATATATCTATGGTGCTACCGTTGTGTATGTAGACATGGTGAATGTAAGCATCGATCAATAGTGGATTCCTGGGATCCCATCCTAGTGGCATTGGGTCGTTTATCAAGAGTTTAATATTGAGTATGTTACCAGATAATACCTAAGTGTCATCCTTTGCTTTGTGAGGCTCGCTTCTTTTGCGAGGCCTAACGATGGTGAAAATGTCACTCTTTTTCTCTGGGCGTTTTCTTGCATATTTTTGGGTTTGGGCATTCTTTTGATCAACATCGAACCTGTATCTCAGATCCTTTACGATGTTAAAGAGGTCACCATTCATCTGTTTTTCTTCAATCTCTTTCTTTAGTACCGTGCACTTGTAGGTATCGTGAGTATTGCTCTTGTGAAACTCACAATACTCACCCTTATCTTTGTCCATCTTCAAAGGAGTTTTATCGATAATGTGGACATTGATTTGGTTGCCTCGGTTCTCATCCTTTCCAAATGGATGATATCTCTAGGATGGGTGTCGCAAGTGCCGAATGAGTTTTTCATGGCCTCCTTCTTGGCGCTCTCGATGGCCATCGTTCAGACAAGAGATTGCTTCTTTGTGCTTGATATACATGTTGGCATCAACCTTTAGATTGGCTTCTTTTCTCTCTTCAACTTTGATCTATCTAAGATATTCTTTGACCCTATACTTAAGCTCTTCACCATCCCCTCCATTTTCTTTGATAGAGGGTCAGCGAGTAGACCTTGGGCGAAAGCGCCGATTACAAGGAACTCCTCATGGCCCGAGACGTTGAGCATCGGTAGAGTGAATTTGTCATAGTATGCTTTATCGACTCTCCCTCCTTCTGCTTCCATGCCATTATCGAGTTCGTGTCTCCCTTTCCATTACTTACCTACATGAAGTTGTTGAGAAAGAGATATCATAAATGTTCGAAAGTCAAGATGCTACCAGGTCACAGTGCCTTGAACCATTTGCTTTCATTTTGTGATAGTGTAATAGGGTAACACGTGAAGGTGAAACGTGTTGGGTTTTGAGCACTATAACACTTCCTAAGTGCACATACAACCCTAAATTCATTGGATCTATGTTTTCTCTAATTATACATGCATTTTCTTTTTCCAAAGCATTCACCCTAGCTAGCATACAATTGAAGCTATATATAATCAAAACATAGTTAGGATACATACCTCTTGAGTAGGGTAGAGTTCTTGACCTTTGAAAGCTTGAGCACCTCAATTGTGATGCCTCTAATGGTTCACAGACACCAATATGCAAAAGGTGATTCTAAGAGAATAAGTTGTGTGTCTCTTTTGATGGTGCAACCGATTTTGGTGCTTGGAGGGGTCTATTTATAGTTTTGGCAAGTTCTAGGGTTACACTTTTTAAACCCTAATGATCCATGACTATCCACATTCCTATGATCCATGGGTTAACCTCCATGGACTATCCATGGGTTATATTATTGGTTTAGCCCACTTACATAATCATGGATCACTTAGCCCACACTATAAGTATCAATGATTTACATAATCAATCCCTCTATATTTAATTAGTGTCTTTTGACCGCAAAATTAATTTCAAATTAATTCTTGGACAATACTAATTAAATAACCATATTAATGTATTATACTTATAATACATTAATAAATCGTAAATAACCTTATTCTCATAAAACCATCCTATCAAATTGCACTGGTGAAGGCAACCCAAAAGGACCATGCTATTATCAGGTCAAGTACATACTAGTTATAGTTATGGGCTTAGACACCAAATCCAATGGTCTCCCACTTGGATAAGTCTAATAACTATAGCTGCCTATGTGACTTCAGGATCCGACTTAGCAATTGTAAGCTTCCAAAAGCCGCTGTCAACTCTGACCAAGTCACTGACGTATCCTTTAGATAAGCGATCATATACTCCTTTGTTCTCAAGATATCAACTGGACAAATACATGGAACAATTTCATACTTATTGTCCACCAGTTTGTTTCCCGATTTCCAATTTGTCTGACATAGAACATAACTGAACACATCAATTGAGTTCTCACCGGGCCCGACACATAAGTCAAAACAGAATCATCAAGGGGCCCAAGATATCGCTTTTAATTCTCTTAGGATAAAAGGAACAGATAAACTTCGACATTATATGCTAGTACTAACTACTCATTAAATCATCCACAACGACACGTTTTATAACATCAAGTTACTGATGCGCTTCCGTGCCATGAATACATCAGTAACTCATAGTTAACAACTCATATATCTAGGTTTGAAGATATATATTTGATATTATCATCTCACGATCACTCGTGATAAATTCCATGAAGTGATTCAAGTGAGCGCGGGTTGATCCAGTACTCAAATCTTATTTCTGAAGTACTCATGAATGGTGCAATAAACATGTTGCAATTCCTAACTCCTTAGACAGTCCTACAAGCCAACTCATGACAGTCTTCTTTCATACCTACTTCCAAAGTATGAACGATTGTGGATAGTTTGAATAAATCTTATTTATTCTAGAAGTCAAAACATACAAAGTGAAACAATAGTAAATAATAGACACAAGATAGTAACTTTACTTGTAAATAAAACCCCTTTTATTTAAACATCAAATGTCAATTACAATTTAGCTATTACAAGTTTCAGTTTATTTAATCACTAAAACTAATATCTTCTTTTAGCCCAATGCCCCTCGCATACTGCAAGTGCTTAACCCTAGTCAGTCCCTTTTGTAAGGGGATCTGCTAGGTTGTCTTCTGACAATATCCTCTTTACCACGAGGTGCCCTTCTTCCACTTAATGTCTTATGAAGTGGTACTTTCTGTTGATATGTCTGGATCTTGCATGATATCTCATTTCCTTGGTTAAGGCAACCGCCCCTTCATTATCATAGAAATTTTCCACAGGCTCCTTTATGGATGGAATAACTCCAAGGTCTCCGATGAAGTTTTTCAACCATATTGTGACATCCACATTTTCACGGCCAGAAAAGACCGATTTTGTTTATGCTTTATAAAAATCAGAGTACCTCTTTTAATAAAAATGTTGCAGAATTTGCTCCCAGTAAAACATGATAAATACGTTATCAAAGCATTTCTGAAGAAAAGTATTTTTATTCATTTTAAAACATTTGGGATGTCATCATCAATACAGAAACATAAGCATAAACAAAACTTACATTCATTATCACTAGTGATTTATATCTCCTTAATCTCTCAATGTAATGTAACTTCATATCAACACCTGTGATATAAATAAACTGAGTAGGGCATGTTGGGAAACTTGATGAGTACATAGGGTTTTCAATCCACAATAATATAATTATTATGTTTAATCATCAAACAATTAAGCCAATTACCCATCCCCATTATCTTCTTTACTCTTAAGGATCTACCCTAAGAATCAGCTATTTCTCATTCGTTCATTCCTAAGGATTATCCGAAGGAATAGGTACGAAGTCCATCGTTGTCAATGACACAGCTGTCAAGCACCGCTGCTAGTTCTATCACTTAGGCGCAGCTGCCAGAATTGTTACATTCTATATGAGGCACAGCTGTTGGTATTGTCTTTCGGGCACAACTGCTAGAGCTATCTCGTTTATTGACAATATCCTTTTCAAGAGTCCACTCGCAATACATGTCAATGGGTTTTTAGAGGACACCGGTGAACACATCGTTCACAACATCTACAGGTTACGAGTCTGCTAGTGTTTCATTGGACTGTCTAGAATAGTCAATGGTTGTCATCCATACCCTGCTAGATGATGGGGTCAACATTTGGGAACAATGCTTCTCACATCATCCACCTCTCACCCTTACCTCATGGTCTATATCACATCTCAACTCATCATCCAACTCATATTTCATCTACCCATGTTTTACCCAACATATTATGTAGATTTAAATACATATACAACTTAAATCATATAAAACTTGTATAAAATCGTTCATCCAACATCGATAGCAAGTATATAGATAATATACACACATAGCACGTAGTTTATATAAAATAATTCATATCTATGTGTAAGATGAAAGGGACCATGCACTCACTTGAAAAGGTGGTGTCTCGGCACTCAGACAACACTTCGTTACTCTTAACACAATTTTCCTTTGACAAAGTCTAGTATCATTACCACTAGTGTCACAACTAGGAATTTTGATGCTTTGTAAACATTGAACAATCATAACAAATGTGAACTAACAATGTGAAAGCATGTAACATGCATATTCAATAACAACATAATTTCAATCAAACCCTTCATACAAGTACTTCAAATAGTCAACAAATAATTGGAAACACTAGAAATCCTTGTTTAAGTCCATTTTGGGTTAGGATTTCCTTATTGGGCCCAATGGACCAATAAGCTTCCAATTTGACTATCTTGGGCTTAGAACTCTTGAATGAGCTCTAATTGGACCCAATTTCATTTATTTTAATATTTTGGGCCATATTGAGCCTAGAATGAAACAAAATATTTAAATGAACCTTATTGGGCCATAACTAACCTAATTTAGCCCTAATAGGTCATAAAAATCATATTTATATTTTTTTGGACCAAAAATCACTCAGCATAACCATGAAATTGGGCATAAGCATGTAAGGCCCAACTATTCTTTCTTCCCTCTCCATTCTCAGCCCAAGCCCAATCCATGAAGAAGAGTTGACTTAGGCATTGCCACCTCATTTTTACATGGAGGTTATCCATGCAAATAACCCAAGTATCCATGCACCATCTCATGACACTCTCTCTTATTCCTCTCTCCCTTTTCATTGGCCAAGAGCAAGAGAAACACACACACACTCACAACAAAATTCTCTCTAAACCACTCAAGAATCATCCACGCTCCTTCATCCAAAAATCTCGAAATTTCTTGTGTTTCAAGAGGTTTTCACCAAGTAATTCATCATCTAAGGTAAGTTGATGTTAAATCTATGATCTAACTCACTTCATTTCATCCAAAAATCTCTTCTAAATCCATTCAATCTTGTGATCTTGCACCTTAGAAGCTCTTTAAGTTCGAGATCTTCCAAGAAAGGTTGCTAGGACCGAAAATAACAACAAACTCTTTGCTTTTCTTCTTCAAAACTGATCCACAACTCAAGGTGAGTTTCATACCCCTTTTTTCAGTTTTTATGAGTTTTATGGGGGATAGTATAAGAAAATGTGTAGATCTATGTGTAAATGTATGTTATGTGTGATTTGATGCATGTATGTGTGTGATATCATGTGTTTTGTGATGAATATGTTATCATAAAGGGTGTAAATCCGAGATCTAAGACATGAGAAAGGAAATAAAACTAACTTAAGCTATTTTACACTAAACAAGTCAAGAAAAATAGTTTGTAAGGTTAGGATGAACATACTTGGACATAAAACCCATTTTTGGGGCTTAAATTGTCAAAAATACAAACTTGGGGTAAAAATCAACAAGTCACGGTTTCTTGAAGGTTAAAAGGAGCCAAAATAGTTTCTATAAATATTTTCTGAATATTAGAAATTATTAGGGACTTAAAATGTAAATTTTAACCTAATGGGCTAATTATGGGCTTCTCGGCCCAATAAGCCTCAATATGCAAAATTTTATAAGTTGAGGGGCTGGAAATGTAACTTTCTATAAAACAGGGGCTATTTAGCATAACAAAATGTTTATAGGGGTCAAACATGCTTTTCATTATCAAAAAGGACCAAAAATGCAAACTTTTTAGATTTTGGGCTAAAACTGTAAAAGTTGTGAAAAATGAGTCCTTAACCGAGAATCACTATTCTAGAGGGGCTGAAGTTGTCAACTAAATGAACTTTGGGTTAAAAATCGTGTTTTCATCAAATAAATTATACAAAAGTGTCAAGAAAAGTATTTTAAGGACTAAAAATGAAACTCTTTTATTTAAAAGGACCAAAAGTGCTATTTTTATAAGAGGTTAATGAAAAGGATCAAACTCCATTTTCAAACAAATTAAGTCATTAATACAAAATACAAGATCCACGACTACCGACGAAACGGAAAAACAAATACATTCTCAACAACAAATATCGTTACAAAACGAATTGATTCGGTCTCAAATCAATAACAAAACAAAATCATAAAACCAAAGCATTTCAATAAACACGATAGTTATGATGAGTTAACTTACAAACCTTCGGCTTGGATATTTCAAATTATGCTTGTTGGGCCTTGCTAGCTCAATAACATGATCTTTAGGCCCGAAGGGAATACGCTTACATGTTATTGGGCCTCCTATGACCCAATTCCAAGTAAAAGGACTTTCAATAGCTCTAATGTGCTATTGGGCCCTAGTGGCCCATTAGTGCTGCTAGTGAGGTCGAGAAGTCAAATGCGAGTTGGGCCAAGTGTCTTTCGCATTCCCAATAGCCTTGAATTACTCATGGAAATAAAGGGGGCTTCGTACCCTCCATTCTCCTCGGTTCTTGGGCTTATGTGAAATCAAAGTAAACAAATTCAGGATGATAAACAATTGTAATCAGGGTGGGTGGATTAAGTGAGTAGTAACGGCCGACACCTTTAAGGATCGTTCGTAATTTTCAGTTATAAACTAGTCATTTACTTAATGCGTGATTATATCAACTCACAAACCCTAATTAATCCAATGCCACCCGGGTAATCAAAAACATTCGACGTATCGGTATAACAATAAGCAAGTCATGTATTTTACATATGGGGAAAACATCAGGTTTTTCTGGGAAGTTCAACATTTTCACTTGCGTGATGTATACAAAGTTCAACAATTATACATGTTTTGAAAATCAACAAGCATATATTTACGGATCTTCATACTTTTTTGATAAACAAATACTCTTTTCAGAAAATATCGGATTTTCTGGGTTTACAAACTACACCAAATCATTTTACCATAACATTACTTATGAACTCACCAACATTCCATATGTTGATGCTTTTTTTAAAAATAACTTGTATTCTCAAGTAACAGGTAAGTCGAAGAATGAGTAACAAGTAATGTCATGGTGTTTTGCTTAGGTTATCTTTCAGACAGTTATGTTATGAAATTGTAATGTCTAAACCAATGTACGGAATGTAAACAATATCAGTTGTAATATGTCAATGCATGGTGATGTATTATGTTATGATTCATGTATATTCATTGTGATGGTATTCAATTTAATTCACAAGAGCACTCAGATGTTTCCACCGTCTGGTTGGGGGGTGTGACAGGTTGGTATCAGAGCTCTATTTATAGTGAACTAACATATCTAACCACCCATTGATATGCATCTATAAACCAAAAAGAGGGACTAACATAACTCTGAACAAAACAAGTAAAACATAACGATAAAAACATCCTTGCTTGTAGTAGGAAAAAGAACATAATACCGAGCCAAACAAGATAATGCTAGCATCTCAGTTAAACCAGGGTTGTTCCTAGACGTATCTAGGAGTGGTTGTAGCC
Source organism: Lactuca saligna (assembly GCF_052625555.1). Taxonomy (NCBI): domain Eukaryota; kingdom Viridiplantae; phylum Streptophyta; class Magnoliopsida; order Asterales; family Asteraceae; genus Lactuca; species Lactuca saligna. Next base: position 214,136,177 of record NC_136420.1, read on the forward strand.
TGATCAACTACATTTCCTCCAAGGTACAACTATCACATGTCCCGAGGAAATCGTGATGACTAGGGAACCTAAAAACGTACCCCTTTATCACCAAGAAGAGAACATCAGCTCAATCTATGCAATAATTATAGCACCCTAGGAGTAATGATAGTTATTTTGTATACCTCCTCTCAGTCGCTATGGAAGGGGAGCAGCAGGGCATCCAGTTTTATCAGGTCTTAGTGGCTTATGGGATGATCGAAGATGAGCCTGAAGAATATCAAGGGGGAGCACACGACATTGGACCTGAAGCAGAATAGGACGAATACGTGATAGTTGATTTCGATCTTGATGAGTTGGACCAGGAGCCAGACGAAGAAAAAGGCGTAGAGGAGGCGTGTAGTGAACCTCACCAGTAGGAAGCCCCGTCAAACTTCCGCATGTTTCAAGGGGTGGATACAGACTATCTACACTCTCTCGAGGAGGTAGTTATCATCTTGAAATTTCAACTTATTATGACCAAGGCGAGGGTCGTGTGAACCGAGCAAAAATTAGAGGCAATCACCCAAGAGGCTGATGAACTGGCTGAACTTTTGGTGCATCACCTCGACGATTGAGTGTCGTCGTCATCCTTAATAATAGGACCTACACTACTACCTGTTATACAGGTTCCACCGTACGAGGGACTAGTTATACTCGTCTTTAGTACTAGTACTAGGATCTATGTTATGTACCCCGACTCTACGTTTAAGTGATTACACTACTCATAGAGCCATTATGCTGCCAAACTTGTACCGCTTATGTATGCTCTTTTGAGCAAAATTTTCATGTATCAAAGTGCGGATAATAGTAATGAAAAATCCTATGTGTTTACTGTGATGTTTTAATCTGCTATGTGTTACATATCTATGATTGTATGCTAAATTGTGAAATTACTTAAGTTGTGCCACACACCTAGTTTCTAGGATCACAACCCCACAAAAACCACAGACACTCAACATCTTCCCGTTCCATGACAAAAAGATGCCTCGACGACCCACTCGCAAAAAACCTGGACCAACCCCACCCGAAGTCGACTCAGCTGCATTCCAAGCAGTTGTATCTGCTGCGGTCACCGCATCAATGGCACAAATGCACCAGGGGAACAATGGAGGAGTCAACGGACAAGGGGCTGGAAGTTCAAACAACGGGATGAACGAAGGACCTACCAAAACATGTTCCTACAAAGACTTCACCAACGCCAAACCACAAACCTTTAACGGCACTGGAGGAATGATCGCCCTGAAATGATGGATCGAGAAGGTGGAATCGGTATTCGAGATATGCAATTGCCCTGAGGAGATGAAGGTGAAGTTTGCCGCATGCACTTTCGTTGACCAAGTGCTCACTTGGTGGAACGAACACGTGGAATCCATGACACTCCCCGTAGCAAATTCCATGCCATGGGCATAGATGAAAGAGATGTTGATGGCTGGGTACTGCCCCCGAGGTGAAATTCAGAAAATGGAACAAGAGCTGTGGAATCTCACTGTCCGGAACGCTGATATAGATGCATACATATCAAGGTTTAGCGAACTGTCTCTGGTGTGCCCTGGCATGATCACCTCAGAAGGAAAGAAGATCGAACGATTCATCTGGGGACTGACCTCCCCGATCCAAGGGAGCGTGATAGCTGCAAATCCCGAAACTTTTGACAGTGCCAAGAGATTGGCCAAGAAGCTGTATGACCACAACAACAAGAAGGGTGAGAAGCTAGTGGAGGCGGAAGGTAAAAAGGAAAATGATAACAAAAAGGGAAAGAACAGCAAGAGGAAGGGGCGTCAAGGATCCGAATCATTCAAGAAGCAACAAACAGTGGCAGTTAATGCTGCAACCACTCAAGTTCCATCCACACCACATGCTCCAGCCTCAGCTACTCCAAGTGCTCCTAAGCCTTATTATGGTAATCTTCCTAAGTGCAACAAGTGCGGCCTCCATCACAATGGAGAATGCAGAGAGATGCAGTGCACCAGTTGCAATCGGAAGGGGCACACGGCGAAGGACTGCAGGACCTACCCTTCTCAGAACCAACAACAGGGAAACAACAACAACCATAACCGCAACAACAACAACACCAGCAATGGTGGCAACAATGTGGGACCTAGCCACACCTATTATGGATGTGGAAGGACTGGGCATTTCCATCGAAACTTCCCCAACAACAACAATCCCGGAAATGGAGGAACAGGAAGGGTACTGACCCTGGGTCAGGGACAAGTGGTTCAGGATCCCGCTGTCGTTACCGGTACATTCCTCCTAAACCACACTTATGCATGCATCCGATTTTTTACCGGAGCAAAGCGAAGTTTTATGAGCAATAAGTTTAAACATTTGTTAAAACAACAACCCCAGAAGCTCAATGAAACCTTTACGGTGGAAATGGCCAATGGGAAAACAGAATCCACTGGGGAAATCTACATTGGATGTACCCTAGCCCTAAATCAACACGTCTTTCAAATAGACTTAATGCTTGTTTCAATTAGGAGTTTTGATGTGATTATTGGCATGGATTGGTTAAGCCCCCACCATGCTGAAATTATGTGTTACGAGAAGGCCGTTCGCCTTCACCTTCCAAATCATGAAACCCTAGTTATTTACAGAGACAAACCTAGCACGAACCTTCGTCTCATCTCGTGCGTCCAGGCACAAAAGCATCTGCGAAAGAACGATTTAACGTTCCTAGCCCACATAGTGGATAAAACCAAGGAAGAGGTTAATGTTCAAGACATTCCTGTAGCACGTGAATTCCCAGACATAGTTCCTGAAGATCTTCCTGGAGTACCCCCAGAGAGCCAAGTTGAATTTTGAATTGATCTTCTTCCAGGAGCTACTCCCATCGCTAAATCGCCTTACTGATTAGCTCCTGCTGAGATGCAGGAATTATCCAACCAACTCAGTGAACTCCTGGGAAAAGGATTCATCCGACCCAGCTTCTCGCCATGGGGAGCTCTGGTCCTCTTTGTCAATAAAAAGGACGAATCTTTTAGTATGTGCATTAATTACAGAGAACTGAATAAGCTCACTGTCAAAAATCGCTATCCACTCCCACAAATCGACGATCTATTTGACCAGCTCCAAGGAGCTAGTTACTTCTCTAAGATAGATCTACGATCTGGGTACCATCAGCTCAAGGTCCGGGAAGAGGATATTCCCAAAACCGCTTTCCGAACTCGTTATGGACATTATGAATTTGTCGTAATAATCTTCGGTCTAATGAATGCCCCTGCCGCATTCATGGACCTAATGAATCGAATCTGCCGACCATTCCTCGACAACTTTGTTATCGTTTTCACTGACGACATTCTAGTTTATTCTCGAAGCGAAGAAGAGCATGACCAACATCTCCGACAAATACTAGAAACCCTGCAAACTGAGAAGCTATACGCAAAACTCTCCAAGTGTGAGTTCTGGCTCCGTAGCATGAACTTTTTGGGTCATGTTGTTAGTCAGGAAGGGATACATGTAGATCCTTCTAAGGTCAAAGCCATCGAAGGATGGGCAGTCCCGACAACACCCACAGAAATTCGCCAATTCTTAGGGCTAGCAGGTTACTACAAGAGGTTCATTCAAAACTTCTCTAAGATCGCCAAGCCACTTAGCTCGCTTACACAAAAGGGCGTACCATTCAAATGGACGGAAAAACAAGAAGTTGCACTCTGAACTCTGAAGCAAGCACTCTGCAGTCCCCTGGTACTATCACTACCAGAGGGAACGGAAGATTTCGTACTCTACTGTGACGCATCAAATTAGGGTTTAGGTTGCGTTCTCATGCAGCGTGGAAAGGTAATAGCTTACACGTCTTGACAACTCAAGACACACAAAGTGAATTATACAACCCACGATCTGGAATTGGGAGCATTGGTCTTTGCCCTGAAGATTTGGAGGAATTACCTTTATGGTAAGAAGTGCACCATCTTCATGGACCACAAGAGTCTCCAGCACATCTTGAATCAAAAAGAGCTGAATATGAGGCAACGAAGGTGGGTTGAACTATTAAACGATTATGAGTGTGAAATCATGTACCACCCGGGCAAGGCTAATGTGGTAGTCGATGCCTTGATCCAGAAAGAGTACTCTAATCATCACGTGAAAACTCTCTCAAGAACCATCCAATCTCACCTAACCACTCAGATTAGGGCAGCTTATTCAGATGCCATGAAGACGGAAAACAAAACAAGCGAAGTGTTACGTGGAATGGAGAAGAATCTCGAGGTGAAAGAGGGCGGAGTATATTATTTCATGAACCGTATTTGGGTCCTTAAACTTGGAGGATTTAGGGAGGTAGTCATGAATGAAGCTGACAAGAACCGATACTCCATCCATCTTGGTTTGGACAAAATGTACTTGGATATTAAACAACATTAGTGGTGGCCTAACATGAAGGCAGAGATTGCCACCTATGTTAGCAAATGCCTTACTTGCGCCAAAGTAAAGGTAGAATACCAGAAGCCCTCGGGTTACAGCAACCAGTAATTCGCGAGTGGAAATGGGAAAGGATTACTATGGATTTTGTGACCAAACTGCCCAGGATGTCAGATGGATTGGACACGATATGGGTAATAGTTGACAGACTGACGAAATCCGCTCATTTTCTGCCAATAAAAGAATCCTACAAGATGGAGAGATTGACAAGAATATACATTCAATAAATCGTGAGACTTCACAGAGTGCCGGTGTCTATCATCTCGGATAGAGATAGTAGATTCACTTCGCGTTTTTGGCAATCCCTTCAGAAAGCATTGGGAACCCATCTAGACATCAGCACTGCTTATCACCCACAAACGGATGGTCAAAGAGAACGAGCCATTCAGACACTTGAAGACATGCTTCGCGCATGTGTGATAGACTTTGGGAAGTCCTGGGATACCCACTTACCCTTAGTTGAATTCTCATACAACAACATTTACCATTCGAGCATCAAAGTTGCTCCTTTCGAGGCACTATATGGACGTAAGTGTAGATCACCGTTGTGTTGGGCTGAGGTGGGCGACACCCAGCTAGCGAGGGAACTAGCATCAGACAAGACATTAACCTGACCAGAGATCATACGTGAAACCACGGAAAAGATAGTTCAAATCAGAGCTCAACTACAAGCATCACGCGACCGACAAAAGAGCTACGCTGATAAACGCCGAAAGCCCTTAGAGTTTCAGGTCGGGGATCGAGTGCTGTTAAAAGTTTCTCCCTAGAAAGGGGTTATTCGTTTTGGAAAACGGGGAAAATGGAATCCACGATACATTGGACCTTTCGAGATCCTTGCCCGAATTGGTCCAGTAGCGTACAGACTACAGCTACCCGCTGAGCTCAGAAGCGTACACCCCGTGTTCCATGTTTCAGACCTAAAGAAGTGTTTATTTGATGAAACACTCGTCATTCCCCTTGATGAAAGTGAGATCAACGAGAATCTCCTGTTCGTGGAAGAACCAGTCGAAATCCTAGACAGGGAGCTGAAGCGTACTAAGCAAAGTCACATTCCGATTGTGAAGGTACATTGGAACGCAAAGCGTGGACCAGAATTCACGTGGGAACGCGAAGATCAAATGAAGCAAAAGTACCCTCATCTATTCTAACATTCTCAAATCTGGCTTTCAAAAGAATTTCGGGACGAAATTCCCTCTAATGGGGGGATGATGTCACAACTAGGAATTTTGATGCTTTGTAAACATTGAACAACGATAACAAATGTGAACCAACAATGTAAAAGCATGTAAGATGCTTATTCAATAACAACAAAATTTCAATCAAACCCTTCATACAAGTACTTCAAATAGTCAACAAATAATTGGAAACCCTAGAAATCCTTGTTTAAGTCCATTTTGGGTTAGGATTTCCTTATTGGGCCCAATGGACAAATAAACTTCCAATTTGACTATCTTTGGCTTAGAACTCTTGAATGAGCTCTAATTGGACCCAATTTCATTTATTTTTATATTTTGGGCCATATTGGGCCTAGAATGAAACAAAATATTTAAATGAACCTTATTGGGCCATAACTAACCTAATTTAGCCCTAATAGGTCATAAAAATCATATTTATATTTTTTTGGACCAAATATCACTCAACATAACCATGAAATTGGGCATAAGCATGTAAGGCCCAAATATTCTTTCTTCCCTCTCCATTCTCAGCCCAACCCTAATCCATGAAGAATAGTTGACTTAGGCCTTGCCACCTCATTTTTACATGGAGGTTATCCATCCAAATAACCCAAGTATCCATGCACCATCTCATGACACTCTCTCTTATTCCTCTCTCTCTTTTCATTGGCCGAGAGCAAGAGAAACACACACACACTCACAAAAAAATTCTCTCTAAACCACTCAAGAATCATCCACGCTCCTTCATCCAAAAATCTCGAAATTTCTTGTGTTTCAAGAGGTTTTCACCAAGTAATTCATCATCTAAGGTAAGTTGATGTTAAATCTATGATCTAACTCACTTCATTTCATAAAAAATCTCTTCTAAATCCATTCAATCTTGTGATCTTGCACCTTAGAAGCTCTTTAAGTTCGAGATCTTCCAAGAAAGGTTGCTAGGACCGAAAATAACAACAAACTCTTTGCTTTTCTTCTTCAAAACTGATCCACAACTCAAGGTGAGTTTCATAGCCCTTTTTTCGGTTTTTATGAGTTTTATGGGGGATAATACAAGAAAATGTGTAGATCTATGTGTAAATGTATGTTATGTGTGATTTGATGCATGTATGTGTGTGATATCATGTGTTTTGTGATGAATATGTTATCATAAAGGGTGTAAATCCAAGATCTAAGACATGAGAAAGGAAATAAAACTAACTTAAGCTATTTTACACTAAACAAGTCAAGAAAAATAGTTTGTAAGGTTAGGATGAACATACTTGAACATAAAACCCATTTTTGGGGCTTAAATTGTCAAAAATACAAACTTGGGGTAAAAATCAACAAGTCACGGTTTCTTTGTGACAAACCGAAACTTTCATCCTAAGTAATTGGTCCGCGTATTGTCTTTAAATCTTAAATTCATCACCCATTTCGAAATCTTGTGGTTCCGAATGTGTTTTGGACACAATATAGTCTAGTTATGGGTCTTAGGAGGTGTTGGAAAGTGTTTTGCATCATGAAATTGAATTAAACACACCAAAAGTGGTGTCTGCGGCCACACTTTTGTGTGAACGGCCACATACCCATGTGTGCGGTTGCACACCCAACCACACACCCTCCAGCCTCACACTCAAACATATATATAGCTGGGTACCTTCTTCATTCATTCATTTGGATACTCCTTACTCTCTCCCTACTTTCTCTCTCTAAAATCTTGAACCAAGAACACCTTGAAGACCTCATATTTGTAATCTAGTACATCTTCAAGCTTATTAGAGGTAAGCACTTGAGTCCCAAGCCTTAAAACTCATCATGTTCATCATATTCATGGACCCTTGAAGGTGAACGGCCGCACACCTTCATGAAGGGGCAGCACACATTCAAAACTACTTAAAGTGAAGAGCAAACACTTCATTTGGACTCACAAAAGGAGTGTACGGCCGCACAAACTTGTGTGCAGCCGCACACACACACATGGCAGCACACAGGGCTGCACACAAGTGCCAGCAGCACACTAGGCCGCACACCAGGCCGCACACACACATATAGTGTGTGTTTTGGCCATACACCCTCTTGTATAGCCTTATAAACCCTCATACAGTCATATATGATTATAACACTTCATTATAAGTGTTTACTAGTCCCTATGATGGTCCCAAAATCATCAATTAGTTGTTCATAACACTAATTATATCCATACATGTGCCAATATATGCTAAATAGGCTTCGCGTGTGTACTCAAGTCACCACTTGACACCTAGCAGCAAATCCAACTTGGTCATCAGAACCACTCACTACAAGTGAGTTCATACCCCTTTAATGAACCTTTCAAATGTTTTTACATGTTTTAGGGGGGGGGATACAAGTCAATTATACATGTTGATGGAAATTAATCACATGTGATTCACTATCCGTAATTTAAATCACATGTGATTTACCACTACGCCTTATAAAAGGATTTTTCGCTTTCAAAACTATTTTAAACAAATAAACAACTCTTTAAATGTTCACTTTGGACAAGATTTTTCTTAAATAAATTTCCTTATAAAATGTAACCACACTAATATATTTATATAAGTAAGACTTGAAGGACTTAGGACCGATAGCTCGCCTTATTTCTTGTTCTTGTTTGATTGTGGGCTTAGGGTAGTTGTTATTCGTCCGATTGTCGTTGATTTCTTAGTTATATATCATGTATATTAGTGTTGGATACGAGCATTTTCATTTCATTCGATGTTTAAACCACTAAATTGGTAAGAACTATACACACTAAGTTAACTATAATAGGTATAGTTAAGGCCATTACTACTCGCTATCATTACTACTCTACACACTATAATACACACTATTACAAAACGATACACTAATAAGAGAACACACTACGAGCTATACAAAAGACTACTACACTATAATACAAGAAAAGGCGTTAAACAGAAGATAACACACTAACTCACTATGAGGTTCTCTATTCGCTATACACTATGCCCAGAGTTTTTCCGACCGGAAGACGACACTACATGTATAGATCTATACGGGGCAGACACTATTACATCCCGACTGTTAACTTCAGTCTGAGCCGTGCAGGCCCAGGGGTGCCACTACTTCACTACACTATGCATGACCGGGAAGGTCATGGGGTTCTCTATTGCTCACACTATCGGTAACATACAAGGAATACACTGTATCCACACTAAAATACTAAACTAAAGTACAAATTTAACATCCCGACTGTTAACCTCAGTCCGAGCCGTGCAGGCCCAGGGATGCCACTACTTCACTACACTATGTATGACCGGGAAGGTCATGGGGTTCCCTATTGCTCACACTATCGGAAACATACAAGGAATACACTATAACCGCACTAAAATACTAAACTAAAGGTTTCGTTAATATCTCAAAGTAACCAAATATCTAGCACTAAAGGAAGTTGGTACCACTATTATTAACTTCTGGCATAACTTACTATATTGCATTACTTATTAGAGAGTCACTATTATACTTTTACGACAAATGGTTTTCAAAGAAGAAAAATGACATGTTTCTTAAAGGTTTTCACTTACAATGTATTTCTGGAAAATATAGGATTTTCTAGGTTTTACTACTACTTATGACTGTGAACTACAACTCTTCACACTATTGGTTCTAATGCTTTTTGATACAAAAACTCACACTAAATTCTAATGAACTCACCAGCTTTATGCTGATATTCGTTTTCAAAATAACTTGTATCCTCAGGTCAAAGATACACAGGTACAGGTGCAACATTTTGGAGATGGTGGAGCATACAAGATCCATCTCTTATTTTAGTATTACTTTTGGTGTTTGTTGAACATTACGAAACACACTTGTAACTAAACTCACTATGAAAATGAAATGGTTGTATGTTTCTTGTTTCTACTATTATTCAATTGTGATGATACTGTACATGACGTCCTCCACACCGAAACGTATTCCGCCGTTATCGGTTTTGGGGTGTGACAGATTGGTATCAGAGCATTGTTTATAGTGAATCAAGTATATCAACCTATAAAAGATATACGAACTATAAACACTTCGGGACTAAAACACTCTGACCAAGAATACATATTGTTAAGTATCTAAATGATTTAACTAAGTATGTATATACACACACCACTACAAAATACAGAAGTTAGTATCACACTAGAACTGAACAAAAGTATAAAGATTGTTGGATAGCACAATTGGACTTAGAGACATATGGTCACATTTGGGGGGATGTAGCCTGATCAACTACGTTTTCTTGGGAGTGACTAGCATGTGCCTAAGCTTGGTTGTGGTGTTGCAACAAGTCTAAAACTTACCAACACTACCACAATAACGTTAGCATAAGAATACTATAGGAGTATTCTGTACCTCTAAAACATACATGTGTGAGAACTAAAAAAGGGTCGTTACTGATAGAGCAATAGTTGCTAAATGGATACTTTCCGGTTACATGTGACTAGGGCGTTATAGACTTAGAATCTGTGATCTTTGCTTTACTTCCTGTTCCTTGTTTGGTTGTAGATTTAGAGTTAGGGTTACTTATTCGACGGACTATCCTGCCACGACCACATGTAATTAGTATGCATTATGCAAGTATTGGTCTAACTCGTGACGATCATCTTATAAGTAATTTAGGTTAGTGCGCCTATTAATCTTCTTTTCCCCTTTTCTCGCCTAGATATCATGGCTGGCTTCCACCTTCCAGGCGACCCGTACTACCCAAACCAGGGCAATGGAGGATGGCTCAGCGAAGAGTCGGACGACGATCACCCAATCCCTCTGGATGACCACCGAGCAGAAGGTTTTTTGGATAACTCTGACTCTGAGCCAGAAGTTAATAACCTACTTCCCGGAGATCCGAACCCTAACCCTCGTCCGACATTTCAGGGTCCCACTCCTATGTGGGCCATATCCTTGCACCGATGGAGTGAGGAGTAGGGCCAGCCTTTGCCTTACAATGGAGACCGAAGCTTCTACAACATAAACGAAGGAGGATTAGCGGATCGGGTTCTGCCTATCATGATCCGAAGGATTGCCAGGAATGTCGAGCAGGGTCAAGCTGCTATAGGTCGAGTTGTAGAAGTGGATGCCAACTTGAACCTAAACACATTTCGCATCCGCCAACTCGAAGAAGCCATGGACAGGACAAGGAGGAATAACGAGGCTCTGCAGCATCAGCTAACTGCATCTCGATCCGAAGTTAGGGAACTCCAAGCACGTCAAAGGATTCATGGTCGACACCTTCAAGAAGTTGTGAGTCAGCTAGCGGATCTGAGAGTTCGCCCAACCAGTAACCGTCGCTAGTAGAAGACGTCTAGTACCCCACTCTTTTGTTTAAAGGACTAGCCTTTCCTCTCTATGTTCCGTAGATCTCTTGTCTGTAAACATTCCTAGCTTCAAAAGTACTCTAACTAGCCTCTAAACTGCCAACATTTTCTCTATGATTTGATGTAAGACCTACCGTTACGTCAATTTTTCATGAACTTGTGTTGCATCATTAATACCAGTGTATAGGCAGTTAACTACTCTATTGCTATGACTCTCATTCTGATATTGGATTATGTGATTTAATCCATGAAACACTCTATTCATCCTCGCAATAGATTTTTACTATTACTATCATTTCTATGGTCTTCTAGTGAAAGATGCCTCCACGAAGGCATTCAAACAGAGGAAGACCAGCAACTCAAACCTCTCCTCCACCACCACCTCCTCCTCTGCAGTTCGATCCAGTGCTGTTCCAAACGGCTGTGACTGCAGCTGTGACAGCAGTCATGGCTCAAGTGAACTCCGGTGATGCGAGCGGTGGTAACTCTAGATTTGGTGAAGTCCATCAAAGAGTGCAGGGATGCACTTATAAGGACTTCATGAACTGTAAACCTACCTTCTTCGATGGTACCGGAGGAATTATGACACTATCCCAATGGTTCGAAAGAACCGAATCTATCTTTGAAATGTGCTCTTGCCCCGAAGAGAGCAAAATCAAGTTCGCAACTGCCACCCTCACTAACAGGGCATTAACATAGTGGAACGGCCATGTCAGTGCACTCTCCTTGGTTACAGCCAATGCCATGGGCTGGGACACCCTAAAGGACCTCATGAGAAAGGAGTATTGTCCTAAGGGAGAAATTCAGAAACTTGAGGAGGAACTCTGGAACCTCAAGATGAAAGGTACTGACATAGTAGCGTATACGGCCAGGTTCAGTGACTTGGCGGCTATGTGTCCCAATATGATACCATCCGAAAGCAAGAAGATTGAACGGTACATCTGGGGTATAGTGCCCCCATATCGAGGAAATGATCTAGCCTCACGCCCTACCACCTTCGACAGCGCCAAGGAATTGGCCCAGAGTCTGATCAACCATGAAATCTCTTCCACTCCAGCAACGGCAACCACAACTACCACTGCACCACACGATTCTTCTGATAGAAAGAGGAAGCAATGGGATAAGAAGAAGGGCAAGAAGACTCAAACCTCCTCCAGGGACCAGCAAATTGTGGCGATCCATGCTGCCACTACTCCAGTCGCCCCTGCACCACCAAAAGCTTATAGTGGAAATCTGCCCAAGTGTCCCAAGTGCCCTTTCCACCATAACGGCCCCTGCCGTGAATTGCAGTGTTCTAATTGCGGTTGGAAGGGCCCTACGGTGCGATTCTGCAAAGCCCCTCCCAAACCTATTTCGCAAGTTCCCGGTTCGGGAGTAACCCCGACGTGTTACGGCTGCGGTGAAGCTGGTCATTTCAAGAAAAACTGTCCAAAGGCTACAAATACTGGGGGAAAATGAAGATTGCTCACTATTGGTCACAATGAAGCGGTGGTGAATCCCACAGTAGTCACGGGTACGTTTCTTCTCAACAACTCTTATGCATGTGTCTTATTCGATAGTGGTGCAGAAAGAAGCTTCGTAAACCAAACCTTTAAACACTTACTCAAACAAACCCCTTAACCACTAAAAGAAACATTCGTCGTAGAAATGGCTAACGGGAAGACCGAAAGCTCTAACGAAATCTATGTAGGTTGTACCCTCACATTAGACGATCACTCATTTCCAATCGATCTCATACCAGTCTCCATCAAGAGTTTCGATGTCATTGTTGGTATGGACTGGTTGAGTCTCTATCGTGCCGATATCTTATGCTTTGACAAAGCCATTCGCCTAAATCTTTCAAATTGTGAAACCCTATTAATCTATGGAGATAAACCCTGTACGAGTCTTCGTATCATCTCCAGCATTCAGGCTCAGAAATACATACGTAAGGAATAACGCGCCTTCCTTGCTCACGTCGTCGACACAAGCCAGAAATCAAAGAACCCAAAGGACATCCCCGTCGTATGTGATTTCCCTGATGTCTTCCCAGAGGATCTTCCAGGTTTACCTCCCAAACATCAGGTTGAGTTCAGAATCGACCTAGTTCCAGGAGCTACTCCCATAGCAAAGTCTCCCTATCGTCTAGCGCCTGCCGAGATGCAAGAACTATCCGGTCAACTTAACGAACTACTCAGCAAGGGCTTTATAAGATGGTGGTTATCGAGGACAACACAAATAATAACCCTAAATATTACACACTAAAATAGTGTATAGTGGTAAAGGGATCGAATCCACGGAGATTGGTTCAATTTATAACTCTATGAAAAAAAAATCTCTTTGTAAAAATACTTGTACAATGACAATAAATATAAAATGGGGGGGGGTGGTGTTTTGAAACACTTGAAACAAACTAGAATTAACTATGATTTAAATAGACAAATGCAACAAAAATAAGAGTTTGATGTAAAATCAATAAGGGAGAGAAGGTTGACTTAAAGTTTCCTCACTTTGACTTTTGATGAACATATCATTAGATTCCAATGGTGCAATACTTTGATTTAAATCCTTAATTTGGCTATAGTAATTCAAGGAGCTTGAGATTACCTAGACTTTTCTTAATTGTTGAAATGGCTAGAGGAGCTCATAACAATTTCCTTAGTCAAAGTCACTAATTCCAAATAGCATGTAATTAGTGAAAGTCAACTAGCATTAAGAACCAAAAAGTCACCAAATCCAAGAGGGGTCAAATGCTTTCACCACCATGTTGGAGGAAATGTTTTTATGATTGTGTGAAGCAAAAACAACACAAAAATCACTTGTTGCTTGCTAATTTGAGGATCCTTTACTTAATCAAGAAATTAGCCAACTAATCACCACAAACACATTTAAACTCATGAACTAAAACATACAAGTAATGATAAGATGTTAAAACATAAAACATTCCGATAAAGATTCAAGAACATGTTCATGGATTCTTCAACATTCAACAAAAGTTCAAAGGATTAACCAAAAGTCAACCAAGATTAGCTTAGCCAAGCATGGCTAAACCCAAAGAAACAAAGTTAGAGAAAATTGTACCAAACATTAAGCAAGAATCAAGAGGTAAAAATATGATGTTCTTCAAGGGTTCTTGGCCTTCAAAAGTATTCAAAACTCCAGAGAGAATCTCCAAAAATCGGATGTCTAAGAGTCTCCAAAAGATGGGCACCAACCTTCCTCAAATAGCCTTTTAAATGGATTTCCGTAATTACCCCTGCAGAGCCTTGCGCGACCCGCGTGCTGCTGCGCGGGTGGTGCCTGACATGGGCTTTTTTGAGATTTTGGGCCTCCATAGCTTAACCCACTTGGCCCAGATCGAATCCAATCACCTCCTAGCCCATTTTCTTCAAGTTTTTCTTCATTTTAAGCCCAATTTGACCTCTCCAAAGTTCGTGCACTCACCCAATTAACAATCTACGCATGCTTGAATATTCCCCCGCATCTTGCAAATTTAAAGTTTATTTCTTTCCAAGCCTTCAAATAATCATCAAGATCACTCCATGCATCATCTCCATTACCCATCAAGCCCAAAATCCTCGACGTCCTCTTATTCCAATTGCTTTCCATACGTCCCAAACATTCCCTCTCCACTAGTCTCCATGAAATATGCAATAAAGCTCACAAAACTGGAAAGTACCCGAAATTGGCCATAAAATAACAAAAAGGAAAATATGCATGGAAATTATCTAAATTATGAATGAAATATGTTAAAATAAACTATAAAAAGAAGTAAATAAAATGAACTATCAAATCACCCCAAGCTTAAACCTTACTTGTCCTCAAGTAAGACAAGACTAAAATGAACTCGGGATGAACTATCCTAAGAAAATAAAAAGAATTGATAGAACCGTAGAACCTGATGCCCGTTAGTCAACATGGTCAGAATTGATCTTGCTATTACCTCACGAATTTTTCATCCGATGACAATGGAACCATAAACCACACCCAGGACAACTCATTTAGGTGAGTAAGGAGGGCTGAGCAGTCGCAGCCTCAATGGAACATGCATACAATGAAGAATATCTATAGTAGGGAGAAAGCAGTTGGATGGGCTCGGGTGGAGTCTTCTTTAAATGTACACTCTGATCTCACATTTGTCGGTTTCTCTCATGTGTAACTAGGTTTTAATCGCTCGGGCACCATTGTAGGAATCAGCTCACTTGGTGTTGGCCCAAACCTCCCATAGTATCCAACTCGACAGTCTCCCTAACATCACCAATTTGCAAAAACCAACTCGATCTATATATACAATAAAACATACCTAAATAAATGAATATCAAACATCGGGTGACCCAAATGTTGGAGAATTTAGTTCAATAATTGAACTAGTCACCCTTCTCAGATTTCTGCAGCTGGGAATTTGCCTGCCCTTTTTTTTCTTTTTCTTTTTCTTTTTTTTATACCATACTTGAAGGTAATGTAATAACAACCCTTTGACTCAAAATTTGGTTCCTAAAGTGTGTAAGTGGAACCGAAAGGGTAGAAATATAATCCGAATGGTCTAAGCGAGAAAATAACCATGTGTGGAGCATAAAGATGTAATGTAACTCCTTTTCAAACTAATAATAATATTTTTTTTAAACACATGAAAATGTCCACATGCGGACTAAAAGACTTCTCTAAAATCCTAAGAAAATCGCAAAAAGATACGGTGATGTAAAAAGACCGGATATGGATTCTACTCGGGGACAAGCACTAGTGCTTCATCCTAACGGTTCAAACATGATCAAGTGTGATCCTCTCGGCGGTAGTGACCGCAAGGCTAAGACATCCATTTCTATAGTATATCCTACAGTCATTAGTATTGTATGCATAATTCTTCATGAAAACTACCTGTCCATGATCACTTACCCCTTTAAGCTACCAGCATCTGATCCCAAGTATGAAATCCCAAACTGCAGCTAATGGTCTCGGTTCGATGGGTGAGATAGCAACAAGATCCTGGACCAATAATGATACAATAACTATGAACCTGTTCCATGGCATCCAAGGAGGTGAGAATAAACAGACAACAAAAATGCATGAATGTTAATGCCCTAAGCTAAATGTTATGCAAAAATATAAAAGGTGAAAAAGAAGAAAATAAAATCTTTTTGGAATTTTATATAAATAAAAAAATGAATGAAAATTAGCTTAAAACTAAAATGTTATGCAACCAGTTAAAAATTCATGAAAAAGTAAAAGATAAGGGAAATGCCCCACCCCAAGCTTAAGAACAAGCATTGTCCTCAATGCTTAAGGTAAGGGAAAAAAATGACCTAAATCGGAGGATTGGATGACAGGAAATGTCTGTGGCGGTGGTTTCTTGAAATTACGACCGATAGAACTCCGCTAATCTTGAATTTTCCGGTGAGGTGGGTGCTGGAAGGTTATATGAGAGGAATGGAGTGGGAGGTCAAGATGATTAAATGAAGAAGAAGGGCAGCTGAACATTTTACTCTATGGGTCAACAAGGGTCAATTTTGGTCAAGAAAAGTCAAAAGGTCAACTCATTAAAACCTTTGGTCAACACCTGGTCAAATAATAGCCAAAAATAGCCCAAATTGCCCAGCATAGTGCGTGGGTCGCGCAGTGTAGCACGCGGGTCGCGCAGACCTTGCAGTTAAGTCTTGGGCCAATGTCGCTTCATCACACCTGGTCGCGCAACCCACCCGCGCAATAGCACGCGGGTCGCGCAACCCGCTGATCCTGATCTTCATTTTTGCTTCATTTTTCTTCGTTTTTCACCCGTTCTTGCTTTGGAAGGCCCCAAACACCTAGAAACTCTTGATTTCTTCAAAAACAACTCTTTTGAATCCCAAAAATATCTTCCAAACTCATTTATTCAAATTAAAAACACGAAAACACAATGCTTTCCAAAAATGCCCTTCTTTAACGTCTTTGGCGAGACGCCTCCAAACTTCACTTTAACACTTTGGGACGTCCAAATGGACAACATCTTGGATATTTGAATCAAAAAATTCATTGAATGGCTTCAATCGATGTCCATTAACCTTGTAAATTTTCCCCGTGTCGACATTTTTTAATTTCCGCACCTCCATTGGGACTCTTTTCTTGTATTTGACTTTCTTTTTACGGGAGAACCATACCGGACTCAGACCTTTGATAATAGCAATCATCCAACCATATTCTTTCTTGTACTTGTTTAGTAAGGTGACCAACTCTTCCCTCTTTGACATGGTGGTTGAGTAGGTGACCGGTTGGGCGTCTTCTTTCTCGGGATAGGTATCCTTTGAAGGGTCCGGCAGATTTATCGTTTCCGGATCTTGTGGTTGTTCTACCACTAGAGTTAGTTTCTCATTGGTAGTGGGTGGCTCAATCTCTCTTTCGTTAACCCTTATTACTTCGTTTATAGTTTCATTGACAACATTCTCAATTTCTTCTTCTTCTTTGACAACTTCTTCCACTTCTACTTCTTCTTCCTCTTCTTCATATAACACTCTTGAGCCATCAAAAGTTTCCTCATCTTTCAAAGGAATGCAACATGCGTTATGACATGGGCTCTATTCAGATGGTAATTTGTGTTGAGCTTCCACTATACTCAATGATTGAGCAATTTGTGTTATTTGTTTCTCTAAGCTTTTGAGGCTAGCTTGAGTTGTTTCTTGGAAAATTTGGGTAGAAGTGGCAATGCTTTTCACAATGTCCTCTAAGGACATGCTTGGCGTTTCAGTTTGTTGAGGAGGGTAAGGATAGGGTTCTAGGAACAGTGGAGTTGGTTGGTATTGGTTATTTCCCCATGTTTGGTATGGATTTTGGTAATGGTTATTTTCCCAAACTTGGTTGTTATCCCACCATTGATCATGTTGAGGCTTATCATAACTCCATTGGTTTGATCGGTAGTAGCTTCCCTTATCTTGCACTTCTTCCCATTCTCCTTGTAAATATGGACACGTGTCGGAATGATGTCCATTTTGGGCACAAAAATCGCAAAGAAGAGGTGTGGACTGCACACTTTGGTCACTTTCAATCATCATTACTAATAATACTTGTACAATGACAATAAATATAAAATGGGGGGGGGGGGGGGTTTGGTGTTTTGAAACACTTGAAACAAACTAGAATTAACTATGATTTAAATAGACAAATGCAACAAAAATAAGAGTTTGATGTAAAATCAATAAGGGGGAGAAGGTTGACTTAAAGTTTCCTCACTTTGACTTTTGATGAACATATCATTAGATTCCAATGGTGCAATACTTTGATTTAAATCCTTAATTTGGCTATAGTAATTCAAGGAGCTTGAGATTACCTAGACTTTTCTTAATTGTTGAAATGGCTAGAGGAGCTCATAACAATTTCCTTAGTCAAAGTCACTAATTCCAAATAGCATGTAATTAGTGAAAGTCAACTAGCATTAAGAACCAAAAAGTCACCAAATCCAAGAGGGGTCAAATGCTTTCACCACCATGTTGGAGGAAATGTTTTTATGATTGTGTGAAGCAAAACCAACACAAAAATCATTTGTTGCTTGCTAATTTGAGGATCCTTTACTTAATCAAGAAATTAGCCAACTAATCACCACAAACACATTTAAACTCATGAACTAAAACATACAAGTAATGATAAGATGTTAAAACGTAAAACATTCCCATAAAGATTCAAGAACATGTTCATGGATTCTTCAACATTCAACAAAAGTTCAAAGGATTAACCAAAAGTCAACCAAGATTAGCTTAGCCAAGCATGGCTAAACCCAAAGAAACAAAGTTAGAGAAAATTATACCAAACATTAAGCAAGAATCAAGAGGTAAAAATATGATGTTCTTCAAGGGTTCTTGGCCTTCAAAAGTCTTCAAAACTCCAGAGAGAATCTCCAAAAATCGGATGTCTAAGAGTCTCCAAAAGATGGGCACCAACCTTCCTCAAATAGCCTTTTAAATGGATTTTCGAAATTACCCCTGCAGAGCCTTGCGTGACCCGCGTGCTGCTGCGCGGGTGGTGCCTGTCATGGGCTTCTTTGAGATTTTGGGCCTCCATAGCTTAACCCACTTGGCCCAGATCGAATCCAATCACCTCCTAGCCCATTTTCTTCAAGTTTTTCTTCATTTTAAGCCCAATTTGACCTCTCCAAATCCTCCAAAGCTCGTGCACTCACCCAATTAACAATCTACGCATGCTTGAATATTCCCCCGCATCTTGCAAATATAAAGTTTATTTCTTTCCAAGCCTTCAAATAATCATCAAGATCACTCCATGCATCATCTCCACTACCCATCAAGCCCAAAATCCTCGACGTCCTCTTATTCCAATTGCTTTCCATACGTCCCGAACATTCCCTCTCCACTAGTCTCCATGAAATATGCAATAAAGCTCACAAAACTGGAAAGTACCCGAAATTGGCCATAAAATAACAAAAAGGAAAATATGCATGGAAATTATCTAAATTATGAATGAAATATGTTAAAATAAACTATAAAAAGAAGTAAATAAAATGAACTATCATAAGACCAAGCTTCTCACCCTGGGGAGCACCGGTCTTGTTCGTGAAGAAGAAGGACGGATCGTTCCGTATGTGCATCGATTATAGGGAACTCAACAAACTCACGGTCAAAAATCGCTACCCTCTCCCTCGTATCGACGATCTATTCGACCAACTACAAGGAGCGAGCTACTTCTCCAAGATTGATCTTAGGTTCGGGTATCACCAGTTACGGGTTCTTGAGGAAGATGTTCCGAAAACAGCCTTCCGAACCCGTTACGGGGACTACGAATTCGTGGTGATGCCCTTTGGACTGACCAACGCACCTGCAGTATTCATGGACTTCATGAATAGGGTGTGTCGTCCATACTTAGATCAGTTCTTCATCATCTTTATTGATGATATGCTCGTCTATTCGCGGAGCGAGCTAGAGCATAGAGATCATTTACGACGAATACTGGAAACCCTACGATCAGAGAAGTTATATGCGAAGTTCTCTAAGTGCGAATTTTGGATCCGAAGAGTTGAATTCCTAGGTCACGTGGTTAGTGAAGACGGAATCCACGTTCACCCCTCCAAAATTAAAGCTATTGAGAACTGGTCAGCACCGAAGACGCCTACAGAAATTCGCCAATTTCTAGGCCTTGCTGGCTACTACCGTAGGTTCATCCAAAACTTCTCTCGGATTGCAAAGCCTCTCACTATGCTGACACAGAAGGGTGTACCATTCGACTGGGAAGAGAAGCAGGAGAAGGCATTTCAGACCCTGAAACAAGCCTTATGCACCGCACCAGTATTATCCCTGCCCGAAGGAGTTGAAGATTGTGTTGTATACTGCGATGCATCGAATCAGGGGCTCGGTTGTGTCTTGATGCAACGAGGTAAGGTCATCGCCTATGCCTCAAGACAGCTAAAGACGCATGAGGTGAACTACACTACTCACGACCTCGAGTTAGGAGCGGTCATCTTCGCACTAAAAATCTGGAGACACTACTTGTATGGGACGAAGAGCGTGGTGTACACTAATCACAAGAGCCTCCAACACATACTAAACCAGAAGGAGCTCAACATGAGACAACGTCGATGGGTCGAGCTACTTAACGACTACGATTGTGAAATTCGATATCACCCGGGAAAATCCAACGTGGTAGCAGACACCCTGAGTAGGAAAGAGCATTCTGGTCGAAGAACCAAATTGTTAACAATGACTATCCATTCGCATCTGTCATCACAGATCAAGGAGGCTCAACTTGAGGCCTTGAAGCCTGAGAATGTGACGGGAGAATCCCTGCGCGGAATGGATAAGAGTTTGGAGGTCAAGGGTGACGGAGCCTACTATCTCATGGATCGAATCTGGACTCCGCACCATGGAGGTTTCAGGGATCTGGTCATGAAGGAAGCACACAACACTCGATACTCCGTCCACCCAGGTTCAGATAAGATGTATTTGGACCTCAAAAAGCTATATTGGTGGCCTAACATGAAAGCAGAGATCGCTACCTTTGTGACTAAGTGCCTAACTTGCGCGAAGGTCAAAGTTGAATATCAAAAGCCATCAGGACTCCTCCAACAACCAGAGATACCAGAATGGAAGTAGGAGCGGATTACAATGGACTTTATAACCAAACTACCCAAGACAGCGGGTGGCTTGGATACCATTTGGGTCATCGTAGACAGATTGACCAAGTCTGCACACTTCCTACCCATCAAGGAAACAGACAAGATGGAGAAACTCATAAGAACATACATTAAGGAAATAGTAAGGTTGCATGGTGTTCCTATATCTATTATCTCAGATAGAGATATTAGGTTTACCTCAAGGTTTTGGCAATCACTACAAAAGGGACTAGGGACGAGGTTGGATATGAGTACAGCCTACCATCCCCAGACTGATGGACAAAGTGAGAGGACGATCCAAACTCTAGAAGATATGCTGCGAGCTTACGTGATCGACTTCGGTGAATCGTGGGATACACATTTACCTCTTGTGGAGTTTTTCTACAACAATAGTTATCATACGAGCATTAAAGCAGCTCCATTCGAAGCCCTCTACGGCCGGAAGTGCAGATCCCCTCTGTGCTGGGCTGAGGTGGGTGACACTCAGTTAGCTAAAGGACGAGTTCCTGACAGCGCTCTCACTGGTCCGGAGATCATTCGAGAAACGACTGAGAAGATTGTACAGATTCGTGAACGATTAAAAGCCGCTAGGGATCGACAGAAAAGCTACGCCGACAAACGAAGAAAACCCTTGGAATTCCAGGTGGGAGACCGAGTTCTTTTGAAGGTCTCGCCCTGGAAGGGCACGATACGCTTCGGAAAGCGTGGAAAGTTGAACCCAAGGTACATAGGGCCTTTCGAAATTCTCGCCAGAATCGGCCTCGTAGCTTACAAACTTAACTTACCCCACGAGCTAAGTAACATACATCCTACCTTCCACGTCTCAAACTTGAAGAAATGCCTGTTCGACGAGACTCTTGTGATTCCACTCGACGAGATCGAGATCAACGAGAGCCTCAACTTCCTGGAAGAACCCATAGAAGTCATGGACCGTGAGGTCAAGCGGACGAAGCAAAGCCGTATCCCTATTGTGAAGGTTCGCTGGAACACCAAGCGCGGGCCGGAACTCACTTGGGAACGCGAGGATCAGATGAAACTCAAATATCCCCATCTTTTTACCTAATAGTTCTATAACTACTCTCTATAGAAATTTTAAATTTCGGGATGAAATTTCCTCTAACGGGGGGATAATGTGACAACCCGAAACTTTCATCCTATGTAATTGGTCCGCGTATTGTCTTTAAATCTTAAATTCATCACCCATTTGGAAATCGTGCGGTTCCGAATGCGTTTTGGACACAATATAGTCTAGTTATGGGTCTTAGGAGGTGTTGGAAAGTGTTTTGCATCATGAAATTGAATTAAACACGCCAAAAGTGGTGTGTGCGGCCACACTTTTGTGTGAACGGCCACACACCCATGTGTGCGGTTGCACACCCAACCACACACCCTCCAGCCTCACACTCAAACATATATATAGTTGGGTACCTTCTTCATTCATTCATTTGGATACTCCTTACTCTCTCCCTACTTTCTCTCTCTAAAATCTTGAACCAAGAACACCTTGAAGACCTCATATTTGTAATCTAGTACATCTTCAAGCTTATTAGAGGTAAACACTTGAGTCCCAAGCCTTAAAACTCATCATGTTCATCATATTCATGGACCCTTGAAGGTGAACGGCCGCACACCTTCATGAAGGGGCAGCACACATTCAAAACTACTTAAAGTGAAGAGCAAACACTTCATTTGGACTCACAAAAGGAGTGTACGGCTGCACACACTTGTGTGCAGCCGCACACACACACACATGGCAGCACACAGGGTCGCACACAAGTGTCAGCAGCACACCAGGCCGCACACGCACATATAGTGTGTGTTTTGGCCATACACCCTCTTGTATAGCCTTATAAACCCTCATACAGTCATATATGATTATAACACTTCATTATAAGTGTTTACTAGTCCCTATGATGGTCCCAAAATCATCAATTAGTTGTTCATAACACTAATTATATCCATACATGTGCCAATATATGCTAAATAGGCTTCGCGTGTGTACTCAAGTCACCACTTGACACCTAGCATCAAATCCAACTTGGTCATCAGAACCACTCACTACAAGTGAGTTCATACCCCTTTAATGAACCTTTCAAATGTTTTTACATGTTTTAGGGGAGGGGGATACAAGTCAATTATACATGTTGATGGAAATTAATCACATGTGATTCACTATCCGTAATTTAAATCACATGTGATTTACCACTACGCCTTATAAAAGGATTTTTCGCTTTCAAAACTATTTTAAACAAATAAACAACTCTTTAAATGTTCACTTTGGACAAGATTTTTCTTAAATAAACTTCCTTATAAAATGTAACCACACTAATATATTTATATAAGTAAGACTTGAAGGACTTAGGACCGATAGCTCGCCTTATTTCCTGTTCTTGTTTGATTGTGGGCTTAGGGTAGTTGTTATCCATCCGATTGTCGTTGATTTCTTAGTTATATATCATGTATATTAGTGTTGGATACGAGCATTTTCATTTCATTCGATGTTTAAACCACTAAATTGGTAAGAACTATACACACTAAGTTAACTATAATAGGTATAGTTAAGGCCATTACTACTCGCTATCATTACTACTCTACACACTATAATACACACTATTACAAAACGATACACTAATAAGAGAACACACTACGAGCTATACAAAAGACTACTACACTATAATACAAGAAAAGGCGCTAAACAGAAGATAACACACTAACTCACTATGAGGTTCTCTATTCGCTATACACTATGCCCAGAGTTTTTCCGACCGGAAGACGACACTACATGTATAGATCTATACGGGGCAGACACTATTACATCCCGACTGTTAACTTCAGTCTGAGCCGTGCAGGCCCAGGGGTGTGTCACACCCCGCTAAAGCGGAAACGCAAGGTATGACAGCGATAACGGTTTCAATGCAAAAGATAAAGATACATCACCATAGCAGTATTTAAAAGTTTACAACCCATAGCTTCAAAAGAAACAAAATACAAGTTTTTCAAAATAACATTGTTCAAAATATAGCTTCACAATAGCTTCAACACGATGCAGCATGCTCTATGATGATGAATCTTTACATCCACTTACTAATTACTTCCTGAAAAAGCATGTAAAACGAGCGTCAACTATGAAAATAGTTGGTGAGTATCACAAGTTTATAAAAATAGAGCGTACAATAAGGCTTTTCGTAAATACAAGTACATTGCTTCAATGATAAACAAGTTGATTGCTATTAATGAATACAAGTTTATTGCTAGAACGAGAAACGCGTTTGTATGTGTATGAGCAAACAATGAGTCTCAACCAAACCTATGACTGAAGCCCTATCGAGATCTATGCTTATCGTTCCATAGATGAATATGGTATCATGCACTCCAGCGATTCGGGCGAGTGAGGAGTTGTCAATTCCTAATAGCGCTGTCCATAACGACCATTGGCTCAAAGAGTTAATGGTTAGAGATAAGGGAAGGGCCTTAGTACGATAAGTTCTCATGTTCCGTGTTGCATAGACATACATAAAGAAACATAGCAATACAATAGCAATCATGTTTGATACAATTCAATTTAAATACAACATGCAAACAGTAGTTTTTCTGGACATGCTTTTCCACCCCAAAACATAAAAACCGAAAATAGGGGAGTGCGTGAATACTCACGATGTTTTGTGTAGACACAAGTGGTACTTCGGGATGCACCAACGTCTTACTACCGGGATCCTACGATATCAAACACACGCACTAGTGAGTTTCCATGTCGATATCTAATGCTAATATACTAAACTCTACATATAGGGAAATGCCAATTTATGTTTTAGTATTGGATTTTATATCAATTAGTTACACTTTTTCTGAAGTAATGAAATTCTATATATCGGGCGATTAATTACAACCTTGGAATATAAATTTTCCAAATTTTTAAGTCCTTATTACAACATAAATTCACGAAAATAGCATTTGAGGATAAAAATTCTCAAACTTTTTATTTAACTGTTATTACACAATACTAAGCTGGGAAAATTATAAAAATGGATTTCCAAGCTGTTTAATTATATTTTATGATTTTTGAGCATTTATTTCAATAAAAATTGAAATAAATAGAAAACAGTTTCCAAAATTACCCAAACTTTTTATTTAATTGTTATTATACATAAATAGGCTGGGAAAAATATAAAAGATATTTTTCAGTGGGTATTTCTATTTTTCCTTGCTTTATTCCTTTAAATAGTCATTAATTAAAGAAATAATATTAAACAGTTAAAATAAATCACCATAAATTTTTGTAACATCATTTATAGTATAAATATCCTGGGAAAAATATCAAAAGTGGTTTTCATAATGTATAAACTGGTTTTGGGTATTTATGTATATTTAAGTGTATTTTAGTGCAATTAACTTTAGAAAATAAGAGAAAAATAGTTTACAGTAGAGAAAAATATTCAAAATTTTTATGTAACCTCCTACTCTATAATATTATATCCTGGTAAATTTTCATGAATTTTGGATAATCAGAACTATTTCTCCCATTTTTAGACCATTATAATTACCAAAAATTGGGAAAAATAGTAAAACATGATGGAAAATCTTGAAATTATTTTCTGGAGTCACCCATCACAGCTAAGGTATGCGAAAATTGTTAGATACAATTTTCACATCCTATAAAGTGTTTTTGTAATTTATCATTCCCTAAACAAAATAAAATTAGAAATCATATGAAACAGTAACAAAAATTGCTGAAATTTATTGAGAGGTCATTATTCCCCATAAGGATCATCCATGAATTTATTTAGGATTTATTGACCTCTGGAAGTATTTTATATGATTTATGCCCTTAGTTTTAGCAATAATTCTAATAAATCAAAGAAATAACAAAAGCTCTTGAAATTTTCCAGATTATCTCATGCATGCAAGGGCTTTCAAAAGGAAAAATGTAAAAAAAATGTATTCAGAAGAGAAATGAGGGTAATGATTCCAAACAATTTAAGAAAAGTTGCATGCAATAATGCATGAAGTGTAAATGTGGCTGAAGTTCATGAATTTGTGTAGCCCATTCAGTGAGGTTTTAAGCCACGAAATTTCAACCATAATTCACTAGATATGTTAAGTTTCTAAGGTATTTTTCCTCAGATTTATGGTTGGGTTTAAGGCCATTGTTTAAGCAAGATAAAAATAGTGATCACAGAAAAAGAGCTGTATGCGCAACCTTTTTGTAAAATCTGCTAAAAATCGGATATTTAATATTTTACAGTGAGACCAGTTGGGTTTGAAAGTTAACTCGTGGAACTAACCAATACAAAAAGAATATCATGATTTGGTTAAGAAATGACTGAGTTATGACTGTTCAAAGTCGAACAAACTAATCTGGCAGATTGCATGTTTGCTTGTGTGCATTATTAGGGTATTTCAACAAGAACATCATGCATGTCTTTGGTAAGGCCCGATTTCTAACACATGCATGGAATGAATGAGCATCCAAGATGTACTAGAAATGGTTTAAATGCTTTTGTTCATGCATGAACACAAAAGAAATGGAGAAGAACATGAAATATTAGGTTTTGATGTCACATGATCATATGTGCATCTTTTCCACTCCTTGCATGGGTTTGATCCCGGATTTTCACCATATCTAACACGTGCATTGTGTTATGGTGAGAATCTACAAACCACAAGGGGAGAATAAAGATTTCTAGCCATGGAAAGGCATAGAATCCGAAAAGTAGAGAAGACTAAGAAGAAAAAGAGGTTTAACCATGAAACTATGGAAGAAGATGTTGTTGTTTACCTTGGTTTTGACCTTGAGAGAAGTAAGAACACTTCAAGGGCTTCACAATCTCGAAATTTTGCAGAGAAATGAGAGGATTTTCGTGAGTTTAGAGAGAGGGAAGAAGAGAGTGAAGTGTGTGAAGAGAGTGAAGTGAGAGAGTGAAGAGGGAAGAGGTGGAGTAAGGGTTTAAGCTTAATGATTGTGTTTTGGGGAAGAGAGAGGGCATGGGGAGAGGTGATGGCCGGTTTTTGCATGCATTTTGGCCTCCTCTCTCCTAAATTTTAAACTTTATAAACCTCCCTCCTATATTTTATATAAAAACATTCATTTTTATAAAATGTTTATTAAGCAATTTGATTTATTTAAAAATCTTGTTTTCAACAAATAATTTATGATTAATACTTGTAATTTATATTTCTAGTTCATTGGTATAATCCATAATTTGATTAATAAAATTTGATATTAGGAAGTTTATAGCCAAATTTTATAAAGTTTTTAAGCTTTATAATTTATAACTTTGGATTTTTGGCTCTTTAGGGTTTTTGGAATATTGTTTGATATTCAACAACATGTTGAAGTATAATTAGAATGTTTTAATTTATTTTTAGAGTTTTATACCCTATTTCAATTATAACAAAGCTTGAAGCTTTATTCTAATTATAGTATTGGCATTTCCTATTGTAGCTAAGCAACTTACTAGAATTGTAAGTATCAAGTATATTAGTCCTAGACCTTAGTTGGATCCTAGTTTATGCAAGATTTTTGACCTAATTTATACTACTAGGTCATGGCATGTTGTGCATGAATGGTTATTATAAAGATGCATGAGTCCAAGAATGACCTGAATTGGCAGTTGTCACAGGGTGCCACTACTTCACTACACTATGCATGACCGGGAAGGTCATGGGGTTCTCTATTGCTCACACTATCGGTAACATACAAGGAATACACTATATCCACACTAAAATACTAAACTAAAGTACAAATTTAACATCCCGACTGTTAACCTCAGTCCGAGCCGTGCAGGCCCAGGGATGCCACTACTTCACTACACTATGTATGACCGGGAAGGTCATAGGGTTCCCTATTGCTCACACTATCGGAAACATACAAGGAATACACTATAACCGCACTAAAATACTAAACTAAAGGTTACGTTAATATCCCGAAGTAACCAAATATCTAGCACTAAAGGAAGTTGGTACCACTATTATTGACTCCAGGCATAACTTACTATATTGCATTACTTATTGGAGAGTCACTATTATACTTTTACGACAAATGGATTTCAAAGAAGAAAAATGACATGTTTCTTAAAGGTTTTCACTTACAATGTATTTCTGGAAAATATAGGATTTTCTAGGTTTTACTACTACTTATGACTGTGAACTACAACTTTTCACACTATTGGTTCTAATGCTTTTTGATACACAAACTCACACTAAATTCTTATGAACTCACCAGCTTTATGCTGATATTCGTTTTCAAAATAACTTGTATACTCAGGTCAAAGATAGACAGGTACAGGTGCAACATTTTGGAGATGGTGGAGCATACAAGATCCATCTCTTATTTTAGTATTACTTTTGGTGTTTGTTGAACAGTACGAAACACACTTGTAACTAAACTCACTATGAAAATGAAATGGTTGTATGTTTCTTGTTTCTACTATTATTCAATTGTGATGATACTGTACATGACGTCCTCCACCCCGAAACGTATTCCGTCGTTATCGGTTTTGGGGTGTGACATTCTTGAAGGTTAAAAGGATCCAAAATAGTTTCTATAAATATTTTTATGAATATTAGAAATTATTAGGGACTTAAAATGTAAATTTTAACCTAATGGGTTAATTATGGGCTTCTCTACCCAATAAGCCTCAAAATGCGAGATTTTATAAGTTGAGGGGATGGAAATGTAAGTTTTTGTAAAACAGGGGGTATTTAGCATAACAAAATGTTTATAGGGGTCAAACATGCGTTTCAATATCAAAACGGACCAAAAATGCAAACTTTTTAGATTTTGGGCTAAAACTGTAAAAGTTGTGAAAAATGAGTCCTTAACCGAGAATCACTATTCTAGAGGGGCTGAAGTTGTCAACTAAATGAAATTTGGGTTATAAATTGTGTTTTCATCAAATAAATTATACAAAAGTGTCAAGAGAAGTATTTTAAGGACTAAATATGAAACTCTTTTATTTAAAAGGACCAAAAGTGCTATTTTTATAAAAGGAGGGTAAAAGGATCAAACTCCATTTTCAAACAAATTAAGTCATTAATACAAAATACAAGATCCACGACTACCGACGAAACGGAAAAACAAATACATTCTCAACAACAAATATCGTTACAAAACGAATTGATTCGGTCTCGAATCAATAACAAAACAAAATCCTAAAACCAAAGCATTTCAATAAACACGATAGTTATGATGAGTTAACTTACAAACCTTGGGCTTGGAAGTTTCAAATTATGCTTGTTGGGCCTTGCTAGCCCAATAACATGATCTTTGGGCCCGAAGGGAATACGCTTACGTGTTATTGGGCCTCCTATGACCCAATTCCATGTAAAAGGACTTTCAATAGCTCTAATGTGCTATTGGGCCCTAGTGGCCCATTAGTACTACTAGTGAGGTCAAGAAGTCAAATGCGAGTTGGGCCAAGTGTCTTTCGCATTCCCGATAGCCTTGAATAACTCATGGAAATAAAGGGGGCTTCTTACCCTCCTTTCTCCTCGGTTTTTGGGCTTATGTGAAATCAAAGTAAATAGATTCAGGACGATAAACAATAGTAATCATGGTGGGTGGATTAAGTGAGTAGTAACGGCCGACACCTTTAAGGATCGTTCGTAATTTGCAGTTATAAACTAGTCATTTACTTAATGCGTGATTATATCAACTCACAAACCCTAATTAATCCAACGTCACCCGGGTAATCAAAAACATTCGACGTATCGGTATAACAATAAACAAGTCATGTATTTTATGTATGGGGAAAACATCAGGTTTTCCTAGGAAGTTTAGCATTTTCACTTGCGTGATGTATACAAAGTTCAACAATTATACATGTTTTGAAAATCAACAAGCACATATTTACGGATCTTCATACTTTTTTGATAAACAAATACTCTTTTCAGAAAATATCGGATTTTCTGGGTTTACAAACTACACCAAATCATTTTACCACAACATTACTTATGAACTCACCAACATTCCATATGTTGATGTTTTTTTTAAAATAACTTGTGTTCTCAAGTAACAGGTAAGCCGAAGAATAAGTAACATGTAATGTCATGGTGTTTTGCTTAGGTTATCTTTCAGACAGTTATGTTATGAAATTGTAATGTCTAAATCAATGTACGGAATGTAAACAATATCAGTTGTAATATTTCAATGCATGGTGATGTATTATGTTATGATTCATGTATATTCATTGTGATGGTATTCAATTTAAGTCACAAAAGCCCTCGGACGTTTCCGTCGTCTGGTTCGGGGTGTGACAACTAGAGTTTAGTCTAATATTCACTGAGACTAATTAATAGTCTTGCTATTATTACTATTATATAAGCACGAAACAATATTTCTCAACCACTATATACAGACAGGGGCCATACATATAACACCGGAGGGCAGGACCATTTTGGCATATAGCACTTCTAAAATCCAACATGCGGCCCTTTATACCAGATTCTCTGTACCGCGAGTGGTTAAAAAGATATTATAACAACACTTATATAACTCATAATAATAGCCCAAATACTTACTATAAGGTCATAATAACATTAGTATATTGAAATATAAGATACACTAACGATAGGGTAGGCGAAGCTTACTTACAGGGGGGTTTTCGCAAAACCAGACTTCGTTGGAGCAATGTTTCCGAGCTGAAAGTCTCTTTTTCTTGGGGATTCGGGAACCTCAAGGCATACTTCGGGTGCTATGGGGTTTCCCTAGGCTTAGGGGGGCTTAGAGAGAGAAAGTAGAGAGATAAAGTGAGGTTGGGAAGGTGTGAAGAATGAGGGAACCCAACACCTCTATTTATAGGCTGGAATCCTACTCTAGTCATTGAGTAAGAGGTCGTCCTCATCAATTCCATGGCCAGGTGTCACCATCTAGTGGCTTGCCCTAGGGAGAAAGCCTTGGCCCATATTCAGCCACGTCACCCGATTTCGTACAACACCATGCCGACTTCTAAACCTCATAACTTTCTCATACAAGCTCCATTTTCAATGTTCTTTATATCCACACGTAGATAAAAACAAGATCTACAACTTTCATTTAGACTCTGTTGGCTAATTCTCGACCAATATTAAATTTAACAGTAGGAGGAGATTATACTATTAAATGTCCGAGTAAAATTCATAACTTCTGCATACGGACTCCGTTTTCGTCTGTCTTTTTATCGTTGAGTTCCTATTAATGAGATCTCAACTCTCATTTAGGTCATGTAGGCCAAAAACTGCTCGAACTAAAATTCGATTTTCGAGTCGTGCACTGCTATGCCAAATCTTAGAAAATTCATAACTTCCTCATACGAAGTCAGATTTGGGCGTTCTTTTTTTGTATGTTCCCGGTATAATGTATACTGCAAATTTTGTTTAGATCACTAAGGCTAAAAATTCATTTATCAAAAATTCACTATTCATGTCTCCCAGTGCCGTGTCGGTTTTGCCGTAAAACATCGACGAGCCATAACTTCTTCATTTTAACTCGGACTGCGGCGTTCTTTATATGTACAGAACCCTTGAGACATTCTACAACTTGGTTAAGATTATTTATTCTAAATAATCTTTTGTCGAAAAGTCATTTTTGACCCCTATTATCTCTAAATTGGCTAGCCCGGATCTACGGGCGTTACACATATTGCCTGCTTCGCTTACTAATGTGTACTCTGATTCACAAGTTGAATCAGTTACAGTCTCCTACTTGGAAAATTTATCATGTCACTGCTCCTCCATTCAGGGTAAACATCCAACCCGACTGAGAGTGGGAATTATCTCTGTCGGTTTGAAAGCTCGCATCGCTATACCCTATCACTCTTAAGTCATCACTCCCACCGAAGGTAAAAACCCAATCCTTAGTCCTTCACGGGTACTTAAGAATATTCTTAACTGCAGTCCAATGAGCTTTACCATGGTTCCCTTGATATCAGTTGACCATGCTCAAAGCAAAGGCCACATCAGGGTGAGGACAAGTCATATCATACATGATCGAACCAACTGCAGAAGTGTATGGTATATGAATCATTTCTACTATATCAGCCTCTGTACTCGAATTCTGAGTCTTACTCGGTTTGATATTGCCTTGGATAGGTAAGTCACCTTTCTTGGAGCTCTCTATGCTGAAATGTTTCAGCACCATGTCCAAGTAGGTACTTTGAATAAGTCATATTAGTATTTTACTTTTGTTTCTCAATATCCTTATCCCCAGGATATAGGCCGCTTCTCTGAGGTCCTTCATAGTGAAACACTTCCCAAGCCAGGACTTGACCGCC
The DNA here is from genome assembly GCF_052625555.1 of Lactuca saligna. Taxonomy (NCBI): domain Eukaryota; kingdom Viridiplantae; phylum Streptophyta; class Magnoliopsida; order Asterales; family Asteraceae; genus Lactuca; species Lactuca saligna. Next base: position 214,168,416 of record NC_136420.1, read on the forward strand.
TGCAAGGTTGGCATGTCATTTCTTATGAGTAGTATTTCATCAACATACAATACCAAAAAGCTAACTATACTCCCACTTGCTTTGACATATACACATGACTCATCCTCACTTCTTGAAAATCTAAACTCTTTGAATTTCTCATCAAAACAAAGATTCGATCTGCAAGATGCTTGTTTCAATCCATATATGGATTTCTCAAGCTTACACACTTTATTAGGGTACTTTGCACTGACAAAACCCTCTGACTAACTCATGTAAACATCCTTATCCAACTTTCCATTAAGGAAAGCGGTTTTAACATCTATTTGCCATATTTCATAATCATGAAAGGCAGCTATGGGTAGCATAATCCTTATAGATTTAATCTTCGCTACTGGTGAGAAGGTCTCATCATAGTCAGCTCCCAGAGTTTGAGTAAAGCCCTTCGCAACCAGTCGTGCCTTATATGTGTGTACATTCCCATCCATGCCGGTCTTCTTCTTAAAGATCCGTTTACACCCAACTATCTTACAGCCCGATACATTATTAACCAAGTTCCAAACTTGATTGTAATACATGGAGTGAATCTTGTTATCCATAGCCTCTTTCCTATTAGCAGACTTGGGGCCTGCCATGGCTTCCTTAGAGTTGTTAGGTTCATCCAAATTTATCAGTGTGCTATCACTGATAAATGTATCACCTTCAGCTGCTATATGAAAACAATATAACATAGGTGGAAAACTAACTCTACTAGAACATCTCGGAGCTACGGACTTGTCAGTTGGTTCAACCAAAGTTTCCTCCTCGGGTTGAGTGCTAGTTTTTGAGGTTCCTTCATCACTTAACTCTTAAAGCTCTTCAAGGTCAATTTTCCTCCCACTATCCTCCTGGCATATGAGTTCTCTCTCTCGAAAGACTCCTCTCCTCGCAATGAAGACAACATTGTCACTCGGTCTATAGAAGAGATATCTAAAGGACTTTTGCGGGTAGCCGATGAAAATACATCGCTCACTCCGAGGTTCGAGCTTGTCATGAGTTTCTTTTCTCACAAAATCCTCACAACCCTAAACTTTTATGTGGTCTAATGTGGGAACCTTCCTGGTCTACATCTCGTGAGGTGTTTTGGAAACCTTTTTTATAGAGACTAGATTAAGGATATGAGCAGCAGTCTCTAAGGCATAACCCCATAATGAGATTGGTAACGAAGCTCGACTCATCATGGAACAAACCATGTCTAGCAAGGTCCTATAATGCCTCTCAGCCACACCATTAAGTTGTGGTGTCCTAGGCGGAATCAATTGTGAAACAATTCCACATTCCTTAAGATAGTCAAGGAACTCGATACTAAGATACTCTCCTCCGCGATCGGATCGTGTCATCTTTATCTTCCTACCCAATTGATACTCCACTTCTTGCTTAAACTCTTTAAACCTTTCAAAAGTTTTTGAATTATGCTTGATTCAGTAGATATAGCCATACCTATTGTAATCATCAGTAAAAGTATCATAGAAGTGGTTAGCATCCCTTGTGGCGATTCTGAATGGTCCATAAACATTGGTGTGTATGAGGTCCAACAAACCTTCACCCCTTTCACAAGTACCAGTGAAGGGTGACTTGGTCATCTTTCCAAGTAAACAATATTCGCAAGTATCATCCGACTTTAAGTCGAATGACTCCAAGACTCCATCCTTTTGGAGTTGGGCTATGCGCTTCTTGTTGACATGTCCAAGATGACAATGCCACAAGCATGTTTTGTCCAAAGCATTGGACGAATTAATATTCAACATATTATTTCCTAAGTTGTCTACAACATTCACAGTTTCATATACACCATTGCAAGGTAATGCTTCAAAATAAAATACACCATTAGAATTAGCATAAATTGCACCAACTTCATTATTAAATGAAAAGGTAAAGTCTTGTTTGTACAAATTGTGAAAAGAAATAATATTTCTTGCCATATCGGCTGAGTAACAACAATTATTCAAATATAAATTTAAACCATTTCTAAGTAATAAAGAATAAACTCCAATCTTGGTCACAGGCGACATTTTCCTATTTCCCATGATTAAGCTTATCTTTTTGTGCTCCACATCCCTACTTCTTTTTAGTCCCTGCAAATAAGAACAAATGTGAAATCCACAACCTATATCAAGGACCCAAGAATTATCATGTGATGAGTTATTAGATTGAATTGTGTAAATACCTGCAAAGGAGGGTTTGATCTTCCCATCCTTTATGTCATGCAAGTACTTAGGGCAACTTTGTTTCTAGTGCCCTTTTCAAGATAATGGAAGCAATCAGCATCCTTAGGATTGGAAGAGAGATTAACGGAACCAACCTTGGTCCCACTAGAAGATGATCCATCAAGGGAATTTCCCTTGCGACTCTTGGAGGGAGCCTTCCTCTTCTTTCCCTTTTGTGTCCTATTTCCAGAACATGGGCAGAAGTAGTAGTAGGAGTAAACACAACGACTTGCCTTTAAGGTTGCTTTCTGCAGTCCTTAAAAGCCCTTGAAGCTTGCTAAGAGTGACCTCCTCCTTGTTCATATGATATGTCATACGAAACTGATGATAACAAGAGGATAAAGAGTGTAAAATTATATCTATGGCCAACTCTTCATCAAAATTGACATTTAATTTTAGCAAGCGGTCCACATATCTTTGCATCTTCTGAAAGTGGGTCATGATGGGTTCAGCGTCCTGCATTTTGGTTGTGACCATGGAGGCAATGATCTCACACATTTCCTGCCGAGCACTTTGATGGTATATTTCCATCAAATCATGATACATTTCACAAGGATAGTAGTCCTCATAGGAATTATGCAGCTCAGCAATCATGGTCGCAATCATAAGACACGACACCTTTGTCGCATCCCTCTCTTGAGTAGTGTCTTCAGCGATTTGTTCAGGAGCAGCAATGGTAACATCAATCTCCTTTATCTCTTTATCAAGGACATATTGTTTGTCCTCATAACGAATAGCCATTCTGATGTTTCGAATCCAATCATTGAAATTCGAGCCATCAAAAATAACCCTCCCACATAGGTTCATTAGGGAAAAAGAGCGTGAAAGAGTTGGTGTGGAAGCATTTTTTGGGGTAGACATCTGAAAAGAAAGAAGAAGAAAGTTTAAATTAGATGAGAATCCTTAATATTACACCCAATATGAAATATTAAGGCTAGGATCCAACACACTATTCTACAATTGCGAAGAGGGATACGGTAATCCAATTGTAGAATATTTGAAGGTAGGTAGATGATGATTTACCAATTTCCACCATGAAAAAAGAAATATATTATTAGGTTTTAATTGGTTTGAAATTCCTAGATCTTTGAGATTCATTGAACTTTTCAAAGGCATGTTTAAATCTCGATTGTGCCCTTCAAGTTTGTGACTAGGATGCTGAGGATCACAAACAAGGTGTGAACAACCATGCAAATTAACATGGTACACCCAATGTTACAAATAACCTAATCAATGTGTCAGTTAACCACATGCACTCCGTTGATCTATGATTAACATCAAGCTACCCTTTTCCACACATTTTCAGTACCAGATTAGTGTGACACTAAACCACACATGCTCCACTAACGACTTAACAAGGTGCAAAGTGTATTTTCATGGATTAGCACCATTTTCACATTTTTCCTAAAGTTACTAAGATTGGAAATTAAATAAAAGTTTAGTTACTTTTTATTTATCATTATACTTTTAATGAGGGAGAATTAGTGTCCTTTCATACCCGTTTAGCTAACGACCCTCCACCAGTCAAGGAAACGGTAGGTGAGAGTTGACACCCATTAAACCACCATTTTATAGGCAGTAACCTTATACCCCCCCTCTTATAGACCGACTTCGTGAATGAGGCTTACTAATGGTAAGAGCAACTTGTTCTTATTCATACATACATACATACATTCATATATATATATATATATATATATATATATATATATATATATATATATATATATATATATATTACTAAACTATAATATTACAAAGTATAAGGGTTGAATTTTAACTTTTAAAACTCTAGGGTTTGGAATTAAAGTTTCATTTAATGAGACTTTGCAAATTCCAAAACTTGAGGGCAAGTTTTGAAACTTGTCAAAACCTTCATATTCATAACCTATGAGTTTAATTTGATTTTAACGATGAGACCTTTTATTTTCCATAACTTGAGGATAAGTTATGGAGGTCATTAAACATCAATTAGATCATATTTCTAACAATTAAATTATCATATAATTCTTGATCTAACTAAACTCATATACAAGGCAATTATATATAAACAATTTTAATACAATTTGGTTTATCATATAAAACAACAACTATTTTAAAATTTTGATAATAATATTTCAATTGGATGAGCATGATCACTACCATATCTTAAAAAACATATTTTTATGATTCAAAACAGTTTGGGGTAATGATCATATCCAATATTGGCCAAAAACACGAATTTATGCACCCTAAACAGCCAACTCGACGAGTGCATGAACTGGACTCGTCGAGTAGCTTCATTTCTACATGGACTCATCGAGTTCCCCTGTGGACTTTGAAAACAAAAAAGCATCAAATACAGTAGAAAACAATCCTAGCTAGCATACAACTGAAGCTATATGTAATCCTAAATGCTTTGGATCAACTATAACACTTCCTAAATGCACATGCAACCCTAAATGCTTTGGATCTATGTTTTCTCTAATTATACATGCATTTTCTTTTTCCAAAGCATTCACCCTAGCTAGCATACAACTGAAGCTATATGTAATCAAAACATAGTTAGGATACATACCTCTTGAATATAGTAGAGTTCTTGACCTTTGAAAGCTTGAGCACCTCAAGTGTGATGCCTCTAATGGTTCACAAACACCAATATGCAAAAGGTGGTTCTAAGAGAATAAGTTGTGTGTCTCTTTTGATGGTGCAACCGGTTTTGGTGCTTGGAGGGGTCTATTTATAGTTTTGGCAAGTGCTAGGGTTACACTTTTTAAACCCTAATGATCCATGACTATCCACATTCCTATGATCCATGGGTTTAACCTCCATGGACTATCCATGGGTTATATTATTGGTTTAGCCCACTTACATAATCATGGATCACTTAGCCCACACTATAAGTATCATTGATTTACATAATCAATCCCTCCATATTTAATTAGTGTCTTTTGACCACAAAATTAATTCCAAATTAATTATTGGACAATACTAATTAAATAAGCATATTAATATATTATACTTATAATATATTAATAAATCGTAAATTACCTTATTCTCATAAAACCATCCTATCAAATTGCACTGGTAAAGGCAACCTAAAAGGACCATGCTACTATCGGGTCAAGTACATACCGGTTATAGTTATGCGCTTAGACACCAAATCCAACAAACGTCTATCTATAATTAGTGACATCATCATCCACTCATATGTGTCGATATACTCATCGGGTCGGTGGTACCCTCATATTTGGAATGTTCGGTATCATCGCCGAGTGTGGGATCTCATACTTCAAAAGCTCCTTGCATAAATTAGAGTTAGGGCTTCTTACTGGATTTTCCACATGTGGATATGGAAAACCATCATACATAGTCAAATATTAGGTGTAATTGGGGTTGCCATACGCTTGGTTGTACATCGTTTCTTGCGAGATGTATGGTTGTTATTGTGAGGTTATTTGTGTGCTTTTTTGGTGGTACTTTTAGATCTAGTTGTTTTTGCTTCTTGGGTGCGATTACAAGAGAGTAACTCTTCATTGGGTTCTCTAGTCCAATCAACTGGCTTGTTGAAATAAGAAACCTATGAAGAAGTCAAAGGTATGTTTTTTGTTCTATTGAGTTCTAGTAAGTTGCATGAGTAGTTAAGTTTAGATCCATATGTTGTGGGTGACAGATGAAAATTGTTAGTTGTTTCCGTTGTCATTTTGTTTGTTCTAATGAGGCTTGAAACCTATCAGTACCCCTCTATGATTGTTTTATTTTGTTGCAATAGATAGGTTGAACATGGATCCAACTATTGGAGTATGATTTGTTTTCTTTGCTTCTGTTTTATGCCTTTGTGGCTATTTTGTTTGATCATTACGCAACAATATTCCTTTTAGCATGTTTTAACCAACTTTCAGAGTAGTAATCAAGGTTGTAAAAAGTCACTAGATGAAACTAAAACGGTTGACTAGTGACTATGGATTAGTCTGAGACCCTAAATTTTAAATTCGTTAGATTTTGAAAAATTAAGTACAACTAATAACATAACAAAATTTGTAAATACCAAAAATATCATAACAAAATAGGTTAATATGATTAATACAACACTAATCATGCATTAGATAGTTTCTATTGAGATATAACAATTTCAAAGTGTTAGATATTCACAAACTTCTAGAGCTTCACTTATCATCTAGGCAAGGATTAATCGCTAAATTTCTTTTAGTCGGTCAAGTAGTGCTAAGGACTAATCAGGGCCTAGTCGAAATTTCTACATCACTGATGTTAATTTACTCAAACCTCCATAGTCATTCATTCTTCTAAAAGTAAGTATTGATTTAAGATTGTCATATAATATTTGTAGATTGTCCATGGAGATGGACATAACATGGAGACGTGGACAATACTCATGATTACGTAATGGAGATTAAGAATTGGAGTAACCAACATTTAGAGATTACTTCAGGAAATCTATCAAGAATAATTCTAAGATAATAATATAATGTATTCTTCAAATAGAGATGCATGGGAGTTTATTTTTGCAGTCTGTTATGCTTTGGTGTTCTCCAAAGTTGTCTGTAACTAACAGCCATGTAAGGAATGTCTAGGTGTGACATGATGAGTAGGCAGGGTCTATGTAGTCATCATTTATATGTTCATTATTCCCTAACATGAGAAGAAATATCCCTGGCCCCTATATGATTTGGTGTTGTCATCAAATGCTTACTCGAGTACAATCTGATGTGGTCACCAAAAATTTCTATCGGGAAACATAATCTTAAACATTAAGGTTGACATGCTTCCATGTCACAAATTCATATAGATATCTTAAAGAACAAAGGAATACTTAATCACTTATCTAAGGGCTGTTTAATTTTAGTACAACAATAGTCATCCATGATGTACTCTTTGTTATGTTAGGGAATATTGGAACTTGGCAAGTGGGAGATTGTTGGAAGTATACCCATTGTCACAACAATTTAGTATATTACTATTAATACTAGAGTCCTTTTGGGTTACACGTAAGAAAATATCTTAACATTATTTGACAAGAGAGATGTCGAGGATCTAGTTTGCTAATTTATTACTAATTAATAAATTAATAGAAACTTGTAGATCTCAAGGGTTTAAAGTGGAATATTTAAAATTCAAATATTTAAGGATAATTACACAGTGACCAAGTAATTATCTAGAAGAAAAAGTCAAAACTCAGGCTCCATAAAAAGATGGCAAAAATAGTTCATAGTTCCTCTCCAATCCTAATCTCGATTTTCCCCCTCTCTCCCTTCCCTTCTCGATTGTTGATGCCCTAAGCAAAGAAAAGTCAAAACCCTAGCTTTGTAGGGTTTGTGTTCAAGAGTTGATCACATTATCAAAGGATTGTCAATTTTGCAAGATTTTTTTCTTGGGTGCAATTACAAGAGATGAACGTTGGTCTGGGTTCTTTGCATCCACACAACACATCAACAACAAGAGAAATCAAAGGACTTCAAGGGTACGAATTCTAATCTTCTTTTGTGTGTTTAGTTGCATTAAGATTATGAACATGTAATCTCTGTTATCAAATATGTTTTGCGCTTTCGCTATCTTTATGACTTTTCTATGTTTGTTTTATTGCATATATTCCATCATTTCTAGATTATATGGATTTTTCCAAATGCTTGCCTATACATCATCATAAAGTCTAGGAAAGATGTCTCATTTGATAAATGTGTCTTTCAATCAGTTTCCAAGTTGTCTAATAATGGTCCTAAGTCTTTCGATTGGATTCCAAGTTGTCTAATAATGGTCCTATGGAAAACTTAAAGTGGATCGAATGACTTAAGAATCCAACTATAACAATTTTTACGATCTTACTAGTTTTTTTAATAAAAAGTTCATCCATTAAAAAATAACAAATAATATAATTTATCCATTAAAAAATTATTACATAAAAACCTAAAGTAGTAATCTAAGTAGAACCACTTTTTAAAACTCATATTTTAAAACGAAAATCTATTTCACGCATTTATTTTTCTTAAGATTTAATTTCTTGTATAATTATTTAACGATCAAACTATGAAACTCAATATGTATAACCTTATGTGCTTTAGTTCTAGTCGCTTGAAATTGAAACATTTCAAAATAAAGTGAGTCCGTGTGAATGTGTTCGATATATAATTTTCTTAGGTTTTCTCGATCTAGTTTATTTTATTTATTTATTTATTTATTTATTACAATTTGTTGTTGTCGTCGTCGTCGTCGTCGTCTAAACCGAAAGTCAAATTAAACCAAAGCCAAGACAACCATGATCAAATAAAAAACCAAGTTACAATTTGTTTTGGTTTGTTTAGAAAACCACATAAACCAATTCTTAGGAAGTTAGGGTTAAAAATAAAATCCAAAATTTTAATGGTGCGAACATAAAATCTAAAATTACAAAATAAATATCTAAAGTTTAGAGCATTAAATTTAAATTTCTAAACATGAAATACGAAGTTCGAAAGTAAATGTGTGACATTCAATGAGTAAATCATCATAGTTGGTTTGTTGTAGTGATGACCGATGTAGAAAAGAGTAGGTAAAAGTGTGTTGGTAGATGAATCAATCGACAATGCCCTAGAATCGATCTTGGTTAAACATAACAGAAGAAAAAGACCAAAAGTGGGAACTATGTTCTTATGTTTTCAAAATTTTAATTTAATTTATAAAATATTAAAATATGAATTATTTCATTATAAAATTAACCAAATAATTAAATTTGGTAGTTCGGTTTTCATTTGTCCGAATATGATACTATCATGATTCAAACCATAAATCAAATTCAGAGCTAATTTGGTTTAAAGCCGAACTTTAAACTTGGTTTTGTCCGAATTCGCTTTCTATTTAATTTATTTTTCGATTTTTCAATTTCAAACCAAATAATGATCACCACGGCTTTGAATCTCATATGTTTAAACCTTGACCTGTTTTTTAAAATCTATTTTCAAAATACAAATGTGAAAATGTATAATTTACATCTCCTACAATACTCATAAGGGCGGTTAAAAAAATTTAATAATTATTAACACAAGTAGACATTATATAATTATTGCAATATTTAGCAAATTATGAAATCATCAACTATCATTACCAATATCCGACTACTTGTTACTTTCAACATGCTTAATAATGCATCCACATAATCGTCCTTATCTCTATCATAATTTTTGGTTGAATTATGGAGTGTATTTGGTATTAATACGAAGTATTTTATTATACCAATTGAAGATGCATTCATATATTAAAAATAATTGGGATCAAATTGGTACACGATCAATTATTATATGTTAGACCTTAATTACTCGTGAGAACCATAGATTTAAGTTTGGTGACTTGTCAGATCATGGCTCGTTGTCAAAGAAACCATTTACGATTACCTAGAATCAGATATGGTTTGTATCTTTAATCTTTTTATTTATCCTTGAAACAATATATAAACTGAGCTAATTTTTATTTATGGTAATTCATATCTAATAAATTTAACATTTTAACATGCATACTTTGATTACTTTCATTTGTAATATTTTAGCATCTTATTTTATTGATTAACTTTCACACATAACATAAGGAGTTAAAGTGTATTTTTTATGAAATAGTTATATATAAATATATTAACTATAAAAATTAGGATATAACAGTTCATGTCATACGTATGTACTAAGTTGCCAGATCACATTGTACTGGAAGCACATCACGAGTGTCGCTGACACCGGGGGAGCCAAATACCCCTCTTCTTTAATACGTGTGTTTTTTCCTCATTATGGACGCCACCCGAACCCCGCTTTCCTTAGAAATACGATTCAAACAAATGAAATTATTTGCTGGTTTTTGTTGTTCTTTCACTAATTTTAATATCAAAATAAAATAAAAGGGAATATAAAGAACCAAACGATAATCGAATATGTAAATTGGTTCGGTTTTCGCTTTCCATATTTTTGAAAATTGTTTCGGTTTTTGTGGGATTCGGGTCCACGGTTATTGGGTTTTTCGGGTTTAAAACTAGGATTTAAACAAAAAAAAATGTCCATGTGCAGCTTATACGCTATATAACTATTTCTCACAGCAGAGCTTATACGCTATATAATTATTTCTCACACCAGAGGATTGCAATACAGCTTGTTATTCGTTTACCCATTATGTTAATGTAATACTTTTTTTTATTATAATCTTATATATAGAATGTTTCATATCTAAAACAATCAACCAAACTCCAATTAACCAATACATGTTCTTTGTTTTGTTTTGTTTTTTTTTTTAATTCTAAAGTAATTTCTTCACAGCTTAAGTGAAGTCATTCTTGATTAAATGAATATAGCGTTGTTGAAAATCATATAAGAATGGGTACTATTCTAATTGATTGGCTTATGGATGGTAGCTTTTTAACATTTAGAAATCCTATTTTCAAGGTTGTAGAAATCGTTCGACGGTAGCTTGGCGGTGAACTAGGATCAAGCGATTAATCGGCTAGGTGGGGATTAATCGAGGACCATTAATTATTAAAAAGTTATTAAAAATTAATAAATTTAACATTAATACTAAGAATAAAAGTAAACAAGTTAACAAATAATAAATATGTAATACATAATTTATTTTTCTTTTCAATTTGGATATTTCTTCTCTTAAGCATTTACTCAAACACTTTGCATGCTATCTTGATTCTCACGAATGTCACAGACACCATAAGAACTACATAAACCATATAAGTGAGTCGATTACATTTATCCATTTGTGCACTCAAATAAAGATTTAATAATTGCCTTCTTTCGATCCAAATGAGTCGTTGAATGTCACAAGCACCATTCGGATTCAAAATCATTCGGACATTTGTGGGTACCCTTTGGAATCAAACCCGTTCGTGTATTCACCTACTGAAGGATCGATATCGGTTTTCCATGCCATGAGGTTCTTATTTATTCCTCTTACAAAATCAATCCTGAATTTCATACTTAGAAGAAACGTCTTTCTCAATGAGTATTGATATCGGTGGTTGATGGTGGTTCAACGGGTAAAAGGAGATGGTGGTTCGTGAAGCATCATTTAATTTATTATCATTATTCGTCATGGAAATTATTGTAAGATACATACTTGTAATCCACAATACATCTCAATAGTTACCCCTCAACTATTACATCTAGAGGCTTTGAATCCTCTCAACTATTGAAGACGTCCTTCTAGGGGTATTTATTGGCTCACATCCAATATTTTTGCAGATGGAACTGATTCAATCCAACTGTTAATTAGATATTTGATATTTTCAACGAATCCAATCCGAACTAAAAGCATTCATAATGATGAGTTCAATGAAAAAATTGAATGATATGGCAAGTCCATATGTTATTCAATGAATGAAACTCAACCACTGTGAGATACCACATTAGCATTCAATAGATTTGGAGTTCAATGGTCATTGAACCCTTCAATGAGAAAAATGAAAGTTTTAATCCTTAAATTATTTACTATAAATTATATTTTGTAACATTCTATAGAACTTTGTAGAGTTCAATGCATTGTAGAGAAAACAATAATAAAATAGTATGAATTTAAGAATGATGATGTTGCAATCCATTAAACTCTATGGAGTTCAATGCATTGTAGATGCCCTAAACCAATACAACTGGACATTAGATTTAATCGATTCATATTCACTATTAGGTATCCAATTACATCAATCAAAACCACAATAAATAAACTTATAGTTTTCTCATTCATTCATTGTCGATGAAACCATTGTCCAAGTTGAAGCTGCTTTAATGGAGGTCCAATGTCCGGCTTACTCTTCCGTGGACACTTCCATTTTCCTGGCTCAATGTTTGTCATGTCTCCTAATATCTTCCTTCTTCTCTCACTTTCTTCCTTCATCTTTCCTACACCACATGAAGAAAAAGAAGATCTCTTTCCATTCAACTTATTCCCATTCATTGACTTGTCATCTTTTTCTCTCTTGTTTTTAATCGAAACAAACCCATTTCCATTCCCTTCTTCTTCTCCACGCTTACTCAATGAATCACCATTTGCTTCTTCTTCATTTTCATGATCTCTCCTCCTACAAGATGAACCATTATCACACTCCACAAGTTTTTCATCATCAAAAACATGCAAGTTTTCGTCTCTTTCATCCTGCAAAGTGCATGTTCAAACATTCTATTAATTCCTCTTCACTAACAAATATCATACCCAACAATTAACTAATATAGAACTATTAAAAAAAAAAGATAGTTTGCCTACATTTCCATTACAAGGCTCCTCTTTATCAACCATGCTATCTTTTTGAAGAGAAAGTATGATTGTATGATCTGATGCTGGAGATTCATATGCATAGCTACAGAACCAGTTCTCAATCCCAGGAGGAGGTTCTGATTGGAGTAATAAATTTAACACGAAGAAATTAGAATCCAATTTATGTTTTTTAATTAAAAAAAAAAATTAAAAGTATAAAACCTCATCTTTTTAAAGAATTTTATGCATACCACTTGAGAGCAAAGGAGAGTCCAAAACCTGAGGATGAACAATGAAAGTTGTACATAAGAAATTTCATACGATGAAGTTATTAATACTCCTGAATTCAACTATATTTATCTATATAATCAAGAATCCTACCTGATTAACATATTTGATGTCTTCATTTTTCTCGTTACTGATCAACTCCGTGGAATCTTCTACTGGTTTGAGTATGTTTTCAGTGTTGCACTCTTTTCCATAACTTTGTTGGGTTTCTTGAGGATCGGAAAATCCAAAATTGTCATTGGTTTCCAGCACGAAGGACTCGTATTCATAGCTTGAGAACCAATTTTTTATGTCGGGAGGAGGATCTGATAAAACTGGAAGCAACGAACACATGTTAGTTACATAATTACTTTCGAAAACTTGAATCTTTGAAATAGAAACTGCAATCTGTATATATTATGTCTGCTACAAGTAAGTTTCGGATGTAATTTACATACCAGAAGAAGGCAAGAGAGGATCTGATTCCGGAGTGTCCGACCCCTGAGGAAAATTAGGTATAGATTGAAATTGAAGATCAGGATAAACTGAAACCTTCTACTCGATTTAAACGTGGATATTAAAAGCACCCACACAAGAACGAAGGCAATTACAATTTTCTGGAATTGCAAACAATTTGGATGCATAAAATTAGAATTTTCACTGGATATGCTGTTTTCATTACGGGTTTTTTAACCCAAAATATGTATAAATCAAATTAAAGCCAAAAGCCTATTCAAGCTTCAGGTTAACATGTTGGCTGAATGAGCTTATCAGAAGGATATTTATCTGAAACAAGAATCCACAAAAAAAAAAAAGGTGATGAAATTGGTGTAGACCTTATTGGCAGAGTCGTGACGAAGAACTGCGTTGTCACACATAATTATGTTTTCTGCAGGGGAATTTGAGGTATCCGTTAATCTCATATATATTATTGAACTGAGAAGAAGAAGAGGGGGAAACGGGGATGGGTTCACCTGATTCTCCCAAATTTGCATCTGTAATCATATGTGTTGAGTCCTGTGTGTCTCCTGGTGATGAAATTGATTAAGGATGAGGGAATATGAGGGAAACTGCGTTTGCTGAAAATTTTTAAATAAATGGAAAGATCCATCGTTTGATTAATGATGAGGGAAAATGCAGATACTGCGCTTGCTGAAATTTTTAAAAGAAATCGAATATCCCGGGATTCCGTTTTGGCGGGAGAATTCCCATTTTGGTCAAAATCTTTTGGTTTGGTAAAGCATCTACACCTCTACATGTTGTTTGTTCTTTTCTCCAACGATCCACCAATTGCGAAACAGCCCTTTTGCCTATTAGGATTCAAGGGCGTGGGTGTTTAAGGTTAGGGATATGCAGCAGAACTGGGTACCGTTTTTGGAATCGGAACCGATTCAAAACTGTTGGTTTTGGAATCGAAAGCACCTTAAGTGGTTCAGATTCTAGTTTTTATTTTTATAGAACCGCTACCCGTTGAGCTAGCTTCAAATGTTTCTAATAATTATTGTGTTTCTAAATGCACCAATCACAATTTAGCAAATAATTAAATAATTAATTAAATCAAAAAGGGTATTTCTAGTTTTTTCTACTTACAAGTAAGGAAACAAAATAAATATATGTTTGACCTAATATCTCTTCTTTATAACCATCACAGCTACTCAATTCTATTTCATGCATGCAGCTGTTGATGATGTACAAAACCCTAGGCGAGTGTTCCGATCATGAATTTGTTGAATCGCTAGGTCGCGGTTGGCGGAGATCGAAAAAAGCTTGGCGAATCATCTTGAAGAGGCTGCTTTATCCGATAAATCTTCCTGAAGCTTTTGGGAAGCTTCGTATGTTGGTTTCTCTTAAGATATCCTCGAATCAACTTCAGGTTAGTCTAATAACTCGAGTGAAGTGATTATTGAGAGAAGAAAGAAGCTTTTGGATCCCTGTGAGAAATAAAAGGGAGTGATTATGTGGTCCTTGATTAAAGACAACATTGGAAAGGATCTAACATGTGTCTATCTCCCTGTTTATTTCAATGAGGCTATTTCATCTCTAAAAAAAATGCTTTGAGGATATGGAGTACTCTTACTTCTAGATCGTGCTTATGAACATGGAAACAGTCTTGAAAGAGTTTTAAATGTTGTTGCTTTTGTTGTTGTTGGATACGCTTATTCAGAATGACGACATTTAAAACCTTTCAATCCTTTGTTAGGGAAACTTATGAGGCTGATTACCCTGAGAAAGGAATCCGATTCTTTTCTGAAAAGGTGGGTCATCATCCTACTCTCATAGCTTGTCTTTCTCAAGGTAAAGGGTGGAAATTTTGGGGGGACAACAACATCATAACTAAATTTTAGGGGTGATCAATTCAACTTAACCCTGTTGGCGTTCTTACCTTAGAATTTGATGATGGTGAGGTTTTCCAGTGGAGCAGGGTATGAAAAATGCAGAAAGTGTAAAATGGTCATTTAGGATTTTAGTCAATTTTCCCCATATTTATTTATGCATTTTGATTTTGGTATCGTCTTGTCGGGTTACAACCAACATTTATAATCTTATTATGGGTAAAGTTTACTGTGATCATCATGGAATGATGCATATATGTGGTAATATAGAATATTCATGCAAACTCAAGTTCAAAGAACAGTCAATTCTTGAAAGAAATCCAAACCAGGTAAATATGCTTAAAAAATGGTCACATTAAGATTAATTGTTGTAGAATTTTGATCCCTAGTTATTGTTGAAAAGCTACATGGGTTTGTTTAAGATGTTAATGGAAAAAAGCACGCAACGGTATTTGGGAAATGGGACGACAGCATGTATTACATAAATGGAATTACAAATGTGAAACCAAAGGATATGAGTGATGCACATTTGTTGTGTCAAAGGACACTGCCTCCTGTTAATCTCACTCGATACAATCTAACATCTTTTGCCATCACATTGAACGAGTTAACCCGAGGACTACAGGTACAAATCAGAACTCATTCATTCAAATTCAAACACTTGATATCAATTTATTTTGAGATTTTTTTTTCTCTCTGAAGCCTACTGCTTTATTGGTAGACTTAAATAATTGTGAAGATGAGATGTCAATTATATCGCTATTAGCTTACTTACAACTATACAATTTATACCTTGCACGATCAATCAATAGTAGGTGAAGATTCTGCCAGAATATGTTAAGGTAACATGTTTATACTTGTATTGAAATATTTTGTTGGAAGTAAAGTAGATAATATTTTGTTAAAATTCTTAAGGAATTGAAGTTTAAGCAACATACATATATGAAATATTCTTTTAGAATTGATGTTAATATCTGTAGCTATGTTATTTTGGTGTTTTTATTTTATTCAAAAAAAATGTTATAAATTTTATTAGAATATAAGTTAAAACTTGTGTGTATTCTGTCATAATTTATTTATATAAATGCATTTTGTCAAAATGCCTTTAAGAATGATTTCTTAATAACAAGTATATTTGTTTAACTGGTAATGCATTAGTAATGCATGTTATTAGAATAACGATAGTATACTCTAGCAGAATAACTATTAATGCATGTTGTTAGAATAAATTACAATTATTTGATGTCTACTACATTCTATCATAATTTATAGTTGTTATTATTTTAGAATGCTCTGGATTTTTTAATATTTGAAAGTTGATTATGTTTTTTTTTTTTTTTTTTTTTGGATTTAGGTTTTGAAAAGACTGTCATTGATGCGGAAAATGAGAAAAACATGGAGAACTGAAGTGTATTATTTGCAAAAATGTATTATGCTAAAATGTATAAAGTGTTTCTTAACAATAATATTATTTTGGAATGGATTAGAGTTTTTGTTAGATTTTGATGTTTTTTTTTTCTTTTTTAACCATTTTTAGTTTTAATCTTTAAGAATAAATATAATACGTATTATTTAGAAAATGTTATCTTGATAATATGTTGTATAATATTTTAAGCATGTTTAATATAAAAAAATATTGAATTAAATAATATTATGCAAGAATAAAACCGCAAATAGATTTACTAGTTTATTGTTGACTTTTTGTCATTCTGACAGAATAAAATCGGTTATTATTAAAAATAGTATTGCAATTTAATTAGAATTAATTTAAAAAATTCAGATTTTTAAAAAATAAGGAAATTAATAATCCCTTAAAATCCGAAATTTTCATTTTTTAAAGTAGGTTAAATGACCAAAATACCATTTTGCTGAAATTTGTATGATTATATGATACATGCTACCTTATTGTAATATCATAGACCATCAGATCAATGACTGTTGATTCTATTCATCCGATGGTCTTGATCTATCATTCTGGCACACAATAATTAGTAAAAATAAAATAACCTAAGCATATATATATATATATATATATATATATATATATATATATATATATATATATATATATATATATATATATATATATATATATATATCACAACGATATACTTTATAAAGTATCTTAAATAACATCATTTAAATTCTAAAAGTTTAAGTAGTTTTTGTAAACCTTTAAATTTCCATGTCTAATTGTCATTTTGAATTTAAAGTGTCCATGTTCAAAATGAATTTTTAAATAGTCGATATAATGTATTACTATGTTCAAGTTAAATTTTAACTAATAGAAATATTAGTTTAATTTTGGACTTTAATTCTTTAAATTCTAACTTATAGATATAGTTGTAAAAGTTTTGAAAATTCAACAAATTAACGAACCCGATACTTGATGTTGGAACCACTGCCCGTTGGTTCGGTTCCAGATAATTAGTACCCGCCTACACTCATCCCAATGTACCGTAGTGTTTGGAGCTTACGGGTGTCATGTCGGATGTTTAGGGAACCAAATTTATTGGGCCTTATTTATTTTTTTAGGGTAAATTACATTTGTGCAGTTTAGGGTAATTTGTGGTTTTGTTTTTTTTATTTTTTTATTTTTTTCATTATGATCATCCTTTTAGTTTATATTGGTTTCTTTTTTGATCATTGATTGAGTTACATACTAACATGACATGGTCCAAATTTTTTATCTTTATGTTAATTGTTTATAAATTATTATTTTAGTTTATATATTTATAAATAGTACTAAATGGACCCTACTCATCACCTCCGACTCATTTCTTCTAACTCCACATTTATCTTCTCCGGTTATACCACCTTCCAAGTGACCGGAAAAAAATGATTGAACCATAACTAGATTTCAACCCTTGATTAAAACCCAGAAGAAAAAAAAAATTATTTCAAACACAAAAAGAAAAAAAAAACTAATTATTATCAAACATGCATCAAATACATCAAATAAAATTTGATTTCAACTTAAACGTGTAAAAGTAATTGTACTTGGTTCCACCAGCTGTTATGGTAAATTGTAATGTAATACTGTAATTGTATCTTTGTAAAGTTAGTATTTTGAAATGTACTCAAGTTTAGTTCATTATAAACTAACCGTATTGTTTAATTTTTTTCATGAGTTTATTATAACCATACTATGACTAGATGGCTGATACGATGCTTTGGAGGCGTCAGAAATGTTGATAACAATTGTCACCCCGGACCTGCCGGTCTAACTGTAGCTAAGAATTTAGGTGCAGGATTGTCAATCCCATATAGATCTATATACATTTGTTTCGATCCCTATGATGAAGATTCTGGTTATAATATCAGGACTTTAACTATGTTATTTAAATGTACGAACAACCTGAACATATTAACTCCTAGAAAAGTATATAGATGGTACATGTATAATAACGTTGAAAACTCAATCATTATGAAATAAATGATTGTTAGTAAGTTTCTTGTTTAGTATTCTTGAAATGTATTTGTAAATTGTTCACACTTGTGTGGTTTTGAATCCAACCCTTGTTATTGTAAAACAATGTACTAGTGTATACTTGACTCGTGTATTAGTGTTCTTGAATCATAAATTATACATATTATAATTTATATGTATTTTCTCTATTGATACTAATTGTTCATGAATGCAACCCCTTGCTCGGCAAGTTACAAAGAGTATTGAAACTGAATGAAATAACATTTATATTTATATACATATATAATTATATAAATATGATTTTTGGGGAAAAATATAAGTTGGTATAACCTTTTAAAGAATTTAAAAGTTTTGAAATGTCTATGATGACTTGATGTTATTTTAACGCTATATGAAATCACTTGTAATGCAAAATCTTTGTGTTAGACTTGTATTCCCCCCCCCCCCCCCCCCCCCCTCCCCTTTAAAACTGTAAAAAAAAAAGTATGAAAAATATAGAGGTATGAACTCACTTGGTAAGAGTGATGATTTGATGAAATCGAGACTTTGCTCGTGCAACACTTTGACTGGAAAGAAGACGATTTCTCGGAAATCTCGGGGAGTCGAACTTCCGTCAGAGCTTGGATATGAAACCGGGGCGTCGGGGTAGTCTCGAGAGGATAGAAGTATGAAATTTTGGAGAGAAGGTGGTGAATTAGCAATTGCAACTCGGAAGCCTCGCACCCTTTATATAGGGGTGGAACTGACCTCGTACGCGGGGCGTTCCTCTAAAGAACGTTGGGTGTTCCCGGTACGTTGGGCGTTCTCACGTACACTATGTGTACGTCAGGCATGACATCTTCGTCGGATACTAGACTTCGGATGGGATGGGATAGAAGGTAATAGGGGAGACGTGGTCGATCTGAGGCCCTGCATTGAGTACGTTGGGCGTACTCTCGTACACCGGGCGTACTCCCCCTAAGTTTGTGTGTCCCGAACTTCTAAAATCCGTAACTCTCGCATACTAGCTCTGTTTTTACGTTCTTTATATCCATGCGTAGGTGAGATTATACTCTACAACTATCGTTTAGACTTCATCGGCTAATTTTGAATTTATTTTGATATTATATTTTTAACAGGTCGGGCCTGGAAAAGTCCGTTAAAAATCCATAACTTCTTCATTCAACGTCCGTTTTCGCCTGTCTTTTTATCATTGTACTACTATTATCGAGATCTTTGATTCTCGTTTAGGTTGTGTCGACTAAACGTCGCTTGATCACTGTTTTGAGTTTTTAGCTATCTACTGTTATTCCGAAACTTAGAAAAATCATAACTTCATCATACGAAGTCAGATTTAGACGTTCTTTTTATGCACGTTCATGGTTTAACATAATCTATGACTTTCATTTAGACACCTAAGGCTAAAAAGTATTTTATTGAAATTTCGTGTGTTTTACACTTAACAACGTTTTACCGGTTATGTTGCGGATCTTTGATTGGTCATAACTTCTTCGTTATAACTCGGATTTGAATGTTCTTTATATTTCTGAAAACCTTAACATGATATCTATCATTTTATGCAACCCAACTAAGACTTTTTGACCATTTCATATTTTACACTATTTTTATTATATCAAAAATAGATTATCATACTTAACTTTAGGTCATTACATTGACTTGAAATATTGGGTCATCACATCGTCCTTTCGTTAGAGGGAATTTCGTCCCAAAATTAATTCTAAGATAAGTATTTATGTACTAGGGAAGAGATGCGGGTATTTTTGTTTCATCTGATCTTCGCGCTCCCAGGTGTATTCAGATCCTCGCTTGGCATTCCAGTGGACCTTCACAATGGGTATGCGACTTTGTTTTGTTCTTTTAATTTCCATATTCATGATTTCTACTGGCTCTTCTACAAAGTGGAGACTCTCATTGATTTCAATTTCATCCAGAGACGACGAGGGTCTCATCAGAGAAGCACTTCTTGAAGTCTGACACATGAAAGGTAGGATGTACGTTATTGAGTTCCTACGGTAATTGAAGTTTGTATGCTATCGGGCTAATCCTAGCAAGGATCTCGAATGGTCCAATATACCTTGGATTTAATTTTCCACTTTTTCCAAAATGTATTAATCCCTTCGAGGGTGAGACCTTCAATAGAACACAATCACCAACTTAGAATTCTAAGGGTCAACGTAACTTTTATGTTTATCTCTGGAAGCTTTAAGTTGTTCCTGGATTTGTACGATCTTCTCCGTAGTTTCCCGAATGATTTCCGGACTTGTGAGAGTACTGTCTGGAGCTTGACTTCTAGCTAGTTGCGTACCACCCACTTCTGCCCAGCACAAAGGTGATATGTACTTGCGGCCATAGAGGGCTTCAAATGGAGCAGCCTTTATGCTAGTGTGATAACTTTTGTTGTAAGAGAACTCGACAAGGGTTAAATGAGTATCCCATGCCTTCCCAAAGTTTATCACTTTGTCCGTCGGTTTGTGGATGGTAGGTTGTACTTATGTCCAACCTAGTTCCCATAGATTTTTGTAAAGACTGCCAAAAACGAGGGGTGGATCTTCTATCTCGGTCTGAGATAATCGATATTGGCACACCGTGCAGTCTAAAAATCTCTTTAAGGTAAGTTCTTGTTTGCTTCTCCATCTTTTCGGTTTCTTTTATTTGCAGAAAGTATGCGGATTTGGTCAATTTATCGACAATCACCCCAAATGGTATCGGAACCACGCGTTGTCTCGGGTAATTTAGTTATGAAAACCATTGCATGGTTTATGCCTGATTCATCTAATACAGTCTCGTGCATGTGAGTCGTATATAGTTAAGATTGAAAAGGCAGTCGAATCAATGATTCATCTCTAAGCCCACATCCATACAAGGAAAATGAGTCAAAGTGGAATCATCAATTCCGAGCCTATAGAATCTTAATTGCGTACTACTCTTATGTATACATTTAATAGTACTAGATAAATCGCATAAAGTTTTGGGGTCTTCGTTTGTGAATTTGACTTTCTATGCGAGTAGTATTCCTGGAAACTCTGTTGGCAGTACTTTGAGCAAAATTATAGAAAATTTAGTGCTCTTCACGTGGCTACTTCGGGGTTTTTGAAGCAAGAAATGGTTTGGAGGTATTTATTGGTGCCGTTTGATAGGGGTTCGCTAGACGTTTGGTCACAGAGAAGGATCTTTCTGTAGAATATGAAATTAGTACAGTGAGGATTAGTTCAACTCAGGTCGACTGACGACATTGGGACTTCGTATTAGGGGTGTGCATTAAACTTCACAAACCGCATAAACCGCCCGCACCGCACCAAACCGCACCGCGTAATGCGGTTTTGGACGCTCGTGGTGCGGTTTGCGGTTTATAGTTTTCATAAACTGCACTGTGCGGTGCGGTTTGCGGTTTATAGTTACCAAACCGCTGTTCAAACCGCACTGCAACATACCATATATATATATATATATATACACACACACACACACACAACATGCACACACACAACAAGCTAGATGTTTACCACTTTTAATACCCTTAATAATGTTTATGAGATTTCGATTGATAAACATGAGTCAAAATGGGAAACCAACAATATCAAAAATATGTGTTTACAGTACCATAAGTTCATATTATAACTTTAAGATATTGTAAAATATTTTGATGTTATGCATAAAGAAGATGCTTATACAGACAATTAATCTTTTCTTCATAGAATATAAAGAACTACACACTTATTATGTTTAAAACTAAATTTAATATTTATGTTTATGGAACCGCATAAACCGCACAAAAACTGCAAAACCGCCTGCACAAAACCGCACCGCATAATGCGGTTTATTACCTTCACGGTGCGGTCTGCAGTTCCCAAAAATAACAAACCGCATATGCGGTGCATGTCACACCCTAAAACAAGAACAGCGGAAACATTCAGGGGTGGAGGACGTCATGTACAGTATCACAACAATGCAAAGTAGTAAACAATCAACAACATCATCCATTGCATTAAAAGTAAAGTTTTAATACATGTGTGTTCTTTAATGGTAATAAGACACCAAAATATGTAATCAAAATAAATGACGAGTCTTGTATGTGCTCCGTCTTGTCAAAACCTGGTCATCGTACCTGTCTACTGGTGACCTGAGAATATAAATTATTTTGAAAGAGTAGATCAGCATAAAGTTAGTGAATTCATAAGTATTTAAGTGTCATTATTCTATGTTGGAAAGCTGTTATGAATGCCATGTAAATCTTTGAATGAACATTTGATATAAGTATGAAAACCCTAGAAAATCCCATATTTCCTACTAGTATAAAAGTAGTATTCTACCAAGACTTGAATGTTTTGAAAGTAATAAAGATGGTTTTTCCCCTGTATGACTACTATTAACAATATATAGTCTACCTCATCATTTATGTGAATGTATTACAAAATAAATGTATTACAAAATAAAGGTAATAGCCATATAAGTATTATCCTTTTGTATTAGGATAAACATGACATCGCGAATGCTGAAAAGTATTAACCTTGAACGTCCGTAGATGTTCATTATCCTCTGTAACTAACAGTATGGTGTAAGAATGGTTAGTCCCGTAAAGGTACCCTTAGTATAAGTATTAACCGTAGGCATCCGTAGATGTTCATTACCTCTGTTGCTAACAGGTGGGTGCCGGAATGGTTAGTCCCATATGATATCCTTTTGTACTAGGATAGACAAAACTAAACTACACGTATGATATGTAATGGTATCTCATCATATAGTATCTAGGTACAAGTATCCATGTAAGTGTATCTCTTCATATAGCATTTAGTATAGACTCATGAATGAATTGACTCTGGTGTAATTCCTTGTACTAGGAATAATATTTTGTATCCACTAACTATCCCAATAATAGTTTACTGGAAGGTAATTGATGTCCAAGAAGGTTTATACACCCTTGCTACACAAGAGTGTGGGAACTGAATGAAGGATAAAAGCTATCATATCAATACATACATACATATATATATATATATATATATATATATATATATATATATATATATATATATAAAAGAACATAAGTGTATAGATATAGTTTTGATCAAGAAGACGAAAATGGTTTTGTAAGACATTTAAGAGTTTTGAACAATAAATAACAATGACTTGATGTCATTTTAATAAACATTTCAAAAGTAATACATTTGATAACAAAGTATTTTTAAGATAGAAAACCATTTCAACCATCACATTTTGAAGCATGTGAAATCAGTTGGATGAAAACACAGTTATGAATCACATATGATTGATTCTATAGCATGCTGTTTTCTACTTGTATCCCCCCCATTAAAGCATTTAAAATCATTTAAAACATTGATTAAGGGGTATGAACTCACCTGTAGATGGTGGTTTGGATGAACTGAACGATGTACGATTGCTAAGTGTCAAGTGAAGACTTGTACACACTTAAGATCCTTGTTAACATATAATCACACATATATGTATCCAATTAGTCTTTAAACAAATAATTTTCAATGTTAAGACATCCTAGAACATTCTAAACACATTATATAAGTGTTATAAGTCCTCAGGATTGCATCTAAGTTGTTGTAGGACAAAGCTATTGGGTTTAGGGTTCCAAAGAACCCTTTATATAAGTGTTCCAAAGAACCCCTTTCTTGAGTTTACTCCCCAAGGACCATAACACAATGAGTTTACTGTGGTAAACCCTGGAGTTTTGTGACACCCCAAAACCTGAGCGGCGGAATCATTCGCGGGTGGAGGACGTCATGTACAGTATCACAACAATGCAGGTAGTAAACAAGCAACAACATCATCCATTGCATTAATAATATAATTTCACACAAGTGTGTTCTGTCAAGTTATATAGACACCAAAAATATACATCAAAAATAAAAGAGGAGTCTTGAACGAGCTCCGTCTTCTCAAAATTCCGGCTCCGGTACCTGTCTATTGGCGACCTGAGAATACAAGT
Organism: Lactuca saligna; assembly: GCF_052625555.1. Lineage (NCBI taxonomy): Eukaryota > Viridiplantae > Streptophyta > Magnoliopsida > Asterales > Asteraceae > Lactuca > Lactuca saligna. The sequence continues at coordinate 214,192,827 of NC_136420.1, forward strand.
TATTTTGAAAGAGTTTATCAGCTTTAGAGCTGGTGAGTTCATAAGTATATTAGTGTCTGATTTTGTATGAAAGCATTTATAAGATGTATTATGTATGTTTGTAAAGGTTTTGTGTTTGTTTGATCTACTCTAGAAAACCCTATGTTTCCTACTAAAAGTAGCCTTCTACCAAGGCATCTAGTGTCTGTGTATGGATCTCTTGTAAAAGTGTGTATTTTCCCAATTCCGACTATCATTAACCAAAAATATAGTTTCTACATTACCGTGCATCGTGTGAATATCACAAAGTAAAATGTAAAGGGAAAATGTTTTAGTAATGTAATGTAGTATTAAGTAAACTACTGCTATACTAATTACCTTAAGCCAATTGTATATTTTATGGTGACATGTGATCGACCTCTATCTTGCTACCGACTCAATAGTAAAGTGACAATGTAAGATGCCACAAAAAGGACGTTTGGCACCCGTAGACTTGCAAGTCCCACTGTAGCGAGTAGCAAGGTGTAGGATAGTCAATCCAGTATAGATCTATACATAAACTCATACGCTCCCCAATTAAGGAGATTCTGATAAAAAAACAGTGATGGCAGGTAGTTCCATGGCCTGCTTAATGGCTCACATAACTGTGTTTATGTATATATAATGTAGATGTAATGTATATGTGTGCTAGCTGTATTGTGCGTTCTTTCTCTATCTAGCCTGTATGTTTGTTTCTCGTCATAGTGTCTATTGTTTGTTTCTCCTCACTCTGTTTCATGTTTGATTCAAATTATAGTATGTATTGACTCATGTATGAACTGACTCATTGTATGTTTCATTGTTCTAGTAATAGTATCTTCCTAAACTACCCTTTTGGTAGCTTACTAGTTAAGTATGAACATGTTTGTATACCCTTGCTACCCAAGGGCATGGAATTGAATGAAAGAAATAACCTTTTATATCTATATACATATACATAATATATAACTAGGATTAAAACGACATTCGGACAACTAACCTTGATACCCTAGACCACATCAAACAAGAATAGGAAGCAAGGTAGGCTAGCAGTCCTAAGTCCTTTCAATCCTACTTATATAACTATATTTATACAGATACACAGAATATAAGTTCAAAAGAGTTTAAGTAAAAGTATTTGACAATTAAAGGAGTTTGTAAGACAATTTGAGGTGAAACAGTTTGATAAATAGTTTGGAAAGTAAGAAAACCACTTGCTTGGTGGTCATTAATCGCATGTGATTGATATAATAACTTAATTGTTCAACTTCTATCCCCCCCCATAAAAGCATTTAAAAATATTTCAAAGGTTAAATTAGGGGTATGAACTTACCTGTAGTGAGTGGTTCTGATGACAATGTTGGATATGTTGCTAAGTATCAAGTGGTGACTTGAGTACACACGTGAATACTATTTAGCATATATTGGCACATGTATGAATATAATTAGTGTTATGAACAACTAATTAACAAATTGGGACCACCTTAGGGACTAGTAAACACTTATTTTGAAGTGTTACAACCACATATGATTGTACGAAGGGTTAAAAGGCTATACAAAAGGGTGTACGGCCAAAATACACACTATATGTGTGTGTGCGGCCATGTGTGCGGCCAGGTGTACTGCCAGAAGCGTGTGCTGCCAGAAAACATGGTGTTCTTGGTGTTCATGGTGAAAGATGTTACCTTTCCGGATGATACTTGAGAGGATTTTCGAGTCCTAGCTTTGCAAGAGTGTAAGAAATGATCAAAATGACCAAGGATAGTATATATAGGAGGGTGTGTGCGGCTGGAGGTGTTTGTGGTTGGCCTGTATGCGGTTGGCTGGCCGCACACACCAGTTTTGGTGTGTTTGGCCCGTTTTTCCAATGCTACAACCAAACTAACCCATCCTCCGACACGTATCTCAATTATACTAAGCTTTAAGCACTCTTTTAGACCCAAAACTTCATTATAAAATAGCGAAATGAAGCTAACTTTGATATAAAAGAAGAATGTAAGCTAGAAATTCCGGGTTGTCACATCATCCCCTCCTTAGAAGGAATTTCGTCCCGAAATTAGATTTTTTAAGCAAATAAGTAATTACAAGCAATTACGTAAAAAGATGAGGGTATTTCAGTTTCATATGATCCTCTCGTTCCCAAGTGAATTCGGGTCCTCGCTTGGCGTTCCAACGAACCTTCACTATTGGGATACGGCTTTGTTTCGTTTGCTTGACCTCTTGGTCCATAATCTCTACTGGTTCTTCCATGAAGTTGAGGCTCTCGTTGATCTCGATCTCATCGAGTGGGATTACAAGAGTCTCGTTGGACAGACACTTTTTCAAGTTCGATACGTGGAAGGTAGAATGTACGTTAATAAGTTCGTTCGGTAGATTGAGTTTGTAAGCTACTGGGCCGATTCTGGAAAGAATCTCTAAAGGCCCAATGTACCTTGGATTTAGCTTTCCACGCTTTCCAAAGCATATCAAGCCCTTCCAGGGTGAGACCTTCAATAGAACACGGTCGCCCACTTGGAATTCCAACAGTTTTCTATGTTTGTCAACGTAGCTTTTCTATCGGTCTCTGGAGGCTTTCAATCGTTCACGGATCTGAACGATCTTCTCTGTCATTTCCCTTATGATCTTCGGACCTGTGAGAGTGCTTTCAGGAACTCGTCCTTTAGCTAACTAGGTATCACCCACCTCAGCCCAGCACAAAGGGGATCTGCACTTTCGGCCATAGAGGGCCTCGAATGGAGCAGCCTTTATGCTTGTGTGATAACTGTTGTTGTAGGAAAATTTGACAAGGGGTAAATGAGTATCCCATGCTTTCCCAAAGTCGATCACACAGGCTCACAACATATCTTTCAAGGTTTGAATAGTCCTCTCACTTTGTCCGTCTGTCTGCGGAAGGTAGGCTATACTCATGTCCAACCTAGTTCCTAGGAAATTCTGTAGCGGCTGCCAGAACCTAGAAGTGAACCTACTATCTCTGTCCGAGATAATGGATATGGGAACACCGTGCAGTCGTACTATCTCCCTAATGTAAGTTCTTGTAAGTTTCTCCATCTTGTCTGTTTCTTTGATCGGCAGGAAGCATGCAGACTTGGTCAATCTGTCGATGATGACCCATATGGTATCAAGTCCACCCGTTGTCTTGGGCAACTTGGTAATGAAATCCATAGTGATCCGCTCCCACTTCCATTCCGGGATCTCCGGCTGTTGTAGGAGGCCTGAGGGTTTCTGGTATTCGACCTTGACCTTTGCGCAAGTAAGGCATTTACTTACGAAGGTAGCAATCTCTGCTTTCATGTTAGGCCACCAGTATAACTTTTTAAGATCTAGATACATCTTATCTGAACCTGGGTGGACTTAATAACGAGTGTTGTGCGCCTCGTTCATGACGAAGTCTCTAAAACCACCTAGTTTCGGCGTCCAGATCTGGTCCATGAAATAATAAGCTCCGCCACACTTAACCTCAAAGTTCTTATGCATTCCTCTCAGGGAATCACTTGCCATGTTTTCAGGCTTCAAAGCGTCGAGTTGAGACGCCTGTATTTGTGTGGATAAGTGTGAATGGATAGTCATAGTCAATGATTTGACCCTACAACCAGAATATTCCTTCCGACTTAGGGCGTCAGCTACCATATTGGCCTTGTCGGGATGATAACGAATTTCACATTCGTAGTCACTGAGTAGCTCGATCCACCGTCGTTGTCTCATGTTGAGCTCATTATGGTCGAAGATGTGTTGTAAGATCTTGTGATCTGTAAAGATAGTGCTCTTCGTACCGTACAGGTAGTGTCTCCAGATCTTCAGAGCAAACACAAATGCTCCTAGTTCAAGATCATGGGTCGTATAGTTGACCTCATGTGTCTTCAGTTGTCTTGAGGCATAGGCGATGAACTTACCTCGCTGCATCAGAGCACATCCGAGCCCTTGATTTGATGCATCGCAGTAGACTACGAAGTCTTCTATCCCTTCGGGAAGGGATAGTATTGGTGCGGTGCACAAGGCTCGCTTGAGCGTTTGAAACACTCTTTCCTGCTTCTCTTCCCATTCAAAGGCCACGCCCTTCTGGTTCAGTGTTGTAAGAGGCTTAGCTATGCGGGAGAAGTTCTGAATAAACCTGCGATAGTAGCCAGCGAGTCCTAGAAATTGATGAATTTCTGTAGGCATCTTCGGTGCTGACCAGTTCTCGATGGCCTTAATTTTGGATGGGTCCACGTGGATTCCTTCTTCGCTTACCACGTGTCCTAAGAATTCGACTCTTCGGATCCAAAATTCACATTTAGAGAACTTCACATAGAGCTTCTTCGTTCGTAAAGTTCCTAGAACCTGTCGCAGGTGATCGCCATGCTCTTCCTTACTTCGGGAGTAGATCAGGATGTCATCTATGAAGACAATGACGAACTGATCCAATTAAGGTCGGCATACTCTATTCATCAGATCCATGAAAATTGCGGGCGCATTGGTCAATCCGAACGGCATCACCACGAACTCGTAGTGTCTGCAACGAGTTCGAAAGGCTGTCTTTGGAACATCCTCCTCTAGCACTCGTAATTGGTGATATCCGGATCTTAGATCAATTTTGGAAAAGTAGTTCGCCCCTTGCAGTTGGTCAAATAGATCGTCTATGCGAGGCAGAGGGTAACGATTTTTGACCGTTAGTTTGTTGAGTTCTCTGTAGTCGATACACATATGGAATGATCCGTCGTTCTTCTTAACGAACAAGACCGGTGCTCCCCAAGGCGAGAAACTTGGTCTTATAAAGCCCTTGCTGAGCAGTTCGTTAAGTTGACCAGATAGTTCATGCATCTCTGCTGGTGCTAATAGGTAGGGCGACTTGGCTACTGGGGTAGCCCCTGGAACTAAATCGATTCGGAACTCGACTTGACGTTGCGGAGGTAATCCTGGAAGTTCTTCTGGAAAAATGTCAGGAAAGTCGCGTACTACTGGGATGTTCGGAATGTCCTTCGTTTCTTGGCTCACATCGACCACATGAGCGAGAAATGCACGACATTCCTTTCGCAAGAATTTCTGGGCTTGGATGCTCGAGTTGATACGAAGGTTTGTGCCGGGTTTGTCTCCATAAATAACTAAGGTTTCATCTGACAGAAGATTAAGGCGAACTGCCTTTTCATAACACATGATATCGGCACGATGACGACTTAACCAATCCATACCGATAATGACGTCGAAACTTTTAATTGTGACCGGCATGAGATCGATCGAAAATGAATGGCTATCTAAAGTTAGGGTACACCCTATGAATATGTTGCTAGTGCTTTCTGTCTTTCCGTTAGCCATTTCTATAGTGAATGGTTCAATAAGTGCTCGTGATTTTTGGCTAAGTAAATGAGTAAATTTTTGGTTCACGAAACTCCTCTCCACTCCACTATCAAATAGAATGCACGCATAAGAGTTATCGAGGAGGAACGCACCAGTGACCACTATGGGGTCGGCAACCGCTTCCTCATGACCTATGGCCATAACTCTTGCCGATCCACCGGCAAACCCTGCCTTTGGGCAGTTTCTTTTGAAGTGGCCTACCTCGCCACATCCGTAGCAAGTTTAGCCCACTCCAGCGCTGGGGACTTGGGTGATTGGCCTCGCCGGAGCTTTGCAGAAACGGGCAGTGTGGCCCTTCCTGTTGTAGTTTACACACTGCATTTCCCGACAGGCTCCCACATGGTGGTAGTTACATTTGTTGCAGAGCGGTAGGCTTCCAGAATACTGCTTTATCGGGGTAGCAGCAGTGACAGGTGTTGTCGCCGCATGAACTACCACGACCTACCTCTTCTTGGCAACCTTATTCTTTTTCTTGTCATCCCAGAATTTCCGCTTGGAGTCAGCGGTTCTTGTAGGCTCTGAGATGGCCAGGGTAGTTGTTGTTGTTGCAACCGGGGTACGAGCCCCATGGTCAATTAGCCCCTGTGCCAATCGTTTGGCACTATCACATGTAGCTGGATGTGAAGCCAATACATTTCCTTGGTATGGGGGCACCAGTCCCCATATGTATCTCTCGATCTTCTTTCCCTCTGAAGGAATCATGTTGGGACAGAGGGCCACCAGTTCACAGAACCTGGCGGTGTAGGCGACTACGTTGGAGCCATTCATGGTTAGGCCCCATAGTTCTTCCTCAAGCTTTTGGATCTCGCCCCTCGGGCAGTACTCCTCTATCATGAGGTCTTTTAAAGATCCCCAACCCATATTATTTGCCACTATTAGAGATAGTGACTTAACATGGCTATTCCACCATGTTAGGGCTTTAGTTTGAAGGTGCAAGCAGTGTACTTCACCTTGCTATCCTCGGAACAAGATCAGATTTCGAAAACCGATTCGGTTTTCTCGAATCATTACGAGAGGGAAATGACTCCGCCCGTCCCATTGAAGGATAATGGTTTGCAGTTCGTGAAGTCCTTATAGGAGCACTCTCTCGAGCGCACAGGGGCTTCAACTTGAACAGACTGAATAGGGGTTCCTCCTCTAGTGGAACCTGATGAATGGTATTGAGCCATGGCTGTAGCCACAACTGCAACTACAACAACATTCAAGGCTGTCGTGTCGAACTGAGGAGTAGGCGGTTGAGGAGGTGGTGTTTCGTTATTAGGGTTTCTCCTTGGATTTCTGCGAGGCGGCATCTTTGATCTAAAAGTTTAGAAAGATGCAAATATTGATAAGAATTTAATGGAAAAATTTATGAACATGACTCATGGACTAACTCTACATAGCCCAACAATACGATTTAATGTAGGTCAAGAACTAATATATGATGACATTTGGATAATAGATTCCATAAGATTAGGTATCTGTCAATATTACTGGAATTGTAGATGTAACAAGTTTGGGAAAAACGGCCAACATAAAGAGGCCTTACATCAACCATAATGGGAAAATTTTGACAAACTACGACCTAATCAAGACCTAACAGGTCTAAGATTTACAAGGATGGGAAATTAGCCTAAAGTTTTACAAAACTAGGTTATATCCAAAAAGAAAAGTTAATAAGATTCTATCGGCGACGAGAAATGTTAGAGTGAGTTCTCGAATCCGATAGAAGACGCTCGATGTCCCTTATACGCCTATTTGATCTTGCCTGCTGAGTTCGAAGTTCCCTGACTTCTGCTCGGGTTTCAGCAAGCTCCCTCTGAAGCATTGCATTGCTGACCTGAGCCCTTTCCTGTGCAGACTCTAGTTGCCGAATGTGTACAGTGTTAACACCAGTATTGGCATCAATCTCCAAGATTCGATTGATAGATGATTGCCCCAGTATTGTGTTCCGAGACATCCTTCTAACCATGATGGGTAGAACTCTGTCAGCAGAACCCCCATCAATGAGGTTGCAGAAACTTCTGTCTCCATTAAAGGGAATGGGTTGACCCTATTCATGGCTCCAAGTATTCAAGTTGGTTGCCCACAGAGGTGTGGGTCCTTGAAATGCAGGTATGGGATTATTATTCGGGGCTTGGCCTACTTGAGGTAGGTTGTTGACTTTGGGTTCTGAGTCAGAACCATCAGAAAAGCCTTCAGCTTCATGATCATCCAAAGGAATCAGGTGATCATCTTCCGATTCCTCTTCTAGCCATCCTGCATTGCCGTGGTTGGGGAAGTACGGGTCTCCGGGGATATGGAATCCAGCCATTTAATCTATGCGAGAATAAGGATAAGGAAATAAGTAATAGACAAACTAGCTCGATAATTATTAGTTGATCTTTATCAGTTACTATAATACTTGTTTAGTGCATACCAACTATATATACTCATGACAGGATAGCCCTTCGAATAAGTGAATCCTAACTTTAAGCCCACAATCAAACAAGAACAGGAAGTAAAGCAAAGAATTACAGATTCTTAGGCTATGACATCCTAGGCAAATATACCCGTAATGTATCCACTAAGCAACTATTGACAGACAAATAAAGATCTTTAATTCTCAAATAAATGATTATTGTAACACAAAATACTCCTATCGTATTTTTAAGTTTAGAGTTCTGTTCTACTGTTCTCGTTGTAGTAGTGTTGGTAAATTTTTAGACTTGTTGCAACTTCACAACCATACTTAGGCACATGCTAATCACTCCTCGGATAATGTAGTTGATCAGGCTACATCTTCCCAGGGTTGACCATATGTCTCTAAGTCTACTTGTGTAGTCCAACAATCGTAATACTTTTGTGTTGTCCTAGTGACACTGATTTTAGTATGAATGCAAGCACGTATACTTAATTAAATATTCTATTATTTAAAAGTATAAACTCTTTATCAGAGTATTTTAATCCCGCTTGGGTTTATAGTTCGTATATCTTTTATGGGTTGATACACTCGATTCACTATAAACAATGCTTTGATACCAATCTATCACACCCCAAAACCTGAACGGCGGAATCATTCGGGGGTGGAGGACGTCATGTACAGTATCAAAACAATGAAAGTAGTAAACAAGTAACAACATCATCCATTGCATTAATAATATAATTTCATACAAGTGTGTTCTGTCAAGTTATATAGACACCAAAAATAAAAGAGGAGTCTTGAACGAGCTCCGTCTTCTCAAAAGTCTGACTCCGGTACCTGTCTATTGGCGACCTGAGAATACAAGTTATTTTGAAAGAGTTTATCAGCTTTAGAGCTGGTGAGTTCATAAGTATATTAGTGTCTGAGTTTGTATGAAAGCATTTGTAAGATGTTTTGTAAGATGTATTGTGTATGTTTGTAAAGGTTTTGTGTTTGTTTGATCTACTCTAGAAAACCCTATGCTTCCTACTAAAAGTAGCCTTCTACCAAGACATCTAGTGTTTGTGTGTGGATCTCTTGTAAAAGTGTGTATTTTCCCAATTCCTACTATTATTAACCAAAAATATAGTTTCTACATTACCGTGCATCGTTTGAATATCACAAAGTAAAATGTAAAGGGAAAATGTTTTAGTACTGTAACGTAGTATTAAGTAAACTATTGCTATACTAATTACCTTAAGCCAATTGTATATTTTAAGGTAACATCTGATCGGCCTGTATCTTGCTACCGACTCAATAGTAAAGTGACAATCTAAGATGCCACAAAAAGGACGTTTGGCACCCGTAGACTTGCAAGTCCCACTGTAGCGAGCAACAAGGTGTAGGATAGTCAATCCAGTATAGATCTATACATAAAATCATACGCTCCCCAATTAAGGAGATTCTGATAAAAAAACAGTGATGGCAGGTAGTTCCATGGCCTGCTTAATGGCTCACATAACTGTGTTTATGTATATATAATGTAGATGTAATGTATATGTGTGCTAGCTGTATTGTGCGTTCTTTCTCTATCTAGCCTGTATGTTTGTTTCTCGTCATAGTGTCTATTGTTTGTTTCTCCTCACTCTGTTTCATGTTTGATTCAAATTATAGTATGTATTGACTCATGTATGAACTGACTCATTGTATGTTTCATTGTTCTAGTAATAGTATCTTCCTAAACTACCCTTTTGGTAGCTTACTAGTTAAGTATGAACATGTTTGTATACCCTTGCTACCCAAGGGCATGGAATTGAATGAAAGAAATAACCTTTTATATCTATATACATATACATAATATATAACTAGGATTAAAACGACATTCGGACAACTAACCTTGATACCCTAGACCACATCAAACAAGAATAGGAAGCAAGGTAGGCTAGCAGTCCTAAGTCCTTTCAATCCTACTTATATAACTATATTTATACAGATACACAGAATATAAGTTCAAAAGAGTTTAAGTAAAAGTATTTGACAATTAAAGGAGTTTGTAAGACAATTTGAGGTGAAACAGTTTGATAAATAGTTTGGAAAGTAAGAAAACCACTTGCTTGGTGGTCATTAATCGCATGTGATTGATATAATAACTTAATTGTTCAACTTCTATCCCCCCCCATAAAAGCATTTAAAAATATTTCAAAGGTTAAATTAGGGGTATGAACTTACCTGTAGTGAGTGGTTCTGATGACAATGTTGGATATGTTGCTAAGTATCAAGTGGTGACTTGAGTACACACATGAATACTATTTAGCATATATGGGCACATATATGAATATAATTAGTGTTATGAACAACTAATTAACAAATTGGGACCACCTTAGGGACTAGTAAACACTTATTTTGAAGTGTTACAACCACAAATGATTGTACGAAGGGTTAAAAGGCTATACAAAAGGGTGTACGGCCAAAATACACACTATATGTGTGTGTGCGGCCATGTGTGCGGCCAGGTGTGCTGCCAGCACATGTGTGCGGCCAGGTGTGCTACCAGAAGCGTGTGCTGCCAGAAAACATGGTGTTCTTGGTGTTCATGGTGAAAGATGTTACCTTTCCGGATGATACTTGAGAGGATGTTCGAGTCCTAGCTTTGCAAGAGTGTAAGAAATGATCAAAATGACCAAGGATAGTATATATAGGAGGGTGTGTGCGGCTGGAGGTGTGTGTGGTTGGCCTGTATGCGGCTGGCTGGCCGCACACACCAGTTTTGGTGTGTTTAGCCCGTTTTTCCAATGCTACAACCAAACTAACCCATCCTCCAACACGTATCTCAATTATACTAAACTTTAAGCACTCTTTTAGACCCAAAACTTCATTATAAAATAGCAAAACGAAGCTAACTTTGTTATAAAAGAAGAATGTAAGCTAGAAATTTCGGGTTGTCACAAGTTTACAGTCGTAATCTCCTAAGCTTTTGATCATTTGATGTTTTGAATCCTTACATGTCCCTTAAAAGTATTTCTACTTGATGGTTTAGTCCATGGAAGAGATTAGGGCACCCTTTACCTCCTTTGAGGAGTTCACGGCCCTAAGACCAATTCCCTTAGGGTTTGTGGCCGTAATCTCTCATGGACATGGTATTTTTGTGCTTTCAAGTCCTACACACATTAAGGTACGAGTCTAGTCTAGTTTCACAAGGAACGGAAGGGACTAGGGCACACTTTTAGCCCTTAAAGAAGGGTTTACGGTCCAAGGTGTTCTTGGGCCGTAAACTCTTTGATCTTGTTGTTTTCTTATGATTTCTTGGTGTTTAGACATATAAAAAGCCCTATTATACTCTTAGATAGAAGCACTCACGATTTGGGATGAAAGGCCGAAGATCCTTGAGAGAGAATCAGGTTTTTCTCTAGTTGAAAATGGAACAAATGAATAAATATGGCTTAGGACCATATATATACCCCTTGGGGTTTAGGACCGCAAACTCCATGTTTGGGTCGTAAATTTCCAATTTCTTGTAGTATGAAATGTTATTGTTGTACAATAAACCTTAGAGCATCTCCTCTCCTGGCATCTCCTAAAGTGTTAATCATAAAATACTCAAACTTATCCCAAATAGTCTGAAAATTAATAGTAACTGTTTTGACTTCCATTGACTTGATACGTTGTATAGAATGGAAATTTCAGGTTGTCACAATGCGGTTTGCGATTTTGAGGATAAACCGCATCAAACCGCACCGCGAACACCCCTACTTCGTATAGTATAGGGGTTAAACCGATTTAGAATAAAGTCATGGCTAAGATGATGATGAATTTTGTACATATGACTTTAGTACCTTTCGATTTATCTTTATTACTATGAGTTTGTTGTACTGCTAGAAGCGAGTACTTGTTGTGAAAGTTCTTCTAGAAATGGTTATGAAACCTCGTAGTATGATTTGGTTGAATTTGGCATTAAGTTTTGAAAATTTCTAGATCAATATATATATATATATATATATAAACATGTAACTTCCTCTTTTATCTATAAAGTTCTCAATGTTTCGACCAACATTTCTGCTATGTTTATATAGTACTATAAAAGCATTTAGGTTATCAAGACATAAAATTGATGTTAACATCATTAGTTGGTTCGGGTTTTACGCGAAGGCATCTTTTACTATAAAGAATTAAAAGATGAAACGATTTGTAAGGTATCAAGAATGAATATGAATTTGATATCTCAGATTTAAAACACTTAGTTCAATATGGATCTTGTAGGGAATATGAAATAGAAGTCTAATACAAGTACAACTTGTAACTGGATAATGTGAAATTGAGTGGTTATCATTCAAAATGTAAGAAATACATGTCGATTGTATAGGTGTATTAAGTAGATAGAGCTTGGAAAACTTGACCTTAAATGGGTCTACAATACACCACAATACTGGGAAAAATATCAACATTAAATTGACCTACCGAAAATGAAATTTTCACGGTCGAATCATGAAAAATAATTCTAAGACATATCTGAAGAATTAGACTATCACTAGAAGAGTAAACAGATGGCGAGTAGAGTATGTTCTACTTCTTACCAGATCCGGCTCTAGGTTTGGCTAACTGGCGCTCTATTTCGACTATGTGCCTATCTTGTATAGCATGATGTTCTCGTAATCGTTGCACTTCGACTTGTGAAGCCGCCAGTTCTCCTTATAAGAAATTGGTACGATCCCTTGTTGCATTATGATCGTCTTCCAGGTTGTGAAGACGAACAACATCGACACCAGTGGTAGCCTTAATCTGCACCACTCGGTCGATGATAGCTCTTCCCTATTCCATGTTGTGATAAACGTGACGAACCAACACAGGAAGTGCTCTATCTGTTGAACCTCCGGCTTCTAGATTGTAGAAGCTTCGGTCTCCTTGGTAGGGGGATTTTGATCTTGTTCATGACTCCACCTGTCTAGGTTTATGTCCCACAGAGGCGTCGGGCCTTGAAAATTCTTACGAGGGTTAGAGTTCTGAGAAACTGGAGGTGGATTATATGCTTCTGATCCGGAATCGTCATCTTCGATAAAGTCTTTAGTAAAATCATCGTCTAGGGGAATTGCAGGCTCATCTTCTGGTTCGGTACTGATCCAACCAACATTCTCTTGATTAGGAAAGTATGAATCTCCGAGAGGATGGAATCCAGCCATTGTTATCTAAGTGGGAATAGGGATATAATAATTATCTAATATAATTAGTAATGGTAATAAGCAAATAAAAGTTTCTACGTATGAAACTTACAGTTAACAGATAATGAATTATGTACGGTATAACTCCTACTGAGTCCTTCTATAAAGACATAGTGTATACTAATTATATACAAATCAGGTTGAATAGACCTTCGAATAGGTGCTCCTACTCTAAGTCCACATCCAAAAAAGGAAAAGGAAATAAAGCTTAGACCGCTCATTATGAGTGTATACCACCTTCATCATATATAACCATAGTGCATGCAGTTAGTACTTATAGAACTATCAGCAAGGGTCCTTTGTTTTCATGTAGTTTGTTCTTAGTATATAGTGCCTAAATTACTCCTATAGTATTTTAAATTTTATGCTTTGTTCTAGATTTCTTTTGTATATGTTGTTCGTAAGTTTTAGACTTGCTGCAATACTACCGTCACTCTTAAGCACATGTTGGTCGTATCTTAAACCAATATAGTTGATCAAGCTATATTAATCCCAAATATAATTACATAACTGCCCAGGTTTGACTATAATGTCCAACATCCAAATACTTCTGAGTTGTTATGAATGTGATAATGTTCATGTGTGTATAAGTGTTAGTATACTTTCTTGTAAAAATACTTAAAATTTTAATGTATACTTGTAGTCAGAGTTGTTAGCCTAAATGTATTTATAGTTCGTATATCTTTTGTGAATTGATATACTGAGTTCACTATAAACAATGCTCTGATACCAATCTATCACACCCCCAAACCAGACAGCGGAAACATCCTGGGGTGGATGACTTCATATATAGTATCACAACACATGCATTTATAGAAATAAGAATACAAACAACCACTGTATTAATAAGTAAAAGTTTATACATGTGTTCAATCATAGTACATTGACAGCAAAATAGTTGATACAAAATATAGCAGACATGACTCAAAACGGCTCCGTCTTCTCAGAAGCTTGGGGAGTACCTGTCTACCAATTCCCTGAGAATACATGTGATTTGAAAAAATGAGTATCAACATAAAGTTGAGTAAGTGCATAAGTATCTATGTTTGAAAGCTTGTTTTCTGTTCTTTGAATAAGTAAAATTGTTCCGGAAGATCCTACATTTCCTATTGTATATGAAAAGTAGTTTTAATTTCATAAAACCGTTCCATTTGTAAACCAGGATTCCGTATTCGAATTCCTTTGTAAAACGTGTAAAATTAATTGTGCCTGGTTCCACCAGCTATTATGGTAAACTGTAATGTAATACTCTAATTGTATCTTTGTAAAGTTAGTATTTTGAAATGTACTCAACTTTAGTTCATTATACACTAATCGTATTGTTTAGTATCTTTTTCATGAGTTTATTATAACCATACTATGACCAGATGGCCTGATACGATGCTTTGGAGGCGTCGGAAATGTTGATAACAATTGTCACCCCAGATCTACTGGTCTAACTGTAGCTAACAGTTTAGGTGTGGGATTATCAATCCCATATAGATCTATATACATTTGTTTCGATCCCTATGATGGAGATTCTGGTTATAATATCAGGACTTTAACTATGTTTTTTAAATGTACTAACAACCTGAACATATTAATTCCTAGAAAAGTATATAGATGTTACGTGTATAATAATGATGAAAACTCAATCATTCTGAAATAAATGACTATTAGTAAGTTTCTTGTTTAGTATTCTTGAAATGTATTTGTGAATTGTTCACACTTGTGTGGTTTTGTATCCAACCTTTGCTATTGTAAAACAATGTACTTGCATATACTTGACTCGTGTATTAGTGTTCTTTAATCATAAATTATACCTATTATAATTTATATGTATTTTTTGTATTGATACTAACTGTTCATGAATGCAACCCATTGCTCGACAAGTTACAAAGAGTATTGAAACTGAATGAAATAGCATTTATACTTATATACATATACAATTATATAAATATGATTTTTGGGAAAAACTATAATTTGGTATAACCTTTTAAAGAATTTAAAAGTTTTGAAATGTTCGTGAGGACTTGATGTCATTTTAACGCTATTTGAAATCACTTGTAACGCAAAATCTTTATGTTAGACTTGTATCCCCCCTCCCCCCTTAAAACTGTAAAAAATATGAAAAATGTGGGGGTATGAACTCACTTGGTAAGAGTGATGATTTGATGAAAACGAGACCTTGCTCGGGCAACACTTTGACTGGAAAGAAAACGATTTCTTAGAAATCTCGGGGGGTCGAACTTCGTAAGAACTTGGATATGAAACCGGGGCGTCGGGATAGTCTCGAGAGGGTAGAAGTATGAAATTTGGGAGAGAAGGTAGTGAATTAGCATTTGAAACTCGGAATTCTCGCACCCTTTATATAGGGGTGGAACTGACCTCAAACGTGGGGCGTTCCTCTGAAGAACGCTGCGCGTTCCTGCGTACGTTATTCGTATGTCAGGCATGACATCTTTTTCGGATACCGGACTTCGGATGGGACGGGCTAGAAGGTAATAGGGGAGACATGGTCGATCCGAGGCCCTGCATTGAATACGCTGGGCGTACTCTCGTATGCTGAGCGTTCTCCCCCTCGGTTTGTGTGTCGCGAACTTCTAAAATCTGTAGCTCTCTCATACTAGCTCTGTTTCTGATGTTCTTTATATCCACACGTAGGTGAGATTATACTCTACAACTCTCATCTAGACTTCGTCGGCTAATTTTGTCTTTATTTTTACTATTATATTTTTAACAGGTCAGGCTTGGAAAAGTCCATTAAAAATCTATAACTTCTTCATTCGACGTCCATTTTCGTCTGTCATTTTATCGTTGTACTACTATTATCGAGATCTTCGATTCTCGTTTAGGTTGCGTCGGATAAAAATCACTCGATCACTGTTTTGAGTTTTTAGCTGTCTACTATTATTCTAAAACTTAGAAAAATCATAACTTCATCATACGAAGTCAAATTTGGACGTTCTTTTTATGCACAATCATGGTTTAACATAATCTACGACTTTCGTTTAGATACCTAAGGCTAAAAAGTATTTTATTGAAATTTCACGTTTTTTACAGTTAACAATGTTTTACCGATTATGCCACGGATCTTTGATTGGTCATAACTTCTTCGTTATAACTCGGATTTGAGTGTTCTTTATATTTCTGAAAACATTGACATGATATCTATCATTTTATGCAACCCAATTGAAACTTTTGAACATTTCATTTTTGATGCTATTTTTATTATATCAAAAATAGATTACCATACTTGACTTTAGGTCATTACATTGACTTGAAATATCGGGTTGTCACAACATAAAAGGCCCATTTTTATCAAAAATGACCATTTTAGCCCAAAAATACCGAAAATGACATAAAAGGGGCCATTTTTTTTTATCAAGGATACACATTTTTCCACTTTATTGTCAAATGAAGCCCCTTTTTAAGTTTTTTTTAGTTTCATAGTGAGTTTTTAAACATATTTAACCAAACATAAGAAGTTACATAAGGTAATTTACTCCAGCAACTCCAAGACTTGGAAAAATCTCGAATTTACGGAGCTTTTAGCATAATATCACAACATTTTAACACACATAACATGTAAAACATACACATGCAAACAATAATAGAAACATTACACAATACTTTAAGTTATATCCTCCCCCAAAAGAAAGAGAAACTCGAAAATAGGGGTATGAAGCTCACATTGGGGCTTTTTCAGTTTTGGAGAGGAAGATGGAGGAGGTTTTTCGGTCCATGTTTGTGACAATCAGCAAGTTTCTGGTCAAGTCAAAGCCGAGTCAAGGTTAACAAGTCAACTTGGTCAACTCAAATAGTGCTATTTGTTAGGGATTTCTTTATGTTTTCTAATGTACAACTATAAATCTTAATGCAAAGTAACAGTTGAAAGTCCCAAATGTTCAAAATTTAACACCCTAATTTGATTTGGGGAATTAACAGCTTTAGAAAGCACTATTAAGTACCCTTTGGGGGTGTAAAGCACACAAAATGAGAGGTAAATAAGTCGAAAGTCCTTACTCTACAAAGAAAAACATTAATAAGGACTCCCAACAAAGTCTCTCTCAATCTCTCCCACTCTCTCTCTCCCAAATCTCTCCAATTATGTGAAAGCTCTCCAAGTATGAGAAATCTCTCTTAAATCTCTCCAAGTATGTGAAATCTCTCCCAAACCTCTCTAAGTATGTGAAATCTCTCCAAGTATGTGAAATATCTCCCAAATCTCTCTATGTACCTTCCTTAGTCGAAAACAGCCTAAAGTCGGAAGAGGAACACCCAAAAGGACCCACTTGATCCAGAACCTTCTTGCTCCTAAACCCTCTTGCTCTTGAACCTCTTGATCCAGAACCTTCTTGCTCTTGAACCTCTTGATCCTGAACCTCTTGATCCGGAACATTCTTGCGACTGTACCTCTTTATCCGGAACCTTCTTGCTCCTGAACCTCTTGGTCCGGAACCCTTCTAAGGAGTCAAGAGGAATTGCTTCTCGGAGACACCCTTGCTTCGGACCTCCTTACTTCACTCCGAAATAGACCCACTTCAGAATCTTCAGTCTGGATCTTCTAGCCTCACACCTCGGTCCGGACCTCCGAACTTCATACCTGACTCCGGATCAGAAGAAAATGCTTTGGATTTCGCCTGGTGACCCTAGACCTTAGCAAATGGCTCCAGAACTTCTCCTAAACCCTTCAGAACCTCGCAGGAACCAACCTCCACTACGGATTTTGGTTATCTTTGGACTTTCTCATCATTTTAGGACATTTTGACGTCGGGAATTCCCCCAAACTCGTATTTTTCATGTCCCAAACCCCTTAAACCCCTATTTTATGCCAAAATTAATTATTTTAAACATATTTATATAAAACAATATCCAAGGTTTTTAAAGAGTTTCTAAGAAGATAATAGAGTTTGACTTTATGATGTGATGTTAAATCCTCCATTTTCTGATGTAAATCCCATTTAAACACACATTATCCTTAGAAAATAAACTTTACCTACCAATTTTCCATAAAAATGTCAAGTCACCCTTTACCCCTCCATCTAGAATACGTTAACTTCTTCTTCCCCCTTATTCCATTTTCCACTTTCACCTCCCGCATGCTCCTAAGGATTCTCTCAAACTCCTTCATGACTCAAACTTCATCCCTTCAAGGAAAATTCCCAAAATTTTTGTAAGTGTTCATCCTCTTTTATTTTTGATTCTTCATATTATTCCTAAGATTTCCTTATATTTACACATAGAATTATTCTTAGGATTTTCTAAAGTTCAAAGAACACCTCCAAGTGTTGGAACTTGGAAATTCCTTACAACTCTTCCAACCTCCAACAAACAAACCAAGGTGGGTTTCATACGCCACCTTTTTCCTAAGTTTTTATTGATTTTGGGGGAGAGTACAAGTCACCCCTTGTTCTAAATTCTTGAAAGATTGCATGTATACATGAGTTTGATATGTGTGTTGAAATATCATTTATATTTTTTTATATATATATTACTCTATGTGAACGTGAGGTTTCACAGAAAAAATAAAAATAAATAATATTTTAATCACTACATGAACAATACAATTTACAAAAGGAAACTCCCAAGTTTTGGGGGGGTGTTCAACATGCACCCTTGTATCTATGCCTTTCATAACTAGAGATAAAACTTGTTGAAATAGACCTTGAAATGTTGACACTAAGTCTAGAATTTCGAAATTTGAGTTTTGTGTTCCATAAATGACTATTTTCAAACTATCAATGGGTTATTTACAAAATTTTGATATAAGTAAGTTCACCAAGAATATATGCAAATAGGGCTTTATAATAGAAAATTTTGCATGTCATAGAGCTGCTGTCATAACTTCACACAAGTCATAGTTTTACACAAATCATAACTTGGTATTTCTGCGGTAAATGAGGTGTCACTTAGTGATATATATATATATATATATATATATATATATATATATATATATATATAGAGAGAGAGAGAGAGAGAGAGAGGAGCCTGTGACATCCCCAATATCACGGCCAGAAAAGACCGCTTTAATTTAAGCTTTTAAAATAATTTTCAGAGTAATCCTTTGATTAAAATAGTTGTGGAATTTGTTCCCAAACTGAAATATGATAAAAATAAGATTTACCAAAGCATTTCTTAAAGAAATGTATTTTTCATTATATTACAATACTTGGGATGTCATGTTCCGATAAACAAACCAAAAGCATAAACATTTCAATACAGACCTTACAACAGTTATTTACAATAACATGTCTATAATCAAAAATATCCTGACAAATCATCCAACTTATGCTCTGGTGCCACTACCTGTAATACAAAGAAACTGAGTGGGTCAGGCTTGGGAGCTTGGTGAGCATATAAGGTTTTCAACCCACAATAAGTAATTAAATTTATTTTCATCAACCAACAATAACCCACTTACCCATTCCCGTTATTCTCACTTTACGTCCCTAAAACAACTAACACAAGGGATCTAGTCTTAGAATATTTCATCGGGGCGACAACACATGCATTCAAGGGTTTCCCAACAATATATGTCAAATAAGGCAACCATGAGGGGGATAGAGTACAACGAATGAACACCTAAGTTCATTAACAACACCTACAGGTGGCGAGCCTGCTAGCGTTCCACATGACTGTCTATAAAAGTCTGTGGTCGTCATCTAAACTCCGCTAGATGATTGAATCAAAAACAACATCGAAGCCTCTCATCTGTTTATCACACATCAACTATCTACCCATGTTCTACCCAACATATTAGTAGATAAAAATATATATTTTTATACATAGTTTAAAACCTGTATAGCATTCTCATTCAATACATATTCCAAACAACAGATGAGACACATACACATAACACGTATTTCATAAGGAATAAATCATATCTATGAGATAGAAGAAAATGAATATACATTCACACATATAACAACAAAATATACACATAACACATATTTCGTATAAAATACTTCATAATTATGCGTTAGAAGAAAGTGACTACATACTCACTTGATCAGAAGATGATCAGACAGCACTACGGCTTGTAGAAGTAGTATTCTTCGGCAGATCTGTAAGATCTTCACAAAAACCAGGCTCCTCGCGGGCAAAGCTTCGGCTCGGGAATTTTACTTCTCGGGATCTTCGGGGCTTCGGGACTTGCTTCGAGTCTCGGGAATGATATCGGGGCTTCGGGATAATTCTTGCACGTAAAACGAGGTAAAAATATGAGAGAAGGAAAGAAAATAGCAACTGAAACTCGGCAGCCTCGACTTCCTTTTATAGGGGGCTGGATCCTCGATTTACGCTGGGCGTAACCCGGATAAGGTCGCTGACTCCCCCCTTTGGATAATATCGGAATTTATAATTAAATTTAATATTTTAATTATTTAATAAACTTCAAAAATTCATATCTTCCTCATACGAACACCGTTTTCGACGTTCTTTATATCCCCGCGTAGGTGAGACTATACTCTACAACTTTTATTTAGACTCCATCGGCTAATTGTGACTTTATTTAGTAGTCCGAGACAGGAAAACTCCGTTATAAATTCATAACTTCTTCATCTGACGTCTGTTTTCGCCTGTCTTTTTATCGTTTCACTACTATTAACGAGTTCTTCGATTCTCGTTTAGATTGTTTCGGCTAAAAATCGCTCAATCTCAAATCGAGTATTCGGGTTGCATACTGCTAAGTTGAAACTTCGGAAAAATCATTACTTCCTCATACGAAGTCAGATTTGGACGTTCTTTTTATGCACGCTCTCGGTTTAACGAAATCTATGACTTTCATTTATATCACTAAGGCTAAATATCGGTCTAACGTAAATTTCACTTTTTACGTCATTCAGCGTCGCCGGTTCTGTCGCGAAACTTCGACAGATCATAACTTCTTCGTTATAACTCGGATTTCGGCATTCTTTATATCTCCGTAATCCTTGTTTCAACTACTACATCTTCATGCAAAGATATCAGGCTTATCTCACAATTTAATTTTGACGCTTATTTTATTCTTAATTCATTAAATTATAATAATTAAGAAAATAAACACATAATTCACATAATACTAAAATATTTCATCATTAATATTTCAAAATGAGTTAGAAGGGTTAACCTAGACTATTACATCAACAATAATGCCTAGCCTGGAAAGGCGGGCATTCAATTCTCTCCCCCTAAGGATGATTCCCCCCGGAATCACACATCAACAAACAAATGCGGATAGCGACTCAACATTTCACTCTTCGTTTCCCAGGTGAGATTTGGCCCATTTGTATGTTTCCATCGGACAAGCACTAATTCGACCATCTTGCGTCGAAGTTTCTTAGTCTTTCAGTCAATAATTGCCTCTGGTTCTTAAATTAACCTCTTGTTTTCATCAATTCTCAATTTAGAAATTGGAATTATATCAGGAACTTCTCCCGTAAACTTCCTCAAATAACACACATGAAAAGTGTTATGAATACCATTCAGTTCTTCTGGTAGTTCTAGCTTGTAAGCTTGGTTCCCAATCCTCTGAAGAATTTTAAATGGTCCAATAAACCTTGGACTCAACTTTTCCCTTTTACCAAATCTTATAAGTCCCTTCCACGGCGAGACTTTAAGCAAAACCGAATCTCCAACTTCAAAAGTCATCGGTCTTTTTTGTCAGCATAGCTCTTTTGACGATCCTGAGCTACTAACATTCTTTCTCTAATTATTTTCAACTTTTCAGCAGTTTGATGGACCATCTTGGGCCCCATAAACTGCTCTTCTCCAGCCTCAAGCCAACAAGACGGCGTATGACACTTTTATCCGTACAAAGCTTGATAAGGTGTCATCTTTATGCTCGAGCAGAAACTATTATTGTAGGAAAATTCTACCAAAGGTAAATGCTCATCCCAAGTACCTAGGAATTATAGGGTACATGCTCTTAGCATATCTTTAAGTGTTTGTATCGTTCTTTCACTCTGACCATCAGTCTCTGGATGGTAAGTTGTACTTAAACACAATTTGGTACACATTTCCTCTTGTAGACTTTTCCAAAACCTTGAGGTGAAAGGCTGTCACGATCTGACACAATCGTTAACGGAACACCATGAAGCCTCACAATTTCCTTCACGTAATAATTCGCAAGCTTATCCATAGACCATTTCTCATTGGTTGCTATGAAGTGCGCACTCTTAGTGAATCGATCAACGACCACCCAAATCATGTCGTGACCATTCTTTGTTCTGGGTAGTTTAGTGACAAAATCCATAACAAGGTCCTCCCATTTACCCATGGTCACAGGTAAAGGTTCTAAACTCTCGTATGGTTTCTGATGTTGTGTCTTGACTCTCGCACAAGTCACACACTCGGCCACATACTTTGCAATATCAAGCTTCATCGTCGGCCACTAGTAATAGGGTTTCAGGTCCCTATACATTTTAGTGCTACCGGGATGAATCGAGTACATGGTTTTGTGAGCTTCTTCCATCAGAAGATCTCTGACTCCTCCTGTCTTAGGTATCCAAATCCGATCTTGGAACACCTTCAGTCCATGACTGTTTATACCGAACACCAACGTTTTACCCAAACGTTCTTCCTTTCGGTCATTCTTTCTGAAGCTTCTTCTTGAGATTTCTTTATACTTCCCACAATTGTTGAGACAAGTTCAATTCTCAACGCTCTTGGCCTTTTTCTCTCAACATTGACTTTCCGAATGAGAGCATCAGCAACATTAGCTTTACCAGGGTGGTAAAGTATCTCACAGTCGTAGTCCTTAAGTAACTCTAGCCAACGTCGTTGCCTCATATTCAATTCCTTCTGATTAAAGAGATATTAGAGACTCTTATGATCAATGAAAAGTTTGCACTTCGTGCCATAGAGGTAATGCCTCCATATTTTCAGAGCAAAAACTACCGCTGCCAACTCCAAATCATGAGTAGGGTAGTTCTTTTCATGCTCCTTCAACTGTCGAGACGCATATGCTATCACCTTTTCTCTTTGGGTCAAAACACAACCCAAACCAACACCTGACGCATCGCTATAAACAACGAAGTCTTCAACTCCATTAGCTAGAGAAAGAATCGGTGCCTCACATAGCTTCTTCTTTAGCTTCTCGAATGCTTCCTTATGATTCTCGCTCCAAGCATAAGTAGCTCCTTTGTGGGTCAAAGCTGTTAATGGAGTAGTGATCTAAGAAAAGCCTTGGATAAACCTTCGGTAATATCCGGATAATCCTAAAAAAGCTTCGGATCTCCGTGGGACTTTTCGGTTGTTCCCACTTCATCACAGCTTCAATCTTTGCTGGATCAACCATTATCTCTTCCTGGTTGACCACGTAACCCAAGAATTGGACTTCTCGAATCCAAAAATCACATTTGGAGAACTTTGCATATAGCTCCTCCTTCTTCAAAACTTCTAACACTTCTCGCAAGTGTATGCCATGCTCCTCTTGGATTTTCGAGTAAATCAGAATGTCATCTATGAACACTATCACAAATTTATCAAGGAATGGATTGCAGACCCTGTTCATTAAATCCATGAACTCTACTAGAGCATTGGTTGTCCAAACGACATAACCAAGAACTCGTAGTGTCCATATCTAGTTCTAAATGCAGTCTTCTCGATATCTTGTTCTCTTACCTTCAGTTGATATAAGTAAGTTCACCAAGAATATATGCAAATAGGGCTTTATAACAAAAAATTTTGCATGTCATAAAGCTGCTGTCATAATTTCACACAAGTCATAGTTTTACACAAATCATAACTTGGCATTTCCATGGTAAATGAGGTGTCACTTAGTGATATATATATATATATATATATATATATATATATATATATATATATATATATATATATATATATATATATATATATAGCGAGAGAGAGAGAGAGAGAGGAGCCTGTGACATCCCCAAAATCACGGCGAGAAAAAACCGATTTAATTTAAGCTTTTAAAATAATTACAGAGTAATCATTTGATTAAAATAGTTGTGGAATTTGTTCCCAAAACGAAATATGATAAAAATAAGATTTACCAAATAATTTCTTAAAGAAATGTATTTTTCATTATATTACAATAGTTGGGATGTCATGTTCCGATAAACAAACCAAAAGCATAAACATTTCAATACATACGTTACAACAGTTATTTACAATAACATGTCTATAATCAAAAATATCCTGACAAATCATCCAACTTATGCTCTGGCGCCACTACCTGTAATACAAAGAAACTGAGTGGGTTAGGCTTGGGAGCCTGGTGAGCATATAGGGTTTTCAACCCACAATAAGTAATTAAATTTATTTTCATCAACCAACAATAACCCACTTACCCATTCCGGTTATTCTCACTTTACGTCCCTAAAACAACTAATACAAGGGATCTAGTCTTAGAATATTTCATCGGGGCAACAACACAGGCATTCAGGGGTTTCCTAACAATATATGTCAAATAAGGAAACCATGAGTGGGATGGAGTACAACGAATGAACACCTAAGTTCATTAGCAACACCTATAGGTGGAGAGCCTGCTAGCGTTCCACAGGACTGTCTATAAAAGTCCATGGTTGTCATCTAAACTCCGCTAGATGACTGAATCATAAACAACATCGAGGCCTCTCATCTGTTTATCACACATCAACTATCTACCCATGTTCTACCCAACATATTAGTAGATAAAAATATATATTTTTATACACAGTTTAAAACCTATATAGCATTCTCATTCAATACATATTCCAAACAACAGATGACACACATACACATAACACGTATTTCATAAGGAATAAATCATATCTATGAGATAGAAGAAAATGAATATACATTCACACATATAACAACAAAATATACACATAACACATATTTAGTATAAAACACTTCATAATTATGTGTTAGAAGAAAGTGACTACACACTCACTTAATCAGAAGATGATCGGACAACACTACGGCTTGTAGAAGTAGTATTCTTCGGTAGATGTGTAAGATCTTCACAAAAACCGGGCTCCTCGCAGGCAGAGCTTCGGCTCGGGAATTTTACTTCTCAGGATCTTCGGGGCTTTGGGACTTGCTTCGGGTCTCGGGAATGATACCGGGGCTTCGGGATAATTCTTGCATGAAAAACGAGGTAAAAATACGAGAGAAGGAAAGAAAATAGCAATTGAAACTCGACAGCCTCGACTTCCTTTTGTAGGGGGCTGGATCCTCGATTTACGTTGGGCGTAAATCCTAGTTACGCTGGGCGTAACCCGGATAAGGTCGCTGACTCCCCCCTTTGGATAATATCGGAATTTATAATTAAATTTAATATTTTAATTATTTAATAAACTTCAAAAATTCATATCTTCCTCATACGAACACCGTTTTCGACGTTCTTTATATCCCCGCGTAGGTGAGACTATACTCTACAAATTTCATTTAGACTGCGTCGGCTAATTGTGACTTTATTTTTAGTAGGCCGGGACAGGAAAACTCCGTTATAAATTCATAACTTCTTCATTTGACGTCCGTTTTCGCCTATCTTTTTATCGTTTCACTACTATTAATGAGTTCTTCGATTCTCGTTTAGATTGTTTCGGCTAAAAATCGCTCAATCTCAAATCGAGTATTCGGGTTGCATACTATTAAGTCGAAACTTCGGAAAAATCATAACTTCCTCATACGAAGTCAAATTTGGACGTTCTTTTTATGCACGCTCTCGGTTTAACGAAATCTACGACTTTCGTTTATATCACTAAGGCTAAATATAACTCTAACGTAAATTTCACTTTTTACGTCATTCAGCATCACCGGTTCTGTCGCGAAACTTCGACAGGTCATAACTTTTTCGTTATAACTCGGATTTCGGCATTCTTTATATCTCTGGAATCCTTGTTTCAACCACTAAATCTTCATGCAAATATATCAGGCTTATCTCACACTTTAATTTTGACGTTTATTTTATTCTTATTTCTTTAAATTATAATAGTTAAGAAAATAAACACATAATTCACATAATTCACATAATTCACATAATACTAATATATTTCATCATTAATACTTCAAAATGAGTTACAAGGGTTAACGTAGACTATTACATCAACGATAATGCCTAGTCTGGAAAGGCAGACGTTATACAGTCATTTTAGCCGACTTTACTGATATTGAATCGATTTGATAAATATTTAAAGCGAATTATTTTCAACAAACGAAACGAAACGGAATAACTAGCCAACAAGTACAACTATTATTATTTATTTAGTAAATAATGGATTTCAATGATTTGCTCAAAACGGTTAGTATTCTTGTCGGACAAATCTTCATAGTACATATATTGTATATAATAGTGTACGCTTAAGTCCTGTAAGAGTTATAACCAGAGTCTCCTGGAGGGGAACGGGAATTTGTGTATAGATTTATACGGGGTTGACACCCTGCACCTTCGATGTTCGCTATAGCTAGACCGACCAGTCTAGGGTGACAAATGTCGTAAACAAACTGACGCCTGAAGAACGTCAAAATAGGCACTCCGTCATATTATTATGGTTATAACGACTCACCAGAATACATCAGAAACGTATTTATTCAGATTTCAATTTCGGTTAAAAATCAGCTATTTTTTACTATCTCAATGAGGCTTTTCCACACCAATGTTATGTTTTTACCAAAGCTACTATTTTACACATTAGAAAATATAGGATTTTCTGGGGAAACGATTTGTACAATTTCGAAAACGATGAATTAAGACACACATGCAACTATACTCGAATTGAAACAAAAATTACATCTATTTGATAAGAAAATATTGGATTTTCTGGATTTCTAAACTATCATTAAAGTTTTTATACGCAAATGCTTATGAACTCACCAACATATTTTATGTTGACGCTTTTCAAACGACTTGTATTCTCAAGAAATCAATAAGTAGGTTATGGATCGCAGACTCAAGATTTATTTCACTGTATTTTGGAAATTGTTTACGATGTTTCCTTTGAGTACACTTGAAAACATGAACATGATGTAAAACAATGTAAGCTTGTTATATTAATGTATGATGTATGGGTTTGCTATGTTTCAATTATATACAATCGTTATGATACTGCACAATGACGTCACCCGCCACTGGACGTTTCCGTCGTTCTGGTCCGGGGTTGTGACAAAGTTTGCTTCCTTGAGGAGAGTTTTGCGAAATCAAAGTGGTTCTAGGAGGAAAAACACGAAAATGATGATGTATAAGGGAGGATCTTAGTAGATTATGTAACTAAAACATCTCAAGTTTGATGGAATCTTACCAAGAGTGCAATGTCTGAAGAAAACCTCTTGAAACACACCACAAAACCCACGGAAATTGAAGAGAGAATGAGAGAGTTTTCTTGAGTTTCGAGGGAGAATGAGATAGGAATGTAATTTGGAAATGAAAAGTGGAGAGAGGGTAGTGGTTGGTCGGCCGAATACATGGAGGAGAGGGGAGAGATGGAGATTTTTCCATGTTGGTTAAAATTTTCATGCATGGTTACATGAGAGGTAATTAGCATGTTTATATGTGGTGTAAATGTGAGGTGTCACAATTATAAACCACTTTTTTTTTTCTAAAAACCCATTTGGTCTAATTAGGAGAAGGAAGATGGGTTCAATTTTTTAAGGATGGCCGAACACATTAACCTCATTAACGTTTTCGGTTTACACAAGTTTTTGGGCTTGGATCGGGCCCAAGAACGATTTCGATCCATTACTAGGTCCAAAGGAATGGTGTTGACCTCAAGGATCCATAAAGTTTGAATCATGAAGAACAAGCTTCTAAGACCAGATCTAGGAGAATAAGACATAAAGATATAAACTTAGAGACTTAAAAAGTTTAAAAGGTGTGCAAGCAGGTGGTGAGGAGGTTTTCTTGTTGGATCTTTTGCCCAAAGGGTACCTTCTTTTTCTTCTTCAAGTTGCAATCTAAGGCTTAACACCTCAAGAACACCACAACCACACCAAGCACACTTAAATAGGACTAGGGTATTCGAGATAAGAGGGTGGAGGCTAAAGAGAATGACCTATACCCATAGTTAAGGTCCATAAATATGGAGAAAACCCTAAAATTATGTGTAACAATTGGTAAAATAGGACAACAATTGTCAGTCAATCATTGTTAATGTTACTATAATTAGACCTATTGTATGATACATTAGTATTTATTTAAGAAAGTTTAAGTTGTGCTATACTTAATTGCTCGAGAAGTAATCTATTTTGAACTCAAAGACTTATGCTTATCATTCGAGTTCGTTTTAATATTATTATATTCCAAAGCAGAACCTATTTTATGAAAACTTTACAATTATAACGAATCAAACACGAAAATATAAATAGTTGATTTTCACATGGTTTCAAGTATTAGGATTACATTATGTGTATATTTTAGAAATCAGATTCGGTTGTTATGGATTTTAACGATAGAAATAGCATAATATTTATAAAATCGTATACGTATGCATATATATATATATATATATATGTGTGTGTGTGTGTGTGTGTGTAGGTCACATATTGTAACACCCCGTTCTTTAAATGTTTAATTATGAGTCCTTGAGATTTAAGAGGAAGGGTAATTCTGGTCCTTTTACGAGAAATGAGTTTCATCCGAGAAGGTTTCAGGCTGGTATATGTTGTTAGAAGCATTGGGTTTCTCGTCACCTCGTATGAATGTAAAGTTATTTTGGAGCAGGTTTAGATTAGAGGAGTTGCGGTGTTTTGAAGATGATTATTGTTTATAGTTCTTTGTGGAGTAAGTGGGGAAAAGGTCCCATGCATGCATGTATTTTGAAATTTGGCTGGGTACGCCAACGTAAGCTGGACATACGCCCAACGTAATAGGGTGAATGATGCGGGTTGGCCCGGTGAGTACGCCCAGCGTACTCTCAAAAACTCCAAACCCTAATTTAGGGTCAGCCACTATATAAGGAACATGTTGGTTCACCCCTTAGCCTCCTTATACTCATCCTTAACCTCAGAAAACCCTAGAAGACCCGTATTCCTCCATTGTTGGGTGTGTTTGACCTTGGAAAACTCTTTTTGGCAAAAGAAAGGCTTGGAGGAGAAAAGAGAAGTTGTCAAAGAAGAAGAAGGACGATTGGAGCTTGTAGATCTGAAGAGATACCATCCTTTGGATCTTGTTTGAGGTATAAAGCTTCTTGCTTGACATTCATATTGTGTAGATCTATGTATTGTGAAGCTTTGACACCATTCTTGTCCCAAAAGTCCTCACCTTGTTGCATATTTCGAGTTGGTCAAGATTATCTGTCCTTTTAGACCTTTGGAGAGGTCTTGAGTGAGAAAAATGAGGTCCCAAGGGCTGTAGTTGTTCCATGTGTGAGATATTTAGGTCTTAATGGATTAAGACCTTGGATTAAGAGCTTATGGATGTTCCAAGTGATAAAGTTTAAGACTTTATGGATTCTAATCATATTTGGCCTAGGGATCTAAAGTTTGGGCTTAAGAGCTTAAGCCATTAAGAGGTTAGAAAGACTTAATGAATCTCGTAGTTACACCCCGCATAACCTTCGAGTATGCCCCGTGTAGCGGGCTAGTGCCCCGTTTTCTTTTGGTGATCATTGCAGTACGCCGAGCGTACCAAGGAGGGTACGCCCAGCGTACTCCTCCTGTGGACTTTAATTTTGGGCCTTTTGAGTTTGAGCCATTTGTGGGTTGGTGGTGTTTGGGCCAAGTCTGGAAATTATGAATAGAGTATTTTGGGCCCAATTAATGTTATGGACATTGGATCTAGGCCCATTTGGTGAAGTGGGCCCAATTTGGTAAATTGGGCCAATGTTGGACTTTGTGTGAGATTTGTACTTTGGTCTTGGCCCAATAAGTGGAAGTGTGTTTGACCTAATGCTTATTTTGTTATGATGGTTAGTTCGGGATTTGTGGTGAGTTGGTGGTTCGAGAGTCTGCTTCTTCAGTTCAGAGTATCGGCATTCGCGAGGTGAGTTATCCTCACTATATCGACAGGGTCTAAGGCACCAAGGCCGTCCCTTTATTGGATTGAGATTCGGATATGGTTGTTATGTTACTGCTTTGATATGTCTGCATCCTGGTAGCTAGGATGGTATATGCTAGAGACCTGGTTAAGGTCGATTTCCCGATATGTAGAGTGATGTTATGCTAGTGACCGGTTAGGTTAGTATCCTGGTTAGGGTAATGATATGTTATGTGATCTGCTTGATCGGTTTGTAGACTATGAACTATTATATGATTGTATGTTATGTGCACATGATTGTTTGGACTGGAGTTGGGTTGAGGCGGGTCGTGCTTTGTGCTGTAGGCCAACATACCCAGGGCGGACCGGTTGTTCCGAAGGCCCAGCGAGCGGTCCGGATAGGATGTAGGCCCCACAAGGTCGGACCATACATGTCGAGACTCGGAGAGTGGACCGGGCCGACTGAAGGCCCGATGCGGGTGGACCAGTCATACTGTAGACTCAGAGAGTGGACCAGGTGGGTTGAAGGCCCGGTGCGGGCGGACCAACCACACTGCAGACTCGAAGGACATGACTAGACACGGAGGGTGGACTGAAGGCCGATACGGCGGACCAGTCACACAGTAGACCCGATATGCATGGGTGTTCTATGTTCTGTTATGTTATGTATGCTATTTATGTTATGGACCGGAAGGCAATATGTTTTGGACCGGAAGGTCGTAGCCTGGAAGGGCGTATATGTGGTTGGTATTTTGGGGGTATCTCACTAAGCTTTCGGGCTTACAGTTGTGGTTTAAATGTTTTTTTTTCAGGTTCTTTAGGAGACCGTGGCAAGGCGAAGGCGTGATCGTACTGCTCCTCGTGTTTATGTTTATGGCATGATTCTGGGAATACTCTGATAATAAATGTATTGAAAACCTTTTTGTAATAACATTATTAAAATTGATTGTTTTTGAAAAGTTTAAATTGTGTTGAAATTTTTGGTCATTACACATATTTTATAAACTAATGATATAATTTCCATATCGTTTATAAATACTCATTTTATATGTCAAATACTAGTGTGTGACAATTTTTACATCCTTACACACAAATCTCGAGTTCCTTATATATATATATATGTATATATATATATATATATATATATATATATATATATATATATTTTAATGTATAGGTATACATGTATAGTATGTATGCATAAGTACTTCCAAATGCTTCAAACATTCACCCACATGTACACAATCTTGATAGATATTATGGTAATTTTTTTTCAAGGGAACGATCTACAAACTACACATAATAACCAACTTCCATTCTTCCCTTCCCACACTCACGTAGCTTTCTCCTCACACACTAACATTCAACAACTTGTATATGTACAAGATTTGATCAAATATGCATTGTACTTACTCAATCCTTCATATATCAAATAGTACACAAAAATTAACCAAAAATCTTCATAATATCACCTTATTACTGCCTTCAATCATTCTCACCCTTCTCCCTCGCTCATTCCCTCGATCTTTCTCTTTTTTCTCTCTTGTTCATCGAAAAACCAAGACAGAAAACGAAGATTGACGCCCTCCATTCCAGTCCTTTTTCTCTCATCCTTCTCGTCAAAGATCATGCCTAAACACCCCCTTCCGATCACCACAGGTTGTAGATGCCATCTCCGGTCGCTAACAACCCATGTCGAGTCATTTTTTTTTCGAGAAAATCCTGTGAATAAACCATTGACAACTTTCCATTTCTTCGACCGTTTCAGCCACACCAACCACTCCTCATCATTTTCCCGCTTCAAACATCAAACGTCAGGTGAGCATATCCTTTTTCCCGTCGAAAACATGCCAAGAACCACCACGAACCGCCACTACGCGCCACCGTGGCCGGTGACACATGGATTTAGGTTTAAAATATTGTAAAATGATTAAATAAAAGATTATAACTCACTAAATAATCATATAAGTATAATTAGAATGCTAAATTATGACATACCTATACTCTGTTGTGTAATATGATTATACATATGTTGAGAAAAGTCAAAAGATCATAACTAGGTTGTTATAAGGATACAAATATATTGATAATATATAAATTATACATTTTGTTATATATAAGCATAAATATGTTAAGATTGTATAGAAAGGATTATGTATAACCAAAATGTCATTCAACATTAATATTGTACAATATAAATGTACATTGCCTAAAATAGTTGAAAAACAAAGTTTGAGCATATATATACTCATTATTTGAAAAATACCGAAAAACAACTCATTATATATATATACACACACACACACACACACACACACACACACACGTAAAAACGACTTTCAAAATGACTTATTATATTTTTAAAACTATTATAAAAATATAAATTATTTTTACACAAGTACAAATTTTGTTACATATTATAGCATGATTGATTTCCGAATTTAATAATCACTCTATCATAAATTATGCAAATTGTAGAATATATAACTTATTGATTTTATGGGAATTATTGGTTTTCAAGCTGGTTGAAACCTGAAAATTGTTCTAAACACAACTGTTACATTGTCCAAAATTTTATCACAACAAATAGTAAGTTTTGAAATATGATAAGTCTTGTGAATCCTAAATACTAAAAGACTTAAATCAATACGTGTTCCTAAAACATCAAAGAGTTATAATAGTCTAATAAACTTATAATGAAAAGTTTAGGACTATGATGCCTAGACACATTGTTAGGATCCATTACAAAAAGATTTTTTCTATATGAATTGTGTTCATTTCTAAACTAAGACTATAAATCTTAGTAAAAACCCTTTGCGTTATAACCATTAACACATTTAGAACGAGGAATGATAGGTATAAGATCGTTTGCTTATATATATATATATATATATATATATATATATATATATATATGGGTATACATCCCTAGCTATAACAATCGTCTGACGAGTCGATTTGGGTGATGTCGTTACAACTCTACTTATTCCACGACGTTGATAAAGCGTTGATGTGGAATTTCAGCATGCCCCTTTTTTAGTGCTAGTGCATAAGTTTTGTGTGTCATAGTTCAGTTATGAGCTCATTATAGACCCTGGATTTGTTTCGTTGCTGTATAGAATTTGTATAGAATTAAAATAGGATTTATACATGATTTTTCTTCACTTATACAAGTTGAAAGAAACTGTATGTAATGGGAAAGTTGTGACTCAAAATGATAAGTGTCATTACCAAATTAAGTCATATGACACTTAATTAATATAGCCACATAATTGAAAATGTTTATAAACTTATAACTAATAAGTTATTTATATAATCAATTTAATTTTGTACAAAATCATAAGGGTGAAACTGAACATTTTTTTATGCATTTAAAAAGGTACAATATGATTATTTTGACATTTAAAACCTTTTTATAAAAATTATACTTAAAGTATATGGAGTCAAAACCTGTAGAACACACCAACAACTTGTTGTCGACGTATTTTCAAACATGTATTCTCAGGAAAGTAAGACACAGGAAATTCACGTGGGGGTTTTATGGCATCCTCATTTTGTATAAATTATATTTTGTCGCTACTGTTTGCATCAATGAATATATGTAATCATACTTGTATTGATCTAATATATATTTGGTAATGTTTAATATTTGTAAATCTATACTACTATGTACTGTTCATGTATGATTTGATTGTGATTTGACGTCGCTCACCCTAGTGATTTCGCAGTCGGTTAGGGGTGTGACATCGTGGGCTTGGGCTGCATCAACTGACATGCTGTGGCCTTCCTCTTGCCCCATCATGTCAAAAATCAAAACATGTGTTCTTATAATGGACATGACACGTCATGGTCCTCCATACTCCACGTCGTGGCACCATGTTTTTCCCCAAAACCTTACAATGATCATTCTAAGCCCTCAACTGGTGTATTCTGGAAATGGGTGTTACACATAAAGTCATTAGGTTACATGTACTCTAGTGAAAAAAATAAGAGTTTTACCCCATAATTACTAAACAAAAATAGAAAACATCACTGAGGAGTTGCTTAACATGATCATTGTGCAACCAAAGTGAGATCCTAATGCTTCTAGCTTATGATTCTTCAAATCTTCGCTCTAAAGTGCTTCCCCAACCTTGAATTGATCCAAAAAGGTTTTTGGACAAGTATTCGTTGTAAGGTATCACTCGTTGTGTTTGATATGATGAGATATCATTTTAGAGTAGAAAACGCAAATATTTATAGAAAATAATAACACCACATCGATAACGGGCATTTGTCATCCCTAGGTCGGGTTTCTACATGTTACACAAATTTCACAGCAGGGGTCTGACATGCTTTTAAAGGAAGTGTGTCACACTTTCTAAATTTTGGCAAGTTGTAGCGCCCGGTTCCTGGTACATATTTTAAATATGAATTTTTGCATTTTACTCTGGGACTCGGTGAGTTGGAGGCCCCAACTCGTCGAGTCGAGGTGAAACTTGGACGCAGGTGGAAGGACCTACTCGCCAAGTTGGATGCCCCGACTCAACGAGTAGGCATGTCTGGATGAAACCCTAATTTTTAAGGGTTTGCACCCTATTTAAACACCTTAAATGGCTTCCTTTACAGCCTCCAACACCCTCAGACCATCCTCACAAAACTCTAATCAATTTTTGAGTGTTCTTGAGCTCCTTGTGCCATTTTGTGTGTGTTATAAGCTTGAGAAGAAAGGTGAGGCTTGGGAGATCAAGAGAAGGCAAGTAGATCCAAAAGTTTTTGCCACATTTCCAGCTTGTTTAAGGTAAAAAGCTTCAACCTTGACCATTTATCTCTTAGATCTCTAATTAGGGCAAGTTTCTACCTTTTCTAAGCTTTAGTAGAGCCATTTTCAGGATTTTGTGGTTCTAAGGGGGTATAACTTCATATCATGAACCATTGAGGGTTCCCATGGCATAAAGGTGCCGACTTTATGGCCATAGGAGTCCTATGCACCTTGTGGACCTCATTTTTGGGCCTTTTGAGCTTAAAGACCCATGCATGGACGTAAAGTTTGTGACTTTGCGTGTAATATGGACCCTATGAGGTTAGATGTATGTTCTGGATGCATTAAGTCCGACTGAAATTGATTGAATAGTTTTGGAAATGGAGGGACTCGACGAGTCACTCATGCGACTCGGCGATTTTGGTTATAGTTTCCCCCAAACCTCTTCTAATAATAAGCAATGTGTTGAGTTGGAAGAAGACTCAACCAATTGGGTTCATTTATGGACCTGAAGATCATGGAACTCGGCGACTTTAAGAACAAACTCGGCGAGTTCAAGACCAAGTCCCAACTTTATGAAGAAGGACTCGACGAGTCAAGGATGAACTCGATGAGTCCCAGACTAAAAGCGCCAATTTTGATGAAGAAGGACTCGGTGAGTTCATGGGGAACTCGACAAGTCAAGGAATAAGCATCCCAACTAGCATGAAAACGAACTCGACGAGTTAAAGGATAAACTCACCGAGTCATGTGCAAATGGTCCCGACTCCGTATGAAGGACAACTCGGTGAGTTCTTGAAAGACTCGACGAGTAGGATCGAAACTTGTAGAATTTGTGTATTATGGAACTCGACGAGTTGGTGGACCAACTCGGCGAGTCGAGTCAACCATATGTTGACTTTGACCAAGGTGTTGACCTTGACTTTGACTTTGACCTGAGTTGACAACGAAAGGGAAATTAAGGAAAGTTTTTATGTGTAGGAGCTCGTGGGGGTTGATTACAACATCGATGATAGTTCGGTTAGAGCATGGCTTTTAGGTGAGTTACCTTCTAGTAGAAGTGGGTCGAAGGCCATTATGTCGACCCACTAGCAGGAGTTGTTATTAGATGAGTGTCTTTGTGATAATTATATGCTATGTCATTATCTATTATGTTGTGTGCTAGGATGCCAGGTGAAACATGTCAGCAGTAGTAAGGGTGAAATAGTCCCTGAATACCGGTTGAAAGATACCGAAGGGTTCGTAAATCCCATACATGACTAACAATATGTTTATGATATGATATTATGTGGTAGCGGTAGGGGTGAAATAGTCCCCAGTTACCGTTTGAAAGATACCAAAGAGGAGGTTAGCTTCTGGTTATCGGTTAAAAGATACCGAAGGGTCCATGTTTTTTATGACATGGTTGAGACCCGGGGTCTATGGTTTTTATGTAATGAAACAACTCGATGACGTTTTTCTTTAAAATTTTTTATGAATCGTTATATTAAAAATGGAATTTTTGGCCTTGAAAATTGGGATGTTACACAAGTTTTCAAATTTGAACCTTATCAGTTCTATTCTTGTCTCAGTCCATTCATTTTTGTCATTGGTTACGATATCTGTATTTATCTAATTCAAAAAAAAAATATGAAATATCATTTATATTTAAATATAACATTTAAAATTAATTTATTAAGATAATTTCCCAAAATACATGACTCATTAAGAAACAGGGAAAATGACTTATATGGGTAACTATGTTTCAAAATCGTTTAAAAAAT
Organism: Lactuca saligna; assembly: GCF_052625555.1. Taxonomy (NCBI): domain Eukaryota; kingdom Viridiplantae; phylum Streptophyta; class Magnoliopsida; order Asterales; family Asteraceae; genus Lactuca; species Lactuca saligna. The sequence goes on from NC_136420.1 coordinate 214,229,122, forward strand.
ACCATTCAAGTTTGGTGTGTCTAAGAAACACCATCCAAGTAAATCATTTGTACAAAAAACATCAACAAAGTACATTATTTGTTGAAATGTGACCTTGTGGTAACCGACAATTACCGGTAAAAAATAAGTAAAGGAAAAAAACAATAGGAAATGACTCAAAGGGGTAACTATGTTTCAAAATCGTTCAAAGAACACCATAAAAGTTTGGTCTGTTAAAAAAACACCATCGAAGGAAGGTATTTGTACAAAAAACACCAACAAACTATATATTTTTTTTCAAAGGTTACCCTTTGGTAACTAGCTCTTGTAGGTTAAAGGAAGATGTTGTTACGACGAACTCCAGGCACATGTTTAGCTCTCTCACCTAAAGTTCTCAGTCCTATAAGCATCCTGGAATCCGCTCTACATAAGATAAACAAGTGTTGGGTCAGACAACCATACTGAGGGTTGGACCTCGACATAGCTCTCTGATGCCTAAATTAGATTGCGATTCTTAGTGTTACCTTAATGATATGTATGTTATCTCCTTTTTGCCTTACCTTACTCTACCTCGGATATCATGTCTTTGGGGTATTTATAGGTTGCTCATTGTTAGAAAAGTTTATAGTCTTGACTGGTCCTTCATTTATTATCTGGTCTACAGACAGGCACGTATCTTGTGTTTTCCTTGTTATTTTATTGTTTCGTACCATTTCTTTTTCATGTTTCTCGGGGTATGGTTTCAATACTTGTGTACGATGTATTCAAATTTATATTCTTTCATAACAAGTCGTGTGTTTGTAACACCCATTTGGTGATGGATAATGTAGGTTGTGGGACTGAGTGTTCAGTTTGTGTTGGATCCCAAGGGTATATCAGTAAGTATCAGCTCGACCCTTTATGAAGTTTGGGTTTATGTTAGAAAAGTTTTAAGGCAATGGACAATTGATAGAAGTATAGAGTTTCTCGTTTCCTTCCCGTGGATATAAAGAATGATGAAATCGAACTTAAAATGAAGAGGTTATGGCCTTCAGAAGATTGGCGATTCTTGACCCTAGCCAAGTATGCTAGGAGTACGCTGGGCGTACTGGCTCGACATACGGATTGTAGAGGCTTTAACATATGTTGGGCGTATGCATGGACTTGTTTAAGTTTGACCTCGGGCCCACCTGATTTTAGCAGATCATTTTTTGGGCTTCAGGCCATGTTGGGGGTTCTTAGGTCATATTGGGCCGTAGAGGCATTGTAGTTGGTCTTGGATTCCTTTTTGGATTTTTTTATGGATTTGAGCCTTAGGGGGAAGGGAGGCCCATTGAGGCAGGGGTAAAAGAGCCCTTTTTGCCTTAAGTCAAGAATTAGGGTTTTGACTTGAGTTCGAGATTATCACTTTAGAAGAAGAAGAGAAATCATAGGCGAAGAAGAAGTCATCCGTACATGAAGAAACCCTAAATCGATTTTTAAAGGAGGAATATATCATTTATTGTTTTGTCAATAATTATTATGCAATGTCATAATAGTTAAGCCAAATCATCATTTAACTTGTAAGAGCCAGGTACCGATGGGTAATATTTGAAGAAAACATATAGTTTGTTGGTGTTTTTTTATATAAAAGGTTTACTTGGATGATGATTTTTGAACATACAAAACTTGGATGATGTTTTTTGAACGATTTTGAAACATAGTTACCCATTTGAATAATTTCCTATTGTTTTTTTCCTTTACTTATTTTTTACCGGTAATTGCCGGTTACCATAATGTCAAATTTGAACAAAGAATGTACTTCGTTGGTGTTTTTTATACAAATGTTTTACTTGGATGATGTTTTTTAGACACATCAAACTTGAGTTATATTTTTTTGAACGATTTTGAAACATCTTATTATATAAGTCTTTTTCCCTAAGAAACATGGATGGAACCTAATTGGAAGAAAAGTCCATCTCAATGCTCTCACCTCCTAAAAAACGATAGCCGATAAGAAATAAGTTTTTAAAAAGTCACCTAAATGTTGACGTGGAGAAAATACAACCCTTTTTTACAATTTTGTTATTTCTATTTGTCACACCCCGAAACCGAAGGCGGAAATGTTCCGGGGTGGACTCCACGTTGAGTATCAAATCCAATGCACATAGTAAGTAAAGTAAACAACCATTACATTACATATTAGAATTTACATCAGTTCAAAAGTAAAGTGTTACAAGTGTTATACATATGTATATATGAACAAAAGCAGAGACGAGTCTTCTGTACACTCCATCTTCTCCAAAAGGATCGCTGGGTACCTGTCTAATATGGATATGAGAATACAAGCAGTTTGAAAATCAGCATAAAGCTGGTGAGTTCATAAGATGTTTGTTTTTTGAAAATGTACAAGTTCCCTTTGGTTTTCCGAAAAAGTTTGTTATCCAAGAAAATCCCATATTTTCTTATATGTAAAGTTTGATTAACTGTTTTATTACACGAATCTGGTTATGTACAATTGTTATCCCAGGAAAATCCTATATTTTCCTAAAAGTAAGTTTAGTTATTGAATCCCAATGTAATGTTTGATTATCTTTCATACTTGTTATATTAGCTAGGTATTCTGATATCCTAATTGTGTTACACTTGAATGTACCTAGATGCGTGCCTTCGTATTCGTATTCCTATTCTTAATCATATTCATATTCGTATTTTATATTTGTATTTGTATTCATATTTGTATTCCTATTCGTATTCGTATTCGCATTCGTATTCGTATTCCTAGTCCTATTCCTAATCCTATTCGTATTCGTATTCGAATTCGCATCCGTATTCGTATTCGTATTCGTATTCGTATTCGCATTCGTATTCGTATTCCTATTCCTAACCCTATTCGTATTCATATTCGTATTCGTATTCGTATTCGTATTCGCATTCGCATTCGTATTCAGATTCGTATTCGTATTCCTACTCCTAATCCTAATCCTATTCGTATTCGTATTCGTATTCGCATTCGTATTCACATTCGCATTCGTATTTGCATTCGTATTAACATTCGTATTCGTATTCCTACTCCTAATCCTAATCCTATTCGTATTCGAATTCGAATTCGTATTCGCATTCGTATTCGTATTCCTAATCCTAATCCTAATCCTATTCGTATTCGTATTCACATTCTTATTCGTATTCCTAATCCTAATCCTAATCCTATTCGTATTCGTATTCGTATTCGCATTCGTATTCGCATTCGTATTCGCATTCGTATTCGCATTATTACTTTAGTATTCCTATTCATTCTGTTCCTAGTTTATACTTTCGTATTCATTCTATTCTTAGTTGTATTTTCGTATTCGTTCTGCTCCTAGTTGTACTTTCGTATTCGTGTTCGTATTAGTTCTAATTGATGATTAGTATGAATTATTCATAGATTATGAAATATAATTTAGATTGTAACACTTTATCAAGAAATCTATGATTTGTCTGAAAGCTAACTTCGTAATTCGAACTATTTGTTTAACACAATTTTTCGATATTAAAACATACAGAATATAAACATTTGAACTAAAAATAATAAGTTTGAGTACAAGATTTCCTTGTACTTTTGCTTGTATCCCCCCTGAAAACATTTGAAAAAGGGTAGGGGTATGAACTCACCGGTCGAGAAACGTGTCGGATTGAATGCTAAGTGTCGGTTCTGGGTTTGATAACGCGCGAGGTTCCTATGTAATATGAAATGATATACAAATGTATCTAATTAGACTTTAAATCACTAAATAGATATGATTATACACTCCAAGACGCGAAAACACTTCAAATTAAGTGTTTGGAGTGACCCGGGTGACATCTACGGACGTATATGGCTTGGATAATGTGTTTACTCTTCGAGAGTAAACTCCTTATGGAGTTTTCGGCCCTAAGACCAACTCCACATGAGTTCACGGCCGTGAGCTCATGGGTGAGGGATTTATGGTGCTAAATGGCCTTATATGACTTGGGAAAATTAGCTAGGATGAAATCTAGGGCATAGGAATGGATTCAACTCACTTATGGACCATTTAATGGAGTTTACGGTAGTAAACTAGGTGTTTACGGCCGTAAACTCCCCCATACCCTTTCCTTATGTGTTTTGGTGGTGTTAGGACAATTACATGTGCTTTAAACTCATTTTACAAGCCTTGGATGGAATTTTGGGCATCATTTGACTATGTTATAGGAGTTTACGACCCAGAAACCCATCCTTGGGGGGTTTACGGCCATGAACTCCTAAGGGAGGGGTTTTCATTGAGTTTAAGGCTTCTAATTCGTTTGTGGTTGATTCTAGAATTTAATCCAAGGCTCTTGGAGTGTTTAAGTGGCTTTTAAACACTCAAATATGAGTTTACTCTCCATGAAGGTGAGTTACGACCCAAGCATGTTCTTGGGCAGTAAACTCATGTTTATTCCCCAAAAATTGGATTCAAGGTGTTCTAAGTCCAGTACATTAAGTCATATAGCCATATCTAAGCTCCAAAGGTCGATTGGAAGGGTTTAAAGGCTCAAAAACCCATCATATGTGTGTTTATGGCCCAAGCATGTTCCAGGGCCGTAAACACATGAAAATGGCCCTAAATGATTGTTTGAACTCGGATTTGAAGGTCTAAGATGCTATACTAAGAGTTAGGGAAGTTACCTTGGAGATTTGGGGCTTGAATTCAATGATTTTTGGACTTAAAGTGTGGATTTGAGGAGAGAGGTTAAAGAGAGAGTGAAAAGGCTTCAAATGAAGCTTAAACCACTTTATATATGGTTCGGGTTTGGGACACGGTGGAATTCTACTTGATGATGGCGTTAAACGGGGCTTTTGGTCGCACCCGATTAAGTTGTCGTAACCCGGCGGGATAAATTCTAAAATTTATCTAATTATCAAATTGGGGTGTTTTCTTGAGTTTCTAATGAGTTTGGGTACTAATTAGGTCATAATAGAAGTCTCGGAATAAATGACTTAATTTTAAAAATGTAAACAGAAATGATTTGAAAAAGACGAATTTATAGATGGAAACAGGTTTCGACGATGACACGAACTTCGGGTTGTCACACTGTTAATTTGTTTTTAGGACAAATTATTTGAATTTTATACTGTTATTATCTGTATATGGTGGATAATTATGATTTAAATAATACTCCATTATTTAATTTTTGTAACCGGATATTATTTATACATAAAAATAATAGCCTTAACTCTTACGCATATACATGAATTATTATCATATATAATTTTTTTGAGCTGTTGTATTATTAAATATAATTTTTTTTATCGTCAAACCGCGTAAACGGTTTATAACATATTTTTTCATATGACAGTAAACCGCGTAAATCAAAGCCTGCAAATCACCCCGAATCCCATCTCTCTCTCTCTCGATCGAATGCACCGACCGTCGAGCTCCACAAGAGTCTCCGGCGACTTTTCCCATCATCGAGTGCCATTGGCGGAGAACTACAGACCGGGTACCGACGAGACCAGTGATGAATTACCCACATACAATCCTCGATCTTATATAGCTACCAAAAAACACAATCAAATTAGATCTGCTGAGGCAGCCATCCATCTCATCCCTCTTCTGTTGGTAATCTGTGCTATGATCCTCTGGCTCTTCTCAGACAAAGGTAATCAGCAACCTAAGTTACGCAATCTCTCTGGACATTGATTTTTCCCTTTTTTTTTTTTTTTTTTTTTCCTTTCTCCCCTTGTTAATTAGTCAAACCAGGCGATCAATTGAAATTTTATATGGTAGGTATGAGTCCATGTATTAAATTAGAGTCTATGGTTTCTATCGGATTAGTTTTGAACTTCAAATAACAGTTAACTGCTTTGAGGTTTGAATTGTGGAGAATCCACATATTGTTTCTTATCATATTTGTTTTAAATAAGTGAAAAAGATCTTCTAGGATGTATTAGCAATAAATCAGGGTTTTGGATTTGTGTTTTACTTTTGGGGTGAATAAGTTTGCTTCTTATTTTTGGGCAGGGTTGAAGATGCATTAACTGCAAATTGTAACAAGTCCATGCAGTACTATTTCACTTCAAACTTGAACTTTAAAGCTTCTTAATTTTGGTGATAAACATCATTATCTTTATTATCTTCAAGAAAGGTATGTTTAGGTTTGTAGAAAGTTTAGAAGAGAAGGCATCTAGGCCAAACAGATTAGAAGAGAAGGATAGCCATGTTGATGAATCAGCAGCAAGTAAAATCTCATGTAAAACAGCTGAAGATACAAACACTTCTACCTTATTAGATGTTTCTTTAATGCCAAAACCACAAATATCATCGAAGAAACCACACAAGTTACACTGGGGGTAATTATAATTAGTTATTATCAACATTTTATATCTTTTGCTGTTTATAAATTTTTTTTGTACTCATTTTGCGTATTAATTTGTAGGCTCGACACGAAAGAAAGATGGGAAAGGAAACCTCTCACTCAAGACTCTTAGTATCATTGTATTTTCTACAATATGAACAAATAATCGTTTTAACTATGTATTAAGTTATAAAAAAGCCCTGTATATCTTTTTTATTATCTTTTATTTTTTCTACAATGTATTACAAAGAAACTAAACCAAATCCCAACATTGGTGTGTAGTTGTTCTAGATCGAGTGTTTGAATGGAATCAGAGTTAAGATTGAAATATGAACACAAAATGTAAATAGAATCTATAGAGTAAAGTAGCGAAGGCTTTCAAAGATTACTCTAACTCTAGTAACTATCACCTATTTATAGGGATAATAAAAACATACAAAAAAAAAAAAATACATAAGGGCTTCTACATTCACACTTCGACTTTACAATATATCCTTATGCAAATAATCAATACTAAGTTACTAACTTCGATACTAACAAAAGACATAGGACGCTTCGACACCTTACAACTATTTCAACCCCAACATTCTCCCCCTTTGTAAGCAGTGTTGAATCCTAAGTCATCAGCATCTGAACAACTTGATGTAAGACCTTCTGAACTTCTATATACCACAAAATCGACTGACGAACTTCAGCTTTATCACCTTTTGAATTCTTCTTGCAATTATTGATACGAACCAGTAAATTTGTATACTGAGAGTTCGTATATCTTTCTACATCTTCAATCTAGAATAAGAACTTTGTAATTTTGTTGTTTTTACTCTTCCCAACATAAACAATTCCCAGTGGCTTCAAACAAATTTCTCCATCATCATAATTCTTCAAATTCAATGTACCTTTCAACAAAGATTGTGGGACAGTGACTTGTTTTCCCATTGTAAGTGCAAGCTCAACATCCGTCATTGCAAGACAATCATAGTAATTGTCTATGAAGAGCTTAATATAAGCAAGTCCAAGAAGAAAATCTTCTTTGTTGGTTAATTGTAGTTTCGAAACATCTGTATACTTCAAAATCTTAGCAACATTGATGAGATCATTGGTATTCATCAATGGAAAATATGCTATTGAAAAATCGAAAGCTACGTTGTTGGCTCGAACTGCATGGAATATGAAATTCTGTAATACCCCTTCGAATAACACATCCTTTGAGATATTCAAAACTTTCACAATCTTCACCAAGGACCAAATCTCTTCTTCTCTTTTCCAAGAACCGCATGGAATCTCAGCTTCAGCCTTTTAAATTCTTCATTGTCTTCAAATTTATCAACAATTTGATATTGCAAAGAAATGAACATCATTTCATTGATTGGGAAGTCTAGCTGATTGAAATATAAGTTTTTTATATCATAGCTCTTTTTGGGAACTTTGGCAAACTCATGCATAACTCCACTGAACACATTAGCCTCAATTGTTTCGTAGCTATAATGTTTGGATGGATCACCCTTATCTATACCAGAAGGATTGCTTTGTCTTTGTCGAAGAATACTCTAAATCTTTCTTTGTTTTTTCATTTCCTGCTCTAAGGGCAACTTTTTCTCTTCGGCAGTTGGTTCTATTAAAATACCCTTTCCTCTTTGCTTCAAATCTTTTGTTGATGGAGGTGCCTTCGAACTTGACCCAAGAGTAGATGATCCAATGACAATACCTTTAGTTAAAGGTTTCGAAGTCATGGTTGTAGATATTGGAAATGTAGTGGAAATTTGTGTGCTTGACATCTTACCAACAACTTCACATTGATCCGAATTCTTTGATGCACCCACCCCCTTATCTCCCCCTTGCACCCCTGTGGAAACAGGTGGGGCAGCCATGGGCATCAAGTTAACCAATTGTAGTAAAGGATCAAGACCAGCCTTCAGTTGAGACTCCGAAAACAGTTGTGAGATGGACTCTTGAGAAACTGTGGAAGTAGGAGGAATAGCAAGTTTCGAAATCATCTCCTTCACTTCTGCCAACACGCCTTGTAGATGTACGAACTCCTTAGAGTTAAGAGAAGTGTGATACTCAGCGAGCTTCGTGAATGCATCAACAACTATATCTACCTTAGTATGAATGCTAGAATAGTTCTGATCAACCTTCGCAACCTCCTACGTCATTTCTTGTCAAATTTCTTTAATCTTCAAGTTTACATCCTCTTGAACCCTCTTGACAGCTTGAATAACTAACATATGATGTTCCTTTGCAATAGCTCGTAAATCTTTGACTTCATGATTGAATGAGTCAAATTGAGATTTCACCCAAAGTTCGTTATTTTTGTCCATCTGGTTTAGCACTGCTCTCAGTCGAAGTTCTTAAGCTTTGATCATCATATCAACCTCTATCCCAATGACATTGCTTCGACTTCTAGTGTCAGTCTGAAGCTGGAGTAATGAATTAAGGTTGCGGTTGAGGATCTTGAATTGCTTACCAGACATTAACATATGATCTGGTATATCCTCCCCTTATGGATCAAACTGAAGATCAACAAAATAAATACACACATCATCATCCTTTGTTAGAGTATCAGGAATAGATGTTGGACCTTCAGTGGTTGCGAATGAAACATAGATGCGATTGGTTGATTGAGAATGCTTTGAAAGGTAGGTGAAATTGTGGATTGTGGTAAGGAAGTAGAAATTGGTGAATGAAATGGTGGTAACGAAGTAATCGCATCAATATAAGAAGCTTCAAAGGTAGATGAGACGATGATTGATTCCGAAGTACCTTGGCTTGAGAAATCGACACCCCATCACCCTTATTGACATTTACATCCATATCAGATATGTTCGTAGTGATGCCTGAAGTTCGAACCTCCTCCATATTGGACTTGACTTGCGGAACTTCGGGTGGTATGACCGAAGCCTGCTCAGGGATGGATAATTGCAAATGATCACCCAGATTGATGGTTGTGTCCACATGAAATGTTTCCACATTGCCATCAAGATTGTTAGTCGCCTCGAAAGTCAACTTGAATGGAGTCCCTCTTTGGTGATGAAAAACCCGTATCAGCATGTAGAAGTGGAGATGGAGACTTACCACTAGCACCGACATCTATTTCAAGAACCACCTCATCCAATGTATCTTTAACTTTATTTTGCTTCTTTTGAATCTTCTTCACCATTTCATGAGCTCATCGTTTCTTAGAAGATGGAGAAACAGGAGCTGGGAGCTCAAGAATTGCGACACCCTTGTGAGTGATTTGAGGCTTACGAACCCTCTTTGAAAAAGAAATACTCTTGGTAGAAGATGGGGACTTCTTAGAGACTGTTTCGAAATCAGGCCTGTCCGATGAATGACGAGGTCTGTGAGCCATTTTCTTTAATCTTTTGAGAACACCAGACTTCGAAGACATGACCACCTTTGCTGGTTGAGAAGTCTCTTCTTGAACAGGTTGAACAATCTCCTATTGAATAGGAACATGATTAAGCTTTGATGTACTAACCTTCTTTGTAACCTTCTTTGATGTAGAAACAGAAACAGGCTTCGATGGACTATCCTAAACAACTTTCTTTGAGCCCTTAGTTCTTTTGGAAGGACCGGCAACACCCTTCGCCAATAACACCCCAGTCTCAATCGAAGGATTTGTTGTTTGAAGACAGGCAATAAGAACAGGATTGACTTTGCGAAACATTGCATTAGGTATCCTTGCAATAATTGGAAAAACATTTGAATCATCCTCCACAATCTTAGGATGTTGATATATTCCGAACTCAACTTTAGGATCAAGATCCCCTCCTTCTCATAGACAGAATTCAAAAGTAAGCTCCAATAACGAGCATAAGAAATACCATTAACAACATTGGTATTAACAATGTTGTTTCCAAACTCTTGCCATAGCTGGGATGCATAATCAATAAGTAAGTCATAGTACAATCCCACGACCATAGCATAAACCTCTAATTTTGCCTTGTCCAATCCAACACTCCGACCTGTCAAGAATCAAAGGAAGATACCAAAGAGAAAGTTCCAAATGCAAGGTGTAGATGATTTCTTGAAGTCACTTATTCTGATAAGAGGTGGTTGATGACCCATCTCGTTGAACATATGAACCACCTGTTCATTTGTAACCTCATAAAAAGGTTCGACATTAGGATTGGGCAAACTGCTTCTTGGTCAACTTATACTTCTTCTCACTGGTCAATTGAAAGGTAACCACCTTGGTTGTCTTGTTAAATACAATAGTGGAAGTAGCAAGCGATAACCACGTCATTGGAATTGAGAAAGAAGCTGTTATAACAGTAGATAAGACAAAGTGATTCAAGGTAACGATAAGCATCTTCAGTTCTTCAGGATAAGCATCAACATTTAGTTGAACTGTAATTTGTGCTTTGAATCTTCAAAAGTGGTTGTGATGTTGCCTCATCAGTGGTTTGAGAAGGCTCCATGTTCACAGTTTTGGCCGCCATTATTAGGGTTTGCAGATATTTGAGAGGAAAAGGAATAATATTTGGGAAATATTTAACTTGACCTCATAAAGTTGGAATGAGATTACCCAAAACCCTTTTATACGTAAACCCCAACTTTAAATTTGAAGCGGTTATGCATTAAAATCGTGCCACGTATTCCCTTGAAAATCGGGCCTATAATTGTAAAAGTAGCCACATCCGAAAAGTGGTGAGCTCTGTTCCTGGAAAATTGTGAAGCAAAGAAACCGTCACATCAACCCATCTTTTTGCGTGCCCCAAGGGGATAAGAACCGTCAGCTTGGAGGTTGGGCTCTTTCGCTTTTGGATTGCGAAGCGAAGTAATATGTCAAACGTTTCGAAATCATCAGCCTGAGTTGGTATTACTCATAACCTAAAGGATTTCAGTGTGTGCATAAGTGTGCAAAAGAATGAGATAAGATCAAGATAAAAAATAAAATTAGATCTGTGATGTCAATTAAAAAATCGACATAAAGGTGGGTAGATGTGACAACCCGAAATTTCCATTGTACGAACATTATCTATTCAAAAGACGCTAGTCCAGTTTCTGGAAATTTCAGACTTTTCCGAACAAGTTTGTGTACATTAGGGTTTACGTTTCTGGACGTATCAGGAGAGTGGATGCTCCTGAAATTGTGAAACTTGAACATTTTAAGTTTCACAATGTTATAGTCCGACTTCCGGAATAAAAATATTTTCTGTCAAAATATTCCTGGACTATAAATAGATTTCTGAATTTAATTAATTCATTATTCACAATTCCAACTAGAGAAAAGCCAATTCTCTCTGACGGATCTTCGGGTTTTCATCCCAGATTGTGAGTCTACTTTACTAAATGTGTTTCAATACTTGTTAGATGCTTTATAACATCAATAACATGTTTAGATTACAAGATCCGGGACTTTACCGCCCAAGAACGTTCTTGGGGAGTAAACTCCAAAATGGAACTTTAAGGCTTCCTAGTCCCGATTCCGTGTTAGACAACTTGTTTAGGGGTTAAGGTATGAACATTTGAGACTAAAAAGCAACCAAGAAACACAAGTTAGAGGAGTTTACGGCCAAGGAATTTCTTGGGCCGTAAACCCCTTTTTAAGGGACATAAATGCCCTAACTTGCCTCCTTGAGCCTAAGGACTTTAACCACTAATACTTGTGCTTATTTTGGACTTCAAAACACTTCAAAATGATAGAATTATAGGAGTTTACGGCCAAGGAAGGATCTTGGGCCGTAAACCCCTTTTCTAAGGGTGAAATGCACCACAAACACCCCTAAGGCCTTAAGACAATTTACCTTGAACACATGGGACTTGGATGGGGATCAAAGGACTTCATCATCACTCCTTAAAAGGAGTTTACGGCCAAGGAACATATCTTGGGCCGTAAACTCCAAGCGATGACCTAAATGTGTGCATCTTGTCCCCATTAGCCTTAGATAAAAGTATGGAAGCTATCCTACACATGAAAGGGCCTCAAATGAATTAAAAGCCATCACCCATAGGAGTTTACGGTCGTAAACTCTAGGGTATATGGACTATAGGCCGTAAACTCCCCTATGGAGCATTCTAGGGCCTTAAACTACTTCATGTATTATTCCAACAAAGCTAGGAGTGTTCTTGGATCAAGATAACACTTTAAAACACCCAAAACCACCATATGAGGAATTCACGGCCATAAACCCATGAGTTTACGGCCATAAACTCCAAAGGGTGGGGTTTGTTGGGTGGTGAACTCTTATGCAAGGCCATTTGATGTTTCAAACCCTTTTGCCTTGTCCCGTATCAACTTAGATGCAACCATTAGGACCTATAACACTTATACAAAGTGTATACATGTTCCTAATTGTGTTAACTTACTTTCTTAAGTTATTATGTGGCTAATTAGTTATATATATGCTTATTATATGATAACTAGGCTCGAACGTGTGAACAAGTCTCCGTTTGACACTTAGCACGGTACCCGATACATCAATTCAATCTACTCACCACAAGTGAGTTTATACCCCTTTAATCAACCTTTGAAATACTTTTAAATGTTTTAAATACTTTATGGGGGGGGATACAAGTCAAATACTTATAGTTATTACATCAATCACATGTGATTGCATTAATCACATGTGATTAATAACTAGAAAACCAATGATTTTATCACCGTTCAACTGTTTATCAAACTGTTTCACTTCAAATGTTTTACAAACTCTTTTTACTTATCAAATGCTTTTATTAAACTTTGTTTTATTTCTTATAAATTGCATGCCCATATATGTATATATATATAAGAAATGTTTAAAGGGCTTAGGAAGGCCATCCGCCCTATTTCCTTTTCGCGCACTGAGATGTGGTCTGGTGGGATTTCGGGTGACCATCCGAAGGTCGTTTCAATATTAGTTATATATCATATATACATGTATAGACATAAAAGTAGTTCCATATTCATATTTATCAGTACATCAATAGTTAGTTACCATCGGGGTAACACAATACATATACATATACTAGAAACAATACATATACAATGATGCTAGAAACAATACATATACATATACTAGAAACAATACATATACAATGATGCTAGAAACAATACATATACAATGATGCTAGAAACAATACATATACAATGATGCTAGAAACAATACATATACAACTATACTAGAACGAGAAACAGTACATATACATGAATACTTTATTATTGTGATTTAAATCGGAGCATGACTTAACTGTCATGGCTCGAGTTGTAGCCAGAATTCTCTTGAAGGGAGAGAGTGAGTTTGCGTATAGATCTATACTGGATTGATAATCCTACACCTTGCTGCTAGCTACAGCCGGACCTGCAGGTCTGCGGGTGCCAAACGTCATTCCGTTATTACGACCATTCATTTGTCGTTGTTACTAGTCGATAGTATGGTGCAATTTATCACGTAATGCCTTAATATAAATCCGGTTTAAGGTAGTTAGTACAACAGTAGTTCTTATAATACAAGGCTACAGTACTACAATGATTTACCCATTACTTATTTTTAGTGATAACCTCACTTAAACGTTTATGTACAAACTATATTTTGTTAAATGATAGTTACATTTGGGAAATTTACACACTTTTACATCAAACGAGCATACAAAACAGTTGAGCCTTGGTAGAAGGCTACTTTAATAGAAAATATAGGTTTTTGTGAGAGATTCAAACTTTTACAAACAATTGCAAACCTTTACATACATTTTACAAACTTATACTTTATACACGTTCAAACATTTTTGGATGACAAATACCGACACTAAAATACTTATGAACTCACCAGCTTAATGCTGATAAACTCTTTCAAAATAATTTGTATTCTCAGGTCATTAGTAGACAGGTACCGAGGCCAACTTTTGAGAAGATGGAGCGCATTCAAGACTCATCTTATTATTTTGATATACGTTATTTTTGGTGTCTATAATGTACAGAACACACTTGTATTAAAATTATATATTTAATGCAATGGATGATGTTGTTTGCTTATTTACATTTACTGTGTTGTGATACTTACATGACGTCCTCCGCCCCAGAACGTTTCCGCCGTTCTTGGTTTTGGGGTGTGATAGATTGGTATCAGAGCATTGTTTATAGTGAATCAAGTGTATCAACCCATAAAAGATATACTAAACTATAAACCCATTTGGGATTAAAACACTCTGACCAAGAGTCTATACTTAAAATACTAAAATATTTAATTAAGTATACTAGTCTACATTCATACTAAAACCAGTGTCACAACGACAAGAACAAAAGTATTACGATTGTTAAATATCACAGGTAAGCTCGGGGATATATGGTCAGTCCTGGGAATGGCATAGCCTGATCAACTATGCTGGTCCGAGGAGTGATTAGCATATGCCCTAGAATGGTTGTGATGTGTTAACAAGTCTAAAAACTTACCAACAATACCACAAGAAGATTCAATAGAACCTAAACTTAAAATACTATAGGTGTATTTTGTACTACCAACTACTTGTATACTATATCTTTATACCTCTCTTCTCGCGTAGATCTAAATGGCTGGATTCCATCACGGCGACCCGTACTTTCCAAATGAAGGCAACGCAGGATGGCTCGAAGCAGGTCTGATGATGAACACCCAATCCCGTTGGATGATCATCAAGCTGAAGGCTTCTCAAATGGATCAGACTCTGAGCCCGAAGTCAACAACCTACCTCCAGTAGGTCAAGCCCCGAACAACAACCCTCAACCAGCTTTTCTAGGTCCCACTCCCTTGTGGGTAGATAACTTGAATCGCTGGAGTGACGAACAGGGTCAACCCTTACCATACTTTGGGGACCGAACTTTTTACAACGTCAACGATGGTGGCTCTGCTGACCGAGCTCTACCTGTCCTTATCCGTAGAATAGCTCGTAATGTCGAGCAAGGTCGAGCAGCCATCGACCGGGTCGTGGAGATTGATGCCAACTCTGGTGTCAACACAGTTCGCATTCGCCGTCTCGAAGAAGATATGGAACGGACCCGAAGAACCAATGAAACTCTGCAGCAACGTCTGGTTGCCTCTCAAGCTGAAGTCATGGAACTTCGAGCTCGTCAAAGGGCTCATGAACGACACCTTCAAGAGGTGGTATGTCAAATGAGAGACCTCAGGGTTCTCCCGAGGAATACTCATCGCCGTTAGATGATGTCTAGTACATCATTATCTTTTGGGTTAAGGATTAGACTTTTAACATTTGTGCTCTAAGTAGCACTTATCTGTAAAATATTCCTAACTTTCAGTACTCTAATTAGGAATCTAAGAACTGTCAAACTTTCTGTATGGTATAATGTAAGACCTACTGTTAGGTCAGTTTTCATTGAACTCGTTACATCAGTAATACCAGTATTATTGACAACTACCTACTCTGTGGGATGAATCTTTACATTTGGGTTTTCCTACACATCCTTCTGGTTATGAACACAAACACTCATTCAATTGTTGGGCTATGGTTAGTTAGTCCATGTGTCATTCGCACATTACTTACAAATTGATTCTTACCACTTTTCTCATCTTTATAAACTTATAGTTGAAAGATGCCTCCTCGCAAATCTACCCGGAATAACCCTACACCTCCACCACCTCCGGTCATTGATACAACAGCCCTAAATGCTGCCGTAGCTGCAGCAGTGGCAACTGCCATGGCACAGTATCACTCTACTGATGCCAGTAGAGGTGGAACCCCGGTTAACTCCATTCCGGTTGAAACTCCTGTGCGCTCGAGAGAGTGCTCTTACAAGGATTTCACCAACTGTAAGCCAAAACCCTTCCATGGGACTGGCGGAGTCATTGCTCTCTCGTAATGGTTCGAGAAGACTGAATCAGTCTTCGAAATTTGTTCTTGCCCTGCTGCGAGCAAAGTTAAATATGCCGCATGCACCTTCGAAGGGAAGGCACTGACGTGGTGGAACAGCCACGTTAAATCTCTAACTCTCGTCGTGGCCAACGACATAGGCTGGGATACGATGAAAGACCTCATGATTGAGGAATACTGCCCGAGGGGCGAGATCCAGAAACTGGAATAGGAGCTTTGGAGCCTGACCATGAAGGGCACCAACATTATCGCTTACACTGCCCGGTTTAGCGAACTGGTGGCCCTCTGCCCTAATATGGTTCCCACTGAAGGGAAGAAGATTGAAAGGTACATATGGGGGCTAGTTCCTCCGTATCAGGGGAATGTTCTATCATCAAACCCCGCTACCTTCGACAATGCCAAGCGACTGGCACAGCGACTCATTGACCATGGTGTCAAAACCCCTGCAACCACAACAACCCTAGCCATCTCAGAACAATCCAAACCCGCTGACACCAAGCGGAAGTTCTGGGATGACAAGAAGAGGCAGCGAGCTGCCAAGAAGCAGCAAATTGTGGCAGTACATGCCGCAGTAACCCCTGCTGCTACTGCTCCGACGAAGCAGTATGCTGGAAGTTTGCCGAAGTGCAACAAATGCAACTTCCACCATAACGGCCCCTGCCGTGAAATGCAGTGCTCTAACTGCAACAGAAAAGGACACACCGTCCGTTTCTGTAAATTCCCGGCGCAACCGATCACACAAGTCCCTGGCTCTGGCGCGAGCCCAACTTGCTATGGATGTGGTGAAACAGGCCACTAAAAGAGGGACTGCCCCAAAGCGAGAAATGCTGGAGGAGCAGGGAGGGTACTAGCTATAGGCCATGGGGAAGCAGTCGCTGACCCAACAGTGGTGATTGGTACGTTCCTCCTCAATAACTCCTATGCATGCATTCTGTTCGATAGTGGAGCGGAGCGAAGCTTCGTAAACCATAAATTTGCTCGCATGCTTAAACCACAACCACACGCACTTAAAGAACAATTCATAGTAGAAATGGCTAACGGCAAAACAAAAAACACCAGTAGCATATACTTAGGATGTATCCTAACCCTAGATAACCATTCATTCCCCATCGACCTCATGCCGGTCTCAATAAAAAGTTTCGACGTCATCATCGGCATGGATTGGTTGAGTCTTCATCGCGCCGACATCATGTGCTTCGAGAAAGCAGTCCGACTAAACCTTCCGTCTAACGAAACTCTTATAGTCTACGGCGACAAACCTGGTACGAGTCTTCGCATTATATCAAGTATTCAAGCACATAAATATCTGCGCAAAGAATACCACGCATTCCTTGCTCACGTCGTCGACACGAACCTCGAAACGAAAGAACTCAAGAACATTCCAGTAGTGAGCGACTTTCCCGACATTTTCCCAGAAGAACTACCTGGATTACCTCCGCAACGACAGGTCGAGTTCCGTATCGACTTAGTTCCAGGAGCTACCCCAGTAGCCAAGTCGCCTTACCGATTAGCACCAGCGGAGATGCAGGAATTATCTGGTCAACCTAACGAACTGCTCAGCAAGGGCTTCATAAGACCAAGCTTCTCACCTTGGGGAGTACCGGTCTTGTTCATTAAGAAGAAAGACGGATCATTCCGTATGTGTATCGACTACAGAGAACTCAACAAACTGACGGTCAAAAATCGTTACCCTCTACCTCGCATAGACGATCTATTTGACCAACTTCAAGGGGCAAACTATTCCTCCAAAATTGATCTAAGATCCGGATATCACCAGTTACGAGTGCTAGAGGAGGATGTTCCCAAGACAACCTTCCGAACTCGTTACGGACACTACGAGTTCGTGGTGATGCCATTCGGATTGACCAATGCGCCAGCAGTTTTCATGGACCTGATGAACAGAGTATGCCGACCTTACTTGGATCAGTTCGTCATCGTTTTCATTGACGACATCCTGATCTACTCCCGAAGTAAGGAAGAGCATGGCGATCACCTACGACTAGTTTTAGGAACTTTACGAACGGAGAAACTTTATGCGAAGTTCTCGAAATGTGAATTTTGGATCTGAAGAGTCGAATTCTTAGGACACGTGGTAAGCGAAGAGGGAATCCACGTGGACCCATCCAAAATTAAAGCCATTGAGAACTGGTCAGCACCCAAGACACCGACAGAAATTCTTCAATTTCTAGGCCTTGCTGGTTACTACCGCTAATTCATTCAGAAATTCTCCCGAATAGCGAAACCTCTTACAACCCTGACCCAGAAAGGCGTGGCCTTTGACTGGGAAGAGAAACAAGAGAGAGCGTTCCAAACGCTCAAACGAGCCTTGTGCACCGCGCCAATACTATCTCTCCCCGAAGAGATAGAAGACTTCGTAGTCTATTGCGATGCATCGAACCAAGGGCTCGGGTGTGTTCTGATGCAACGAGGTAAGGTCATCGCCTACGCCTACCGACAGTTGAAGACACACGAAGTTAACTATACGACACACGATCTTGAACTGGGAGCAGTGGTGTTTGCTCTGAAGATCTGGAGACATTACTTGTATGGAACGAAGAGCACTATCTTTACCGACCACAAGAGTTTACAACACATATTCGATCAGAAGGAGCTCAACGTGAGATAACGACGGTGGGTCGAGCTACTCAGTGATTACGAATGCGATATTCGTTATCATCCGGGTAAAGCCAACGTAGTAGCAGACGCACTGAGTCGGAAAGAATATTCTGGTCGCAAGGTCAAGTCATTATCAATAACCATCCATTCACACTTGTCTAACCAAATTCAGGCGGCCCAACTTGAAGCCATGAAACCTGAAAATGTGACGAGTGAATCCCTTAGAGGAATGGACAAGAATTTAGAAGCCAAGGGTCACGGAGCCTTATACTTCATGGATCGGATCTGTACACCGAAACACGGTGGTTTCCGAGACTTAGTCATGACCGAGGCGCACAACACTCGGTATTCCGTCCACCCAGGTTCAGATAAGATGTATCTGGATCTTAAAAAGCTATACTGGTGGCCTAATATGAAAGCAGAGATTGCTACCTTTGTGAGTAAATGCCTTACTTGTGCAAAGGTAAAGGTCGAGTACCAGAAGCCCTCTGGTTTATTGCAACAACCAGAGATTCCAGAATGGAAGTGGGAGCGGATCACTATGGATTTCATAACCAAGTTGTCCAAGACAACGGGTGGACTTGATACCATATGGGTCATCGTTGATAGATTGACCAAGTCTGCACACTTCCTGCCTATCAAAGAAACCGACAAGATGGAGAAACTTACGAGAACATACATTAGGGAAATCGTACGACTACATGGTGTGCCTATATCCATTATCTCTGATCGAGATAGTAGGTTCACCTCAAGATTCTGGCAATCACTGCAACATTCCCTAGGAACAAGGCTGGACATGAGCACAGCCTACCATCCACAGACTGACGGACAGAGCGAGAGGACAATCCAGACTTTAGAAGATATGTTGCGTGCTTGTGTAATTGACTTTGGAAAAGCGTGGGATACTCATTTACCCCTCGTCGAATTTTCCTACAACAACAGTTATCACACGAGCATAAAAGCAGCACCATTTGAAGCTCTCTACGGCCGAAAGTGCAGATCCCCTCGGTGCTGGGCTGAGGTGGGTGATACCCAATTAGCTAGAGGGCAAGCCTCCGACAGTACTCTCACTGGTCCGGAAATCATTCGGGAAACGACAGAGAAGATCATTCAGATTCGTGAACGATTGAAAGCCTCTAGAGACCGACAAAAGAGCTACGCTGATAAACGCAGAAAACCTTTGGAATTTCAGGTGGGAGACCGAGTCCTTCTCAAAGTCTCACCCTGGAAGGGCTTGATACACTTCGGTAAGCGTGGAAAGCTTAATCCTAGGTACATAGGGCCTTTCGAGATTCTCGTAAGAGTCGGCCCCGTAGCTTACAAACTTGATCTACCCGACGCACTTCATAACTTACATTCTACATTCCACGTATCTAACTTGAAAAAGTGTCTGTCCGACGAGACTCTCGTAATCCCACTCGACGAGATCGAGATCAACGAGAGCCTCAACTTCGTGGAAGAACCTGTAGAGATCATGGACCGTGAGGTCAAGCAGACGAAGCAAAGCCGTATCCCTATCGTGAAGGTTCGCTGGAACGCCAAGCGAGGACCAGAATTCACTTGGGAACGCGAGGATCAGATGAAACTGAAATATCCTCATCTTTTCGCTTAGTTATTTGTAACTTCTTATTTGCTTAAATTCTAATTTCGGGATGAAATTCCTTCTAACGGGGGGATGATGTGACAACCCGAAATTTCCATTGTACGAACATTATCTATTCAAAAGACGCTAGTCCAGTTTCTGGAAATTTCAGACTTTTCCGAACAAGTTTGTGTACATTAGGGTTTACGTTTCTGGACGTATCAGGAGAGTGGATGCTCCTGAAATTGTGAAACTTGAACATTTTAAGTTTCACAATGTTATAGTCCGACTTCCGGAATAAAAATATTTTCTGTCAAAATATTCCTGGACTATAAATAGATTTCTGATTTTAATTAATTCATTATTCACAATTCCAACTAGAGAAAAGCTAATTCTCTCTGATGGATCTTCGGGTTTTCATCCCAGATTGTGAGTCTACTTTACTAAATGTGTTTCAATACTTGTTAGATGCTTTATAACATCAATAACATGTTTAGATTACAAGATCCAGGACTTTACCGCCCAAGAACGTTCTTGGGGAGTAAACTCCAAAATGGAACTTTAAGGCTTCCTAGTCCCGATTCCGTGTTAGACAACTTGTTTAGGGGTTAAGGTATGGACATTTGAGACTAAAAAGCAACCAAGAAACACAAGTTAGAGGAGTTTACGGCCAAGGAACTTCTTGGGCCGTAAACCCCTTTTTAAGGGACATAAATGCCCTAACTTGCCTCCTTGAGCCTAAGGACTTTAACCACTAATACTTGTGCTTATTTTGGACTTCAAAATGATAGAATTATAGGAGTTTACGGCCAAGGAAGGATCTTGGGCCGTAAACCCCTTTTCTAAGGGTGAAATGCACCACAAACACCCCTAAGGCCTTAAGACAATTTACCTTGAACACATGGGACTTGGATGGGGATCAAAGGACTTCATAATCACTCCTTAAAAGGAGTTTACGGCCAAGGAACATATCTTGGGCCGTAAACTCCAAGTGATGACCTAAATGTGTGCATCTTGTCCCCATTAGCCTTAGATAAAAGTATGGAAGCTATCCTACACATGCAAGGGCCTCAAATGAATTAAAAGCCATCACCCGTAGGAGTTTACGGCCGTAAACTCTAGGGTATATGGACTATAGGCCGTAAACTCCCCTATGGAGCATTCTAGGGCCTTAAACTACTTCATGTATTATTCCAACAAAGCTAGGAGTGTTCTTGGATCAAGATAACACTTTAAAACACCCAAAACCACCATATGAGGAATTCACGGCCATAAACCCATGATTTTACGGCCGTAAACTCCAAAGGGTGGGGTTTGTTGGGTGGTGAACTCTTATGCAAGGCCATTTGATGTTTCAAACCCTTTTGCCTTGTCCCGTATCAACTCAGATGCAACCATTAGGACCTATAACACTTATACAAAGTGTATACATGTTCCTAATTGTGTTAACTTACTTTCTTAAGTTATTATGTGGCTAATTAGTTATATATATGCTTATTATATGATAACTAGGCTCGATCGTGTGAACAAGTCTCCGTTTGACACTTAGCACGGTACCCGATACATCAATTCAATCTACTCACCACAAGTGAGTTTATACCCCTTTAATCAACCTTTGAAATACTTTTAAATGTTTTAAATACTTTATGGGGGGGGGGGGGATACAAGTCAAATACTTATAGTTATTACATCAATCACATGTGATTGCATTAATCACATGTGATTAATAACTAGAAAACCAATGATTTTATCACCGTTCAACTGTTTATCAAACTGTTTCACTTCAAATGTTTTACAAACTCTTTTTACTTATCAAATGCTTTTATTAAACTTTGTTTTATTTCTTATAAATTGCATGCCCATATATGTATATATATATATATATAAGAAATGTTTAAAGGGCTTAGGAAGGCCATCCGCCCTATTTCCTTTTCGCGCACTGAGATGTGGTCTGGTGGGATTTCGGGTGACCATCCGAAGGTCGTTTCAATATTAGTTATATATCATATATACATGTATAGACATAAAAGTAGTTCAATATTCATATTTATCAGTACATCAATAGTTAGTTACCATCGGGGTAACACAATACATATACATATACTAGAAACAATACATATACAATGATGCTAGAAACAATTCATATACATATACTAGAAACAATACATATACAATGATGCTAGAAACAATACATATACATATACTAGAAACAATACATATACAATGATGCTAGAAACAATACATATACAATGATGGTAGAAACAATACATATACAACTATACTAGAACGAGAAACAGTACATATACATGAATACTTTATTATTGTGATTTAAATCGGAGCATGACTTAACTGTCATGGCTCTAGTTGTAGCCAGAATTCTCTTGAAGGGAGAGAGTGAGTTTGCGTATAGATCTATACTGGATTGACAATCCTACACCTTGCTGCTAGCTACAGCCGGACCTGCAGGTCTGCGGGTGCCAAATGTCATTCCGTTATTACGACCATTCATTTGTCGTTGTTACTAGTCGATAGTATGGTGCAATTTATCACGTAATGCCTTAATATAAATCCGGTTTAAGGTAGTTAGTACAACAGTAGTTCTTATAATACAAGGCTACAGTACTACAATGATTTACCCATTACATATTTTTAGTGATAACCTCACTTAAACGTTTATGTACAAACTATATTTTGTTAAATGATAGTTACATTTGGGAAATTTACACACTTTTACATCAAACGAGCATACAAAACAGTTAAGCCTTGGTAGAAGGCTACTTTAATAGAAAATATAGGTTTTTCTGAGAGATTCAAACTTTTACAAACAATTGCAAACCTTTACATACATTTTACAAACTTATACTTTATACACGTTCAAACATTTTTGGATGACAAATACCGACACTAAAATACTTATGAACTCACCAGCTTAATGCTGATAAACTCTTTCAAAATAACTTGTATTCTCAGGTCATCAGTAGACAGGTACCGAGGCCAGCTTTTGAGAAGATGGAGCGCATTCAAGACTCATCTTATTATTTTGATATACGTTATTTTTGGTGTCTATAATGTACAGAACACGCTTGTATTAAAATTATATATTTAATGCAATGGATGATGTTGTTTGCTTATTTACATTTACTGTGTTGTGATACTTACATGACGTCCTCCGCCCCAGAACGTTTCCGCCGTTCTTGGTTTTGGGGTGTGACAGTAGATCTCAGGCAAAGATCACTTCGTTATACATCAAGAGAGATGACGAACAGCTTGGGTGGCTTCCCCTTAATTACAATCGAATACTCATAGAGGAGTATCGAAGGGATTCTTTTTCAAGTCTTCGTTGGTAGGCAAAATTTTGTTACGTATCACAAATCATCATAAGTGTGAGTAATTGTAAACAGAATTACTTGTTTGACCATTGTAGTTAGTGACAAGTAGGATTTGGGAAAAATTTATAAGTAAAAAAAGTTCAAACAGATATTCAGATAGAAATCATATTCAAGAAAAAAATTGAAGCGTTGGATCCTGTTGTGCAAAAATGTCTTGGGTTTAGAGCATTTTATCAAGACCACTCATATTGAAAGAATATGATTTAGAATATCGAAATATGGTGCTGAAACAAAAGTTTTGTGAAAATCTTGAACATGAAGTTCATCGTCAATTCCTTGAAGATTTCGAAATTGTGGGTTTCACCATCATCACGGTCTCATGAGTTAGGATCGTAAACACATACTTTGTACATACCTAAATCCTGTTTGGTTTGAACTAGAGATCTCTTGGGTATATGTCATTGTATGTGATCGTGAAATAATTTTATGGTGAAAAAGATTGGTTTGAGAAACGAAATGTACATCTCCTATATGTGGACCAAGTAGAAAATTCTTAACTCGAGATGAGAAAAGTAAGGTAGATTATTGACTAATGTGAATATAGCCCGACTGGGAAGGAACCCTCGTGATGAGAGATCCATTAAGGCGTCGAAACACATTGAGTCTAGGAGGTTTGGAACAACATGCTGCAACATGCTTCTAGGGACACCTAACTAGTGCAAAGTATGGAAGTAATACCTTTCCCTAAAGCTGCAAATGCAAGTGCCACCAGTATATTTTGATAACGAGCTAGACCAAATCTCGTTAACCACAACAACAATAAAAAAAGATTTTTGTAATTTTTTTTTTGAAATGAAAATAACAAAAATAAGAAAATCTTTTTGGTATTTTTGTTTTTGAAAGGAAAAGAACAAAAATAAAAATCTTTTTGGTATTTTTGTTTTTGAAAGGAAAAGAACAAAAATAAAAATCTTTTTTGGTATTTTTGTTTTTGAAATGAAAAGAACAAAAATAAAAATCTTTTTGGTATTTTTGTTTTTGAAATGAAAAGAAAAAAAAATAAAAACAATCTAAGAAAAATAGGAAGAATGTATCAGATAAGCGAAATGAAAAGTACCGACATATAGAGGTGATGCCTCGACATAGCAATTACGCTTTGAGTAATGAAGCAAAGTCTGAATCGATCAGAGGAAAATTGAAATCGAACTGTATCGAACTCTGAATCATGAACAGTAACATCTGTACCATTCAACGATATGTCGACGTAGCGTAACATTATAACAAAGTCCCATATGGAACAGAATTCGCATCAATCATGCCTAAGCCTGACAAAATCCTTAGAAAATTCTTTTCATCCAAAGGTTGGTAAAGATATCTGCAAGTTGATCCGTTGTTTTTACAAAATGAACTTCAATGTTGCCATCTTCAACATGATCTTTAATAAAGTGATAGCAAAGTGCGATGTGTTTGGTTTTCGAATGTTGCACAGGATTATGGCAGATGCATATAGCACTTTGTGAATCACAATAGAACAGAATTTTCTTCATGTTGATTGCATAATCACACAATTGACTTTGAATCCATATGATTTGAGAAGTCCAAGCTGCAGCAACAACATATTCTGCTTCTACTATGGAAATTGAAACACAAGTTTGTTTCTTTGATTGCCAGCTCACAAGCTTCCCATCCAATAGTTGACATCCACCACTTGTTCTTTTTCGATCTATTTGACAACCTCCATGACACGCATCAGAGAATGCCTGTATGAAAAACCCTGTTTTCGAAGGATACCACAAGCCCAATGAAACTGTGCCTTTGAGATATGGAAAGATGTTCATAACATCAGTTAGATGAGGTTCTCTGGGATTCGACTGATACCTAGCACAATTGGACATAACAAACATAATATCAGGTCGACTAGCTGTTAGGTATAGTAACAAACCAATCATGCTCCTATATAAAGTGAGATCAACAACCGACTTATTCAACGAAGGACTAAGTCTTGTGCCAACTACCATCAGAACTCGCAACTTGGAGTTATTCATCATTCCAAACTTCTCAAGAAGATTTCGAGAATACTTCTCTTGATTGATAAAAATTCCTTCTCTGCTTTGATGAATGTTTAACTCCATAAAATTATTGATCTTCCCCATCATGCTCATCTCAAACTAGCTTGTCATCATATTTTCAAACTCATTTGACAAATTAGGATTAGTAGAGCCAAAAATAATATCATCAACATAAATTTGAACAAGCATGAGATGATTCCCAACTTTCTTTCGAAAGAGAGTGGGATAAATCCTTGTCTAAATTTTGATGATTTTAAGAAATTAGTAAGAGTGGCATACCATGCTCGTGGTGCTTGTTTGAGACCATAAACAACCTTATCTAACACATAGCAATGATCAGGGTAATGTTTACTTACGAAACCTGGCGGTTGTTCAACATGCACCGTTTATTCTAAAACCCCATTGAGAAATGCACACTTAACATCCATTTGATAAACATCAGAGTCCTTGTGTAGCGCATAGGCTAAAAAGATTCGAATAGCCTCAAGTCTTGCGACAGGGGCAAGGGTGTCTTCATAATCGATACCTTTTTGTTGCGAATAACCTTTAACAACTAGCCTAGCTTTATTTCGCACTATATTTCCTTCTTTATCAGTTTTATTTTTGAAAATCCACTTTAAGCCTATGATTGAAGCATCTTTAGGTTTTGGAACAAGCCTCCAAACCTTGTTTCGTTCAAATTCAGCCAATTCGGATTGCATAGAAACAATCCAATCAGGATCTTCCATAGCAATCTTAACTGAATGTGGTTCGATTTTCGAAATAAAAACATTAAACATACATCCGAATGCTTTGAAATAGTCGAATCATCTGAATCATTGTTGATGAACCTGAATCAACCATATCCTGAGTAATAGTCAAATCATCCGAATGCTTTGAAACTTAGGGAAGTATTTAATAATGATCCATTTTTCTCCAAAGGTTGCATCTTGCAGTAAGATCGTTGATGCTTGGCCTTGACCGTCCTGCAAGTCAGGCACCCCTCGACATACCATGCCACATCCCACTTCATGCAAGGCCTCCAATAATCAGGAAAAAGATCCCTATACATCTTCGTCGCCCCGGGATAAATGACGAACCTCGACTTGTGGGCCTCCTCCATCATAACTAAGCATACACCGCCTCAATAAGGAACCCAGACTCGCCAATGCAGAGTCAACAATCCACACATATCATAATAGAAGGAAGCCACTTGACCCACAATACGCTCACTCTTTCGATGCTCTTCCTTCATAGCCTCTTCCTGAGCCTCACAAATTCGTTCAAACAATGGAGTAAACACGATCATCCTCAAACATATATATTTGATTGGAGCCACGACCACCTTGTGGCGAAGAGTATCGACCACCACATTGGCCTTCCCTAGGTGATAATGGATCTCACAATCATAATCCTTCACCACATCTAAACATCGGTGCTGCCTCATGTTCAGATTTGGCCGATCCATCAGATACCTCAAGATCTTGTAATCCGTGTAAATAGTACAACGAACCCCATAGAGGTAATGCTGCGAAATCTTGAGGGAAAAAATCACGGCCCCCAACTCCAAATCATGTGTTGGATAATTCGCCTCATGAGGCTTCAGCTGCCTCGAAGCGTAAATAATCACACGAACCCACTGCATCAATACCGCCCCCAGATTGGAGACTGAAGCATCACAATAAACCACAAAGTCATCAACACCCTCAAGCAGGGTCAAAATCTATGCCTCACATAACTGCTATCTAAAAGTCTCAAAAGCTGTCTGTTGCTCAGGCCCCCAACGAAATGTCACCGACTTTTTGGTCAGTCGGGTCAATGGAACAACGATCTTGGAGAAATCCTGGATGAATCTCCGATAATAACCAGCCAAACCAAGAAAACTTTGAATCTCAGATGGAGACCTCAGAACTGTTGGATTAGGTGTCTAAGCCCATAACTATAATTGATATGTACTTGACTCGATAATAGCATGGTCCATTTAGGTTGTAACACTCTGGAACAATTTGATAGGATGGATACTTGAAGAAGAGATTATTGTGATTTATTAATATATTATAAGTATAATATATTAATTGAGAAATCACATTATTTAATTAGTATTAATCAAGAATTAATTTGGTATTAATTTAGTGATCAAGAGAAAGTAATTAAAGTTACAGGGAATGATTAAGTAAATAAGTAATTCTAGTAGTTAGACTCATGACCCATGTTGATTAGAGTTGGACTAAACCTATATGCAAGTCCATTAAGATTTAGCCCAAAGGTCCTTTGAAATATGAAGGGTCATGATGGGTTAGGGTTTGCATGGATGTAAACCTAGACTATATAAGAAATTCCTAACACCTAAAATCAGCTACCCCATGCACATTAAGAGTTGCTAGCTGATTTTGAGCTCCCAAACCTCTCTCTCAAGTCCATTCTATTGTTATTGGTTTGTTATAAGACATTTGAGGCATCACACTTGAGGTTATAGGCTCCTAAAGGTCAAAGACAAGCAAGCCACTACACAAGGTACTCTTCTAACTGTTTTTTATGATTTAAATGTTACCTTGAATGCTAGTTTAGGCTTTATGCTTTGGAAAAACAATGTTGCATGTATAATTATAGAAAACTTAGATCCAAAGCATTAGGGTTGTATGTGCACTATAGGAATGTTAGAGTACATAAAACCCATCATTGGTATCAGAGCCTTGGATGTTTTCTATTATATTGATGCAAATGTGTGATTTTCAAATTTGGAAAAATGACTTTTCTGGCCACTGTCTGTAGGACTTGACAAGTCCATACCTGGGCTCGAAGAGTTGGATGAGTTTTGCCATGAATTCGACGATTCCAAAGCCTGGCTCAACGACCTGGCTCATCTGGTGGCAGATTTTTCGAGTTTTTGGCCTGTTTTGGATTAGGAACATTACCACAAACTGTTTTGGTTCATAAAATTCGATTTTAATGATATGGTAATGTTAATACCCATCCAATAACATGATGTTTGAAAAATTCTTAGATATCTACTTGATTTTTGTGAAATACTAATTATTTGTAAAATTTGAAACTATCTTGAATATGAATCAAATTAGGTCAAATGGGTAAATGATCATCATGTAATAATTGGACTAGTTAATTTGAACCATATGTGTTCTTGAAAAGTTCCATAACTTGTCCTCAAGTTATGGGATATGAAAAGTCTTTATTTATGAAACCATTAACTAATGTAAGTTATAGAATTCAAATAGTCATGAAAGGTTTCATAACTTGTCCTCAAGTTTGGAATTGGAAACGTCTCATTCATGGAACATAAAAGTCCATAAGTTATGAGTTTCAAAAGTCTTGACAAGTTACAAAACTTTCCCTCAAGTTTTAGAACGTGAAAAGTTACATTATTGAAACTTTAATTCTAAATCCTAGAATTTTAAAAGTTTAAAATTCAACCCTTATACTATTATAATATGTATATATATATATATATATATATATATATATATATATATATATATATATATATATGTATAATACAAGTCAGTCTTACCGTTAGTAGGCCTCATTCACAAAGTCGGTCTATAAGGGGGGGGGGGGGTATAAGGTTACTGCCTCTAAAATGGTGGTTTAATGGGTGTCCACTCTCACTCACCGCTTCCTTGATTGGTGGAGGGTTGTTAGCCGAACGTGTAAGATAGGACATTAATTCTCATTAATAAGTATAATGATAATTATTAAAGTAACTAAACTTTTATAAATTCTCAATCTTAGTTACTTTAGAAAAATGTGAAAATGGTGGTATTCCATGATATTGCACTTTGCACCTTGTTAAGTCGTTAGTGGAGCATGTGTGGTTAACTGGCACACTAATTTGCGACTGACAATGTGTGGAAAAGGGTAGCTTGATGTTAATCATGGATCAATGGAGCGTGTGTGGTTAACTAACACATTGATTAGGTGATTTGTAATATTAAGCGTACCAAAGCTAATTTGCATGGTTATTCACACCTTGTTTTTGATCATCGATATCCCAATCACAAACTTAAAGGGCATAATCGAGATTTAAACATGCCATTGAAAAAGTTCAATGAATCTTAAAAGAATCTAGGAATTTCAATTCATTTAAAACTTAATAATCAATTTTGTTTTTCATGGTGGAAATTGGTAAAGCATCATTTACCTACCTTCAAATATTTTGCAATTGGATTACGGCATCACTCTTCCGAATTGTAAAATATTGTGTTGGGTCCTAGCCTTAATATCTCATTTTTGGTGTTATATTAAGGATCCTTATCTAATCTAAACTTTGTCTTTCTTTTTCAGATGTCTTCCAACACTGCTTCAAACTCAACTGCTTCTGGCTCTTTCTCCCTCATGAACCTCAGTGGGAGGGTCATATTTGATGGATCAAACTTCATTGATTGGATTCGAAACATCTGAATGTCCATTCGCTGTGAGGGCAAAGTATATGTCCTAGATAAAGATCTTAAGGAGATTGATGAATCTACCGCTACTACCGAACAAATTGTCGCGTTCAAGACCCATGAGAGGGACTTGACAAAGGTGTCATGTATTATGATTGCTACCATGACTGCTGAGCTTCAGAAGTCCTATGAGGACTTTTGGCCTTATGAAATGCACTAGGATTTGATGGAAAGGTACCATCAAAGTGCTCGGCAGGAGATATATGAAATCATAGCCTCCATGATTACTACCAAAATGAAGGATGGAGAGTCCATCACGGCCCACTTGCAAAATATGCAAAGGTTTTTGGACCGCTTGCTAAAGCTGAATGTCAAATTCGATGAAGAATTGGCAATTGACATTATCCTACACTTTTTACCTCCTTTTTATGATCAATTTCATATGAATTATCATATGAACAAGGAGAAGGTGACTCTAAGAAAGCTTCAAGGTCTTTTAAGGACTGCCGAAAGTAATCTCAAAGGAAAATACGTTGTTTCTACTCCTACTCCTACTACCCCTGTCTTGGCAATTGGACATGGGAAGGGAAAAAGAGGAAAGCTTCCTCAAAGAGCCACAAGGGAAAGTACCATGTTGGATCCTCTTCTAGTGGGTCCAAAGGTGGTCCTGCTACACCCTCCTCAAACCCAAAGGAAGTAGAGTGCTTCTATTGTCATGAAAAAGGGCACTGGAAGCAAAGATGCCCCAAGTACTTGCAGGCCATAAAGTATGGGAAGATCAAACCCTCATTCGCAGGTATTTATACTATTTTGTCTAATAACTCATCACATGCTAATTCTTGGGTCCTTGATACAAGATGTGGTTTACATATTTGTTCTGATTTGCAGGGTCTAAAAAGAAATAGGGATGTGGAGCACGGGAAGATAAACTTAATCATGGGGAATAGGGGAAAGTCGTTTGTCACCAAGATTGGAGTTTATTCTTTATTGCTTAGTAATGGTTTAAATTAGATTTTAATAATTGTTGCTACTCGTCTGATATTGTGAGAAATATTATTTCTTTTCACAGTGTGTATGAACAATGGTTTACATTTTCTTTTAATAATGAAATTGGTTCAATAAATGCTTATTTTAATGGTGTATTTTATTTTGAAGCATTACCTTGCAATGGCATGTATGAAACTGCGATGGTTGTAGATAACTTGGGAAATAATGTATTGCATATTGATTCGTCCAATAGTTTGGATAAATCACGCTTATGGCATTGTCGTCTTGGGCATGTTAACAAGAAGCGCATAGCCCGAATCCAAAAGGATGGAGTCTTGGAGTCATTTGAATTAAAGTCGGATGACACTTGTGAATCTTGTTTGATTGGAAAGATGACAAAGTCACCCTTCACTGGAACTTGTGTACGGGTGAGGGTTTGTTGGATCTCATATACACCGATATGTGTGGGCCCTTCAGAACCGCCACAAGGGATGCTAACCACTTCTATGTGACTTTTATTGATGATTATAGTAGATATGGGTATGTCTACTTAATAAAGCATAAGTCAGAAACCTTTGAAAAACTCAAAGAATTTAAGAAAGAAGTGGAGAATCAATTAGGCAGGGAGACAAAGATGCTTATATCTGATCGAGGAGGAGAGTATCTTAGTATCAAGTTCCACGACTATCTTAAGGAATGTGGAATTGTTTCACAATTGACGCCACCTAGGACACCACAGCTTAATGGTGTGGCTGAGAGGCACAATCGAACCTTACTAGACATGATTCGTTCTATGATGAGTCGAGCTTCGTTACCTATCTCATTCTGGGGGTATTCCTTAGAGACCGCCGCCCATATACTTAATCTAGTCCCACCTAAAAAGGTTTCCAAAACACCTCACGAGATGTGGACAGGGAAAGTTCCCTCACTAGACCACATCAATGTTTGGGGTTGTGGGGCTTTCGTAAGACGAGAGACTCACGACAAGCTCGAACCTCATAGTGAGCGATGTATTTTCATCGGCTACCCACATAAATCCTTTCTTCTATAAACCGATTGACAATGTTGTCTTCATCGCAAGGAGAGGAGTCTTTCGCGAGAGAGAACTCATATGCCAAGAGGACAGTGAAGGAAAATTGACCTTGAAGAGCTTCAATAGTTAAGTGATGAAGGAACTTCAAACACTAGTGCTTAAACTGAGGAGGAAACTCCAGTTGAACCGATTGACGAGTCCTTACCTCAGAGGCATTCCAGTCTAGTTAGACAGGTACCTGATTTTTATAGTTTCCATATTACTACTGAAGGTGACACATTTATCATTGATAGTACACTGGTAAACTTGGATAAACCTAACAACTACAAGGAAACCATAGCAGGCCTCGAGTCTGCTAAATGGAAAGAGGCGATGGACAGCGAGATTCAATCCATGTATGGAAATCAAGTTTGGAACTTGGTTGATAATGTACCAGGCCGTAAGACAGTCAAGTGCAAATGGATCTTCAAGAAGAAGACTGACATGGATGGGAAAGTACACACATATAAGGTACGATTGGTTGCGAAGGGCTTTAGTCAAACTCTTGGAGTTGACTATGATGAGACCTTATCACCAATGGCTAAGATTAAATGTATAAGGGCTATGCTAGCCATAGTTGCATTTTATGATTATGAAATATGGAAAATGGATACCAAAACCGCTTTCCTTAATGTAAAGTTGGCTGAAGATGTTTACATGAATCAACCAGAGGGTTTTGTCAATGCAAAGTACCCTAATGGAGTGTGTAAGCTTGAGAAATCCATTTATGGATTGAAACACGCATCCCGCAGATGGAATCTTTGTTTCTATGAGAAAGTCAAAGAGTTTGGATTTTCGAGAAGCGAGGATGAGTCCTTCATATATGTCAAAGCTAGTGGAAGTATAGTTAGCTTTCTCGTGTTGTATGTGGATGACATACTGCTCATAGGAAACAACATTACAACCTTGCAGGAGGTTAAGTCCTATCTTGGAAGTGTTTTGCTATGAAGGATATCAGAGAAGCTGCCTACATTATAGGGATAAGGATATTGGGAAACAAGAGTAAAAGACTAATAGGACTTAGTCAAAGCACTTACTTGGATAAGGTGTTGAAATGTTTCAGCATGGAGAATTCCAAGAGAGGAGGCTTACCTATCTAGAGCAATACCAAACTGAGCAAGACTCAGAGTATGAGTACAGATGTTGAGATAACAGAAATGAGTCAAGTACCATATGCTTCCGTAGTTGGCTCGATCATGTATTCTATGACATGTACTCGCCTTGATGTGGCCTTTGCTCTAAGCATGGTCAACAAATATCAAGGGAACCCTGGTAAAGCTCACTGGACTATGCTAAAGAACATTCTTATGTACTTGAAGGACTAAGGATTGGGTCCTTATCCTCGGTAGGAGTGATGAATTGAGAGTGACATGGTATAGTGACGCCAGCTTTCAGATCGACAGAGATAATTTACGCTCTCAGTTGGGTTGGGTATTTACCCTTAATGGAGGAGCAATAACTTGGAAAAGTTCCAAACAAGAAACTGTGACTGATTCAACATGCGAATCAAAGTACATAGCAGCAAGCGAAGCAGCAAAGGAGGCAATATGGCTGAAGAACTTCACTGGAGACCTTGGAGTTGTATCAGCTGTAAAGGAGCCTATGGATATTTTTTGTGATAATGAAAGTGCAGTTGCCTTAGCCAAGGAACCTAGGGATCATGGTAGATCTATGCACATCAACATAAAATATCACTTTATAAGACATCAAGTAGAAGAAGGATTACTCGTAGTGAAGAGGATATCTTCAGAGAAGAACCCAAAAAATCCCCTTACAAAGGGACTCATTAGGTAAAAGCGCTTGCTGCGTGCAAGTAGTATTGGGCTGAA
This sequence comes from Lactuca saligna, assembly GCF_052625555.1. Classification (NCBI taxonomy): domain Eukaryota; kingdom Viridiplantae; phylum Streptophyta; class Magnoliopsida; order Asterales; family Asteraceae; genus Lactuca; species Lactuca saligna. Next base: position 214,263,044 of record NC_136420.1, read on the forward strand.
GGACAATATTAGTTTTAATGATTATATGGATATTTAGAAACTTGTAATAGCTCAAATGTAATTGAAATTTGATGATTGAATACGAGTTTTATTTATAAGTAAAGTTACTATCTTGTGTGAATTATTTACTATTGTTTCATTTTGCATGTTTTAACTTCTAGAATAATAAGACTATTCAAACTATCCACATTGGATCATACTTTGGAAGTAGGCTATGTAAGTAGACTGTCATGAATGGGTTTTGTAAGATTGTCTAAGGAGTTAGACATTGCAAAGGTTTGCTACAACATTCATGAGTACTCTTGAAATAAGATTTGAGTATTGGATCAACCCACACTCATATGAATCACTTCATGGAATAACGTATAATTTTCAAACCGAGATATATGAGTTGATGATTATGAGTTGGTTATTGATAGTGGGAAAACACATCAATAACTCGAAGTTATAAAATGTGTTGTTGTGTATGATTTAACTGATAGCTAGTACAAGCATATAAGTCAAACTTTATCTTTTCCTTTTATCCTAAGAGGATTAAAATCGATATCTTGGGGCCTTTAATGATTTTGTTTTGACTTATGTGTCGGGCCTGGTCAGGACTAAATTGATGTGTTCAGTTAAATTCTATACAAGTCAGAAATCAGGAAACAAACTGTTGGACAATAAGTATGACTATGTTCCATGTATTTGTCCGCATGATATCTTGAAGTATAGAGGATTATATGATCACTTATCTAAATGGCTCGTCAGGATTCGACATTGGTTTTTAGAGAGCTACGATTGCTACTCGGGTTTTGAAGAACATTGGCAATTATAGTTATTAGACTTATCCAAGTGAGAGACTATTGGATTAGGTGTGTAACATCCCGGAATCGCAAGAGTAGAGTTGAAGGGTTAAAAGTGTAAGTTTTGGAGGGCGACTCGACGAGTCACATGGATGGACTCGGCGAGTCAGGTCGCGACTTTGGTCGCGTGTCAAATGGCCTACTCGGCGAGTCCAAAGATGGACTCGGCGAGTAGGTGCTGGGCGAAGAAAACCCTAAATCTGGGGAATGAGCCCTATATAAAGATCATTATGTTTCCTCCACAGCCTCCTTGATCCCTCTTGAGTCCCAGAAACCCTAATTTCGTGGAGGAACCCCCATTGTTGAGCAATTGGAGCTTGGAGAGGTGGTTGTTGAAGAAATCTTGAAGGAGAAGAGGCTTGGATCAAAGGGCTTTGCTTGGATTCGAGTTTCATTGTTGTTGAGGCATTCTTTGGAGGTAATACTTTCGTTCTTGGGCTGTGTTTTCCTAGATTCTCATTTTGGGGTTATGTGGGAAGCTTAGTTGTGTGATATCTTGAGTTTGAAGGATGGATCTGAGGTTGCTACCTCTGATATGGAGTGGAGAAGATCTTAAGAGCATTAAAGCCCCTGTTCTTGTGTTGTTAATGGAGCTATCATGTCCCAAACCTTGGTTCTAAGGTGAATAAGGCCTAGATCTCTTTAGATTCACGTAAAGTTTGCCACTTTACGTGATGGATGGATTGTAGGAGGTTGGATCTATGTTTTGGATCAAGTGCATGGCCTAGAGTGCTTCTGAATTGATTCAGATCGGGTTGACTCGGCGAGTCACATGGGTGGACTCGACGAGTTGCTTGAAGATGGCCTGGAACTCGGCGAGTTGGAAGAACAACTCGGCGAGTAGGTTGAAGATAGCCTTGGACTCGGCGAGTCTGTTCTTGGACTCGGCGAGTCTGTTCTTGGACTCGGCGAGTCTTGTCGAAGAGTCCCAATATTTCCTGGTTGAGTAGAGAATCGGTGAGTCAAGGGATGACTAGGTGAGTTGGGTGCAAGTGGACTCAGAGTTGTTGGACTCGACGAGTCTTGGGGTGACTCGGCGAGTTGGGTCACTGATGGAGGGAAGTTCTAAGCATAGGGACTCGGCGAGTCATCGGGTTGACTCGGCGAGTAGGGTCAGTCAGGGGTTGACTTTGACTTTGTCCAAGGTTGACCAGTTGTCTTCCAGGGGTATTTTGGTAATTAAGGGTATTTATTGAATTGAATGTTTCGGTGTTCAGTGGAGGAGTTCGTGTCAGGGTTGGAGCAGCGGGATCTTATCCTTTCAGCCGACAGTTTCGAGGTGAGTTATCCTCACTATATCAACAGGGTCTAAGGCACCAAGGCCGGCCCTTATCGGATTGAGATCCGGGTAGTTGTTATTATTTTGTTGTTGTGATATGCTTGCATCCTGAGAGTTAGGACGGTATATGTTACAGACATGATTGAGATCGGTATCCTGAGAGATAGGGAGATGCTATGCTAATGACCTGTTAGGTCGGTATCCTGCTTAGAGTATGTTATGCTATGTGATCTGCTAGATCGGCTTGTTTGAATGTGAACTGTTATATGATTATATGTTTATGTGTACATGGTTGCTTGGACTGGAGATGGGTTGAGGCGGTCCTGCTTTGTGCTGTAGGCCAAGATACTCAGGGCGGACCGGTTGTTCCGAAGGCCCAGCGAGCGGTCCGGATATGCTGTAGGCCCCACGCGGGCGGACCAGACGTGTCGAGGATCGGAAAGTGAACCAGGCCGAATGAAGGCCCGATGCGGGCTGACCAGTCATACTGTAGACTCAGAGAGTGGACCAGGTGAGTTGTAGGCCCAGTGCGGGCAGACCAACCACACTGTAGACTCGAAGGACATGACCAGACTCGGAGGATGGATCCGGTAGACTGAAGGCCCGATACGGCGGACCAGTCACACAGTGGACCTGATATGCATGGTTGTTCTACGTTCTGTTATGTTATGTATGTTTTATATGTTTGGGACCGGAAGGTCTTAGCCTGGAAGGGCGTATGTGTGGTTGGTATCTTGGGGGCATCTCACTAAGCTTTCGGGCTTACAGTTGTGGTTTAATGTTTTTCAGGTTCTTCAGGAGACTGTGGCAAGGCGAAGGCGTGATCGTACCACTCCTCATGATTTTGTAGCAATGTGATTCTGGGAATAATCTAAATGATTTGTATTGAAAACCTTTTTGTAAAAAATTTAATGAAATCAGGATGTTTTTGAAAAATTTAAATTGGTTGTATTTTTTGGTCGTTACAAGTTGGTATCAGAGCCTTGGTTTGAGTGAATTGGAGGAACACTTGTGTGACTCCAGTCTCAAATTGAGGAGGGTTTTCAAAAGAGAATTTAAAATGGTTTTCAAAATAAGTAAAGGAGGATGCGGAGGTACGATCAGCCGGAGCCAGTAAGTAACCCCAAAATACCATACATGATATTGTTTTTCTTGAGCTTTGATAGAATAGCATGCTAGAGTTAGGCTAGCGATCTTCAGGATTTCTCGATGTGTTGCCTGATTTATGATGCCTGCTAGCCTAGGATTTTCTTGTGAGAGATTTCTAGTGTTCCTCTAGTTGTGAGGATAGAGCGTTGTTATGTATGTCGCTAGGGTGTTGTGGAAGTACTTCATACAAATATGGGTAGGTGTGGAAGGTAGTATGGGCCCGTACTACTGAAAGCACGGATCCATACGCGTATCAGGGAAACCATGACCTCTAGGGTTGGGATGAGAGCTGGTTCCCGGGATAGTGGGAAATGTCTGAGCTTTTGGTGTTTTATTTTCAGTATGGAGATTTCAGGGCACGCTGGGAGTGGATCCGGGTCAGGATCAAGAGCAGGAGAGGGAGTTCCGGGTGGGTCTGTACAGCCCGAGGTTGTCAGTCAGATGAGTACGCACGAGTTGGATGCTAGGATTCGTGAGATCCTGCATGATGAGGTTGTTGCATTGTTTCGGGCTGAGCTGCCGGAGTTGTTTGGGTCGATCAAGACCGCCATGGTGGAGTATTTTGATGAGCGCTATGCAGCTCTCATGGAGACGGCTGCCGTGGCGGCTACAGAAGTTGTAGCAGTGGCAGGGGGAGGAGCTAGTAGAGGTTTTCAGTATTGGGACTTCGATAATACGAAGCCTCCCACTTTTGATGGAGTTTAGGACCCGATCGTTGCTATGAGATGGTTATCAGATGTGGAGGGATGTTTCTTCACGTGTTCATGCCCTACTGATCAGAGGGTGAGGTGCGCTCTGAACCTGTTAAGGCTCGGGGCAAAGGATTGGTGGAGATTGATCACGGGGTCGTACTCGGATGCGTAGAGGGCTGTGATTTCATGGGATCAGTTCAGAGAGATCTTCAGCACTCGTTATGTTCCGCATGTCGAGAGGGAGAGGTTGGCTCAGCAGTTCTTGGAGCTGAAACAGGATTCGGAGTCGGTGATGGAAATCACCAGGATGTTTACTGAGAGGGCGATGTTTTGCCCTGAGTTCACTTCGGAGCAGGCTTAGATGTCCCCGATATCTGAGTATGCTAAACAGAGACATCAGGTAGTGTGTGTCTGTGCAGAGGTGCGAGACCTTGCTGGAGTTGCAGGAGGCCGCCAGGCGGCGTGCGTTAGAGATTGAGTTGCAGATGCGTGAGCTGAGGCAAGCTCCGGTTCAGTCGCAGCCGGCGACGAAACGGTCTAAGACCGTTGATTCCAGGATGGGAGATCAGGGTAGCCACGTCTGTGGAAAGTGTGGAAGGGGTCATGCCGGAGTTTTTCGGTCCGGTGGAGTATGCCGCAAGTGCGGAAAGGAGGGACACTATGCGAGGGATTGTCGGCAGTCAGTGCCGGTTCGGGATTTGAGGATATGTTATCATTGTCATCAGGTTGGACATTTGAGGGTCAACTGTCCACAGCTTGCTGCAGGACCGGTGCGGGCTCCAGCACCGGCTACGTTGAGGATCACAGGTGGAAGTCGGGGTGGAGCGGAGCCCCCAAGGGCTTAGGGTCGTGCTTTTCGGTTTGGTGTTGCGGGTATGTTTCTTTCCTGTTGTCTTGATTATTTATGATTATTGTGGAGTATCGCTATCTGCTAGTCTAGTTGGATGGTTATGGAATTGCGTTTCAGGTTTTCGTGTGGTATCCGTTGTTCCTTGAGGGTTTGGCGAGTTGTGTTCGAGATTTCGTTTTGGTATCCTTTGTTCCCTGAAGGATCGATATGGTTATGGATTAGTGCTTCGAGCTATTGTAGATTATCTCTGTGAGGATTAGTGGCGGATGCGGCGTTGGTTTGAATGTCAGGTAGCCTCTGCAGTCTGAGGGATGGATATTTGAAGATTGGGTTCCTTTCGAGCGGGTTGTTCAGTGTGGAAACATGATTTTTATGGAAGTTGTTAGCACCGGGGAGAAACATTGTGCGTGTAAGTGTTGGCTTTCTGCAAGGTTGCTTTGAGAGATCGGTGATGGCGACCGGTGGCTATTGTCAGTGTCTTAAGTGGGGGAGAATTGGAAATTCTCCGGATGGTCGTTAGGCTCGAGAGGTTGGTTAGCTGCTTGGGAATTCAACGGTATTTCTATCAGCCAAGGGCAGGCTCGTATAAGTGAGTAATAGGCATGCGTGGCGGAATACAGACCTAGGGCATTTGATTGTGGAAGGCCTGGGAGCAGGCCGGGATCGAGTATGTATGATGGAGATAGTGTTCGGAACCCCTAGAGGGATAGAATGATATGCATGGGAGGATTTCCCGAAGAGATAGCTCGGAATGATGAATGATTGTTGAGCGGTCCGGATAGACTGAAGGCCGGTAGGCGTACCAGTCAGGCCGAAGGCTCGGAGGACGGTTCAGTCAGATTGGCTGAAGGTTCTGAGAGTGGTCCAGATTGGCTGAAGGCCTGGGGAGGCGGTCCAGTCATGCTGAAGACTCTGCGAGTATTGTTGGATCGGTTCGAGGACATGTATTGCGTATGTTGCAGTGTGATTACATTGGGAGGTCTGGCCCCGGGTAGCGATCTTGAGCAGTGAAGGTAGTGCATGGGCTTGAGAGTCCCTGCGATGAGAGTCGGATTAGTGGTAATGTATGGATGCCGGGTACGCTTTAAAGAGGTAGTGTAGCGTGGGGTGAGCCCCATAGTACCTGTCATGGTGACAGGGCGGACGAGTGGTTTCCTCGGTAAGGAAAGAGGGAGGAATGAAATTCCAAAAGGGAGTGCGAATTCACGGAAGTGTAGAGTTATGATTGGAGTGGTCCGTCGATGGTTTTTGAGTAGCGTGTTTGCGGCAGTAGAATAAAAGCTCATTCGACTTGAGATGTCTGCTCAGGGCGCGGAGGGAATTCCGCAGGCGTAGAGCCAGGGAGAGGGGTTCGGAAGGGATGCAGGGAGAGAGTCTTGGACTCTCAGTGAGATTCTGATCAGGGTTTTGGGTATGTATTAGCGGTTCATCCTGGAAGGATGTTTGGAGGATATCATCAGTGTATCGAGTTTTCCAAACCTGAGGGTGCCAGAGCTAGATCAGCACGTGTGAGTGATTGCGAGAGGAGAACTCGGGGGAGTTGCTCCGGAAATTGAAGAATGGGTCTTTCTGTTGTCATGGGATGGATAAAGTGGGATTCAGATCCGGGATCCGATAGTTCATGGTTTCTAGCCATATGATTCAAGTGAAAAATGAGAATTGGAGCAGTAAGGCATCATGGGTAATTCTCGTTTGTTGAGTGCGGTTATCGGATGGTACAGCTGGTGCCCGGGTTGAGTAGGTGGTTGGGACACCGTATGAAAGGAGAAAGCGAGCTTCTGGTTTCTATGGTTGTGCCTTGAGGAACCTGGTCCGGTTAAAGCCAGGTGGTGCGTCGTGGGAGTATTTTGGTGTTGAGTTGTCGTAAGCTTCGAGGGCAAAGCCTAAGTTAAGTGGGGGAGAATTGTAACATCCCGGAATCGCAAGAGTAAAGTTGAAGGGTTAAAAGTGTAAGTTTTAGAGGGCAACTCGGCGAGTCACATGGATGGACTCGGCGAGTCAGGTCGCGACTTTGGTCGCGTGTCAAATGGCCTACTCGGCGAGTCCAAAGATGGACTCGGCGAGTAGGTGTTGGGCGAAGAAAACCCTAAATCCGGGGAATGAGCCCTATATAAAGATCATTATGTTTCCTCCACAGCCTCCTTGATCCCCCTTGAGTCCCAGAAACCCTAATTGCGTGGAGGAACCCCCATTGTTAAGCAATTGGAGCTTGGAGAGGTGGTTGTTGAAGAAATCTTGAAGGAGAAGAGGCTTGGATCAAAGGGCTTTGCTTGGATTCGAGTTTCATTGCTGTTGAGGCATTCTTTGGAGGTAATACTTTCGTTCTTGGGCTGTGTTTTCCTAGATTCTCATTTTGGGGTTGTGTGGGAAGCTTAGTTGTGTGATATCTTGAGTTTGAAGGATGGATCTGAGGTTGCTACCTCAGATCTGGAGTGGAGAAGATCTTAAGAGCATTAAAGCCCCTATTCTTGTGTTGTTAATGGAGCTATCATGTCCCAAACCTTGGTTCTAAGGTGAATAAGGCCTAGATCTCTTTAGATTCACGTAAAGTTTGCCACTTTACGTGATGGATGGATTGTAGGAGGTTGGATCTATGTTTTGGATCAAGTGCATGGCCTGGAGTGCTTCTGAATTGATTTAGATCGGGTTGACTCGGCGAGTCACATGGGTGGACTCGACGAGTTGCTTGCAGATGGCCTGGAACTCGGCGAGTTGGAAGAACAACTCGGCGAGTAGGTTGAAGATAGCCTTGGACTCGGCGAGTCTGTTCTTGGACTCGGCGAGTCTTGTCGAAGAGTCCCAATATTTCTTGGTTGAGTCGAGAATCGGTGAGTTAAGGGATGACTAGGTGAGTTGGGTGCAAGTGGACTCAGTGTTGTTGGACTCGGCGAGTCTTGGGGTGACTCGGCGAGTTGGGTCACTGATGGAGGGAAGTTCTGAGCATAGGGACTCGGCGAGTCATCGGGTTGACTCGGCGAGTAGGGTCACTCAGGGGTTGACTTTGACTTTGTCCAAGGTTGACCAGTTGTCTTCCAGGGGTATTTTGGTAATTAAGGGTATTTATTGAATTGAATGTTTCGGTGTTCAGTGGAGGATTTCGTGTCAGGGTTGGAGCAGCGGGATCTTATCCTTTCAGCCGGCAGTTTCGAGGTGAGTTATCCTCACTATATCAACAGGGTCTAAGGCACTAAGGCTGGCCCTTATCGGATTGAGATCCGGGTAGTTGTTATTATTTTTATTGTTGTGATATGCTTGCATCCTGAGAGTTAGGACGGTATATGTTACAGACATGATTGAGATCGGTATCCTGAGAGATAGGGAGATGCTATGCTAATGACCTGTTAGGTCGGTATCCTGCTTAGAGTATGTTATGCTATGTGATCTGCTAGATCGGCTTTTTTGAATGTGAACTGTTATATGATTATATGTTTATGTGTACATGGTTGCTTGGACTGGAGATGGGTTGAGGCGGTCCTGCTTTGTGCTGTAGGCCAAGATACTCAGGGCGGACCGGTTGTTCTGAAGGCCCAACGAGCAGTTTGGATATGCTGTAGGCCCCACGCGAGCAGACCAGACGTGCCGAGGCTCGGAGAGTGGACCAGGCCGATTGAAGGCCCGATGCGGGCGGACCAGTCATACTGTAGACTCAGAGAGTGGACCAGGTGAGTTCTAGGCCCAGTGCGGGCGGACCAACCACACTGTAGACTCGAAGGACATGACCAGACTCGGAGGATGGATCCGGTGGACTGAAGGCCCGATACGGCGGACCAGTCACACAGTGGACCCGATATGCATGGCTTTTCTACGTTCTGTTATGTTATGTATGTTTTATATGTTTGGGACCAGAAGGTCTTAGCCTGGAAGGGCGTATGTGTGGTTGGTATCTTGGGGGTATCTCACTAAGCTTTCGGGCTTACAGTTGTGGTTTAATGTTTTTCAGGTTCTTCAGGAGACTATGGCAAGGCGAAGGCGTGATCGTACCGCTCCTCATGATTTTGTAGCAATGTGATTCTGGGAATACTCTAAATGATTTGTATTGAAAACCTTTTTGTAAACAATTTAATGAAATCAGGATGTTTTTGAAAAATTTAAATTGGTTGTATTTTTCGGTCGTTACAAGGTGTCTAAGCCCATAACTATAATTGGTATGTACTTGACCCGATAATAGCATGGTCCATTTGGGTTGTAACACTTTGGAACAATTTTATAGGATTGATACTTGAAGAAGAGGTTATTGTGATTTATTAATATATTATAAGTATAATATATTAATTGAGAAATCACATTATTTAATTAGTATTGATCAAGAATCAATTTGGTATTAATTTAGTGATCAAAAGAAACTAATTAAAGTTACGGAGACTGATTAAGTAAATTAGTAATTCTTGTAGTTAGACTCATGACCCATGTTGATTAGAGTTGGACTAAACCTATATGCAAGTCCATTAAGATTTTGCCCAAAGGGCCTATGAAATATGAAGGGTCATCATGGGTTAGGGTTTGCATGGATGTAAACCTAGACTATATAAGAAACTCCTAACACCTAAAATCGGTTACCCCATGCACATTAAGAGTTGCTAGCCGATTTTGAGCTCCCAAGCCTCTCTCTCAAGTCCATTCTCTTATTCTTGGTTTGTTATAAGACATTTGAGGCATCACACTTGAGGTTCTAGGCTCCTAAAGGTCAAAGACAAGAAAGCTACTACCCAAGGTACTCTTCTAATTGTTTTTTTTATGATTTAAATGTTACCTTGCATGCTAGTTAGGCTTTATGCTTTGGAAAAAAAAAATGTTGCATGTATAATTAGAGAAAACTTAGATCCAAAGAATTAGGGTTGTTTGTGCACCATAGGAACGTTAGAGTACATAAAACCCATCAGGAACCTCCCATTGCATTACGACCTTGACCTTGGCCAGATCGACTAGAATTCCCTTTTGGTTGACAAGGTGCCCAGAAACTGCACCTCGCGCAACTAGAACTCGCACTTGGAGAATTTTGCGAAAAATCTCTCCCTCCTCAATGTATCTAACACTTCCCTCAAGTGCTCCTCATGCTGCTCCTGAGTCTTGGAATAGACCAAAATATCATCAATAAATACTATCATAGACGGATCCATCATCGGTCTACACACACGGTTCATGAGATCCATGAACGCAGATGGAGCACTGGTGAGCCCAAAGGGCATCACCACAAACTCATAATGACCAATCGAGTTCGAAAAGTTGTCTTCTGCGCATCCTAATCCCTGAACCGCATCTGATGGTAACCTGATTGCAAAGCAATCTTGGAGAACCAAGATGCACCCTGAAGTTGGTCGAAAAGATCATCAATCCTCGGGAGGGGATAACGGTTCTTTACCGTTCCCTTATTCAACTCCCGATAGTCAATACACATACGATGAGACCCATCCTTCTTCTTCTTTACAAAATGAATCGTTGCTCCTCAAGGCGAACTGCTCGGTCTAATAAATCCCTTGTCTAACAGCTCCTGCAGCTGTGTAGATAAGTCTTTCATCTCGGGAGGAGCCAACCGAGACGGTGCTTTGGCTATCAGAGTCGCACCTGGAACCAGATCAATCCTGAACTCCACCTGCCTCTCCGGAGGTACCCCAGGAAAATCCTCCGGAAACACATTTGAATACTCCCTCATAATCGACACATCATCCACGGTCGCCTTACCCTTATCTCGGGTATCCATGACATAGGCGATGAAACCGGAGCAACCCTGATGAAGATAGTGTCTGGCCCTCGCTGCAGAACACATAATCGACTTATGTTGCGATCTCTAACCATGAATCACCAACTCTCCCCCACTTGGGGTTCGAACCCAAAATAACTGTTGCTTATAGTCGATCACTGCCCCATTAGGGCTCAACCAATCCATGCGCACAATAACCTTGTTCCCACGTAGAGGGATGGGAACCAAATCAACCGGATACTGATCACTGAATAGCTGAAGGGTACAACCCCTATGAACCCTTGCAACCCGAACCGTCCTATCATCAGCAATCTCAACATCAAGAGGACAAATCCAGCTCCCCTGGAGCTCCAAAAAATCTCTTGCTAAGCACAAGCGATACAAAGGATCAGGTAGCCCTCGAATCGAAAAACACTAGACCAGAAATACCGTTCACGAGGAACGATCCTAAAAATAAAACACATAAACATAAGCAAGCAATTGAATATAAATAAAGAGATAAAGAGAAGATACATACCCGTCAAAACATTGGGAGCTACACACGCCTCCTCCGCTGTCAGCTGGAAAGCCCTGCTCTTTGCTGCAGGTGCATCTGCCCGGCCTTGCATGCCATCGGTAATCCGAAGAATCGCATGAATGAGTGCTGACACCGATCCTGCTGAATTCAAACTCGAACAATGGGCCTTCTTGTGGCCCCTCTGATTGCAATGAAAGCAAATCAGGTCAGATCCCTGGTTGGTGGTAACAATACAATCCCTGTTATAATGACCCGTTCGGCCACATTTGAAGCAACCAGAACCACCACCACCGCCACTCCTACAAGGTCCCTTGTGCGTCCTGCTACACTTGCCACAACGGCTATGACTTTGATGGCCCCTCGATCTGGAATCTAATACCTTGGGCCTCTTGCTCGAACCCCCTGATGTCTGAAACTCATCTGGCTTCCTCTTCCTCTCCATCTCCCTAACTCGAGCTATCATATCCTACAGCGTCTTGCAACTAGATCGGCTCATAAACTGCTGAATGTTGCCCCTCAACATCTTATGATATCGGGCCTTCTTCATCTGCTCGTCCGGCACATACTGCGAAACCAGAAGTGCCCTCTCCTTGAAATCCCACATCAACTGCTGCACCTCGATTACCAGTGAAAACTCAGTTCGGAACCAAGTCGAGAAATCATCTTATGTCATCACATCAACTGCATCATCAGATAATGCATGCCCTACCTCCTCCCACCAGTCTAGTTCCCTGTCCATCAAAAGGCTGGAAGCTAATCTGACATTGTCCCCTTCAGGACAACGATTGGTGCGGAAAGCGTTAGAAAAATCTGCTAACAACCACCTACTTGCAATGGGGTCCTTAACCCCATGATAATCTGGAGCTCTACAAGCCCGGAACTCCTGTAATGTCAAATATTGAGCTCTTGCTAGTGCCATCATCTCAGAACAAAACAAGATCAATCGCTCATCCAAGACCTCCAAGATACCCTCCTTGACCGAGCCAAAGATCACAAGATTCTGATCAAGAATGAATGCTATGAGTAATCATAGATGAGAGGAACTCCATAGTCCGATTATCGAGCTGCCCAACTCTAGATCCTGAGCCTGAACCCTCACCGGCACCAAAACTGCTAACAGGTATGCCCCACAATACCACCATACTGAAAATTGACCATATAAACCATCATAACACACACATCGATATATATATATATATATATATATATATATATATATATATATATATGTATATATATATATATGTATATATATGAGAATCACACACTCCTCAAGCTCCCTAGTCTCATCGCAGCTTTCCTTGAATTGAATACAAATCCTCTACTTCCAGTAGTACGAGCCTATACTACATTCCACATCTATTCGTACTTCCCTCAAGAATTACTTTGATTCAACCAAGTTACTCTATTTCCATACAACCTTCCCCCACAGATAAGGCTCCCAGCACTAGATCTCATCCTAGGTTTTTCTAGGGCAAACTCCACACTACTCTCTGGTATCAGGTGCAGAAGGAAGTCCTGCTAACTTCCTCTAACTAGCTGACGAATACCATTACATATCACTAAATATAGATTATTCTTCAAATAAGAGGTCTCACACTACAACAGCTGGACTCAAACAAGAGTTGCGCAATAGAGTTAAAACCTAACCCTCTAAAAATATTTAGTTCCCATAATATGTAACTTACATATTTGTTTACTATTTAGATGAAGCTAGTTAGATCTCCTAAATACACAAGGCAAGCAACATTTGAGCATCGAGTAATCAGAACCAAACATACCGTAATCAAACCATCTTATCACTGACTGATCAGTACTAGCATGCAAGTCTACAAGCTCATACAACAGGCATACAAATGCATCTCTCCTAGCATTCTATCATGCAAAAACTGAGCATATCTTTAGCCCTACCTAGCACGTGGTTCATAGATTCACAGATCAAAGAATATCAAATAACATGTGTGGGTAATTTGGGAAAACTTACTTGAGCTTGACTGAATGCATGCACGACACCCTTTTTTATTTTAGAAAACCCTTTTCTTAAAATATTTTTCTTTCGAAAAAACTTTACCAAATCCTCAGTTTGAGTTCAAACACACCCGAGAGTATGCTCAAATCTCTCAAACCAAGGCTCTGATACCAACTTGTAACATCCCGAAAACATGATACAAAAATTTCATTTTTAATTTAAGTAATATAGTATTCCAACATTATCCCTACATACCAAAAAAACAAGTGTATCAAATATCATAAAATCAAAGTGAAATATCAAGTTGTGGTGTGTGCAATGCAGTCATCCCGAGCTCTTCCCCTTGCAACTGGAAGTACCTGAAACATAAATTGAAAACCATAAGCACAAAGCTTATTGAGTTCCCCAAAGTACCCCATACCATACATAATAAATCACATACTAGCCCCCGTCCAACATCGGGCCCTGTTCGGCATCGAGCCTCGCTTCGTTTACAGATCTGTTATTCAAAGGCCTCGCTTGTCACTGGGCCTCGCCCACTACACACATACAATATATATCATATATTCATGCTAACTTATATAATGATCATAAACACTAGCATATATTCCAGTCATTGGGCCTCGCCCGACATTGAGCCCTGCCCAATATACATAACAACACATAACACATGCAAGGGTCACGTAGACTCCTATCAACCTAGCATAATCAATAAGGTCCGACATTGGTGCCTTAGACCCAGTAAATACATTGAGGAAACTCACCTCGAATTCTGAATCTCACTGAAAGAAATCCCAAGATGCTGTCCTGACGACTCCCCGAGCTATCAGTACAAATTAACACTTGGGTTCTAATCTATAGCCAATAATCCTTACTTAGGGTAAAATGACCATTATACCCCTGGCCTAGCTTGATCCAAATATAAGGCCCAAATCCACAATCTAAAAGGCCCCAAATGAAAAGGTCATCTAAGGCCCACTTATGACCCAATTTTCCATATTAGGCCCAAACCCCTCCTTTGGACCTTACCCTAAAGCCCAATAATTTTTGTTAGTCCAAAAGCTTGATTTAAAATGGCCCAATAAGGCCCAAAGCAACAAGGTCCAAAGAAATGGCTCAACCAAGGCCCAAAAGAAGCGAAGAACACCAAGATCCTAGATCTAAGCTTCAAAAATGACAACTTTATAAATCTAGGACCAAAAGAACACCAAGAGTGGCAACTCTAAGCTTCAGAAATGATATAAAACCACAAAATCTCATCTATGTTAGCAGAAGGGTCCAAAAATCAAACCAAAAGAGATCTAAGCTTCTTAAGAGCAAGGTTAAATCTTTATACCTCAAACAAGCCAAAAATAGAGCAGCTGATCCGGATCTACAAGCTCCCACTCTTCCAATGAAGCTTCAAGATGACCCCTTTCCTCCAAAACACCAAAAAACACCAAAAAGACCTTCTAATATCAAGAACACACAACTATGGAGTTAGGGTTTCAAGTATAGGGCTAGGAGGACAAGGAGGCTGAGTAAATGAGGGTTTCATGTCCATAAGGATGATTATATAGTGGCCAACCCTGAAAATTAGGGTTTTCAAAATTCATTACGTACAACCCCAGATCCCCGATCAAGTCTTCACATGAGTATGCTAAGCGTACTACTTGTTACACCCTGCGTACCCGCTTTACAGCTTGTATGCTAAGTGTACCTTATGGTACTCCCCGTGTACAACTCAAGAACTAAATTGGACAATTTAAATAATACAAGGGAAAAAGATAAACTTATCGAGATTCAAGTGTTACAGGTGTTAATGAAAGTGTTGTTTGCATTGGTGAAATTGATAAACTATCATTGAATGTTGGTTTGTCTGATAATGAATTAGATAAATCGTGTTTGAGGCATTGTCAACATAGCCATATTAATAAGAAGCGCATTGCCAATCTCCAATCAGATGGGATCTTGAAATTGTTTGACCTCAAGTCAGATGATGTATGTGAATCTTGCTTACTTGGCAAGATGACAAAGGCGCCATTCACATGCCACTGTGAAAGAGGCAAGGATTTGTTAGATCTCATCAATACAGATGTTTGTGGGACATTCAAATCTGCCACAAGACATGGAGAAAGATACATCGTGACTTTCATTGACGATTTTAGCAGATATGGATATATCTATCTATTCAAGCATAACTCAGAAACCTTTGAGGTGTTCAAAGAGTTTCAAAACAAAGTAGAGAACTAATTAGGCGAAAAGATCAAGATGATCCGATCCAATAGAGGTGGAGAACATTTAGGTCTTGAATTATATGATCATCTTAATAATTGGGCAATAGTTTCACAATTGTCTCTTCCCAGAACACCATAGTTGAATGGTGTGGCTGAGAGAAGAAATCAAACACTATTAGATATGTTTCGATCTATGATGAGTTGAGCTACACTTCCAATATCTTTTTGGGGGTATTCCTTAGATATAGACGCCCACATTCTAAACCCCGTACCTACTAAGAAGGTTGATAAAACAACCTATGAGATGTCGAGTGGGAAACGTCCTTCACTAGTACACATAAAAGTTTAGGGTTATGAGGATTGTGTTCGTCGTGAGGAAAATGATCAGCTCAAACCCAAATCAGAGAAGTGTTACTTCATTGGTTATCCATAAAATTCTTTTGGATACTTGTTCTACAAACCTTCTGGGAGCAATGTGTTTGTTTCTCGGAGGGGATTCTTCCCTAAGAGGGATCTCATTTCCAAAGAGGACAATAGGAGCCATATTGACCTAGAAGAGCTTCAGGAGTCAAGTGAAGAAGAACCTTTAGTAGACACTAGCACTCAACCTGAGGTGAAATAACCTATTGAGGAAACTCAACCTGAGGCAGAGCAATGTGTTGAACAAAATGATATATCTTCACCTCCCCTTCGTAGATCCAATAGAGATCATCTTCCTCCCAAGTTCTATGGTTTCCCTATGAGCATAGAAGGAAATGTATTGATCAGTGATCGTACATTGGTTAATATGGATGAGCCATCCAACTATAAGGAAGAGATTATAGGCTCTGAGGCTTCAAAGTGGAATTAAATCATCGAGAGCGAGATTTAGTCCATGTAGGACAACCAAGTTTGGAATTTGGTTGATCCTACACCTGACATTAAAATTGTTGGGTGCAAATGGATTTTCAAGAATAAGACCAACATGTATAGGAATATGCACATGTTCAAGGCTAGGTTGGTTGCAAAGGGTTATCCTCAAATTCAAGGGATTGATTATGAGGAAACATTTTCACCAATATCCAAGATCAAGTCTGTTAGGATATTACATTCCATAATAGCCTTTCATGATTATGAAGTATGGAAAATGGATGTGAAAACCGCTTTCCTTAACGGACTGACTTGACTACTGTTACCAAAGTTTGTTAATCGTTTATAGTTTCTTCCACATTCATTATAATATTGGCAACAGTTTTCAGTGGCAAATATAAGTTGTGTGAAAAACAAAATTATCAACATCTTGCTTGAAACCTAATACAAGAAATTTGTTTTAACTTCAAACTTGAAAACTCTTTTAGTTGCGGGATTGGACATAACATCTGCAATGTTAACATGGGCTTTATGTTTGTTGCTCAACAACCCAAGAGTATTAAAAATTGCCCAATATGAATTGGATGAGCATGTTGGAAGGAAGAGAGAAGTAGAGGAGTCGCACTTGAAGAACCTTGTTTACCTTAACACAATCGTTAAAGAAACACTACGTTTATACCTGCCTGGACCTCTAACCCTTCATCATGAGTCGATGGAGGATTGCATTATTGGTGGCTACAAAATCCCTAAAGGCACACGTTTATTGACTAATCTTTGGAAAATTCAACATGATCCTACTAAATGGCCAGATCCTGAAGAATTTCAGCCAGAAAGATTCTTGACAAGTCATAAACATGTTGATGTCAGGGGAAACACTTATGAATTGTTTCCTTTCGGTAGTGGTAGAAGAGTATGCCCTGCTATTCCGTTTGCTCTTCGGTCCTTGCATATAACTTTAGCTACTTTAATACAACAATTTGTTCTTAAAAAGCAATCGAACGAACCCGTTGATATGAGCAAAAGCACGGGAGTGACTATCAGCAAAACAATCCCACTTGAGGTCCTTCTTGCCCCCTGTTTATCCCTTGATATTTACCTTGTTGTTGCATGATATGTCATCTTCAAAGCAACTACAAGCTCCAATGCCACCTCACTATAAGCCCGCACCCCTGACCCATTGAAGATTGATTGGAAGATAATCATAAAATCTCTGGATTCCACTCCTGACTGGCCTTTTCAACAACTTGTTTAGTCATACTAACTTTGTTTTTTTATCTTCCATATTTTATGTATAGTTTCTACTTACTATTGTTTGTAATCTCTATCTCTCTATATAGAGCCCTCGTTGGTTTCTAATTCAATCATCAATAATAAATGATCCTTAGCATGAAAATATTATTTCCATTTTTACTTAGTACAGTTGTTTAAATGAATTTTGTTCAAGTAAAATGTGTGTAAACATGACAAGAATTCGAGTAACTAAGAATAATAGCAGTTTAAAAATAGAATTAAGATATCAAACGTAAACATTCACCAACAAGAATAACGATGTGGTAAATAAAAGAGATACGAAGACTTACGTTGAAACCAAAAAAAGGAAAACTCAAATAATCAACTTACTATAGTTTGAAGTGTTTATAGGGTTGAGAAAAAATTTCAACGACCTTTTAATGGTGATTGAAATATGAGGGTAAAACCCTTTTTATTGCTATTGTGGTAGGGTACACTCGCCAAAATCAATGAAATAACACTAGATATTGGCTAATTGAGAATCATGTAACTTTTATATTATATATATATATATATATATATATATATATATATATATATATATATATATATATATATATATATATATATATATTAAAAGAGAAACCTGATAGCATCACCTTCAACAATCAGGGTTATTCATTGTGTTTCCTTGATTAATTTCAACCCTTGAATCCTTTTGATGATGTCATCCTAAAATAAAATTAAATTAAATTAATATTGACTAACTGATTTGATGTTAACATCATTTATAAAATAAATATATTCAACTCATTTAAACCTCATCATAATTTTTGACAATAAATTTCGTTCAATCCTAATTAAATCATGTTCTTAGCTGGCTCCTTTCGTATGTTCTTTCAATTCACATCTATTATATGAAACGTATCTACAATATTACGGGATATCGTCGCTTAATTTCAAAGAATCACATAATTCTAAATTTGATATCCTTTCCGTAATCATTGTTGAAAGTTATGTATAAATCATGTGATGTTGTTCGTACATTATGTTTTCTTCACACCCTTTGCAACATCATGTTCGAAAAACATAACCCTTTGCAACATCACGTTCGCTATCCAGGTTCCTTCTTTAATATGATGTTCTTAATTTTTATTAATTGTATTCAATTTTTTTTCATTCACATCAGTGTTGTATTAGACTGTGATCTTTGAATGCATGAATAATATTGATTATAAATGTTAGTATTAGTTTTTGAATATTTTATTGTTGTCTTTTTAACCTTGCATTTTATGTTGTACTTTACATGTTTGATATTAAGAAAAGCACAATGACTTTTGATTAACTATATGTATGTTTGTCTTACGTAATTAAATTTTTATGAGATTGTTTGGATTGCATGCTAGTTGATGATTGAAAACTACCATTTACCCTTCAGTTTTTTTAATTATCAATATTATGTTTCTATTAATTTGACATATTTTCCGATAATTCTTGGTTTTTAACATATTTAGTCAATAGCAATGTACTTTGACTTTATCTATAATGTTTTGATTTGAAATTTCTAAATTTCTTTTGAGTTCTTGTAACTATGTTCAGTGGATACAAAGTGCATTGTAATTTATATTTTATTTTTAACATATTTAGTTAATAGCAATGTACGTACGTGGTTTTTTTTTTATTTAAAAAGCCAAAGCTCTTATTTCAACATCTTCCTCTAATTTGTCCCTGTCTTTGAAGGGTCATATCTCGGTCATGGGAAACCCTTTTTGGTTGATATCAGTGAAAAAAGCTTCATTTAAGTCCTCTACACTTCATTTGTTTTGACTAAAATCCATAAATTCCTCTAACTATGGTTAAAACGCCCATTTACCTAGACTAGTCCGGAATAAAATGTTATGCGAGACGGATTTGTAAAATTCTCCATAAATCAGATAAAATTCGTATAGAGGTGTGTGAATACTAGTTTAAAAGCTAAGACCTTAATCTATCTTCATGTTATATAGTTTTCAAAAATATGGAGGTTAATAGGGAAAACAGGTCCCGAACAGATCCTAAGTTTTACGTATAAATATGCAATTGACAATATGACATCCTACTTTCAATTTTCCTTCAAAGTGAATTGACCATTGTGCCCTTATTTGTTTCAAAAATTTTGAGCTTTATAAATGTGTTCAGTGAATACAAAGTGCATTGTATTTTCTATTTTGTTTTTAACAGACATTGTAGCACTTGAGTCGCCAAGTATTAATTTAACCTATTATCTAGTTTAATTAGACTAAAAGGTGGTGAAAGGATTCGTGAGTACGCTAGGTGTACATTAGGTACACACAACATACTGCTTTCATGCACATCATCGAGGTGATCCCGGTGTACGTTGGGCATACTTAAGCCAGGGGCAAACCGTAATTTTTAAGGTTTGCACCTTTTTTAAGGTCCTTAAGTTCTTCAGGTGCTTCACCCTTTCAGCCTCCATTTCGTTTTAGTACTAATCTCGAAACCCTAGCTATCTTGAGTGAATTTTTGAGATTACATAGAGTGTTTGGATGTTCTTTGGTGGTTTTGAAGAAGAAGGAAGTTTTAGAAGAAGCGAAGGATAAGAAGGAGCTTGTAGATTTAGTGTTTGTGCATCATTTATAGCCTATTGAAGGTGTTTGAAACTTGTTCATTCTAAACTTAGATCTAGACTTAGGGAAGCTTTTAGCATCTTTTAGTCCCATAACTTGGTCTTTTGGAGTATGGGCTACTCCAGGCCATTTGAGTTGTCGTTTTGGACTGTTGGGAGTGCATTGAGTCATAAAAATCGTATCTTGGTGGTTGAGACTTAATCATGCATGTGTTAGTGACCACTTAAGTCAGTTAGAGGGCTTAATTCATTGTTTGAGTCCCATTACGACATTCAGGTGCATAAAGTAAGCAACTTTATAGCTTAAGACACTATTATGAGCGTGAAATTATGTTTTAGACGTTAGAGCTTAATGGATTAAGATTTGGGTGCAAGGTTGGGCTGACTAGCCAGTATGTCGGGCGTACTCTAGAGTATGATACGCGTACTGGGCCAGTGCCCGGATTCTGGATAATCATCATAGTACATTAGGCGTACGAGCCATGTGCGTTGTGCGGACATAGTCTATGGACCTACACAATTTTTGGGCTTGAGTATTATTGGGCTTTTGACTTTTTTATGTTTGGGCCTTAAACCCACCTATTGTAGCAAGACATTTGAGGGCTTTAGGCCATGTTGGGTACTCTTAGGCCATATTGTGCCTTAAAGGCCTTGTATTTGGGCTTAGATGCCTGTTTAGACTTGTGTGGATTTGGGCCTTGGTGGGAGGGAGGCCTAATGAGGCAAGGTGAAGAAACCCTTTTTGCCTAAAAGTCAATAATGAGGGTTGGTCTTTCGAGTTAGAATATTGGTGTAATTTCTAATTAGTTTTTTTATGCTTGGGCCTTAGGGAGAGGATTTTGGAGCCATCTGTTGAGTGTGATTTGATACCTTCAGTCTGAGGTGAGTTTCCTTCACTGTATCTGTGGGTCGAAAGCACCAATGATGGCCCACTTGTTTATGTTGTAGTATGATGGTTGACTTCGTGACAACTATCAGTTATGCGTATGTTTGCTTGATGATTATGTGATTATTTGTTATAATATTGTATGGTAGTGGTATGGGGTGAAATAGACCCAGTATCCGCTTGAAATAGACCAAAGGGGATTGCAAGCACCTATATATGCTTGTTAGTATCCGGTTGAAATGGATAGAAGGGGGTTGCAAGCACCTATATATGCTTAACAATATCCGATTGAAATAGACCGAAGGGGATTTCATGCACCTAGATATGTTTAACTGTATGTTTGGATGGTATGGCGTATTTTTTTAGGGGGGGGGGGACTCACTAAGCTCCATGCTTACAATTTTGAATTTATGTTTCAGATACTTCCAGTTTGAAGGGGAAGGGTCTGGCCTGATCACACCGCATCACCCTATGGTTTCCACATTTTGAGATTTTGGTAGTTTGTACTCTGATAACATGTTGTTATGATACACTTTTTACAAATTTGATATTAGTATTGTATGATTTGAATGAATTTAAAAACAAAAATTTATCCGTATTTTTGGGTCGTTACAAGTTGGTATCAAAGCCTTGGTTTGAGGAATTCGAGCATACTCTCGGATGTGACTAGACTCAAATCGAGGGTTTGGTAGATTTTTCCATAAAAAGACACATTTTAATCTAAGGATTTTAATAGAAGAAAAGAGGTACGATGCGTGCAATCAGCTGAGCTCAAGTAAGCCTTCCCAAAATACCCATAAAAGTTATATGTTTTATGCTATGTATTGAGAATTAGATGTTAGATTAGGGGCTAGGGGCCTACTCAAAATTGTATGATAGAATGCTAGGAGAGATGCCTTTATGTTCCTATTTGTTGATCTTATATATTCGCATGCTAGTATCAGATCAGTTACTTTTTAGGATGGCTTGTATAGGGTATGTTTTGAGTTGAATTGCCTGATGCTTGAGTGTTGCATGCTTTGTGCTTTAAGAAATTCTATTGTTACTACATAATTATTGGATGAATGCGTTGGATTACATATTATTGTGATTGGATAATTTTAGAAGGATAGGTTTAACTCTATTGCGCAACTCTTGTTTGAGTCCAACCGTTACAGTGTGGGACTTGTCATTCGAAGAATTATCTAGTAGTTTGTAATTGTGTTCATGTAGTGGTTAGGTAGTATTAGTGGAGGGTGAGGAAGGGAGTCTTAGGAAGTCCCTGAGGGATGCTTTGGTGTGTAGGAATCCTTATAGTATGCGGAATGTACCAGTTGGGAAGAGTAACTATGAGGAGTCAGCGTAGTCCTTGAGGAGGGTATGAATAGGTGTGGACGGTAGTATGGGGCCCGTATTACTGAAAAGCACAAGATTTATACCCGATACCATGAAGACCACCATGAATCTAGGGACCTCGAGAGTGTGAACCTTCTTATGTGTTTTCTAATCGTTTATGTGGTTATGTTTCAGTATGGTGGCGACACGTCATGGAGCAGGGTTTCAGGATCTTGATCTAGTTTAGGCATAAGAACCGAACCGATTGATGAGAGGCTATGCGATTTCATTGTATCTGATGTTATAGGAAACATCCTTGATGCAACCCCGGTGATGTTCGGTCGATCAAGAAGGGTATCATCGAGCTGATGGTGGATCGCCTTTAGTTCTTCAGGGCCGATCTGGCTGCTAGCCAGTCTGGGGCCCATACTCTCTCCTTCAAGGATTTCAGGGGATGTGGGGCTCCATATTTCTTTAGGGTGAAGGACCCCATCCAAACAAGATGTTGGATATCTAAAATTGAGTGTGCTCAGATGAGGAGCTTTTGCCCCGAGGGGTCGAAGGTGAGGTTCATTATAGTATGTTTGAGGGGGCGAGCCCGAGATTGGTGTGAGGTGGTCAACTATACCTTGGAAGCCCTAGCCATTGAGGCCTTGACCTGGCCAGACTTTGTGATCAGGTTTCGATCAGAGTTTGCACCAACTATTGAGGTGCAATAGCTAGTTAGGGAGTTTCTTGACATGAGGCAGATGACTAAGACTATGGTGGAGATCACCACCAAGTTCAGGGAGAGGGCTTTGTTGGTACCCCAATATGCAACTGATGAGGAGATGAGGAAGACCATATACCATGATATGCTGAGATTTGACATCAAAGAGTTTGTTAGTTTTTCTGCCTGCCCGACTTTGGATGACATGGTATCTAGGGAGCAAGAACGAGAGATTGATTTAGAGCACATAGGGAAAAGGAAGGCAGAGCATGGGCAGACGATTGAGGTTTCGGGGAAGAAACCCCAAGGGGTTCGGCTCTAGGTTGAAGGGCCAGTAGGTCCGGAGCCACTATAGCAAATGTGGCAGGTCGCATGATGGGGTTTGCAGAGCGGGTGGTTCAGGCTGCTACAAGTATAGCAAGACAGGGCACTTTAGCAAAGAATGCACTGTTGTTATCACCACCACCACCCAAACATTAGATCTAATTTGCTTTCATTACAATCAGAGGGGCCACAAGAACACCAAATGCCCAATTTTAGCATCAGGAGGACAGTAGTTGCACCTGCTCCAGCAACCCAACGGATTACTGATGGCCACCAGGGCAAGGCAGATATGTATGTTGTGAGGAGCAGGGCTTTTCAACTGACTGCCGAGGAGGCGCGTTCTGCACCAGATATGGTGACAGGTATGTCTCTTTTCCTTAATTATTTATTTATGTTGATTTCTCTGCTTATATTTTTTTGTTTTTTTAGGATCGTTCCTTGTGAACGGTACCTCCGCTTTCATATTATTTGATCTAGGGCTACCCGATCTTTCATATCTATTATGCTCAGCAAGAGGTTTGTGGGAGCTCCGGGAGAGCTGGATTGTCCATTAGAGGTTGACATTATGGATGATCGATCGATACAGGCATCGAAGGTTCATCGGGATTGTGTTCTAGAGATGTTCAGTGAGCAGTATCTGATCGACTTCATTCCCATTCCTTTGCGTGGGAACAAGGTTATAGTAGGTGCGGATTGGCTGATGCCCAATGGGGCGGTGATTGATTGCAAGCATCAGATGGTGCATGTTCGGTCCCCAAGTGGGGGAGAGTTGGTGATCCATGGAGAGGGCACTCAATGCGGGACTGTCCTATGCACAACCGTTCTATCTTCATCATGGTTGTTTCGGTTTTGTCGCCGATGTTATGGATACTGTAACGCCCAATTTTCACGTCCAAAAATTTTGTTTTAGTTAATTAATTTAATTAAACATTCGTAGGAAAATATTGTCGAATCATAACATCTCATAAAACAATGTATAATATCGGAAAACCCAAATCGTAAAATACTGATAATTTCAGAGTACAATCCCAAGGAATCTCATAGTGCGGAATCTTAGGTGTGTGTACGATATGCATCTACCGTGGTGGCTCTTTCCCCTTCACTGAAGAGGTACCTGAAACAAAACTAAAAACTGTAAGCACGAAGCTTAGTGAGTTCCCCCATCATACCACATACCATACAACATACTGTCAAGCAATTCTAGGACGTCTGACTTACCCAGGTCAAACCATTCTGGGGTGTTTGACGTACCCAGGTCAAGCCATTCTGGGGTGCTTGACGTACCCATCGGTCTATTTCACCCGATTACCGGGGACTATTTCACCCCTACTACTACCACATAAACACATAGCATAACATAATGTACTCTCAGACAATTCTGGGGTGTCTGACTGTCACACCCCAAAACCGGAACGGCGGAAACGTTCTGGGGGTGGATGACGTGATGTCAAGTATCACAACATATGCAGTATAGTAATCAAAGTACAACAACCATTGCATTAATAGTAATAATTTTACATAGTTTACATTTCATAGAAACATCAAAGTAATACAGAAACTAATATAGATGCAGCTTGGTTCTAGGCTGGCTTCACAAAAGCTCCCGGGATGTACCTGTCTATTGCTGACCTGAGAATACAAGTTATTTTGAAAGCGAGTATCAGCATTTTTATAAATGCTGGTGAGTTCATAAGTATTTAGTGTCATTTATGTAAGTAAACATTTTATTCCAAAATAACTTTAAGATAAGTAGTAGTTTAGAATCTACAGTGTATTAGTGTCCTTTCCAGAAAATCCTATATTTTCTAAATAAAAGCAGTCTTCTACCAAGACTCGACGGAGTTATGTTTTAAAGAGTAAATTTCCCTGAAATACTATCATTACCAAAATACGGTATTTGATTTTTAAAGAAAGTAGGAGAATAAACATTAGGGAAAATAACATATGCCTCAGCAGAGAATACTACTGACTAAGGCAAAAGAAACCATAGACTCCAGGAAAGTATCAAATGAATGATACGCCTGGTTCAGTCTAACAAAAGGGAACACAGACCCCAGACGGTATCAAATGTATGATACGGCTAGCAAGGTCTAAAACAAAGAAGTACAGACCCCAGACAGTATCAAATGAAAGATACAACTAGCAAGGTCTAAAACAAAGAAACACAGACCCCAGACAATATCAAATGAAAGATACAGCTAGCAAGGTCTAAAACAGTGAAACACATACCCCAGACAGTATCAAATGAAAGATACAGCTAGCAAGGTCTAAAAACAAAAATGGAAATCCTAAGTGGGTTGTTTCAAGAATACAGTGTTAAATTCTCGTTACCTTAAGGCCATGAATTATAAGGTAAACATGGAGATACTCGTAACCATACTGATTGACACTAGAGTACTGGATGCCCTGCAAGCGTCGGAATAAATATGACATTTGTCACCCCTTGGCTTGGTAGGCCGTGAACTCTAGCTAGTAGTCAGGGTGCGGGAGTGTCAGTCCCGTATAGATCTATACACACAATGACCTCTCTCCCTACAGGAGACTCTGGTTATCAACTCGACGACGGGGAGATCCGTGTCTTGAAGATGCATCTCGTATTCTGAGTACCAATAGAGGCGCTGGAGAAATGACATAGACTCGCGTAGGAACTGACTCCTGTGGAATTCTCATACTAGAAAGAGTGAATAAAACCTCCTAACTGTTCCTATAATAGTTACTAGTGTGTCTGATCTATGAGTGATGAATGGAAAGATGTCCTTGCTACCCAAGGCGATGTAATGGTCGAGAGCGAGAGCGAGAGAGAGAGAGAGATAGAGAGAGAGAGGGATCTTTTATGTCCATATATGTATACATGATATATAACTAATGTTTAAATAACCTTCGGATGGATATTCGATACCCACCAGACCTCATCCCAACGAGGAAAAGGAAATAGGGTGAACTAGCCTTCCTAAGTCTTTTAAACATTATTTATATAACTATACAAATACAGGCACACATTTAACGAAGTAAAAGCATAGAGGAAAAATTTAATGAAAACCTTGGAAAAACCTTTACAAATAAGAAATTTACAACTTAAAGTCAGTTTGTAAAAACAAGTTTGGAAACCGTCCATAAACACATTTATAATTTGATAACACAATATAAGTAAAGAAAACCTTTGTCGAAAACACTACTGTAACTGGTTTAGAGGTAAAACAAATAGCACGAGAGATAATTTGAGAAAAGACTTAAACAAGTAAAAATGTTTTGGAAAGCCATCTACAGTATTATACTTGGTAAAACAACTGAAAGTGTGATAAATCCTTGTGCATGCGGGGTATTAATCACATATGATTGATATGATAACTGACATGTTTTAACTTGTATTCCCCCCCCCCCCATAAAAGCATGTAAAACATTTAAAAGATTAATTCAGGGGTATGAACTCACGTGTTGTAAGTGGATCGGATGAAGGTGCCAGTTGGGTGCTCGGTGTCAAATAAAGACTTAAACACACTTAGTGACCTATTAACATATGATGACATATGTTTACATATAATTAGTAAATGACATACTAATTAAACACGTATACACATCCTAAATTGCAGAAAACACTTTGGTTAAGTGCTAGGAGTGTCCCGGGTAACATCTAAGGGAGTGTATGGCCTAGATAGGGAGTTTACTCTTCAAGAGTAAGCTCTTTATAGAGTTTATGTCCCCAAGACCATATCCCCATGAGTTTACAGCCGTAAACTCATGGGTGTTGTGTTCTAGGATGCTTCAAGGTCTTATATCACTCGTAGAATTAGGCTAGGTCCAAATATAAGGCATATGAAGGGGTTTAAGGCTCTAAATGGACCATTTGAGGAGTTCACGGCCCTAAACAAGGAATTTATGGCCGTAAACTCTCACTTGGTCGTTTCCTTCATAGATCTAAGCCTTAAATGATAGAGTATAAAGTTCTAAGCATTAATCCAAGTCAAATGGGGGTGTTAGGACATCATTTGACCACCTTTTGGGAGTTTACGGCCAATGGACCAATCCTAGGGGGGTTTACAGTCGTAAACTCCTATGTCCATAGTTTAATTAATGATTAAACCCCTTACTTCACTTGTGGTTGATTCTAGACATTTTTCCAGGCCATAGGGGGTGTTTGAGGGCAATTCCAACACCTTTATTGGTGTTCATGACCCTTGAAGAGGGGTTTACGGTCCAAGAGTGTTCTTGGGCCATAAAATCATGTTTACTCTCCAAAATGCAAGGTTTTGGTGTTCTAAGCTCGAAGGTGTAAGTTCACAAGTCATATCTAAGCCCTAGGAGTGATTTGGAAGGGTTTTGGGGCTTCAAAACCCCACTTAAGGGTGTTCACGGTCCAAGAGTGTTCTTGGCTAAAACACATGAATTTGACCCTATTTTATGTCTTAAACAGGAATTTGTATGTTAACTAAGCTACACAACAAGTTAGGATAGATTACTTACTAGTTTGGGGCTCGAAACGGGTGTTTTTGGCTTGAAAACAAGTTGTAGAGAGAGAGAGTGTGTAGAGAGAGGGTGGAAAGAGTGTGAATGGAGTCTACTCACCCTTATATAGGGGTTGAGCTTGGATCTTAGTGGAAATCTACCCGATACTAACGTTAAATGGGGCTTTTGGTCACACCCGATTAAATGGTCGTATTTTAACTTGGTTGAAACTAAAACTTTTCAAGGGATTAATGAGGGTGTTTCTAGTTTGTTTCAACCCTTACTAAGTCATTTAAAAAGTCCCAACTTAAGTAACCAGTCCAAAAGGTTAACGGACAGTTTAATAAAGCGAGGCTTATTAACGGAAGGAGGGGTTAAAAATGATGGAATAAATTTTGAGTTGTCACATCATCCCCCCGTTAGAGGGAATTTCGTCCCGAAATTCAGGTTCAGGCAAGGAGGTAATCATGAACAATCAGGTAGGGGTATGAGGGTACTTCCTATTTGGTTTTTCCTCGCACTCCCAAGTGATCTCTGGCCTGTGCTTGTCATTCCAATAAAACTTCACCTACGGGATGCAGATTTCGTTTCGTGCAGTTAGCGATTTCCTAAAGGTGTGTCTACGAAGTTAGGGTTCTCAATGGTTTCTATCAAGATGAGTGGGATACCAAGAGTGGCGTTGACAATCACTTTTCAAGTCCAAGAAATGGATCGATTTGGGGGTGAAACTTGTGGAATTTCCGAAAGTAGTAGTGGTCTGACGAGGGTTGGACCAATTTTTGTGAAGAATCTCGGATGGTCCTAAGCTCTCGGAAGGGTAGGGCTTTTTGGTACTTAGAACATAGTGTACTTCTATGGCGAGATCATCACTTGCGTTATCGCCATTTCGAAGTTCCAAACATTCTCTCATACTGGAAGTTTAGTCCTTCAGGTTGGTTCTTAGAAAGCTTGGGTTGTCCTTGGATTCGTTTTTCCTGTCAATTGGCTTTCAGAGGTTTTTTGGATCATCGGATGGATTTCATGTCTACGGGTATCTGTTTGCTGTAGGGGCTATCTTAATCTTCTGCAAAATGAACTTGCACTTCTGATTCTTGAGATGTTGCTAACGGAAACTCTCAGGGCCAGGGAGATAGGGTTTCACCAGATGAGTGCTTAGAAAGTTTTTAAACTTTACATTATCATCCAGTTAGCACCTTCACGCAATGATCCTTAATGGGAAAGGATCATGCTCTTGCTTGCCTTGCTGTTTCATGAACAACAGGCTCTGCTCAGGGCTAACTCAATCCTTAGAGATCTTCCGAAGTGTTGGACTATTCCGGGGAGGTGGTTCTACTATTTCTGCGCGAGGTAGTATTCTCGGAACACCTACTAGTCCAGTGAATCTCTAGGACATGCCCTATTCTCTAAGGTGTTGGTTTATTCTAGTTGTAGAAAGCGCGTGCTCTTGTATAGCCCATCGACTAACACCTAGACTGGTGTCAAGTCTATAATCTCTTCGGGATCTGGTTTATAAGGCTTAACACAACCTACTTTTGCACTTTAATCAAGTATTCTTGGCTGCGGAGGTTATCCTATGGTTCTTGGCATTCTAGTGTTCGCTTCGTAGAATGCAGTCTATCGTCTACAGGGCAACAGTGACTTCCTCCACGTAAGAATGCAGAGTGTCCTAGGCACTACTCGTCGGTAACGGGGTGGACGAAGTGCCTGAGTAGTGCGAGCATCTTCTGCAACTACTCTTCCGAAGGTTCTGAGTTTTCTCGGTCTAGGTCAAATCTACTGAGTATGGGGTTCCATCACTCGGAACTTCTAGTCTTCTCATCGACTCTTCTTAGAATTTAACATATCGCAGCTTCTAAGGTTCTGGGATATTTGCTGAGATGCTTAATTCGGGGGATTAAGCGTGAATGGATGGTCGTAGTCAATGTCCTTGACTCTTACGACTCAGATTTCTTTACTAACTGAGAGTGTTAGCTACTATGTTGGCTTAACCGGGATGACAACAAATTTCGGATTTGTGGTCATTATAGTAGCTCATCCCGTAGTGGTTCTCTTGACTCTAGTTCCCATTCTATGGAATAGGATGAAGGGTTTTACTATGAGGTTCGGGGTGGAGCTCATACTCGGCTTAACCACTAATACTTGGTGTATGCAAGCCGTATATAATTGAGGTCAACAGGATGTTCAGTTGTGCGACTCCACCCCAGACCCACAACCCAACAAGGAACAGGGAGTAGGGAGGAAGCACACATCTTAAATATTTTTGATCTTAGTTATATACCACCCTTATGCATATACTCGGTTATAGTGGTTAGTCCCATGATTTCTATCCTCCTGATTCACGAACTGGATTGTGAGGTGCGAAGAGTCTTTCTGGGGATCTACGGAGTATGCTTTGGGTTGTTATCGTCTTCTGGAATACCTGCAGTGTCTTTCGCTTTGGTTTCTATCTGTCTAAGAAGGGTTGGTCAACAACGCGCGATACCCTTCTCCTGGGTACTTCGGAAGGTTTGAAATTAGAGTGATGACTTACGGATCGTAGTAGTCTTTATTATTTTTATTTTGTTTAGTTTCAGAAGAACCTTTATTTTCCGAAATGGCTACGGTGAAAGTTCTTTTTACACAGCACTAGGGAGTTACACACGGTTGCACTAAGTCAAACCATGATTGATAGAGGCGTCGAAGTTGGCATACATTGACATGACATAGAATGAGGGTCGATAGGGTCATGTGCTGAACGGGCACACAAGTTCTAGGCGTCTTGGGTTCCGTCCCGTGTATCACTGTCGCGGATACTTGGACTGATAGAGTTGAAGCGGAACTATAGAGGGTCCTGAGTGTTTCTGAATAGGGTACCTTTCATGAATGGATTCTCACGAGGCCTTTCTATAATCGCCTAACATATACTAGTCATGTATAATTAGGGTGGGGAGGACTGTTGACTGAGCGACTCCGCCTTAAATCCACAACCAAATAAGGAACAGGAAATGAGGTGACATTCACTCACTCTAGGTCTATCCATCTCAATTATACATGGCCGTAATGTATATATCTAGCCATTATAGTTTTACCTGATGAAATTTTAAATTTTATAACCGTGCTGCGACTTTCACCTTAACGGGGAAGTATTTACATTTAGAATTAGCCTTTTAATGTTTTCGGTTGGTTAACTAGGATCCAGAGACGTACCAAAAATCTACCGGGTTCCTTGATGCTTCTCCCCAAGCATTAGAGTTAGACTCCTCTTGTGTCCTTATCTTTTCTTTCCGTTGGGCAATCTCGCTTTAGGTGCCCAATCTCACCACATAGACGGCAAACTGTATTGGTCGCCACATTGGTGGTTGATGTAATAAACTCAACTGGGGTTCTGCAGACGCGAGCGGTATGCCCCTTCATGTTGCACCGAGTACAAAAGAGTTCACGGTATATACCATGATGATGGTAACTACACTTGCTGCAGTGGGGAAGGTTTCCTAGGTATGGTCTTCTTGAAGTCGGAATGGAAGGGCTGGCAGGGGTATTGACTGTCTCGACTCATTGTCCTTCGGAAGGTCCTTGAGCCGAGGTACTTCCCTCCTCGATATTGAACTTTCTCTTTAGTGGAGTTGGTTGAGGTTCTTGGGTGGTTGGGTATGCAGGTGTTGGTTGCCGCTGTCCATTTCTAGGATCGGAAGTCCCAATAGGGCTCTTGCTATCATTGGCGTTGTTAGCATTCAGTTGAGCCATGACAGCTGCTATGGGTGCCGAGACTACAGCGTGGAACGTAGCTTCATCGAATAGGAGAGTCAGTTTCTTGCCAGTGGATTGGTTACGCTTCTTCGGAGGCATGGTTTTTCCTACACGGAAAGGAACACAAGCTGATGAGAGATGATGGTTAACCCTTAGACGTATCTATCCTTACTATATTAGGCATAAAATTTTCCCGTGCCTCGGATATTGGTTGTCTGAGTATCGACCTACATCCCTATGATGTAATCCGGGTATTCAAGGTGGGAGTATGAGTATCAGAAAAAAGCCATAAGGTGGGAGTCGTTCCTACTAAGTTACCTTTATTCTGGGAAAGGTTCGCTCTCTGGCTTGGAAAGATCTGAGAACAGTTCGGAATGAAGACCGCGGGAAAAAGGCTCTTGAAGACTTATGGCTATACGCTTCTTAATAGAGGTGTGGGGATCCGCTCTAATCGTATTACTTGCAACAGGAAAAGGCGATTTACCGAACACATAGCGTGAGTAGTGTAATCACTAACTCACTAAATTGTATTATTTTATGGGTGTATTAGCGTGACAAACATGAGGAAAAGGCACTTCTCGGGTTCCATGTACTGGCTCCCTCTGTCTACCTCGTATCTTTGACTCGGACCAGCGTTGGTTTCCTTCGGGTAGTTACCTAGGGTTCTCTTCTCCTATTGACATATTGAATTTCTACTCTGTCTTACTTCCGATTCTGACTCTAGGTGTCATCACTTCATGATGGATGACTAGAAATCTCGGAAGTTTAGGCGAATTTCCCACCATGTCCCTAAAAAGGTATAGACACTTGGTGGTCTCAATAATTTCGTATTGGTTCATTTATCTCCGAACTGGAACTCTTCTCAATGAACCTCCTCTGAGTCTAAATCAACTCTTCTGCCGCGTACTGAAGTGGATATGTAACGACCCAAAAATCACGACCAAAAATTTCTTTTAAAGCATTAGTAGAATTATATTTATAAAAACTGTATCATAAGTCATAACATAAATTCTCGAGTATTAATTCAAAGCATAATATCATTATCAGAGTCGAACATTCCCAGGCTAACTGACTATGGTGTGTGCACTGCAATCTCCCCGAGCTCCTCTTTTGAAAACTGGGTACCTGAAACCAAAACTGAAAACCGTAAGCATGAAGCTTAGTGAGCTCCCCCAATCTAACACATACCATGCAAAAACATATAAAGCACATACTGGGCCTTGCCCACTGCATCGGACCAACGTCCGGACTAACTGGGGCCTTGCCCCTACATCGGACCGAAGTCCGGAAACTGACTGGGACCTTGTCCCCTGCATCGGACCGAAGCCCGGGCTAACTGGGGCCTTGCCCCCTGCATCGGACCGAAGTCCGGAGACTGACTGGGACCTTGTCCCCTGCATCGGACCGAAGTCCGGGCTAACTGGGGCCTTGCCCCCTGCATCGGACCGAAGTCCGGAGACTGACTGGGACCTTGTCCCCTGCATCGGACCGAAGTCCGGGCTAACTGGGGCCTTGCCCCCTGCATCGGACCGAAGTCCGGAGACTGACTGGGACCTTGTCCCCTGCATCGGACCGAAGTCCAGGCTAACTGGCTGAACATAACATAGCATAACATATCAACTAGCATGAACACATATACTGCATACTACATCGGGCCATAGCCCGGAACACATAACACATAACACATAAAACATAGCACATAAATCCTGTCTGAGCCACGAAGGCATCAAACATGCTAACTACTGCATCGGAAACTACTGCTAACTGGACGGGCCGGCATTGTGGCCTTAGACCCGTCCCTACTGGAAGGAAACTCACCTGAGACTGTTGAACCCTACTGATAAATCTCTGGCTGCTACTCGACAATCCCCTGATCCGCTGCTCCTCCAGCTCTCCGAGCTATCAATATACATATAACACTTAGTCTGACAGTCAACTAAGTCAACTCTGGTCAAAGTCAACCTTCCAGGTCAACCCTACTCGCCGAGTCTTCCTAAAGACTCGCCGAGTTCATAAACTCAGGGTCTTTCTTATTCGCGACCCGACTCGCCGAGTCAGTCCATGACTCGCCGAGTTCTAGACAATCTTCAACCAACTCGCCGAGTTGCTCATCTAACTCGCCGAGTCCATGCCTAACTTCATCCGACTCGACGAGTTGTTCATCCTACTCGTCGAGTTCCTCCTCATCTTCAAGCTACTCGCCGAGTCCACTCGAAGGACTCGCCGAGTCCAGTCGGTTCTACATACATGCAGAGGACCTTTGAGTCATGCATGGACTCCAAACTGTAGATCCACTCTTTTAAGGTCTATTCCTTATGTAAAGTTGCAAACTTTACGTGTAGAGAAGGAGATCTAGGCAAGATACGCCATTAACTAGGGTGAAAGGCCAAGGGACTTCAAAATCAACACAATGACTGATACTTTATGCTTCTCCAGGCCCTAAAACACTTGAATCTGAAGTAGCAACTCCAGATCCGGCGTCTAACCCAAAATAATAACATTATGGCAAAAGAGCCCCAACAACCACACATAGATCTAGGTGTAAAAAGGGTCCAGGAACTAGTTTATTACCTCCAAGTGCTCAAAATGAACTCACAATCCCAGATCTATAGCTCCTTCTTGCTCCTCCAAGTTCCTTCTTCCTTTTCCAAGCTTTAAAGCACCTTCCAAGGCTCAACTAGGAGATATGACGGCTAGGGTTTGATATCCAGAGCTAAAGAGGCAGTAAGGAACCCTGGGAAGAAGATTAAGACATTTATATAGGCCCCAAGTCCCGAATTCAGGGTTTTCCACGCACAGACCAGACTCGCCGAGTCCCCCTGGTCGACTCGCCGAGTCGGTCACTTACTCCCCGACCCGGATCCCGCTCGGACTCGCCGAGTCCCCCTTAGACTCGCCGAGTCGACCCCTAAACTTAGGGTTTTCTTTCCTTTCTTGGTCTTCGAAACTTTGGGTGTTACAACTCTCCCCCACTTAAACTAAACTTCGTCCTCGAAGTCTGCTATGGCCCACTGCCTGCGAGCTGCCTCTAAACCCAACCAATTATTCCAACACCAGCTGCCTACCCTTGCTAGCTTTTGCTCGATCCTTCCGACTAACCTTAATCCCTGCAGATAACACCTCGGGTCAACCGTGACCCTAAACATCCTGGAGACCCAACTTACTCAACTGGCAATCCTTCTGGTACCCACCGAGTACTGAACTGAACCTATAGGGGTTCACCCCTTCCTGTCCTTGCGCAAATCCCTTGCCTTCCCAAGGCAAGGTTCTATAACCAATTATTTCTCTGTAACTGTGAAGGTCCTATACTTCACCAACTCCATCACCCCCGCCAATTCCAGTACGGGTCAGTACCGCCAACAACCACCGACGCCCCTATCTGACATAACTTGGTGCCGAGCACCCCCGGTCCTTACTGACGTCTCCATATTTGGGTTATCGAACCCTACCGGTTACTACACCCCTTCGCAATCTCCTATTCGCTTCCAGCGACTCCTGAAAATACTTCGACTATCTAAAACTGTTCTATCCATTCTTCCGCTCATACTGAAACGATGCTGCTGGGAATAGCTTGCTTATATCCCATCTGATTATTCAACTCCTACTAACTCGAGTCTTTCATCCCGAAGAAAAGCTACTTGCCTAGCTATCTTTACATGTCACTTATACTCGGCCGAAGGCTCAACTGACCCTGCTGAGAGAGACTTGTCATTTCCACATCAACCAACTATACCGTCAACACTAGTATTCCAACTCAAATACAATACTGACCCAAAACTCCGAAACCTTTCAAACACTGAATTGGCCGAAACACTGAGCTGCCTGAAACACTAAACTGGCTGAAACACTGAGCTGCCTAAAACACTAAACTCAAGTCCAACTGTGGAGTCAAGGGACTCCTCCCTTAGTCGCTTCCACGACTTCTGAATGGAATCTTCCTCAAGGACTAGTTTCCACTAGTTATTCTGTCACTGTGGCTCTAACCACCTTCCGATCCAACCGATTGGGTCCATACTTCACATCCTGACATCATCCATTCTATGACTAATAACATGATGGCTCCCAGACTGACGGTAGCCCTTAACATACCCGAACCTCAACGGTCCACTGCTACTCTGATCTCATAACTGATGTGACGATCTATAGCCAAGATTCGCTGACTTAGCCATAACTGAACCATTTGGGAAATCCGAATCTAATCCGTGGATTCCCATATTCCCATCGCTGCACCCGAACGGGTGGGAATTACTACATTCCCGCGTTCAGCCACGCGCTCATGCTGCTACCAATCTGATAAAAGCCACGGCTACACCCTCGGATTCACAAGTCTCAAATACTATCTGGCTGCTAATGAACGCTACGGCTACCCCCGCAGGCTTACAACACTCTACTACTATCTGACTACTAGTGAATGCTACGGCTACCCCCGCAGACTTACAACACTCTACTACTATCTGACTACTAGTGAATGCTACGGCTACCCCCGCAGACTTACAACACTCTACTACTATCTGACTACTAGTGAATGCTACGGCTACCCCCGCAGACTTACAACACTCTACTACTACCATCCCGAGGACATCCTGACTATCCCTAGTCCCGCTAGTGATTCTTCATCCCGATTTCTCACACCAGCCCTCAGTCTTTGAATTCTGCATCATCCTCGACATCTTATATCCTTGATATACTTAGTGCTTCGTCGAGGAATTCTCCGGCTTGGTTCCCAAACCAACCGTCTACTAATCTGAATACAAGAAGCTATTGTTGGGAAGTTTCCAACCTCCCAACTCCTGAATCTACGCAATCTGCATGCTGCCTCAGACACTGGCTACCAATGCTAAAACATCTCCTGCTACCCGTTCTCAGGGTCTTCATTCCGACTCTCATGCGTTCGACGGGTGGCCCTCAATCTTGGATTCCCAACCAGCTTCTAACCATCTCGATTACATGAACTAATTGCTGGGAAAAGTTCTCGAACTCCTAATTCTGAACTTCCCAATCCATCCATCACTGAGCTACTACCATTTCTTCTTAGAGGCCGCGCACTCATTCTGAGTCTACGAGACTCTTATCCAAATATACCCGGACCCACTTCGATCCTGCTTAACCCTTGCGGCTTCACACTCAAAAGAGATCCCGATCCTTTACTACCATTCCAAAACTTCTACTGGGGAACCCAAGCCCGCCAGGTAGGAATTTGACCATTCCATCCAACCCACTATCCACTCCGAACTAGCAAAACGATCCAGATCTCTCCCTACCATGCTACAGTTACTGCATCCTCTGAAACTTCTCCATATGAGCACATCCCCTAACTACCAACCAATTATCCGAGGTATGAAAATGGCATATGACGTAATCACAAGCAAGCCACTCCATAACACAACACTTATACCACAATTGATGCAAAAACCATAACAATATAATCATAACATAAGCTGACAAACACAAAGTTACATACCTCCATTACTCAGTGCTGCTCGAATCCCTGCTGAAATATACCGGAGAAACTCGGCTCCGAGCCGTAGGCACCCTTGCCCGGCCTTGACAACCACTGACGGTACTTGAAGTTCCAAGGGCAAGAGCTGGCGCCTGCCCTGCTGAATACAAACTCGGACTGTGGGCCTTCTTGTGGCCCCTCAGACTGCAATGGAAACACAACGGATCAAGTCCCTGGGCGATGGTAACAACACAGTCTCTGCTAAAATGACCAATCTGACCGCACTTGAAACACCCAGCATCGCCACCACTTCTACGCCTACACACACCCATGTGCGTCCTCCCGCACTTCCCGCATCGACTGCGGCTCTGATAGTTCCTCGTCCTCAAATCTGAACTCTTGGGCCTCTTACTCGAACCTGTGGCAGCCTGAGTCTCATCCATTTTCCTCTTCCCTTCCGACTCCCTGCCCGACTCTCGCTCCTGTGTTACCCCCTTGGTAACGTCTGCTGACTGAACAACAGATGTCTGATCCTGAAGCCTCGCTATCAATCTATCAGTGATCCTCACGACCATGCCTGGCAGACCCTCGCGAATGGCTCGCGAAACTTCCTCAACTATCCAATCATGCAATGGTTTCTCTTGGAGACAGAATGCCCCACACACCCCTGCCCCCTGATAGCAGAAACTAGAAATGGGATCTCCCTCCCTGATGGATCCCTGAACTCCATAGGATTCGGGACCTAGACGAGCCCCAATCTGTCCTGAAACTAATCCGGCCCTAAAGGCCTCAAGATGACTGTCCATGAGCTCCACAATAGCCTCTCTAACTGAACCAAAAATCACTGGAGTCTGATCGATGATGTTGCGCATAATCTCTGCGGAAATGAAATCCCTCATCTGATCATCAAGCTGCCCGACTCTAAAGCCCGAGCCAGAACCCTCCCCTGCACCTGAACTGCCAACTGATATCTCGCGCAACGTCACCATGCTGAAAAATATAACAATCCCTGATCAATTACATACTACTGCTGAGGGATCTCTCACATACTCTACTAGTTCCTTGGTTTCGCCTCGACCCCTATTGAATCGAGTACGGATCCTCTGCTTTCAGTAGTATGGGCCCTTACTACCTTCCACATCTATCCGTACTTTCCTCAAGAGTTACCTCAACTCCACCAAGTCCCCTTTACTCTTCTACTGATCTCTGCTACTCTCATCCTAGGCTTGCCCTAGGGAACCTCTAACTCTACCCAAACAGTCCTCAGCTGCTGAAGGCCGCCTTGTAATGCCAATTAGTCACCACCTGAATACCATCACATGTGATGATGCTCAGATAATCCTTCAAGTAAAGGACTCGTCCCTACAACGGTTGGACTCAAACGAGAGCTGCGCAGTAGGGCCAAATCCAGCACTCTGAGATTATTCAACCCTGATCACATGTGATGAAACGTATTCACCTAATGGCTAACTCTCATCACTCAGAGTCCCACAAAGCACAAAGCAAGCAGCATTCGGATAAGGGAAACATACTCAGGCAAAACAATTCTCATAACAAGAAACTGCACCAGCATATAATGCTAAGCTCATACTTCAGGCATAACCTACACAGGCTATCCTACTACTGTCTACTCATTACTAGCATGCAATTCTCATCAAGCTGAAACACATAAAGCAGGCACATAAGGCATCATCCTAGATCCTTAGTCCTATTCTAGCATGCTGTTCTACTGAAGCTGGAAACTGAAACTGAACTGAAACTGATACTGAAACTGATATCGAAAATAATAACATAACTTGTATGGGTAAATTGGGAGTACTTACTTGAGCTCGGCTGATTGCATGCACCACACCCTTTTCTCATTTTCAAAAAAAAAATCTTTTCTTTCTATGTTCTTTTTCCAAAACCCTTATTCAAAAATGTTTTTCTTTTGAAAATCCCTTATCGTGTCCTTAGTTTGAGTTCAAATACACTCGAATGCATATCTGAATCCCTCAAACCAAGGCTCTGATACCAACTTGTAACGACCCAAAAATCACGACCAAAAATTTCTTTTAAAGCATTACTAGAATCATATTTATAAAAACTATATCATAAGTCATAACATAAATTCTCGAGTATTAATTCAAAGCATAATATCATTATCAGAGTCGAACATTCCCAGGCTAACTGACTACGGTGTGTGCACTGCAATCTCCCCGAGCTCCTCTTTTGAAAACTGGGTACCTGAAACCAAAACTGAAAACCGTAAGCACGAAGCTTAGTGAGCTCCCCCAATCTAACACATACCATGCAAAAACATATAAAGCACATACTGGGCCTTGCCCACTGCATCGGACCAATGTCCAGACTAACTGGGGCCTTGCCCCCTACATCGGACCGAAGTCCGGAAACTGACTGGGACCTTGTCCCCTGCATCGGACCGAAGTCCGGGCTAACTGGGGCCTTGCCCCCTGCATCGGACCGAAGTCCGGAGACTGACTGGGACCTTGTCCCCTGCATCGGACCGAAGTTCGGGCTAACTGGGGCCTTGCCCCCTGCATCGGACCGAAGTTCGGGCTAACTGGGGCCTTGCCCCCTGCATCGGACCGAAGTCCGGAGACTGACTGGGACCTTGTCCCCTGCATCGGACCGAAGTCCGGGCTAACTGGGGCCTTGCCCCCTGCATCGGACCGAAGTCCGGAGACTGACTGGGACCTTGTCCCCTGCATCGGACCGAAGTCCAGGCTAACTGGCTGAACATAACATAGCATAACATATCAACTAGCATGAACACATATACTGCATACTACATCGGGCCATAGCCCGGAACACATAACACATAACACATAAAACATAGCACATAAATCCTGTCTGAGCCACGAAGGCATCAAACATGCTAACTACTGCATCGGAAACTACTGCTAACTGGACGGGCCGGCATTGTGGCCTTAGACCCGTCCCTACTGGAAGGAAACTCACCTGAGACTGCTGAACCCTACTGATAAATCTCTGGCTGCTACTCGACAATCCCCTGATCCGCTGCTCCTCCAGCTCTCCGAGCTATCAATATACATATAACACTTAGTCTGACAGTCAACTAAGTCAACTCTGGTCAAAGTCAACCTTCCAGGTCAACCCTACTCGCCGAGTCTTCCTAAAGACTCGCCGAGTTCATAAACTCAGGGTCTTTCTTATTCGCGACCCGACTCGCCGAGTCAGTCCATGACTCGCCGAGTTCTAGACAATCTTCAACCAACTCGCCGAGTTGCTCATCCAACTCGCCGAGTCCATGCCTAACTTCATCCGACTCGACGAGTTGTTCATCCTACTCGTCGAGTTCCTCCTCATCTTCAAGCTACTCGCCGAGTCCACTCGAAGGACTCGCCGAGTCCAGTCGGTTCTACATACATGCAGAGGACCTTTGAGTCATGCATGGACTCCAAACTGTAGATCCACTCTTTTAAGGTCTATTCCTTACGTAAAGTTGCAAACTTTACGTGTAGAGAAGGAGATCTAGGCAAGATACGCCATTAACTAGGGTGAAAGGCCAAGGGACTTCAAAATCAACACAATGACTGATACTTTATGCTTCTCCAGGCCCTAAAACACTTGAATCTGAAGTAGCAACTCCAGATCCGACTTCTAACCCAAAATAATAACATTATGGCAAAAGAGCCCCAACAACCACACATAGATCTAGGTGTAAAAAGGGTCCAGGAACTAGTTTATTACCTCCAAGTGCTCAAAATGAACTCACAATCCCAGATCTATAGCTCCTTCTTGCTCCTCCAAGTTCCTTCTTCCTTTTCCAAGCTTTAAAGCACCTTCCAAGGCTCAACTAGGAGATATGACGGCTAGGGTTTGATAACCAGAGCTAAAGAGGCAGTAAGGAACCCTGGGAAGAAGATTAAGACATTTATATAGGCCCCAAGTCCCGAATTCAGGGTTTTCCACGCACAGACCAGACTCGCCGAGTCCCCCTGGTCGACTCGCCGAGTCGGTCACTTACTCCCCGACCCGGATCCCGCTCGGACTCGCCAAGTCCCCCTTAGACTCGCCGAGTCGACCCCTAAACTTAGGGTTTTCTTTCCTTTCTTGGTCTTCGAAACTTTGGGTGTTACAACTAAAGTGGGTTAGATCTGATCCCACATCGGCTTGGAAGGAGAACGAAACATTTTCTTATAAAGGGGTGTGGATACCTTCCTTGTCACAACGCGTTTTAAAGCCGTGAGGGCAGCAGATCCCATAAGAACTCTGCAGTTAAGCGTGCTCGGGCGGGAGTAGTACCGGGATGGGTGACCCCCTGGGAAGTCCTCGTGCCGAGTGGCCCAAAGCGGACAATATTGTGATACGTGCCAGAGGGGGGTGTTACAGGATAGGGTTTTGTATCGGGTTCGTGCGAGAATGGAAATGTCTAAAAGATCCTAAGAGATATTAACATTTCACTGGGTGATCCATATCGAGTCCTGCTACGATTATATAGGGTACACAAATCATATATAGATTAGATCTGATAGGCCTTCGAATATGTGACACTACTCTATATCCACATCCCAACAAGGAAAAGGAAGTAGAGCGAAACCACACATTCTTAGCCTATGGAATCTTTACTATATATAACCTTGGGAGTATACCCTCGGTAATTGTAGGTATATCAATAAGGATCTTTTTAGTTCTTCATACAAGGTTATCTATGGATCCTAAAATACCCCTATGGTATTTTAATTTCTTGTTTGTTTCTTAACGTCTGAATATGATTTTGGGGTTAGTGTTAGTCTTTTAGTATTCCAAAATACTCCCATAGTATTTTTAAACTTCATGTTTGGCTCTAGCATTCCTAGTTGGTAAGTTTCAGACCTGTTGCAACACCACTATCACTCTCCAGGCACATGTTCATCGCATCTCGAATAAATGTAGTTGATCAGGTTACATTTATTCCAACTTATGATTACATAACTGTCCAGGTTTGATGGTAATGCTCAACATCCGAAGACTTTTATTCTTGTTCTTCTTGTGATACTTGTGTTCGAGTGTTTAGATTTTGGATGTTCTTATACTTTCGTAAAATATGGTTATATTTTAAAGTATAATTTTTGGTCAGAGTGTTTTATCCCTATGTATTTATAGGTTGTATACCTTTTATGAATTGATATACTGAGCTCACTATAAACAATGCTCTGATACCAATCTGTCACACCCCAAAACCGGAACGACGGAAACGTTATGGGGTGGATGACGTCATGTCAAGTATCACAACATATGCAGTATACTAATCAAAGTACAACAACCATTGCATTAATAGTAATAATTTTACATAGTTTACATTTCATAGAAACATCAAAGTCATACAGAAACTAATATATATGCAGCTTGGTTCTAGGCTGGCTTCACAAAAGCTCCCGGGATGTACCTGTCTATTGCTAACCTGAGAATACAAGTTATTTTGAAAGCGAGTATCAACATTTTTATAAATTCTGGTGAGTTCATAAGTATTTAGTGTCATTTATGTAAGTAAACATTTTATTCCAAAATAACTTTAAGATAAGTAGTAGTTTAGAATTTACAGTGTATTAGTGTCCTTTCCAGAAAATCCGATATTTTCTAAATAAAAGTAGTCTTCTACCAAGACTCGACGGAGTTATGTTTTAAAGAGTAAATTTCCCTGAAATATTATCATTACCAAAATACGGTATTTGATTTTTAAAGAAAGTAGGAGAATAAACATTAGGGAAAATAACATATGCCTCAGCAGAGAATACTGCTGACTAAGGAAAAAGAAACCATAGACTCCAGGAAAGTATCAAATGAATGATACGCCTGGTTCAGTATAACAAAAGGGAACACAGACCCCAGATGGTATCAAATGTACGATACAGCTAGCAAGGTCTAAAACAAAGAAGCACAGACCCCAGACAGTATCAAATGAAAGATTCAACTAGCAAGGTCTAAAACAAAGAAACACAGACCCCAGACAGTATCAAATGAAAGATACAACTAGCAAGGTCTAAAACAGTGAAACACATACCCCAGACAGTATCAAATGAAAGATACAGCTAGCAAGGTCTAAAAACAAAAAGGGAAATCCTAAGTGGGTTGTTTCAAGAATACAGTGTTAAATTCTCGTTACCTTAAGGCCATGAATTATAAGGTAAACATGGAGATACTCGTAACCATACTGATTGACACTAGAGTACTTGACGCCCTGCAAGCGTCGGAATAAATATGACATTCGTCACCCCTTGGCTTGGTAAGTCGTGGACTCTAGCTAGAAGTCAGGGTGCGGGAGTGTCAGTACCGTATAGATCTATACACACAATGACCACTCTCCCTATAGGATACTCTGGTTACTAACTCGATGACGGGGAGATCCGTGTCTTGAAGATGCATCTCGTATTCTGAGTACTAATAGAGGCGCTGGAGAAATGACATAGACTCGCGTATGAACTGACTCCTGTGGAATTCTTGTACTAGAAAGAGTGAATAGAACCTCCTAACTATTCCTATAATAGTTACTAGTGTCTCTGATCTATGAGTGATGAATGGAAAGATGCCCTTGCAACCCAAGGCGATGTAATGGTCGAGAGCGAGAGAGAGAGAGAGAGAGAGTGTGTGGGACCTTTTATGTCCATATATGTATACATGATATATAACTAATGTTTAAACGAGCTTCGGACGGATATCCGATACCCACCAGACCACATCCCAACGAGGAAAAGGAAATAGGACGAACTAGCTTTCCTAAGTCTTTTAAACATTATTTATATAACTATACAAATACAGGCACGCATTTAACGAAGTAAAAGCATAGAGGAAAAATGTAATGAAAACCTTGGAAAAACCTTTACAAATAAGAAATTTACAACTTAAAGTCAGTTTGTAAAAACAAGTTTGGAAACCGTCCATAAACACATTTATAAGTTGATAACACAATATAAGTAAAGAAAACCTTTGTCGAAATCACTGCTGTAATTGGTTTAGAGGTAAAACAAACGGCACAAGAGATAATTTGAGAAAAGACTTAAACAAGTAAAAATGTTTTGGAAAGCCATCTACAGTATTATACTTGGTAAAACAACTGAAAGTGTGATAAATCCTTGTGCATGCGGGTTATTAATCACATATGATTGATATGATAACTGGCATGTTTTAACTTGTATCCCCCCCCCCATAAAAGCATGTAAAACATTTAAAAGATTAATTCAGGGGTATGAACTCACCTGTTGTAAGTGGATCGGATGAAGGTGCCAGTTGGGTGCTCGGTATCAAATAAAGACTTGAACACACTTAGTGACCTATTAACATATGATGACATATGTTTA
Source organism: Lactuca saligna (assembly GCF_052625555.1). Taxonomy (NCBI): domain Eukaryota; kingdom Viridiplantae; phylum Streptophyta; class Magnoliopsida; order Asterales; family Asteraceae; genus Lactuca; species Lactuca saligna. The sequence continues at coordinate 214,307,107 of NC_136420.1, forward strand.
CATATAATTATTAAAGGTAATACTAATTAAACACGTATACGCATCCTAAAGTGCGGAAAACACTTTGGTTAAGTGCTAGGAGTGTCTCGGGTAACATCTAAGGGAGTGTATGGCCTAGATAGGGAGTTTACTCTTCAAGAGTAATCTCTTTATAGAGTTTACGGCCCTAAGACCACATCCCCATGAGTTTACGGCTGTAAACTCATGGGTGTTGTGTTCTAGGATGCTTCAAGGTCTTATATCACTCGTAGAATTAGGCTAGGTCCAAATATAAGGCATATGAAGGGTTTTAAGGCTCTAAATGGACCATTCGAGGAGTTCACAACCCTAAACAAGGAGTTTACCACCATAAACTCTCACTTGGTCATTTCCTTCATAGATCTAAGCCTTAAATGATAGAGTATAAAGTTCTAAGCATTAATCCAAGTCAAATGGGGGTGTTAGGGCATCATTTGGCCACCTATTGGGAGTTTACGGCGCATGGACCAATCCTAGGGGGGTTTACAGTCGTAAACTCCTATCTCCATAGTTTAATTAATGATTAAAACCCTTACTTCACTTGTGGTTGATTCTAGACATTTTTCCAAGCCACAGGGGGTGTTTGAGGGCAATTCTAACACCTTTATAGGTGTTCACGGCCCTTGAAGAGGGGTTTATGGTCCAAGAGTGTTCTTGGGCCGTAAACTCATGTTTACTCTCTAAAATGCAAGGTTTTGGTGTTCTAAGCTCGAAGGTGTAAGTCCATAAGTCATATCTAAGTCCTAGGAGTGATTTAGAAGGGTTTTGGGGATTTAAAACCCCACTTAAGGGTGTTCACGGTCCAAGAGTGTTCTTGGGCCGTAAACACATGAATTTGCCCCTATTTGATGTCTTAAAAACGGATTTGTATGTTAACTAAGCTACACAACAAGTTAGGATAGATTACTCACTAGTTTGGGGCTCGAAACGGGTGTTTTTGGCTTGAAAACAAGTTGTAGAGAGAGAGAGAGAGAGAGAGAGTAGATAGAGGGTGGAAAGAGTGTAAATGGAGTCCACTCACCCTTATATAGGGGTTGAGCTTAGATCTTAATGGAAATCTACCCGATACTGACGTTAAATGGGGCTTTTGGTCACACCCGATTAAATGGTTGTATTTTGACTTGGTTGAAACTAAAACTTTTCAAGGGATTAATGAGGGTGTTTCTAATTTGTTTCAACCCTTAATAAGTCATTTAAAAATTCCCAAATTAATTAACCAGTCCAAAGGGTTAACGAACAGTTTAATAAAGCAAGGCTTATTAACGGAAGGAGGGGTTGTCACACTGACTTACCCGGGTCAAGCCATTCTGGGGTGCTTGACGTACCCGTCGGTCTATTTTACCCGACTATCGGGGACTATTTCACCCCTACTACTACCACATAAATACATATAATGCTAGCATATAAATGTATCAGGTAATAGTAATCCTAGGTGAGTATCACAAAGACAATCACCTATCATACGACTCCTACTGGTGGGCCGGCATTGTGGCCTTAGACCCACCGCTACTGGAAGGTAACTCACCTCGTACGAGTAGCTGCTGATAACCTATGCAGGAAACCTCTATCTGCTACTACTTCGGTAATCCTCCGGCTATAATCCCCACTAAACAATCAGTCAGAATATGATATCTACTCTTAGGGTAAAATGACTATTTTAACCTTAACCAAATCCAAGTCAAAGTTAACTTCCGGTTGACCCGACTCACCGAGTTGGTCCGTCAACTCGTCGAGTCCCTAACCCTTTACCCGTCCTTTTCCATGACTCTACTCTTCGAGTTTAGCAACGACTCAACGAGTTCCTCATCTATATGAACATCGAATGGACCTTCATCCGACTCGCCGATTTGTATGAACAACTCGTTGAGTTTACCTTCTTCTGATGAACTAGTCTTGACCTTGACTCACCGAGTTGTATGAACAACTCATCGAGTTCATCTTCAACTATTAGGAGATTGCCTTGGACTCACCGAGTCTATTCTATTACCCGTCGAGTCCCATGAACTCCAGGTCTAAGGCTAAGTCCAATACATTGGGTCATTCCCTTGGACCCTCTAAAATACCTTCTTGCTCTCAATTAGGTTCCTTCAAACCCTAACAAAAAAGGGGAGTCTCGCCTCGGACTCGTCGAGTCCTAAGAACGAATCGTCGATTCGAGTATGTCCAAGTCTCGTTTCTTGATTTCGAGCGTACAACTCTTGACCAAAAGATAGATCTAAGCTCCTTCAATCGTTCTAGCATGTAAATTTACAAACTTTACGTGCATGCATGAGACTTTGAGCTCAAAAGGACATAAAATAAGCCCTCATGATGCATGGGACCTTACATGGGTGCAAAAGCAGCCCCTAATTGCCTTGTAACTCCCTTAATGACCTAATTCTGAAGCATCAACCCCCAACCATGCCTGCAATCATGGTTGGTCACCAAAAATGGCTTATAAAAGCCTTAAATCTCCCTAAAAAGGGATCTATAAAATGAAAGAGCAAGATAACAACTTTATACCTCCAATGAACTATGGATGATGCACAAACTTGGGTTCCCCTGGTCACCACTTGTTTCCTCAAGACTTTCACCTTCCTCCTTATGGTTACAACTAGCCAAATCCACCAAAATGCCTTAGTTCTTCTAAAAAACGGCTAGGGTTTGCTATGGGGAGTTCTGGAAGCATTAGTGATGAAAGGGACGCTGAATAAGTGGTTTAAATAGGGTGAAAACCCATAAACCAGGATTTTGTCCGGACAGCACCTACTCGTCGAGTCCGCCCGCCGACTCGTCGAGTAGGTCATTAAACTTCCGCATCCAAGTTGCTCCGACTTGACGAGTTGGAACTCAACTCGTTGAGTCCAAGGCCAAAATGCAAGGTGCTTGAATGAAATACATACCAGGAACCAGGTGCTACAGATACCCGAGAGAATGATAAGGCGATGGTAGATGATGTGTTGAATGTACGGGAGTACCCGGATTTTTTTCTGGAGGATTTGCCCGGAGTGCCTCCGAAGAGATAGGTGAAGTTTCGGATTGACTTGATTTCTGGTGCGGTTCCGATAGCCAAAGCACCATACCGTTTAGCTCCACCAGAGATGCAAATAGTTTCTTCCACATGCACCATGGTATATGAGTGTAAAGATGACTTGGGAGTTACAGGTTATACAGATGCGAGTTTCCAGACTAATAAAGACAACTCATGTTCATAGTCAGGATAGGTATTCCTGCTTAATGGAGGAGCAGTCACTTGGAAGAGTTCCAAGCAGTCGACAATGGCAGACTCTACATGCGATTCAGAGTATATAGTGGCTATTGAGGCTACGAAAGAAGCTACATGGGTGGAGAATTTCGTTGATGATCTTTGTGTCATCCTGAGCATCAAGGATCCCTTGGAAATCTTTTATGACAATGAGGGTGTAGTCGCATTGACTAAAGAACCCACGGACCATGGTAACTCAAGACATATACTAAGGAAATTCCACTATGTAAGACATCAAGTCGAGGATGGAGACATTGACGTGAACATAGTATCGTCAAAAGAGAATCCAACCAATCTGTTCACAAAGCCATTATCAAGGATCAAGTATGATAGTCATACTAGATCTATAGGCATTAGATTTGCTGGTGATATGGTGTAATTGTTTAGTTTGATAATCTTTGAAACATCTGACAATATGGCTTGTAACTGAATTGATGTTTATTTTGTGGAAACTTAATAAAGTGCTAGTGATGTTATCTTTTCTGTAAATCTATTATTGTTTTTCACTTTTGCATGTTTAGAACCCACTTCTCGAGTATTGATTTACTCAAACCTCCACAGTCGGTCATACTCTTGGAAGTAAGTAGTGATTCAAGATTGTCATGAGTATTGGTGGATTAACTGTAGTGATTGGGCATAACATAGTGATTACGCCAACACTCATAAGTACTTAATGGAGATTTAAGTATTGGAACAATCCGCAGTTAGAGATTACTTCATGGATATAGTCACGACTAATTCTAAGATGATAATATCTTCTGTTCTTCAAACCAAGATACATGTGGGGTTTTGCTCTATGATTCTATTATGTATTAGTTTACTCAAGTGCTATTCGAATTGGTAGCTATAACGGGTATATCCATGTATGACATGATGAAATAGACAAAAATTATGTAGTCAAAGTTTATTCATCCCTTCTACCTTAACATGAGAAACGATATCTATGGGCCCCTCGATTATTTGGTGCTGACATCATAAATACCTGGCCGGGTCCTGACTGAAATTGATGTGTTCAATTTAGTGGTCGAATGTTGTCGACACAAGTCTCTATCGGGAAACATAATCTTGAATTGTGAGATTGACAATTATTCGTGTCTCAAATTCATACAAATATCATAAGGATGAAGGAATAGATTATCACTTATCTGAGGGCTGAAACTGATTAGATCATAGTTTCACATATGTATTGGACTAAATATAGTTGATGACTTGTCCAAGTGTGAGACTGTTGGAAAGTGTGTCCAAGGTGATTAACTATTAATGATATTTCTAATAATAGCATATTCCTCTTGGGTTGCCCTCAAGACTCACATTAAGTAAAATAAATAAATGAAGAATTAGTTTATTAATTATTATCGTTTAATAGTTAATTAGAAACTAGTTAGAGAACATGCAATTTGAGAATTAATTAATAATTTAATTAATAAAAGGGTTTAATATTGATTAATCAATAGTTGATTAATCAGGAATGTTCCAGAACCCTAGAAACAAGGGTGGTGGACGAAAATTCCCTTTGGATAAGGGAAATTTCATTCATAGGGTTATCCTATCCCACATAGGATTGGGGATAAAATCCTGGAAGGCATCCAAGGCTAAAATAGGGCCTTAGGCATTCATTATTCCTTGCTCATTATTGGCTTGATTTTTCGCCACTTCTTACTCCCTTTGTGGAAGAAATCTCCTTATAGTTCATCCCATCCTAGTTATTTTTTATTCTACTATTTTGATTTCATTGGGTGTGAACCAAGAGAGGGATTTTGGTTTGGGTCCTGATCGTCCAAACAAGGTGGCACACACGAGAGCTCAAGAGTGAAGGTCTTTGGCTGAAAAAGAGGTATGTGATTCTTCCTTTGTATTTTTGATTTTTATAGGGTAGATGTAATAGTATGAAAACATAAATCCATAGGTTGCATGTACATTTAGGTATATCGTAGTTTCGATTTTTCCGCTAACAGTTTAGAGTGTATGTGAAGCATAGAAAACCTAACAACATCTTCATAGATGGCGCAAGATGCCTCCATATGGCGCAACATCAGTCATCATGTCGCAACATGTTGTTCCAAGTTCGTTCGAGTGCTCCAAGTTGCTCCAAGTCACTCCAAGTTGCTCCAAACCACCTTTTGGAAGATCTGTTTGTTTGTCACTTGATCTATTCCTTTGTTTGATAATTCATTTCTTTCTCAAAAGATCCGTTCCTTTGTCACATGCTCCATGAACCCGAAGTGCTCTATTGAGTTCTAAGTGCTCCACTGAACTTAATTACTCCATGAAAATGCTCTAAATGCTCAAGTCACATATAACATATATATATATATATATATATATATATATATATATATATATATATATATATATATATATATATATAGAAAGAGAGAGAGAGAAGGTGTGTGTATGTTCGTATGTATGTAATATGTTCATGAGTGTATGTATGTGTATGTGTGCGTTGTTCTTGAGTTTTGAAAAGTAACCATAAATCTCAATGTGACGGTAGGATGGGAGCGAAGAAGAAAGATAGAAAAAGAAAGAGGTGGGTTGGTGTGATATATATATATATATATATATATATATATATATATATATATATATATATATATATATATATATATATATATATATAGGTTCTAAATAACGTAAGGCGTGACTTGGCGGCAATGTCAAGCCTCAAGCTTTTCCGAGCCTTGACGAGTCATGACGTTTGTAAGGCGTGACTTAAGGCGACAATTTTCTATATAATTAATATTTTTATATGTATTTTCAACTATTATTAATTTTTATACACATATATGAGTTAAGGCGGCGTTTTGACAAAGTTTGACGGCAGGTGCAAGTCTTGGAGTCGTGGCGCACCTTGGCGGAGCCATGATGAACTTTTTAGAACCTTGGTATATATATATATATATATATATATATATATATATATATATATATATATATATATATATATATATATATATATATATATATATGTTTCTTTTTGGTTTTTTAATTAAAAAAATAAAAAATTAGTTAAAAGAAAACAAAAAAAATATATATATTTTAATGAGTCTTCGTAATTTTAGATTGGGCATCAAACAAAATCACAAAAAAATACCAACCATAACTATTAAAACCACACATGATATATAAAATAAAATTAGACCATTGATGTACCATTATTATTATTATTATTATTATTATTTATCTTATTTTTGTTTATTTTTTTTACCAGAAAGACATATTTTACAATTATATTAACCAATTTTTGCAATTTTTTTTTGTTGTAATTACAAAAGAACATTTACTTGTAGGGTACAAATATCCGTATCCAATTCAGGAATCGACCATTCGTGGAGTCACCCGACCCATATCCAATAGAATATCTCCATCAGTTATCCGATCGCTATTCAGCGCCTCTCTGCTCATGGTTCTACAAACAGTTGACAGCGCGCCCTTTCAATCCCCTCTCTAAAAATCGAAATTGATGACAACAACAATGGCGAATCGTGGAAAAAACTAGGTTTTATGCACCACCAAAACGGGAATCAGTACTGAATTTCTCTTAAAATGGAATCAATTTCGTTATTATCATCGTCTTTGCACATTCACCTCCACCACAAAAACCTTATCTCTCTACACCTATCTTCAATAAACCCTTCCATAGTTTCCTTTCCTTATCGTTTTTCCACGTCGCCTTCACAGCGGTTATGTGCCGTGAAAACTAGTAGTAATGGTGGTGGCAGTAACCAGCAAGATGGCACTGCTTACCGCGGCGCCGATTTTCTCAGAAAGCCAGTGGTGGAGGTGAGCGACGACGTTATCGATTCTTCGAAAAGCGAGGATGCTGATTACGAAGATAATGGAGGGAAGAGAAGAGGGGAAGATGGATGGGTTGATTGGGAAGATCAGATTTTGGAAGATACTGTACCCTTGGTTGGTTTTGTTAGAATGATTCTTCATTCGGGCAAGTAAGGTCTTAGTTTCAACCTTTTTAATTCGTTTATATGTTCTGATTCTTGTTAATATTCAACATGAATTGGGGAAAACACTTATGTTGTGTAGTTTAAGATAGTTAAATCCTTTTATGAGATTCTTCCCAATTAAACGCAACAAATTGAGTTAACAAAGGCTAATATTGTTAGCAGTTAGGTAGATATTGGAATTAGGGTTTCTTATGTACTTATTATTATGCTTTTAGGGTATATGAAATTGAAATCTCTGGCATTCTATCCATCTAATCTTTCGATGTGGAGGAAACATACTCTTAATCTGTAAGCTATATTTGGATGTTTCTTTTTTACTTATATGCAGAATGAACGACTTAATTTATAAAGAACCAATATATAACTCAATTCATGATTTATCATTAAGTTGATAATATTTAGCTTCTCCTGTGTAATTTTACAATTATAAGTTATGCAGATTCTTATTTTAATCCTAAATTGAATTTATTGTTTTCTTTTTCAGATATGCAAGTGGTGAGAGATTAAGTCCTGAACATGAGAGAACTATTCTAGAGAGATTGTTGCCACATCATCCTGAAAGTGAGAAGAAGATTGGATGTGGCGTTAGTTACATCACGGTTAACTTTCTCTCTTTATTCGCATTAAGTGTTGTATTGATGATGTGATGAACTGTGTAAATGTGAGTAAATGACCATTTTACCCTTATGTTTGTTCTCATTAAGTCGATTTATTGTTGTTTACAGGTTGGTTACCATCCAGATTTTGAAAGCTCAAGGTGTCTGTTCATAGTGAGGAAGGATGGAGAAATGGTGGATTTTTCATATTGGAAATGCATAAAAGGTTTGATAAGGAAAAATTATCCTTTATATGCGGACAGTTTTATCCTCAGGCATTTCCGAAGACGCAGGCATAACGACTGAGACATAAGAGGGATATTATTGTAATTTTAGGTTTCATAAAAAATTAGAATAAGTTTCCTTCTTTTATGGTGTTCATATCATATGACTTGCTTGCTTCTTCATACACATTCAAGAATACAATTATGGTTGGTTGCAATTGCACAATTTTAGAGAAAATGTAAGATCAACTCTTCCCTTCTTTGCACTTTTGCATTTTTCTCTTGTATCTTTTGTGTAATGCCTTTGATGTGACATACTGACATGACATGAAATAACACTGATATTATATGAATATCATTTGAACCATAAGGTAGAATAATCTGAATGACATGATATGACACTGATATTATGCGAATATCATTTGAACCATAAGGTAGAATAAACTGAATGACATGACACACTGATATTATGCGAATATCATTCGAATGATAAGGTATCATAAATTGAATGGACTATCATTAATTAGACAAACCAAATTTGGTTACACTCATTGTAATATATTGCTAGTGTTATGATATAAGTTAAAATCTATAAAAACAATTCATATAGTGTTGAGAAGTTATATCTTAAAGCATTCTTGGCTATGGTGGGGTTGAATACTTTGGATTGCATGGATGAAAGTAGCTCCTCTCTAATCTGTATCCACACAAGAAAGTGTTGGATGCTAATAAGTGGGTGCTAGCCATGGAGTACGTTTTTATTTAACAACCATTATTGAAGGAAAATACAAACTCACTTAGTATGTCTTGGATATGATTAAGGACCATTTGTTTACATGATCCTTGTGAGACAATTATTATGGTGACTAAAAGATGGCCAAATAACTTGTATTTTGGAATATGGTATAAAAAATCTAACATTTTGTTATTAGGCAATCACAAAATATGAACTTATTTCTTTATAAGCAACTTTTGACATAGTTATAAAAAATGACCATTCTGTCCGAAATAAAAATTGATGCATTTCAGAATAGATCAAGTTTGTGTTGTATTAAATTTAAGTCGCATCAAAAGTATATGTTCTTTTTTAGAAAATGATAAACTTCAGATTTGAACTTAGGTTTAAGCATTACCCACAAATAATACCTACTTCGAAAGTTCAAGGAACATGTTTGAAATCCAAACAATTCTAGAATTTTGAGAAAATACTTTATTTTTTAATTAAAATCTAACAAATTAGAAAAAAAAATAACGAAAGCGATATAGATACGATACAAGAGTATGAAAGAAGTCATTGAGTTGAAAATCGTTATACATTACTGATTTTATGGGCGGATAGAGTTTGTCAAATATGTTTGGTACATATAAGAGAAAAAGATACCCTATGAATTTTTTCAAAACGATTGAGATGAATACTCTAGCAAGAAGCTAGAGAAACTATAAATTACAAAGTTGCTTTACATAACCAACGATCCCAAAGCATTTTACACTTTTGTCGCCTATTAGAAATCCAAAAGAAGGAATTAGAAACTATATCATCAAAAATAATATCTTTTTGAGGTTTATATATTCCAAAAAATGAGCTTTTTTATGTAATTCCACACAATCCAAAAAGTCATAATGACCACTACATCAAAGAACTTTTATTAGACTACAACAACGAGCTCCTATCAACCCAAACTATAATGCTCTCAACCAACAACGAAATAAAGATGTCAACCTCCCACCACATAACAATCCATCTCCACACCATAACAAGCAGCGAACAACTAGCAAACAATTGCTCTAAAGATTCACTAATCTGGGAACACACCGGGTAAAGCAATGAATCCAAGTCTATACCTTTGTCTCTAAGATTTAAATGCATTGGAATCCTATTACTACCTATCTGTCAAATAAAAATATTAAGTTTAATCGGTACTAAAAAGTTCCACCTGTATGAGGACTTGGAGAGACCAAAAAATAGGAATCCAAAAAATGATGCGCAAAAGAAACTGCGAAATTTTCTGTCACATAGGGCTGTCAAATTGAGCGGTCGTGCCGTGTTTTTGTTTGACACGACACCATACAACAATGTTTTGTATAACACGAACACGACACGACACGATGTCGTGTTTTTTTTCATTAACACGAAAACGAATCAATTAAAACACGACAACACGACACGACACGACAAGTATAATATTACATAATTATTAGTGTATTTCGTTCATACTTAAAGATATATAATACGACAAACACGACAACCACATGCTTAATCGTGTCAATTTTGTATCGATTTATGAACACGGACACGATATGACACGACATCGTGTTTTTTAATCTTGACATGAACACGAATTCGAATTTTAATTTCGTCATGATTTCTTTTTGTTTCGTGTATTTTTGTCATGTCGTGTCATAAATTGACACCTGTGTGTCACTGCCAGATAAGGTGATATCACTCACGAGAGAAGGTGAAACGACGTAATTCACCATGAAATTTCTCCCATTGAGCTAACCAAAGACCTCCTTTTGGCATTCTCGAACATGCCATCAACAACTTGAATTCCAAATTTTGATCAAAAACCAAGGCTTGAGTTGGGATCCGATGCAAACACTCTATGGAACTGGTTCTTCAAATGTTGAATTCCCGTCCACACATCAAACTAAAATTTTGTATCTTGCCCATTTTCCACATTAATCTTACACAAACCCTTCAAATCAACACCACGACTATCAACTTGGTGAATCGCACGAGAAATTGAAATCCAAATGCTATGACCTCCAATCCTTGTGAAGAATTGAGAACCACCCCCATGCATAACATGAATAAACCGAACCAAAAGGCTATCATGTTGCTCAAAATAACACCAAATCCACTTAAAAGTTAGAGATCTACTAAGACATTAGACAATACAAAGCGCCCACACCCATGCCTCCTTTTGTAACGACACGAATTTGTTTCCGTCTACGACGTTAACTTCCTTTAGTTGAATATTTATTTTAATAGGATTATTTGAGTTTTAAGGTTACATAATGAAATAAATTAATTAAAAATGATGTTATTTAATATCTAAAAAGAATCATGCAATAACTAAGAAGAAATAATTCAAATTTAATGGCTTTGTGGAAAAATAAGGCATATATATATATATATATATATATATATATATATATATATATATATATATATATATATATATATATATATATATATATATATATATATATATATATATATATATATATATAAAGTTTATGAATGATGTAGAGGGGTTAAATGTTAATAAAACAAACATAAATTGTTAAGTTATCTAGGGTTGGGGTAGGGACTGTGCAAAGTCGAAATTTAAGGGATTTGTTTCCATAATTGTCCATAAACCCCCCATGAACATGGATCCACGAGATTAAGGCTTGAGGTTCGTTTGTCTCTTTTCCTTCTGTAAGAAAACGTGTAACACTCCCCCTCTGGCACGTATCACAATATTGTCCGCTTTGGGCCACTCGGCACGAGGACTTCCCAGGGGGGTCACCCATCCCGGTACTACTCCCGCCCGAGCACACTTAACTGCAGAGTTCTTATGGGATCTGCTGCCCTCACAGCTTTAAAACGCGTTGTGATAAGGAAGGTATCCACACCCCTTTATAAGGAAATGTTTCGTTCTCCTTTCAAGCCGATGTGGGATCAGATCTAACCCACTTTCACCCCCCATTATAGGGTTCGACGTCCCTGTCGAACACATCGACCCGTGCCCTAGCTCTAAGAGGATCGAGCACGAGGAATTTCCAGGATTCGTGAGATACCGAGATACGCGAGGTGAGTCTTCTCACTATACCTTACCTTGAGTATGTAACCAGAGTTATGTGATAGAGTATTTGTATGCTATGTATGTTATGTGTTGTACTGCATTATTTCTATGTGATTTATGTGGTGCATGTTTATCAGAGCTAGAACCTGAGGGTTCACAGAGTTTGGGTGCACGGACCCACAGAGTTATAGCCTCGAGTGGCTATTATGTGTTATATGTGGTATTTTGGGGAACTCACTAAGCTTCGTGCTTACAATGTTTGATGTTATTGTTTCAGGTACTAGTGACGACCGCGGGAAGGCGCCGGCTTGATCCGTACACATACACTCGGAGTTTTTACATTTGTGATCTTGGGATTTTGTATTGACTTGAATTGGATAATTAATATGGTTGTTTTATGAATATTAATTGAATTATGTTTTATGAAAATTTGAAAATTTTGTTTTGAAATTTACGGTGTTACAATTTGGTATCAGAGCCTTGGTTTGAGGGATTCGGGTACACCTTCGGGAGTATTTGAACTCAAACTGAGGATTTGGAAAGATATTTTCAAAAGAAAACCTAACTTTTCTAAGAGTAAAAGATTTTCTTGAAAAAGAAACAAATTCCAGGAAGAAACGTGTGTACGATCAGTCAGCGCCCGAATGGTGAATTCCCAAAATACGTTTATATTATATTGATATGATGTATCTGCATGCTAGAGTAGGCTAGGTATTGCTAATAGGACTAGAGTGGCCTGATTTGTGATGCCTTAGCCCAGGGAGAGGTGAGCTGCTATGAGATGCTTGAGAGTGAGTAGGTAGCAGCGAGGGGCTTATGAGAGATCTATTAGAGAATGGTCTACGCTTGATAGAGTACTTGGGATTTGGGATCCGAAGAGGAAGATTTGGGGTGTGTACTGAGACGGTGTGGATAGTAGTATTGGGCCCGTACTACTGAAAGCACCGGGGCGGTACACGGTCCAAATAAGAATCTTTGGGATGCCAAGAATCAAGGAGGGCTGGATTGTCGAGTGTGAGTATGCTCGAGTGAATTCTAATTTATCACATGTTGTATTTCAGAGGTTGATCATGGTGAGGACACGTCATTTGCCGGAGGGTGCCGGAGCTAGTGATGAGGAGATTCGACAGATCATTCATGAGGAGGTGGTTGCGATCATCAGAGCTGAGATACCAGAGATGTTCGGGTCTATTAAGACCGCACTGATTGAGATATTTGACGAGCGTTACGCCGCTCTTTCTGAGGCTGCTGTTGCAGCGGCTACCGCAGCGATCGCTGCGGCGAGACCTCAGGGAGGTGATGCGTCGCTGTTTCGGGAGTTCAGCAACACCAAACCACCAGAGTTTGATTGGACACAGGATCCGATGGCAGCTATGAGGTGGATATCTGATATGGAGGGGTGCTTCTTCACTTGCTCATCTCTTGAGCATCTGAAGGTTCGGTTCGCGCTGAACCAGCTTCGCTTAGGAGCGAAGTACTGGTGGAAGTTTGTGACGGTGCATTTTACGCCTGCTGAGCTTTCGGCGGTGACTTGGTAGAGGTTCACTACCATGTACCGGGATGAGTACGTTCCCCAGGTGGAGAGGAAGCGTTTGGCACAGGAGTTTCTGACCCTCAAGCAGGGTACTGAGTCAGTTACAGCGATCACGAGGATGTTCCATGAGAGGGCGATGTTCTGCCCTGAGCACGTGTCCACTGAGCAGGCACGTATGAGCCGCTACTTGAGCATTTTGAGATGGGATATTCGGAAGTTCGCCGCGAACTCCTCGTATCGGATATTTGCTGAGCTTCAGGCAAATGCCCGGAAGAGGGAGATTGAGCTTGAGACACAGGCCAGGGAGGAGGCGGAGTCTCAGGGGAGGGATCGGCGGCCAGCACAGTCTCAGCCGGCAGCCAAGCGGGCCAAGCCCGCTGATCCCAAACCCGGGAGCCAGAAGGGCCGCACTTACGGGAAGTGCGGCAAGGGTCATGATGGAGTCTGTCGAGCGGGATCTTGCTACAAATGTGGCAAGGAGGGGCATATGGCCAAGGACTGCCCCAAGGGGTTTGCAGTGTGTTTTCACTGCAACCAGACCGGACACTGGAAGGCGGAGTGTCCGCTGTTGCGCGGAGCATCTCAGGGATCTGTTCCTGCCGCCATCAGAGCTACAGAGAGTCGGACCGTGAAGGCCGAGGCGCCGACAGCTCGAGGGAGAGCCTTTCAGCTGACTGCAGAGGAGGTCCGCGCTGCACCCGATGTTGTGGCTGGTACCTTCCTTGTGAACTCTGTGCCTGCTTTAGTGTTATTTGACTCGGGTGCGAGTTGGTCTTTTGTATCTTTGGCCTTTAGTCACCATATCAGTGTTAGTCGTAAGGCATTGAGTCGGCCTCTGCGGGTTTCCATAGCTGCCGATAGAGTGATTTGTGCCGCGGAGGTCCTCCGGGGATGTGTGTTAGAGATTTTTGGGGTTGAGTTTCTGATTGATCCGGTTCCTATTGCGATGGGTGATGTCTGTGTCATTGTGGGCATGGACTGGTTGAGCCGATTCGGCGTGGTTATCGACTGTGAGCATCAGCTGGTGACCATACGAGATCCTAGTGGGGGAGTTCTTTCAGTATACGGTGAGGGTACACGTTCTGGATCAACCTTTTGTTCAGCCGCTAGGGCGAGGCAGTGTTTACAGCAGGGCTGTAAGGGTTTTGTGGCATATGTGATGGATACGCGGGTGATCTCCGAGAGACCGAGTTCAGTGGAGGAGGTTCCGGTGGTGCGTGAGTTTCCAGATGTTTTTCCCGAAGAGTTACCGGGTGTGCCTCCCGTGAGGCAAGTAGAGTTCAGTATTGATTTGGTTCTGGGGGTCGCGCCTATCGCTAAGGTGCCTTATCGTCTTGCACCTCCAGAGATGCAAGAGTTATCCTCGCAGCTTCAGGAGCTGCTGGGGAAGGGGTTTATTCGGCCGAGTAGCTCGCCGTGGGGAGCGCCCATTTTGTTTGTGAAGAAGAAGGACGGCTCGCATCGAATGTGTATTGATTACCGAGAATTGAACAAGCTGACGGTCAAGAATCGTTACCCGTTGCCGAGGATCGATGATTTATTCGATCAGTTACAGGGAGCATCTTGGTTCTCCAAGATCGATTTGAGGTCGGGCTATCATCAGGTGAGAGTGCGGGATGAGGATGTCCAGAAGACAGCGTTCAAGACGTGATATGGGCATTATGAGTTTGTGGTGATGCCTTTTGGGCTCACCAATGCCCCGGCTGTGTTCATGGATCTCATGAACAGGGTATGCAGGCCGATGTTGGATCGGTCAGTGATTGTATTCATCGATGATATTCTGGTATATTCGAGATCTAGAGAGCAGCATGAGGAGCATTTGAGGGAAGTTCTTGGGGTTTTGAGATCGGAGAAACTTTATGCAAAGTTTTCCAAGTGCGATTTCTGGTTGCGGGAGGTCCAGTTTCTGGGACATCTTGTTAATCAGAAAGGGATATTGGTCGATCCGGCCAAGGTTGAGGCGGTGATGAGTTGGGAGGTGCCAAAGTCACCCTCTGAGATCAGGAGCTTCCTTGGGTTGGCAGGGTACTATCGGAGGTTTATCAAGGATTTCTCCAAGATCGCGGTGCCACTCACCAGATTGACCCGGAAGGGTGTTGCATTTTCATGGGGTCCCGAGCAGCAGACCTCCTTTGAGATGCTTCGCCAAAGGTTGTGCGAAGCCCCGGTATTAGCTCTTCCAGAAGGGATGGAAGATTTTGTAGTATTTTGTGATGCATCGATTTTAGGGCTGGGAGCGGTACTGATGCAGAAGGGACATGTGATAGCATATGCATCGAGGCAGTTGAAGCCTCATGAGACGAGATATCCCACACATGATCTAGAGTTGGGGGCAGTGGTGTTCGCCCTCAAGATTTGGTGTCACTACTTGTATGGGTTTCGTTGTACGATATACACGGACCATAAGAGCTTGAAGTACTTGATGGATCAGCCTAACCTAAATATGCGGCAGAGGAGGTGGTTAGATGTGGTCAAAGATTATGATTGTGAGATCCTGTACCACCCGGGCAAGGCTAATGTCGTAGCTGATGCATTGAGCCGCAGGGCGGAGAGTACTCCACTACGAAATGTATGTTTGAGATTGACCGTGATAGCTCCAGTTCTGGATGCCATTCGTGGGGCACAGGCCGAGGCTGTGCATCCAGAGATGCAGAAGAGAGAACGGGTCGTTGGGTTGGTTTCAGAGTTCGTTTCGAATAGTCAAGGGCTTATGACTTTTCAGGGATGGATTTGGGTACCGTTTGTGGGCGGTACGCATACTACTTTGATGGAGGAAGCACATAGATCGAAATTTTCGATCCATCCCGGGGCTATGAAAATGTATTTGGATTTGCGGAAAGAGTATTGGTGGCCCTGTATGAAGAGGGACGTCGCATGGTTTGTCGAGAGGTGTTTGACCTGCCGTAGGGTTAAGGCCGAGCACCAAAGACCGCATGGCAAGTTACAGCCATTGGAGGTTCCCGAGTGGAAGTGGGAACAGATCACTATGGATTTCATCACCAAATTGCCGAGGACTGCCAGAGGAGTTGATGAAATTTGGGTGATTGTAGATAGGTTGACGAAGAGCGCTCACTTCCTTACCATCAGTGAGAGTTCTTCGGCGGAGAAGTTGGCGGAGGTTTATGTGAGAGAAGTGGTATCTCGGCATGGGGTGCCGATCTCGATTGTTTCGGACCGTGATGTGCGTTTCACTTCCAGATTCTGGAAGAAATTTCATGAGGAGTTGGGTACTAAACTGCATTTTAGTACCGCATATCATCCCCAGACAGACGGCCAGAGTGAGCGGACGATTCAGACGCTTGAAGACATGCTTCGAGCATGTGTGTTGGATTTCGGGGGTAGTTGGGATGCGTATTTACCCTTGGCGGAGTTTTCCTACAATAACTAGGAGGTGTCGGACCCCCATTTGTTGGGGTGAGGTTGGGCAGAGAGTGATGGGCAGTACAGAGATCGTGATTCAGACGACAGAGCAGATACAGCAGGTCAGACAGAGGTAATTGACCGCCCAGAGCCGACAAAAGAGTTATGCGGACAGGCGCCGATCCGAGCTTGAATTTCAGGTCGGCGACTTCGTTCTCCTGAAGGTTTCCCCTTGGAAAGGAGTGATTCGGTTCAGGAGGAGGGGCAAGTTGGGGCCCTGGTTTATAGGGCCATTTCGTGTGATTGCGAGGGTAGGCCGGGTAGCCTATCGGTTGGAGTTGCCAGCAGAGTTGGGGCAGATCCACGACACTTTTCATGTGTCGCAGTTGAGGAAGTGTATAGCCGATGAATCGGCAGTGGTTCCATTAGAGGATATTCAGGTGGATGCAAGCCTGAATTATGCCGAGAGACCAGTGGCCATCAGAGATCGGAAGATCAAGGTTCTGAGGAATAAGGAGGTACCTCTGGTGTTGGTTCAGTGGCAACACCGAAGGGGATCGGAGATGACCTGGGAGCCAGAGCGTATGATGCAGGAGCAGCATCCGGAGCTGTTTTCAGAGCGAGACTTCGAGGGCGAAGTCTAGTTCTAGTGGGGGAGAGTTGTAATAGCCGGATTTTTCAGGTATCTTGTATATTTATGTTTTTGGTGTTTTGAGAGGGGACTCGGCGAGTTGGAGCTCAGACTCGCCGAGTAGGGTCGCGGATCTGGTCGCGGGATCGCGCCTGGACTCGGCAAGTCCAGGATATGGACTCGGCGAGTCAGCGCTGTGTAATGAAACTCTAATTTCTCGGGTTTGAGACCTATTTAAAGGGCCTTATGGCCGTCATTTGTGCTCACCAGTCCCTTGAGTGAAACCCTAATCGAGTGTGAACATTTGGAGCAAAGTAGAAGGCCATTATTGATCTTGGAGGTGTCATTTTTGCAAGGAAGGAGAAGAACTAGCTAAGGGAAAGCAAGTGGAGCCACTTATAAGAGTTTGGAGTCCAGAGCATCACTATTGTGGTAATAATTTCGAGTTTTCTTCTTCCTTGTTGATGTTTATTTAGATTTAGGGTTTGTTGAACCCTTTTGTGGCAAGATCTAGTGCCCCCTTGGTCCCTTATGTGGTTTAAACCATAGATCTGGACCCTTGGAGGTCCAGAGTGTCCCTTTGCCCAAGCTTTTTGGGAATCAATGGAGGTTTTGGATTGGAATCCTTATGCCTTAGTTCAAAACTCTATTTATGAGCCATGGGGTGTGTTATGGGAACCAAGATAGAAGCTTTACATGATGAATCAGTCTAAGGAGGCCAGATCTATAGATTGTGGAAGCAGATCTGACCTTAGAAGCAAGTTGGAGTGGTTGCCTGGCATGGACTCGCCGAGTCCAGGCGCGATCCCGCGACCAGATCCGCGACCCTACTCGGCGAGTCTGAGCTCCAACTTGCCGAGTCCCCTCCCAAAACACCAAAAACATAAATATACAAGCTATCTGAAAAATCTGGCTGTTACAAAACGAACGCATGAAATCAGTTATTAGGCCCCCTCCTATTGTTTTCGATCGTGTAGCAGGTAAGAAAGAAGTAAATTCAAATGTGAGTATGTATGCGAGCAACGAGCGTAGGAGGGAGAATCAAGATTTTTGGGGCTGCATTTTATTTGAATCAGGTATCATGCTTATGTTCTCAACCCATCTAGTCTTGAATCAGCCCTAGGAAACCACCAAGGTCGCCACTAACAGCCTCTAGGCCGCCAGAAAAGAACCACAACGTCGCCTTGGCTTGGTGGTTGTGGTGTAGTCAAGTTTTAGCCTATCAGGGTGTGTTCGTGTGATGTTTTTATTGAATAAATTTTTGTTTAATGCATATTTGGAGTCTTTCTTGTTAGATTTTTGGGGTAATAAAGACACTTGAATATTCTGAGAATTGTGATTCCACTTTCAAATCAAAGTATGTGGGTGTACTCCCTAATCTTTGATTGAATAATACTTATAAGAGATTCAGTTAAGAGAATGTAATGTATCAATTTTGTGAGTACCAAAAAACTGACCAAAAATTGGTTAAATATCTCCCTTGTTTGAAAACTGCCAAAACTATCATAAAACAGTTTTCCAACAGTAAAAAACTATCATAAATCCGGGTTTTCTATATAGATTAACGCAAAACCAAAAACTGGTCAAATAATAAAATTTTGGATTTCGACCCCAACCAGGGGCTCTGTCCCTTGGCCCCGCCAAGGGTTATTGCCCCTTGGACCCCCGTTTGTTCAGGGGATTCTCCCCTAAATGACAGTCTACTTTTAATCTTGAATAAACTTAAACAAGTGTGCACTCTGCACCTTCCTTACTTGTTTAATATTCATCAAGATTGATTTTTGGTCAACAAGTCAACCCATTACACTTAAATACAATTAGTGAAAAAAATCACCAACAAACCTCCCCTATTTAAGAGTAATCTTGATTAACTTAAAACAAAAAACATAACAACAAACTAATGCATAAATGAAATATCATGACGATTGAATTTCACATTAGTATATTACTCATTCTAATTATTCAAATATCAGGGTGTCACTAAGGATTGAACCCTTTATATTCTAAGTGAATACGTGAAGATAATATACATAACAATTTACATTCTCAAAGTTCTAACTTGACACTATATTTTTACTAGCTTGTGTCCCATCCTTCAATAAGCATATCAAAGTCAAGTCCCAACTTCTTGAAGCAGCTAAACTTCATGCTTATATAGGTAGTTTTTTTTGTTATTGCACCTGCAAATGTAATTTTTCAAAGAACTATTAAGAAATTAAATTTCAACCTCCTTAACTTGCAGTACTGAACACATACCTTGAGATGATGATAATAATGTGTTTCAATCTTCAAATATCAAGCTTTCCACATTGAATTCAACATCTAATATTGCATTAGATGGGAACTTAGTATCTTAATATAAAAGATTTTAGGTGGAATTTAAACCCATCCCCATAGCCGCCTTGTTCACAAGATCTCTAGCTAACCTAGGAATGGCGACGGGGCGGGTTCGGGGCGGGGCATGGTTTCCCAAACCCAAACCCGATTTCGAAATATGTCCCTGACCCCGACCTAATACCCGATGAGTTTCTTATCGGGGCGCCCCTTCGGGGCTGAAACTTTCCCCGAACCCGACCCTAAACCCGAATCCCGATAACTACCCGAAAACCCAACCCAAAAACCAGAAATATGGCAGAAAAATGGAAAAACTATAATTACAGAATGAGAAATTAAGACGTTGCATAGGCTTAAAATACCAATAAGTTCTTAAATCATTTATCCAAATAGAAATTACTAATAGTCTAATATTGTAACAACCAACCAACCAAAACACCAAAATACCAAATATGAAAAACTAATTCATTACAAGAGAATAGGACTAATTAAGGTAATTAACTTTTCAGTTTGTTCACATGTAGGTAATTATCTTTTTTTGTACACATCTAGTTAACAAACTTTTTGCAACTGTTCACATATGACCATTATGACCTGCTGTAGCAGGTTACATACGGCTACAGTAGGTCATAATGGTTACATGTGAACACTTTCAACAAGGGTGTTACCTAGATGTGTACAAAAGAAAAATAGTTACCCAAATATGAACAAAACCAAAAGTAAGAGTAAATTACACGAATGGTCCCTATGGTTTGGGGGAATTTATGCGTTTGGTCCCTAACTTATTTTTTTAATTCGGATGGTCCCTTCTATTTTGTTTTGTTGCGTTTGGTCGATGTCTTACCTAAAAAGACTAGTGTGTCCTTATTAATTTATTTTTTTTTAATTAATTTTTTTATTTATGCATTTTTTTATATGTTTAAAAAAAACTAATAGACCTCACATATCTGTATCTCCTCACCATCCCATCTTTCATCATCTTCAACTTCTATTTCTTTTTCATCTTTAATGAAAACGAAGTCTTCACCATCTATTTTTTTCGGTCCTTCAACTCCAGCGAACCAACACCACAACCCAATAAAGTGAAGAGATAGTGGGTTATGGTGTTTGTTCGCCAGAGTAGAAGGACCCAAAAAAAGGATGGTCAAGACTTCCATCTCACTAAAGATTGAAAGAAAATAGAGGTTGAAGAGGATGTGAGATGGGATGGTGATTGGTGGGACCCAAATTAAATTTCTCAAATGTGGTTTCAGGTTTACGGTGAGGAGATACAGATATGTGGGGTCTATTAATTTTTTTAAACATATTAAAAAAACATAAATAAGAAAATTAATTAAAAAAATAAATTAATAAGGGCATAATAGTACTTTAGGTAAGACAGGGACTAAGCGCGCAACAAAAATAAACAATAGGGACCATCCGAGTTAAAAAAAAATAAGTTAGGGACCAAATGCACAAATTCCCCCAAACCATAGGGACCTTTCATGTAATTTACTCTTACTTTTGGTTTTGTTCATATTAGGTAACTATTTTTTTTGTACACATGTAGGTAACGAACTTGATGAAACTGTTCACATATAACCATTATGACCTGCTGTAGCTGGATTTAACTTGCTACAGCAAGTCATAATGGTCATATGTGAACAGTTCCAAAAAATTTGTTACCTAGATGTGTAAAAAAAAGATAGTTACCTATATGTGAACAACCGGAAAGATTAATTACCTAAACAAATCCTATTCCCTTCATTACAATAATACATTACCACTTAACATTAAAAAAACTCAAAATCATCCAAACTTGTTGTCCCGCTTTCTTTAGTGTTTTCCTACAAAATATTAAACACTCTCAAAATCAAATGAAATCATCGAAACTATATAAAATTAATATTCTTAGAAATGTCGTTTTAGCTCTTCCACATCATAATCAAATTCAACAGAACAACAATATGCCTCGGTCTCTTCAAAACAAGTTGTTGTATATAAGAAAATATAAAAGCAATTTAACAAAAATATTATTAGTATGCAAAAAAGATTCATAATTTCATATAATTGGTATAAAATAGTATACTACCTCGAATTTCATTCAACAACCAACTTTGAGCACACATTAAAGCCTCCAATGTCTTTGGATGAAGTCGACTAGGATGAGGACTTACTAATCTTCCAATAGTGCTACAAGCTGATTCTGAGGTAATAGTGGAAACATGAATAGCTAATATATCTTTAGCTATCCTTTGTAGTGTCCGATACTTAATCCAATTTTTTTCCACCATGCCAACAAATCAAGTTCCATGTATTTAGGCAACAATTTCTCCTTCAAGTAGTTATCCAACTCACTCATACCTCGTGATTCATCATCATCTCTAGTCATATAAGCAATATTCGATAAGATCTTTGTGAATCCAACACGATGATCAGAAGACATACTAGAACCAAATGAAGATGAACCGAGAACTGAACCACCATAAACACCTAATGTTTAGTATAAAAATGTTAATAATTTAAGATAATATTCTATTTATTATATAAACAATAAGAAGAATACAATAACTTGACTGTTTCTTTTTTTTTAGATGCATTACTTGACTCGTACATAAAGTATGTCGGCAAGAACATCAGATGTATGCGGACAAGGCACGTAAATAAACCCATTTAAGAATATATATGTATGTATATATATATATATATATATATATATATATATATATATAAACATATAAATAATAAGTATGTATAAATTATAGTTAAATAATTATAATATACGTCATAATTCTGCTTTGCAAGTTCCAATTTTGATCTACAAAATGTGTTTTGATTGCCATAAAACCTTTTTTTTATGATTAGATGTCCACATATCGGTAGTAACTGCAATTCTGCTTTTTTTTCTTTGCCAACAAACTCATAGTTTTATCCCTTTCATAATCATAAATACTTTTGATGTTGCTCTTGATGGTGTTTCGATAAGGAACCTTAAACAAAGGTTGAAGGCCTCCCACAAACTTCCTAAAACCATGATGCTCTACAATTGAAAGAGGATACTCATGCACAATAATCATTTCAACCAAATCCTTCCATGAAGTATCAACATTAAATGTATAACTTGAAACATGCGTTGTAGTACCATCTACTATGACAACCTGAAATTTCCATTATGTACAAACTATATCACTTCAATAGAAGTTATAGCAGTCACAGTTGATTTTCAGACTTTTCGTGTAAGTTTGAGTAATTCAGGGTTTACACTTCAGGAAATATCAGGAGAGTGGGTGCACTAGGGTTTTGTGCAACACTGTTATTCCAACACTATTACATTAGAGTTCATTTCAGGAATAAAAATATTTTCTGCCAAAATATCTCAGGACTATAAATAGAATTCTGAACTAAATTCATTCATTATTCACATTTCGAACTAGAGAAAAGCCATTTCTCTCTCACGGATCTTTGGGTTTTTATACCAAAACGTGAGTAACTCTTTCTAGTAGTGTTAGAAAGCTTATATTGCGCTTATAACATGATTTAGATGGCTAAATCATTAGATCTAGGAGTTTACTCCCCAAGGTGTTCTTGGGCGGTAAACTCTCGAAACTGAGCCTAGCTTGTTCCTTGTGTTATACAACTGCCTTAGACTCATATGTATGCATGTTAGGGACAAGAAAACAACCACAAATCACCCAAGTTTGGGAGTTCACGGCCCAAGATTTGCTTAGGCCGTAAACTCCTTTTTCAAGCTCAAAATGGTGTTTTAAGGCCTCTAAAACTTTAAGGCTTTTATCTAGACTAGTTCCCATTTAGTGTAAGGCCTTAAACACATTAAAGAACACAAACAAATGAGAGTTTACGGCCCAAGTGTATCTTAGGCCATAAACTCCATAGAAATGGACAAAAGGGTGTTTTCAAGACACCTAAAGCCCTAGACCTTTACAAGGAATTGTTTCCACTTAATTGAAGGACCAAAACTCATCCAAATCACTTATCAAAGTGAGTTTACAGCCAAGAGAATGCACTTGGGTCGTAAACATGAAAGAATGGCACCAAAGTGTGCCTAGGTTCCTCATTTGCCTTAAACAATTGTCTAGAACACATCCTTCAAAAGCAAGAGGCTTGAAAACAACAAAAGCACCCTATACTTAGAGTTTACGGCCGTAAACTCTAAGGGGAATGGCCTTAGGGCCGTAAACACCTATTTGGAGTATTTCTAGACCTTAAACCCTTCCAAGGACTTAAACACCGAGTTGGAATAATTCTAGGAACCATTTGGGACTTCAAAACACACCATACCCCCATGGTTGGGAGTTTCCGGCCGTAAACTCAAGAGTTTACAACCGTAAATTCCATGTGTGATATTTTATGGGGAGTAAACTCACATATAGGGTCCTTTGGAACCCTAAACACAATTGCCTTGTCCCACAATAGCTTAGATGCAATCCTTAGGTCTTAAAACACTTATATAAAGTGTTTATTATGTCTAGGATGTCTTAACATTATCAATTAGTGATTTGAGACTAATTGAGTGCATATATGTGTGATTATATGTTCATTAGGATCGTAGTGTGTGTACAAGTCCTCGCTTGACACCTAGTAATCCTATATCGTTCAGTTCATCCCAATCACCAACTACAGGTGAGTTCATACCCCTAATCAATGTTTTAAATGATTTTAAATGCTTTAAAGGGGGGGGGGGGGATACAAATAGAAACAAACATGTTATTAAATCATTTTCATGTATTTTATAACTATGTTTGTCATTTAACAGATTTCACATACTACAAAATGTGATGCATGAAATGGTTTTAAATCTTAAAAATGCATTGTTATCAAATGTTTTACCTTTGAAATGTATATTAAAAATGACATCAAGTCATTGTTAATTATTGTTCAAAACCCATAAGATGTCTTATAAAAGCATTTTACATTCTTGAACTAAACTATGCATGTACACTTATATTCTTATATATGTATTGATGTTATAGTTTATAACTTTCATTTAGTTTCTCACACCCTTGAGTAGTAAGAGTGTATAAACCTACTTGAACAACCAATTACCTTCCAGTAAATTATCATAGGGATAATTTGGAGATATCAAACATAATTCCTATTACAAGGAATCACACAAGAGTCAGTTCATTCATGAGTCTATACCAGTACATTACCTGATACATGAGTACATTTACATTTGATTACATGATACATGAGTACATTTACATTTGATTACATGATACATGATTACGTTTACATATACTTACATGATACATGAACACGCTTACATGAACGCATTACATGAGTACATTTACGTAGATACCCTTAATTGTGTACATTAACATGAATACTTGTATCTCGAATTGCGAGGATGATTTATTAGTACCTTCTGTGTAAATCTTCCTGCATATCCCTAGTACCTCGGGATATCTAGACAGGACCCTATCCTTAGTACCTCGGGATACCTAGATGGGCCCTTATCCCTAGTACCTCGGGATATACGGACGAGACTAACCATTCCGGAACCCATCTCTTAGCAACAGTGGATGATGAACATCTACGGATGCCTACAGTTATTACTTATACTAGGAGTACCTTTATAGGGACTAACCCTTCCTTCCCCCTGCTGCTGCTACAGAGGACAATTGGGCAATCTTCGGATGTTCACTAGGTTATATAGGTCGTGTTAACCCTAGTACCTTGGGATAACAGTTACATACGTTGTGTTAGTCCTAATACCCAGTGACAATACTTACAGTAGTACCTTTTCCTGTTTACTTTATTTTGTGATACTTTCACATAAACGATGAGTTAGACTAAGTACTTTAGTACTAAAAAATTAAAAGAAAACTATCATTTTACTTACAAAACATTCGGGTCTTGGTAGAAGACTACATTGTCATAAACAAAACATTCGGGTCTTGGTAGAAGACTACATCTCAAACTGATAGGAAATAAGAGATTTTCTAGGGTTTTCATACGTACATCAACATTTTTAGTTAATGATTTACATGGCCTTCATAACAGATTTTTACAAACAAGGCAATGACACTTATATACTTATGAATCCACCAACTTTAAAGCTGATACTTGCTTTCAAAATAACTTGTATTCTCAGGTCATCAGTAGACATGTACGGAGGCCAGGTTTTGAGAAGACGGATCAGACAAGTCTCGTCTTTTATTTTGATTGTATATTTTTGGTGTCTTACTACAATGAAAGAACACACATGTATTAAAACTTTACTTATAATGCAATGGATGATGTTGTTGCTTGTTTATTATATTACACTGTTGTGATATTGTACATGACGTCCTCCACCCTTGAACGTTTCCGCCGTTCGTGGTTTTGGGGTGTGACATCTACTTTATTTTTTGTTGCACAAAGACAGATTGGCGAATATTTGCAAAAGGTTTGTGTATACAATGTTTATAATGTGCAAGTAAATATTTTGTGCCATTCTTGCTATCTGCACCCAATACTTTAGAGCAATGTTTACATTTTGCTTTAACTTCACCATTCAATTTAAATTTTTTAAAATGAGGCCATGCTGGTGAATGTGTTGCCCTTTTTGAACCAACCACTTCATCTCCATCTTCATCAAAAAATGTATCATTAATATTTGTCATATCTTGTTGATCGACAAAATCAATATTTTGTTGATTAGAACCCGAACCTCCCACGTCTTGACTACTTGCAGTTGGAGCATGATTTTGACTGTTTGAATTCATATTTCTTGAAAAATAACAACCAATGTAATATCAGATTCAACAATTCTAAACAGATCAGGTTTCAAGAGTACAAATAAGCAAAAAGTCATATTCTAACAGTTCAAAGAAGCTCAAATTCGAAATCAGAAAATCAGAAATCGATTTCAAGAGTACAAATTAGCACAAAATCAGATTAACAGTTCAAACAAGCTCAAATTCAAAATCAGAAAATAAGAAATTAGTTTCAACAGTGCATTTGAAGGGTGACAAGTCAACTGGTGGCTTGTTATTTCACTCTATATCAATAGAACCTATGATTAATTTCAAGAAAGAAAGAATTGAAAGAAGGGTGCGATCGATTAAAGAAGAGAAGAGGTCCAATTTTGAGTTTAATATTGATATAATTACCTGCGATTTTCTCTTGTGTGTGGTGTCGATCGAAGAGAAAGAAGAGCTGTATCGATTCAATTTTTGGGTCTTTGATTGTTTGAAACAAGAGCAGGAAAACCGAACAAGAACCGACGGAAGAACCAACAATATCGATGCAATGGGCCAAACATGGTTACTACCTTGTTGGTCGCTGCTTGTTGGACGATGGTCGTAACTTGCTATTAAAGGACGATGGTGTACTCGACTTCGATGAAAATGAACAAAATGAATGATGAAAAAGTTCGACCGATCATCGGATCATAGTAGAAAATTTGATTTTGTCAATTTGGAATATTCATTTGAATATAAAGGAAATAAGTCAATGATGGTTGGAACCTAGAAGAGAAGCGTGATTTTAGGGTTAGTCTTCTAGGGGCTGAAGTGTAATATATATATATATATATATATATATATATATATATATATATATATATATATATATATATATATATATATATATATATATATATATATATATATATATATATATATATATATATATATATATATATATATATATATATATATATATATTTGGGGCGCAGGGGGGGGGGGGGGCGTCGGGGCTGACACATCTCACTCCCTGCCCCGAACCTGAAAAAATACCCGATAAGGACCCGATAAAAGTGACATGACCCGACCCGAACCGAAAACTTTGGGAATTAGGTTTCCCCATCAGGTTCGGGTTTTGTTTGCCATCCCTAAGCTAACAATTTGGTTAAATGATTGGCTAAGTTCAACTGAGATCTCACAAACTCCAAAAATATCACATCAGTCATGATGAGCTCATAAATCATGCTATGTCTAACACTTAAATGTCTAGACTTCCCATTATACACTTGACTATAAGCCTTAGCCAAGGTTGCAGCACTATCACACCTGATAGAAATGGTAGTTATCGGTTTTGGCCAGAGTGGAATTTCATAAATCAAATTCCTTAGCCACTTAGCTTCTTTACCAACGACAGATAATGCAACAAACTCAGATTCCATGGTTGAGTTAGTAATACAAGTTTGATGCCATTGTTTTGGTCTCTTTTCATACCATATAATGATTTCTTCAACTTGCACACTTTGTGTTCATTTCTAGGCATCACAAACCCTTCAGGTTGTTTCATGTATATTTCATCATCTAATTCACCATTCAAGAATGCAGTTTTTACATCCATTTGGTGAATCACAAGACTATGTATAGCTGCAAGAGTTAATAATAATCTAATAGTGGAAATTCTGGCAACATGAGCATAAGTATCAAAGAAATCAATGCCTTCCTTTGGTCTAAAGCCTTGGATAACCAATATGGCTTTATACTTATCAATTGTCTCATCCACCTTCATTTTTCTTTTAAGGATCCATTTACATCCAAATGCCTTGCAACCAGGAGGTAAATCAGATAATACCCAAGTATTGTTATGCATGATAGAATCAATTTCATCCTGAATTGCCTCTTTCCAGAAATGAACATCTCTAGTAGCCATAGCTTCACTGAAAGTCTTTGGAACCTCCTAAAATATTAAAACAATATTGATGTTGAGACACAGTCTCATCCCTTGTTCCTTCAACTAAATATAGTTGAAAATCATATCAAAATTTTTTAGCTTTTCTAACTCTAGTACTCTTTCTAAGTTCAGGCACAAAACTTGTACCACCAGAAGCATCTTTAGCTTGAGTTGTGGTCTTGCTGAAAGATTTTTGAATCATGTCCCTTGGTCTAGGTATATATGTAAATCTTTCTTCATCAAAGATAGCATCTCTTGACTCTATAACAGTGTTCACAAACACAAAGTCATTAGATTCTAAAACATAGAATCTATAAGCTTTGGAATGCTCAACATATCCAATAAAGATACAATTTATACCTCTTTCACCCAATGTTGTCCTTTTGGGTTCAGTGAGCCTCATAACTACTCGATAACCCCAAAGTTTGAGATAACTCAAATTTGGTACCTTTTTACACCAAAGTTCATAAGGAGTATTCTCACTCCTTTTGTTTGGAGTTAAATTCAAAATATAACATGCAATGTAACATCCCAAAATACGGTTCCAAAAATTAGTTTTTAATTAAGTAACAAAAACCATAATAACAAATCATATCATTCATAAACCAGAGTTATTATATTAAATCAGAGTATCATCTGAAAACATGTTCTTTTATCAGAATATATGCCTCCCAGGATAAATCTTCTTGGTGTGTGTGTGTGTGTGTGATGCAGTCATCCCGAGCTCTTCCCTCCGCTACCGGAAGTACCAGAAACCAAAACTGAAAAATGTAAGCACGAAGCTTAGTGAGTTCCCCAACCTACCACATACCATACGTAATCACATACTGCAAACACTGGGCCACACCCGC
Organism: Lactuca saligna; assembly: GCF_052625555.1. Taxonomy (NCBI): domain Eukaryota; kingdom Viridiplantae; phylum Streptophyta; class Magnoliopsida; order Asterales; family Asteraceae; genus Lactuca; species Lactuca saligna. The sequence continues at coordinate 214,336,265 of NC_136420.1, forward strand.
TACTTCGGGCCTCGTACGCTACATTGGGCCCCGCCTGGCTTCGAGCCCCGCTCGGTATACATATATGTTTCTCTTAGGCCCCGCCAGTCTCTGGGCCCCGCCCGCTAAACACATACAAGTATATAAGTAATTCATAACACATAAGCTAACTGAGTCTACATTATTCCTGTACTAAGGCCTTGCCTATCTTAGGCCTCGCCCCTGTCCTACTACTGGTGAGTCATGAAACCCCATCCATGCTCCTGCTGTTAGTGAGATACCGGGCCCCACCCTCACTCACCCCTCTCCTATCTTGGGTCTCGCCCCTGCTCTGCTACTAAAAAGGTATGGAACCTCGTGCACACTCTGCTAATGATGAGATACGGTACCTCACCCACACCCACCTCCCTACCAGGCACATACAAGGATCACACAAACAACAAGTATAATCTAACATGCAAAACATTCCTTAGGCACCCGCTCGGCATCGGACCTTGGTCTAGAAAATCATAGTAGCATACACTGCCTAGGGCTAACCCCCGGGTCTTCCTACTTATAACTACATGGGCCGTCATTGTGGCCTTAGACCCATTCACACAGTGAAGAGACTCACCTTGCACTGTTGAGGCTTCTTTTGATACCCTCCTGACTGCTATCCGACAACTCTTCGAACCACTGATCCTCTAGCTCTCCGAGCTACCAATACCAATATAACACTTAGTCCTAAATTGTCCTTCCGAAGTCAAACTAAGTCAACTCTGGTCAAATTCAAAGTCCTGGTCAAAGTCAACCTTCCAAGTTGACCCTACTCGCCGAGTCAGCCTAATGACTCGCCGAGTTCATAACCTCAGAAACCATGCAACTCGCGACTCGACTCGCTGAGTCCTTCAATCTCCAATTCCTAGTCCTGTCCAACCCACTGAGTCACCACTCAACACAATGATCTGACTTATAACCAGAAGGGATTTGGGTTTGCGACCCGACTCGTAGAGTCCATGAACAGACTCACCGAGTCCACTTTCATCCTCTCCATTTTGTCAATTACAGTCCATTCCATTGCATTACATGTAGATATGACTTATAACCAGAAGGGACTTGTAGATCTGGCATCCTAAGGCTTGCATTACATGTAAAGTTTCCAACTTTACGTGCATGCAAGGTGCTATGAAGCTTGAACACCAAATCCAAGGCAAAATGGAGTCCTATGCCATGGAATGGAGCCACAACAGGGTGAAGCTAGCAACCCTGAGCTTATAAAGATCAAGAGAGCCCAGATCTAAAGTCCAATACATCCTCAAAGGCTTAATACTCGGATTAACCTTGGAAATGGCCCAAATGTGACAAAATACAAGCTAAGAAGAGGATCTAGATGAATAACATCCAAGGCATAAGCTTTATACCTCTAAACATTCTAAAATGCTACCCAAGATTTGGATCTACTACCTCTTCTTGAATCTCCAAGGGTTTCCTTCTTTCTTCTAGCTTCAAATCACTCAAAAATGGCAAGGAAAGCTTAAGAACACTCAATGGATGCTTAGGGTTTCAAGAGTAGGTTAGAGGAGTGATGGAGGCTGGGGTGGAGGCCTGAAATGATATTTAAATAGGGCACCAAGTCCCGAAATTAGGGTTTCCCAACCCAGACCTGACTCGCCGAGTCATTCTCCCCGAATCGTCGAGTCGGTTACTTAATCCGCGACACGGGACGCGCTCCGACTCGTCGAGTTCTACCTTGGACTCGACGAGTTGACCCTTTGACTTAGGGTTTTCCTTTCCCTTCTTGGTACTGCTGGATTAGGGGTGTTACATGCAGCTAAAATGGAACTAACCATTTCTTTTAAAGTCCTATTTTTCCTTTCATCCACACCATTTTGTTGTGGTGTATAAGGAGTTGTGGTTTGATGTATTATTCCAGTTGATTCAAAATAAACCGGGTCATAACATTCACCACCTCTATCAGTACGTAACACTTTTATTAATTCATTTTTATGAAGTACAACCTCTTGTTTATAAATCTTAAATTTATCAAGATCTTCATCTTTGGAATGTACCAAATAGACATAGCAATATCTAGATGCATCATCAATAAAAGTAACAACATACTTTTTTTTTCCAAGGGAAGGCGTTGCATGGAAATAACATAAATCACGATGTATAAGTTCCAACACCTTGCTTTCCCTAACAACATCTTTGAGAGGTTGTCTTATAATTTTATTTAACATGCAACTTTTACATTTTTCATTATTTTGAAAATCAAAAGCAAGAACTAAACTCATTTTAGACATGTCCTATAATCTCTTGTAACGAATGTGTCCTAGTGTAGCATCCCATAATTCAGATTTTTTAAATTATTGCTAGTACTAGTAGAAGCCATGCAAATACAATTATTAATACAAGGATAATTAATATTAAGTCTAATCATTCCATTACATACATATCCAAATCCCATAAAAGAACCATGTCTTGACAAGATATACTTGTCACTTTCTAATACTTGTTTGTAACCACAATTATTTAAAAAAATTTCATACATAAGATTCTTTCAAATCCCCAATACATATAAAACATTGTTTAGACATAAACATTTTCCAGAACTAAAGTAAATTAAAACAGATCCTAAACCCTTGATTGGTTCAGTTGCAACATTTCCCATTTTCACCACATGCCCATCTTCAATTGGTTAGCATTCCTTGAACCAACGAACATCTTTACATATATGGATTGTTGCTCCCGAATTAACCCACCATACAACATCATCATCTTGCACATAAAATGCTTCAGAAATCACAGAAATATAATTATAAACATATTTAGAATTCTACATGGAAATAGAAATTTGACCTTGTTTCTTTTCTGGATCCTTGGATCCACTTGGTCCAACACCATCCTTGTTCACTTTGCGAAGACGACAATATTTCTTGAAGTGACCTGGTTTGTTACAATTCCAACAAACCAACTTAGCCTTCTTGTTGGAATACTTGCCATCCTTTCCTTTAAACTTCTTTTTTCCATTAGACTTCTTGGAATTCTTTGAACTTTCTCCTTCCACCATGTTCACAGAAGAGGAACCAACTTGGTTCTTGCCTTTAGGATTATTATCAAGTTCCTGAGTCCTCAAGGACTCTTCAATCCGTAAATGGCTTCCAAGTTGACTCAAAGTTAATTCCTCTTTGTTATGTTTCAGATATGCTTAAAATCTTTCCAGGAAGGGGGCAGTTTGTCAATGATCATAACCATAAAATGGTTTCATCCATTTTCATATTGTGTTGAGCAAACTGTCCCATGATCCTTAACATTTCATGGAATTGTTCCATAACAGGCCTGGAGTCAATCATCTTGTAACCCATAAAATTTCTGAAAAAGAAGAGAGTCAGATATACCATCATGTATTTGGATTCAAGAGAATCCCACTGTTCTTTTGCAGATTTGAAATTTTGATATATATCAAAAAGAGAGTCAAACATACTATTGAGAATATGACCATGATATATGTAATAATCATTTTCCTACTTTGATCTCCTTGTTGTTGCCTCCAAAGGTTCATCTTCAACAGATTCGGGTACGACTTGCATGGGTGTACTCAGAACATACACCACTTTTAGAGTAGTAAGAAGAAAATGCATCTTCTTCTGCTATCTATGAAAATCTTTCCCTTCAAACTTGTTCAATTTGTCAAACTTGCTTATCATATCCTTCACAGAATCGCCACTGGCCATGATCACAAATTACTTTGATTCTTGTTAGATTTTTAGGGTAATAAGGCACTTGGATATTTTAAGAATTGTGATTCCACTTTCAAATCAAAGTATTTGGGTGGTACTCCCTAATATTTGATTGGATAAGACTTAGAAGAGATCCAATTAAGAGAATGTAATGTATCAATTTCGTGAGTACCAAAAAGCTGACCAAAAATTGGTTAAATATCTCCCTTGTCTGAAAACTGTTAAAACTATCATAAAACAGTTTTCCAACAGTAAAAAACAGTCATAAATTCGAGTTTTCTATATCGATTAATGCAAAACCAAAAATTGGTCAAATATTAAAATTTTGGATTTCGACCCCAACCAAGGGCTCTTCCCCTTGGGCCTCGACAAGAGCTACCGCCCCTTGGACCCCGCTCTTAGGGGCGTTGCCCCCGGGCCCCTGTTCGTTTAGGGGCTTCACCCCTAAATGACAGTCTACTTTTAATCTTGAATAAACTTAAACAAGTATGCAATTTGCACCTTCTTTACTTGTTTAATATTCATGAAGATTGATTTTTGGTCAACAAGTCAACCCATTACACTTAAATACAATTAGTGAAACAAATCACCAACATCTTTAATCATAATTGTTCAATTGGTATGTAACTTTGGTGGACATTGAATTGTTTCTCGTTGATGTGCTTAGTCTCGTTTCCTTCCTCTTCGAGTCATACTATGCAATGTGTGTAACTTTTTGCATGAATACCTTATTATGAACCCTTTTTGAGCAGCGTCGGAGTTAGAAATTTTTATATGGAGGTATAAACTATGACATCCCCATTTTTTCATGGCCAAAAAAGACCGATTTGTTTATGCTTTATTTTTAAAATCAGAGTATCCTTTTTAAAGGAAAATGTTACGGAATTTGTTCCCAGTAAAACATGATAAATATGTTATCAAATCATCTCCGAAGAAATGTATTTTATTCATTTTAAAACATTAGGATTTTATCGTCAATACAAAAATATAAGCATATATAGACCTTACATTTATTTACACTAGTGATTCATATCTCCTTAATCTCTCAGTGTAATGTAGCTTCATATCGACACCTGTGTTACAAATAAATTGAGTGGGTCATGTTGGGAAGCCTAGTGAGTACATACGGTTTTCGACCCACAATAATAAATTTATTATGTTTTATCAACAAAAAATTAACCCAATTACCCATCCCCATTATCTTCTTTTGGTTCTTAAGGATCTACCCTAAGAATCATCTATTATCCACTCATTCATTTCTAAGGAATAGGCACGAAGTCCATCGTTGTCAGGGTTTATATAACAGGCACTAAGTCCATAGTTTCCAGGGTTCATCTAACATGCACTAAGTCCATAGCTGCCAAGGTCTATCTCATGTATCGACAGTATTATTTTCGAGAGTCCACTCGCCATACATGCCAATGGGTTTTTAGAGTACACCGGGTGAACATATCGTTCACAACACTTACAGGTTGTGAGCCTACTAGTGTTCCACCGGACCGTCTACAATAGTCTATGATTATCATCCATACTCTGCTAGATGACGGGGCCAATGCTTGGGGTAAGGGCTTCTCTCATTTTTTACCTCTCACCCTCATCTCATGATCTATATCACCTTTCATCATCCAAATCATATTTTATCTACCCATCTTTACCTATTGTAATTTATAGGTATAAAATACATATACAATTTAAATCAAATAAAACATGTCTATTTTGTTCATCCAACATAGATATCATAAACATAGATAATATGTACACATAGCACATAATTTAAATACTTCATATCTATGTGTAAGATGAAAGTAACTATGCATTCACTTCTTAGAGTGATGTTTCCAAACTCGGGCGGCGCTTTGCTTCTAATAATTCTATTTTCCTTCGACGAAACTAGTATCAATACCAATAGATTTTAGTCTAAAATTTACCATGACTAATTATTAGTCTAGATTTATCATTAACTCAAAGTCTACTTTCATGATATATCAAGTAAGGATCAACCATGCAGGACAGTTGGGAGGCAGGACCATTTCGGCATATAGATTTTCTGAAATCCAACAACCAAACCTAGCATGACCATTCTAGACACCTCTCCCGTAAGTAGTTCAATCAGTATAACGAATTTGAATCACTAATAAATCTTATTTATAGGTTCATAATAACAATATTATATTTAAATATAAGATATATTTAAAATAGGGTAGGCGTATCTCACTTACATCGGGTTTTGCTAAAAACAGGGCTCCGCCAGTGCAGATCTTCTAAGCCGAAAAGCTCTTTTTCTCGAAGTCGTCGGGTGCTCTGGGGCTTCCTTCTAGTGCTAGGGAAGTTTCCTAGGCTTTAGGTGGGGGGGAGGAGAGCGAGAGAGAGAGAGAGAGAGAGAGCACAGAGAGAAAGAGATGGTGGAATGTATGAGAAAACATGGCAGCCTCGCATCCTATTTATAGCCGATGGAGCTTCGGTACATTGGGCGTAATCTTCGGGTATGCGGAGCGTTCCTTGGTATGCAAGGCGTACCAGCGTACACTGGGCATTCCGAAGACACGTTTCTGAAGCCTGCTAGTTAGATGTGGCCGATCTGAGACCAAGTGATGCGAGTCCACGAGGCGTAACCTTCTATGCAGGGCGTAACCTCACAATAGCCTCGTAAATTCCAATATCGACTTCAAAAATTCGTAATTTTCCCATATGATCTCAGTTTTTGACGTTCTTTATATCCACGTGTAGGTGGGAACGTACTCTACAACTTTCATATAGACTCTGTTGGTTAATTATGACTTTATTTTTAAAGTTATATTTTTAATAGATCGGGACAGGAAAAGTCCGTTAAAAATTCATAACTTCTTCATCCGACGTCCATTTTCATTTGTCTTTTTAACGTTGAGCTACTTTTAACAAGATCTTCGATTCTCGTTTAGGTTGTGTCGGCAAAAAATTGCTCGATCAAAAATTCGAACTCTGGGTTGCACATTACTATGCCAAATCTTAGACAATTCATAACTTCCTCATACGAAGTCAAATGTGGACGTTCTTTTTATGCACGCTATCGGTTTAACATATGCTACGACTTTGGTTTTGATCACTAAGGCTAAAAAGTATTGTATCATAAACTCACTTTTTGTGTCACACAACGTCATGCCGATTTTGTCGCGAAACTTTGACAGGTCGTAACTTTTTCGTTATAACTCGGATTCTGGCGTTCTTTATATCTTCGGAATCCTTTTCATGTCCAATACAACTTTCTTCATAAATATTGGGTTTATCTAACATTTTATTTTTGATGCTTATTTTCGTTCTTAATTTATTATATCTCTATAGACAAATATATATAAGCACATAACATTCTAGTAATTCATCTTTAATATTTCAAAATGAGTTACAATGGTTGGCCTTTACTGTTACATTATCATACTAATGCGTAGCCTAGAAACACAGGTGTTACAATTCTCTCACCCTTAGAATGATTCCGTCCCGGAATCATGCATCAGCGAACAAATGTGAGTAGCGACTCATCATGTCACTTTCTGTCTCCCAGGTGAGGTTTGGCCCATTCGTATGTTTCCATCGCACAAGAATTAAGTAGACCATCTTGCATCATAACTTCTTTGTCTTACAGTTAACAATCACCTCCGACTCTTCAGTTAGCCTCTTATTTTCATCCATTCTCAAAAAGTGGAATTATGCCGGGAACTTCTCCCGTGAACTTCCTAAAATAACACACATGGAAAGTGTTATGAATACCATCTAGTTATTTTGGTAATTTGAGCCTGAAAGCTTGGTTCCCAAATCTTCTGAGGAACTTTGAACGATCCAATAAACTTTGGACTCAACTTTCCTCTCTTCCCAAATCTTGTAAGTCCCTCCCATGGTGAGACTTTAAGCAAAATCGAATCTCCTACTTCGAATGTCGTCGGTCATCTCTTCTTGTTAACATAGTTCTTTTGAAGATCCTGAGTTGCTAACATCCTTTCTCTAATCACCTTTAGCTTTTCAACAGTCTGATGGACTACCTTAGGGGACATAAATTGCTTTTCTCCGGCCTCAATCCAACAAGACGACGTACGATACCCTTCTCCACACAAAGGTTGATAAGGTTTCGTCTTGATGCTCGAGTGGAAACTATTTTTGTAGGAAAACTCTACCAAAGGTAAGTGCTCATCCAAATTACCTTGGGATTCCAGGGTACATGCTCTTAGCATATCTTCCCGTGTTTGAATCGTTCTTTCACTCTGACCACTAGTCTGTGGATGATAAGCTGTACTTAAACACAACTTTGTACCCAATTCCTCTTGTAGACTCCTCCAAAACCTTGATGAAAAAAGACTATCACGATCTGATACAATCGTTAAAGGTACATTGTGAAGTCTCCCAACTTCCTTCATGTAAGCATTTGCAAGCTTATCCATAGACCATCTCTCACTGGCTCCTATAAAGTGTGAACTCTTAGTGAACCGATCTACGACCACCCAAATCATGTCGTGACCATTCTTTGTCCTGGGCAGTTTAGTCACAAAATCCATGGTGATGTCTTCCCATTTACCCATAGGTATAGGTCAAGGTTCTAAACTCCCATATTGTAACGACCCATCTCTGGTATGTTGTTTCCATGTTATTTATTTAGAAGTTTTCAAGAGGGACTTGGCGAGTCTATAGTCCGAATCGTTGAGTAGAGACGGGGATTTCGAGCACGTGTAAGTCGGCGACTCGACGAGTCCATATTCGGGACTCGGCAAGTCCGCCTGCCAGGAAGAAACCCTAAATCCCTGGGTTTGCTCACTATTTAAGCAATGTTTTGTGCCCCAACTCGCCTCCTTCACCCTCAGAGAGCTTGTGAGAAACCCTAAACCATTCCTTGTATGATTAAAGTGTTTTGTGTGGATTTTTGAAGGATTGAAGAAGAAGAAGAAGAAGAAGAAGAAAGGATCAAAAAGAGGAAGTGTAGAGCAAAGATCCAAGGCCAAAGTCAGAGTTCATTGAGGTATATCTCAGAATTATTCTGTTTTGTGCTTAAAATCTCCATTAGAACACCTCTAAGGATATTTTAATGTATTTTCCAAGCTTTATAGTTGTATGGATGCCTTGTTGGATCGAGATATCCCTAGATCCATTCATTTAGGAGCTTTAGAGCCCTGATTTATTTCCTTTTTCGAGTTGCCTTGCATGAGAACCATAGATCTAGCCTTTATTATGCTTTTTGAGCCTTTTAATCTTCATGGATGCTTATGGGCACGTAAAGATAGAATCTTTACATGTTAATCGTGCATAAGAAGCCCAGATCTACAAGTTATATGCGCTGGATTCAAGTAGAATTGACTTTTTAGTAACTGCATGCATGCGACTCGGCGAGTCGTTCTTCGGACTCGACGAGTCGAGCCGCGAGTCCCCGATTCTTCCCCTTTTGAGTGATTTCGAGTGGGAACCAGTGAGTAGTAGAATGGACTCAGTGAGCCGGAGGTCAGACTCAGTAATGGAGGGACTCGACGAGTTGTTCATACAACTCGGCGAGTCTAAGGCAATCTTCATAGATTCAAGAACAACTCGTCGAGTTGTTCATATAACTCGGCGAGTCAGATGCAGATAGCCTATGTTCTAGAATCGAAAGGGAACTCGTCGAGTTGATGCCATACTCGACGAGTAGCAACGAATAGGGTTGAGAAGTGAGAGTAGGGACTCGGCGAGTTGGCGGCCCAACTCGGCGAGTCAGGTCAATTGTAAGTTGACTTTAGCTAGGGGTAAAAGAGTCATTTTACCCCAATGCAGTTATTAGTATTTTATTGAGTGTGTTTGTGGAATTGTAGACGGGGAGATACCGGAGCAGCAGCAAATAGCTTCCAGATCCATACACACAGCAGCCGGTTCACGAGGTGAGTTTCCTTCCAGTAGGAACGGGTCTAAGGCCACAATGTCGACCTGTTTAGCTAGCAGTAGTTTCCGGACCTCGATCCGATGCAGTAGTTAGTATGTTTGATGCCTTCGTGGCTCAGACAGGTTTGCGTGTTATGTGTTGTTGTGTTAGTTGATATGTTTATGCTATGCTATGTTCAGTAGTTCCGAACTTCTGTTCGATGCAGTCAGTTCCGAACATCGGTCCGATGCAGTCAGTTCCGGACTTCGGTCCGATGCAGTTAGTTCCGGATTTCGGTCCAATGCAGGAGGCAAGGCCTCACTAGTTCCGGACTTCGGTCCGATGCAGAAGGCAAGGCACTGGTTAGTTCCGGACTTTGGTCCGATGCAGTTTCCGGACTTCGGTCCGATGCAGTGGGCAAGGCCCAGTAGTTGTTTTATGTTTGTATGGTATGTGGTAATTTGGGGGAGCTCACTAAGCTTCGTGCTTATAGTTTCAGTTTTGGTTTTAGGTGTGACATCCCCAAAATCACGACCAGAAAAGACCGATTTGTTTATGCTTTATAAAAATCAGAGTACTTCATTTTATAAAAAGGTTGCGGAATTTGTTCCCAGAAAAACATGGTAAATACGTTATTAAAACATTTTCGAAGAAACGTATTTATTTCATTTTAAAACATTTGGGATGTCATCGTTAATACAGGAACATAAGCATAAACAGAACTTACAATTATTCACACTAGTGGTCTACATCTCTTTAAATCTCTCAGTGTAATGTCACTTCATATCAACACCTGTGGTATAAATAAACTGAGTGGGTCAGGTTGGGAAACCTGGTGAGCACATAGGGATTTCAATCCCACAATGTTATACCATATATATAGTTTAAAATTCACAAAATATACAATTTCACCATACATATATATAAACAACTCTTATCCCACCCCGTCGATCCTCGCAACGAGGCTATCCATACTCTCGGACCTAAGATTAGTCGTTTTACCTACTCCATACTCTCGGATCAGAAATGAACGAATTTACCAAATCCATACTCTCGGACTAGGGACGAATGACTAATCCATACTCTCGGATTAAAGATGAATGATTATGCCTAATCCATACTCTCGGACTAGGGACAATAGCTAATCCATACTCTCGGATTAACGACGAATGATTATGCCTAATCCATATTCTCGAACTAGGGACAATGACTATGTCTAATCCATACTCCCGGATAAGTGACATATACTAACTTCTATTCTCTGAGTTTAACTCACTTGTACTCGTAAGAATATACTACCCAATATTCCTCATATTTAATTTAGGTCTACTCTTTATCCTAAATTATCAAATATAATCAGGTATGTTCTTTAACACGAATTTCAAGCAACATTAATTAACTCGCACATAAACATATAATTAATACTTCAATCAATACTTGTATTAAAATCATGTTCATGAAAGGGACTATGCACTCACCTGAGAAGGTGGTGACTCGGTACTCGGACAGCGCTTCGTTTACTTTAAAATAATTTCCTTCGACGAAACCTAGTATTATCACCAATAGATTTTAGTCTATTATTCGCCGAGACTAATTAATAGTCTAGCTATTATTACTATTATATAAGCGTTAAAAAAATACTTATATAACCCATAATAATAGCCCAAGTATTTATTATATGTTCTTAATAACGTTCATATAATTAAATAAAAACTATATTAAAAATAGCGTAGACGTAGCTCACTTACAGCGGGTTTTATAGAAAACCAGGCTTTGCTTGGAGCAGCGTTTCCGAGCCGAAAAGCTCTTCTTCTCGGAGCCGTCGAGCACTCCGGGGCTTCCGCCTCATGCTAGGGAGGTTCCCTAGGCTTTTCGGGGGATTTCGGGGCTAGAGAGAGGTTCTAGAGAGAGAGTAAAGAGAAGAAAGAATAGGAAAGGTGTGAAGAAAATGAGGGTGGGAGAGGTGGTATTTATAGGGTGAAAATGGCTGAACTTGGTGCCACATGTCACCATCTAGTGGCAAGACTTGGGGAGAAAGCAATGGCCAAGATTGTGCCACATCACCCATTTTCGCACAACACACTTCCGACTTCTAAAATCCGTAACTTTCACATACAACCTCCGTTTTTGACGTTCTTTATATCCACGCGTAGGTAAAAATAATATCTACAACTTTCATTTTGACTCCGTCGGCTAATTCTCGACCGATCTTAAATTTAACAGTACGAGGCGTTTAGACTGTTAAATGACCGCGAAGAATTCGTAACTCCTTCATACGGACTCCGTTTTCGTCTATCTTTTTACCGTTGAGTTCCTATTAATGAGATCTTCAACTCTCATTTATTTCACGTAAGCCAAAAACCGCTCGAACTAAAATTCAAGTTTCGGGCTGTACACTGCTAAGCCGAATCTTAGAAAAATCATAACTTCCTCATACGAAGTCAGATTTGGGCGTTCTTTTTATCGACGCTCTTAGTTTAACATATTCTACGACTTTTGTTTAGATTTCTAAGGCTAAAAAGTCTTCTATCGTAAATTCACTATTTACGTCTTCCGGTGTTGTGCCGGTTTTGCCATAAAACTTCGGCGGGCCATAACTTCTTCGTTATAACTCGGATTTTGGCGTTCTTTATATGTACGGAAACCTTGTGACATATTCTAAAACTTGGTTAAGACTATTCATTCTAAATAATCTTTTGTCGAAAAGTCATTTTTGACCCCTATTGCCTCTAAATTGACTAGCCCAGATCTGCGGGCGTTACAATTATCTCCCCCTTAGGATGATTACGTCCCGGAATCATCAACGAAACAAGGATCGTATAATGACTCCATACGTCATCTCTTCATCCTAGGTAATAATTATAACTTCTTTATTCCTTCAAGTCTATCTCTTAGACTTATTGACTGTAAGCAATACTTGATCGTGCACCTGCTCTCTACCTCATATTAGACTCCAAATTATGACCTATCATCATGTGATGTACGTTTAGACTTAGGTCTCTTAAATTCTAAAACAGACTAAGCCTTCCTTCATGTTCTAATGTGATATAATCATACTTTAACATGTAGCATTTCTAGCTACCAACGAGCGCGATACTTCTATTGACCGCTTTGATTATTAATCGTTTGGTTTAAGTCGGACGCTATATCAAACTTGGTTCTCTGAACCACGTAACCTACTCATTGTAGTCGGACTCAAGGTGATATGACCACTAGGGTCGGGATAACAACAATCTTCTTAGTCATTACCGAAACAATGGTAACGGCATACTTGAATAAAACGAAATCAATTACTGGCTTCTTGGTAACCTTGTGACTTTCCCTGATCCAAGTGTGAGTCCTGTGCTTCCGGTAGTATAGGCCTCTACTACCATTCACACCTACTCATACTCGTCCCAAGTATTGTCCCGCAGTTTTTCCAAGTCACCATACAAGAAAACCATACAACAACTTAACACATCAGATAACAAAACAAAGGTTTTATATTATTTCTTGAAACTGTTACATAGGTGTTCAAGTTCACCCTAGACTATGCCTCTAACGGGCTACATCGTGAGGTACTATCTACACGATTACTCCATAACTCGATCCTCGGATGTCAAGCCTTCACTCTTGAATCCTTGCATTGTCATCTGCTTCGTCAAGGATCATTTGAAATGCTCTCGCCTTTGGCTTTGGTGGTACATTTGGCTTTGTAGCCCCTTCTCTCTTTGGGCAGTCTTGTTTGAAGTGTCCTTCTTCTCCACACTTAAAGCAGACTTCTCTCTTGGTTGTGCATTCGCTGGCGTAATGACCAATCTTCCCGCATTTAAAGCATGTCGTATATTTAGAGCATTTCCCGATGTGCTTCTTTCTACACTTGTCACACCATTGCGTTCCTTCTTCAAACTTCGAGAATTTTCTCTTCTCGCTGGACCTTGAAGATCCTTCAAACTTTCTCTTCTCGCCAACCTCCATCTTGCTGGAGGCTCTTCCCTTGATCATATCTTCGACAGACTTGGCAGCCCAGATAGCTGCCTCTAGAGTAGGTGCTTGACGCACTGGCACCGCGTACTCCCATGGAAGTCCTTTTGCGTACTTGTCGATTTTCGTCAGCTCATCCAGAACAAGATGCAAGGTGAACTCCATCTTCTCTGTGAAGTTGTTGGTGTATTCATCGATTGACATGCTTCCCTTCTTCAGGGTTAGAAACTGGTTCTCTAGCTCAAGCAGGTTTTGAGCTGAGCAATACTTTCGTTTGAATTGCACCAGAAATTCTGCCCATGTCAGTTGCAGAGGCTCATTAGGGCTCAGAGTCTTCCCCAAGGTATTCCACCAACGTACAGCGCCTCCTCGAAACTGACGCACTGCAAATGTGGTCTGTAGCTTCCCTCTACAACCGCATGTCATGAAGGCTAACTCCATCTCCGAGATCCAATCCATGACCCCGATCGGATCCTCCTTTCCAGTGAAATTCGATGGCTTGCAAGTCAGAAAATCCTTGTACTTGCATCCATTCCTCTCGACCTCGTCATCTTGGTTGTTTTGTCGAACTATTGGTGGGTTGACTTGACCAACAGTCCCACTGTAGTTTCCTTCCTCAGTCTGCCCTTCGTTCAACTCGGGCTGTTCGATCTGAATAGTGGCTTCCTCACGATTTTGCTGGAGCAAACGTCTAGTTTCCTCCATTTGACGATCCAACATCGCTTGGATCATCGCTTGCACTCCGGCCCTTGTGACTGACTCAGGGGCGGCTTCCATCACCGGTATTTGCTCAATCACTGGGGGTTGGTTTCTGTTCCCATTTGCATTCACGTTTCCGCTACGGGTTCTTTCCATCTTGATCTATACACCGAATAAGGTGAATCTAGATCTTTACTTAGGATTGACGGTTAAATCATCCTTATCACTCCGAAACGTTTATATGCTAGTTCTAATATCGTAGTCGTACGTTTAGAATCCTAAACACATAAGGTTTCCAGATCCGGTCGGTAACAGACCATAGATCCAAACAACTAACAGCATATCAGGCACAAGTATTTAGCACATAAAAGCATTTTAGGCATAATTCCTAAAATAAGCTAGTGCTCACACCTCACAATCATCGCTTAGCATTCTAAGTTTAAGTCTAGAAATAAATCCATATTCCTAGTTCGCTTAAACTAATGCTCTGATACCAACTGTGACATCCCCAAAATCACGGCCAGAAAAGACCGATTTGTTTATGCTTTATAAAAATCAGAGTACTTCATTTTATAAAAAGGTTGCGGAATTTGTTCCCAGAAAAACATGGTAAATACGTTATTAAAACATTTTCGAAGAAACGTATTTATTTCATTTTAAAACATTTGGGATGTCATCGTTAATACAGGAACATAAGCATAAACAGAACTTACAATTATTCACACTAGTGGTCTACATCTCTTTAAATCTCTCAGTGTAATGTCACTTCATATCAACACCTGTGGTATAAATAAACTGAGTGGGTCAGGTTGGGAAACCTGGTGAGCACATAGGGATTTCAATCCCACAATGTTATACCATATATATAGTTTAAAATTCACAAAATATACAATTTCACCATACATATATATAAACAACTCTTATCCCACCCCGTCGATCCTCGCAACGAGGCTATCCATACTCTCGGACCTAAGATTAGTCGTTTTACCTACTCCATACTCTCGGATCAGAAATGAACGAATTTACCAAATCCATACTCTCGGACTAGGGACGAATGACTAATCCATACTCTCGGATTAAAGATGAATGATTATGCCTAATCCATACTCTCGGACTAGGGACAATAGCTAATCCATACTCTCGGATTAACGACGAATGATTATGCCTAATCCATATTCTCGGACTAGGGACAATGACTATGTCTAATCCATACTCCCGGATAAGTGACATATACTAACTTCTATTCTCTGAGTTTAACTCACTTGTACTCGTAAGAATATACTACCCAATATTCCTCATATTTAATTTAGGTCTACTCTTTATCCTAAATTATCAAATATAATCAGGTATGTTCTTTAACACGAATTTCAAGCAACATTAATTAACTCGCACATAAACATATAATTAATACTTCAATCAATACTTGTATTAAAATCATGTTCATGAAAGGGACTATGCACTCACCTGAGAAGGTGGTGACTCGGTACTCGGACAGCGCTTCGTTTACTTTAAAATAATTTCCTTCGACGAAACCTAGTATTATCACCAATAGATTTTAGTCTATTATTCGCCGAGACTAATTAATAGTCTAGCTATTATTACTATTATATAAGCGTTAAAAAAATACTTATATAACCCATAATAATAGCCCAAGTATTTATTATATGTTCTTAATAACGTTCATATAATTAAATAAAAACTATATTAAAAATAGCGTAGACGTAGCTCACTTACAGCGGGTTTTATAGAAAACCAGGCTTTGCTTGGAGCAGCGTTTCCGAGCCGAAAAGCTCTTCTTCTCGGAGCCGTCGAGCACTCCGGGGCTTCCGCCTCATGCTAGGGAGGTTCCCTAGGCTTTTCGGGGGATTTCGGGGCTAGAGAGAGGTTCTAGAGAGAGAGTAAAGAGAAGAAAGAATAGGAAAGGTGTGAAGAAAATGAGGGTGGGAGAGGTGGTATTTATAGGGTGAAAATGGCTGAACTTGGTGCCACATGTCACCATCTAGTGGCAAGACTTGGGGAGAAAGCAATGGCCAAGATTGTGCCACATCACCCATTTTCGCACAACACACTTCCGACTTCTAAAATCCGTAACTTTCACATACAACCTCCGTTTTTGACGTTCTTTATATCCACGCGTAGGTAAAAATAATATCTACAACTTTCATTTTGACTCCGTCGGCTAATTCTCGACCGATCTTAAATTTAACAGTACGAGGCGTTTAGACTGTTAAATGACCGCGAAGAATTCGTAACTCCTTCATACGGACTCCGTTTTCGTCTGTCTTTTTACCGTTGAGTTCCTATTAATGAGATCTTCAACTCTCATTTATTTCACGTAAGCCAAAAACCGCTCGAACTAAAATTCACGTTTCGGGCTGTACACTGCTAAGCCGAATCTTAGAAAAATCATAACTTCCTCATACGAAGTCAGATTTGGGCGTTCTTTTTATCGACGCTCTTAGTTTAACATATTCTACGACTTTTGTTTAGATTGCTAAGGCTAAAAAGTCTTCTATCGTAAATTCACTATTTACGTCTTCCGGTGTTGTGCCGGTTTTGCCATAAAACTTCGGCGGGCCATAACTTCTTCGTTATAACTCGGATTTCGGCGTTCTTTATATGTACGGAAACCTTGTGACATATTCTAAAACTTGGTTAAGACTATTCATTCTAAATAATCTTTTGTCAGAAAGTCATTTTTGACCCCTATTGCCTCTAAATTGACTAGCCCAGATCTGCGGGCGTTACATTAGGTACTTCCGCAAGCAAAGGGAAGGTCTCGGGTTGATGGCATCGCACACACCACAACTTCCGTTTTTGTCCTGGGAGATTGTTTTGATACTTAGTTTGATTTGATACAATTATATCACGACATTATATTATGGTTTGAGATATTTGACGTATGGATTTATGATATGACGTGCAACATATGATTTTATTATATATAAAAAAAAATTGAGTTGTATGTTGGGATGTTTCACATATGGTTTCTGATGTTGTACCTTAGCTCTTGCACATGTTACACACTCGGCCATATACTTTGCAACATCGAGCTTCATCGTCGGCCACTAGTAGTAGGGTTTCAAATCTTTATACATCTTAGTGTTGCCGGAATGAATCGAGTACATGGTCTTGTGAGCTTCTCCCATCAGAATATCTCTTACTCCTCCCGTCTTAGGTACCAAAATCCTATCTTGGAATATCCTCAATCCTTGACCGTGTGTACCGAACACTAACGTTTTGCCTAAACGTTCTTCTTTTTTGTCATTCTTCTGTGAAGCTTCTTCTTGAGCTTTCTTAATGCTTTCCACAACCGTTGAGACAACTTCTATTCTTAACGCTCTTGGCCTTTTTTTTAAAAGGTTTTCTTTTCGACTATCAGCTACAACATTTGCTTTACCGGGGTAGTAAAGTATCTCACAGTCGTAATCCTTGAGTAACTCTAGCCAGCGTCGTTGTCTCATGTTTGATTCCTTCTGATTGAAGAGATACTGGAGACTCTTATGATCAGTGAAAATTTTGCACTTTGTGCCATAAAGATAATGTCTCCATATCTTTAGAGAGAATACTACCGCTTCCAACTCCAGATCATTCGTAAATATAATTTACTTCGATTATCATAACAGAATGATGGGTCATGTTTTAATGACCTCTCGTCGTATGATACAACGCTTAGACTCAGTTCTTTTAGAGTCAAATTCCAGAACGGAATATACCATTCTTCATGTTCTAATGTGATATAATCACATTCTAGCATGCATCACTTCTAGCTATAAGCTTCTTACTTTAACAAAGTCTATGATACTTATATTGATCGCTTTGATTATCTTTCACTTCAATCGTCTGGTTTAAGTCGGATGTGAAAGGTTTTGAGTATTCTAACACTCCTATGGTGTACATGCAACCCTAGATGCTTTGGATCTCTGTTTTCTCTAATTATACATGCAATATTGTTTCCAAAGCATTAAGCCTACAACTATCATACAAATGACATAAACATCACATAAATGAGTTATAGAATTACTCTTTGTTGTAGCTTGTAGTTTTGCCCTTTAAGAACTTAGCACCAATAATATGAATAACTCAAATGGAATCACAACACACCTTTGGACAAATGATGACTTTTGAGAGAACATCCTCACACCAAAATCGGCTTAATGATCTTTCAAGAACTAGTGCACAATTTTGGAGGCTAAGGGGATTCTTATATAGTGTGGCTTAATTAGGCTTACACCATGAAAACCCTAATGTGCATGACTTTCTACATTCCTTAGGCTCCATGGCCTTTAACCTCCATGGAGTATCCATGGTTCACCACATGGGTTTAGCCCAACATAAAGAACTATGGATCATAAGCCCACTTTATAAGAATGAATGATTTACCAAATAAATTCCCATTTATTTAATTAGTCGCTTTTGATCACAAAATTAATTCCAAACTAATTCATGATTAATACTAATTAAATAATATAATTTCATATTAATATATTAGAACTTATAATAAATTAACAAATCATAAATAACCTCTTCTCAAAAGTCCACCCTTTCAAATTATCCAGGTGATATGCAACCCAAATGGACCATGCTACTCTCGGGTCAAGTACATACCAATTATGGTTATGGACTTACAAACTAATCCAACAAGATGCTACATCGATCTTGGTTCCCTGAACCACGTAACATACTCATCTTATTCGGACTCGATATGATATGAACTGTAAGGTCGGAATAACGATCATCTTCTTAGTCATTACCGAAACGATGTGTCACACACCCAAACCAAGGATGGCGGAAACGTCCAGGGGTGGAGGAATTCATGTATAGTATCACAACAATGAGTATAATAGTGCTCAAAGTAAATACAACTATTATAAATATGATCGAGAAAGTTACACGATTTCACAAGTTACATGTTTCAAAATCGATTACAAAATAATGACAAAATGTTTTGATTAACGCCAAAGCGTTCCATCCTCAAAAGCTGGTAGTCATCGATTTCTATTGATTACCTGAGAATACAAGCAAATTTTGAAAGCGTGTCAACGATTAAATTGGTGAGTTTATAAGCTTTTGATTGTAGTATTTGAAACCTTTGTTTGTACACGCAATGTATAACCAAGAAAACTCAAATATTTTTCTTATAAAATGTTATGTAGTCTTAAATCCCAGGACCGAATGTATGTATGAGTTTTGTACTTTGTAACGATATACATAGTTTTAAATAGATAAAACCCCTTTTTAAAGTAGAATACTCGTAAACTATATGTGTCGTTATCTCCCTATGTGACTCGCTATAACCATACTATGGCAGAGTTGACCTGCTGCGGCGTTCTTCATGCATTGGAATTGTTATGACATTTGACACCCCCGACCAGCCGGTTGGGTTGTTGCAAGCATCATTTGGATGTGGGTTTTCAATCCCAATATAGATCTATATACAATTTTCACGCTCTCCTTACAAGAGACTTTGGCTATAACTTGCAGGAATTTTAACCCGTACTCTAAGAGTACAATGAAGACATGTCTCACAATTTACGTTAACCGAGTTTACATGTAAAATGAATAAAAAACCTTTTCTGCAGTGTAACTGGCCCCATTTTCTAGTGTAAGTGTAGTTTAAGGAACCATAAACTATACCCATTAATGTTTATTTCATATGTTTGTAGTAATTGGAAAACCTCATCATGAATGACTAATCTCTGTTTATGATGTTACATGAAAATAATTACATTCAACATTTAGGAATTTATTGTTAAGCACTTTCCTCAACATGTTAATAAGTGTTGTTAATATTGTAAGCTATGTAACTTGTTTTTAACTTTTCTGCATTGTTTTTGAAAAATCATACGAAGTCGAAAACTAAATCCGTAAGCTCTGAGAGTTTAGAAAATGTGTCTAGTTTGTTCATAATTTTTACTATGATTTTTAGTGATCTCTAACTTGGGTGAAAATGTTCATATTCACAGACTGGTCCAAATTTTTCCCTAGCCTTTGATTAATGTAACATGCTGGAGATGAGTGTGAAAGTACAAATAGTTGACTAGCTAAAGATGAATAGTGACTGGAGGTTGTCATAGAGTGGGTATGGGAATGATTGATTTAATAGCTTTATGGGAAAAGTCACACTCTTAGATAATATCTTACATAAAAGATATCATCTATAGTTAGAGATCCCAAACCCCCCCCCCCCCCCACCTTAAAATATGATTATAATATGAATATATATATATATATATATATATATCTATATATATATATATATATATATATATATATATATATATATGGGGTTTTATATGTCAAAATATGAGTTTGGACGGAAATCCCACGTTAAAATCATGAGAAACGAGCTTAAAACGCGAAACTACTCTAAAACCAGGATCAAGAGGCAAACCCGCGAAGTTTTGAGGGGTCAGAACTGAAGGTCCAGTCCAAGGAGGTTAAGAACCGAACGTAGGTTGATCCAGAAGTCTCGCAGGTGAAGGCGTAAGGGAAGTGAAGCCGAAAGTAGGCGGAACTTCTGTACAAAGAGGCTTGATCCGAACCGAAGGGTGAGTTTGGTCCTTAAGCAGGTTCGGTTCTTAAGTGCTATTTCGGTCTTTAAGGTTTCGGTTCCTTAGGCTTCGGCTCCTTAGGGTTTGGTTCCTTATGGCTAGCTTCGGGTCCTAAGAGGCTTCACCCCCTTTAAGTTGTTTTTCTATTGATCTTCCCGTTTTGAGTGATTTTCGACTAAATTTAGGGTCGGGATGCCCCTAGTGATTATAAAAAGTTGAGAGAGGTTGTGAGAGAGATTTTGGAGAGATTTGGGAGAGAGAGAGAGAGAGAGATAATGCAAGAGAGATTTAGAGAGACTTTGTTTGAGACCTTTACGAGTGTTTAGCTTCGAAATGCAAGGTTTGAAAACCCCATTAACCCTTGTTATGAGTGTTATACACCCTTGGAGGGTATGTAAAAATGTTTTATCGAGTGGTTCCATCACTTAACCTGATTAGGGTTTAGATTTTCAAAACACGTGAAAACTCTAGGTGATACTTTTGTATTAAGATAGTGTGTAGTACAATAGTAAACATAATGTAAACCGTAATATACAAGGGTTAATTGAGTTGACTGGTTCAACTTGTTGACTTTGACTTGACCGGAAAGTGATAGTTGTCACATCATCCCCCCCCCCCCCCCCCGTTAGAAGAAATTTCGTCCCGAAATTAGCACTTTGACCGGGACTTCAAGAGTTGGGGAAAAGATGCAGGTATTTTTGTTTCATCTGGTCTTCACGTTCCTAGGTGAACTCGGGTCCTCACTTAGTGATCCATCAGACTTTCACTATGGGAATGCAACTTTGTTTTGTTCTTTTGACTTCTTGGTCCATGATTTCTACCGGTTCTTCCACGAAGTGGAGACTCTCGTTGATTTCAATCTCGTCGAGAGGAATAAAGAGAGTCTCTTCGGACAAGAACTTCTTCAAGTTGGACACATGGAAGGTAGGATGTACATTTTGAGTTCTTGCGGCAATAGTAGCTTATATGCTACCGATGCAATCCTAGCGAGGATCTCGAATGGTCCGATGTATCTTGGATTCAGCTTTCCTCATTTACCGAAACGTATCAAGCGCTTCCAGGGTGAGACTTTTAACAGCACTCGGTCTCCAACCTGGAATTCCAAAGGCTTTCGTCTGTTACCCGCGTAACTTTTCTGTCTGTATCTGGAAGCCTTTAGTCGCTCTCGGATTTGGAAAATATTCTCTGTAGTTTCTCTTATGATCTCCGGGCCAGTGAGGGTGTTGTTAGGGACTTGTCCCTTAGCTAGTTGCATGTCACCCACTTCAGCCCAACTCATAGGTGATCTGCACTTGCGGCTGTAGAGGGCTTCGAATGGTGCAACCTTGATGCTAGTGTGATAATTGTTATTGTACGAGAATTCGACAAGAGGTAAATGGGTATCCCACGATTTACCAAAGTCTATTACACACACCCTAAGCATGTATTCTAGCGTTTGAATGGTCCTCTCACTTTGCCCGTCGGTTTGTGGGTGATAGGTTCTACTCATGTCCAGCCTAGTTCCCAAGGATTTCTGAAGTGACTGCCAGAATCGCGAGGTAAATCGACCATCCCTATCTGAGATAATGGACTTTAGCACTCCATGAAACATCATGATTTCCTTGATGTACATCTTGGTCAGCTTCTCCATTTTGTCGGTCTCCTTCATTGGTAGAAAGTGTGAGAACTTGATCAGTCTGTCTACGATCACCTAAATGGTGTTGAGGCCACCCGTTGTCTTAGGTAGTTTGGTTATGAAATCCATTGTGATCTTATCCCACTTCCACTCGAGTATTTCCAATTGTTGCAACAGACCTGATGGTTTTTGAAATTCAACCTTGACTTTGGCACAAGTCAGGCACTTACTCACGAAGGTAGCAATTTCGGCTTTCATGTTCGGCCACCAGTAGAGTTTCTTGAGGTCCAGGTACATCTTGTCTGAACTAGGATGAACGGAGTAGCGAGTTTTGTGTGCTTCATTCATGAAGACGTCCCTGAATACCCCAAACTTGGGTGTGCAGATGTGATCCATGAGATAGTGTATTCCATCGCCCTTGATTTCTAGGTTATGCTCCATTCCTCTTAGGGCTTCACTTGTTAAGTTTTATGGTTTTAAGGCCTCCTGCTGAGCCTTTTTAATTTGCATAGACATGTATGAATGGATTGTCATGGTTAATGACCTTACTCGGCGGCCCGAGTATTCCTTTTGGCTGAGGGCGTCAGCTACTACATTGGCTTTGCCTGGGTGATAACGAATTTCGCATTCGTAATCATTTAGTAGTTCCACCCATTGTCTTGGTCTCATGTTGGGCTCCTGATTTAGGATGTGCTGAAGGCTTTTATGATCGGTGAAGATGGTATACTTCGTCCCATAGAGGTAGTGCCTCCAGATCTTTAGAGCGAACACCACTGCCCCAGTTCGAGATCGTGTGTGGCGTAGTTGACCTCGTGCGTTTTTAATTGCCTCAATGCGTAGGCAATGAATTTTCCTCATTGCATGAACATGCACCCAAGACCCTGGTTTGACGCGTTGTCACACCCCCGAACCAGACGGCGGAAACGTCCGAGGGATATCGTGACTCAATTGAATACCATCACATTGCATATACATGAAACATGACATTATACATCACCAACATTTGGAATGATACAACTGGTAGCGTTTACATCCATTACATTGTTCCCAAAACATGACATTCTCAAAAATAACTGTTTGCTACTAAATTAAACCATAGCAAAACGTCATAGAGTACAATTCATCCTCCACTTTATCTGTTACCTGAGAATACAAGTATTTTGAAAAACGTCAACATATGAAATGTTGGTGAGTTCATAAGTAATGTTTGAAATCCAATGTTTGTAATGTTTTGAGAAACACCAAAAAATCCGATATTTTCTGAAAATAGTAAAGTCAAAAATGTGTGAAGATCCATAGGTATGCTTGTTTGTTTCTATACTTGTAAAATTTGTTCATTTAAAATTTGTGTGTATTCCGAATCCGTATGTATTGAAATACCCTAGGAAAACCCGATGTTTTCCTAATTCGTACATTGAAACAATTGCAACGTGTGAAGTTGTCGGTACCAGGCGACGTTGGATTATTGTTGAGCGTGATTATTTGCTACAAACACACGTTACACAAATGACTAGTCTATAGCGATACTAACGATCCCGAAGGCGTCGTCCGTACTAATCATGTTCTCCAACCGCCCTGACTACGTGTAGTCCCACACCCGAAGAGAACGAGGACACGAAGGCCTCAATAACTCCATTAGCCGGTTTGGGATAAAAGGTACGAGGGGTCCCAGACCCGCCTCGCATGAAAAGGTAGACTTTACTAGCAATACCAAAGGACCCTTGGGGACCAGTAGTATACAAGCCATTGAAAGTCCTTTTACGTTATGTCGGATCGGTGAAACCCAACACTTCGTAAGAGAGAGGTCTTCGGGCCTTAAGATCAGGTCATTGGGCTAGCTAGGCTCAACGAACAAGATTTTACACTTTTGGGGCCCAAAGGTGGTGCGTAGACGTCTGTGCACACTCGCATGTATAGTGACTTCCCAATCGTTATCGTAATGTCGTAATGTCATAGTGTTGTCGTGTTAGTAATTTCGGATTTTTATTGGTTCGAGACCGAACCAATTCATTTGACAACGACTTTTGGTGTTGTAATGTATTGTATTTCGTCGATAATTGTGGTATCATCATTGGATCAATTTGCATGTATTGAACTAGTCTTGATAATTTTCTGTTTTCAGCCCCTCATTATTTGTAAAAATTTACTTTTTCAACCCTTTATTTAAAAACTTTCCGGTTTGGTCCTTAAATCAATTTTCTTGACATTTTAATACTAAAAATTATTGAAATAAGTATTTTCCAGCATATTTTTCATAGAAAATAGCTTAAGTCCCTGAATTTCAGTTTTTCTCGGCTATAACCCTTCTTTTTCGAAAGTTTGACAATTTTGGCCCAATTTGAATTTTTTTTTGCAACTTTAGTCCTTTTTAAATTTAAAAAGCATTTTAAACCTTTGAAAAGGACTTGGAACACTTATAGTCCACTGTTTTACAGGAAAATGCAGTTTTGACCCTCCAAAACAGAAAATCTCGCATAATGGGCCTCATTGGGCCTAAAATGTCATTTTTAGCCCATTAAGCTTGAAGTTTATGTTTTTAATCCTCTAAATAAGTATATTTCCAGAAATTTCTTTATTGAAACTGTTTTGACATAGTTCAACCATCAAAGTTCGTGATTTGTCAATTTAGGCCCTTAAAGTTTGTATTTTTTCGCATTTTAGGTCCAAAATGGTGTTTTTAGCTCAAAGAAATTGTTACTAAACCATATAACCATTTTTCTAGAAATACTTTGTATGTAGAAGCATAATTGATGCTAGAGTCTTTTAACTAGAGGTATATCTCGGTTTTGAGGGGTTTTATAACTATATCCAACATTATAACACACAAAAATCACACATATAAGCATGGAATCATACCAAGCATACAAAATACATATAGATCTACACTTTCACTTGTATTCCCCCCCCCCCCCCCCCCAAAAAAAAAAAAAAAAAAAAACTCATGAAAACCGAAAATAGGGGGTATGAAGCTCACCTTGTTTGAAGCTTTCGGTTTTTGAAGAAAAGATGGAAGAAAATGAAGTGATTTTTCGGCCTTAGCACCTTTCCTTGGTAGATCTCGAGTTTGGTGACTTCTAAGGTGCATGATCACAAGTTGGAATAGATTTAGAAGAGGTTTTTGATGGAGTGAAGTAGCTAGATCATGGATATAAGTAAAAACTTACCTAAGATGATGATTAACTTGCAAGATCCTCTTGAAAGCTTCTTAGATTCACGAAAATTTTGAAGAAGGAGGGAGGATTGTTATTCTAGACTTAGAGAGTTTGGAAGAGATTTTTGTGGTGTGTGTGTGTTTGCTCGGCCGAGAGTGAGAGAGAGAGGAAGAAGAAATGATATTTGAGGTGAGGTTTGCATGGAGATATGAGTTTCTTGCATGGAAGTCCTTTAGTTAATAGTGAGGTGGCATGAGAAAGTCAAACCTTTCTCTTGGGCTTGTTTTGGGCCGAAAACATGGAAGGAAAAAGGAAAATTTGGGCTTTTTGCTCCTAAGCCCAATATTAGAGTTAGTCTTAGGTATTTATTGACCTTATAAAATAAAATTGTGATTTTTATGTTTTAATAAGCTAGATTAGGTTAATCATGGATCAAAGCTTTCAATTTATTTCATTCTAGGCCCAATATGGCCCATAATATTGAAATAAATGAATGTGGGTCCAATTAGAGCCCAATTAGGGTTCTAAGCCCATGATAGTCCAATTGGAAGCTTATTGGTCCATTTGGATCCAATAAGGGAGTTCTAGTCCAAAGTGGATCTAAATAAGAACTTCTAGGGTTTCCAATTGTTTGTTGACCATTTGAATGATTGTATGGTGTATTTGATTGAAATTTTGTTGTTACAATCATGGGTGTTACACATGTTCTTAAGCTTTTGATTCACTTTAGCTTGAGTGTATAGTTTACAAGACACAAAATTTCCAGTTGTGACATCATCCCCCTGTTAGAGGGAATTTCGTCCCGAAATTCTGTTGGAAAGCTAGATTTGAGAATGCTAGAATAGGTGAGGGTACTTTTGCTTCATTTGATCTTCGCGTTCCCAAGTGAATTATGGCCCACGCTTTGCGTTCCACCGTACCTTCACGATTGGGATGCGGCTCTGTTTAGTACGCTTCACCTCCCTGTCTATGATTTCGATTGGTTCTTCGACGAACAGGAGATTCTCATTGATTTCGATTTCGTCAAGAGGAATGACAAGGGTTTCGTCTGATAGGCACTTCTTTAGGTTAGAAACATGAAACACGGGGTGTACACCGTTTAGCTCTGCGGGTAGTTGCAGTCTGTATGCTACTGGACCAATTCGGGCGACGATTTCAAAAGGTCCAATGTATCGCGGATTTAGTTTTCCCCGCTTCCCAAAACGAATGACTCCTTTCCAGGGTGAGACTTTTAACAGTACTTGATCACCGACCTGAAATTCCAAGGGCTTTCGGCGTTTATCAGCGTAGCTCTTTTGTCGGTCACGCGATGCTTGCAACCGAGCTTTGATTTGAACTATCTTTTCCGTGGTTTCACGGATGATCTCCGGTCCCGTTAGTGCTGCGTCCGTTGTGTGTGTTTTTGCTAGCTGGGTGTCACCTACTTCAACCCAACATAACGGTGATCTACATTTACGTTCGTAAAGTGCTTCGAAAGGAGCCACCTTGATGCTCGAATGGTAACTATTGTTGTATGAGAATTCGATTAAGGGTAGGTGGGTATCCCAAGACTTTCCAAAGTCTATCACGCATGCGCGGAGCATATCTTCGAGCGTTTGGATGGTTCGCTCGCTTTGACCATCCGTTTGTGGATGATAAGCGGTGCTCATATCGAGGTTTGTTCCCATCACCTTATGGAGTGATTGCCAAAATCGGGACGTGAACCTACTGTCCCTATCCGAGATGATAGATGTTGGTATTCCGTGAAGTCTCACGATCTCTCGAATGTATAAACGCGTCAATCTCTCCATCTTGTACGATTCCTTAATTGGCAGGAAATGGGCAGATTTCGTCAGTCGGTCAATTATTACCCATATGGTATCTAATCCATCCGACGTTTTGGGTAGCTTGGTCACGAAATCCATAGAAATCCCTTCCCATTTCCACTCAGGAATTGCCGGTTGCTGTAACAATCCTGAGGGTTTTTGGTATTCCACCTTTACTTTGGCGCACGTAAGGCACTTACTGACATAAGTCGCGATTTCCGCCTTCATGTTAGGCCACCAATAGTGTTTAATGTCCAAATACATCTTATCGGAACCGGGATGAATGGAGTATCGCGTCTTGTGGGCTTCCTTCATGACAACATCCCTGAACCCTCCAAGTTTAGGGACCCAAATACGGTTCATGAAATAGTATACTCCATTCTCCTTTGCTTCCAGGTTCTTTTCCATTCCGCGCAATGCTTCGCTTGCTCTATTTTCCGCTTTCATAGCCTCCGGCTGGACTGATGCAATTTGAGTGGCCAGATGAGATTGAATGGTTATCGAGTGCGTTTTCGTACGGCGATTAGTGTACTCTTTTCGACTTAATGCATCAGCTACCACGTTGGCCTTACCTGGATGGTACTTGATCTCGCATTCATAGTCGTTTAGTAATTCCACCCATCTTCGCTGTCTCATGTTCATCTCCTTCTGATTCAAGATGTGTTGGAGGCTCTTGTGGTCCGTGAAGATGGTGCACTTTGTACCGTACAGGTAGTGCCTCCAAATTTTTAGAGCAAAGACCACGGCTCCCAGTTCTAGGTCATGGGTTGTGTAATTTACCTCGTGCGTCTTTAGTTGGCGGGATGCATATGCTATCACTCTTCCACGTTGCATGAGAACACAACCTAAGCCCTGATTCGACGCGTCACAGTAGACCACAAAATCTTCCATTCCTTCAGGAAAAGATAATACAGGAGCGCTACAGAGAGCTTGCTTCAAGGTTCGAAACGCAATCTCTTGTCGGTCTGTCCACTTGAATGGCACGCCCTTTTGCGTAAGCAAGGTAAGCGGCTTGGCGATCCTGGAGAAGTTTTGGATGAATCTCCTATAGTAGCCTGCTAGGCCTAAGAACTGACGAATTTCTGTGGGCGTAGTCGGGGTTGCCCATCCTTCCACAGCTTTGACCTTAGAGGGGTCCACATGAATTCCGTCTTGGCTAACCACGTGGCCTAGGAAATTCACACTCCGAAGCCAGAACTCACACTTGGAGAGTTTGGCGTAAAGCTTTTCCGATCGTAGGGTGTCCAGAATTTGTCGTAGATGTTGGCCATGCTCCTCTTTGCTTCGATAATAGACGAGGATGTCATCGATAAATACAATGACGAAGTTGTCAAGGAACGGTCGACAGATTCGATTCATTAGGTCCATAAATGCGGCAGGTGCATTTGTTAGACCGAAGGGCATTACGACGAATTCATAATGTCCATAGCGGGTTCGGAAAGCGGTTTTGGGAATATCCTCTTCTCGGACCTTGAGTTGGTGGTATCCAGACCGTAGATCTATTTTGGAGAAATAACTAGCTCCTTGGAGCTGGTCGAATAGATCATCGATTCGTGGGAGTGGGTAGCGGTTTTTAACAGTGAGTTTATTCAACTCTCTGTAATCGATGCACATTCTGAAGGATCCGTCCTTCTTTTTGACAAAGAGCACCGGAGCTCCCCACGGCGAGTAGCTAGGTCGGATAAATCCCTTGTCCAAAAGTTCGTTGAGTTGGCTGGATAATTCCTGCATCTCGGCAGGAGCCAGCCGGTAGGGTGATTTAGCGAGAGGAGTTGCTCCTGGAATAAGGTCGATTCGAAACTCAACCTGTCCCTCTGGGGGTACTCCCGGTAGATCTTCAGGAAACACGTCCGGAAATTCACATGCTATGGGAATGTCTCGAACGTTAATCTCCTCCTTGGTTTTATCCACCACGTGAGCTAGGAACGCCAAATTGTTCCTTCTTAGATACTTCTGTGCTTTGATGCACGAAACGAGGCGAAGGTTCATGCTAGATTTGTCTCCGTAAATTACCAGGGTTTCGTGATTTGGGAGGCGAAGACGAACGGCCTTCTCATGGGACATAATTTCGGCATGGTGGGGGCTTAACCAGTCCATGCCGATGATCACATCGAAACTCCTAATTGACACTGGCATTAGATCTATTCGAAAGACGTGTTGATTAAGAGTTAGGGTACATCCGGTGTAGATTTCCCCAGTGGATTCGGTTCTCCCATTGGCCATTTCCACCGTATAGGTTTCATTTAGCTTTTGGGGTAGTTGTCTTAATAAATGCTTAAACTTATTGCTTACGAAGCTTCGTTCCGCTCCGGTGTCAAATAAGATGCATGCATAAGCGTGGTTTAAGGGAAACATACCGGTAACAACAGAGGGGTCTTGAAGGGCCTCACCCTGACCCATGGTCAACATCCTTCCTGTTTCTCCATTTCTTAAATTGCTGTTGTTAGGACAGTCTCGGCAGATGTGTCCAGTCTTTCCACATCCGAAGCAGGTGTAGCTAGGCCCTGCGTTATTGCCGCTGGCATGGGTGTTGTTGTTGTTGCGAGGGTTGTTGCTGTTGGTTCCCTGATTTTGGTTATGGGGAGGGTAAGCCTTGCAGTACTTTGCGGTGTGACCCCTTCGGTTGCAACTGGTGCACTGAAAATCCTTGCATTCTCCATAGTGATGGAAACTGCACTTGTTGCATTTGGGAAGATTACCGGAATAAGGTCTGGAAGCATTTGAAGTGGCTGAGGTTGGAGCATGTGGCGCGGCTGGAACCGGTGCGGTAACAGCATTATCCACCACTGTCTGCTGCTTCTTGGAGGTGTCGGGGCCCTGGTGCCCCTTCCGCTTATTGTTCTTTCCCCTCTTGCCATCACTTTCCTTCGTCTTCTCAGGTCAAGGAACTTGCGCGACATGCCGTACGGGGGTCGCTGTCCCTGCTGTCTGCTCCATCTCCAAAGATCAATACCCCAGGGCAGTGTAGGACCAGTGGGGCCTACGCGATAGGCAGGTACTCTGATCGGGTAAGGGGGGTTGATGACTTCGGACTCCGCATCCGAATCACCCCCTTCTCCATCATCAGCATCCTCCTCGAGGCTTCCTTCATCTTCCTCTGATTCAGCCGGCTCGCCATCAACTTCGGCCTCCGGTTCCCTGTCAGATTCCTCTTCGGGGTCTTCCTCGGGCTCCTCCTCAGGCTCTTCCTCGGGCTCCTCCTCTAGCCATCCGTTGTTCCCCTGATTAGGGAAGTAGGGGTCTCCAGGGTGATGAAAACCAGCCATGTGGTCTGCGAGAGTGCGTAATTATGCTAACGTTATTCCTAGGATGCTACAATTATCGCATAGATCAAGTAGGCGTTCTCTTTTCGGTGGTAGGGGTATGGTTTTAGATTCCCTAGAAATCCCGATCTCATTAGGACGTGTGTTAGTTTTACGTTGGAGAGAATGTAGTTGATCAGGCTGCATTCACTCCTTGGTATCACTAAGAACAGTTCCCGAATTAACCGAGACACTAGTATTATTTTTGTTTGGTTCGGCGTTATGTTCCTATTCCTAGTGCAAGCAAGGGTGTTTTATTCACTTGTTTTGTTCAAAGTTATGTTAGTCCCTCTTTTTGGTTTATAGTTGCATATCCATGTATGGCTAGATATGCTAGTTCACTATAAACAAGGCTCTGATACCAACCTGTCACACCCCCGAACCAGACGGCGGAAACGTCTGACAGCTATCGTGACTCAATTGAATACCATCACATTGCTTATACATGAAACATGACATTATACATCACCAACATTTGGAATGATACAACTGGTAGCGTTTACATCCATTACATTG
Source organism: Lactuca saligna (assembly GCF_052625555.1). Lineage (NCBI taxonomy): Eukaryota > Viridiplantae > Streptophyta > Magnoliopsida > Asterales > Asteraceae > Lactuca > Lactuca saligna. Next base: position 214,367,414 of record NC_136420.1, read on the forward strand.
TTCCCAAAACATGACATTCTCAAAAATAACTGTTTGCTACTAAATTAAACCACAGCAAAACGTCATAGAGTACAATTCATCCTCCACTTTATCTGTTACCTGAGAATACAAGTATTTTGAAAAACGTCAACATATGAAATGTTGGTGAGTTCATAAGTAATGTTTGAAATCCAATGTTTGTAATGTTTTGAGAAACACCAGAAAATCCAATATTTTCTGAAAATAGTAAAGTCAAAAATGTGTGAAGATCCATAGGTATGCTTGTTTGTTTCTATACTTGTAAAATTTGTTCATTTAAAATTTGTGTGTATTCCGAATCCGTATGTATTGAAATACCCTAGGAAAACCCGATGTTTTCCTAATTCGTACATTGAAACAATTGCAACGTGTGAAGTTGTCGGTACCAGGCGACGTTGGATTATTGTTGAGCGTGATTATTTGCTACAAACACACGTTACACAAACGACTAGTCTATAGCGATACTAACGATCCCGAAGGCGTCGTCCGTACTAATCACGTTCTCCAACCGCCCTGACTACGTGTAGTCCCACACCCGAAGAGAACGAGGACACGAAGGCCTCAATAACTCCATTAGCCGGTTTGGGATAAAAGGTACGAGGGGTCCCAGACCCGCCTCGCATGAAAAGGTAGACTTTACTAGCAATACCAAAGGACCCTTGGGGACCAGTAGTATACAAGCCATTGAAAGTCCTTTTACGTTATGTCGGATCGGTGAAACCCAACACTTCGTAAGAGAGAGGTCTTCGGGCCTTAAGATCAGGTCATTGGGCTAGCTAGGCTCAACGAACAAGATTTTACACTTTTGGGGCCCAAAGGTGGTGTGTAGACGTCTGTGCACACTCGCATGTATAGTGACTTCCCAATCGTTATCGTAATGTCGTAATGTCATAGTGTTGTCGTGTTAGTAATTTCGGATTTTTATTGGTTCGAGACCGAACCAATTCATTTGACAACGACTTTTGGTGTTGTAATGTATTGTATTTCGTCGATAATTGTGGTATCATCATTGGATCAATTTGCATGTATTGAACTAGTCTTGAGAATTTCCTGTTTTCAGCCCCTCATTATTTGTAAAAATTTACTTTTTCAACCCTTTATTTAAAAACTTTCCGGTTTGGTCCTTAAATCAATTTTCTTGACATTTTAATACTAAAAGTTATTGAAATAAGTATTTTCCAGCATATTTTTCATAGAAAACAGCTTAAGTCCCTGAATTTCAGTTTTTCTCGGCTATAACCCTTCTTTTTCGAAAGTTTGACAATTTTGGCCCAATTTGAAATTTTTTTGCAACTTTAGTCCTTTTTAAATTTAAAAAGCATTTTAAACCTTTGAAAAGGACTTGGAACACTTATAGTCCACTGTTTTACAGGAAAATGCAGTTTTGACCCTCCAAAACAGAAAATCTCGCATAATGGGCCTCATTGGGCCTAAAATGTCATTTTTAGCCCATTAAGCTTGAAGTTTATGTTTTTAATCCTCTAAATAAGTATATTTCCAGAAATTTCTTTATTGAAACTGTTTTGACATAGTTCAACCATCAAAGTTCGTGATTTGTCAATTTAGGCCCTTAAAGTTTGTATTTTTTCGCATTTTAGGTCCAAAATGGTGTTTTTAGCTCAAAGAAATTGTTACTAAACCATATAACCATTTTTCTAGAAATACTTTGTATGTAGAAGCATAATTGATGCTAGAGTCTTTTAACTAGAGGTATATCTCGGTTTTGAGGGGTTTTATGACTATATCCAACATTATAACACACAAAAATCACACATATAAGCATGGAATCGTACCAAGCATACAAAATACATATAGATCTACACTTTCACTTGTATTCCCCCCCCCCCCCCAAAAAAAAAAAAAAACTCATGAAAACCAAAAATAGGGGGTATGAAGCTCACCTTGTTTGAAGCTTTCGGTTTTTGAAGAAAAGATGGAAGAAAATGAAGTGATTTTTCGGCCTTAGCACCTTTCCTTGGTAGATCTCGAGTTTGGTGACTTCTAAGGTGCATGATCACAAGTTGGAATAGATTTAGAAGAGGTTTTTGATGGAGTGAAGTAGCTAGATCATGGATATAAGTAAAAACTTACCTAAGATGATGATTAACTTGCAAGATCCTCTTGAAAGCTTCTTAGATTCACGAAAATTTTGAAGAAGGAGGGAGGATTGTTATTCTAGACTTAGAGATTTTGGAAGAGATTTTTGTGGTGTGTGTGTGTTTGCTCGGCCGAGAGTGAGAGAGAGAGGAAGAAGAAATGATATTTGAGGTGAGGTTTGCATGGAGATATGAGTTTTTTGCATGGAAGTCCTTTAGTTAATAGTGAGGTGGCATGAGAAAGTCAAACCTTTCTCTTGGGCTTGTTTTGGGCCGAAAACATGGAAGGAAAAAGGAAAATTTGGGCTTTTTGCTCCTAAGCCCAATATTAGAGTTAGTCTTAGGTATTTATTGACCTTATAAAATAAAATTGTGATTTTTATGTTTTAATAAGCTAGATTAGGTTAATCATGGATCAAAGCTTTCAATTTATTTCATTCTAGGCCCAATATGGCCCATAATATTGAAATAAATGAATGTGGGTCGCCCAATTAGGGTTCTAAGCCCATGATAGTCCAATTGGAAGCTTATTGGTCCATTTGGATCCAATAAGGGAGTTCTAGTCCAAAGTGGATCTAAATAAGAACTTCTAGGGTTTCCAATTGTTTGTTGACCATTTGAATGATTATATGGTGTATTTGATTGAAATTTTGTTGTTACAATCATGGGTGTTACACATGTTCTTAAGCTTTTGATTCACTTTAGCTTGAGTGTATAGTTTACAAGACACAAAATTTCCAGTTGTGACACGCGTCGCATTAGACCACAAAGTCTTTCGGTCCTTCTGGTAGGGACAAAATCGGGGTGCTGCATAGGGCCTACTTTAATGTTTGGAACATAGCTTCTTGCTTTTCTCCCCAGTCAAAGGTTTCTCCCTTCTGAGTCAAGGTGGTAAGCGGTTTTGCGATTTTAGAGAAGTTTTGGATGAACCCTCTTTAGTATCAGGCGAGACCTAAGAACTGATGGATTTTCGTAGGCGTCCTTGGTGCCGACTAGCTTTCAATTGCCTTAATTTTGGAAGGATCCACGTGTATTCCTTCCTTTCTAACCACGTGACCGAGGAAGTTCACCTCTCGGATCCAAAATTCGCACTTTGAAAATTCCGCATACAATTTCTCCGCCCTTAGAGACTACAATACTTGTCGTAGGATTTGGTTGTGTTCTTCCTTACTCCTCGAGTAGACCAAGATATTGTCTATGAAGACAATTATGAGCTTGTCTAAGTAGGGCCGGCACACCCAGTTCATTAGATCCATGAACACAACAGTTGCGTTTGTTATTTCGAAGGGCATCACTACGAACTCGTAGTGACTGTATCGGGTTCTAAATGCTCTTTTATGAATATCCTCCTCTTGGACTGGTAGTTGATGGTATCCTAACCTCAGATCGATCTTTGAGAAGTAATTCTCTCCTTGGAGCTGGTCGAACAAGTCATCGATTCAGGGTAGAGGGTATCGGTATTTTATGGTAAGCTTATTCAGCTCGCGGTAGTCGATGCACATGCGGAACGATCCGTCCTTCTTTTTCACAAATAGAACTTGTGCTCCCCAAGGCGAGAAGCTTGGTCTTATGAACCGTTTTCTTAACAGTTCGTTTAGTTGGTTGGATAGTTCTTGCATCTTGGTTGACGTTAGGTGGTATGGCGCCTTGTCTACAGGGGTAGCTCTAGGAATTAGATCGATTTGGAAGTCGACCTGTCATGCGGGCGGAACTCCGGGAAGGTCTTCTGGAAATATGTCAGAGAAATTACAGACCTTCAGAATGTCCCTGATGTCTTTCTATTCTCGCTTCTTATTGACTATGTGGGATAAGAAAATGTGGTATTCCTTACGGATATACTTTTGTGCTTTGATGGAAGAGATGATTTGTAGGTTCGCACTAGGTTTGTCGTCATAAATGATGAGAATTTCGCGACTTGGCAGATTAAGGCGAACGACCCTTTTGTAGCATAGGATGTTAGCATGATTAGAACTTAACCAGTCCATGCCAATGATAATGTCAAAGCTTTTTATTGAGACCAAAAATAGATCGATTTTGAATGAGTGATTGTCTAGAGTGAGGGTACACCATGAGTATATGTCATTAGTGCTTTCTGTCTTTCCATTTACCATTTCTACGACGTATGTATCTTTTAGTTATTGGGGATTTTGTTTTAATAATTGTTTGAATTTGTGGCTAACGAAACTCCTCTCCGCTCCACTATCGAATAATATGCATGCATATAAGTTATTGAGGAGAAACGTATCGGTAACCACCGTAGGATCTTCCATTACTTCCCCTTGCCCTATGGCCAAGACTCTTTTGACACCGCCGATGTTTGTGTTTCTAGCTTTTGGGCAGTCCCTCTTGTAGTGCCCAATTTCCCCGCAACCATAATAGGCTCGGCTTGCTCCGGTGTTGACGGTCAGTTTGGCTTGTTCAATAGACACCTTACAGTAACAAACAGTATACCCTTTCTTGTTACAGTTGTTGCAGTGCATTTCTCAACAAGGGCCATTATGATGAAAGTTGCACTTATTAGATTTGGGAAGATTCCCAGCGTACTGTCTCAGGGGAGTTGGAGTGGCGGTGGTAGTGGCAACGCGAACCGCCACTACTTGTTGCTTCTTGGCAGGTTCCTGGGTCGGCTGGTTTTTCTTGTTGTTCCAAAACTTCCTTTTGTTGTTTCCTCTTTTCGCTTGTTCGGAGGTGGCCACCATGGTGCCATGTTGGCATGGTGGTCGATGAGTTGCTGTGCCCATTGCTTGGCACTGTCAAAAGTTGTCGTCTTTGAAGCCAACACATTTCATTGGATCTGGGGTGTTAATCCCCATATGTATTTTTCCACCTTTTTGCTTTCCGGGGTGACCAACCGGGGACATAGTATGGCCAGATCACTGAATCTGGCCGTGTAGGATGCGATGTCAGAGCCCGTCATTTTAAGGCCCAAAGTTCATGTTCCAATTTCTGAATTTCGCCTCTTGGACAATATTTTGCTAGCATAAGGACCTTCAGATCGTCCCAGCTCATCTCGTTCGCACCGGGAGAGTTAACAATTTCACATGACCGTTCCACCAGGTAAGGGCTCGGTCAGTGAAGGTGCAAGCTGCAAATTTAACTTTGCTTGCTTCAGGATAGGGACATATTTCGAAGACTGAATCAGTCTTCTTGAACCACTACATAAGAGCGATGACTCCCCCGGTTCCGTTGAAGGATTTGGGTTTTCTATTCGAGAAATCTTTATAGGAACATTCTCTCGAACACCCTTGGCTATCTCCTTGAGTGGAGTTGATAGTACCACTCCCTGTTCGCCTGGCACCGTCAGTGCTAATTTGTGACATAGCAGCTGCCACTGCGGCCGTAACCAAACTGGAAAATAGCAGAATCATACTGGGGAGGCGGCACTGGTGGATTTGTTTGTGTTCTGTCAATGCGTCTAGTAGACCTATGAGGTGGCATACTTCTGCCATAAATTTTGGAAATTTTTTGTAAGCCTTTAATAATAATGAATAGTCAGTTTTTATTGAACTAAAATTGTTTGTGTTATGTTCCGACTTTTAAAGTAATTGTAAGTAATTCATGCTGGAGAGTTCATATGATTTTGAGTCCGTGAATTTAGTAGTGCCTGAGTGAAAACTTGTGACTCGATCCTTGCCAGGTCCTTCTACAACAACTTAGTGTATGCTTGTTATATGCAATTAAGATCGAATAGATCGTTGACTCTAATGGGTTTGCCCTAAGATCACAACCAAACAAGGAACAAGACCTAAAGTGGAACCACCATTTCTAAACCGATAGAATCTTAATTGCATACAAATTTATTGCCTATACCAAGTAGTTGTAGACTCACCATAAGCATTGAAAAGTAATGTTTATGAATTTAGTGATAACATCGCTAATGAAATATAATATGCCTGTTAATTTTCATTGATATGATTCTTGTACATAGAGTTCGAAAAATTTAACCTTAACGCAGGTCAACATCACATCATTGAAAAGAGAAGTTTTTGTAATGCATTAAGCTCCTTCGATCAGTGTAACCACATAACCCAAGGGTTGTACATACACATAGAAAAGAGCAGCACCAACGCATACTCATAAACCTAACTTATAATTATTAGTGAGAAGTGTGGACACTACTCATAGCGACTGGTCCCTGGCGAGCCTTGGGACGAGGTCGAGGCTCCTTGTAGATCCACAATCCGGCGCTCGTCCGCAATCACTCTCTCCTCGAGAGTCGCGTGCCTTTCCTGGTACTTCCTTACCTCCGCTCGAGCAGCGGTAAGGTCCACGATGAGTTGGTCTATGGGATAGAAATCTTTTTCCAAATCCCTAGACGTACATTAGTGGCCTCTACAACAGCGTTGAGATCCTAAACTCGATCTGCCATTGCCCTATTCTGGTCCCCCAGGTCCGTGATTTGCTGAATCATGACAGGGAGGGCCCTATCAGCCGGTCCCCCATGACTGAGGTCGTAGTAACCCCGTTGATCGCTAAATGGTGATCGTTGTCGTTGTTGACGGCTCCACCTCTCGATCATTGTTGCCCAACGTGGTTCAGGCCTATTGTAGCCAAGACGGTTCATAGGTACCCTGTCGATGTAAGGAGGATTGATGACTTTCGGTTCCATCTCCGACTCCTCCTCTTCTTCTTCGTCCTCCAATTCTTCTTCGAGTTCTTCTTCATTAACTTCTTCTTCTTCGGCATCTTCGGGGTCTTCCTCGGGTTCCTCCTCGAATATTTCCTCAGGATCTTCCTCCGGTTCTGCTTCTACCCACCCACCGTTTCCTTGGTTCGGAAAGTAGGGGTCTCCTGGTAAATGAAATCTTGCATGGTGTAAGAGGCACATAATGACTCTAGAAATATTATGCTTTAGTACATGAAATACTCCTATAGTATTTTTAAACATTTTATTTGATTCTTAGAGCAATTTTTGTATGGGTGTTGGTAGGTTGATAGAATTGTTGCCCACTATGACCATCCCCCGGCATATGCTAGTCACTTCTCGGACGAATATAGTTGATCAGGCTATATTCCTCCCAGACTTGATTGCATGTCCCAAGGCATAATCACAGTGCACAACTCCTCTATTTTTATCTTTTGCGTTTTCCTTAGACGTGACACTATACCGGCATGCATGTATATAGTTATACTTTTCATAAAAATAACGTTTTTTGAAGTATAATTGTAAGGAAAACATTTATTCAGAGAATCTTTGTCCCTTTTGTGTTTATAGTTTGTATATCTTATATCGTTTGATATACATAAACTATGCTCTGATACCAATCTGTCACACCCCCAAACCAAAGATAGCGGAAATGTCCGGGGGTGGAGGACTTCATGTATAGTATCACAACAATGAGTATAATAGTTCTCAAAGTAAATACAACCATTATAAATATAATCGAGAAAGTTACACGATTTCACAAGTTACATGTTTCAAAATCGATTACAAAATAATGACAAAATGTTTTGATTAACGCCGAAGCGTTCCATCCTCAAAAGCTGGTAGTCATCGATTTCTATTGATTACCTGAGAATACAAGACAATTTTGAAAGTGTGTCAACGATTAAATTGGTGAGTTTATAAGCTTTTGAATGTAGTATTTGAAACCTTTGTTTGTACATGCAATGTATAACCAAGAAAAGTCCAATATTTTTCTTATAAAATGTTATGTAGTCTTAAATCCCAAGATCGAATGTATGTATTTGTTTCGTACTTTGTAACGATATATGCAGTTTTAAATAGATAAAACCCCTTTTTAAAGTAGAATTCCCGTAAACTATATGTGTCGTTATCTCCCTATGTGAGTCACTATAACCATACTATGACAGAGTAGACCTGCTGCGATGTTCTTCAGGCGTCGGACCTGTTATGACATTTGTCACCCCCGACCGGCCGTTCGGGCTGTTGCAAGCAGCATTTGGGTGTGGGTTGTCAATCGCAATAGATCTATATACAATTATCAGGCTCTCCCTACAAGAGACTCTGGTTATAACTTGCAGGAATTTTAACCCGTACTCTAAGAGTACAATGAAGACATGTCTCACAATTTACATTAGTCGAGTTTACGTGTAAAATGAATGAAAACCTTTTCTGTAGTGTAACTGACCCCATTTTCTAGTGTAATTGTATTTTAAGGAACCATAAACTATACCCATTAATGTTTATTTCATATGTTTGTAGTAATTGGAAAACCTCATCATGAATGACTAATCTATGTTTATGATGTTACATGAAAAGAATTACATTCAACATTTAGGAATTTATTGTTAAGCACTTTGCTCAACATGTTACTAAGTGTTGTTAATATTGTAAGCTATGTAACTTGTTTTTAACTTTTTTGCATTGTTTTAGAAAAATCATACGAAGTCAAAAACTAAATCCGTAAGCTCTGAGAGTTTAGAAAATGTGTCTAGTTTGTTCAAAATTTTTACTATGATTTTTAGTGATCTCTAACTTGTGTGAAAATGTTCATATTCATAGATTGGTCCAAATTCATTTTTGAAATGATAGACAGTTTAGTAAAAATCACCATAAATTGTAGAAAAGTCGTATTGAGATGTGCAAGTAGTCATTAAATAGGTATAAACCTAAACTACTCTTATATTAAACAGTTTTGAAAACTATTAAGTCTAAGATGGTCAAAACAGTTCGTGAATAGGGCTCAACTTTTTTGTGAAAAGTTGAAGTATCAGTTTGAGTTATGTTAAGGTTTTTTAAGTTGTATCTGATGGGTTTTAGCCATAAGAACTTTCCTATGTGCGCATGCAAAACCCTAATGCTTGGATCTAGGCTTTCTAATTAAACATGCTTTGAATCCAAGACTTCTAATGGCTAATTAGGTTAAATAACAACATTGAAATAGATCTAGAATCATACCTTTGGATTCCTTGTTGATCTTGTTGTCTTGGAGCTTCTAGAGTCACAAATGTCACTCCTCTAATGGCTTACAAACACCAATAGCAAAGCAAGATGATTTAGGAGAGAGGAGAGGGGAGGAATTCGGCCAGAGTATCTCTACGTTAGATGGTGTGTCGAACTCCCTCACCCCTAGGGTCTATTTATACTTGTAGACTCCTTAAGGATTACAGCTTCAACCCTAATTGGATAAATTATACTTTAAGTTGATCCATATCCTTTCCTTGATAACCCTATGGATGATTTTGGCTTATCCAAGCCCTAGAAATCGTCCATCCTATCTAGGATAAGGATTTATAGTCTAAAGTGTAACTATCAAACAATTGACAGTTTATACCCTCTTATTTAACTAATCTCTTTAAGTCACCAAATTAATCCCAATTAATTTATGACTTATATTAATCAAATAACCATATATTATTCCTTATAATATTTACTCTCTCTTAACAAATCATCCATCAAGTTGCTATGGTGAAGGCAACCCAAAAGGACCATGCACAACCGGATCAAATACTTGCCTAATATAGTTGCAGCCTTAAACACTATTCCAACAGTCTCTCACTTGGATAAGTCTAGTAACTATACAAGTACAATTCGGTTTGCAATCGTAGCTCTCAAAGATGCTGTCAACTCTGATCTAATCAATCTTGTCCTTTAGATAAGGGATCTTACAGTCCTCTGTTAGATATCATGCTGACAATCCTATGGAATGGTTAGTCAAGCATTTGATTTCTCGATCTCCGATTTATTTTACATAGAACTTAATCAAACACATCAATTCAGTTCTGACCGGGCCCGGCACATAAGTCAAATCAAATCATCGAGTGGCCAAGATATCTCTTCTACCCTCTTAGGATAAAATTTACAGATAAACTTCGACTTATATGCATTTACTTATTCATTAACCAACTATACACAACAATGCGTTTTATAACACCAAGTTACTAATGCGTTTTCGCATTATCAATGCACAATCAATTAACAAATAATAAACCATATATCTAGGTTTTAAGACTATATGATATTATCGTCTTGCGATCACCTTTTATATCGTATTCCATAAAGTGATTCCAGCAAGCGCGGGTTTATTCTAATGCTCAAAACCAGTTCATAAGCACTCATGAACGTTGCAGCAACCCTTGCTATGTCTAACACCATTTAGACATTCTACACACCAATTCATGACAATCTTCATTCATATCTACTCCCAACATATGAACGATTGTGGACCATTTGAATAATTCGATTATTCCTAATAAACTCAATTATTCTGGAAGTCAAAACATGCAAAGTTAAACAATAGTTAAACAATTAACATGTGACAGTAACTTTACTCATAAATAAAACTCCTTTATTTAATCATCAAATGTTAATTACATTTATCTATTATACGTTTCTAATACTATCTAATCTATACTAATATCATCCTTCAGCCCAATACTCCTAGCATGTTGCAAGTGCTTAACCCTACTCAGTCCCTTCGTAAGCGGATCTGCTGGGTTATCTTCTGATGATATCCTCTTCACTACGAGTTGTCCTTCTTCTACACGATGTCTAATGAAGTGATATTTTCTGTCGATATGTCGAGATCTACCATGATCCCTCGGTTCCTTGGTCAAGGCAACCGCACCTTCGTTATCACAGAAAATCTCCATGGGCTCCTTTATGGCCGGCACAACTCCAAGATCACCAATGAAGTTCTTTAGCCATATTGCCTCCTTCGACGCTTCGCTCGCTGCAATGTACTCTAATTCGCACGTTGAATCAGCTACGGTTTCCTGCTTGGAACTCTTCCATGTCACTGCTCCTCCATTTAGGGTAAAGACCCAGCCCGACTGCGAACGGTAGTTGTCCCTGTCGGTCTGAAAGCTGGCGTCACTATACCCTTGCACCTTCAAGTCATCACTCCCTCCAAGGACTAAGAACCATTCTTTCGTCCTCCGAAGGTACTTAAGGATGTTCTTCACCGCAATCCAATGTGCTTTGCCAGGGTTCCCTTGATATCTGCTAACCATGCTCAAAGCGAAGGCTACATCAGGGCGAGTACAAGTCATAGCGTACATGATTGAGCCAACTTCGGAAGCGTATGGTACTCAGCTCATTTCTGCTATCTCAGCTTCGGTACTCGGACTTTGAGTCTTACTCAACTTGGCCTTTCCTTGTATCGGTAATTCTCCCTTCTTTGAGTTTTCCATACTAAAACGTTTTAGTACCTTCTCTAAGTAAGTATTCTGAGTAAGTCCAATTAGTCTCTTACTTGTTTCTCTTACTATCCTTATTCCCAAAATGTAAGAAGCCTCTCCGAGGTCCTTCATAGCGAAACACTTCCCGAGCCAGGACTTGACCTCCTGCAGAGTCGGGATGTCGTTCCCTATGAGTAATATGTCATCGACATATAGAACGAGAAAGCTTACTATACTCCCACTGGCTTTGACATATACACAAGATTCGTCTTCGCTTCGTACAAATCCAAACTCTTTGACTTTCTCATCGAAGCAAAGATTCCATCTGCGAGACGCTTGCTTAAGTCCATAAATGGACTTCTCAAGCTTACACACTCTATTCGGATGCTTCGGATCCACAAACCCCTCTGGCTGAGCCATGTAAACATCCTCAGCCAACTTTCTGTTAAGGAAAGCAGTCTTGACATCCATTTTCCAAATCTCATAATCATGAAATGCGGCAATTGCTAGCATCACTCTAATAGATTTAATCTTCGCAACTGGTGAGAAGGTCTCATCATAGTCAACTCCGGGAGTTTGAGTAAAGCCCTTTGCGACCAATCGCGCCTTATATGTGTGTACGTTCCCATCCACGTCGGTCTTCTTTTTGAAGATCCATTTGCACCCAACAGTCTTACGTTCGGGCACATAATCAACCAAATTCCAAACTTGGTTATCGTACATGGATTGGATCTCGCTATCCATTGCCTCTTTCCATTTTGCAGACTCCGGGCCTGCCATGGATTCCTTATAGCTATTAGGTTCATCAAGATTTACTAGTGTACCATCACTAATATACGTGTCCCCTTCGGTGGTAATATGAAAACCATAAAACTGGGGGTGAACTCTAACTCTATCGGAACGTCTAAGAGGTAAGGATTCGTCAATCGGTTCAACCGGAGTTTCCTCCTCGGGTTGAATGCCAGCAGTAGAGGTTCCTTCATCTATCGACTCTTGAATCTCTTCAAGTTCGATTTGCCTCCCACTGTCTCCTTGGATTATGAGTTCTCGCTCTCAGAAAACTCCTCTCCTCGCAACAAAGACAACATTGTCTTTCGGTCTATAGAAGAGATATCCAAAGGATGTTTGCGGGTAGCCGATGAAAATACATCGCTCACTTCGAGGTTCAAGCTTGTCGTGAGTATCTCGTCTTATGAAAGCCTCGCAACCCCAAACCTTGATATGTGCCAACGAGGGAGCTTTCCCTGTCCACATCTCGTGAGGTGTTTTGGCAACCTTCTTAGTAGGGACTCGGTTAAGGATATGGGCGGCAGTCTCTAAGGCATACCCCCAAAAGAAGATAGGTAGTGAAGCACGACTCATCATAGAGCGAACCATATCCAATAAGGTTCGATTACGCCTTTCTGCCACACCATTCAACTGCGGTGTCCTAGGAGGCGTCAATTGCGAAACTATTCCACACTCCTTGAGATAATCATGGAATTCAAGACTTAGGTACTCTCCTCCTCGATCAGATCGAAGCATCTTGATTTTCCTGCCCAATTGATTCTCCACTTCATTCTTGAACTCTTTGAACTTTTCAAAGGTGTCTGACTTTTGCTTGATTAAGTAGATATACCCATATCTACTATAGTCATCGGTAAAAGTCACATAGAAGCGGTTCCCATCCTTTGTGGTTGATCTAAAGGGTCCACATACATCGGTATGTATTAGGTCCAATAGCCCCTCACCCCTTTCACAAGTACTCGTGAAGGGTGACTTAGTCATCTTTCCAAGTAAACAAGACTCGCATGTGTCATCTTCCCTAAGGTCGAATGACTCCAACACTCCATCCTTTTGGAGTTGTGCTATGCGTTTCTTGCTGACATGTCCAAGACGACAATGCCACAAGGATGCTTTATCCATACTAGTGGAAGAATCAATATTCAAAACATCATTTCCTAAGTTATCAACAATCATAACAGTTTCATATATTCCATTACATGGTATAGCTTCAAAGTAAAAGACACCATTTAGATAAGCCAAAATAGAACCATTCTCATTATTAAAAGAAAATCTAAATCCTTGTCTATATAAACCATGAAATGAAATGATGTTTCTAGCCATTTCTGGCGAATAGCAACAATTGTTCAAATCTAAAACCAAACTATTCCTAAGCACTAAAGAATACACTCCAATCTTGGTCACAGGCGACGATCTTCTGTTCCCCATGATTAGATTGATCCTTCCTTGCTCTACATCCCTACTTCTTCTTAGTCCCTGCACATTAGAACAAATGTGATAACCACAACCGGTATCAAGAACCCAAGAAATAGCATGATTAGAATCGTTAGATTTGATTGTGTATATACCTGCGAAAGATGGCTTGATCTTTCCTTCTTTGATCGCTTGCAGGTAATCCGGGCAGCTTCTCTTCCAATGTCCTATCTTGTGGCAGTGGTGGCACTCTGCCTCCTTTGGGTTGGAGCAGGGTTTAGCGGGATCAACTTTGGTCCCACTAGAAGAGGCACCATCTCGGGCTTTCACCTTGCGATAGTTATTCGATGAAGCTTTCCTCTTCTTTCCCTTCCCTTGACCAATAGCCAAGACAGGAGCAGCGGATGGATTGGGAGTAGGTGCAACAGACTTGTCCTTGAAGTTGCTCTCAGCGACCCTCAAGAGACCTTGGAGTTTGCTTAGGGTGACCTCTTCTTTGTTCATGTGGTAGGTCATCCTAAATTGGTTGTACATCGGAGGCAAAGAGTGAAGCACCATATCGATTGCCAAGTCTTCACCGAAGTCAACATTTAACTTCCGAAGGCGGTCGACATACCTTTGCATCTTTTGCAGGTGCACGGTAAGAGATTCTCCATGACCCATCTTAGCGGAGATCATGTTAGTGAAAATCTCATAACGCTCTTGTCTCGCGTTTTGGTGGTATCTCTCCAACAAGTCTTGATGCATCTCGTATGGATACATGTCCTCGTAGGACTTTTGGAATTCGGAGTTCATGGTGGCGATCATGATGCAATGTACCTTCGTTGCATCTCGCTCATGAGTTTCAAAGGCGGTGATTTCATCGGGAGTAGCAACTTCGGGGTTGATTTTCTCGAGCTTCTCATCGAGGACATACTCTTTATCCTCATAGCGAGCAATGGTGCGAATGTATCTTATCCATTCGCTAAAGTTCGTTCCATCGAAGGTGACCTTTTGGCAAAGGCTCATCAACGTGAAAGAACTAGCAGCAGCGTTGTTTGCGTTCGACATCTTCAATTAGAAAAAGGACAAAGATAGATTAGAATAATAATCCCTAATTATCACCCAATAAGAAAATTAGGGATAGGATCCAACAATAACATTTACATACTAGAAAAGGGATGCCGTAATCTAACATGCAAATAAATTGAAGGTAAGTGAATGACGATTCACTAATTCTCCATTACAAAACTTAAAGTATTAGTCCTAAGTGTTTTTGAGAATTCCTAGGTTCGGATGAGATTCATTGAACTATTCAATGGCATGTTTAAATCTCGATATGCCCCTCTTGTTTGTGACTGGGATGCCGAGGATCACAAAGCGGGTGTGAATTACCATGCAAATTCAAATGGTGCCTTCATTTTAACGATCACCTATTCGATGTGCCGGTAAACCACACACGCTCCATCGAACTATGATAAACAATGAATCACCCTTTGCCACCTTCGCTTAGAACCAATTAGTGTGCCGGTAAACCACACACGCTCCACTAACTTCTTAGCAAGGTGCAAAGTGTAATTTCATGGGATTGCATCAATTCACTTTTCCTAAAGTAACTAAGATTGGGAAATTTTTTTAAAACGTGTAGTTACTTTGTATTTCTTATTATACTTTTAGTGAGAAGATGAGGTTGCCCTATCCTACCCGTTCGGCTAACGACCCTCCACCAATCAAGCAAGCGGTGGGTGTGAGTGTACACCCATTAAGTGCCATTTTATAGGCCGCAACCTTATACCCACCTTATAGATCGGCTTCGTGAATGAGGCCTACTAACGGTAAGACTAGCATTTAGTTATACATATATATATATATATATATATTATTCTAGTAATATCATATTAGTATAGGGTTGCATTTTAAACTTTTCAAAATCTAGGGTTTGAAATTTAAGTTGTCTAAATTAAAACTTTTAATCACAAATATAAATTTCAAAACTTTAGGGTAGGTTTTAAACATTTAAAACATGAAGGATCAAATAACAAATAATTCCAATTAACAATTAATATCCTAATTATCTTTATTTGATTTATCCAAGATTTCTTTGGAGATAATTATCAAAATAATTTATCATTTATCACATAAGGAAATTAAATATTTTATTAGATGATAAATATCTTTAATTAGATCAAGATTATAGTCATATATATCAAAAAAACGGATTAGGGTTGATCTAATATGATTAAGGTAAGTTTCCATAAGATAAACATGAAAAAATCCCAGTTTTGCCTAATCCAGACGCCCGGACTCGCCGAGTACAGGCCTACTCGCCGATTCCACTTTGGAACTCGCCGAGTCCATGACTCATAAACCCAAAATCGAATTTTGCAGGTTTGTTTCAGTTAATCAAGCAACAATTTAAAGAAAACCAAGCTAGGCTCTGATACCACTGATGGGTTTTAGCCATAAGAACTTTCCTATGTGCGCATGCAAAACCCTAATGCTTGGATCTAGGCTTTCTAATTAAACATGCTTTGAATCCAATACTTCTAATGGCTAATTAGGTTAAATAACAACATTGAAATAGATCTAGAATCATACCTTTGGATTCCTTGTTGATCTTGTTGTCTTGGAGCTTCTAGAGTCACAAATGTCACTCCTCTAATGGCTTACAAACACCAATAGCAAAGCAAGATGATTTAGGAGAGAGGAGAGGGGAGGAATTCGGCCAGAGTATCTCTACTTTAGATGGTGTGTCGAATTCCCTCACCCCTAGGGTCTATTTATACTTGTAGACTCCTTAAGGATTACAGCTTTAACCCTAATTGGATAACTTAGACTTTAAGTTGATCCATATCCTTTCCTTGATAACCCTATGGACGATTTTGGCTTATCCAAGCCCTAGAAATCGTCCATCCTATCTAGCTTCTTGTTGACTTTGTTTGACTTTGACTTAACCAGAAAGTGATGGTTGTCACACGATGGTAATGACAGATATGAACAAAACGAAATTAATTACTAGCTTCTTGGTAACCTTATGACCTTCCCTAATCTAAGTGTGAATCATGTGCTTTCGGTAGTACAGGCCTCTACTACCATTCACACCTATTTAACTCGTCCCAAGTATTGTCTCGCAGATTTTTTTTTTTCAAGTCACCATTCAAGAATTTCACACAATCATTTAACACATCAGATAACAACACCAGGGTTTATATTATTTCTTGAAACGATTACATAGGTGTTCAAGTTCACCCTATACTATGCCTCTAATAGGCTACACCACGTGGTACTATCTACATGGCTACTTTATATCTTGACTTTCAGATATAAAATCCACACTCGTGATTCCTTGCGTTGTCACCTTCTTCGTCAAGGATTTTTTGAGATGATTTTTGGCTTTGGAGGTGCATTCGCTCTTGCTGCTTCATTTTTCTTTGGGTAGTCCCTAGATAAATGCCCTTCTTCTCTACATCTGTAACACACCCTCTTGCTAAATGTACATTCATTGGCGTAATGCCTAGTCATTCCACATTGGAAGCAAGTCACCTCCCTTCCAGAGTATTTATTTTTGCACTTCTCGCACCATTTTCACCTCCTTTGCTAGACTTTGAGAACATTTTGCTCTTGTTGGGCCTTGAAGACCCCTCAAATTTCCTCTTCTTGCCAACATCAACCTTATTGGTGGTCCTATCTTTAATTATTTCTTCGATAGACTTAGCAACACAGATGGTTGCCTCAAGAATAGGTGTCTGATGTAATGGCACTGTAAGTTCGTCCTTACTTTGTTGAAGTAAATGCCTTGTCACTTCCATCTATTGATCCAACATCCTCCACACCATTTCCTATACTCCTGCCATCGTGATTGACTTAGGTGTAGTAGCTACTTCTGGTCCACGCTCAATCACTTGTGGATTAGGTTGCGGGTTACCATTTCCGAATCTGCTTTGAGTGCTCACCATGTCGATCTATATACCAAAATCAGACGTTCGGTGTGTAGTGACGAGAATTTATGTTGGTCTGGTTCCTCTGGATTTGTGGATTGATCAAGTGACAAGTATAGACAATTGTAACACCCGCAGATCCGGGCTAGTCAATTTAAAGGCAATAGGGGTCAAAAACAACTTTTCGACAAAACGATTATTTAGAATAAATAATATTAACCAAGTTGTATAATATGTCACAAGGTTTCCGTACATATAAAGAACGCCGAAATCCGAGTTATAACGAAGAAGTTATGACCCGTCGAAGTTTCGCGTCGGAACCGGCACGGCGCCGGGAAGCGTAAATAGTAAATTTATGATAGAGAGAGATTTAGCCTTAGCGCTCTAAACGAAAGTCGTAGAATATCTTAAACTAAGAACATCGATAAAAAGAACGCCCAAATCTGACTTCGTATGAAGAAGTTATGATTTTTCGAAGTTTCGGATTAGCGGTGTACAGCCCGAAATTCGAATTTTAGATCGATTGATTTTTAGCCGACACAACCTAAACAAGAATCGAAGATCTTGTTATTAGTAGCGTAGCGATAAAAAGACAGACGAAAATGGACATCGGATAAAGAAGTTATGAGATTTTAACGGACCAATCCTGTCCCGGCCTGTTAAAAATATAACTTTAAAAATAAAGTCAAAATAAGCCGACGAAGTCTAAACGAAAGTTGTAGAGTACGTCTCCACCTATGTGTGGATATAAAGAACGTCAAAAACGGAGTTCGTATGAACGAGTTACAAATTATAATAGCATATTTACGTATTAAAATAAAGTATAAATCATGTATACCTACACATATATATACATATGTATATATCATTAGAAAGGTATCGACGATGCGGTCATAATAAGACTAATGTTGATTTCTTTCGACATTAGTTTAGTACAAATATCATTAAATCCATTTAAAATAGTATTATAGAGGGGTGTTTAGTTGTTTATATAACTAAAATGTCATTAAGTAATTATGGAGGGTAGTTTTTGAAAATTCAATTAGTATAAATAAGAGCCTTGGGCTCTCATATTTCTTGCACCATTCTCTTGATTCAAGAGTCTTTCTCTCCTTATCCCCCGAGCATTTCGGTCCCTCGTGATTCGACTTCTCTTTCTGTAGTTTTAGTATAGTAAGGTGAGCGCTGAAGCGTTGCACGAATCTTTCTTAGAAAGATTCAGCGACGAAGTTCTGCCCCTGTAGAGCCCGACTCCTAGCTAAAATCCCCTCGAAAGTAAGTTATGCTTACCCTATTTTAAATGTAGTTTATATTTAAAATTAGTAGTGTTATTATAAATTTATAATAAATATTTGAGCTATTATTATGACTTATATAAGTGTCGTTATAATATCTTTTAACTACTCGCGGTACGGGGAATCTGGTTTAAAGGGCCGCATAGGGTTGTTGGATTTCAGAAGTGCTATACGCCAAAATGGTCCTGCCCTCCGGTGTTTTATGTCTGGCCCTTGTCTGTACATAGTAGTTGGAAAGTATTGTTTAAACGCTTATATAATAATAATAAGACTAATAATTAGTGACGGTAATATTAGACTAAAATCTAGTGGTGATAATATTAGGTTTCGAAGCGCTGTCCGAGTACCGAGTCACCACCTTCTCAGGTGAGTGCATAGTCCCTTTCATCTTACACATAGATATGAAGTATTTTATATAAACTACGTGCTATGTGTGCATATTATCTGAATACTTGCTGTCTATGCTGGATGAACGTTTTATACATGTTTTAAAGAATTTAAGTTGTATACGTATTTTATATATATGAATATGTGGGGTATGAGATGGGTAGATGAATGATGAGAGATAGAAGATGATACATTGGCAGCTATAGACTTAGTGCCTATGGGACAAACACCGGTAGCTATGGACTTAGTACCTGTTAAACGTTGGTAGCTATGGATTTAGTACCTGTTGGGAATTGGTAGCTATGGACTTAGTACCTGTTGAACATTGGTAGCTATGGACTTAGTACCTATTAGATAAAGACTGGTAGCTATGGATTTAGTACCTGATGAATAGACCATAGCAGCTATGGAATTAGTGCTTTATGAACGAACATTGGCAGCTATGGATTTAGTGTCAGTCCTATAACCCTGGAGGTAAGGGACTTCGGAATAAACGAATGCAGGATAGATGACTCTTAGGTTAAATCCTTAAAGAGTAAAGAAGATAATGGGGATGGGTAATTGGGTTGACTGTTTGATTGAACATAGTAATTATATTATTGTGGGTTGAAAACCCTATGTACTCACTAGGTTTCCCAACCTGACCCACTCAGTTTATGTATATCACAGGTGACGAAGTGAAGTGACATTACACTGAGAGATTTAAAAGAGATGTAGATCACTAGTGTAAATCATTGTAAGTTCTGTTTATGCTTATGTTTTGGTATTAACGATGACATCCCAAACATTTTAAAATGAAATAAATACGTTTCTTCGAAAATGTTTTAATAACGTATTTACCATGTTTTTCTGGGAACAAATTCCGCAACCTTTTTATAAAATGAAGTACTCTGATTTTTATAAAGCATAAACAAAAAATCGGTCTTTTCTGGCCGTGATTTTGGGGATGTCACAGTTGGTATCAGAGCATTAGTTTAAGCGAACTAGGAATATGGATTTATTTCTAGACTTAAACTTAGAATGCTAAGTGATGATTGTGAGGAGTGTGTCAAATAGATTTAGGTAATGCACCTGAATAGACACAAGCACTAGCTTATTTTAGGAATGATGCCTAAATTCCTTTTACGTGCTAAATGATGTTATAGTTTGATCGGATCTATGGTCTGTTGCCGACCGGATCTGGAAACCTTATGTGTTTAGGATTCTAAACGTACGAATACGATATTAGAACTAGCATATAAACGTTTCGGAGTGATAAGGATGATTTAAATGTCAATCTTAAGTAAAGGTCTAGATTCACCTTATTCGGTGTATAGATCAAGATGGCAAGGACCCGTAGCGGAAACATGAATGCAAATGGGGACCGGAACCAACCCCCGGTGATTGAGCAAATACCGGTTGTGGTAACCGCTGTTGAGCCAATAACAATGGCCGGAGTGCAAGCGATGATCCAGGCGATGTTGGATCGTCAAATGGAGGAAACCAGACGTTTGCTCCGGCAAAATCGAGAAGAAGAAACCATACAGATCGAACAGCCCGAGTTGAACGAAGGGCAGACTGAGGAGGGAAACTATAGTGGGACTGTTGGTCAAGCCAACCCACCAATAGTTAGGCAAAACCACCAGGATGGAGGAAATGATGGACGTGGATGAAAATACAAGGATTTCATGGCGTCCAAACCACCGAGTCTATCTGGAAGCCCGACGCCGGTGGAAGTCATGAACTAGATCTCCGAGATGGAGACGATGTTTGAGAGTTGTGAGTGTAGCAACAGGCAAAAGACCGCTCTCGCGGTTCCTTTGTTGAAATCTGGAGTACTAAGCTGGTGGAAGCTACTAGCCGATTCGATGCCCAAAGGAGAAGCGAGCAAGATGTCATGGGAGGATTTTCTAGTGTAGTTAAAAATGCAGTACTGCTCTGAGCAGGATCTTCTGGAGATCAACAACGAGTTTCAGAATCTAAAGAAGGGAAAGATGAGTGTCATAGAGTATGCTGCAAGTTTTACAGAGAAAATGAAGCTTGTTCCTTATCTAGTTCCAACTGAGCTCTCCAAGGTCAATAAGTTTCCCCATGGATTACCAGCAGACTTTGGACCAATGGTCAAGCAAGCAACCACTTTGAAAGGAGCCATCTGGGCAGCCAGGAATGTTGAGACCCATACTAGGGAAAAAGGTCTGGAGAGAGCTGAAGTTGGCGAGAAAAGGAAACATGAAGGATCATCAAAATCCAATAAGGAAAAGAAATTCTCAAAGATTGAAGAAGGAGGAGGAGGTGAAACCAAGTGGTGCGAGAAGTGTAAAAAGAAGCACTTCGGGAAATGTAGCGAGGAGGTGACTTGCTACAAATGTGGGAAGACAGGGCATTACGCCAGCAAGTATGCGTCCAACAAGAAGGTGTGTTATGGATGTAACAAGGAAGGGTATATTTCCAGGGACTGCCCGGGGAAAAATAAGGCAGCAAGACCAGAAACGCCACCGAGGCCAAGGGCATTCCACATGATCCTCGACGAAGCAGAAAACCGTGCAAGGAATCAATGATGAGGACTTCATATCCGAAGATCAAGTTATGCAGTAGCCATAGTGTCGTATGATGTAGCCTATTAGAGGCATAGTCTAGGGTGAACTTGGACACCTATGTAATAGTTTCAAGAAATAATAAAACATTCATTTTGTTATCTGATGTGTTAAAATGTTATGTGATTTTCTTGTATGGTGACTTGGGAAACTGCGGGACAATACTTGGGACGAGTATGAGTAGGTGTGAATGGTAGTAGAGGCCTATACTACCGGAAGCACAGGACTCACACTTGGATCGGGGAAAGTCACAAGGTTACCAAGAAGCTAGTAACTGATTCTGTTTTTTTCAAGTATGTCATTACCATCGTTTCGATAATGACTAAAAAGATTGTTAATTTCCGACCCTAGTGGTCATACCAAATTGAGTCCGACTACGATGAGTATGTTGCGTGGTTCAGGGAACCAAGTTCAATGTAGCGTCCGACTTAAACCAAACAATTGAAATCAAAGCGATCAATAGAAGTATCGCGTTCGTTGTTAAAGAAGTTGGTAGCCAGAAACGCTACATGTTAAAGTGTGATTGTATCACATTAGAACATGAAGGAAGGCATAGTCTATTTTAGAATTTAACTCTAAGAGACCTAAGTCTAAATGTGCATCACATGATGATAGGTCATAATTTGAAGTCTAGCCTAAGGTAGAGAGCAGGTGCACGATCGAGTACTACTTACAGTCAATGAGTCTAAGAGATAGACTTGAAGGAATATAGAAGTTATAATTATTACCTAGGATGAAGAGATGACGTATGGAGTCATTATACGAGCCCTTTTTGTTGATGATTCCGGGACATAATCATCCTAAGGGGGAGATAATTGTAACGCCCGCAGATCCGGGCTAGTCAATTTAAAGGCAATAGGGGTCAAAAACAACTTTTCGACAAAAAGATTATTTAGAATAAATAATCTTAACCAACTTGTATAATATGTCACAAGGTTTCTGTACATATAAAGAACGCCGAAATCCGAGTTATAACGAAGAAGTTATGACCCGTCGAAGTTTCGCGTCGGAACCGGCACGGCGCCGGGAAGCGTAAATAGTAAATTTATGATAGAGAGAGATTTAGCCTTAGCGCTCTAAACGAAAGTCGTAGAATATCTTAAACTAAGAACATCGATAAAAAGAACGCCCAAATCTGACTTCGTATGAAGAAGTTATGATTTTTCGAAGTTTCGGATTAGCGGTGTACAGCCCGAAATTCGAATTTTAGATCGATTGATTTTTAGCCGACACAACCTAAACAAGAATCGAAGATCTCGTTATTAGTAGCGTAGCGATGAAAAGACATACGAAAATGGACATCGGATAAAGAAGTTATGAGATTTTAACGGACCAATCCTGTCCCGGCCTGTTAAAAATATAACTTTAAAAATAAAGTCAAAATTAGCCGACGGAGTCTAAACGAAAGTTGTAGAGTACGTCTCCACCTACGTGTGGATATAAAGAACGTCAAAAACGGAGTTCTTATGAACGAGTTACAAATTATAATAGCATATTTACGTATTAAAATAAAGTATAAATCATGTATACGTACACATATATATACATATGTATATATCATTAGAAAGGTATCGACGATGCGGTCATTATAAGACTAATGTTGATTTCTTTCGACATTAGTTTAGTACAAATATTATTAAATCCATTTAAAATAGTATTATAGAGGGGTGTTTAGTTGTTTATATAACTAAAATGTCATTAAGTAATTATGGAGGGTAGTTTTTGAAAATTCAATTAGTATAAATAAGAGCCTTGGGCTCTCATATTTCTTGCACCATTCTCTTGATTCAAGAGTCTTTCTCTCCTTATCCCCCGAGCATTTCGGTCCCTCGTGATTCGACTTCTCTTTCTGTAGTTTTAGTATAGTAAGGTGAGCGCTGAAGCGCTGCACGGATCTTTCTTAGAAAGATTCAGCGACGAAGTTCTGCCCCTGCAGAGCCCGACTCCTAGCTAAAATCCCCTTGAAAGTAAGTTATGCTTACCCTATTTTAAATATAGTTTATATTTAAAATTAGTATTGTTATTATAAATTTATAATAAATATTTGAGCTATTATTATGACTTATATAAGTGTCGTTATAATATCTTTTAACTACTCGCGGTACGGGGAATCTGGTTTAAAGGGCCGCATAGGGTTGTTGGATTTCAGAAGTGCTATACGCCAAAATGGTCCTGCCCTCCGGTGTTTTATGTTTGGCCCTTGTCTGTACATAGTAGTTGGAAAGTATTGTTTAAACGCTTATATAATAATAATAAGACTAATAATTAGTGACGGTAATATTAGACTAAAATCTAGTGGTGATAATATTAGGTTTCGAAGCGCTGTCCGAGTACCGAGTCACCACCTTCTCAGGTGAGTGCATAGTCCCTTTCATCTTACACATAGATATGAAGTATTTTATATAAACTACGTGCTATGTGTGCATATTATCTGAATACTTGTTGTCTATGCTGGATGAACGTTTTATACATGTTTTAAAGAATTTAAGTTGTATACGTATTTTATATATACGAATATCTGGGGTATGAGATGGGTAGATGAATGATGAGAGATAGAAGATGATACATTGGCAGCTATAGACTTAGTGCCTATGGGACAAACACCGGTAGCTATAGACTTAGTACCTGTTAAACGTTGGTAGCTATGGATTTAGTACCTGTTGGGAATTGGTAGCTATGGACTTAGTACCTGTTGAACATTGGTAGCTATGGACTTAGTACCTATTAGATAAAGACTGGTAGCTATGGATTTAGTACCTGATGAATAGACCATAGCAGCTATGGAATTAGTGCTTTATGAACGAACATTGGCAGCTATGGATTTAGTGTCAGTCCTATAACCCTGGAGGTAAGGGACTTCGGAATAAACGAATGCAGGATAGATGACTCTTAGGTTAAATCCTTAAAGAGTAAAGAAGATAATGGGGGTGGGTAATTGGGGTGATTGTTTGATTGAACATAGTAATTATATTATTGTGGGTTGAAAACCCTATGTACTCACCAGGTTTCCCAACCTGACCCACTCAGTTTATGTATATCACAGGTGACGAAGTGAAGTGACATTACACTGAGAGATTTAAAAGAGATGTAGATCACTAGTGTAAATCATTGTAAGTTCTGTTTATGCTTATGTTTTGGTATTAACGATGACATCCCAAACATTTTAAAATGAAATAAATACGTTTCTTCGAAAATGTTTTAATAACGTATTTACCATGTTTTTCTGGGAACAAATTCCGCAACCTTTTTATAAAATGAAGTACTCTGATTTTTATAAAGCATAAACAAAAAATCGGTCTTTTCTGGCCGTGATTTTGGGGATGTCACAACAATCACATTTTACGTAAGTAATTAATAAATTGTATCATTTTGATGCATATGATATGCTGATTATGAAGGTGATTTACAATCATTTTTATGATTCACTTCGGAGTACCTTTTTTATTTTGTTTAAATCAATTAACTATCTGAGATTATTATTTGAAGATCTTATTCCAGATTTTAATCAAAACATCGATTAGTAAGCTTGGTCACAATGAAGGGGCTACTTGTTGATTAATGTCAAAATGGCTAAGGATGATGAGGAGATTGTTCTACATACCGAAAGAAGAGGCCAAAACATGGAAAGATCATAACTGGGGGAAGGAGTGGATATAGAGAACTTTAAAAATGTCATATTAACCCTTTGATCCCTCCTGGAATCATCTCCATGTAATTTACTTTCTTTCCTCTTCCTTCCTCGCATCCAACACATCCCCTCCCCATATATCATCATACTTTCGTGAAAATGTTCCATCGATTGATTCTAGGATTCAAAAGAAACATCAAATCCTTTCCCATTTGATATGTTTATGTTTTATTTTTCCAGTGGTTTGAATTTTATCGATTTGAAGCTTGGAAACCAAATCGAATCAACATTATGTTTTATTATGATTTTTTATTATGTAGATGAGTTAAGTTTGTGTAAAGGCAAAGATGGTCAAGATAAGAGCATGACGGGCTCTGAAAAAGAACTTCATGATGATTTAAATGGAGCTTCATCTTCACTAATGATGTTAAGCTCCTAGATTTGAATCTATTACTTCATTTTATGTTGTGAATGTTGATGCTAATAATGGCAGTGTACTTTTAAGTTCGTTGCTATTATTACTTATTAGACCAAAAGGTTAATGTCTTATGAAAAAGATGGCTATGGATTTGTCTTTATAAGTTTTCTAATGCTTTGGTGATAATTATCATTCTAATTTCTGAATTCTAATGCATTATTTTTAATGTTTGATGCTAAATTTCTAATCATGCAGTTTACTTTTTTTTTTTTTAAATATGATGCTTATTTTAGTGTTTGATGATAAATTGTTGATTTATCATTCTAATGCTTTTTTTAGTGTCTTGATAAGTTTCCTAATGCTTGATGCTATTATCATTTGTTGCTATTATTTGAGTACCCGGTGTAAAAAAAAAAAACTTTCTTTTTGTATAATCGAAGTTTGAATCTGATGCTTTATGTCTTAAGGTTTTAAAAAAAGAACATCATGTGGTTTTGATTGATGCTCAATGTGATAAAAAAAATTGTTCTTTTTCATCTTAATCGAGGTCTAAATCTGATTGTTTATGTCTTAATTGAGGTTTAAAAAAAGAACATAAGATGGTTTGTTCTGATGCTTAATGTGTTAATGTCTGATGTAAAAAAAATGTTTTTTTGGTTATTTTAAAGTTTGATGCTTAATGGTGGTTTAATGATAGTGTACTTTTTTTTCCAATGTTTGATGCTTAATCGAGATCTGAATTCGATGTCAAAAAATGTTATATGATGTTTATTAATAGTATTCTACTTTCATGAAATGGCATGTTACTTATATAGTTATGTATAATTTTGATTTTTTCAGGACTTTGATAATATTTTAACAAAGGTTACCTCTCAAGCCGTGAAATCCAAACTTCTAAGCTTATTGTTGAAGTGTATTTCCAAAGGTTTTTATTTTTGTATCTAATGCAACGTATTTTACTCAACTATTTAATAATATGTTATTTATGGTAAACAAGAGAGCCAATTGTTGAATGAGTGTAGATGAGAGCTGATGAAACTTGGATTAAACGAGCAAAAAATAGTAAATATAAATCGACTATTTGGATTATAATATGTTAGTTTTGGGAACATTTTATTTTATTATTAGTAATAAATGTATTTTAATCCATTTTGCATTAATAATTATAGATTTTATTTTTAACTTATTAATGAGTTTAAGAAAAACAAACGTATGAATCACTACTAATGTATTGAATTTATATAATAACTAATAAGAATGATAAAATAGTTTTACATACAAAAAGAAATAATAAAGTATTAAAAAGGAACGAATTTTGAAAAACCATTTTGGTCGGAACTAAAATCAAAGCAAAGCGTAATAAAGCGTAATAAAAATAAAAAAAGATTAGTATTGAAACATATCAAATGATCACGAACTTAGAATTTGAATTTCAATTAATCAGAAAGTATGAAATTTTAAATTTTAAGTTTGGAAAATCTGCGAAAAAGTTCCAATATTTTAGGCCAGTTTACGATTTAGTCCAAAATTAAATTTTATTTACAAAAAAGGACAGATTACCGGCTAAAACTTCGGATTAGCCCTTCGTGGCCGGTTTCAAAGATTTAGCCGGTATCTCGTCTTTTTTCGTTAATTAATCCAAATTTTGGGGCTTTTTCATTAATTAATCAAAATTTTAGGGCTTTTTCATTATTTATTACTAATAAACCAAAATATTTGGACTTTTCTGAAGATTACCTTTAAAGTAATATATATTATATTATATGATCTAATTAAATATGTACTATTCCATATCTTCTTTCTTATGCTCTTCTAGGCTCACTGTGTGTTGTTATCGGTGTCGTCAAACCCAACAACAAAAATCTCACTCACAAGCCTCGTTAACTCCATCAATTTTCCAAAATTATATATTCACAACTCTATGATCATCTTTCCATCTCCAAATAAAGAATGGAGAAAATCCTTGTTGATTACGTGGATGTCCCTATTATCTAACCATGACTTAAACCGTGGTTCCAACACTTGGATGTTCCTATTACCTAACCATGACTTGAACCCATACACTAATGGTGTTGTCCATAGTGTTGTTAACAATAGAAGACGAATCTCACATGTTCAACCACTGATACATTGGCTCAAGTCTTACTTGACCCTTGTTTCCTTACAACACTATAGAAGCCACAACATAAGATGAATCCCACATGGTTAATCATTTATTGTTTTTTTTGTCAAAAAGTAAAGCATTTTGGAAGCCCCAAATAGACTAAAACGTAATAATGACAATTGTTGTAATATCACACCAATTGTCATTATGACTTAAATGTAACATCACAACAATTGTCATTATTACATTTTAGTCTATTTGGGGCTTCCATAATGCATTAGTTTTTGGCAAGACAAAAACCAATAAATGATGAAGTTTTTGATAAAGATCGGAACATAATCTTATTGATGGATCCAAGAGCTCCTTCTCGTCCCAAGCCTTTTTCTCCTCAATCTTCTTCCAAAAAATGCACTACAATATGCAATATTATCCCCTCTTTCTCTCCTACAAGCATATAGCTCAATTAGGGTTTCTCTCAGAGTGTTAAGATGACAAGGGAGGCGGAAATGAAGGCTTAAGGTCCTTTAAATAGGACACAACCCCTGAAAATTAGGGTTTTCAAACTCAGCTCCTACTCGTCGAGTTGGGGTTCTCCAACTCGTCGAGTAGACTTTAGAAATTACGTGACCATTAACACTCTCTACTCGGCGAGTTGGGGCCTCTAACTTGTCAAGTTGATAAGACAACAAGAATACAAATTAATTAAATATTATACCTGGGAGTCGGGATGTTACACTTATTGTAAGGAAACAAGGGTCAAGTAAGACTTGAGCCAAGGTATCAGTGGTTAAACCATGTGGGATTTGTATTTTGTTGTTAATAAAACTATGGACAATGCCATTAGTGTATAGGTTCGACATAAGGTTCGAGTCATGGTTAGGTAATAGGAACATCCAAGTGTTGGAACCGTAGCTCGTAGGTATACCAAATTAATATTTTAATAGTCTATGATGGATAGCTTGCTGACATTTTTTTTACAATTAGAGTTACCATTCTTCATGGTTTTCAGTACATAATATCGAGTTGGTTTTTTTACCTATGTTGTGTTTTTAAGCTTAATGGTTCATTCTTCATGGTTTTCAAGCCCTATTGTAAGGAAACAAGGGTTATGTAAGACTTGAGCCAAGGTATTAGTGGTTAAACCATGTGGGATTCGTATTTTGTTGTGAACAACACTATGGACAATGCGAATAGTGTATGGGTTCGAAATAGGATTCAATTCATGGTTAGCTAATAGGAACATCCAAGTGTTGGAACCACGGTTTAAGTCATGGTTAGGTAATAGGGACATCCACGTAATCAACAAGGATTTTCTCCATTCTTTATTTGGAGATTGAAAGATGATCATAGAGTTGTGAATATATAATTTTGGAAAATTGATGGAGTTAACGAGACTTGTGAGTGAGATTTTTGTTGTTGGGTTTGACGACACCGATAAAAACACACGGTGAGCCTAGAAGAGCATAAGAAAAAAGATATGGAATAGTACATATTAAATTAGATCATATAATATATATTAGTTTAAAGGTAATCTTCAGAAAAATCCAAATATTTTGGTTTATTGGTAATAAATAATGAAAAAGCCCTAAAATTTTCATTAATTAATGAAAAAGCCCCAAAATTTGGATTAATTAACGAAAAAAGACGAGATACCGGCTAAATCTATGAAACCAGCCACGAAGGGTTGATCCGAAGTTTTAGCCGGTAATCTGTCCTTTTTTGTAAACAAAATTTAATATGGGACTAAATCATAAATAGGGCTAAAATATTGGGACTTTTTCGCAGATTTCCCTTTCAGTTTTTATTGTATTTCAAGGAACCTATAATTTCCTTTATGGAATTTCCTTATGTCACATAATGATTTGGTCAATATAACAACATACTTTTATTTCTTTACACACAATAGCAACCTATTTTTGTTTGTTACCTATAATAACAATTAACAACGTACTTTTATTCTTTTTACCACAACATACACTGGTTTCTGTTACATTTTTTTTTTGTAAAAAACATTTCACTAATTTATTAATGTGTCAAATATGTTTTTTGACTTTTAATCATTTAACCATTTAATTTTGAATTCAATGACTTTTAATCTTCCAATGTAATTTTCTTAGCCATAATTTCCCTTTTTTTTGACAGAAAAAATGATATATTTGACTATGAAAATGTGTCTATTACTTTATTTCTAGATTATTTATCTTTGTGTGTAAAATAAACAAAAGTCTTTTAAGGTTATAGGAATGATTATCAAAGTACAATACTTATGTTTATCATATCGGTATATTGTGTCCCCGTGACCACCCATCAATTAAAACCTAGTGAGGTGGAGAGTCTTTGACTAATGGTAGACCACTAAGGTGATGGTTTGATAAAAGAACAAGACAAAGCCTTATAAATGATAATTAGGGTTTAGATTTGGTTGGCTTCCTATACACCTTTACACTTGACAAAGTTGAAACAGATTCGACACATTGCAAATGATGTGACAGGTACGCACGTCTGCCAATTATTTGTATTGTTCTAAATCTTATCTAGTGGATTGAGTGTCCATTTAATTGTTTGAGGCTGAATTTTGTAACTAATTAGAAATCACAAAACTGTAATACAAAAAAAAAACAAATTTCAAGATGATTGATTATAACCAAGGTTCTAAAAAGCTCGCCATGGCACGCCATGACTCCAAGGTTTGCATGTGCCGCCAAACTTTGCCAAAACGCTTCCTTGATCCATATATGTGTATAAAAATGAATAATAGTAGAAAATACAAATAAAAATATGAATTATATACAAAATTGCCGCCTTAAGTCACGTCTTACAAACGACGTGACTCGCCAAGGTTCGGAAAAGCTTGAGGCTTGACATTGCCGCCAAGTCACGCCTTATGTTATTTAAAACCTTGATTATAACATAGTGATAGGTATAGAAGAAAATTTAATTTATTAGGTTTAGAGTTTAATGGCAGTTGGGTTTTAGTTTCTACTTTTTCTTGCATGATGGCATACTTTATGGTGACTTAACCAAAGTAGAGAAGAAAGCAAATAAGTAGTTTTACAGTAAGCCAATAATATTTGCATCTACTAAAACCAAAAACAGATTTTGTAAGACAAATTTCTACAAAGAATGTGTTTTTATGGCAATTTATGGTTCATCACCATATGATGCCCAGATGTATATCAATTATGTACAGAGTATCCATTTCATTTGGATCCTGTAAATAAACAGCCCCCATATCAATGTCTTTATTAATTTGGTTTGTATATCAAACATGCACGATAAAGTGAGCATGAAAACCAAGTGAGGGGTAAAATGAAGAGTTAAATTTTCAAGCTAACAAAGTTTTAAATTTTGGTAAATGTTGTCATGTTGAGATTACATGCAGAATTTTGGGTATAAATTACAATAAACTGCAGAAGGTTTGTTTCAAGGATTCAAACATATACAAATATAAGGTTTCCTTAGTAGCCGAATAGTGAATCAGATAGTTCCACATTACACTTGTATGTGTGACTCAGCAACAATAACAATGAGGCTATCATATCTCAAGTCAATAACAACCGGATTTCATGATCTTTGCTTTATGTTTTTATATCAACACTATCTATAAATTCTGAGATATAATGAACAACCTTCTCTTAATACCTGGGAAAAAAAGTTTAAAAAGTCAAACATATTAAGAAACACTTGTTTATTTCTTGTGCCCATAAAAGCCATTATATTTCTTGATTTTTGCTAAATTAATATTTTGCAAACAAATAACCTTAAAAAAAATCTACGTGTAACTAAATGACATTAATAATTTCCATAAATTTTAATTGCTACCATTTAGCTAAAAACTATATAACACCACTAATTTCCTAAAAAAGCTAACAAAAGGGAACTGAGGTACATACGGGTCTATTGAGATTTCATAAGAACTTGATGACACAAGTTGTGGCCTCCCTTTCAAAATTCTCTAATTCGTTCATGCCCTTTGTAATCCTATTCATATCCCCTAGCTTAGATAACCTGATATCGAACCTCTTCAAAACAGACACATACTTGAAAACACATTTAAACCAAGATACTTGTAAATCATAAGCACACAAGTTTTTGAAAGTAGTTGTATTGAGGCTATTTGAGATGAGATGCATGTAGGTATCGATGACCAAATTGACTCGTGAATGTTGCACTCGAATCCATGTGCAGCATTCACGAGTCGATTTGGTCATCGATACCTACATGCATCCCATCTCAAATAGCCTCAAGACAATGACTTTTAGAAACTTTCGTGCTTATGATTTACAAATATCTTGGCTTAAATGTGTTTTGAAGTATGCATCTGTTTTGAAGAGGTTGGATATCAGGTTATCTAAGCTAGGGGATATGAATAGGATTACAAAGGGCATGAAGGAATTGGAGAATTTTGAAAGGGAGGTCACAGCTTGTTTCATCAAGTTCTCGTGAAATCTCAACAGACCCGTATGTACCTCTGTTTCCTTTTGTTAGCTTCTTTAGAAAATTAGTGGTATATATATATATATATATATATATATATATATATATATATATATATATATATATATATATATCCTAGCTTAGATAATCTGATATCCAATCTCTCCAAAGCAGTGCTCGTAATGAACGATCCATCCGGAGTTCCAAGTTCAGCACAAGATGGGTCAAATTTGGGAACATAGGAAAATGGTTACTATCTGCAAATGAAAGAGTATTCTCATGGGAAAGAAAAACACACAAAACACAAAAATCAATTTATAAATCTTGGTTCAAAGAGGCGAGTTCTCATATATTCCATTTAATATGTAGATTAGGTTGTCAATTACCTCCAAGGTTAGATCACATAATGTCAAAGACATCATGATATTTTGAAGTTGCTTGAGTAGATCAAGAGCTCGAGATGCGACTTCCATTCTTGTATTTCTGGGACTACTAATGAGAACCCATGCTTTGACCGGGGACAATGTATTACTCAAAATATTCTTGTATTTTAGATATCCATTATATTTATAATATCTAAAATTTGGAGCATTGATCTTGATATTAACCCCTTGAAAACCATCAGCTGCATCAAAGAATGTTTATGTTGGATCAAAAATGTTCAAGCTTTTTAAGCTAGACCTAGAAATCAAAATGTTCTCCAAGTATAGCCACTTTCAGTTTTCCAAATCCAACTCTTTTAAAATTAGGCAACATGAGAAAAGTATTTTTTCTTCATGACCATGATTGAGAAACCTAGAAACCCGGAAACCAAACAAGAGCCAAACGCAAGGTTTTCAAGCATGGAAAAGAAACCTAGATGGAATTTCAAAATCACAATTCATTCTTAATTTCAGGCTAACCAATGATGTGCTCGTAAACATAGACCTAGGAATCATAGATGGAGGCACATTAAAAACGGTCACAAAGAGCTCCTCAACTTCGTGTCTGATTGCATAAGAAATCCATGAATATATTTGCGATTCATTATCAAAAACATAGCATGATAGACGGAATTTTGTCAACCTGTAAACCCAGCACTTTTTCTACGAATTCCACAAAGGCAATGGATGTCGCACTCACATCGACCTCAACTTCTCCATCCCACAGCAATTTATCATCAATTTTGATGTTGGGAACAAAAGCCCACATGTTCTTCCACCTTGTAGTTAAGATAAACGTGTTTAAAGCTTTTTTGTGGGCATAAAAGACGGAATGTGATGAATGATAAAGTCTAGTAGATTGCTGATACATTCCACCATATCACCTATATCCATAGTTTCTTCTTCCATTTGATTTCCCAGCCTACATGCAAAACATTCAAGTTTATTAGCTTCTTGAGAATCAATTAAATTGAAAATTTTCAAAAAATAACAACTTAACTAGATCATAAAGGCTTTATACCACATGCAACAAGTTGTACCATAGGACATATCCATTACTTTAAACCAGGAACGAACTTTTCATCACTTACAACTTAAAAATCGATATAAATTACCTATAATTTAAACCAAATTCAACCTAGTATACCATTAGAATCCTTGATACTACTGAATCATAGATATTGTTTCATTGCCTTCAGTTCTGACAACGTATTCCAAATCAGTGGCAAAATAAAACCCTGGGATTATTAAGTCCATAAATCTCATTCATATAGTTACTTCTTTGATTCATTTGTTTTGAATCGATTTAAGATTAAAAAAAATTAAGTTTCATTTGTAGAACTTCACAACTGATTCGAAACCCTAACCTGAGGTTCTTCTTCGTCAGACTGTGAGACCTCACGGCGTAGCCATAGGTAAAGTGGAATTGCAGCAACAACGAGAAGCATTGAACGGATTGCAACCGACATGGCATCCAACCTGTCCGCTCAGATCAATAAGAATCAGTAGGCAAATGTTGCAAAAAAATTAATCAAGCCAAATAAACCAAAGTAAAGTTCGAACTTCAAATTCTTAAAAGGGGCCAGTTTCGTGTTTGGCAAATGGGTTTCTAGTATACCATTAGGTATGAAAGTATTATATCTAACTTCTAAGATCCATTAACTTGAAATTTGTTTTTGCGGTTACCTTTGAGCATTGTCAAGTTTTTAGATAAGTATTAATTTACATGTTTCAATAAACTAAAAAAAAATATAAAGATGCACAAATGTTGGACTTGTTTTCTAATATTATCATTGACATATTATATGAATTTTTTTTATTTAATTTGATAATAGCACACCTAGTAATATATGATCTAGTCTTCAATCTGACCAGTAAGAGGTATATCAAAGAAAATATAACTGAATCAAAAACTTCTAAGTTTAGTATCAAAAAAGATGGATATGACCCTAGTCACACCCCAACAAAAAACATATTAAATAACCTCTTAGATACAACTTTGAAATGACATGTGAACGAACCAAAAATGTCTTAACTAGACTTTGACCGATTAAAAGAAAATTCTATTTATAATGAACCATTAAAACATTTGAATCATTCATTGTTAAATGCTTTGATTTGATATTATTTAGTTTTATTAAAAAACCTCTAAATAATTATTAAATGTTTTAGTTTGATATTATTTAGTTTTTTTTAAAAAGAACTCTAATATCTAACTACCTTCGTACCTAACGTCTAAAAGAAATATAGTTAACAAAAATAAAAACTTCTAAATACCTAACTGGATGCTTCTTCCTTGGTAGCTCCGAATTATTATTATTATGCAAGTGTGTTTTTTGTGGAGAAAAATTGCATCAATTTATAGATTGTACAAACCGTCATTGATCGCGTCGCGGAGGCTTCATAACGTCGCACTCAACGGTTGTCTGTATTGTAATCTAATTCCAAATCTCCTTCATGCATCGCCATGCTTGTTCTACGTTGTGGATTTCCATATAAACTTTTCCTTATCTTGTAATTTGTCATTTCCGAGTAAAGTGAGGATATTTCATCTCATTTATCATTAAAACTTCTTAAAAATCCTTTGTTATTGAACTGAAATATGAATAATTAGAACAAACTCAAGCTGACTATCTCTACCTTCACCTAGAGTGGCCTAATACACCTGAAGCAACTTCAAACTCTTGTTAAAAGCAAGTGATACCATGAGCGTCTCGCTCCTAAATCTAAGTTTATCTCTAAGTAGTCGTGTGTAATATTGAATAAGATAGGCATTCGAATAACTAACTCCACCTGAAAGCAAGGGTCAAACAAGAACATGCAAAAGTACCAAGTCAAAGATTCTAACCCTTTGTAATTCTAATCATGCATAACCTCCATAATAGCTCAAAACAAAAGCAGTTAACAAGCTGACTAGAATGTACCTTTCCACATACAATATAATCATATAATCATAAAGACAAAACGGTGTAGATCATTAATACATACCAACAATCTCACTGAGTTTTGCTCCCACCTCCTCTGTTGTAAGCTGATAAGAATCACCTTGCCCTTAGGGCCTTTGCTTTCCCTGGTGTCCATCGGTGATCCTCAAAGTCGCAGATGGTGTGGCCCGAACCACCCATCCCACGAAACTCGGACAATTGGCCTTGAGATGATCAATCTCAAGTGATTTGTGTTCGACTCCTTTTATAACCCTTTCTTTGTGTTTCTGAGTAAGTTTTGTTCGGATGAAGATATATTGGAGTTGGAGAATCAACTCCTAACATTGAAAAAGGGATGCATGACAGTTGAAGAGTACACCAATGCTTTAATAGATAAAATGGAGTTTGCACTACTTATGGTCCATGACGAACTAGACAAGATTGATAGGTACTCCAAGGGATTGCCATGGGAGTATTTTTTGTCGGTCAAGTAGGCACCGACTTTTGAAGCAGTTATCTGGGATGTAAAGTTTGTAGAGAGTACAATAAAGAAAAGGACTGTCGGTGGATCCGAAGTCAGTGAAAAGAGGAAAGTTGATGGGTCCTTAGGAAACAACAACAACAACAAGTTTTCAAAGTCAACCAACAAGTATGCGAGCAACCAAGAAGGAAAGTGGTGTTACCAGAGCAATAAGAAGCATTTTGGTAACTGCGTCATCTGTCACAAATGAAAAAAGTTGGGGCCTATCTCTACAAACAGTCCAGTGAAGGGAAAGGTTTGCTTCACTTGTGGGGAATAAGGGCACATGAAGGCGGAATGCCTAAATGCTGAAAAACCAACCTCAAGGATCCTATTAGTAAAGCCGAAGAGTAGAATCTACCAGATGAACTTTAATGAAGCAAAGAATGAGATTGACGTCGCATTAGGTACATTCATAGTAAATTAAATTCCTGCTAAGATTTTATTTGATTCGAGAGCCGATCAGTCCTTTATATCACATGAATTTGGTAGAAAACATAAGTTATCACCACTTAGACTAAATACCCTTGTTTTAGTAGAAGTAGTTGGTGGTAGGAATGTATTTGTTAGCAATAAGTTAGAAACCATGTCACACCCTTGAACCGTCAGATAACAATGGCGGAAACATCCAGTGACGGGTGACGTCATGCGTAGTATCACAACAATTGTATCATAGCAATCAAAGTAAACACAACCATTACATTACAATATGAATATTTACATATGTTTGAAAAGCATATTTTGTATACATCAGTATAAAGAAAAGATAAAGACGAGACTCCAATATGCTTCGTCTTCTCCAAAAGTCGGCGAAGGTGCCTGTCTATCGTTGTCCTGAGAATACAAGCGGTTTTGAAAATGTATCAGCATAAAGCTGGTGAGTTCATAAGCATGTTTTTGTATTGAAAACTAGTCACTGAATTTGTACAAATGATTTCTTTTCATTATAAGTAAAATGTTGTTTGTAGCGAACCATTATTATCAAGTTTTGAAATATGTATGCATGCTTTCCAAGAAAATCCAATATTTTCTAACATGTTTGTTGATTACTGTATGAAAAGTATGTTCCATTTGAAAACCCTGGCTACCAACAGTGTGTAGTGTACGTTCTGTTTGAAAACCCTAGCTACCACCAGTATGTAATGTATGTCCTGTTTGAAAACCCTGGCTACCACCAGTATGTAGTGTACGTTCTATTTGAAAACCCTAGCTACCACCAGTATGTAATGTATGTCCTGTGTGAAAACCATGGCTATCACCGGTATGAATAGTAGTTTTATCACTCAGAATAAAACCAAGAGTCGGATTCCTGGAATACCCTCCAGTAAATAGATAGGTAGTTTTATTAATTAAAATAAAACTATGGAAGAAAGAAATCCTGTAAACAAAGGTTAGTTTTGTTGAGTTTTGAGCATTCTAGCACTCCTAAGTGTACATGCAACCCTAAATACCTTGGATCTATGTTTTCTCTATTATACATGAAAATATGAACTTTCCAAGGTATTCATCCTAACTAGCATAATAACATTGATTTAAATGAATATATCAAGTTAGAATTACATACCTCTTTGATGTAGATTGTCTTCATGAAGCGTGAGTGCCTAGTGCCTCAAGTGTGATACCTCAAATGGTTTACACAACGCCAAATACACATGGAATGACTTGAGATAAAATCACACTTCATGAAAATCGGCTAGCCCTTTCTATTATCTCATAGTGGCCGATTTTCTCCAAGAATAAGATCATTATATAGTTAGGGTTACACCATGTAAACCCTAATTGTCATGGCCTTTCCTTTCCATGATCCATGGGTACAAATACACCATGGAGCATCCAAGGAGCATCTTATAGGTTTCAGACCAACTTGACAATCCATGGAGCATTAGCCCACTATATAAGTATGGATGATTTACACAATCAACCCATATATTTAATTAGTCTTCTTTTGATCACTTAATTAATCCTAGATTAATTTTTGATCAATACTAATTAAATAATCTTATTAATATATTAGAACTTATAATATATTAACCAACCTTAAGTGTTATTTCTCTCATTATAGTCTATCAAAATGCATGATGCCATGCAACCCAAATGGACCATGCCGGGTCGGGTCAAGTCTCACCAATTATAGTTATGGACTTAGACATTAATCCAACAGTCTCCCACTTGGATAAGTCTAAAACTATTATTGCGTATGACTTCAAGAACCGACTGGTAATCATAGCTCTCAAAAGCTTCTGTTGAACTCTAACCTTGTAGATGAACTCTAACCTTTGTCAATGATATGTCCATTAGATAAAGGATCATATATTCGTCCATTCTAGATATCATATGGACTGAGGCATGGATTATAATCATTCTCTCTTTCCATTTTTTGTTTCCCAATTTCCGATTTATGCCGACTGACTAATTGAACAAATCAAATCAGTCTTGGCCCTGCCAAGAACTTACATTTATCATCACCAAATCATAGAGGGGCCCATAAATATTGCTTTTATCCCAAAGGTAAAAGGAATGGATAAACTTCGACTCATATGGCTTGTTCTACTACTTGTTGAATCATATACAAAGGCACGTTTTATAACATCGAGTTACCAATGCGTTTTCGTGCAATCAATGTACAACCAACTCATAGTAACAACTCATATCTCTAGGTTTGAAGAATATAAGATATTATTGTCTAATGATCACTCGTGATAAAATCCATGAAGTGATTCCAATGAGCGCGGGTTGAATCTAATACTCAGAACTTATAAGCACTCATGAGTGTTGTAGCCCTTTGTCCAACATCTTAGACCTCTACAAGCCAACCCATGATAGTCTTGATTCATATCTACTTCCAACATATGACTGATTGTGGATGGTTTGAATAACTTAGTCAATCAGGAAGAATGACCTAGTTATTCTGGAAGTCAAAACATGCAAAATGAAACACAAGAATAATTGAATCCAATATGGTATCAAAACCTATGAACATAAATAAAAAACCTTTTATTTATCACCATATGATTACACGTTATTCATTGTATACTGTTTCAGCTATCAACTTTATTCTTGAATTTAAAACAATAGTTGTCCCATGTTCCAAGCATGTACACTATGTTTTCTAAACACTATTCATGTCATACACCAAGTATGTATATTATGTTTGTCTATGATCTTTACTTTGTGAATTATATCAATTGAACATAACTCCAATGATATTCTTTTCATAGTCCCAAATCCTTACTGCAAATGCAAGAATTCCAAATTCATGCCATTTACTGAAATCTGTTAGATTCTAAACTTATATTCATTGATCCTTTTGTAATGATTATACACAAAGTCACAAGGACTTGACAACAAACATTACAGAGCATTCCAAAGGAGATCAACTCCTTAGAAACATCCTTCTTGCATTAAGTTTCCAAATCTTACATAGATTGAATAATTTCTATCTTTGAAATATTTCCATATTCCATTTTGACTATCACTTTTGAACAAGAGTTGCCTCCTTACATATTATGTCAATATGGCCCTTCTAGAATTAACACTATACTTCCAACTGTCCTTGAGGAACCATTGTTTGGTAAACCTTAGATTCTCCTCAACAATTGCTTAATCCTTTTAGTCATATCCAATTCTAGACCTTTTCCCTTCTTAATGCCCAAGCATTTGGAAAATTTTAGAAAGGATGAATATTATAGCACATGCAATCGATCCTATATCCGAAGCATATGGGACACGATTCAAGATTGTTAGAACTAACTTCTTTCAGGATCGAATGATTCTAAACAAGTTAATAAATAATAACGTAATAATGAACACGAGAATTGTACTGAATATGTCGAATGATTATAACTTCAACACCTCATATGAGGTCGATGAAGAACTTCAATTGTAGTGGAGTTTAGGGTTACAATGATAAACGTAATGAACGACCGCATTTAATTATGCATACATGCATGCATATTTATATCAAAACCCTATTAGCTAATCTAGATAACTATCAAACTATTCTAGATAACCACAGATGGACAGGCCCAATCCGGGTACAAAACTTATGGCCCAAGACGCAACACAAATGGATTCAACAATCTCCCCCTTTGTGTCTTTGGAGCCGAAACTTTATTCTCTTTTAACAACAGAAGTCTTTTTCACAGTCTTGAACAACTTCGGTATGATAGCTAACAGATGATGACGAAATGTAATGTACCACTGAAGCAAGTCAGTGAAATTTTTCTTATCAGCTTCTGAATTATGTTTGCATCGATGTATGATGTTAATGATATGCTCTAAGCAGTCTGTTGAAAAGAGATGTTTATCAACTAGACCAAACATAAACCTGTGAGTTTCACCCTTCGTGAGCATGACAGTAAGATGTGTTGAATCTATCTGTACCATTTTTCATCTTGTTCACATCACCAGGTTTCGGTGTAGTCTTCACAGTCGGCTTCTTATTCATCACCTTAGCTACCTCCTTATCCATAGTAGCAATTTCATGGATGTAGGAGGCCAACATTCTTTTCAAATGTTCTAATATATGCTCATACTCCTTAGGACCAGAGAGCAGGATGTTGAATAGCATAATCCAATCATGTGGATTGAGATTGGAAAGATCTGCTAGAGAGATGATTAACACCGTGTTTGATGAACCACGAGTGATCTTGAATTCGACATTTACAAATTTTCTAACAGGCAAAGGTTTAAGTACGTTGACTGAAGCGATCTTCTGTGCGCTCCAAGTTAGATACTGCGGTTGACCATACTTCAAGTAGAAGTCTATCAATTCTCTGTCAACCTTTGGATGAGGAAAAGGAACCTCAGCAGTCACCTCAAAGCAATGAAATGTAAAATCTTTTCTGGTAATAGGCATATCGAACTGCGATTCCTTGGAGTTATCATAGTCAAACGAAGTAACTGGTTCCAACCAATAGACAAATGGAAACTCAATCGCCTGATTGATAAGTGTCTCTCTTGTCCACTCGGGAAACAAACCCTTCTTGCATTTCAAGGCATCTTTTTCTTCTTTGTTTCTCCTTTCCCTCTCATCAACTTCCTTAGCAATCTTCATAGTCTTATCCAGCTCTCTGTCTCTTTTCTTTCGTTTGAGAGCTTCAGCTATGGTTTCTTCTGTATCACTCTCACTTTCATCAATGGTCTTCATTCGCTTCACTTTAGGACCAGAACCTGAAGCCACATTAGCCTTCAGTTCTGTTATGACTTTCGGTTGAACGCCTTCTACTGTCATATTCACTCTCGGTTGAACAACACGGGAACTACTCTCTCCCCCTTGTTTTGGATGGACAAACCCCTCCGAAACACCCTTCATTTCACTCAGTATTGCAAGGGCACAAAGGATTTTGGATTTGAGATGATTACGAATGGTAAGAGTCAAAATAGGATCATGATCTTTAAGCAAATTTGTCAACAGATCCTTCACTTCACCTGCACATCTTTTATACACGGCCCGTTGAGTTTTCAACAAAGAGATTTCTTTTTTAGCTTGGGCTAGCTGCACCTTTTGAACATCAACGGTGGCTTTGTGTTTGGCCAGATCCTCCTTTAAGGCACTTTCAGTTGCCAGATTAGCATGAAGAGCATCAAAACGAGAATCCCCTGATTGTAAAAAAGAAGTGGTCTCTTTTTGGAGCGATGAGCATGCAGCTTCGAACTTAGTACTTGTAACGCCCGTAGATCAGGGATAGTCAATTTAGAGACGATAGGCGTCAAAAATGAATTTTTGATGAAATATTATTTATAATGAATAATCTTAACTAAGTTGTAGTATAGGTTACAACGATTCTGTACATATAAAGAACGCCGAAATCCGAGTTATAACGAAGAAGTTATGACCTGTCGAAGTTTCGCGACAGAACCGGCACGACACAGCGTGACGTAAAACGTGAATTTACATTAGAGTGATATTTAGCCTTAGAAATCTAAATGAAAGTCGTAGAATACGTTAAACCGTGAGCGTGCATAAAAAGAACGCCCAAATCTGACTTCGTATGAGGAAGTTATGATTTTTCGAAGTTTCGACTTAGCGGTATGCAGCCCGAATACTCGATTTGAGACCGAGCTGTTTTTAGTCGAAACAATCTAAATGAGAATCGAAGATCTCATTAATTGTAGTAAAACGATAAAAAGATAGGCGAAAACGGACGTCGGATAAAGAAGTTATGATTTTATAACGGAGTTTTCCTGTCCCGTCCTACTAAAAATAAATAATAAAAATAAATTCAAAATTAGCCGACGGAGTCTAAACGAAAGTTGTAGAGCATAGTCTCACCTACGCGGGGATATAAAGAACGTCGAAAACAGAGTTCGTATGAAGAAGATATGAATTTTTTAAGTTTATTAAATATTTTCAATATTTAATTTAATTATAAATTAACTAATATTATCCATGGGGGGAGTCAGCGATCTGATCCACGTTACGCCCAGCGTAATTTGGGTTTCCAGCCCCCTATAAAAGGGAGTCGAGGGCAGCCGAGTTCTTTGCTCATTCCTTCTCTTTCTCTCGCATTTTTGAATCGTTTTTCGTGCAAGAATTATCCCGAAGCCCCAGTATCATTCCCGAGCCCCGAAGCAAGTCCCGAGGCCCCAAAGATCCCGAGAAATGCAATTCCTGAGCCGAAGCTCTGTTCGCAAGAAGTCCGGTTTTTGTGAAGATCTTCCAGATCTACCGAAGAATACTACTTCTACAAGTCGTAGTGTTGTCCGATCATCTTCTGATCAGGTGAGTGTGTAGTTACTTTCTTCTAACACATAATTATGAAGTATTTTGTACGAAATACGTGTTATTTGTATAATATAAAGTTGTTTATATGTGTGAGTGTATAGTCACTTTCATCTTACACATAGATATGAAGTATTTGCTATGAAATACATGCTATGTGTTTATACATTGTTTGTTTACTTGAGATGGATGCTGGATGAATGTTTTATACGAGTTTTTAAATAAGTTGTATCTGTAATTTATGTCTACAAATATGTTGGGTAGAACATGGGTAGATGAAATAGTTGATGTGTGTTGAAAGAATGTGATAAGAGAAAGGTGAGGATATAATGGTGATGATAATTAGGTGATGATAGATAGGTGATCAATTACGAGTCGAGACGATGTTGTGGCTCCATATTCATGCGATGATAGTCTATCCCTTATTATGAATTATGAGTCCAAGCGATGTTGTGGCTGCGTATTCATGCAATGATAGTCTAACCCTTATTATGATTTACAAGTCCAAGCGATGTTGTGGCTGTGTAATCATGCGATGATACCCTAACCCTTACTAGACATACATTGAGGGAGTGATCCCCGAATTAGCATTGTATATATATGATATAGGAGATGATCCTTAGGAAAAGTTCTTAGGAACAAGCATATAAGGATATAAGATGTAAGGAGATGAGCGGTAAATATGATATAGGAGATGACCCTTAGGATAATATCTTTAGGGAAGATTAAAAAAAGATAATGGGGACGGGTAATTGGGTTGATTGTTTGATGATTGAATATAATAATTATATTATTGTGGGTTGAAAACCCTATATGCTCACCAGGCTCCCAAGCTTGACCCACTCAGTTTAATTGTATCATAGGTATCGATACGAAGCTGTTTTGCACTGAGAGATTAAAGAAGATGTAAATCTTTAGTGTAATTGAATGTAAGTTCTGTTTATGCTTATATGTCTGTATCGGAACATGACATCCCGAGGTTTTATTATTAAATGAAAATACATTCTCTTTGAGAAATGTTTTGATAAGTTATTATCATATCTTGTTTTGGGAACAAATTCCGCAACCGTTTT
Organism: Lactuca saligna; assembly: GCF_052625555.1. NCBI lineage: Eukaryota > Viridiplantae > Streptophyta > Magnoliopsida > Asterales > Asteraceae > Lactuca > Lactuca saligna. The sequence goes on from NC_136420.1 coordinate 214,411,230, forward strand.
CTTTAAAAGATTACTCTGATTTTATAAAACAAAGCATAAACAAATCGGTCTTTTCTGGCCGTGAAAAATGGGGATGTCACAGTTGGTATCAGAGCATTAGTTTAAGCGAACTAGGAAATTGTAGGAAATTTCTTGACTTAAAATTAGAATGCTAAGTAATGATTGTAAGGAGTGTGTCTAAAATATGTTAGGTAGTACACCTAAATTGACACAAGCACTAGTTTATTTTAGGAGTGATGCCTAAAATGCTTTTATGTGCTAAATGTTATATGTTTCCATATATGATATTATTTGTTCGGATCTATGGTCTGTTGCCGACCGGATCTGGAAACCTTATGTGTGTCATATTCTAAGCGTACGTCTACGATATTAGAACTAGCATGTAAACGTTTTGAAGTGATAAGGATGATTTGAATATCTATCATGAATAAGGATCTAATTTCACCTTATTCGGTGTATAGATAAAGAAAAAAAATGACAAGAACCAGGAGTGGAGCTGGAAACGTGAATGAAAATAGGAATCAACCACCTGTGGTTGAGCGAGTGGCTGTTGTAGCAGCAACACCTGAACAAATTACAATGGTTGGAGTGCGAACCATGATTCAAGCCATGATGGCTAAACAAAAGGAGGAAATGAGACAATTGTTGCTAAACAACAGGAGTGAACCCTCAATACCAGTTGAACAGCTTGAGTTGAATGAGGGGCAGTTAGAAGAAGGGAACTATAGTGGGACCATTGGTCAAGCCAACCCACCAATAGTTCGCCGAAACAATCAGGATGGAGACAATGATGGACGTGGATGCAAGTACAAGGATTTCATGGCATCCAAACCACCATGTCTGTCTGGGAGCCCGACACCGGTTCAAATCATGGACTGGATCTCCGAGATGGAGACAATGTTTGAAAGTTGCGAGTGTAGCAACAGACAGAAGACCGCTCTTGCAATCCATGTGTTAAAATCTGGAGTACTGAGCTGGTGGAAATTACTGGCCGGTTCAATGCCCAAGGGGGAAGCTAGCAAGATGTCTTGGGAAGAGTTCGTGGAGCAAATGAAAATGCAATACTGCTCTGAGCAGGATCTTCTGGAAATCAACAATGAGTTCCAGAATTTAAAGAAGGGAAAATTGAGCGTCACTGAATACGCTACAAGCTTTACGAAGAAGATGAAGCTTATTCCATACCTAATTCCAACTGAACTTTCCAAGGTCAACAAGTTTGCCAATGGATTACCAGCGGAATTTGGTCCAATAGTCAAGCAAGCAACCACTCTGAAAGCCGCCATCTGGGTAGCCAAGAATGTTGAGACCCAAATAAGGGAAAAGGGTCTAGAGAGAGTTGAAGTTGGAGGGAAAAGGAAACACGAGGGATCTTCAATGATCGACAAAGAAACCAAACTCTCGAAATCCGGAGGAAAAGATGAAACCAAGTGGTGTGAAAAGTGCAAGAAGAAGCACTTTGGAAGATGCGATGGAGAAGTGACCTGCTATAAGTGTGGTAGGACCGGTCACTATTCCATAGATTGTACGTTCGACAATAGGAAGTGTTACGAATGTGGAGATGGTGGTCATATTTTGAAGAATTGCCCAAAGAAGGACAAAGCTGCAAAGAAAAACGTACCGCCACAACCAAGGGCATTCCACATGATCCTCGACGAAGCGAATCAAGGATGAGGATTTTATATCCAATGATCAAGTTATGAAGTAACAGTGCGAATAGTAACTTATGATGTAGCCTATTAGAGGCATAGTATAGGGTGAACTTGAACTTTTGTGTAATAGTTTCAAGAATTAATATAAACCCTGGTTTTGTTATCTGATGTGTTGAATGATTATATGATTTATGTATGGTGACTTGGTTAACTGCGAGATAATACTTGGGACGAGTATGAGTAGGTGTGAATGGTAGTAGAGATCTATACTACCGGAAGCACAAGACTCGCACTTGGATTAGGGAAAGTCGCAAGGTTACCAAGAAGCTAGTGATTGATTCCATTTTATTCTGGTATGTCATTACCATTGTTTCGGTAATGACTAGTAAGATGGTTCTTGTTCCGACCCTAGTGGTCATGTTTAAATTTTAGTTCGACTACGAGGAGTATGTTACGTGGTCTAGAGGACCAAGTTAGATGTAACATCTGACTTAAGTCAGAAGGTTGAAGCTAATGCGATTGATAGTGTCGCGCTCGTTGTTAAAAGAAGTTTGTAGGTAGAAATGCTACATGCTGAAATGTGATTATATCACATTAGAATATTAAGGAAGGTATATTCCATTTTGGAATTTAACTCTAAGAGACCTGAGTCTAAGCATTGCATCATTCGATGAGAGGTTAGTAGAGCACGACCCATCGGTTTGTTACAATAGATAAAGGAAAGTATTTATCCAGAGAATAAGTAGGAGTCCATAATAAAGACTTATTTGGTAACTCGAGGGTTACGATTGAAAGTACAACATAGTACGATAAGCAGATGCAAGATTGGGCATCGTCTGCGGTCAAGAAAGCCATAGAGTTAAATACTCTTTCGAGGAAACATAGAATTTACGGTTATTACCTAGGATGAATAGATAGCGTATGGAATCATTATACAAGTTCAATTTTCGTTGATGATTCCGGGACGTAATCATCCTAAGGGGGAGATAATTGTAACGCTCGTAGATCATGGATAGTCAATTTAGAGACGATAAGCGTCAAAAATGATTTTTTGATGAAAGATTATTTATAATAAATAATCTTAACTAAGTTTTAGTATATGTTACAAGGATTCCGTACATATAAAGAACGCCGAAATCCGAGTTATAACGAAGAAGTTATGACCTGTCGAAGTTTCGCGACAGAACCGACACGACACAGCGCGACGTAAAAAGTGAATTTACGTTAGAGTGATATTTAGCCTTAGAAATCTAAATGAAAGTTGTAGAATACGTTAAACCGTGAGCGTGCATAAAAAGAACGCCCAAATCTGACTTCGTATGAGGAAGTTATGATTTTTCGAAGTTTCGACTTAGCGGTATGCAGCCCGAATACTCGATTTGAGACCGAGCGGTTTTTATTCGAAACAATCTAAATGAGAATCGAAGATCTCATTAATTGTAGTAAAACGATAAAAAGATAGGCGAAAACGGACGTCGGATAAAGAAGTTATGATTTTATAACGGAGTTTTCCTGTCCCGTCCTACTAAAATTAAATAATAAAAATAAATTCAAAATTAACCGACGGAGTCTAAACGAAAGTTGTAGAGCATAGTTAGCGATCTGATCCACGTTACGCCCAGCGTAATTTGGGTTTCCAGCCCCCTATAAAAGGGAGTCGAGGGCAGCCGAGTTCTTTGCTCATTTCTTCTCTTTCTCTCGCATTTTTGCATCGTTTTTCGTGCAAGAATTATCCCGAAGCCCCAGTATCATTCCCGAGCCCCGAAGCAAGTCCCGAGGCCCCAAAGATCCCGAGAAATGCAATTCCTGAGCCGAAGCTCTGTCCGCAAGAAGTCCGGTTTTTGTGAAGATCTTCCAGATCTACCGAAGAATACTACTTCTACAAGTCGTAGTGCTGTCCGATCATCTTCTGATCAGGTGAGTGTGTAGTTACTTTCTTCTAACACATAATTATGAAGTATTTTATACGAAATACATGTTATTTGTATAATATAAAGTTGTTTATATGTGTGAGTGTATAGTCACTTTCATCTTACACATAGATATGAAGTATTTGCTATGAAATACATGTTATGTGTTTATACATTGTTTGTTTACTTGAGATGGATGCTGGATGAATGTTTTATACGAGTTTTTAAATAAGTTATATCTGTAATTTATATCTACAAATATGTTGGGTAGAACATGGGTAGATGAAATAGTTGATGTGTGTTGAAAGAATGTGATAAGAGAAAGGTGAGGATATAATGGTGATGATAATTAGGTGATGATAGATAGGTGATGAATTACGAGTCCAGGCGATGTTGTGGCTCCATATTCATGCGATGATAGTCTATCCCTTATTATGAATTATGAGTCCAGGCGATGTTGTGGCTACGTATTCATGCAATGATAGTCTAACCCTTATTATGATTTACAAGTCCAGGCGATGTTGTGGCTGTGTAATCATGCGATGATACCCTAACCCTTACTAGACATACATTGAGGGAGTGATCCCCGAATTAGCATTGTATATATGATACAGGCGATGATCCTTAGGAAAAGTTCTTAGGAACAAGCATATAAGGAGATGAGCGGTAAATATGATATAGGAGATGACCCTTAGGATAATATCTTTAGGGGAGATTAAAAGAAGATAATGGGGACGGGTAATTGGGTTGATTGTTTGATGATTGAATATAATAATTATATTATTGTGGGTTGAAAACCCTATATGCTCACCAGGCTCCCAAGCCTGACCCACTCAGTTTAATTGTATCACAGGTATCGATACGAAGCTACTTTGCACTGAGAGATTAAAGAAGATGTAAATCTTTAGTGTAATTGAATGTAAGTTCTGTTTATGCTTATATGTCTGTATCGGAACATGACATTCCGAGGTTTCATTATTAAATGAAAATACATTCTATTTGAGAAATCTTTTGATAAGTTATTATCATATCTTGTTTTGGGAACAAATTCCGCAACCGTTTTCTTTAAAAGATTACTCTGATTTTATAAAACAAAGCATAAACAAATCGGTCTTTTCTGGCCGTGAAAAATAGGGATGTCACGGTACTCCCATCGTGAAAGGACTTAGAAAAGGAGTCCACAGAAGATTGTACCTTAGCTACATTGGCTATTGCATGAGCTTTCAACGAATCAAGAAAAATTTGTGTTGTGTGAACAACCTCAGTAACCTCGGTTATAGCCTTTTTACAAGTAGAGGTAGACGCATCAACTGCCTTAGTAGACTCATCAATGGCCTTGGTATACTGCTCTATGGCAGTCTCAACAAAGGCTTTAAGAACCACACCACCATAAGCATTGTTATCTTTAAGAAAACGATCTAACTTGTCATGAATGCCCTGTAAATGTTGACTTGTAATAGGAGCATTAGCATCATCATCAGTTGGAAGCCTGTAAGGACTGAAGTAGATGTAGTCAAATTCCTGATCGTCTCCCCCAAGAGTAGCACCAGAATCAGTTGAAAGGGTTGGTGATTGAGGTTTGGTGATGATAGGAGTTTCCGTTGCAGTAGTAGCCCCCGTATCAGATACGTTGACTTCCACTGTGGGTTCAGGAATGGTAGTGGTTGTGGATTCTATAATGATTGGAGATGATAAATGAATGGTGGAAAAAGGAACAAAAGTAATGGGAGGTGGGGGTGGTAACGTTGTTTCTTGAGTTGTGACGGGTGGAGTAACAATAGGAACAGAAAGAGGAATGGTTTGTTTCGGTGATGGGGGTGGAGTTGGAATTCGGTTGTGATTGGGAGATTCTATGGAGTAGGAGAACGGGGAGGAGTATTATCTCTAGGTGAGTCATGATGAACCTCTTCTTCCTTATTCTCCTCATCGTCATGTTCTGAGCTTGGAGGAGTGGGATTCTTAGTCCTGCGAGCCATCTTCTTTATCTTCTTTTTCTTTGGCTGAGAAGAATCCCCTTCATCAGATTTGCATTTAGTTGACTTGGAGGATTTAGATTTTCGCTCCTCTTTTGGTTCTTTCTTGGAAATCCACTTTCCTTTGTTGTTAGGTTTATCCAACGCATCCAGTGTGGCCTTCTGCTCTGGAGAAAGTACTCTCGGTCCTTTAGGAGGAAGTTTCCTATAATCAGCCATAACATTGCTCCGTTCAGCAACACATCGATACATAGTTTCAGGAATGGATCCATTATGAGGAAGCTTTAGTGGATCCGAAAGAATAATCTTCTTTGTGTGGAAAGTGGCAATAGAGGCAAGTAGAGAATCCTTCATAACTGTAATCTCTAAAGAATCGATAGCTTTCCTTGTAATCAGAGTCCAAAATCATCCACAAGAGACTTCAGAATGCCTCGTCGACATATGGAGACTCTACACCACCTGAGACCAGATTATTGAACCATAATCAAGATTGATTCTATTTTAAAGTCCGTAAAGAATGGTGAGGAAACCCTTGTTGGTACCGTCTGAACCACCACTTCGTTCTGCTAAACCCATAATCAGTAGAGTGAGCAGGCCGTTCCATTGAGACGGTAAACAAGACTTCTTTACTTTGGTAATTGTAGTGAGCACATAAGTATATCCCATCTTGTACATCATTCAAAATAGCTGATTCGTTGTGATAAAGTCCAGTGAGATTATAGAGGAATCGATGGCAAGATTTAAAATCGAACAAAACTTCACCTTTGAAACCGATGCCTTCTTATCGTGGATGACAAAGTAGATGCGTTCTTTGTTTTTGTCATAAGTCGTCATAGAGTAAACCTTTGATAATAGCGACATTGGTACTGCTTCAACCTGGGTTAGGGCTAAACCAAGGGGGAATACATCAAACATTCCACTACTTGCAGCATATATGAAACATACAAGAATGGATTAAGTTCGATGATCATATTTTGGTTAGGTTTAATGGTGAGCAAGGAAGATGATGCCGTTTGATCATGTGCTGAAGAGGAAGTCGCCATTAATGAACGAAGAAGGAAGATGAACAGTGTAAACTTGTCGTAAAATTTTGAGAGAATTTAGTGCTGGTAGGAGACAAATAAAACGAGAAACCCTTTATATACCATTTCCAGGAGAGAGAAAACCATGATGATAATGACGTGATCACTAAAACGTCACCTGAAAAAGCGCGATGTAACAGTGTGGTTACTCCTAGGGATACGTCAGCACGCATGGGTTTAGAGATCATTCAAATTCACGCGCCTTAATCTTATCTTCAATAGTCGTTTGAAATTCCATAATAACCCCTTGTTTGGCTCCACAAGATAAACCAAAATTCAAACCAATCAGTAACCAGGATGTGGGAAAATAGAAATTTCCGTGCATTAATGTGACAAAGATAAATAAATAAAGCAAATGTGTATGGGATGTGAGTAATGTCTCATTTTAGACAGAAAGCATAGGATTCCGGGAAAAAATCACTTCCTTCAAAGTCAAGAGAGACTTGAAGTGCTTGTGTGTTTTCCCGAAAAATACGATCAACTGTTTGTTAATAAACATTAAAAGACTTCTTTTAATTATAGGCTTAGGGTAGCTTATCTTCAACCGAACTTTGAGTCTTAACATAAAACCAAACGTTGGAAGAAGTACCTGTGAGACCGATGTGATATGTTGAACAGGTAGGTTGGATAGATTATTTAGTGACAAAAGAGAAATCAGAGATCTCAAAAAAAAAAAAAAAAAAAACTGGATCTCTTTGGGAAGAAATGCCTTGGTAGTAAACAATTTCATAAAAGACCACTCAAAAATAAAAAGAGATTTCATTAGGTACTTAGTAAGCGCTTGAATAATTAATTCATTATTGGTGTTGGATTTTGGGTTTCACTCAGCACGCGGTATACGTATCTAAGATCTTTAACGCAGATGTTGTGTAACCATAAACCTCGGTGGTAAGAACCGAGAGTCTCAAGGGCTACATTGATGAACCGAGAGTAAATGGAGAATATAAGGGAGGTGGGTAAAGAACGGAAAGTACCTTCTACTAGATAGATATGACAAAGCAGAAAAACTCTTAACTCATATGAGAAGAGTAAGGTAGCTCTAGACGGAGTAGTTGTATTCAGCCTGATTGGGAAGAAACGATAGGTATAGATCGAATCATTAAGGCTTGATCAAGGTCGTAGAGGCTTAGGTCAACATGCAGCAGCATGCTTCTAGGGACCCTTAACTAGTTCTTATGAAAATTAAATATACCTGCCTTAGATCCATATTTTGTTGTATTGGTACTCATATCACCTAAGAAGACCAAGAAACACACCATACAGACCAAACAGACAAATAACGAGAAAAAAATATATATGAATTTTTTGAATTTTTATGAAAAAGAATAAAAGCAGAAAGATAAAATATTTTTGGATTTTTGAAATATTCGAAAAAAGAATAAAAACAGAAAGATAAAATAATTAAGTTTACATAAAAGACATGAGAAAAGAATGTACAAGATATACAACCGAAACCTTATCTTAAATGAGTGAATCGAAATAGACCGAACGTTCGGTTCATTTCGGTTCCCAAAAGTTCCAGAGCCGAAATAGACCGAGCGTTCGGTTCATTTCGGTTCCCGAAAATTATGGAGTCGAGATAGACCGAGCGTTCGCTCCATTTCGCCTGTCTAATTTTTAGTGAGAGATTTTAGGATTCGATACTAACTCTCCTTCCATCATGCCCAAGCCTTGTAAAATTTTGTTAAATGTAGCTTCAGGTAAGGCTTTAGTAAAGATGTCAGCCATTTGATCAGCAGATTAAACAAAGTGTACTTCCACGTTCTTGTGTTCTACATGATCCTTGATAAAATCATATCGAAGTGCAATATGCTTGGTTTTCGAGTGTTGTACTGGATTGTGACAGATCCTAATTGCACTTTCAGAGTCGCAATAGAGAGAAATCTTCTTCATGCTTAGCCCATAGTCTCCCAGTTGACTTTGAATCCATACCACTTGAGAAGTGCAAGATGTTGCAGTAATATATTCAACTGCGACTGTGGATAACAAAACACATGTTTGTTTCTTAAACTGCCAACTAACAAGCTTCCCGTCAAGAAATTGGCATCCACCTGTAGTACTTTTTCTATCTAGTCCACATCCTCCTAGATCAGCATCAGAAAAGGCTTGAATGAAGAATCCAGATCTTGCAGGATACCAAAGACCGAGAGATGAGGTTCTCCTCAGATACGAAAAATGTTCTTTACAACAACCGTGTGAGGTTCTCTTGGATTGGCTTGAAACCTGGCACAATAACAGACATAAAACATAATATCTGGTCTACTAGTTGTTAAATACATAAGGGACCCTATCATTTGATGATATAGTGTTATGTCCACAGCAGGTTTATCCAGGGATAAGGTTATCTTAGTGCCAAATACCATAGGAACCTTCACTTTTGAATCACCATTCATACCGAATTACGTCAGCAAGTTATTTGTGTAGGCCTCCTGGTTGATAAATATACCTTCTGGTGCCTATCTAATATTCAAACCAACGAAAAAATTAATTGGACACATTGTGCTCATTTCAAATTTAGTCTCCATTAACTTCCTGAATTCAGCTGTTAAGCTAGGATTCGTGGAGCCGAAGATGATATCATCAACATAAATCTGTACGATCATCAAATGTTCTCCTTCCTTCTTACGAAAGAAGGTTGGGTCAACCGAACCTTGTTTAAATTTTGACATTTTCAAGAAGCGAGTTAGTGTTTCATACCAGGCCCTTGGTGCTTGTTTTAGACCATAGACAGCTTTATCTAGTACATAGCAATGATCAGGGTATTTTTCATTCACAAAACCAGGCGGTTACTCAACATAGATTGTTTCTTCTAATTCTCCATTAAAGAAAGCGCATTTGACATCCATTTGGAAAACATCGAAGTTTTTATGAGCAGCATATTCTAAAAAGATTCTGACAGATTCTAACCTTGCTACTGGAGCAAAGGTTCCCTCATAATCCATGCCTTCCTCTTGACAATATCCTTTTACCACCAACCGAGCCTTGTTACGAATGGTATTCCCCTCTTTATCTAGCTTATTTCTAAACACCCATTTCAGGCCGACAACAGAAGCATCTTTCGGTGTAGGAATCAATCTCTAAACTCGGTTGCGTTCGAACTCATGGAGATCATCCTGCATTGCTTGAACCCAATCAAAATGATCAAGTGCAACATTAACAGTTTTCGGCTCAATTTTGGAAATAAACGAATTAAACATACAAAATTTAACTTTAGAGAATAATGCAGTTTGTTTCGCCTTCAGTTGAGATCGAGTAAGAACTATCTCTGAAGATTCACCAATAATTTGTTCTTTGGGATGGTCCTTCGTCCATTTCACTAATGGAGGATAGTTTGGATCATATTCTGGATTCAGTTCAGCTTCTACTTCTATTTCAACTTCTAATAAATCACCCTCGCCTTCGTCAGTAGAACTCTCACTCTGTTTCTCCCCCTCGACTGGCGAAGTGTGTCCTGAGGCCGCATCAGAGTCTGCATCCCCTGTGGGAGTTGGATTCTCCCCCTCAATTGTACAACTACCTGATGGTTTTGAATCCGTATGTTCCTTTTCATCTGGACCTTTTTCCGTTGAGGAGGTAGTTGCCTTCTCCCCCTCGACAAAGACTTCAGTTGTCTTTGGTGTTGTCGAGCTCTCCCCCTTGAACGTTGAATCTTTGTTTGGAGAGCTTGTTGATGACGTAGTACCTGTAGGTTCACTTTCCATCTCTTTAGCAGCGTCGTCTATTACCTTTTTGAGATTGTCGATTTTGTTATCTGCTGCTTTCGCTTCTGAATGAATCGCCTTTTCTGGTTCATCAAACAGCCGAATGTATTCATCGAACAGGTTGGATATTGGAACCGAGACTTGTCCAGATTCTTGGAATATGTCACCTAGGTTACCTTCGGTCCTATGAACTTTCTTCATATAATTGTCATCAAAGGTGACATAATAAGTCTCTTCAATCTTTTTGGAGCGTTAATTCAACACTCTGTATGCTTTTGATGACAGAGAATAACCCATAAATGTTCCCTCATCAGCTTTGACGTCAAATTTATTTCGGTTCTCTTTAGAGTTGAAAATAAAGCACCTTGAACCGAAGATGTGGAAGAATTTGACATTCGGTTTCCTATTGTTTAAGATCTCATATGGAGTTATAGAGAATCTCTTGTTGAGCAAGGACCGATTTTGAGTATAGCAAGCCGTGGCAATTGCATCTGCCCAAAAGTATAATGGTAGGGAAGCGAAACTGAGCATGGTTCTGGTTGCTTCGCATAAAGAACGGTTTCGTCTTTCAACTATCTCATTTTGTTGTGGTGTATAAGGGGCCGAAAAGTTGTGAGTTATCCCCTTATTAGCCAGAAAGTCCTCAAAATCTTTGTTCTTGAATTCCAGACCATTGTCACTTCTAATGTTTCTCATCGTCTTCCTTAGCTGTACTTCCACTTGCTTGATGAATACCTTCAGCTTGGGAGTTGCATCTGATTTCTGCTTAACAAAGAAAACCCAAGTAAAGCGTGAAAAGTCATCTACAATGAGAATTATGTACCTATTTCCACCGATACTCTCTATAGTTGAAGGTCCGCACAAGTCAATGTGCAATAGTTCAAGTGCTTCAACTATCTTCATATTTATGCATGTGGGGTGGCTTTTTCTACTTTGTTTGCCCATCTCACATGCAGCACATAGATGCTCTTCATCGAACTTGAGAAGAGGAAGGCCTCGAACGTGATCACCAAGAACCAATTTGTTGATGTCTTTGAAGTTTAGATGCGATAGACATTAATGCCATAACCATCTTTCATCAGTGTTTGCCTTTGACAGTAGACAAATCGCTGGTTTCCCTCGAATTGGGTTGAGATTCAGAGGGTACATCTCTCCCTTTCGTTCAGATTTCAGAAGAACCTTCTTGGATTGTTTTTCAATTATTCCAGACCCCTCATCATCAAATGATACCTTCAAACCTGTGCCCACAACTAATTGGGACACGCTGATGAGGTTGTGTTGCAATCCCTTTACATACGCCACCTTTCTGATAGAGAAGTCTCCGTTAGTTATCATGCCATATCCTTTGATTGTTCCATAGGAATTTTTTCCATACTTCACACTCCCACCATCTTTCAGGGACTGAGACTCCCTTAGTTCTTCCTTCCTTCCTGTCATGTGACGCGAGCAGCCACTGTCTATATACCATTCATCGTCAAACTACTCGTCACTGATTACCTGTAAATTCAAGCAGATTTAGGAACCCAAAGTTTCTTGGGTCCTGGTGAGTTTTTCACAGAGAAAGGAATAACAGAAGAAATATCAACCATATATGTTCTTTTTACTAAAGTGGTATGATCTTTTCTTTTAATGGTATACACCTTGATTTTAGTTTTATCTTCTTTAAATTTTGGTGCATTTGTTGGTGTGGTGTTAGATGGTTTAGAATTTTTCTTTTGATTCCTAGGCTTAGCTGGTGATTTCTTATTTTCCATCTCAGAGTCTGGTATTAGCTTTCCTTTTCCTTTAATGTCCTTCTTAGAATTTGTTTCATCTTGAGACTTTGAGGAACCGAAACTAGGTTTAGGACCGAAACTATGTTTAGGACCGAAACTGTGTTTAGGACTGGAATTGGATTTAGGACCGAAACTGCGTTTAGGACCGAAACTGGATTTAGGACCGAAACTAGATTGGGAACTGAAACTCGACTATTGGTTCTGGGACTTGGAATAGTAGGAATTAGGACTGAAAATTTCCTTAAACTTTTCCTTTCCATTGTCCATTGATCCTTTCCTAGGAGGCTCATAGTTGGAGTTTTGAGAATTCTAGTGCCTTTTTCGTTTATTGAGATTCTTGGCATGTCTCTGATTTCTCAAGCGTTTCTGTTCGGCTAGCTCCTTCTGAGATTTGTGGATATTGAAGCTGGCCTTTGGTTTCTCTGTGACATCCCCAAAATCTCGGCCAGAAAAGACCGATTTTCATTTATGCTTTTAAAATAATTTCAGAGTAAATCCTTTTGATTTGAAAGAGTTGCGGAATTTATTCCCAAAAACAAAACGTGATAAAGTAATATTTACCAAAGCATTTCATCAAAGAAATGTATTTTCATTATATAATCAAAACTCGGGATGTCAAGTTCCGATACAGACCATAAAGCATAAACGATAACATTACAAGTCATTCAACAAATATATACATATACATACTTGTAAACAAAACAAATTGATGATTCATCCATCTTATGCCCTTGCGCCACTTCCTGTAATACAAATAAACTGAGTTGGTCAGGCTTGGGAGCTTGGTGAGCATATAGGGTTTTCAACCCACAAAAAATAATTATTTTTTAATTCCACCAACCACAATAACCCAATTACCCATTCCCGTTATTCTCACTTTACGTCCCTAAAACAACTAACACAAGGGACCTAGTCTTAGAATATTTCATCAGGGCGACAACACATGCATTCGGGGGTTTCCCGGCAATATATGTCAAATAAGGCAACCATGCGGGGGATGGAGTCCAGCGAATGAACACCCAAGTTCATTAACACCTACAGGTGGCGAACCTGCTAGTGTTCTACATGACTGTCTAGAAAAGTCTGTGGTCGTCATCTAAACTCTGCTAGATGACTGAATCAAAAACAACATCGAGGACTCTCATCTGTTTATCACACAACTATCTACCCATGTTCTACCCGACATATTAGTAGATAAAAATATATATTTTTATATGTAGTTTAAAACCTGTATAGCATTTTCATTCAATACATATTCCAAAACAATAGATGAGACACATACACATAACACGTATCTCATAGAGAATAAATCGTATCTATGAGATAGGAGAAAGTGAATATACATTCACGCATATAACAATAAAATATACACATAACACGTATTTTGTATAAAATACTTCATAATTATGCGTTAGAAGAAAGTAACCACACACTCACTTGATCAGAAGATGATCGGACAACACTACAACTTGTAGAAGTAGTATTCTTCGGCAGATCTGGAAGATCTTCACAAAAATAGAACTCCTTGCGGGCAGAGCTTCGGCTCAGGAATTGCACTTCTCGGGATCTTCGGGGCTTCGGGACTTTCTTTGGGGCTCGGGAATGATACCGGGGCTTTGGGATAATTCTTGCACGAAAACCGATGCAAAAACGCGAGAAAAAAAGGAAGAAATGAGCAAAGATCTTGGTTACCCTCGACACCCTTTTATAGGGGCTGGAAATTTGAATTACGCTGGGCGTAACATGAGATTACGCTGGGCGTAACATGAGATTACGCTGGGCGTAATGACGATAGGGTTGCTGACTCCCTCCATGGATAATATCGGTTAATATATATTTAAATTAAATATCGAAAATATTTAATAAACTTCAAAAATTCATATCTTCCTCATACGAACTCTGTTTTCGACGTTCTTTATATCCACGCGTAGGTGAGACTACGATCTACAACTTTCATTTAGACTCCGTCAGCTAATTTTGAATTTATTTTTATTATTTATTTTTAGTAGGCCGGGACAGGAAAACTCCGTTATAAATTCATAACTTCTTCATCCGACGTCTGTTTTCATCTATCTTTTTATCGTTTCACTACTATTAACGAGACCTTCAATTCTCATTTAGATTGTTTCCGCTAAAAACTGCTCGATCTCATATTCGGGCTGCATACTACTAAGTTGAAACTTCGAAAAATCATAACTTCCTCATACGAAGTCAGATTTTGGTGTTCTTTTTATGCATGCTCTCAGTTTAACGAACTCTACAACTTTCGTTTAGATCACTAAGGCTAAATATTTCTCTAACGTAAATTTCACTTTTTACGTCATTCAGCGTTGTCGGTTCTGTCGCGAAACTTCGACAGGTCATAACTTCTTCGTTATAACTCAGATTTGGGCATTCTTTATATCTTCGGAATCCTTGTTTCGACCACTACATCTTTATGCAAAGATATCGGGATTATCTCATACTTTAATTTTGACACTTATTTTATTCTTAATTCATTAAATTATAATAATTAAGAAAAAAACACATAATTCACATAGTACTCAAATATTTCATCATTAATACTTCAAAAAGAGTTACAAGGATTAAACTAGACTATTACATCAATGATAATGCCTAGCCTGGAAACGCGGGCGTTACATTCTCCTTTTGAGTTTCAGTTGTCTTGTTGGACACTTTTATTTCTGCACTATTCTTGGTTAGAACTTTCGGTTCTTCAATTGGTTCCTCAGGAATTTCTTTGGTTCTACTTGTGCCTGGTTTTTCGAAACCGGAGGGTGTGTTGATGGGTTCTGCAATATATCTTCCTTTGACCCTCCATGTAGTCTGCTCAGATAAGCCAACGGTTTCATCTGCGTTGTCAATTGGAGCAGACCAGAAGTAGTCATCGCATCCTTCAACATTATCTTTGTCGACCAAGATTCTTAATTCTGCCGTTTGCCTTTGAGTGACCCCAGTAACAGCATAAACTTGATTTGGCACAATCTGAACCTTTTGATAGAGCATGGCCTTTTCCTTGAGTTTCGGTTTCTGTTTTATTGACAGACAAGCAAATTCAACCGAGTTTTCAGATATTAGTGGTTTTTCATTCTCGGTTTCATTTTTCATAAACTTAGAGCAGTCAATTTCGTCCTCTACTAAGATTTCACTCATCTTGCTTTCCATATCAAATTCAGACGTACTCTCTAAGTTTATTTTATGTTCATTGTCAAGTTTGGTAGTTGAGAGATCGAATGATTGAATAGTTTCAGATTTAATTTTTAGCCTATCATTTTTATCTAGGTTATCTTTTAGCATGCTTTTGTGTTCCTTAGAGTCGATGAAGGTTTCTATCTTTTCTAGACCTAGCCTATAAGACATAGATGTCTCTTCGGAGGACACTATTTATTCATATTCTGTTATGATCTCATCTTCCTTAAATTCAAGAAAGGGCAAGTTTGAAGATAGAAAAAATTTCTTGGTTTTAAAAGCTTTAAATTGTCTCTTTGCAAATAAATACTTTTGTCCCTAGCTCTAACTAACTCTGCTTCCTTCAGCTCAATCCACATTCTTCGTTCCTCACTCTTTGAAGACACACTGCTGCGTTGGTCAGTTAGGTTAGAATTCGCTAAGCAAGTTTGTATGAGGCTACTTCTTAGGTTAGAAAATTTAAAGTTTAATTCATTTAATCCTTCTTGATAATCTGTTTTTGTAATTTTAAGAGTTTCAAGAAGAGATAGTACCTTTTTGATCAGCCGATCGTAGTCGTTGATCTTCTCATTCACTGGCTTGGCCGCAAAACAGTTATTATCGGTCAGGTTCGGCTCCTTATATTCACTTTCGGTTAATGGATCAACAGTGACAATAAAACACTTTCCAGTCGAACCTTATTCCTTTGCCACAAAATCCTTTCCACGAGTGGGCCTTCTAACATCTTCATCTTCAAAGTCGATTGACCAAACTTCTACGCCACCGAACTCATCTTCCCCAGCATTCTCCTGGACAATAAGGGCATTCATAGAGCTGTTAGTCGCCTTTTTCTTCTTGATTTCCTCTAACTTGCGCATATAATACGCCTCATCATCTTCACCCTCTCTATTCTCAACCATTTTTCTCAACATGCAATCTTTGGCAAAATGGTTATTGCCATGACAGTAGTTACAGTCGTATCCAGAATCTCCTGCAAGCTTGCTCTCCTTTTTCTCTTCATCCTTTTGAGAGGAGACTTTCGGTTCATCCTTTATCTTCTCAGAACTATAACTTCCCTGCCAGTTTCGGTTCTTGTTGATAGGAAGTTTTCACCTTGCAAATTTCTTTGGATTTGTGACCATCATTGCATACTCCTCACTTGTAAGGTCACATTCAGACATATCTGATTCTTCTTCTTATTCTGCAATACTTTTTCCTTTAGAGACAAGAGCCAACGATCCCACACCAGAAACCACTTTCGCTTCCTTGGTTACTACACTTTCATGGGACTTAAGTATCCCTACAAGTTTAGCCAGAGAATAAGACTTAAACTGTTCATGTGCCTTCACAGTGGAAACTATGACCATCCATTCGTGTCTCAGTCCGTTCATGAACGTCACTTTTTGTTCGATCAATGTTCTCTCTATTCCATGCTTGATCATCTTACTTAGGAGATGATTAAACCAGTCAAAAGTTTATATAAGCTTCTCTTCAGGTTCCTGTTCAAAGACTCCAAATTCTGTCAATATTAGGGTTTTAATTGAGTGTCCCAGATCTTCATCAGTTGAGTAAAGTTCCTTCAGCCTATCCTAGATTTCTTTAGTCGTTGTGCATGAACCAACTAACCGAAAGGTGTCAGATTGCAGGGCGAATCTTATCATTCGCATGGCCTTCGCGTTACACAAGAGCTTATCTTTCTTATCCTGTGGTATCTTCTCTACATCTGTTACCAGCTTGTTGTAATCCGTTTGGGACTTATCAGTCGTGTTCGTTCCTGAATGTACAAAGGGTCCAAGAGTGATAGCTTCCCATATGAGATAGCCATTATCTTCAGATCCAACCACGTAGTCTTCAAAATGATGAGCCCATACTTCGTAATCTTGAGTATAGAGTATGGTTACCCTTGTTGTAGATCCAATGCTGTTTGAGATGTTGATGGAGTTTGTATGCGAATCATCGTGAGTCATGGTGAGCTGTTAGAATCAAACCTGTAATCTTGAGATTAGGGTTTTATCAGAAACTGAGTTACCGTCGATATGAAGAAGACGACTTCTATTTATGCGATAAAAGCGGAAACCCTAAAGTAATCTGAATACAGAAGGAATGTGTATTGATCACACAATCTCCTGCTCTGATACCAACTGTTAGAACTAAGTTCTTTCAGGATCGAATGATTCTAAACAAGTTAATAAATAATAACGTAATAATGAACACGAGAATTGTACTGGATATGTTGAATGATTATAACTTCAACACCTCAGATGAGCTCGATGAAGAACTTCAACTGTAGAGGAGTTTAGGGTTACAATGATAAGTGTAATGAACGATCGCATTTAATTATGCATACATGCATGCATATTTATATCAAAACCCTATTAGCTAATCTAGATAACTATCAAACTATTCTAGATAACCACGGATGGATAGGCCCAATCCGGGTACAAAACTTATGGCCCAAGACGCAACACAAATGGATTCAACAAAGATGTCTCACATAAATACATGATACTAGACCATTCCTTTTGCTACAATATTTCTATTTGACAAGTTCTCATAATTTCATATTATGAAAAGGGATGTTGTAATCATAATCGAATTTGAGAACGCAAATAATATACTCATATACAGAATTTCCTTATGTTGAACCATTCCAACATGAAATTCATATTTATATCCTTGACTAAATATGATTAAAACCTCAATCTAAGCTTTTAGATTTGAGATGAAGTATAATTTCCTCTCCCTTAATTATATCAAAACAACTCTTTACTAATTGAAATTTTTTGTTTTTTATAATTAACATTGCTAACTTGCAATACTTATCATAATTATCATGCTCCCACTAACATGATGATTATTAGCATAACACTTATGCTCCTACTAGCTTTGATATGTACTTAGAAATAAGTTGGACTTCTAGAAATCAATACTTTATTGACTTTCTTACAAAAGTTCAGATTTCTGATACTAGATTGCTTTGATAAAACTTTATCAATATCATACATCTTATCTTAGATATCTCACAGGTGTGTCTAAACAATTTTAAGAACTATGAAAAGGGATGCCATAATCATAGTCTCGATTGTTTAAACCTTTGCCACTTCTCAAAAGTCCATGTTAGTGCGCCGGTTAACCACACACGCTTCACTAACGACTTTGAGAATGCAAATATCACAGTTGCTATCTAGCTAAAATCTACTTAGTGAAAGTGTTTCCTCACCATCATTTTCATGAATCAGAGAGAAACCTTATGACACTTAGATTTAATGGTGTATGTGTTCTTATCCATGTGAATTGTCAAAACCGTAGTCACAATATAAATCCGATTTTAAGATATATTTACCTTAATCATATTAGGTCAATATAAATCCGATTTGAAGATATATTTGAGTATATCCTTGACCTAATTGAAGATATTTATCAATTAATTAAATATTAGTTTCCCTATGTGATAGTTGATTAATTATTTCAATTAAATTGGTAAATTGTTTTGCAAGAAATAATTAAATAAATCAAATATGGATAATTATGTGATTAAATGTTAATTTAGATTGTTTTTTATTTGATCCCCTATGTTTTGAAAAGTTTAAAACCTGCCCTCAAGTTTTGAAATTTATGCTTTGTGATTAAAAGTTTAATTTAGACAATTTAAATTTCAAACCCTAGAATTTTACAAGTTTAAAATTCAACCTTATACTAATATAATATTACAAGATTAATATATATATATACATATATATATATATATATATATATATATATATATATATATATATATATGTATAATTAAAATGCTAGTCTTAGCGTTAGTATGCCTCATTCACGAAGCCGGTCTATAAGGTGGGTATAAGGTTGCTGCCTATAAAATGACGCTTAATGGGTGTACACTCACACCCACCGCTTGCTTGATCGGTGGAGGGTCGTTAGCCGAACGGATAGGATAGGGTAACCTAATCTCCTCATTAAAAGTATAATATGAAATACAAAGTAACCACATGTTTTTCAAAAATTCCCAATCCTAGTTACTTTAGGAAAAGTGAATTGATGCAATCCCATGAAATTACACTTTGCACCCTTGCTAAGAAGTTAGTGGAGCGTGTGTGGTTTACCGGCACACTAATTGGTTCTAAGAAAAGGTGTCAAAGGGTGATTCATTGTTTATCATAGTTCGATGGAGCGTGTGTGGTTTACCGGCACATCGAATAGGTGATTGTTACAATGAAGGTACCATGTGAATTTGCATGGTAATTCACACCCACTTTGTGATACTCGGTATCCCAGTCACAAACGAGAGGGACATATCGAGATTTTAAACATGCCATTGAAAATTTTCAATGAATCTCATCCAAACCTAGGAATTCTCAGTACATTTAAAACTTAAAGTTATGTTTTCATGGTGGAGAATTAGTAAATCGTCATTCACTTACCTTCAAATTGTTTGCATGTTAGATTACGGCATCCCTTTTCTAATATGTGAATATTGTTGTTGGATCCTAGCCCTAATTTTCTTATTGGTGATAATTAGGGATCAAAATTCTAATCTATCTTTGTCCTTTCTATTTGTAGATGTCGAACGCGAACAATGCTGCTACTAGCTCGTTCACATTAATGAGCCTTTGCCAAAAGGTGACTTTCGATGGAACGAACTTTAGCGAATGGATAAGATACATTCACACGATCGCTCGCTACGAGGACAAGGAGTATGTCCTCGATGAGAAGCTCGAAAAGATCAATGATGAAATCGCTACTCCGGCTGAAATCACCGCTTTTGAAACTCATGAGAGTGATGCAACGAAGGTTCATTGCATCATGATAGCCGCTATGAACTCCGAATTCCAAAAGTCCTACGAGGACTTGTATCTGTACGAAATGCACCAAGACTTGTTGGAGAGATACCACCAAAACGTGAGGCAAGAACGTTACGAGATTTTCACTAACATGATCTCCACTAAGATAGGTCATGGTGAATATCTAACCGTGCACCTGCAAAAGATGCAAAGGTATGTCGATCGTCTTTGCAAGTTGAATGTTGACTTTGGGGAAGACTTGGCGATCGACATGGTGCTTCACTGATTGCCTCCGTGTTACAACCAATTTAGGATGACCTACCACATGAACAAAGAAGAGGTCACCCTAAGTAAGCTCCAAGGTCTCCTTAGGGTTGCTGAGAGAAATCTCAAGGACAAGTCCGTTGCACCCACTCACAATCCACACGCTCCTCCTGTTTTGGCCATTGGACAAGGAAGAGGCAAGAAGAGGAAGGCTCCGTCTAAGAGCCACCGCAAGGGAAAGTCCCGAGACGGTTCCTCCTCTAGTGGGACAAAAGTTGATCCCGATAAGCCTACTTCTAACACAAAGGAGGCAGAGTGCCACCATTGCCACAAAATAGGGCATTGGAAGAGAAGCTGCCCAGAGTACCTGCAAGATATTAAGGAAGGAAAGATCAAGCCGTCTTTCGCAGGTATATATACAATTAAATCTAATGATTCATCTCATGCTATTTCTTGGGTCCTCGATACTGGGTATAGTTACCACATTTGTTTTGAATTGCAGGGACTAAGAAAAAAAAGGGATGTGGAGCATGGAAGAATAAATCTAATCATGGGGAACAAAAGATCATCGCCTGTGACCAAGATTGGAGTGTATTCTCTAGTGCTTAGGAATGGTTCATGTTTAGATTTGAACAATTGTTGCTATTCACCAGAAATGGCAAGAAACGTCATTTCATTTCATGGTTTGTTTAGACAAGGATTTAGATTTTCTTTTAATAATGAGAATGGTTCTATTTGTGCTTATCTAAATGGTGTCTTATATTTTGAAGCAATACCATGTAATGGAATTTATGAAACTGTTATGATTGTAGCTAACCTAGGAAATGATGTTTTATGCATGGATTCTTCCAATAGTATGGATAGAGCATCCTTGTGGCATTGTCGTCTTGGACATGTCAACAAGAAGCGCATAGCCCAACTCCAAAAGGATGGAGTGTTGGAGTCATTCGACCTTAGGGAAGATGACACGTGCGAATCTTGTTTACTTGGAAAGACGACTAAGTCACCCTTCACTAGCACATGTGAAAGGGGTGAGGGTTTATTGGACCTAATACATACCGATGTATATGGACCGTTTAGATCAACCACAAAGGATGGGAATCGCTTCTATGTGACTTTTACCGATGACTATAGTAGATATGGGTATATCTACTTAATCATGCAAAAGTCAGAAACATTTGAAAAGTTCAAAGAGTTCAAGAATGAAGTGGAGAATCAATTGGGCAGGAAAATCAAGATGCTTCGATCCGATCGAGGAGGAGAGTACCTAAGTCTTGAATTCCACGACTATCTAAAAGAGTGTTGAATAGTTTCACAATTGACGCCACCTAGGACACCACAATTGAATGGTGTGGCAAAAAGGCGTAATCGAACCTTTTTAGACATGGTCCGCTCTATGATGAGTCGTACTTCATTATCTATCTCATTCTGGGGGTATGCCTTAGAGACTGCCACCCATATCCTTAACCGAGTCCCTACTAAGAAGGTTGCCAAAACACCTCATGAGATGTGGACAGGGAAAGCTCCCTCGTTAGCACATATTAAGGTTTGGGGTTGCGAGGCTTTCGTAAGATGAGATACTCACGACAAACTCGAACCTCGTAGCGAGCGATGTATTTTCATTAGCTACCCGCAAAAATCCTTTGGATATGTTTTCTATAGACCGAAGGACAATGTTGTATTTGTTGTGAGGAGAGGAGTTTTCCGAGAGCGAGAACTCATAAGCCAAGGAGACAGTGGGAGGCAAATCGAGCTTCAAGAGATTGAAGAGTCGATAGATGAAGGAACCTCTACCGCTGGCCCTCAACCCGAGGAGGAAACTCTGGTTGAACCGATTGACGAGTCCTTACCTCTTAGACGTTCCAAAAGAGTTAGAGTTCAACCCCAGTTATATGGTTTTCATATTACTACCGAAGGGGACATGTATATTAGTGATAGTACACTAATAAATCTAGATGAACCTAATAGCTATAAGGAAGCCATCATAGGCCCAGATTCTGCTAAATGGAAAGAGGCAATGGACAGCGAGATCCAGTCCATGTATGACAACCAAGTTTGGAATTTGGTTGATAACGTGCCCGGACGTAAGACCGTTGGGTGCAAATGGATCTTCAAGAAGAATACCGGCATGGATGGAAACGTACACACATATAAGGTACGATTGGTTGCGACGGTCTTTACTCAAACTCCCGGAGTTGACTATGATGAGACCTTCTCACCAATTCCGAAGATAAAATCTATTAGAGTGATGCTAGAAATATCCGCATTTCATGATTATGAGATTTGGCAAATGGATGTCAAAACTACTTTCCTTAATGGGAAGTTGGCTGAGGATGTTTACATGGCTCAACTAGAGGGTTTTGTTGATCCAAAGCATCCAAATAGAGTGTGTAAGCTTGAGAAGTCCATTTATGGACTTAAGCAAGCATCTCGCAGATGGAATCTTTGCTTCGATGAGAAAGTCAAAGAGTTTGGATTTGTACGAAGTGAAGATGAATCATGTGTATATGTCAAAGCTAGTGGGAGCATAGTTAGCTTTCTCGTTTTGTATGTCGATGACATACTGCTCATAGGAAATGACATACCGACACTGCAGGAGATTAAGTCCTGGCTCGGGAAGTGCTTTGCTATGAAGGACCTCGGAGAGGCTTCCTATATTTTGGGAATAAGGATAGTGAGAGAACGAAGTAAGAGACTAATAGGACTTAGTTAGAACACTTACTTAGAAAAAGTACTAAAACGTTTTAGTATGGAAAACTCAAAGAAAGGAGAATTACTGATACAAAGTAATGCCAAGTTGAGTAAGACGCAAAGTCCGAGTACCGAAGCCAAAATAGTTGAAATGAGACGAGTTCCATACGCTTCTGCAGTTGGCTCAATCATGTATGCTATGACTTGTGCTCGCCCTGATGTAGCCTTTGATTTGAGCATGGTTAGTAGATATCAAGGGAATCCTGGCAGAGCCCATTGGGTTGCAGTGAAGAATATCCTTAAGTACCTTCGGAGGATGAAGGAATGGTTCTTAGTCCTTGGAGGGAGTGATGGCTTGAAGGTGCGAGGGTATAGTGACGCCAATTTTCAAACCGACAGGGACAACTACCGTTCACAGTCAGGTTGAATCTTTACCCTCAATGGAGGAGCAGTAACTTGGAAAAGTTCCAAACAAGACACCGTAGCTGATTCAACGTGCGAATCAGAGTACATCGCAGCGAGCGAAGCGTCGAAAGAGGCAATATGGTTAAAGAACTTCATTGGTGATCTTCGAGTTGTACCTGCTATAAAGGAGCCCATGGAGATTTTCTGTGATAATGAAGGAGCGGTTGCCTTGACCAAGGAACCAAGGGATCATGGTAGATCTCGACATATCGACAAAAAATATTATTTTATAAGACATCATGTAGAAGAAGGACAACTTGTGGTGAAGAGGATATCATCAGAAGATAACCCAGTAGATCTACTTACGAAGGGACTGAGCAGGGTTAAGCACTTGCAGCATGCTAGGAGCACTGGGCTGAAGGATGATATTAGTATAGATTAGATAGTATTAGAAATGTATAATAAATAAATGTAATTAACATTTGATGATTAAATAAAGGAGTATTATTTATGAGTAATGTTACTGTCTTATGTTAATTGTTTAACTATTGTTTCACTTTGCATGTTTTGACTTCCAGAATAATTGAGTTTATTAAGAATAATCGAATTATTCAAATTGTCCACAACCGTTCATATGTTGGAAGTAGGTATGATTGAAGATTTTCGTGAATTAGTGTGTAGATTGTCTAAATGGTATTAGACATAGCAAAAGTTTGCTGCAACGTTCATGAGTGCTTATGAACTAGTTTTGAGCATTGGAACAAACTCGCGCTTGCTGGAATCACCTTATGGAATGTGATGAAAGGGTGACCGCAAGACGATAATATCATATGGTCTTAAAACCTAGATATATGGTTTGTTATTTGTTAATTGGTTGTACATTGATAGTGCGAAACTACATCAGTAACTTGATGTTATAAAACGCATTGTTGTGTATAGTTGGTTAATGAATAAGTAAATGCATATAAGTCAAAATTTATCTGTTACTTTTATCCTAAGAAGGTAAAAGCGATATCTCGGCCGCTCGATGATTTGATTTGACTTAGGTGTCGGGCCCGGTCAGAACTGAATTGATGTGTTCGATTAAGTTTTATGTCGAATAAATCCAAGATCGAGAAACCAAATGCTAGACAATTGGTTCCATATGAATGTCTGCATGATATCTATATTGAGGATTGTACGATCCCTTATCTAAAGGACAAGATTGATTAGATCAGAGTTTGATAGCGTCTTTTAGAGCTGCGATTGCTAATCGGTATATATAGTTACTAGACTTATCCAAGTGGGAGACTGTTGGAATAGTGTCTAAGGCTGCAACTATATTTGGAAAGTACTTGACCCGATTGAGCATGGTCCTTTTAGGTTGCCTTCACCATAACAACTTGATAGGATGATTTACAATGAGAGTTGAAATATTATATGGAATAATAATATTGTTATTTGATTAATATAAGTCATAAATTAATTAGGAATTAATTTGGTGACTTAAGGAGATTAATTAAATAAAAGGGTATAAACTGTCAAGTGTATAATAGCTATACTTTAGGCTGTAATCCCTTGTGGATAATGAGGTGGATGATTTTAAGGGCTTAGGATAGACCTAAAATCCATCCATGGCTTATCATAAAGGGGATTAGGATTGCTTAGGGTCTATGTTATCCAATTAGGGTTTAAAGGTGAAACCCTAGGAGCCTTACAAGTATAAATAGACCCTAGGGGTCATGGGAATCGGCACTCCTTGTCTCTAAGGAAACCCTGGCCGATTTCTAAGTACCTCCACACCCTCTCAAATCATCCTCTTGCTAGTTGGTGTTTGTAAGCCATTAGAGGAGTGACAATTGTGACTCTAAAGCTCCAAGAACAAGAAGATCAAACAAGTGATTCAAGGTAAACTTATAACTCTGATTTCTCTTTGTTATTATGATAGAATAACCATTAGAAGTCTTGGATTCATGCATGTTCAATTAGAGAAACCTAGATCCAAGCATTAGGGTTTGTATGTGCACATATGAATGTTCATATGGCCAAAACGCATCACATTTCTCCTTGGCTGCTATAAAATGCGCACTCTTAGTGAACCGATCAACGACCACCCAAATCATGCCGTGACCACTTTTCGTTCTGGGTAGTTTAGTGACAAAATCCATTGCAATGTCTTCCCATTTGCCCATAGGCACAGGTAAAGGTTCTAAACTCCCATATGGTTTCTGATGTTGTGTCTTGACTCTTGCACAAGTCATACACTCGGCCACATACTTTGCAACATCAAGCTTCATCGTTGGCCACTAGTAGTAGGATTTCAGGTCCCTATACATTTTAGTGCTACCAGGATGAATCAAGTACATGGTTTTGTGAGCTTCTTCCATCAGGAGATCTCTTATTCCTCCTGATTTAGGTACCCAAATACGATCTTGGAATAACTTCAGTTCATGACCGTTTGTACCAAACACCAACTTTTTGCCCAAACGTTCCTCCTTTCGGTCATTCTTCTCAGAAGCTTCCTCTTGAGCTTTCTTTATACTTTCCACAATTGTCGAGACAACTTCTATTCTCAACGCTCTTGGCCTTTTTCCTTCAAGATTGACTTTCCGACTAAGAGCATCAGCAACAACATTAGCTTTACTGGGGTGGTAAAGTATCTCACAGTCGTAGTCCTTAAGTAATTCTAGCCAACATCGTTGCCTCATATTCAATTCTTTTTGATTAAAGAGATATTGGAGACTCTTATGATCAATGAAAAGTTTACACTTCGTGCCATAGAGGTAATGCCTCCATATTTTCAGAGCGAAAACCACCGCTGCCAACTCTAAATCATGAGTCGGGTAATTCTTTTCATGCTCCTTTAGTTGTCGTGACGCATATGATATCACCTTTTCTCTTTGGGTAAAAACACAACCCAATCCAACCTCAGATGCATCGTTGTAGACAGCAAAGTCTTTAACTCCATCGGGTAAAGAAAGTATTGGTGCCTCGCATTGCTTCTTCTTTAGCTTCTCGAATGCTTCTTTATGCTTATCATTCCAAGCATAAGTAGCTCATTTGTGGGTCAAAGCTGTTAATGGAGTAGCAATCGAAGAAAAACCTTGGATAAACATTCGGTAATATCCTACTAATCCTAAAAAGCTTCGGATCTCCATGGGACTTTTCGGTTGTTCCCCACTTCATTACAACTTCAATCTTTGCTGGATCAACCATTATCCCTTCTTGGTTGACCACGTGACCCAAGAATTGGATGTCTCAAATCCAAAAATCACATTTGGAGAACTTTGCATACAACTTCTCCTTCTTCAAGACTTCTAACACTTCTCGCAAGTGTCTGCCATGCTCCTCTTGGCTTTTCGAGTAAATCAGAATGTCATCTATGAACACTATCACAAATTTATCAAGGAACGGATTACAAACCCTGTTCATTAAATCCATGAATGCTGCTGGAGCATTGTTAGTCCAAACGACATAACCAAGAACTCGTAGTGTCCATATCTAGTTCTGAATGCAGTCTTCTCGATATCTTGTTCTCTCACTTTTAGCTGATGATATCCTAACCTTAGATCGATCTTCGAGAAATAGCTCGAACCTTGCAATTGATCAAACAGGTCATCTATCCTCAGCAAAGGATATCTATTTTTTATTGTTACCTTATTCAGCTCTCTGTAATCGATGCACATTCTCATACTTCCATCTTTCTTCTTTACAAATAACACCGGAGCCCCCCAGAGTGATGAACTAGGTCTAATGAAACCTTTGTCCAATAACTCCTAAAGTTGCATCATTAGCTCCTTTATCTCTGTCGGTGCTAATCGATAAGGTGCTTTTGCTATTAGCGTGGTCCCTGGTAACAAGTCTATTTTGAACTCCACTTGTCTATCAGGTGGTAATACAGGAAGATCTTCAGGAAATACTTCCGGATAATCACACACCACTGGAATGCTCTGCATCACCTTCTTTTCCTTCTTAGCATCAATCACGAATGCTAAGTATGATGTACATCCCTTGGTCAAACACTTTTTGGATTTCATTAGAGAAATGATTCTAGAATTTACTCTGCGTTTGTCCCCATACACCATAAACGAATCTTTCCCATGCAGGTTTACATTAACTATCTTCTTCTTGCACAATATCTCGTCGTCATTGGCGCTAAGCCAATCCATTCCTAGAACGACGTCGAAACCATTAAGTTCGATAGACAATAATTCCTCGTGAAACTTATTCTCATTAAGGTTGATTAAGATGTTTTTCATACGATGGCTAACAGGTACAAACTTGCCACTAGCAACTTCGACTAATAAAGCATTATCTAGTCTATCAATAGGCAAAGCTAGTTTTCTACCAAACTCATGCGAAATAAAGGAGTAGTTGGCTCCAGAATCAAAAAAAAAATTGAGCAGGTAATTCGTTTACGAGAAAGGTACCTGAAGCGACATCAACTTCATCTTTAGTAGCCTCAAGTTTCATCTGGAAGGCTCTCGCCTTCGGCTTTGGTGGAATGTTGGGCTTAGCTGCCTCCTTCTTCTTCAAACAGTCTCTCAAAATGTGCCCCTCTTCATTGCAACCAAAACACATCCTTTTGTTGGAAGGACACTCATTGGAAAAATGCACAATTTTTCCACACTTGTAGTAGGTTACATCCTCACTACATTTCCTGATGTGCTTTTTCTTGCACTTCTCACACCATTTCGCTTCGCCTCCTTTTCCTCCAAACTTTTTCGAATCAGATTTCGAAAATTTGCTTCTCTTACCGGAACCAGATGTTCCCTCAAACTTTCTCTTCTCACCAACCTCAACCTTGTCGGTGGTTCTCCCCTTAATCATGTTCTCAACAGACTTGGCAGCCCAAATAGCTGCCTTTAGAGTAGGTGCATGACAAACTGGCACTGCGTACTCCCAAGAGAGTCCCTTTGCATACCGGTCAACCTTTTTCAACTCATATGGAATGATGTTCAAAGCAAACTCCATCTTATCGGTAAAGTTATTAGTGTAGTCATCATCTGACATGCTTCCTTTCGTCAATGTTAGAAACTTGTTCTCTAATTCCAACAGATTTTGAGCCGAGCAGAACTTGCACTTGAACTGCACCAAGAATTTTGCCCATGTCAATTGCAGTGGCTCATTAGGGCTTAAAGTCTTCCCTAGAGTGTTCCACCAACGAACGGATCCACCTCGGAACTGACGTACTGCGAACGTGGTCTACAACTTGCCTTTGCAGCCAGAATTCATAAAGGCTAACTCCATTTCGGAGATCTAATCCATCACTCCGATCGGGTCCTTTTTAGTGAAGGTCGATGGTTTGCAAGTAAGAAAGTCCTTGTACTTGCATCTCATTCCATCATTCCTTCCATCATGGTTGTTTTTCCTAACTATCGGTGGGTTGGCTTGACCAACAGACTCACTGAAGTTTCCACCTTCCGAGTGCCCTTCATATAACTCAGGCTCTTCCACATGAATTGACAGTTCATCACGATTCTGTTGAAGCAACAGCCTAGTCTCCTCCATTTGACGATCCACCATTGTTTGAATCATCATTTGTACACTAGCCATTGTTGTTGGCTCTGGTGCTACAGCTACAACAGGTAATTGTTCAATCACTGATGGTTGATTCCTGTTTTCATCAGCATTTCCAACTCCACTTCTTGTTCTCACCATTTTGATCTACACACCGAATAAGGTGAAATTAGATCCTCAATTACGATAGATATTCAAATCATCCTTATCACTCTGAAACGTTTACATGCGAGTTCTATTATCGTAGACGTACGCTTAGAATCCTACACACATAAGGTTTCCAGATACGGTCGGCAACAAACCATAGATCAGAACAAATAATATCATATATGGAAACATATAACATTTAGCACATAAAAGCATTTTAGGCAACTTTCCTAAAATAAACTAGTGCTCATGTCTAAAACATAACAGACACACATCTCAAAATTTCACTTAGCATTTTAAGTTGAAGTCTAGAAATTACACAATTCCTAGTTCGCTTAAACTAATGCTCTAATACCAACTGTGACATCCCCAAAATCTCGGACAGAAAAGACCGATTTTCATTTATGCTTTTAAAATAATTTCAGAGTAAATCCTTTTGATTTGAAAGAGTTGCGGAATTTGTTCCCAAAAACAAAACGTGATAAAATAATATTTACCAAAGCATTTCATAAAAGAAATGTATTTTCATTATATAATCAAAACTCGGGATGTCATGTTCTGATATAGACCATAAAGCATAAACGATAATATTACAAGTCATTCAACAAATATATACATATACAGACTTGTAAACAAAACAACTTGATGATTCATCCATCTTATACCCTTGCGCCACTTCCTGTAATACAAATAAACTAAGTGGGTTAAGCTTGGGAGCCTGGTGAGTATATAGGGTTTTCAACCCATAATAAATAATTTATTTAATTCCACCAACCACAATAACCCAATTACCCATTCTCGTTATTCTCATTTTACGTCCCTAAAACAACTAACACAAGGGACCTAGTCTTAGAATAATCGGGGCGACAACACATGCATTCGGGGGTTTCCCGACAATATATGTCAAATAAGGAAACCATGAGGGGGATGGAGTACAGTGAATGAACAAACAAGTTCATTAACACCTACAAGTGGCGAACCTGCTAGCGTTCCACATGACTGTCTAGAAAAGTCTGTGGTCGTCATCTAAACTCCGCTAGATGACTGAATTAAAAACAACATCGAGGCCTCTCATCTGTTTATCACACAACTATCTACCCATGTTCTACTCGACATATTAGTAGATAAAAATATATATTATTATACATAGTTTAAAACCTGTATAGCATTTTCATTCAATACATATTCCAAAACAACAGATGAGACACATACACATAACACGTATTTCATAGAGAATAAATCGTATCTATGAGATAGGAGAAAGTGAATATACATTCACGCATATAACAACAAAATATACACATAACACGTATTTCGTATAAAATACTTCATAATTATGCGTTAGAAGAAAGTAACCACACACTCACTTGATCAGAAGATGATCGGACAACACTACGACTTGTAGAAGTAGTATTCTTCGGCAGATCTGGAAGATCTTCACAAAAATAGAACTCCTCGCGGGCAGAGCTTCGGCTCAGGAATTGCACTTCTCGGGATCTTCGGGGCTTCGGGACTTTCTTCGGGGCTCGGGAATGATACCGGGGCTTTGGGATAATTCTTGCACGAAAACAGATGCAAAAACACGAGAAAAAAAAGGAAGAAATGAGCAAAGATGTCGGTTGCCCTCGACACCCTTTTATAGGGGCTGGAAATTTGAATTACACTGGGCGTAACATGAGATTACGCTGGGCGTAATGACGATAGGGTTGCTGACTCCCTCCATGGATAATATCGGTTAATATATATTTAAATTAAATATCGAAAATATTTAATAAACTTCAAAAATTCATATCTTCCTCATACGAACTCCGTCTTCGACGTTCTTTATATCCACGTGTAGGTGAGACTACGATCTACAACTTTCATTTAGACTCCGTCGGCTAATTTTGAATTTATTTTTATTATTTATTTTTAGAAGGCCGGGACAGGAAAACTCCGTTATAAATTCATAACTTCTTCATCCGACGTCCGTTTTTGCCTATCTTTTTATCGTTTCACTACTATTAACGAGACCTTCGATTCTCATTTAGATTTTTTCGGCTAAAAACTGCTCGATCTCAAATCGAGTATTCGGGTTGCATACTACTAAGTCGAAACTTCGAAAAATCATTACATCCTCATACGAAGTCAGATTTTGGTGTTCTTTTTATGCACGCTCTCGGTTTAACGAACTCTACAACTTTCGTTTAGATCACTAATGTGACAACCCAAGTTGCCCCGTTACATTTCTCCGTTACCGTTAACGGAATATTCCACTGTTCAAAAGTTCCGTTAACAAGAAGTCGTCAAGTTTAATAAACATTCAATTGTATATGTTTATATGCCGTTATGTCGTGATAAAAGGAAATAATATGCATAGCACATATTTCCATTTACTTGGAAAATATTAGTTTATTATCACGACCACTAAATCGGGTGCGATCAAAAGCCCCGTTTAACGGCAGTATCGGGTAAAATCCCACTGAGCCCCGACTCAGAACCCTATGTAAGGGTGAGTGGAGTCCATGGGAGACTTTTTACACTCTCTCTATACTCTCTCTCTAGACTCGTTTTAGCCCCGAATCCGCAACCAAACACTTCCAAATTGTAAGTCCGCTTACCCTAGCTTATTCTAAACATATTGATTTGTGTTTATAGCCCAAAAATCGGACGTAGAAGCAATGGCAAAGGAGTTTACGACCTAAGAACCTCCTTAGGCCATAAACACCCAAAATGAGGCTAAAATGACCCAAACTTGTCCCTATAGGCTTGGAAATAAATTAAGGGGATTTCCTAGGAGTGTTTAAACATCAAAACACAATGATTTAAGGGACAAAAGAGAGTTTACGGCCCAAGCACAAGCTTAGGCCGTAAACACCCCAAAATCATGTTAAAAGGCCCCAAAAACACTCCCAAACCACCCTTAGGCTTCATACATAATTTAGGGACTTGGTATTTTGGGTTTAGATCACTAAAACACATCAAAATGAAGGATAAAAATGAGTTTACGGCCCAAGCACATGCTTAGGCCGTAAACTCCCCAAACATGCCCAAAATGTTGGTTTTTGTCCCCCAAATGGCCTTAGACTATTTCTATAAAATGCTAGGAAGGATTTAAAAGCTTAAACACAAGGAAACGAGGCTTGAATTGGAGTTTACGGCCCAAGCATTTATCTAGGCCATAAACTCCCCAAAACCCACTCAAATGATGGTTTTAATCATCCAAAATAGCATCATACTTCATTAGAAATCACTAGAAAGGCATTAGGGGCTTTAAACTTCCCAAAACTCTAAGGATTAGAGTTTACGGCCGTAAACTCCTTTAGGAGAGGTTCCTTGGCCGTAAACTCATAGATCATGCCTTTAGAGGCATCAAACCCACTCATGCCTTTTGGGAAAAGTGCTTAGAATAAATCAATGAACAAACTAGAAGCATCAAACACCCAAGAATATGACCTTGGGAGTTTATGGCCATAAACTCCCTTGAGTTAGGCCATAAACTCCAAAATGGTCCATATTAATGACTTAAACCCATTTACACACTTGATATTTGAGTTTAGCAAAGTTCCACAACTGATAGGAGACCCGTAGCACCCTTAAACGCTACCCGGGACCGCAAACACTTAACCAAAAGTGTTTTCCGCTCCTTTGAGTGCGTATATTTGTGTAATTAGCATTAAATATACTAATTGTATGTGAAAATATGTTATCATATGTTAAATAGGTCATTGAGTGTGTTCGAGTCCTTACGTGGCACCGAACGCCCAAACAGCACTCTCGTCAGACCTACTTACACCAGGTGAGTTCATAACCCTGAATGAACCTTTTTAAAGGCTTTTAAATGTTTTATAGGGGGGAATACAAGTTAAACATGCCAGTTATCAGGTCAATTATATGTGATTGATAACCCGCATGCACAAGATTTTACCACTTTACACTGTTTTACCGAGTGGGACACTATAATGATTTTTACTTATTTCATAACTTTTACTTATACTGATTTATCCAAATTCATTCTAAACTGGTTTATGAAGGATCCTCTAAGGTTTTTAAACATATTTTACAAAAGAATTCAATTTGTGATTATCTCTGTACATAGAGGCTTTTCATTAAGATTTCTCTTTTTGATGTATACCTTTACTTGTTAAATACTGCTACTTCGCTTATACTTATTTTATACTCTGACTCGGTAACACTTTCACTTATACCTATAGTCGCTTATACTTGATGACGCTTATACTTATTCACGCTCTTACTTAGTAATATCGACTCTACTTCACTTATACTTGATATCGACTCTACTTCACTTATACTGGATATCTACTCTACTTCACTTATACTTGATACGCTCTCGCTTCACTTATTGTCGCCTCTACTTCGTGATACGCTTATACTTGTTCGACACTTCTACTTCACTTGCGACCGCTCCTACTTCACTCGTTAGACACTCCTACTTCACAAGAATCACTTATACTTGATAGACTTATACTCTACGATTCTATTATTCCACACTGTATGAATTCACACCATGATGATATGTCTTCAATTATTACACACTCAGTCATAGTTAGATGTAAGTCTGTGCGTTTATAGATACATATAAGTAACGATTGAAAGACTTAGGAAGGCTCATCCGCCCTATTTCCTTTTCTTCGTTGAGATGTGGTCTGGTGGGATCAGGTGGCCGTCCGAAAGTCGTTCGGTCCATTACTTATATACTATGTATATGAGTATGGACATACAGGAAATTCTCCAGTCAGTTCTGTTAAGAGTCTCTATCTCTAGTCTACACTTACATTAGAAACCCACTACCTCCTAGTAACACACTATCCTCTATTTGGGATGCATCTTCGGGATGCGGCCTTCTCCGTCGTCTAGTTGGTAACCAGAGTCTCCTGTAGGGAGAGCGGACATTGTGTGTATAGGCCTATACGGGATTGACAACCCTGCACCCTGACTGCTAGCTACAGTCCACGGCCTACCAAGCCAAAGGGTGACAAATGTCACATTATATAGATGCTTGTAGGGCGTCTAGAACTCTAGTCAGTGTGGTTACGAGTATCCTGGGTTGCCTTATAATTCATGGTTTTAAGGTAACGGTATTTCGTCAGCAATTTACAGTGTATGCTGATGTCACCTTTTTCAGAGTCACACTTTTTGACCTTGCTAGATGTGTCTTTCATGTGATACTGTCGGCGGTCTGTAGTCTCTGTTTTGACCATGCGAGATGTACCCTTCATTTGGTATCGTCTGCGGTCTGTCTTCACTGTTTTGACCTTGCGAGATGTACCCTTCATTTGGTATCGTCTGCGGTCTGTCTTCACTGTTTTGACCTTGCGAGATGTACCCTTCGTTTGGTATCGTCTGCGGTCTATCTTCACTGTTTTGACCTTGCGAGATGTACCTTTCATTTGGTATCGTCTACGGTCTGTCTTCACTATTTTGACCTTGCGAGATGTACCCTTCATTTGGTACCTTCTGGGGTCTGTGTCTCCATTTGTTAGACTGAACCAGGCGTGATGTTAGTTCGATACTCCCCTGGAGTCTATGTTCTTCGCCTTAGTCAGCAGTCCTCACTACTGAGGCATATGATATTCCCTGATGTCGTTGCTTTCCTCAATAATCAAATTCAGTATTTTGATAATGATAGCAATTTAGGGAAAACTACTTTTACCCTACATCACTGACCAGTCTTGGTAGAAGGCTGCTTTTATTAAAGAAAATATAAGATTTTCTGGAAAGGACTCTAATACACTGAAATCTCTTAAACTATTACTTTCTTAAGTTATTTGAATGAAATGTCACTAAATGCTTATGAACTCACCAGCATTTGTAAAAATGCTGATACTCGCTTTTCAAATAACTTGTATTCTCAGGTCAGCATTAGACAAGTACATCCCCGGAGCTGTTGATGAAGATAGCTTTGTACCATGCTGTATTTATTCTATTACTTGTATTACTTTAAATCGTTGTAATGTAACCTTGTAAAACTATTACTATTAATGCAATGTTTTGTTGTACTTTGATTACTATAATGCATGTGTTGTGATACTTGACATGACATCATCCACCCTAGAACGTTTCCTTCGTTCCGGTTTTGGGGTGTGACTACTAAGGCTAAATATTTTTCTAATGTAAATTTCACTTTTTACGTCATTCAGTGTTGTCGGTTCTGTCGCGAAACTTCGACAGGTCATAACTTCTTCGTTATAACTCGGATTTTGGCATTCTTTATATCTTCAGAATCCTTGTTTCGACCACTACATCTTTATGCAAAGATATCGAGATTATCTCATACTTTAATTTTGACGCTTATTTTATTCTTAATTCATTAAATTATAATAATTAAGAAAATAAACACATAATTCACATAGTACTCAAATATTTCATCATTAATACTTCAAAAAGAGTTACAAGGATTAAACTAGACTATTACATCAATGATAATGCCTAGCCTGGAAACGCAGGCGTTGCATTTTCCTTTTGAGTTTCGGTTGTCTTGTTGGACACTTTTGTTTGTGCACTATTCTTGGTTAGAACTTTCGGTTCTTCAATTGGTTCCTCAGGAATTTCTTTGGTTCTACTTGTGCTTGGTTTGTCGAAACCGGAGGGTGTGTTGATGGGTTCTGCAATATATCTTCCTTTTACCCTCCATGTAGTCTGCTCAGATAGGCCAACAGTTTCATCTGCGTTGTCAATTGGAGCAGACCAGAAGTAGTCATCGCATCCTTCAACATTATCTTTGTCGACCAAGATTCTTAATTCTGCTGTTTGCCTTTGAGTGACCCCAGTAACAGCATAAACATAATTTGGCATAGTCTGAACCTTTAGATAGACCATGGCCTTTTCCTTGAGTTTCGGTTTCTGTTCTACTGACAGACGAGCAAATTCAACCGAGTTTTCTGATATTAGTGGTTTTCCATTCTCGGTTTCATTTTACATAAACTTAGAGCAGTCAACTTCGTCCTCTACTGAGATTTCACTCATCTCGCTTTCCATATCAAATTCAGACGTACTCTCTAAGTTTATTTTATGTTCCTTGTCAAGTTCGGCAGTTGAGAGATCGAATGATTGAATAGTTTCATATTTAATTTTTAGCCTATCATTTTCATCTAGGTTATCTTTTAGCATGCTTTTGTGTTCCTTATAGTCGATGAAGGTTTCTATATTTTCCAGACCTAACCTATAAGACATAGATGTCTCTTCGGAGGACATTATTTATTCACATTCTGCTATGATCTCATCTTCCTTCAATTCAAGAAAGGGCAATATCATTTTATGAATTTTCTTTCCAATTTCACAGCTTAAATGTAATTGAGCAATATTAGTATAAAGACGCCTAGCAATTAAATAGAAAACATTTCTTGGTTTTAAAAACTTTAAATTGTCTCTTTGCAAATAAATACTTTCGTCCCTAGCTCTAACTAACTCTGCTTCCTTCAACTCAATCCACATTCTTCTTTCCTCACTCTTTGAAGACACCCTGCTGAGTTGGTCAGTTAGGTTAGAATTCGCTAAGCGAGTTTGTATGAGGCTACTTCTTAGGTTAGAAAATTTAAAGTTTAATTCATTTAATTCTTCTTGATAATCTGTTTTTGGAATTTTAAGAGTTTCAAGAAGAGATTGAACCTTTTTGATCAGCCGATCGCAGTCGTTGATCTTCTCATTCACTGGCTTGGCCGCAAAACACTTATTATCGGTCAGGTTCGGTTCCTTATATTCACTTTCGGTTGATGGATCAACAGTGACAATAAAACACTTTCCATCCGAACCTTCTTCCTGTGCCACAAAATCCTTTCCATGAGTGGGCCTTCTAACCTCTTCATCTTCAGAGTCGGTTGACCAAACTTCTACGCCACCGAACTCATCTTCCCCAGCATTCTCCTGTACAATAAGGACATTCATAGAGTTGTTAGTCGCCTTTTTCTTCTTGATTTCCTCTAACTTGCGCATATAATACGCCTCATCATCTTCACCCTCTCTCTTCTCAGCTATTTTTCTCAACATCCAATCTTTGGCAAAATGGTTCTTGCCATGACAATAATTACAGTCGTAACCAGAATCTCCTACAAGGTTGCTCCCCTTTTTCTCTTCATCCTTTTGAGAGGAGACTTTTGGTTCATCCTTTATCTTCTCAGAACTATAACTTCCCTGCCAGTTTCGGTTTTTGTTGATAGGAAGTTTTCTCCTTGAAAATTTCTTTGGATTTGTGACCATCATTTCATACTCCTCACTTGTAAGGTCACATTCAGACATATCTGACTCTTCTTCTTGTTCTGCAATAATTTTTCCTTTAGAGACAAGAGCCAACGATCCCACACCAGAAACCACTTTCGCTTCCTTGGTTACTACACTTTCATGGGACTTAAGTATCCGTACAAGTTTAGCCAGAGAATAAGACTTAAACTGTTCATGTGCCTTGACAGTGGAAACTATGGCCATCCATTCCGGTCTCAGTCCGTTCATGAACGTCACTTTCTGTTTGATCAACTTTCTCTCTATTCCATGCTTGATCATCTTACTTAGGAGATGATTGAATAGGTCAAAAGTCTGTATAAGCTTCTCTTCAGGTTTCTGTTCGAAGACTCCAAGTTCTGACAGTATTAGGATTTTAATTGAGTGTTCTAGATCTTCATCAGTTGAGTAAAGTTCCTTCAGACTACCCCATATTTCTTTAGTCGTTGTGCATGAACCAACTAACTGAAAGGTGTAAGATTGCAGGGCGAATCTTATCATTCGCATGGCCTTCACGTTACACAAGAGCTTATCTTTCTCATCCTGTAGTATCTTCTCTACATCTGTCACCAGCTTGTTGTAATCCTTTTGGGACTTAACAGTCATGTTCGTTCCTGAATGTACAAAGGGTCCAAGAGTGATAGCGTCCCAGATGAGATAGCAATTATCTTCAGATCCAACCACGTAGTCTTCAAAGTGATGAGCCCATACTTCGTAATCTTGAGTATAGAGTATGGTACCCTTGTTGTAGATCTAATGTTGTTTGAGATGTTGATGGGGTTTGTATGTGAATCATCGTGAGTCATGGTGAGCTGTTAGAATCAAACCTCTAATCTTGAGATTAGGGTTTTATCAGAAACTGAGTTACCGTCGATATGAAGAAGACGACTTCTACTTATACGATAAAAGCAGAAACCCTAAAGTAATCTGAATACAGAAGGAATGTGTATTGATCACACAATCTCCTGCTCTGATACCAACTGTTAGAACTAAGTTCTTTTAGGATCGAATTATTCTAAACAAGTTAATAAATAATAACGTAATAATAAACACGAGAATTATACTGGATATGTCGAATGATTATAACTTCAACACAT
The DNA here is from genome assembly GCF_052625555.1 of Lactuca saligna. NCBI lineage: Eukaryota > Viridiplantae > Streptophyta > Magnoliopsida > Asterales > Asteraceae > Lactuca > Lactuca saligna. Next base: position 214,449,592 of record NC_136420.1, read on the forward strand.
CAGATGAGCTCGATGAAGAACTTCAACTGTAGAGGAGTTTAGTGTTACAATGATAAGCGTAATGAACGATCGCACTTAATTATGCATACATGCATGCATATTTATATCAAAACCCTATTAGCTAATCTAGATAACTATCAAACTATTCTAGATAACCACGGATGGATAGGCCCAATCCGGGTACAAAACTTATGGCCCAAGACGCAACACAAATGGATTCAACAAAGATGTCTCACATAAATACATGATACTAGACCATTCCTTTTGCTACAATATTTCTATTTGACAACTTCTCATAATTTCAGATTATGAAAAGGGATGCCGTAATCATAATCGAATTTGAGAACGCAAATAATATACTCATATACAGAATTTCCTTATGTTGAACCATTCCAACATGAAATTCATATTTATATCCTTGACTAAATACGATTAAAACCTCAATCTAAGCTTTTAGATTTGAGATGAAGTATAATTTCCTCTCCCTTAATTATATCAAAACAACTCTTTCCTAATTGAAATTTTTTGTTTTTTATAATTAACATTGCTAACTTGCAATACTTATCATAATTATCATGCTCCCACTAACATGATGATTATTAGCATAACACTTATGCTCCTACTAGCTTTGATATGTACTTAGAAATCAGTTGGACTTCTAGATATCAATACTTTATTGGCTTTCTTACCAAAGTTCAGATTTCTGATACTAGATTGCTTTGATAAAACTTTATCAATATCATACATCTTATCTTAGATATCTCACAGGTGTGTCTAAACAATTTTAAGAACTATGAAAAGGGATGCCATAATCATAGTCTCGATTGTTTAGACCTTTGCCACTTCTTAGAAGTCCATGTTAGTGTGCCGGTTAACCACACACGCTCCATTAACGACTTTCAGAATGCAAATATCACAATTGCTATCTAGCTAAAATCTACTTAGTGAAAGTGTTTCCTCACCATCATTTTCATGAATCAGAGAGAAACCTTATGACACTTAGATTTAATGGTGTATGTGTTCTTATCCATGTGAATTGTCAAAACCATAGTCACAAGACAAGGATAATGACAAATCCAAACTCATATGGACTGAACTCAATCTTAATTTCTTGCAACATGACAGCTCAAGGGCATGCCATTGCTTCCAAGTTGTTATGCAACCAATTGAGAACTCTAAGAACTCATATGTAGATCCAACTTTAACTGGAATGGGCACAAAATATGTCAACACGATAGGTTATAAACCTCAAGTCGTGTGCTAGTGAAGAAATTCAGGTTTTATTCTTGATTAGTTCTTGAGACTTTCAAGACCTTTAAGACTCCCACTGTCCTCTTGACATATAAGACTCTCTTGTCAAATATTCAAGAGATAGTTTGGATTCTAATCAAGACAAACACTTCACACAATTGGCCTTAGTTGGTCTTTGTTTTATCCAAAAACATCACAACTTACCAATTTCAAATGTACAAGAGTAGAAAACTTTTACTCTTACATTTGACAAGTGTTCTAGACCTTCTTTAAGGCATGTCACTCAATTTACAATCTTAGAGTATGACTCTAAGAATTGTTTTTAGAATGAAGTATGATTCATCTTCTTGATTTAACCACTTCAACATTTCATGACTCCTCTTCTTAGTCATAAGAATGCACTAAGATTTCCTTAGAAGACCAATTGTGATATGCTTTCTTAATCATTAAGATGATCACAAAACATGATACTAAAGTACTCTCCCATCTTTTCAGATTTGAGAAAATTTTATCTTTCTGCCTAATCTGAATCTTCTTATTCGTTCTGCCTTACATTGAAACTTTTCCTATGTTTCAGAATTATACTTAAACTTGTAAGTATAACCATATTTACTGAACTTAAGTAAATCATGACGAATAGTCTTATCGATCATTGTGGTGGACTTAATCAGTGCACAAGAATGTGTACTCGGTCCCTTAGTCCTTCACTTGTGTCACATATACATGTGACCAAGGAACTAGTCTTAATTTTCTAAAGATGAAAAATTCTCATTCATCATGCTATACAACTTGCATGATTCCAAGTTTCGATCTAATTGAAACTTGGGTTATCAGGTCAATTACATGTCATTGATAACCCGCATGCACAAGATTTTACCACTTTACACTGTTTTACTGAGTGGGACACTATAATGATTTTTACTTATTTCATAACTTTTACTTATACTAATTTATCCAAATTCATTCTAAATTGGTTTAGGAAGGATCCTCTAAGGTTTTTAAACATATTTTACAAAAGAATTCAATTTGTGATTTTCTCTGTACATAGAGGCTTTTCATTAAGATTTCCCTTTTTGACGTATACCTTTACTTGTTAAATACTGCTACTTCGCTTATACTTATTTTATACTCTGACTCGGTAACACTTTCACTTATACCTATAGTCGCTTATACTTGATGACGCTTATACTTATTCACGCTTTTACTTAGTAATATTGACTCTACTTCACTTATACTTGATATCGACTCTACTTCACTTATACTGGATATCTACTCTACTTCACTTATACTTGATACGCTCTCGCTTCACTTATTGTCGCCTCTACTTCGTGATACGCTTATACTTGTTCGACACTTCTACTTCACTTGCGACCGCTCCTACTTCACTCGTTAGACACTCCTACTTCACAAGAATCACTTATACTTGATACACTTATACTCTACAATTCTATTATTCCACATTGTATGAATTCACACCACGATGATATGTCTTCAATTATTACACACTCAGTCATAGTTAGATGTACGTCTGTGCGTATATAGATACATATAAGTAACGATTGAAAGACTTAGGAAGGCTCATCCGCCCTATTTCCTTTTCTTCGTTGAGATGTGGTCTGGTGGGATCGGGTGGCCGTCCGAAAGTCATTCGGTTCATTACTTATATACTATGTATATGAGTATAGACATACAGGAAATTCTCTAGTCAGTTCTGTTAAGAGTCTCTATCTCTAGTCTAAACTTACATTAGAAACCCACTCCCTCCTAGTAACACACTATCCTCTATTTGGGATGCATCTTCGGGACGTGGCCTTCTCCGGCGTCTAGTTGGTAACCAGAGTCTCCTGTAGGGAGAGCGGACATTGTGTGTATAGGCCTATACGAGATTGACAACCCCGCACCCTAACTGCTAGCTACAGTCCACGGCCTACCAAGCCAAAGGGTGACAAATGTCACATTATATAGATGCTTGTAGGGCGTCTAGAACTCTAGTCAGTATGGTTACGAGTATCCTGGGTTGCCTTATAATTCATGGTTTTAAGGTAACGGTATTTCGTCAGCAATTTACACTGCATGCTGATGTCACCTTTTTCAAAGTCACACTGTTTGACCTTGCTAGATGTGTCTTTCATGTGATACGGTCTGCGGTCTGTAGTCTCTGTTTTGACCTTTCGAGATGTACCCTTCATTTGGTATCGTCTGCGGTCTGTCTTCACTGTTTTAACCTTGCGAGATATACCCTTCATTTGGTATCGTCTGCGGTCTGTCTTCACTGTTTTGACCTTGCAATATGTACCTTTCATTTGGTATCGTCTGCGGTCTGTCTTCACTGTTTTGACCTTGCGAGATGTACCCTTCATTTGGTATCGTCCACGGTCTGTCTTCACTGTTTTGACCTTGCGAGATGTACCTTTCATTTGGTACCTTCTAGGGTCTGTGTCTCCATTTGTTAGACTGAACCAGGCATGACGTTAGTTTGATACTCCCCTGAAGTCTATGTTCTTCGCCTTAGTCAGCAGTCCTCACTGCTGAGGCATATGATATTCCCTAATGTCGTTGCTTTCCTCAATAATCAAATTAAGTATTTTGATAATGATAGCAATTTAGGGAAAACTACTTTTACCCTACATCACTGACCAGTCTTGGTAGAAGGCTGCTTTTATTAAAGAAAATATAAGATTTTCTGGAAAGGACTCTAATACACTGAAATCTCTTAAACTATTACTTTCTTAAGTTATTTGAATGAAATGTCACTAAATGCTTATGAACTCACCAGCATTTGTAAAAATGTTGATACTCGCTTTTCAAATAACTTGTATTCTCAGGTCAGCATTAGACAGGTACATCCCCGGAGCTGTTGATGAAGATAGCTTTGTACCACGCTGTATTTATTCTATTACTTGTATTACTTTAAATCGTTGTAATGTAACCTTGTAAAACTATTACTATTAATGCAATGTTTTGTTGTACTTTGATTACTATAATGCATGTGTTGTGATAGTTGACATGACGTCATCCATCCCAGAACGTTTCCGCTGTTCCGGGTTTAGGGTGTGACAGATTGGTATCAGAGCATTGTTTATAGTGAGCTAAGTATATCAATTCATAAAAGATATACAGCCTATAAATACAAAAGGGATAAAACACTCTGACCAAGAATTATACTTTAAAGTATAACCATATTTTACCAAAGTATAATAACATCCGGAATCTAAGCACTCGAACACAAGTATCACAAGAAGAACAAGAATAAAAGTCTTTGGATGTTGAGCACTACAGACAAATCTGGGCAGTTATGTAATCGTACGCTGGAATAAATGTAACCTGATCAACTACTTTTATTCAAGATGCAATGAACGTGTGCTCAGGAGTTATTGTGGTGTGCAATAGGTCTGAAACTTACCAACTAGGATTTGCTAGAGCCAAACATAAAGTTAAAATACTATAGGAGTATTTTAGATCGCTAAAAGATTCACACTAATCCCAGAATGACATTCAGAAGATAAGAAAACAAACAAGAATTTAAAATACCATAGGGGTATTTAAGATACATAGATAACCTGGTGTGAGAACTAAAAGATCCTTATTGATATATCTACAACTACAGAGGGTGTACTTATAAGGTTTTATATAATAAGGATCACATAGGCTAAGAATGTGTGGTTTCGCTCTATTTCCTTTTCCTCGTTGGGATGTGGTCCTAGAGTAGTATCACATATTCGAAGGCCTATCGGATCTAAACTATATATGATTTGTATACCCTGTGTAATCGTAGCAGGACTCGATGTGGATCATCCAGCGAAATGTTAATAATCTGTTAGGATTCTTTAGACATTTCCATTCTCGCACGAACCCTGTAGAAAACCCTACCCACTTCAGTGCATAACATAAGAGTTGATTCCGACCCCGAAGAGGTTCATTTAGAAGACTTCCTGTTCGGAAATAAATGAACTGGGTCGAGACTATTGAATGCACCAAGTGCCCATATTCTTTTAGGGACATCGGTGGGGAATTCGCCTAAACTTCTGAGATTCCCAGTCATCCATCATGAAGTGATGACACCCATAGTTGGAATTAGAAGAAAGGCGGAGTAGAAATTCAATATGTCCATACGAGAAAAGAACCCTAGGAAACTGCCCGAAGGAAACCAACGCCGATTCCATTCAAAGGTATGAGGCAGACCGAGGGAGCCAGTACGTGGAACCCGAGAAGTGTCTTTTCCTCGTGTTCATCACACTAATACACCCATGAAATAATACAATTTAGTGAGTTAGTGGTTACACTGCTCACACTATGTGTTAGGTAAATCGCCTTGTTCCCGTTGCCAGTAATACGCTTAGAGCGGATCCCCTCACCTCTGTAAGGTGTTTAGCCATAAGCCCTCATGAGCCTCTCTTTCCGCAGCTTCGTTCCGAACGGTTCTCAAATCTCTCCAGGCCGGAGAGTGAAACCTTTCTCAGTATAAAGGTAACTTAGTAGGAACGACTCGCATCTTATGGCCTTTTTTTGATACTCATACACCCACTTCGAATACCAAGACTACATCATAGGGATGTAGGTCGACACTCAGACAACCAATACCCGAGGCACGGGAAAAATATTATGCCTAATGCGATTAGGACAGAAATGTCCAGGGTTAACCATCATCTCTCATTACCATGTATTCCTATCTGTGTAGGAAAACCATGCCACCGAAGAAGCGTAACCAACCCACAAGCAAGAAACCTACTCTCTTATTTGATGAAGCTACGTTCCAAGCTGCAGTTTCAGCAGCCGTAGCAGCTGTCATGGCTCACCTGAATGCTAACACCGCCGATGTTAGCAAGGGCCCTGTCGGGATTTCCCATCCTGGCGATGGACAGCAGCAGCCAACTCTTCCATACTCAGCCACCTAAGAACCTCAACCGAAACCAGTAAAGAGAAAACTCAAGTTTGAGGAAGGAAGTACCTCGGCTCAAGGACCTTCAGAAGGACAACGAGTTGAGGCAGCCTATACTCCTGTCAACCCTTCCCTCCCGATCTCAAGGAGACCGTACCTAGGAGACCTCCCCCACTGCAACAAGTACAGCTACCATCATCATGGTGCCTACCAGGAACTCTATTGTGCTAAGTGCCACATGAAGGGGCATACTGCTCGTGTATGTAGAACTCTGGTGGAACGTATTGCACCAATCGCCAATGCGGCAGCCACTCAGGTTTGCAGCCTATGTGGCGAGTTTGGACACTTCAAGAAGGACTGCCCAACCGAAGGGAAAGACAAAGACACAGAAGGAGCCTGACACTATTGCTTAGGGAGAAGCGGCAAGGAACTCATTAGATTTTGGTACATCTCTCGATCTCGGATAACTAAACTAAATACATTAAAAGACTAATTCAAATGCAAATTCTTTCCAGTAAGGCGAAAGTCGCAGCACTGTTATAAAGTGTAAAATCCATTAGGTAAAACTATAGTGGCTAAACATATACGTTACGGCCATGTATATTTAAGATGGACAGACCTAGAGTGAGCGAATGCCGCCTCATCTCTTGTTCCTCGTTTGGTTGTGGATTTAGGGCGGGGTCGCTCAGTCAACAGTCCTCCCCACCTTAAATATACATGACTAGTATATGTGAGGCGATTATAGAAATGCCTCGTGAGATTCCGTTCATGAAAAGATACTCTATTCGGAAACACTTAGAACTCTCTGTAGTTCCGCATCGACTCTACCGGTCCAAGTATCCGCGGTAGTGATACGTAGGACGGAACCCAAGACGCCTAGAACTAGTGTGCCTGTTCGGCACATGACTCTATCGATCTTCACTTTATATCATGTCGGAGTGTGCCAACTTCGACGACTCTATTGATCATGGTTTGACTACGTGCAACCATGTGTACATTATGAGTGCTGTGTAAAAAGAACTTTCTCCATAGCCATATCGGCAAATAAAGGTTCTTCCGAACCTAAATCTAACACAAATAATCAAACTTAATACGATCTATCAATAGTCCCTCTTATCTCAAACCTTTCGAAGTACCCAAGGGAGGGTACCATACACTGTTGACTGATCCCTCGTAGTCAGATGAACACCGAAGCGAAACACACTACAAGATACTCCAGAAGACAACAACCAACCGAAGCATACTCCGTAGATTCCCTCGGAAAACCCTTCGCACCTCGCACATCAGGTTCGTGAACCCAGAAGATAAAACTCATGGGACTGACCGCTATAACTAGGTATATGCATAAGGGTGGCATATAATTGAGATCAAAAAGATTTAAGGTGTGTGTTTCCTCCCTATTCCCTGTTCCTCATTGGGTTGTGGGTTTGGGGTGGAGTCGCACAGCTGAACATCCCACCGACCTCAATTGTACACTGCTCGCATACACCCGGTATTTGTGGTTAGGCTAGGCATGAGACCCACCACGGACCTCTTAGCAAAACACTTTCACCATCTTCCATAACATAGGAGCCGAAGTCAAGAGAATCATTTCGGGATGAGCAAGTAAAGTTTCGAATGATGAATCATATACCCACTAGATTAGACCTAAATCGAGAAAACTCAGAACCTTCGAAAGAGTAGTTGCAGTAGATGCTATAACTACTTAGGCACCTTGCCCACCCTGTTACAGACAGGTAGTGACTATCATCCTCCACCCTTTCGCAAGGAGGAAATCGTTGTCGCCCGGTAGACGATGAAATTACACTTTCTGAAGTGAACCCTAGGATACCGAGAACCACAAGATAACCTTCGCAGCCAAGAATACTTGGTAAAGTGCGAACATAGTTGCGTTAAGCCTCTTGACCCTGATCCCGAAGAGATCATAGACTTGACACCAGCCCTGGTGTTAGTCGAAGAGTTATGCAGGAACATACACCTTCCACGCCAGGATAAACCACAGTCTTAGAGATTCATTGGACTATTAGGTGTTCCACAAATACTATCTCACGCAGAGATAATAGAACTACCTCCCGAGATAGTCCAACACTCGTTAGGTGAAACCTTATCTCCTCGACCCTCAGGGTTTCCATATCTCAAGCTTCGTTAGTGCAGGTTCATTTTTCACAAGCGCGAGATAGACACTCTATAGCAAACGAATAACCATAGCCACGCAACCCACTTGACGATCTGGAAAGTCTCTATCAGCCAGTTGAAAGAAAACACGAAACCGAAGACCACCTGAGCTTCCTAAGGACTAACCTGAAGGACTACACATCCAGTACAAGTGAGAACGTTAGGAACTTCGTAATGGCGATCACGCCAGTGTTGATCTTGCCATAGAAGTACACTATGTTCTTAGTACTGAAAAGCTCTACTCCTTTCCGAGAGCTTAGGACCATCCGAGAATCCTCATGGAGACAAGGTCCGACCCTTTTCAGGCCGCTACTACTTTCGGATATACCACAAGGTTCACATTCGATCGACTCACTTCTTAGACTTGATACGTGAATTCCCGACAACACTCTTCGTGCCTCACTCATCTTGATAGAATCCATCGAGAACCCTAACCTTGTAGATACACTAGTTGGAACCCACTAGCTACGCAAGATGAAATCCGCATCTCGTACGCGAGGGGTTGTTAAAATGACAAACACAGACCAGAGATCACTTGGGGATGCAAGGACAACCACATAGGAAGTACTCTCTTACCTCTACTTGGCCATTCATACCTACTTCCTTGCCTAGATCTGAATTTCGGGACGAAATTCCCTCTAACAGGGGGATGATGTGACAACCCAAGTTGCCCCGTTACATTTCTCCGTTACCGTTAACGGAATATTCCACTGTTCAAAAGTTTCGTTAATGAGAAGTCGTCAAGTTTAATAAACATTTCAATTGTGTATGTTTATATGTCGTTATGTCGTGATAAAAGGAAATAATATACATAGCACATATTTCCATTTACTTGGAAAATATTAGTTTATTATCACGACCACTAAATCGGGTGCGATCAAAAGCCCCGTTTAACGGCAGTATCGGGTAAAATCCCACTGAGCCCCGACTCAGAACCCTATGTAAGGGTGAGTGGAGTCCATGGGAGACTTTTTACACTCTCTCTCTCTATACTCTCTCTCTAGACTCGTTTTAGCCCCGAATCCGCAACCAAACGCTTCCAAATTGTAAGTCCGCTTACCCTAGCTTATTCTAAACATATTGATTGTGTTTATAGCCCAAAAATCGGACGTAGAAGCAATGGAAAAGGAGTTTACAGCCTAAGAACCTCCTTAGGCCGTAAACACCCAAAGTGAGGCTAAAATGACCCAAACTTGTCCCTATAGGCTTGGAAATAAATTAAGGGGATTGCCTAGGAGTGTTTAAACATGAAAACACAATGATTTAAGGGACAAAAGAGAGTTTATGGCCCAAGCACAATCTTAGGCCATAAACACCCCAAAATCATGTTAAAAGGCCCCAAAAACACTCCCAAACCACCCTTAGGCTTCATACATAATTTAGGGACTTGGTATTTTGGGTTTAGATCACTAAAACACATCAAAATGAAGGATAAAAATGAGTTTACGGCCCAAGCACATGCTTAGGCCGTAAACTCCCCAAACATGCCCAAAATGTTGGGTTTTGTCCCCCAAATGGCCTTAGACTATTTATATAAAATGCTAGGAAGGATTTAAAGGCTTAAACACAAGGAAACGAGGCTTGAATTGGAGTTTACGACCCAAGCATTTATCTAGGTAGTAAACTCCCCAAAACCCACTCAAATGATGGTTTTAATCCTCCAAAATAGCATCATACTTCATTAGAAATCACTAGAAAGGCATTAGGGGCTTTAAACTTCCCAAAACTCTAAGGATTAGAGTTTACGGCCGTAAACTCCTTTAGGAGAGGTTCCTTGGCCGTAAACTCATAGATCATGCCTTTCGATGCCTCAAACCCACTCATGCCTTTTGGGAAAAGAGCTTAGAATAAATCAATGAACAAACTAGAAGCATCAAACACCCAAGAATATGACCATGGGAGTTTACGGTCGTAAACTCCCTTGAGTTAGGCCGTAAACTCCAAAATGGTCCATATTAATGACTTAAACCCATTTACACACTTGATATTTGAGTTTAGCAAAGTTCCACAACTGATAGGAGACCCGTAGCACCCTTAAACGCTACCCGGGACCCCAAACACTTAACCAAAAGTGTTTTCCGCTCCTTTGAGTGCGTATATTTGTGTAATTAGAATTAAATATACTAATTGAATGTGAACATATGTTATCATATGTTAAATAGGTCATTGAGTGTGTTCGAGTCCTTACGTGGCACCGAACGCCCAAACAACACTCTCGTCGGACCTACTTACACCAGGTGAGTTCATACCCCTGAATGAACCTTTTTAAAGGCTTTTAAATGTTTTATAGGGGGAATACAAGTTAAACATGCCACTTATCAGGTCAATTACATGTGATTGATAACCCGCATGCACAACATTTTACCACTTTACACTGTTTTACCGAGTGGGACACTATAATGATTTTTACTTATTTCATAACTTTTACTTATACTGATTTATCCAAATTCATTCTAAATTGGTTTATGAAGGATCCTATAAGGTTTTTAAACATATTTTACAAAAGAATTCAATTTGTGATTTTCTCTGTACATAGAGGCTTTTCATTAAGATTTCCCTTTTTGACGTATACCTTTACTTGTTAAATACTGCTACTTCGCTTATACTTATTTTATACTCTGACTCGGTAACACTTTCACTTATACCTATAGTCGCTTATACTTGATGACGCTTATACTTATTCATGCTCTTACTTAGTAATATCGACTCTACTTCACTTATACTTGATATCGACTCTACTTCACTTATACTGGATATCTACTCTACTTCACTTATACTTGATATGCTCTCGCTTCACTTATTGTCGCCTCTACTTCGTGATACGCTTATACTTGTTCGACACTTCTACTTCATTTGCGACCTCTCCTACTTCACTCGTTAGACACTCCTACTTCACAAGAATCACTTATACTTGATACACTTATACTCTACGATTCTATTATTCCACATTGTATGAATTCACACCACGATGATATGTCTTCAATTATTACACACTTAGTCATAGTTAGATGTACGTCTGTGCGTATATAGATACATATAAGTAACGATTGAAAGACATAGGAAGGCTCATCCGCCCTATTTCCTTTTCTTCGTTGAGATGTGGTCTGGTGGGATCGGGTGGCCGTCCGAAAGTCATTCGGTTCATTACTTATATACTATGTATATGAGTATGGACATACAGGAAATTCTCCAGTCAGTTCTGTTAAGAGTCTCTATCTCTAGTCTACACTTACATTAGAAACCCACTCCCTCCTAGTAACACATTATCCTCTATTTGGGATGCATCTTCGGGATGCGGCCTTCTCCGTCGTCTAGTTGGTAACCAGAGTCTCCTGTAGGGAGAGCGGACATTGTGTGTATAGGCCTATACGGGATTGACAACCCCGCACCCTGACTGCTAGCTACAGTCCACGGCCTACCAAGCCAAGGGGTGACAAATGTCACATTATATAGATGCTTGTAGGGCGTCTAGAACTCTAGTCAGTATGGTTACGAGTATCATGGGTTGCCTTATAATTCATGGTTTTAAGGTAACGGTATTTCGTCAGCAATTTACATTGTATGCTGATGTCACCTTTTTCAGAGTCACACTGTTTGACCTTGCTAGATGTGTCTTTCATGTGATACTGTCTGCGGTCTGTAGTCTCTGTTTTGACCTTGCGAGATGTACCCTTCATTTGGTATCGTCTGCGGTCTGTCGTCACTGTTTTGACCTTGCAATATGTACCCTTCATTTGGTATCGTCTGCGGTCTGTCTTCACTGTTTTGACCTTGCGAGATGTACCTTTCATTTGGTATCGTCTGCGGTCTGTCTTCACTGTTTTGACCTTGCGAGATGTACCCTTCATTTGGTATCGTCCACGGTCTGTCTTCACTGTTTTGACCTTGCGAGATGTACCTTTCATTTGGTACCTTCTCGGGTCTGTGTCTCCATTTGTTAGACTGAACCAGGCGTGATGTTAGTTCGATACTCCCCTGGAGTCTATGTTCTTCGCCTTAGTCAGCAGTCCTCATTGCTGAGGTATATGATATTCCCTGATGTCGTTGCTTTCCTCAATAATCAAATTCAGTATTTTGATAATGATAGCAATTTAGGGAAAACTACTTTTACCCTACATCACTGACCAGTCTTGGTAGAAGGCTGCTTTTATTAAAGAAAATATAAGATTTTCTGGAAAGGACTCTAATACACTGAAATCTCTTAAACTATTACTTTCTTAAGTTATTTGAATGAAATGTCACTAAATGCTTATGAACTCACCAGCATTTGTAAAAATTCTGATACTCGCTTTTCAAATAACTTGTATTCTCAGGTCAGCATTAGACAAGTACATCCCCGGAGCTGTTGATGAAGATAGCTTTGTACCATGCTGTATTTATTCTATTACTTGTATTACTTTAAATCGTTGTAATGTAACATTGTAAAACTATTACTATTAATGCAATGTTTTGTTGTACTTTGATTACTATAATGCATGTGTTGTGATACTTGACATGACATCATCCACCCCAGAACGTTTCCTTCGTTCCGGTTTTGGGGTGTGACTACTAAGGCTAAATATTTTTCTAATGTAAATTTCACTTTTTACGTCATTCAGCGTTGTCGGTTCTATCGCGAAACTTCGAAAGGTCATAACTTCTTCGTTATAACTCGGATTTTGGCATTCTTTATATCTTTGGAATCCTTGTTTCGACCACTACATCTTTATGCAAAGATATCGAGATTATCTCATACTTTAATTTTGACGCTTATTTTATTCTTAATTCATTAAATTATAATAATTAAGAAAATAAACACATAATTCACATAGTACTCAAATATTTCATCATTAATACTTCAAAAAGAGTTACAAGGATTAAACTAGACTATTACATCAATGATAATGCCTAGCCTGGAAACGTGGGCGTTGCATTTTCCTTTTGAGTTTCGATTGTCTTGTTGGACACTTTTGTTTGTGCACTATTCTTGGTTAGAACTGTCGGTTCTTCAATTGGTTCCTCAGGAATTTCTTTGGTTCTACTTGTGCTTGGTTTGTCGAAACCGGAGGGTGTGTTGATGGGTTCTGCAATATATCTTTCTTTGACCCTCCATGTAGTCTGCTCAGATAGGCCAACAGTTTCATCTGCGTTGTCAATTGGAGCAGACCAGAAGTAGTCATCGCATCCTTCAACATTATCTTTGTCGACCAAGATTCTTAATTCTGCTATTTGCCTTTGAGTGACCCCAGTAATAGCATAAACCTAATTTGGCATAGTCTGAACCTTTAGATAGACCATGGCCTTTTCCTTGAGTTTCGGTTTCTGTTCTACTGACAGACGAGCAAATTCAACCGAGTTTTCTGATATTAGTGGTTTTCCATTCTCGGTTTCATTTTTCATAAACTTAGAGCAGTCAACTTCGTCCTCTACTGAGATTTCACTCATCTCGCTTTCCATATCAAATTCAGACGTACTCTCTAAGTTTATTTTATGTTCCTTGTCAAGTTCGGCAGTTGAGAGATCGAATGATTGAATAGTTTCAGATTTAATTTTTAGCCTATCATTTTCATCTAGGTTATCTTTTAGCATGCTTTTGTGTTCCTTATAGTCGATGAAGGTTTCTATCTTTTCCAGACCTAACCTATAAGACATAGATGTCTCTTCGGAGGACACTATTTATTCACATTCTGCTATGATCTCATCTTCCTTCAATTCAAGAAAGGGCAATATCATTTTATGAATTTTCTTTCCAATTTCACAGCTTAAATGTAATTGAGCAATATTAGTATGAAGACGCCTAGCAATTAAATAGAAAACATTTCTTGGTTTTAAAAACTTTAAATTGTCTCTTTGCAAATAAATACTTTCGTCCCTAGCTCTAACTAACTCTGCTTCCTTCAACTCAATCCACATTCTTCTTTCCTCACTCTTTGAAGACACCCTGCTGAGTTGGTCAGTTAGGTTAGAATTCGCTAAGCGAGTTTGTATGAGGCTACTTCTTAGGTTAGAAAATTTAAAGTTTAATTCATTTAATTCTTCTTGATAATCTGTTTTTGGAATTTTAAGAGTTTGAAGAAGAGATTGAACCTTTTTGATCAGCCGATCGCAGTCGTTGATCTTCTCATTCACTGGCTTGGCCGCAAAACACTTATTATCGGTCAGGTTCGGTTCCTTATATTCACTTTCGGTTGATGGATCAACAGTGACAATAAAACACTTTCCATCCGAACCTTCTTCCTGTGCCACAAAATCCTTTCCATGAGTGGGCCTTCTAACCTCTTCATCTTCAGAGTCGGTTGACCAAACTTCTACGCCACCGAACTCATCTTCCCCAGCATTCTCCTGTACAATAAGGACATTCATAGAGTTGTTAGTCGCCTTTTTCTTCTTGATTTCCTCTAACTTGCGCATATAATATGCCTCATCATCTTCACCCTCTCTCTTCTCAGCTATTTTTCTCAACATCCAATCTTTGGCAAAATGGTTCTTGCCATGACAATAATTACAGTCGTAACCAGAATCTCCTACAAGGTTGCTCCCCTTTTTCTCTTCATCCTTTTGAGAGGAGACTTTTGGTTCATCCTTTATCTTCTCAGAACTATAACTTCCCTGCCAGTTTCGGTTTTTGTTGATAGGAAGTTTTCTCCTTGAAAATTTCTTTGGATTTGTGACCATCATTTCATACTCCTCACTTGTAAGGTCACATTCAGACATATCTGACTCTTCTTCTTGTTCTGCAATAATTTTTCCTTTAGAGACAAGAGCCAACGATCCCACACCAGAAACCACTTTCGCTTCCTTGGTTACTACACTTTCATGGGACTTAAGTATCCGTACAAGTTTAGCCAGAGAATAAGACTTAAACTGTTCATGTGCCTTCACAGTGGAAACTATGGCCATCCATTCCGGTCTCAGTTCGTTCATGAACGTCACTTTCTGTTCGATCAACTTTCTCTCTATTCTATGCTTGATCATCTTACTTAGGAGATGATTGAACCGGTCAAAAGTCTGTATAAGCTTCTCTTCAGGTTTCTGTTCGAAGACTCCAAATTCTGGCAGTATTAGGGTTTTAATTGAGTGTTCTAGATCTTCATCAGTTGAGTAAAGTTCCTTCAGACTATCCCATATTTCTTTAGTCGTTGTGCATGAACCAACTAACTGAAAGGTGTCAGATTGCAGGGCGAATCTTATCATTCGCATGGCCTTCACGTTACACAAGAGCTTATCTTTCTCATCTTGTAGTATCTTCTCTACATCTGTCACCAGCTTGTTGTAATCCTTTTGGGACTTAACAGTCGTGTTCGTTCCTGAATGTACAAAGGGTCCAAGAGTGATAGCTTCCCAGATGAGATAGCCCTTATCTTCAGATCCAACCACGTAGTCTTCAAAGTGATGAGCCCATACTTCGTAATCTTGAGTATAGAGTATGGGTACCCTTGTTGTAGATCCAATGTTGTTTGAGATGTTGATGGGGTTTGTATGCGAATCATCGTGAGTCATGGTGAGCTGTTAGAATCAAACCTGTAATCTTGAGATTAGGGTTTTATCAGAAACTGAGTTACCGTCGATATGAAGAAGACGACTTCTACTTATACGATAAAAGCGGAAACCCTAAAGTAATCTGAATACAGAAGGAATGTGTATTGATCACACAATCTCCTGCTCTGATACCAACTGTTAGAACTAAGTTCTTTTAGGATCGAATGATTCTAAACAAGTTAATAAATAATAACGTAATAATGAACACGAGAATTGTACTGGATATGTCAAATGATTATAACTTCAACACATCAAATGAGCTCGATGAAGAACTTCAACTGTAGAGGAGTTTAGGGTTACAATGATAAGCGTAGTGAACGATCGCATTTAATTATGCATACATGCATGCATATTTATATCAAAACCCTATTAGTTAATCTAGATAACTATCAAACTATTCTAGATAACCACGGATGGATAGGCCCAATCCGGGTACAAAACTTATGGCCCAAGACGCAACACAAATGGATTCAACAAAGATGTCTCACATAAATACATGATACTAGACCATTCCTTTTGCTACAATATTTCTATTTGACAAGTTCTCATAATTTCAGATTATGAAAAGGGATGCCGTAATCATAATCGAATTTGAGAACGCAAATAATATACTCATATACAGAATTTCCTTATGTTGATCCATTCCAACATGAAATTCATATTTATATCCTTGACTAAATACGATTAAAACCTCAATCTAAGCTTTTAGATTTGAGATGAAGTATAATTTCCTCTCCCTTAATTATATCAAAACAACTCTTTCCTAATTGAAATTTTTTGTTTTTTATAATTAACATTGCTAACTTGCAATACTTATCATAATTATCATGCGCCCACTAACATGATGATTATTAGCATAACACTTATGCTCCCACTAGCTTTGATATGTACTTAGAAATCAGTTGGACTTCTAGAAATCAATACTTTATTGACTTTCTTACCAAAGTTCAGATTTCTGATACTAGATTGCTTTGATAAAACTTTATCAATATCATACATCTTATCTTAGATATCTCACAGGTGTGTCTAAACAATTTTAAGAACTATGAAAAGGGATGCCATAATCATAGTCTCGATTGTTTAGACCTTTGCCACTTCTCAGAAGTCCATGTTAGTGTGCCGGTTAACCACACACGCTCCACTAACGACTTTGAGAATGCAAATATCACAATTGCTATCTAGCTAAAATCTACTTAGTGAAAGTGTTTCCTCACCATCATTTTCATGAATCAGAGAGAAACCTTATGACACTTAGATTTAATGGTGTATGTGTTCTTATCCATGTGAATTGTCAAAACCATAGTCACAAGACAAGGATAATGACAAATCCAAACTCATATGGACTGAACTCAATCTTAATTTCTTGCAACATGACAGCTCAAGGGCATGCCATTGCTTCCAAGTTGTTATGCAACCAATTGAGAACTCTAAGAACTCATATGTAGATCCAACTTTAACTGGAATGGGCACAAAATATGTCAACACGATAGGTTATAAACCTCAAGTCGTGTGCTAGTGAAGAAATTCAGGTTTTATTCTTGATTAGTTCTTGAGACTTTCAAGACCTTTAAGACTCCCACTATCCTCTTGACATATAAGACTCTCTTGTCAAATATTCAAGAGATAGTGTGGATTCTAATCAAGACAAACACTTCACACAATTGGCCTTAGTTGGTCTTTGTTTTATCCAAAAACATCACAACTTACCAATTTCAAATGTACAAGAGTAGAAAACTTTTACTCTTACATTTGACAAGTGTTCTAGACCTTCTTTAAGGCATGTCACTCAATTTACAATCTTAGAGTATGACTCTAAGAATTGTTTTTAGAATGAAGTATGATTCATCTTCTTGATTTAACCACTTCAACATTTCATGACTCCTCTTCTTAGTCATAAAAATGCACTAAGATTTCCTCAGAAGACCAATTGTGATATGGTTTCTTAATCATTAAGATGATCACAAAACATGATACTAAAGTACTCTCCCATCTTTTCAGATTTGAGAAACTTTTATCTTTCTGCCTAACCTGACTCTTCTTATTCGTTCTGCCTTACATTGAAACTTTTCCAATGTTTCAGAATTATACTTAAACTTGTAAGTATAACCATATTTACTAAACTTAAGTAAATCATGACGAATAGTCTTATCGATCATTGTGGTGGACTTAATCAGTGCACAAGAATGTGTACTCGGTCCCTTAGTCCTTCACTTGTGTCACATATACATGTGAACAAGGAACTAGTCTTAATTTTCTAAAGATGAAAAATTCTCATTCATCATGCTATACAACTTGCATGATTCCAAGTTTCGGTCTAATTGAAACTTGGGTGATGAGGATCTTTCCTTATTTGGTAACCTCAGACATTACCACAAATGAAAGAATCAAATTCACTTTCCAATATTGCTATCAGTGGAATCTTATAAGCAACAATTTTCCACAAACTCCATTGTAAGGATACATAAAATAAATAAAATCAAAAATTTCCTTTTATTTTAAAACTTTGCGGAAAATCTTATCCTTACAATCCATATGAAAACTTGTTATCTATTCCTAAGCAATATCTCATAACTCCTAAGAAGTAGCTCAACAATCCGATCTTCAAACTATGCGATAGAAATCCATCTACGCGATCAGATTCAACATATTATTTCTTTAAGTTCCTTCACTTTTCTTTGATTCTTAAAACATCACCATGTGACCTAGTCACCTCATGTATCAAGAATCTCAGAATAGAAACTTAGCAGAGTTAGATAGTGGACTTTACCTGAAGTAGAGTCAAACTTATTGACTTTAACACCCTTAGGTAAAATTGGCAGCTTCGCAACCAATTCCCCTTCCTTTGACAATTTAACATATGGACGCTTTGGTAATGGAACATGGGACTATCACAAACTTAGCCTTTCTCTTTACCATTTGGTCAACCGAGTTGACTATGGTCGATCCCTTTCCATTGGGAAGAGAGAGCCTTACTAGATATCCAATGTCATTATTGTCAATGTCCACAAATTTTAGGAAGTTCATCTTAGCAAATAGATAAGATCATTAAGGGTCTTTTCATAGTCTGTTTCATAGGAGTCCCAAAGGAACTCACTATGTGACTTAGAAAGTGATTGAACCACCAACTTTCTCAAGACTTTGACACCCAACTCTCCCGGCTTATCAATATGTGACTACATCTTCAAGATGTGACCATACATATACCTTTGCTTTCCAATAGGGCTTGAGTGACCTTAAACTTTTCAAGAACTTGTGGGTTAGGGAGAATAATTGGAGGAGGTGAAAGAAGTATGATTTCCATGGGACATCATCTTCATTTAGGAAAGCTTGTTTCAAGAGATTTGGGAAGATCATAAATGTCTAAACCAGACATCTTTTGGGAGATATTCAAGATAGTTGATTTAAAGTCCTTAATATAACACCCAATATGAAATATTAAGGCTAGGACCCAACACAATACTTTTATAACTTGGAAGATGGATGCCGTAATCCAAGCTATAATATATTTGAAGGTAGGTGAATGACGATTCACCAATTTCCACCAAGATAAACGAAATGTATTAATAGGTTTTAATTAGTTTTGAAACTCCTAGATTCTTTTGAGATTCATTGAACTTTTCAATGGCATGTTTCAATCTTGGGTTTGCACTTCAGGTTTTGTGACTGGGATGCCGAGGATCACAAAACAAGGTGTGAATAACCATGCAAATATATTTGATACCCTTAAGTGTTTACCCCTTAATCGATGTGTCGGTTAACCACACGTGCTCTACCGATACTATGATAAACATTAAGTGACCCTTTTCCTACCTTGTTAAATCCAGGTTAGTGTGCCGGTTAACCACACACACTCCACTAACGACTTAAACAAAGTACAAAGTGTAATTTCATGGATTAGCACCTAATTCACATTTTCCTAAGTAACTAAGATTGAGTATTTATAGAAGGTTTAGTTACTTAGTATTTATCATTAATACTTTTAATGAAGGGATAATTATAGTCCTTGTCCTACCCGTTTGGGTAACGACCCTCCACTAGTCAAGGAAGTGGTGGGTGAGAGTGGACCCTCCACCAGTCCTTGTCCTACCCGTTTGGCTAACGACCCTGCTCAGTTGGCACAGTACAACTACATATTGGTTGTTGGAGAAGAGGAAGTTAACACTGGAAAGGTACTTACTCATCTTCATCTTTTGATATAACACGATGGTAAAGATGTAATTTGGATTGTACCATGTGGTTTAAATGATATGTGTATTTACAGGTAAGTGTTCGAGTGAGAGACAAGCAACAACATTCTATGAAGACCATTCCTGATCTTCTTCAACATTTTAAAGAAGAGATTGAAGCTTTTCGTTAATACAAGTTGAATGCTGCTTTTTGCACAAAATCATACAATTTGTGACATTTCATGTAAGTACATGATTTTTGTTAAAAATATGTGACTTTTAGGATGTAAATACATGATTTTTTGTTAAAAATATGTGTTTAGTGCAGTTATATAAAACATTATGAAAATTGTCGAAATAAATAAAGGATAGCTTTTAATTAATATAAGTTGAATGTTGGTTTTTGTAAAAAAATCATACAATTTGTGACATTTAATTTAAGTACATGATTTTTGTTAAAAATATGTGACTTTTAGGATGTAAATACATGATTTTTTGTTAAAAATATGTGTTTAGTGTAGTTATATAAAACATTATGAAAATTTTCGAAAAAAATAAAGGATAGCTTTTCATTAATATAAGTTGAATGCTGGTTTTTGTAAAAAAATCATACAATTTTGTGACATTTCATGTGCATTTTATATAATAATTATATATAATAAAATGCTAATATATGACTTGTAGGACACATGTTATGTTTAAAGGGGATATGTATGTTCTTTATGAGATTGTATGAAAAATGATAGGTTTTAAATATTCCATTTATAAGGGTATTATAGTCTTTCCTCCAGTTTATAAGGTACCTTTTTATGGATTGTTCAATCAGTTCATCAATATCAACGTGATAACCAGCTTAAAAAATATGGCCCTTACTGTAGGCCCGAAAAAAAAAAGAAAAAAAATTAATAATAAAAGAAAAAGAAAGTAGATTGCATGCTATTTATGACATCATCATTATATGTAGTATACCTGTAGAGCATAGTCTTGTGACTTATGAGAAACAGGGCAAACAAGTGCCTGACGTGGACTTAACCAAAAAGGCCATTTTCCCTTATAATGTTCCAACAAAATAGCAAACATATGTTCCACTGACCCTAAAATAGCTTTGTGTATCATAACAGGTCTTTCCTTTTTGTTTTCATCTTCCCCTGAAGAGCTTAAGTTGAAACGTTCAGGTAGGGATGAAAGTGGGTCCAAACCCGAACCGGATGGACCCGGACCCGGAAAACCCGAAACCGGTTAACGGGATTTTTTAGAACTAGAAACCGGACCGGTATATAGGAACTGGTTCCGGTTCGGTTCCGGGTATGGTACCGATTAAAGTGGGTCTAGAACCGGAAAACCCGGAAACATCAAAGTGGGTAGGTTGGAACCGGATAAAGTGGGTTTAGAACCGGAAAACCAGGAAAAACTAGAATTTTTTGGTAATTACTTACTACTTAGTGGGTTGAACTTTGAAAATTTTCAGTTTTGATATCTCGAATTCGGAGGACTGTAAATAAGTGAATATTAAAGCAAAAATGATAAAAATATAGTCTAAACTCATGTACAAACTGTAAACTACAAGTTGAAAAAAACCACATGTCAATCCGACTTCAAACGAATTAGATACGCATCTTTTAAAACTTTCACCGAATACAAAAAACCTGAAAAACTAAAAACTTCCAGTTTTAATATCTCGACTTTGAAGGGCTGTAAGTTAATGAATATAAAACTAAAAATGTCAAATTTATAGTCTAAAATCATGTACAAACTTTAAACTACATGTTGAAAAAAATCGCATGTCAATCGGAGTTGAAACTAATGAGATATGCATCTTTTAAACGTTTCACAAAAACCGGTTCCGGCCCTAAAAGTGGTTCCGGTTCCTATCACCAGTTCCGGTTTTTAGACCCGGTTTACCCGGACCTAATGGACCCAAAGCCGGATTACCCGGAACCTGGATAAAGCCAATTTTTAAACCCGGAACCGGAATCGGTTTTATATATTCCGGTTCTAACGGTTCCGGTTCCAGTCCGATTCCGGTTCCGGTCTGGGTTTCCGATTCTAAATCTCATCCCTACGTTCAGGTAGTTGGAAGTCCAGCTGTCATATCATGTCATCTGACAAATCAATAAATAATTCCGTAAAATACCCTTAGTGTGTTTGACAAATTAACCTGGAGTGTTGCACACTGGAATTTTTTTCTCATGGCATCAGAAACCGATATGGTGATTTTTGGTCCGTAGAATGCCCCGTCAGATTTGTTGATCTTCCATGGTTTTCCAAATTCATTCAGTGCGTCTGCAAGGGCAGTTTTGGCTTTTTCCCATGTTTCTACATCTCCTAGATACTTCTCTGGCCTCTGTAAGTGTAAGGGTAGAATAGTCATTTAGAAAATAAACAATACAATAGACATTGCTTTTAATAATGACAAAATTGCAAGATTGGTCCCTGTGGTATGTTCAAAATTGCTACTTTGGACCAAATATGTTTGGACTAGCACTAATTGTCCAAAAGTTTTCATTTTCCTGCGTTTATGGTCCAAATCAGTTTAAAAAATCTAAAAATGACGGATTTGCTCTTTTCCATTTGTTTTTTTCTTTTTCTTTTTGGTATTTAATTATTTCCTAACTAAAAAAAAAAACTAAAAGAAAATCTCTCTCTCTCTCTCTCTCTCTCTCTCTCTCTCTCTCTCTCTCTCTCTCTCTTTAAACCCCACTCACTTCTCACCCTTCATACATAGAAAGAGAACATCCTTTTGCGATTTCAAGCAACCTCCACATAAATTCATATTTCCACAAGCTTGATTTCATCTGGGTTTTGAATCTATCGAGCTTGGCACGACTCTCTTTTCTCTCAACTACATTCGCATCAAGAACCCTTAATCGCTCTATTTCCTTCAAACCCATTTATTGTTCTTCATCAGTTTCCGTTTCCCACTTAAATCCTAACCTCCCCTTATTTCTCTGACCACACACCTTCAGCGAAACCTTATCCGACCCGCAACAATGGCAGAATTGGGCGAAAACCCTAACGTCATCTGTTAGTTCATCTTTCACATATTTAGATAACGGCCAAGACTCCAAAATTTTACACAGAGAACTCAATTATGATTGAAGATGCTCTAGAAAACTCAAAACCATTACTAACCGTCAACGACTCCAAACACAACTCTGTTTTGCAATTAAGAGCATATTTGGGAGATCTTTACTCTTTATGGAAGAAAATGATTGAAAAGAGAAAATTGTTTCAGTATATATCACAATATATATTACAGGATGTGACCATCGAAGGATTTGGTTCTAAGTGTCGAAGAAGGTGTTCTGATTCCAAGCCCTGAAACCGAGTTTCAAGCAAAGTCAAGAATTGAACGAAGGTTTGTGGGTGGATTTAGGTACCGGTTCTAGTGCAATAGTTATTGGAATCAAGAGGATTTCATGGATTAGGATTGCGAGAGAAGGTGGGTTTGTGTGTTTAAGAGAGAGATTTTATTTTATTTTATTTTATTTATTTATTTTAGTTAGAAAATAATTAAATAACAAAAAAAAAAGCAAAAAACAAATAGAAAATAACAAATCCATCACTTTTAGATTTTTTAAACTGATATGAACCAAAACCCTAGAAAATGAAAACTTTTTGAGTATTAATGCTAGTCCAAACATGTTTGATCCAAAGTAGCAATTTTAGACATACCATGGGAACCATTCTTGCAATTTTGTCTTTAATAATTTATATTAACACGTACTTACTGTGGATAGCTTGAGTTCGAAGGTGAATCCAAATATGTCGTACACGTAATTATATTGATGAATTCTAAAACACCCTTCACTTCATCTTTTATCTACATATATAAATCAAGAAATTAACACGTCAACAAAACATAAAATTTAAAATTAATTTATTTAATCTCACTCAGTCACCTGGGATTCTCTACAGAAGATATAAGCATCATCCTATTAATTATAACATAAAATAAAATGTTAGACATATGAATCATTCTACTATTATTTATTATTTATTACTATTTGTTATTACCTGTTGAAATCTTCTAACACGGGTCAAACCGGTCAACGCACCACTCGCTTCATTGCGATGCAAAACTCCAAAGTCCGCAAACCGAATTGGAAGTTCTGTAAAATTGAAATTGAAATGATTTAATAAATATTTATGTTAAAAATAGATAGAAATGATATAGTTTTACAAATAATTTACAAGACTGACCCCTATAAGAATGAAACTCTGTGATCAAACATCAAGCAATGTCCTGGACAATTCATTGGCTTAAGCCCAAACTCTTGCTTGTCTATCTGCATTCATTGAAATCAATCCATGTAACAATTGAAAATAAATTATTAAAAAAAGTTATCATATCGTGACTTACATCAAATACAAACATGTTCTCTTTGTAATTGGCAGCATGCCCTGAAGTTTCCTATAGTTGCATGTCGTACATATTTGGTGTCCCAACCTGAAAAAAAAATGTTGCATTATTTAATTATTAATATGTGAAATCCTACAAGATTAATGTAATACTTGGTTTGAAAAAATATACAACTTACCTTTGAATAACCTCTTTTACAATACTTTTTTTTTTTTTTTTTTTAAATGTGAATAGTTATTAGAGTACCATGAGGAAGGAAGAAACAACTTCCTGGGCTGAAAAATATGAACAACATCTACTTACAGTGTAAATAAATAAACTAGAGATTAGTTACATTGTTAGATGGAAACTTACCTAAGCTGATGAAAAAAGAAAAGTTCTTGTTTCTTTCCCAGCTCTCTGTGGTCATATTTTTTCGGTTCCTTCAGAAACGCAACGTACTCCTGTATAAAAATATACTAGGCGAATGCTTAGGCGTTGCGCAACAACACCTAAATGATTGAAGTCTTTACAAATATATGCTTTTTTAAATATAACAGTAATATTGTTGTTAAATTTGATATAATAATTTGTATACTAAGTAATATGATAATATATACATTTATTATAACGGGAAATCTGCGAAAAAGTCCCAATGTTTTAGGTCAGTTTACGATTTAGTCCCAAATTAAATTTTGTTTAAAAAAAGGACAACTTACTTTACTGGCTAAAACTTCGGATTAACCCTTTGTGGTCGGTTTCACAGATTTAGCCGGTATCTCGTCTTTTTTCGTTAATTAATCCAAATTTTGGGGTTTCTTCATTAATTACTCAAAAATTTAGGGCTTTTTCATTATTTATTACCAATAAACCAAAACATTTGGACTTTTCTAAAAATTACCTTTAAACTAATATATATTATATGATCTAATTTAATATGTACTATTCCATGTATTCTTTCTTATCATCTTCTAGGCTCACCGTGTGTTTTTTTCAGTGTCGTCAAACCCAACAACAAAAATTTTACTCACAAGCCTCGTTAACTCCATCAAATTTCCAAAATTATCCATTCACAACTCTATAATCATCTTTCAATCTCCAAATAAAAAACGAAGAAAATCCTTGTTGATTACGTGCATGTCCCTATTACCTAACCATGACTTAAACCATGGTTCCAACACTTGGACGTTCCTATTACCTAACAATGACTTGAACCCATACAATAATGTCCATAGTGTTGTTAACAATATAAAACGAATCTCACATGTTCAACCACTAATACATTGGCTCAAGTCTTACTTGACCCTTGTTTCCTTACAACACTATAGAAGCCCCAACGTAAGATGAATCCCACATGGTTCATCATTTATTGGTTTTTTTTTTGTCAAAAAGTAAAGCATTTTGAGACTAAAACGTAATAATGACAATTATTGTAATATCACACCAATTGTCAATATAACTTAAACGTAACATCACAACAATTGTCATTATTACATTTTAGTCTATTTGGGGCTTCTAGAATGTATTAGTTTTTGGCAAGATAAAAACCAATAAATGATGAACTTTTTGATAAAGATCGGAACACAATCTTATTGATGGATCCAAGATCTCCTTCTTATCCCAAGCCTTTTTCTCCTCAATCTTCTTCCAAAAAATGCACTACAATATGCAATATTAGCCCTTCTTTCTCTCCTACAAGCATATAGCTCAATTAGGGTTTCTCTCAGAGTGTTAAGAGGATAAGGGAGGCGGAAATGAAGGCTTAAGGTCCTTTATATAGGACACAAACCCTGAAAATTAGGGTTTTCACACTCAGCTCCTACTCGTCGAGTTGGGGTCCTCCAACTCGTTGAGTAGACTCTAGAAATTACGCGACCATTAACACTCTCTACTCGGCGAGTTGGGGCCACCAACTCGTCAAGTTGATCAGACAACAAGAATATAAATTAATTAAATATTATACATGGGAGTTGGGATGTTACACCTATTGTAAGAAAACAAGGGTCAAGTAAGACTTGAGCCAAGGTATCAGTGGTTAAACCATGTGGGATTCGTATTTTGTTGTTAACAAAACTATGGACAATGCCATTAGTGTATGCATTCGAAATAAGGTTCGAGTCATGGTTAGGTAATAGGAACATCCGAGTGTTGGAACCGTAGCTCGTAGGTATACCAAATTAATATTTTAATAGTTTATGATGGATAGCTTGTTGACATTTTTTTACAATTAGAGTTAACATTCTTCATGGTTTTCAGTACATACTATCGAGTTGATTTTTTTACCTATGTTGAGTTTTTTAAGCTTAATCGTTCATTCTTCATGGTTTTCAAGCCCTATTGTAAGGAAACAAGGTTCATGTAAGACTTGAGCCAAGGTATCAGTGGTTAAACCATGTGGGATTCGTATTTTGTTGTGAACAACACTATGGACAATGCGAATAGTGTATGTGTTTGAAATAGGATTCAAGTCATGGTTAGGTAACAGGAACATCCAAGTGTTGGAACCACGGTTTAAGTCATGGTTAGGTAATAGGGACATCCACGTAATCAACAAGAATTTTCTCCGTTCTTTATTTGGATATTGAAAGATGATCATAGAGTTATGAATGGATAATTTTGAAAAATCGATAGAGTTCACGAGGCTTGTAAGTGAGATTTTTGTTGTTGGGTTTGATGACACCGATAAAAACACACGGTGAGCCAACAAGATCATAAGAAAGAAGACATGGAATAGTACATATTAAATTAGATCATATAATATATATTAGTTTAAAGGTAATCTTCAAAAAAGTCCAAATATTTTGGTTTATTGGTAATAAATAATGAAAAAGCCCTAAAATTTTGATTAATTAATGAAAAAGCCCCAGAATTTTGATTAATTAACGAAAAAAGACGAGATATCAGCTAAATCTGTGAAACCGGCCACGAAGGGTTAATCCGAAGTTTTAGTCAGTAATCTGTCCTTTTTTGTAAAAAAAATTTAATTTGGGACTAAATCGTAAACTGGCCTAAAATATTGGGACTTTTTCGCATATTTCCCTTATTATAACTCCATAATCTCAATTGTTTGAATGACTTCTACCCGCTAGTCACACATATAATATATGGATTAATATTATTTATAGTTGTTGTTATTGTTAATTAATATTTTAAAATTTATCTGCTTAATATTTTAATTTCTATCATTATAATTATTTAAAACACCATACATTGTTTTTTTTTATTTTAAAGATAACAATATAATCATTTATATAGCGTTATTTTTAAGTATTGTTATTGTAAGTTTTTTTAAGCTACTTATTTGAAAACTTTTAACGATTATAAAAATATATTTATGAAATATTTTAGTTAAATTGAAATTACAGTTTATTTTTTACATTTAGCACTAAAATTTATTACTTTGAACTATTTATAAAAATATTCTTTGGTTTTTTACGTGGAACTGAAATTTATATTTAAGTTGACACTGTAATATTATATTTAAATTAACAATTTAAGTAATTTGTCCAAACTGTTCAAAAGTTATAGCTTTAAATTGATAATGGTTTACATATAACAAAAATTTAAATCTAATAAATTGAGTATAATATGTTAAAAGTTAAAAACAAAACTTTATAAGTAGAAGTAAATATATCATTTTAAAATTAAAATTTAGTTTATCTATAATTACACTTAATATAACGTTATTAATCAATTTATAATCATTATTAGAAAAACACTATAATTTATCACTTTTAACTATTTACAAAATATTTTTTTGGGTTGTTTAAGTTAAACAAAAATCTATAGTTAAGTTGACACTGTAATATTATATTTAAATTAATAATTTAAGTATTTTATACAAATTGTTCCAAAATTATGTCTTTAAAATGATAATAGTTTAAATCCAACAATATATTAAAACTAATAAATTAAGTACAATATGTTAAAAGTTAAAAAAAATAAATTTATAGTAGGAAGTAATGATATTATTTTAATATTGAAATTTAATTTGTATATGATTACACTTTAGGTTTCATATTTATTTAACGTTATTAACTATCTTATAATTATTATTACAAAGAAATTGAAAGGTCATGGGAGTTTCAAATGAATGTGGTGAAAGAAAAAATACATGGGACTTTCAAATGAATGTTGTGAAAGGAAAAATGGTTTCTTTATAAGTATGTAGGTGAATACACGCGCGTTGCGCAGAAACATCTATATAGCTGAAATCATTACAAATATATGTTTTTTAAATATAACAATAATGTTTTTGTTAAATTTGATATAATAATTTATATACTAAGTTGATATAATATATTGATTATTCTGAATTATATGATAATATATACATGTATTAAAACTGCATAATCTCAATCTTTTGAATGACCTCTACTCGCGGGTTACTCATGAATAAAATTAAATATAATATATGGTTTAATGTTATTTATAGTTTTAGTTATTTTTAATTTATTTTTTAAAATTTGTTTGCTAAACCTTTTCATTTCTATCATTATAATTACTTAAAACATCAAACATTGTTTTTTGATTTTAAAGGTAACAATATAATCATTTATATAGAATCATTTTTAACTATTGTTATTGTAAGTTACTTTAAGGTACTTATTTGAAAACTTTTAACGATTATACAGATATCTTTAAGAAATATTTTAGTTAAATTGAGATTATAATTTAGTTTTTGCATTTAGCACTACAATTTATCACTTTTAACGATTCACCAAATGCTCATTGAGTATTTTAAGTGGAATTGAAATTTATATTTAAATTGATACTATAATGTTATATTTAAATTACAATCTAAGTATTTTTTCCAAATTGTTCAAAAGTTGTAGCTTTAAGTTTATAATGGTTTACGTACAACAACATATTAAAATCTAATAAATTAAATATAATATGTTAAAAGTTAAAGACATAGCTTTATAAGTAGAAGTAATGATATTATTTTAATATTGAAATTTTGTTTATTATGATTACACTTTGGGTTTGATATTTATTTAACATTATTAACCAACTTATAATCATTACTAGAAAGACACTACAATTTCTCACTTTTAACTATTTAAAAAAATATTCTTTAGGCTGTTAAAGTTGAACTAAAATATATATATTTAAGTTAATCCTATAAGGTTATATTTAAAATAACAATTTAAAATTTTTATACTAATTGTTCAAAAGTTGTAGCTTTAAAATGCTAATGGTTACATACAACAACATATTTGACCTAATAAATTAAGTATAATATGTTAAAAGTTAAAAATATAACTTTATAAGTTGAAGAAAATAGATTTTTTAATATTAAAATTTAGTTTATATATGATTACACATTAGGTTTTATATTTATTTAACCTTATTAACCAACTTGTAATCATTATTAGGAAGAAATTGAAAAGTCATGGGAGTTTCAAATGAATGTGGTGAAAGAAAAAATGAATGGGGGTTTCAAATGAATGTGAGGAAAGGAAAAATGCTTCAATTATAAGTTTATAATGATAATGATGATATATCAAAGGAAATATAGAAAAGGAAAAAAGAAAAACGAAAAATGAAAAATGAAAATTACCTAAGATGTTATTGGTCGGGATAAGATATCCCATATACTCATTGTAAGCTTTCACCATCTTTGTTCCCCCTCCAGTAAGCTGTCAAAGCCTAATATGATGATTTTGGAGATAGTCTAAGAGCATGGGGTATGGGGTTCAGCTTACGTGTAACATCCGAATTTACAGGTATCATATTTTAATTATTTATTTTTGAGTTATGAGGAGGGACTCGGCGAGTTGACGCTTAGACTCGCCGAGTAGGATCATGATTGCTGATTGGATTAATGAACGGACTCGACGAGTCGATGGGTGGACTTGACGAGTCCGTATTGAGGTCAAAAACCCTAATTTATCAGGTTTAGGACCTATTTAAAGGTCCTTATGGCCTTCATTTGCGGCCACTTACTCCCCTGAGAAACCCTATAGAGGGAAGAGAGCTTAGAGAGCAAGGGAAAGGCTAATTCTTCATCATTTTGGTGTGATCTTGCAAGAAGGAGTGGGAAAGTCCAAGCTTCATCGATTATGGAACTTGGATCTGTGTTGTTCATACTGAGATTTGATTTTGGAGGTACAAATCCTTTCCCATTCTATGTATTTGATAGATTTCTTGAATCTAGGGTTTCTTTGCATCATTTTGAGTTGGATCATGAGGCATGTGATGTCCCAAGGTGGTGTAGATGTTAGATCTGGACCATAAGAGGTCCAAAATGTCCCAACCTTCCAGCTTTATGCTGTTTAATGAGAGTTTTGAGAGTAGGTTGCCATTTTGAAGGTTATTTCTCTATTTATGGCTTTGTGTGTGTTACATGAACATAAAGTTCGAACCTTTATGTGACTTTTGAGTGCTAGAAGGTTAGATCTACTAGTTAGAGAATCAAATCTGACCTCAGAAGGTCGTTTGAGTGTTGCTATGGAAGGAACTCGTCGAGTCGAGTCGGGTTGTCCCGCGACTCGTGATTGGTTGTAGCCCGTCGAGTGGAAGGTTCACTCGACGAGTCGAGTGAGGTTTAGAAAGATCCACAGTACACGCTTGGACTCTCCGAGTCACTTATATGCACTCTACGAGTCTAGTCAAAGTTTGACCGTGGACTTTTAGGGTTGGGTCAACACTTGGACTTTTGGACTATTAGAAGGCTAAAATGGTCTTTTAGCCTTCTCAGAGAACATTGGAACGAACTAGTCTAGCCTAGAGAGCCGTTATTGATTTGAGATGATTGCTTATATGTTTAGGCGAGGCTAGGTTATTGTTACGAGGTTCAGGGATATCGAGCACGTGAGTTACTAGACAGCATACGAGGTGAGTCTTCTCATTATACTTTACCTAGAGTGGTAACTATGTGTGACCAGAAGGTCTTATATGTTATGCGGAGTATGTGATATGTGTTTCTATGTGATATGTATGTTTTATGATATGTTATGAGTACCATGATATGGACCGGAAGGTCAACAGTGTATGGATCGGAAGGTCAAGATGATGAGGACCGAAAGGTCATACGGGTAGGGCTAGAAGGTCTACCAGAGTTGGGACGGAAGTCCCCTGAGACATAGGGATCGAAAGATCCCATAGAGTTATAGCCTTGAGTGACGTATGTGTTGTATGTGGTATTTTAGGGAACTCACTAAGCATTTATGCTTACAGTATTATATGTTATGTGTTTCAGGTACTAGCGATGATCGCATGAAAGCGCCGACACGATCCGTACACACTGACAGGAGATTTATTTTATGATCTTGGGATATGTTTTTATCGTGATGACATTTGTTAAACTTGGGAATTTCAGAATATTGAATGAGTTTTATGTTATTTGAAAAATGGAAATTTGTTTTGAAAATTCACGATGTTACAAGTTGGTATCAGAGCCTTTGTTTAAGGGATTTGGATGCACCTTCGAGCGTATCTGAACTCAAACTGAAGATTTGAGAAAGTTTTCATACAAGAAACAATTTTTCTAAAAAGTAAAAGAATTTAAGAAGGAAGCAATGTGTACGATCAGTCAGCGCCCGAACGGTGATTTCCCAAAATACCCTTACGTTATGTTTTATGAGATATGATATGATATGATATGTTATGCATGCTAGAGTAGGCTAGGTATTCATATTAGGACTAGAGTGGCCTATTCTGTGATGCCTTACCCTAGGAGATTACTGCTGCTATGAGATGCTTGAGAGTGAATAGGTAGCAGTGAGGAGCTTATGAGGGGCCTACCAAAGGGTAGCCTATGCTTAGCGAGAAGTAGAGTACTTGTGATTTGGTATCCTAGGAGGAGGACTTGGAATGAATGTTAATGCGGTGTGGAAGGTAGTATAGGGCCCATACTACTGGAAGCACCGGATCAGTGCGCAGTCCATGTAAGAATCCTTTGGGTACTAAGGAACAAGTAGGGTTGAGTTGTCGAGTGTGAGTACACTCGAGCAAGTCTTTGATATTTTTATGTTGTATTTCAGAGACATCCTGGTTGCGACACGCCACAAACCAGAGACCAGTGGCGTGAGTGACGAGGAGCTTCGTTAGATGATCCACGAGGAGGTGGCTACGACTATCTGCGTAGAGATACCGGAGATGTTTGGGTCTATCAAGACCACTTTGATTGAGACGTTTGACGAGAGATACACAACGGTTACTGCAGCTGCGGCTGCTGCAGCCACTGCAGCTGTGGCTGCTGCTAGACATCAGGGGGTGACTCGATGTTGTTCCGGGAGTTCAACAACACAAAGCCACCGGAGTTTGATGGGACGCAGGATTCGATTTCTTTGATGAGATGGATTTATGGTATCGAGGGATGCTTCTACACCTGTTCGTGTCCAGAGCATTTAGGGGTTCGGTTTGCACTCAATCAGCTTTGCTTGGGAGCGAAGGAATGGTGGAAGTTTGTGACGGAGAACTTTACTCTTGCAGAGATTTCTGAGGTAACCTAGGAGATGTTCACCACCATGTTCAGAGACGAGTATGTTCCCCCGGTAGAGACGGAATGGTTGTCATGGGAGTTTTTGTCCCTTAAGCAGGGGACGGAGTCAGTGATTGTGATTACATGGATGTTCCATTAGAGGTTGTTATTTTGCCTTGAGCACGTGCTGTCTGAGCAGCCACGCATGATCTGGTATTTGAGAATTTTGAGGAGGGACATCCGGGAGTTCGTGGTGAACTCGAGTTATCGGATATTTGCTGAGCTCCAGGAAAATTCCCGGAAGAGGGAGATTGAGCTAGAGACTCATGCCAGGGAGGAGGTCGAGTCTTAGGGGAAGGATAGGCGGCCGATACAGTCTCAGTCGGCAGCCAACTGGGCTAAGCCTGCCGATTCGAGAAGGGGCGTACCTGTGGGAAGTGCAGAAAAGGACATGATGGGGTCAGTCGGTCGGCTGCTTGCTACAAATGTGGCAAGGAGGGGCATATAGCCAAGGACTACCCCCAAGGGATTTATGGTTTGCTTTCATTGCAACCAGATGGGCCATCGGAAGGCCGAGTGCCTGCAGCTGTTACAGGGATCAGCGCAGGGATCTGCCCTTATTACTACACGAGCTACTGAGGGTCGGCCAGTGAAGGCTGAAGCACCGAGGCACAAGGGAGAGCCTTCTAGTTGACAGCAGAGGAGGTCCACGCAGTGTCCGACATCGTGGCTGGTATGTATCCTTTCATTTATTTATGTTGAGTTGAGATATTATGCTTATTTTATGATATGCGTAGGTACTTTTCTTGTGAATTCTATGCCTGTTTTGGTGTTATTTGAATCGGGTGCGAGTCGATCATTTGTGTCGTTAGCGTTTAGTCAACACATCAGTATTCGGCGAGAGGCGTTGAGTCGACCTCTACGAGTTTCCATAGCTAAAGAGAGAGCGGTGTATGATACTGATGTGATTCGAGGATGTATACTGGAGATCTTCAGAGTTGAGTTTCCGATAGATCTGGTCCCGATTGCGATAGGGGACATTTGCGTTATAGTGGATTGGTTGAGCCGATTTGGGGCGGTTACAGACTGCGAGCGACAGATAGTGACGATACGAGACCCTATTGGGGGAGTGCTGACTGTATATGGAGAGGGTAGCCGTTGTAGGTCAGCATTCTGTTCAGCTGCTAGAGCGAGACAGAGTCTGCAGCAGGGTTGTAGCAGGTTGGTAGCTTATGTGATGGATACACGAGTGGCTGCAGAGAGGCCGAGTTCGATTGATGATGTTCTAATAGTGCATGAGTTCCCGAATGTTTTTCCCGAGGAGTTACCGGGAGTGCCTCCCGAGAGGCAGGTGGAGTTCCGCATCGATTTAGTTACGGGGGCAGCGCCTTATTGCCTTGCGCCGCTAGAGATGCAGGAGTTATCCTCGCAGCTTCAGCAGCTGTTGGGAAAAAGGTTTATTAGACCAAGTAGATCATGTTGGGGAGCGACAATCCTTTTTGTCAAGAAAGAGGATGGTTCACACCGGATGTGAATTGATTACTTGGAGTTGAACAAGTTGACGGTCAAGAACCGTTATCCATTACCGAGGATCGATGATCTGTTCGATCAGTTGCAGGGAGCATCTTAGTTCTCCGAGATAGATTTGAGGTCTGGATATCATCAGATGATAGTGCATGATGAAGATATCCAGAAGACAACATTCATGACTCGTTATGGGCATTACGAGTTCATGGTGATGCCTTTTGGTTTCACCAGTGCACCGTTAGCGTTCATGGATCTCATGAACAGGGTGTGCAGGCTGATGTTGGATCGGTCGGTTATCGTGTTCATCGATGATATTCTGGTATATTCAAGATCTAGAGAGCAGCATGAGGAGCATTTGAGAGAGATTCTCAAAGTATTGAGGTCGGAGAGGCTTTTCGCCAACTTCTACAAGTGTGATTTCTGGTTACGAGAGGTCCAGTTCTTGGGACAGCTCGTTAACCAGAACGGGATATTGGTCGATCCGGCCAAGATTGAGGCGGTTATGAGATGGGAGGTGCCGAAATCCCCCACCGAGATCAGAAGTTTTCTGGGGTTGGCCGGCTACTATTGGAGATTTATCAAGGATTTCTCAAAGATTGTCGTTCCTCTCACCAAGTTGACCCGGAAGGACGTGACTTTTAGTTGGGGTCCAGAGCAGCAGGCCTCATTCGAGATGCTTCGTCAGAGATTATGCGAAGCCCCGATATTAACCCTCCCGGAAGGGATGGAGGATTTTGTGGTGCATTGTGACGCATCGACATCAGGGTTAGGCACGGTGCTTATGCAGAAAGGGCACGTGATAGCGTACTCATTGAGGCAGTTGAAGCCTCACAAGGTGAGATATCCCACCCATGATTTGGAATTAGGAGTCGTGGTGTTCACCCTCAAGATATGGCGTCATCATTTAGATGTGGTTTGGTGTATCATATACACGGACCACAAGAGCTTGAAATATTTGATAGATAACCCCAACCTGAATATACACCAGAGGAGATGATTGGATGTGGTAAAGGATTATGATTGTGAGATCCTCTACCACTCGGGCAAGGCTAACGTTGTAGCCGATGCCCTGAGCTGTAGGGCGAAAAGTGCCCCGATACGAGACATGTGTATGAGGATGACGGTGATGACTCCGGTGTTGGATACCATTCGATAGGACCAGATAGAGGCCGTGAGACTGGAGAACCGCAAGATAAAGCATGTGATTGGGTAGGTATCGGAGTTTTTTACCGATAGCCGAGGGCTTATGACCTTTTAGAGTCGGATTTAGGTGTCGTTTACGGGCGGGGTGCATACCATCCTGATGGAGGAGGCACATAGACCGAGGTTCTCGATCCATCTTGGGGCCACTAAGATGTATTTGGACCTGAGAAGAGAAAATTGGTGGCCCTGTATGAAGAGGGATGTTGCATGGTTTGTTGAGAGGTGCTTGACCTGTCGCAGGGTTAAGGCTGAGCACCAGCATCCACATGGCAAGTTGCATGCACTTGAGGTTCCCCAGTGGAAGTGAGAATAGATTTCTATGGATTTCATCACCAAATTGCCGAGAACTACGAACGGTGTTAACGTAATTTGGGTGATTGTTGATCGGTTGATGAAGAGCGTTTACTTCCTTGCTATCAGTGAGAGTTCTTCCGCAGAAAGGCTGGCAGAAATGTATGTGGTAGAGGTGGTATCGCGACATGGTGTGTCACACCCCCAAACCGGAACGACGGAAACGTTCGGGGGCGGATGACTTCATGTGGTAACGTAACAAATGAATACATAGTAAAGAAAGCAATACAACCATCATATATATAATTGAAAGTTTACATTGTTTAAATGAGTACATGTTCAAAACCAATTACAATATGATGTCAAAATATGAAATTAAACTGGCGTCGCAACATCCCTTCTCCAAAACCTGTTTGTTACCTGTAATTACTGAATTCCTGGGACATACAAGTAGTTTTGAAAGAGTAGATTAGCATTTAAGCTGGTGAGTTTCATAAGTATTTAATGACAATGTTTTACCCTTTGCTCAACAGGATACAAATGGAGTAGAGTTTCGTAAACTATATATGTATATTTTTGATGTAGATGACAAGTTTGTAAACAAAACATATATATGTATATTTTCGATGTAGAAGACAAGTTTGTATACAAAACCTATATATGTATATGGTTATATATATATATATATATATATATATATATATATATATATATATATATATATATATATATATATATATATATATATGTATGTATCAATTTTAAAAGATGATTTGGTTTGTTTCGTAATTGTTGTTCATATTCTTACGTTTTCATTAGAAACTTTGCATGAAATAATCCTTAAGTTTGATACTAAAGACCTTTTTGTACTTATCACTTTTGTAAAAATGGTAATTAAACATATTTAAATGATTGTGTTTTAACTTCCTTAATGTATAAACATTGCTCAAAAATGTTGGAAGGTGTTAATAAATCTATAAACCACTTTTGACAGTTTCACCCTTTACTTTCCCTGTTTTTAGAAAACTCATAGAAAAATCATCGTAAGTCAAAAACTGAATCCGTCACCTCTGAGAGTTTATAAAATGAGTCTACTTTGTTCCTAATGTTTATTATGATTTTTAGTGGTCTCAAACTAGTGTGAAAATGAACATCTTCATAGACTGGTCCGAAATCACTTCTGAAATGACAGGCAGTTTTATAAAACTCGCCATAAATTGTAGAAAAATCATATGAACGCTTGTGAGTAGTCCTTAGAAAGGTATAAACTTGAACTACTTTCATATTGTACATTTTTGAAAGATATTAAGTTTAAGATGGTCAAAACAGTCCGTGAACAGGACTCAACTTTTCTGTAGAAAGCTGTCATTTAAATTTAAGTTATGCTTAGTGTTCTAACTTGTATTCCCCCCCTTAAAACTTGAAAATGTAGGGGTATGAAATGAAATGTTTTTGTTCTTGTTTGTTTGTTCCTAGAAAATCCTATATTTTCTACTAGTACAAATGTAGCCTTCTTTCAAGACCAATGTTTGTTTCTAGTAAATGTATGTACGTATAAAATTTCCAATACGTCTGAAAAACCCCATAAATCATTGTGTTTTTAATACTCTATGTGAGTTTTATAACCATACTATTGACAATGAATGCCTATACACAATGTTCTTCAGGCGTTGGAATGTTCTGACGTTTGTCACCCCAAATGGTGGACTGTAGCTAACAATCAGGGCGCGGGTTGTCAAGCCCGTATAGATCTATACACAAACACCATGCTCCCCCTCCAAGGGATTCTGGTATATAATACAGGACTTGAAATGTGTACTCGAACGTACGTGAAGTGAATGTCTCACAAAACTTAGTATAAAACAGATTTACGTGTGAAAACGTTCGTTCGTTATTGTATATGAAAGTAGCTTCTTGAAATAGTATTTCCATGTATGTAAAAGTTCGTAGTATTCTCGTAAAACTATACCTATTATAGTTTCCTAAAAGTGTGTTTCGTTTGTATAATAAACCCTTAGTGAAAATGTTCACTTGTTATGAAAAGTGTAGTTTTTGTAGTGCCAAAACCGACACACAGAAATGTAGTATAAGCAAAGTATCTGATTTATATAAATACATAAATCTTTTCTCATTTCAAAAGATAATATGTTGTCGTGGTATAATTTGCATATGAAAGTTTCCCTATAATAGTTTTAAATCACATATGATTCCTTTGATAAAACGCGTATAGTGAAACTTTATATAACACACGATAATAATCGAGTGTTTTACTTGTATTCCCCCCCCCCCCCCTTAAAAGCATGTAAAAGTACTCATAAAACATTTAAAAGTGTGAATTATAGGGGTATGAACTCACTTGAAAGATCGGAGGTTGCGGGATGAAAACCGGACATAATTTCGGCTCGAGAAAGTGGATTTCCTCGGGATTCTCGGGAATCTCGGGAGCACAAACGACCTTCGGGACTTGAACAAAGTGATCGGGGCTTCGGGGTAGCACGGGCACGGAAAACGAGGCGAGAACGTAAGGGAAATTAGAGAAATGGTGTGTTTTCCCCAGAACCCTCGCATCCGTTTTATAGGGACTGGGAACCGACCTCGTACGCGTGCGTCATGCGTGAGCGAGTCCTCGACTGCCTTGGAGCTCGGATGGGACGGGACATAGCCTCGCACAGGTGCGACGTGGATGATCCGAGGCCAAGGCCTCGCGTACGCTGGGCGTATGGGGGTTACGC
This sequence comes from Lactuca saligna, assembly GCF_052625555.1. Lineage (NCBI taxonomy): Eukaryota > Viridiplantae > Streptophyta > Magnoliopsida > Asterales > Asteraceae > Lactuca > Lactuca saligna. The sequence goes on from NC_136420.1 coordinate 214,488,104, forward strand.
TAGGCGTAACTCGGCCCTATCGGGTGACTCCCCTTCGGATAATACCAAGGGTTTTTAATTATATTTATATTTTAATTATTTAATAAACTTCAAAAATTCATATCTTCTTCATACGAACTTCGTTTTCGACGTTCTTTATATCCACGCGAATGTGAGACCATACTCTACAACTTTCGTTTAGATCCCGTTGGCAAATTCTGAAATTATTTTTATTATTTATTTTTAAAAGGTCGCGGTAAGAAAATTTCTTTAGAAATTCATAACTTCTTTATCTGACGTCGGTTTTTGCCAGACTTTTTACCGCTGAAATACGATTGTTGAGACCTTCGATTGTCGTTTAGGTCATTCGGGCCAAAAGTCGTTTGATCTCTGATTCGAGTTTTTAGCCGTCTTCCGTTAAGCCGAACTTGAAAAATTCCTAACTTTCTTATACGAAGTCGGATTTGGGCGTTCTTTTTACGTACGATCACAGTTTAATGACTTCTAACATAATAGGTAATTTAATTAGTGATTTTTGGATATTTTATTTTCGAAGTTAATTTTATTACAACTAACATGGTTACAATACTTGACTTTTTAGGTCGTTTACATGTAGTTGAAATATCGGGTTGTCACATGGTGTACCGATCTCGATTTTGTCAGATCGAGTTTTAGGTTGGAGACTTCGTACCCCAGAAGGTGTCTCCTTGAAATCCTACAAGATTAATGTAACACTTGGTTTGAAAAAATATACAACTTGCCTCTGAGTAACCTCTTTTACGATAATCTTTTTTTTAAATGTGAATAATTTTTCAGTTATTAGAGTACCATCAGGAAGGAAGAAACAACTTCCTGGGCTGAAAAATATTAACATCTACTAACAGTGTACATAAATAAACTAGAGATTACTTACATTCTTAGATTGAAACTTACCTGAGCCAATGAAAAAAGAAAAGTTCATGTTTCTTTCCTACCTCTTTGTGGTCATATGTTTTCACTTCCTCTAGAAACGCAATGTACTCCTGTATATGAATATACTAGGCGAATGCTCGGGCGTTGCGCAACAACACCTAAATGATTGAAGTCTTTACATATATATGTTTTTTTTAAATATAACAGTAATGTTGTTGTTAAATTTGATATAATAATTTGTATACTAAGTAATATGATAATATATACATTTATTATAACTCGATAATCTCAATTGTTTGAATGACTTCTACCCGCTAGTTACACATAACTAAATTTAAATATAATATATGGCTTAATATTATTTATAGTTGTTGTTATTGTTAATTAATATTTTAAAATTTATTGTTGCTTAATATTTTAATTTCTATCATTATAATTACTTAAAACATACATTGTTTTTTTGATTTTAAAGGTAACAATATAATTATTTATATAGTGTTATTTTTAACTATTGTTATTGTAAGTTTTGTTAAGATACTTTGAAAACTTTTAACGATTATAAAAATATATTTGGTGATGAGTTCAAAAACTCTTAGATCGATTAGATCTTTCACAAGTACGATAAAATTAATCAAACAGTTTAAGATCAATATGAGATAGAACACAAAACAGAATCAAACTTATGCTTATGATTCAAAACTAAGTCACGCCTCAGCAGAGCTCGATGAAGAACTTCCGCTGTAGAGGCGAGCTAGAGTTTACAGAAGATATAAAATAAAAACAATGAAAGCTATATTCTCTAAGTCTGCATGCATGCAGCTTATATACTAAACCCTAATACAAAATTATGCACGGCTGGACAGGCCCAATACCGACATTCAAACTAGGCTATGGACCGAGCCCATGACGCAACCCAATAGACTCAACAATCTCCCCCTTTGCGTCAAATGAGGCGAGATATTATTTCTTCTGAGCAGGCCTCAAAATCTGTATAACTTTAAACAGTTTAGGAATAATGGCAAGAAGAGTTTGTCGGAACAGAATGTACCACCTTAGCATGTCAATAAATAGTTTTTTATCAGCAGCATTGTTCTGGTCGCACCTCTGTATGATCTCCAAGATATGCTCAAGACAAGACGTCGAGAAGAGGTGTTTATCAATAAGAGCGAACATACATTTTTGACCTTCGCCCCTGAGAAACATAACCGTGTGATACTTTGAATCTATCTTCCCCTGGATCATGGTATTGACATTGCCAGCTCTGCCTATGGGCTTGATCGTTGGTTGTTTGTGTATGGCAGAGGCAATCTCCTGGTCCATCTTCGCTACCTCATGTATGTAGCAAACAAGCATACGCTTGACATGATCGATTATTGGCTGATACTACCAAGGATTCAAAAGAAGAATGTCGTTGAGGAGTATCCAGTCATGGGGGTTGAGGTTTGGTAGATCAGCAAGGGTAAAATGGTAGACCGAGCCTTCGGTTCCTCGAGTCACCCTGAATTTGACATTAATAAATTTCCCTACTGAATAGGGCTTCATCACCTTGACTGTAGTTATCTTCTTTGAGCTCCAGGTTAGGTATTGGGGTTGAGCAAACTCCAAGTAAAACTCCATAAGATCCCTATCTACCTTCGGGTCAGGAGATGGAATGGAAACAGTCGAGTTGAAGTAGTGGAAGATGAATGCCTTTCAATTGATTGGCATGTTGAACTGTGAATCCTTGGAGTTGTCAAGGCCAAAGGACATTATTGGATCGAGCCAGAGAACAGTTGGCTCGTCGATTACACACCTCTGAAGCGAATCTTTTGTCCATACAAGAAACATAGACTTTTTCTTCTCTAGGAGTTCCACCTCCTTTCGCTTCTGTTCTAGCTCAACTCGCTGCTTCATGGTGATTTCTTCAGTTTGTTTTTCAGAAGTGTTAACCTTCGGGACAGGCTTCTTGGGAATCTTGACATAGACATCATCTACATTGTCTGTATCATCTTCACCGATCTTCTTTTTCTTCTTATCTTTGTTACTGACCGAAGCTTCATTTCCCGTCGGTTCAGCAGCTGGTTTTGATCTAGAAGGAGGAGGTTGCTTTGACTCTTTCTCTCCCCTTTGTTGCAGTTGGACCCCAGTCACCGGAACACCCTCGATACGGCTGAGAACGTCCAGTACCGGTCTGAGCTTGTTTGCCAAATGCCTTCTGACAGTGATAGTGATAAGGGGATCATGACCTTCAATAAGATGAAGAAGGATGGAGTGAACATCTGTAGCAGAACTTCGGATAACCTCCCTTTCTGACTTGAGGTCATTAATCTCAGCATTAGCAGTTCGCAGCTTCTGTGTTTGCAGTTTAAGCTGGGCTGTATGTCTGTCGAGCTTATCCATAATCTGATTTTCCATAGCTAAGTCCTCTTCCAGTTGAGTTAAGCGTTCGTTGACATTAGCATGGAGCGATTCATTGGCTTGTTCAATGGAATGGTGTGCCGCTGCAATGTTGGAGCACTCAGATTGAAGAGTCTTTTGAAGATTCTCTACTGAAGTGTTGACAGTTTCAACATTCTTGGCAGCAGCAGCCTGCAAGGAATCTAGAAACAAGTGACCATGTGAAACTAGTTTATCGACTTTTTTGGTCGCTTCCTTGCACTCCTTAGTAGAGGCATCAACAGCAAGAGAGGCCTGTTGACATTGGGAAGTGGAGGCTTCAATAGCCTTGGCTGTAGCAGATAATGAGGCACTATGTTTGGCAACGACCGAAGAGAATAAGGCTTTTAATGCAGCGTCTGAATAAGCTCTAGAGGAAAAGGAGGAAAGCAGTTGATCAAGATTGTCGTTTACCACTTTGAGATGACGTTTGGTGATAGGCTCATCGTCATCATCCTCACTCTGTACACGATAAGGACTGAAATATGTGGAATCGAATTCCAAGTCCTCTCCGCCTAAAATAGGGGTTGTTTCAGTAGAAGGTGTTGGAGATAAGGGTTTTGAAGAAGGTGGAGGTTCGGTTGTTACAAGAGGTTCGGTTACAGGTGGATTGGGAACAGTAAAGTTAGGTCTTGTAGTTGTGGTAGAAGTAGTATTTGTGAAAATTGGAGTGGGAATGGGAACTGTAGTGAAGGGTTGAGAGGTGGTTATTGGAGAGATATGAGGGATAGAAGCTGGAATGGTAACAGGTGGAGGTGAAGGATGAAAAGAACGAACCGGAATTTCTGGAGTAAGGGAGCGAAGTGGAGTATCCCCTTGGCACGAAGTCTCTTCATCAAAGCTTTTGCTCTCAGATTCTAAAGGAAGTGCGTTCTTCTACATAGGAGGAACATATTCTGAATCCGAATCACTGGAGGATTGAAGAATAAGTCTCCTAGCAGGCCTCTTCTGCTTTTTGGGTTGAGGTTGAGAAGGAGCAGCTTTATTAGTTTTTCGCTTCTTGGCGGTCTACCCCTTGGTTGGTTTTGTGACCGGTCCCTCCTTCTGTGTTTCAGGCTTCTTACCCCTCTTGTCTGGCTTATCAGCCTCTTCAATGGAACAAAGCATTGCCGGCATAAGCTCTCTTGGAGCAACAGGAGGACGCTTCCTGTACTGTTGAAGAACATTACTAGGCGCTGAAAGACGACCTAGCATAGTTTCAGGAATAGGTCCGATGTAGGAAATTTTTTTTGGATTAGTGACGATGATTTTTGTCTTGTGAAAAGTGGCAATAGAGGAGAGCAAGGAATCTACCATTATTGGGACACGATGACGATCCATTGCCCATTGGGTGATGAGAGACCAAAAACACCCACATGAAATCTCAGAATGCCTAGATAAAGAAACCCTGCTTTGAACCAACTGGTGCCAAATTATTGACCCATAGTCGAGGTTAAGCCCATTGTACAACCCATACAGCATCATCATGAATGAACTGCTTGCACCATCATAACCAGATCTCCTCTCAGACAATCCCTTGAACAATAGCGTGAAAAATCCATTCCATTGAGGAGGAAGGCAAGAGTTTTTGAACTTGGTGACAGTTGTTAGGGTTTCGCTATAGCCCATTTGATAGAACATAGTGAATAGTTGACCAGTGGTAATGGAATCAGGGTTTACCAGAGACGGATCTTGAGAAAGACCAATTAGGGCACATAATCGACTCTTGGAGATAGAGATCTTCTCATCGTGAAGTTCAAAGTGAATTCTTTCATTAGCCTTGTCGTAGAATGCAGTAGAGTAGACATGAGATGTGAACGACATAGGAACGACTTCAACTTTTTTCAGTGCGTCGACGAGTGGTGGGTATTTGAGACACTCGACCACATACAGCATATAGGACTCATATAAGAATGGAGTGAGATCAATGATCAGGTTTTGTTGGGGTTTGATAGTGAGTAGGGGTTGATGAACGGAGGTATCATGAACGGATCAGGAATCTGCCATTGTAGTAGCTTGGAGAAGATGATGAACAGCTGCAGAGAATCACCAGGTTTTTTTGAGAGAATTTTGGAAGTGGTAAAGGAGGAGAGTGTACCATTCCAATTCCTTTTATATGTACAATGAGGAGAGAGAAAAATCTGGCTGAAATCTTGGATTATCTCGGAAAAAGCGTCTGAGTTGATGGGTTGACAGTTGGCATGCTGAGGATGATGCATGAGAGAGAAAAGACGTTTCCCTTTTACACGCCCTTTCATAAAATTCACTTTTTCAAATCGCCAATTCGTTTGGATCGCTGCTGAGTCAGCGTCCACTTTATCCCAATCGTTTCTCCTTATGACGCTTGAATCTTTGTGCCTTTAGCGCTTTAATGATCAATTTGAATCAGAACTAGAATTTGGAAAATTAAAAATTTTCGTGCATAGGGTGTAAAAGATATGGAAATAAAACGAGATTTTAGGGATCTTATGTGATGTCATAATCTGACATTAAAAAATTGATTCTGGGTAGAAATCACTTCCTTTAATGTCAAGAGAGACATTAAAGTGCTTGCTTGGTTTCCCATGGAATAACGATCAATAACTTGTTGAGAAGTTTTGAAAGGCTTCTTTTAAAGGTTAAAGAGGGTGGCTTTCGCTTCAATTCATAATTTCGATACTTAACTTAAGACCGAAACTGAATGAAGTACTTGTGAGATCATTGTGATATGTTGAACAAGTAGGTATTATAAACTTTATAGTGACGAGGGAAAGAGGAAATCTCAAAAAAATAAAACAGGATCTTTTAGGGTTAGAGAAGCTTTGGTGAAAGGCAAACTAATAAAGATCACTCAAAAGAAAAAGGAGATTTCAAAGGGTAACAAGTAAGATCTTGAATTGTTAAATTCACCATCAATTCATTAATGGCGTTGAATTTTGGGTTTCACTTAGTACATAGTAGCATGAAACTAAGATCATGAACACAGACTTCGTATAACCATAAACCTCAGTGGTTAAAACTGAGAGTCTCAGGGGTTAAATTGATGAATTGAATTATAATGGAGAAAGATGATGGAGATGGTATAAGAAGCGAAAGTACCTCTGCATTATAGAAAAGAAGGACCAAGCAGAAAACTCAAAACTCAATATGAGCAGAGTAAGGTAGCTCATGATTAGAGTGAATCGCATAGCCTGGATTGGGAAAACATGATTGGTATATATCATGTTATTAAGGCTTCACTCAAAATCTGTCGGGGCTTTAGTCAACATACAACAGCATGCTTCTAGGGACTCCTAACTAGGATAACCATGTACTTGCCTTAACATTGCCATCGAGAGCCATATATATATATATATATATATATATATATATATATATATATATATATATATATATTAATATATACATATATATATATATATATATATATATATATAATTTTGAATTTTGTGAGAGTAGACCAATTGAACGAAAGAGAAAAATATTTTTGGATTTCTTAACAATTTTTATAAAAGGAAAATATTTTTGGAATTTTATAAGTGGAAAAGAAGTAAAGAAAAGATGTACATAAGAGAAAAATTGAAATGCCAAAAAAAAAACGAACGAGTTCAAAAGGACCGAACCCAAAATAGACCGAACGTTCGGTTCATGGACCAACTTCACCCAAAATAGACCGAACGTTCGATTCATTTCGGTTCGCTCTATTTCGGTTGTTACCTCTATGAGAGCGAAGGAAATTTCGGTAAAGACTCAGCTTGCATCATTCCTAGGCCTTGTAGGATCTTATTGAAGCTTGGTTCAGGTAAGGCCTTCGTGAATATGTCTGCCAATTGATCAGTCATTCTGACGAAGTGAATTTCTACGTTACCATCTTCGACGTGATCCTTGATGAAGTGATATCTCAGTGCTATATGTTTTGTCTTGGAGTGTTGCACTGGGTTGTGACAAATCCTAATTGTGCTTTCAGAGTCACAATATAGTGGGATTTTCTTCATGTTTAACCCATAATCCTAGAGTTGACTTTGTATCCATACGACCTGAGATGTACAGGATGCTGCAACAATATATTCTGCTTCTGCACTGGATAACGAAACATAGATTTGTTTCTTCGATTGCCAACTGACCCATTGAGCTCGTCTCAAATTTAGTTTCCATCAACTTTCGGAATTTAGCTATTAACCTAGGATTCGCGGAGCCAAAGATGATGTCATCAACGTAAATTTGGACTATCATAAGGTGGTTACCTTCTAGCTTATGAAAGAAGGTTGGGTCAACCGAACCATGTTTGAATTTAGACATTTTTAAGAAACAAGTGAGAGTTTCATACCATGCTCTGGGAGCCTGTTTAAGACCATATACAGCTTTTTCAAGAATATAACAGTGATCGGGATACTTCTCGTTCACGAAGCTTGGCGGTTGCTCAACATATACGGTTTCTTCAAGTTCACCATTGAGGAAAGCACATTTGACATCCATTTGATAGACTTCAAAATTCTTGTGAGCAGCGTACGCAAGAAAGATAGGAACAAATTCTAATCTTGCCACAGGAGCGAAGGTTTCTTCATAATCGATTCCCTATTCCTGACAATATCCTTTGACGACTAGCCCAACTTTGTTACGAATGACATTCCCCTCTTTATCCATCTTGTTTCTGAATACCCATTTGAGACCGACAACCGAAGCATCCTTAGGAGTTGGAATAAGACGCCATACCTTGTTTCACTCAAACTCATTTAACTCATCTTGCATGGCTTGAACCCATTTCGAATGATCAAGAGCTGAGTTGACAGTATTTGGTTCAATTTTAGAAACGAATGAATTGAACATGCAGAATTCTACTTTTGAAAAAAGTGCAGCTTGTTTCACTTTGATTTGAGAGCGAGTTAACACTTTTTCTGATGATTCCCCAATAATTTGAGTTTGCGGATGATCTTTGGTCCATTTGATAAGTGGAGGAAACTTTGGATCATAAATAGGATCTAGTTCAACATTAATTTCTTCCCCTAGTTCAGACATGGTGTCATCATCACCAACATTGGTGTTCTGCCCCTTGAAGAATAAGCCCTGTTCAGGACTAGCATTTGTATCTTCTTCATTGACTGGAATTTCAGTAGAGCTTGATGAATTTGGTGATGAGTTCTCCCCCTGGAATGAAGGAACTTCATCATGAGGAGTAGAGGAACCCTCCCCCTGGATAGTAGGATGGTCACCAGAAGGTTCGGTTGCGTTTGTGCCTTCGGTGTCTTTGGATTGATTTTCAGCCATCTTCTTAGCAACATCGTCTATAACCTCTTTTAGATTATCAACTTTGTTGTCTTTTGCAGTTGATTCAGAGTCAATCGTCTTTTGACGCTCATCAAACAAGAGCATGAATTGGTCGAAAAAATTCGAGATGGAGATAGTAACCTGACCATTCTTCGAAAATATGTCATGAGATGCATCTTCTGTTGGTTTTAACTTCTTAACATAACTATCGTCAAAAGTGACATAGTATGTTTCTTCAATTTTCTTCGATCGTTTATTGAGAACTCTATACGTCTTGGAGTTCAAGGAGTAGCCTAAGAAAATTCCTTCATCTGTCTTGACATCAAACTTGTTTCGATTCTCTTTGGTGTTGAAAATGAAACATCTTGAACCGAAAACATGAAAGAATTTTACTTTTGGTTTTCAATTGTTCAGGATCTTGTAAGGAGTAATTGAGAATCGTTTTTTCAAGTATGATCGATTCTGAGTATAACATGCAGCCGCAATTGCATCAGCCCAGAAATACAACGGCAAGGACACGAAGCATAACATGGTACAAGCAGCTTTACATAGTGACCGATTTCTCCTTTCAACAATGCCATTTTGCTGCGGAGTGTAGGGAGCTGAGATATTTGTGAGTCGTCCCTTTTTCAACAAGAAAACCTTGAAAGTCTTTGTTCTTAAATTCCAGGCCATTGTCACTCCTAATATTACGGACTACCTTTCTTAGTTGCGTCTCGATTTGTTTAATGAAGAGCATGAGCTTTGGAGTAGCTTCATACTTTTGCTTGAAAAAGAAAATCCATGTAATCATCGAGAAATCATCCACAATTACCATAATGTATTTGTTTCCCCCAATGCTTTCGATGGACGAAGGACCACATAGATCAATGTGCAGTAATTCCAATGGTTCTATCACCTTAGTATTGATAATTGAAGGATGACTCTTCCGACTCTCCTTTCCCATTTCACATGCTGCACAGAGATGTTCTTTATCAAATTTTAGAATTGGTAGACCTCGAACATGATCACCTAAGACCAACTTGTTGATGTCCTTGAAGTTCAGATGAGAAAGTATCCTATGCCATAACCAGCTTTCCTCGGAGTGAGCCTTTGCGAGTAAGCATACTGCTGGTTTACCTCTTATAGGATTGAGGTTCAAAGGATACATTTTCCCTTTTCGCTTTGATTTCAATAGAATGTTGTTTGAGCTCTTTTCGACAATTTCTGAGCCTTCATCATCGAAAGATACTTTTAATCCGATACCAACCACCAGCTGTGATACGCTGATGAGATTGTGTTGGAGCCCTTCAACATATGCAACCTTACTTATGGAGAACTCGCCATTAGTGTTCATTCCATAGCCTTTGATAGTTCCAAAAGAGTTGTTGCCATATTTTACAATACCACCATCTTTGCAAGAACGAAACTCTCTTAGTTCCTCCTTCTTTCCTATCATGTGACGTGAGCAGCCACTATCAATGTACCATTCTTCGTCAAACTGCTCGTCACGAATAACCTGCAAAATATTAAGCAGATTTAGGAACCCAAAGTTTCTTGGGTCCTTGTGAGCCTTTTACAGGACAGGGATAGTAAGAGAAATATCAACCATATATGTACGTTTAATCAAGGTTGTTTCATCTTGTCTTTTAATAGTGAAAACTCTAATTTTAGTTGATTTAGGAGGACTGGGGCTTTTGGCTGAGGAACTAGAATTTAGAGAATTGGATTTAGAAGAGACATTAGATTCCCAGTTTTTTTATCAGACTTGCAGGCAGGAGGACCGAAATTGCAATTTCTTTTGCCATTGGATGAGGGACCGATACTCTCATTTCGGTTGTTGTAGGATGAGGGACGGAAACCGCTCTTTCGGTTGTAGATGGATGATGGACTGAAACTGCCCTTTCGGTTGTTTTCAGTTGAGGGACCGAAACTACCCTTTCGGTTGTTGTCAGTTGAAGGAACGAAACCATCCTTTCGGTTCCTGTTGGTCGAAGGACCAAAACCATCCTTTTGGTTCCCGTTGGTAGAAGGACCGAAACCATCCTTTCGGTTCCTTGAGTCTTCTTGTGATTTTTGCTTCCTTTCAATCCTTACAAAATCAGGATTTTGAGAATTCCAAAATTGTTTTTTCTCTGAGAGATTCTTCTTGTATCTCAGATCTCTTTGATGCTTATGATCAGCCACCTGTTTTGGATTTTTATGAATGTTGGCCTTTCTTTTTGAAGCATGTGCACAACATGCGCTTTTTGTTGAAAAAGTATCACTAGTGGTTTGCATAGGTTCGTCCAAAGGAGTTTTAGTTCCGCTTGTGCTCGGCACATCATACTTTGTAGGCTCATTTAGTGGTTCAGGTATGTATCTACCTTTTACCAGCCATGAGGTTTTCTGAGAAAGACCCTTCGTCTCGTCCGTGTTGTCTATTGGGTCCGACCAGAAGAATTCATCACATCCACCAGTATTATCTTCTTTTACCATGGTAGTTAACTCTGCAGTTTGTTGTGGAGTGATATCGACACTGTGTAGACTTGGTTTGGAGTGGTTTAAACCTTTTGGTACACAACAACTTTATCTTTAAGAACTTTGGACTTTTCAGTAGAGGAACGAGCAAACTCAACAGAGTTTTCAGAAATTAGGTTCTTATGGGACTTGGGTTCGTTTTTGGCTAATTCAGAACAGTCTACCAAATCTACTACATAAATTTCACTCATGTCATCATCTTCATTAATTTCAGATGTATTTTCAACATCAATTTTGTTTTCTGAACTTAAATTGACATTCAAGGAGTCAAATTTTTGTATAGTTTCGGCTCTCAATTTCAATCTATCATTTTCATCTAACAGATATTTGAGCATGTCCTTGTGGTCCTTGGACTTTATGTAGGATTCAATTTTTTCCAGACCTATTTTGTATGATGGGGACACTTCGTCAGAAGATACAACACTTTCACAGTTCTACGCTTCAACATCAATTTCATCCTTCTTTAATTCAAGGAAAGGTAAAATCATACGATGTATCTTCTTCCCTATTTCACAATCAAGATGCAACTGAGTGATGTTAAAATAGAGTCTCTTAACAATTAAACAAAAAAACATTTCTCTGTTTAAGAAGTTTAAGATTGTCTCTCTACAAATAAATAGAATCATCTTTAGATCTAATTAACTCCTTTTCCTTCTGCTCGATCCATATTCTTCGTTCCTCACTCTTTGAAGAAATCCTGCTGATTTGATCAGTTAGGTTAGAATTTGTGACAGGGTTTTGGGTGAGACTACTACTTATGCTAAAGAGTTTTGAATTTAAATTATTTAATTCCTTTTCATAATTATTAGTAGGTATTTTTAGAGAAGCAAGAATATCTTTTACCTTTTTTATCAACTCATCACATTCGTTGATTAGAGCACTAACAGGCTTGGCAGCAAAATATATGTCCTCTCGCTCTCTTTTTTATTCAACTCCCCCATCAGTTATGTATCCTCTCATTTGGGACACACCCTCGCTCACTACAAAACATCTTCCCGTTGCCTGTTCTGCTTTTGCCAACATAGCTTTTCCGCGAGTAGGCTTCCTTACTTCATCATCCTCAGAATTTGTGGACCAGACCTCCACACCACCAAATTCATCACTGTTATTTGTACCCTGCACAATCAAAGCATTCATGGTAGAGTTATTAACAGTAGACTTTCTTTTCTTTATTTCCTCCAATCTTCTTAAAAGGCTCGCTTCTTCATCTTCTTCGTTTGTCTTTTCTTCTTTCTTTCTCAGCATACAATCTTTAGCAAAATGATTTTTGCCTCCACAATAATGACAATAGAATCCTGAGTCTCCTCCAACTATAGCTTCCTTCTTTGACTCTTCTGACTTTGAACCCATCTTCGGTTCCTCCTTGATCCTTTCGGCGCTATAACTTCCCTGCCAGTTTCGGTTCTTGTTGGCTGGGAATTTCTTCTTAATGAATTTTCTGGGATTTGACACCATCATGGCGTATTCTTCGCCGGTTAGATCAAAATTAGCAAGATCTAATTCCTCTTCTTCTTCAACCAAACTCTTTCCTTTGGAGACAAGAGCTAAAGAACCTAGACCCGACACCACATTCATTTCCTTTGATAAAGCATTCTCATGGGATTTTAAAATACCCACCAGTTTTGCCAGAGAGTAAGACTTGAACTGTTCATGAGCCTTTACTGTTGCCACAACAACCATCCATTCAGATCTGAGGCCGTTCATGAAAGTGACCTTTTGTTCAATTACCCTTCTTTCAATTCCATGCTTTATCATCTTACTCAAAAGATGATTGAAGCGATCGAAAGTTTGAACAAGTTTTTCTTCAAGCTTCTGCTTAAAGTCACCAAATTCAGATAACAAGAGAGTTTGGATAGAGTTTTCCAGATCTTCATCTGTGGAATATAATTCCTTGAATCTATCCCAGATCTCCTTAGCTGTAGCACAAGAACTCACTAAACGAAACGTATCCGATTGTAGAGCAAACCTTATCATCCATAGAGCTTTGATGTTGCACTGAAACTTCTCTTTTTAATCCTGAGGAATGTCTTTGACGTCATTAACAAGCTGATTGTATTCTTTCTGTGTTTTAACAATCTTTGATGTGCTTGATTGAGCAAATGGGCCTGAAGTGATTGCTTCCGAGATTAGATATCCATTTTCCTCTGATCCAATCACATAGTCTTCAAAGTGATGCGTCCAAACTTCATAGTCTTGTGTATACAAGATTTGTATTCTTGTTGTAGACCATATGCTGTTGGAAATATTGATCGGATTGGTTTGTGAATCGTCCATGGACATTGTAAATACTTTTGATCGATAACCTGTAAAAGATCAGACTTGTAATATTTCGTTAGGGTTAGATTAACAATTAATGAGATACGTCAATAAAGAGTGACGACTCAATAAATATCAATCAATGCGGAATTAAAACCCTATGTGTATGGATTACACAGTCTCCTGCTCTGATACCAATTGATGAGTTCAAAAACTCTTAGATCTATTAGATCTTTCACAAGTACGATAAAAGTAATCAAACAGTTTAAGATCAACATGAGAAAGAACACAAAACATAATCAAACTTATGCTTATGATTCAAAACTAAGTCACGCCTTAGCAGAGCTCGATGAAGAACTTCCGCTGTAGAATCGAGCTAGGGTTTACAGAAGATATGAAATAAAAACAATTAATGAAAGCTATATTCTCTAAGTCTGCATGCATGCAACTTATTTACTAAACCCTAATACAAAATTATGCACGGCTGGACAGACCTAATACCGACATTCAAAGTAGGCTATGGACCGAGCCCATGATGCAATCCAATAGACTCAACATTTAGGAAATATTGTAGTTAGATTGAGATTACAGTTTATTTTTTACATTTATCACTAAAACTTATCACTTTGAACTATTTATAAAAATATTATTTGGTTTTTTAAGTGGAACATAAATTTATATTTAAGTTGACACTGTAATATTATATTTAAATTAACAATTTAAGTAATTTGTTCAAACTGTTCAAAAGTTGTAGCTTTAAATTGATAATGGTTTACATATAACAAAATTTTAAATCAAATAAATTGAGTATAATATGTTAAAAGTTAAAAACATAACTTTATAAGTAGAAGTAAATATACTATTTTAAAATTGAAATTTAGTTTATCTGTAATTACATGTTAAGTTTGATATTTATATAACGTTATTTATTAATTTATAATCATTATTAGAAAGACACTATAATTTATCACTTTTAACTATTTACAAAATATTTTTTTGGGTTGTTTAAGTTAAACTAAAATTTATATTTAAGTTGACACTATAATATTATATTTAAATTAATAATTTAAGATTTTATAGCAATTGTTCCAAAATTGTATCTTTAAAATGATAATTGTTTACATCCAACAATATATTAAAACTAATAAATTAAGTATAATATGTTAAAAGTTAAAAAAAAAAACATAAATTTATAAGTAGAAGTAATGATTTTATTTTAATATTGAAATTTAGTTTATATATGATTACACTTTAGGTTTCATATTTATTTAATGTTATTAACCATCTTATAATTATTATTAGAAAGAAATTGAAAGGTCATGGGAGTTTCAAATGAACGGTGAAATGAAAAATACATGGGAGTTTCAAATGAATGTTTTGAAAGAAAAAATGGTTCCTTTATAAGTATACTAGGCGAATAGCCGTACGTTGCACAACGTAAAATTATGTATTTAATATTTTGACAAATAAATATTTAAATTAATATATGTTATTGATATTTATATCATAACACCTTTCATATTTTACCATACATGTTATTCAAAATACATCGTTTTCATTTTAAGAAATATATTAATGTTTTTTTTTTTTTTTTTTTTTTTTTTTGATGGGTTCTTTTCTATCAAAACCAAAACATCCAACAACTACTACGAAACCTATGTTTGTTTATCACCACACACCTCTACCGCTCTACTTTAATCCAGATTATGCAACTGCAAATGCACAAAGTGGCATTTATATCCATTAATATCGACTAAGTAAATAATGTGATGTACTTATTATTTGTTAAATGCATATCGATGCATCCTATTAATTTTCATATTTCAACATCCGCAAACGAAAACCACATAGGCATAGTCTGGATACCAACATCTAATTTCTATTAGAGACTAATACAAACACACCCTTTCCATAAAAATGTTTGGTTGAGAATAAATGTTTATATATATATATATATATATATATATATATATATATATATATATATATATATATATATATATATATATATATATATATATATAAATGAAAGCTAAAAGTATTACCTTCTCATGACTTGAAAAGGAGCATGACAACTCATTGGTACCGATTTTACAAGTATAATATTAAAATATGCATGACATGCCTTTAGTTCACATGTGATATTTTATAGGATTAAATAGAAAATCATGACTTTAATTGAAACTAAAACCAATTGACATGTAAAACAATTTATATGTAGCAATACATCTGCTAATATGACTTCAAATTTTCCAATATCTTCTAGGGTTTAATAAATACACATTGTGATGCCAACAATGAATATTTCACGGTTTTCCATCTTTTTATATATTCTTAAATATTAAAATGGTTTTAACAAAAAAATCTTAAGAAAAATAAAAATTATTGCACGCATGGATACATATGGAAGCGTCAAATAGTGAAGGTAGAGATAGTTTCCATTGTTGAAGGAATGATGATGAAAATCGAATCTATTCAAAGAATTTAAAATGATCAGCAAGATTTGTTTATGTATACATGAGTCAAATATTAATTTAGTACCTGTAGTGAATGGAATTAGTTGCATCTTTATACAAAAGTTTCTACCCCGAATATTACATGTGACATACCGGAAGCAATCGTACATTGAACAGTTGGTAAAAAGAAAAAAATTATTGAAATTTATATGAAAAGTTGGACACATATAAAAGTTTTTTTTCTTTCTTTAAAGGTACTTAATCCTTTCAAAATATGACAAAGGTGTTCCTATTATTCACTAGTTTTATACTTGGTCTTGTTATGTTTGATGTTGTTCATGTTATTTTTACATTAAAGAACGAATTAATAATCATTATTAAAAAGTCTTTTGAGTGGTATTAGTTAAATTAGGGGGTTTCAAATGCATAAGAATCAAGGAAATTAAATTAGGGGGTTTCAAATGCATAAGAATCAAAGAAAAATGCTAGCTTTATAAGATATATAGATATAGATAGGCGAATACACGTGCGTTGCGCAGAAGCATCTACATAGCTGAAATCTTTACAAATATATGTTTTTTTAAATATAACAATAATGTTTTTGTTAAATTTGATATAATAATTCATATAATAAGTTGATATAATATATTAATTATTTTGAATTATATGATAATATATACATTTATCAAAACTGCATAATCTTAATCTTTTGAATGATCTCTACTCGCGGGTTACTCATAAATAAAATTAACTATAATATATGGTTTAATGTTATTTATAGTAGTTGTTATTTTTAATTTATTTTTTAAAATTTATTTGCTAAACCTTTTCATTTCTATCATTATAATTACCTAAAACATCAAATATTTGTTTTTTGATTTTAAAGGTAACAATATAATCATTTATATAAAATCATTTTTAACTATTGTTATTTTAAGTTACTTTAAGCTATTTATTTGAAAACTTTTAACGATTATAAAAATATGTCACAACTGGAAATTTTGTGTCATGTAATCCATACATTCAAGCTAATGTGAATCAAAAACTTCAATCAAATACATTATACAAGTACTACAAATAGTCATCAAACAATTGGAAAACCCTAGAAGTTCTTGTTAAGTCCATTTTGGACTAGGACTTCCTTATTGGATCCAAATGGACCAATAAGCTTCCAATTGGACTATCATGGGCTTAGAACCCTAATTGGGCTCTAATTGGACCTACATTCATTTATTTCAATATTTTGGGCTAGGTTGAACCTAGAATGAAATAAATTAATGACTATGAACCATAATTAACCTAATTGATCCTAACAAGTCGTAAAAATCACATTTAAATTGATTTGGACCAAAAACCATCCAACTTAACATCTACATGGGTTTAGGGCATTAAAGCCCAATTTTTCTCCTTCCATTCCAAAAATCTCGGCCCAAGGCCCAAAACAAGCCCAAGAGAAGAGAGTTGACCTTAGTATGCCACCTCATTATTATCCATTGGGTATCCATGCAAGTTAGTCCATATTTCCATGCAACATCACTTCAAAATCACCTCCACTCCTCTCTCTTCTCACTCTCGGCCGAACACACACACACACACATACACAAAAATCTCTCAACCTCCCTCAAGAACACTCAAGAACATATCCTCCCTCTTCACTCAAAATCTCGAGATTTAGGAAGCATTCAAGAGGAAATTTCCACTAGATTCTCCATCTAAGGTAAGATTTTTGCTTGGATCTATGACTTGTATTCCTTATTTATCAAAAATCTCTTCCTAATCCGTGCAAAAATCATGATCTTGCACTCTAGAAACCCCATAAACTCGAAAATTTCATCAAGGAGTGCAAAGGCCAAAAATCACTTCATTTCTTCCATCCTTCTTCCAAGAACCGAATCAACACCCAAGGTGAGTTTCATATCCCTTATTTTCGGTTTTTATGAGTTTTGTGGGGGAGAATACAAGAAGAAGTGTAGATCCATCATTATGTGTATGTTGTGGTTGATTTCTATGCTTACATGTATGTTTGGTATGATTTTTATGATAGATCTAGTGTGATATGCTAAAAACCGAGACATATATTTTATCATAGCATAAAATAGACTATCACATGCAAGGTATACTAAGAAAATGGCTAAATAGCGTAACAACACTCAACTTGGACTAAAAACTCTTTTTTTTTTTTTTTTTTTTTTTTTTTTGACATAAAATGTTGAAAATACAAAGTTAAAGGGCCTAAAGTGAAATTTTAGAAATCTGATGGGTGAGATGAGTCAAAACAGTTTACATGATGTATTTTCTGAAAATATATTGTTTAGAGGGTTAAAAACATAAATTCCAAGCTTATTGGGCTAAGTGTGACATTTTTGGCCCAATAAGGCCCAATATGCGAAATTTTCTAAATTGGAGGACCAAAACTGCATTTTTCTGTAAAACAGTGGACTATAAGTGTTCCATGTGTTTTTCAAAGGTTTAAAATACTTTGCAAATTTAAAAGGGACCAAAGTTGTAAAATTTTTCCAAATTGGGTCAAAAACGTAAAAGTAGCGAAAAAGAGGGGCTATAACCGAGAAAACTGAAATTTCAAGGGTTTAAACTGTTTTCTATGATAAAAATGCTGGAAAATACTTATTTCAATAATTATGGTATAAAAATGTCAAGAAAATTAATTTAAGGGACAAACCGGAAAGTTTTTAAATAAAGGGGTGAAAAGGGTAAATTCTACAATTAAGGAAGGGCTGAAAACAGAAAAATCTTCAATGCTAGTTAATACATGCAATTTGACCAATTGACGATACCATTCTTGTCGACGAATTACAATACACTCCAATACCAAAAGTCGTTGTTAAACGAATTGGTTCGGTCTCGAACCAATAAAAATCCAAAACCACTAACACGACGACATTACGACATTTCGATTCATAACTAATAACGATGGAGAATTCACTATACCTACGAGTGTGCGCAGACGTCTATGCACCATCTTTGGGCCCCAAAAGTGTAAAATCTTGTTCGTTGAGCCTAGCTAGCCCAATGACCTGATCTTAAGGCCCGAAGGTCTCTCTCTCGCTTACGAAGTGTTGGGTTTTACCGATCCGACATGACGTAACAGGACTTTCAATGGCATACATGCTGCTGGACCCCAAGGGTTCTTTAGTGCTGCTAGTAAAGTTGGTAACTCACGATTGCGTGTTGGGCTTCGGGCCCTTCGCAATTGCATTTATCCCAATCGACGCGGGGAAATACCGAGGGTTTCGCACCTTCTCTCCTTCCCTCCGGTCGTGGGACTACACAAGTCCGGGAGGATTGAGCTGTGTGAAGAATTGCGAGTGGCACCTAAGGGATCACTTGTAAGGTTGTCGATTGGCCGTTTTCATTAACGTACATCACAACACTTCACCACCCATTGTATTCTCAATGCCTCCGGAGCTCAATGATTTCCCTCTAACGAAACGAAACAACGGTATACAAACTAAGTAATACAAAGTGATAGGAAAACGTCGGGTTTTCCTAGGGTTTTCAATAATTACAAATTGTGAATTACCGGTCGAATTTTTCACAACTATTACGCTTACATAAATAGAATTCAAACATGCATACTCATGGATCAACACATATTTTACACTATTTTATTATTAGAAAATATCGGATTTTCTAATGGGTTTCAAACATTACATTGGATTTCAAACTCTACTTATGAACTCACCAACATTTCGTATGTTGATGTTTTTCAAAATACTTGTATTCTCAGGTAACAGATAAGGTGACGGATGATTTATACTCTATGATGTTTGCTGTAGTTTAAGTGATGTTGAACAGTTATTTTGAGAATGTAACGTTTGAACAATGTAACGAATGTAAACACTAACGGTTGTACTATTCCAAATGTTGGTGATGTTTTATGTTATGTTTCATGTATATGCATTGTAATGGTATTCAATGAGTCACGATAGCCCTCGGACGTTTCCGCCGTCTGGTTCGGGGGTGTGACAGGTTGGTATCAGAGCATTGTTTATAGTGAACTAGCATATCTAGCCACACACGGATATGCAACTATAAACCAAAAAGAAGGACTAACATAACTCTGAACAAAACAAGTAAATAAAACAACCTTGTTTGCACTAAGAATAGGAACTTAACGCCGAACCAAACAAAAATAATACTAGTGTCTCGGTTAACTCAGGACTGTTCTTAGTGGTACCAAGGAGTGAATGTAGCCTGATCAACTGCATCCTCTCCAACATATAACTAATGCACGTTCTGATGAGATCGGGATATCTAGGGAACCTAAAATTATAACCTTACCTCCGAAAAGAGTACGTCGGTTTAGCTTGTGCCATAACGATAGAATTATAGGAAAGTGGTAGCTTATTCGCATACTCTCTCAGCCTTCATGGAGGGAGAGCATCAGGGCATCCAGTTCTTCCAAGCCCCTGAGGCATATGGGGTGCTCGAGGACGGACCCGAGGGAAATCAAGAGAGAGTCCACGGTGTTGAACCAGACGAGTACATGGACACCGATTACGAGTTCGAGGAGACCAACGATGACATGGAGGAGGACCAGGCCCCGGACATGGATCACATCGCATCTCCTGTTAGCGAAGTGCAACGGGATCCCCACGTCCCGCCAGTGAATCCCGCGAGGGAAAATCGCTCCCCAGAGGCCGTGATTGCCGACTTATGACAACAACTGTTCGCCATGGAAGCGCGAGCCGTGCGAGCAGAGCTTGAGAGGGATGAGGTCATTGTAGACATGACAGAGATGGCGCAGCTGCTAGCTCAGCACTTCGGCATATGATTTCACCATTATAGTAGGATGCAGCTCATCGTGGTTAGGGATAGACTCATCATAGTAGATCATTAGGAACTATGTTATGTACTCCGACTCTATGTTTAAGTGACTACACTACTCATGGAGCCGTTATGCTGTCGGATTAGTGTTACTTATGTATGCTCTTACGAGCAAATTTTCTTGTACTAAACACGGATAATATTAATAAACTTTTGTGTGCTTTGCTACGATATTCACAGTTGTTATGTGTTGAGACGTTATGATTGTATGCCCGATGGTAGAAATGTTTAGGTTCGTATCATACACCTAGTTAGTAGGGTCGCAACCCCACAGAAACCACGTACACTCAACATCTTTCCGTTTCATGACAGAAAGATGCCTCGCCCAACTACTCGCGGAAACCCAGGACCAACCCCACCCGAAGTTGACTCAGCCGCCTTTCAGGCAGCCGTATCAGCAGCAGTCACTGCAGCGATTGCGCAAATTCAGCAAGGGAACAATGGAGGAGTCAATGGGCAAGGGGCCGGAAGTTCAAACAATGGAATGAATCAAGGACCCACCAAGACATGTACCTACAAGGACTTCACAAACGCCAAACCACGAACTTTTAATGGTACTGGAGGAGTGATCACTCTGAAGCGCTGGATCGAGAAGGTGGAATCGATATTCGAGATATGCGACTGCCCCGAGCACATGAAGGTGAAGTTCGCGGCTTGCACTTTTGTGGATCAGGCGCTCACCTGGTGGAATGGACATGTAGAATCCATGATGCTCCCTGTAGCCAACTCTATCCCCTGGACAGAAATGAAAGAAATGTTGATGGCAGAGTACTGCCCACGAGGCGAAATACAAAAGATGGAACAAGAGCTATGGAACCTCACTGTGCAGAACGCGAATATCGATGCCTACATATCGAAATTTAGCGAACTATCTCTGTTGTGCCCGGGTATGATCACCTCGGAAGGAAAGAAGATCGAACGATTCATCTGGGGACTCACATCACCAATTCAAGGGAATGTGATAGCTGCAAACCCCGAAACATTTGACAGTGCAAAGAGACTGGCGAAGAGGTTGTACGACCATAATAACAAAAAGGGAGAAAAGCCAGTGGAGGCTGAGAAGAAGAAGGAAGGAGATGACAAGAGGGGAAAGAACAATAAGAGGAAGGGGCGCCAGGGCCCCGACACCTCCAAGAAACAGCAGACGGTGGCGGTAAATGCTATTACCACATCGGCACCAGCCGCACCACATGCTCCAACCTCAGCCACTTTAAATACTTCCAAACCTTATTCCGGTAATCTTCCCAAATGCAACAAG
Organism: Lactuca saligna; assembly: GCF_052625555.1. Lineage (NCBI taxonomy): Eukaryota > Viridiplantae > Streptophyta > Magnoliopsida > Asterales > Asteraceae > Lactuca > Lactuca saligna. The sequence goes on from NC_136420.1 coordinate 214,509,950, forward strand.
TGCGGGTTCCATCACTATGGAGAATGCAAGGATTTTCAGTGCACCAGCTGCAACCGAAGGGGTCACACTGCAAAGTACTGCAAAGCTTACCCTCCCCATAACCAAAATCAGGGAATCAACAACAACAACCCTCGCAACAACAACAATACCCATGTCAGTGGCAACAGCGCAGGGCCTAGCTACACCTGCTACGGATGCGGGAAGACTGGACACGTCCGCCGAGACTGTCCCAACAACAACAATTCAAGAAATGGAGGAACAGGAAGGATGATGAATATGGGTCAGGGGGAAGCTATTCAGGATCCCTCTGTTGTTACCGGTACGTTTCTCTTAAACCACGCTTATGCATGCATCTTATTTGACTCCGGAGCGGAGCGAAGCTTCGTAAGCAATAAGTTTAAGCACTTATTAAAACAACTTCCCCAAAAGCTAAATGAAGCATATACGGTGGAAATGGCCAATGGGAAAACCGAATCCACTGGGGAAATCTACATCGGATGTACCCTAACTCTTAATCAACACGCCTTCCGAATAGACCTAATGCCAGTATCAATTAGGAGTTTCGACGTGATCATCGGTATGGACTGGTTAAGCCCCCACCATGCCGACATTATGTGCCACGAGAAGGCCGTCCGTCTTCGTCTTCCAAATCATGAAACCCTAGTGGTCTACGGAGACAAATCTAGCATGAACCTTCGCCTCGTTTCGTGTGTCAAGGCACAAAAATATCTACGAAGGAACAATCTGGCGTTCCTGGCTCATGTGGTGGACAAGACCAAGGAGGACATTAACGCTCGAGACATTCCAGTGGCATGTGAATTTCCGGATGTATTTCCTGAAGATCTTCCGGGAGTGCCCCCAGAAAGACAGGTCGAATTTCGAATTGACCTTATTCCAGGAGCAACTCCTCTTGCTAAATCACCCTATCGGTTGGCTCCTGCCGAGATGCAGGAATTATCCAGCCAACTCAGCGAACTTTTGGATAAGGGATTTATTCGACCTAGTTACTCGCCATGGGGAGCTCCGGTACTCTTTGTCAAAAAGAAAGACGGATCTTTTAGAATGTGTATCGATTACAGAGAGTTAAACAAACTCAGAATCAAAAACCGCTACCCACTCCCACGAATCGATGACCTATTTGACCAGCTCCAAGGGGCTAGTTATTTTTTCTAAAATAGATTTACGATCCGGGTATCACCAACTCAAAGTCCGGGAAGAGGATATTCCAAAAACCGCTTTCCGAACTCATTACGGACATTATGAATTTGTCGTAATGCCCTTCGGTCTAACGAATGCCCCTGCTGCATTTATGGACCTAATGAATCGGGTCTGCCGACCGTTCCTCGATAACTTCGTCATTGTTTTTATCGATGACATCCTTGTCTATTCTCGAAACAAGGAAGAGCATGGCCAACATCTCCGACAAGTTTTAGAAACTTTACGATCAGAAAGACTTTACGCCAAACTCTCCAAGTGTGAGTTATGGCTGCGAAGCGTGAACTTCCTAGGCCATGTAGTCAGCCGAGATGGAATCCATGTGGATCCCTCTAAGGTCAAAGCGGTAGAAGGATGGGCAATCCCGACAACGCCCACGGAAATTCGTCAATTCTTGGGATTAGCAGGCTACTATAGGAGATTCATTCAAAACTTCTCTAAGATCGCCAAGCCACATACCTCGCTTACCCAAAAGGGCGTACCATTCAAATGGACAGACAAACAAGAAACCGCATTTCGAACCTTGAAACAAGCTCTCTGCAGCGCACCTGTACTATCTCTACCTGAAGGAACGGAAGACTTTGTAGTCTACTGCGACGCATCAAATCAGGGTTTAGGTTGCGTTCTCATGCAACGTGGGAGAGTGATAGCCTATGCATCCCGCCAGCTAAAGACGCATGAAGTGAACTACACAACCCATGACCTAGAGTTGGGAGCTGTAGTCTTTGCCCTAAAAATTTGGAGGCATTACCTTTACGGTACAAAGTGCACCATCTTCACGGATCACAAGAGTCTCCAACACATCTTAAACCAAAAAGAGTTAAACATGAGGCAACGAAGATGGGTTGAGTTGCTAAACGACTATGAGTGCGAGATTAAGTACCACCCAGGCAAGGCCAACGTAGTAGCTGATGCATTAAGTCGGAAGGAGTACTCTAACCGCCGTACGAAAACTCTCTCGATGACCATTCAGTCACACCTGGCCACTCAACTTGCAGTAGTCCAGTCAGAGGCCATGAAGACGGAAAATAGAGAAAGCGAAGCATTGCGCGGAATGGAAAAGAACCTAGAAACAAGGGAGAATGGGGTATACTACTTCATGAACCGTATTTGGGTCCCTAAACTGGGAGGGCTTAGAGATGTTGTCATGAAGGAAGCCCATAAGACGCGATACTCCATTCACCCCGGTTCTGATAAGATGTATTTGGATATTAAACAACACTATTGGTGGCCTAACATGAAGGCGGAAATCGCGACCTACGTCAGCAAGTGCCTTACATGCGCCAAAGTAAAGGTGGAATACCAGAAACCTTCAGGATTGTTGCAGCAACCGGAAATTCCCGAGTGGAAATGGGAGGGGATTTCAATGGATTTCGTCACCAAGCTACCCAAGATGTCGGACGGACTGGATACCATATGGGTAATCATCGATCGACTGACGAAATCTGCCCATTTCCTGCCAATCAAAGAATCTTACAAGATGGAGAGACTGACGCGGTTGTACCTACGAGAAATCGTGAGACTCCATGGAGTGCCAAAATCTATTATCTCGGATAGGGACAGTAGGTTTACGTCCCGATTTTGGCAATCACTCCATAAGGCGATGGGAACAAACCTCGATATGAGCACCGCTTATCATCCACAAACGAATGGTCAAAGCGAGCGAACTATCTAAACGCTCGAAGATATGCTCCGTGCATGCGTGATAGACTTTGGAAAGTCTTGGGATACCCACCTACCCTTAATCGCGTTCTCATACAACAATAGTTACCATTCGAGCATCAAGGTGGCTCCTTTCGAAGCACTTTACGGGCATAAATGTAGATCACCGTTATGTTGGGCTGAAGTAGGTGACACCCAGCTAGCAAAAATGCATGCGTCGGACAAAACACTAACGGGACCGGAGATCATCCGTGAAACCACGGAAAAGATCGTTCAAATCAGAGCTCGATTGCAAGCATCGCGTGACCGACAAAAGAGCTACGCTGACAAACGACGAAAGCCCTTAGAATTTCAGGTCGGTGATCGAGTACTGTTAAAAGTCTCGCCCTGGAAAAGGGGTTATACGTTTCGGAAAACGGGGAAAGCTGAACCCGCGATACATTGGACCTTTCGAAATCGTCGCTCGAATTGGTCCAGTAGCATACAGACTGCAACTACCCGCAGAGCTAAACGGTGTACACCCCGTGTTTCACATATCTAATCTGAAGAAGTGTCTCTCAGATGAAACACTCGTCACACCTCTTGACGAAATCGAAATCAATGAGAAACTCCTGTTCGTTGAAGAACCAATTGAAATCATGGACAGGGACGTAAAGCGTACTAAGCAGAGTCGCATCCCGATCGTGAAGGTACGGTGGAACGCAAAGCGTGGGCCAGAATTCACTTGGGAGCGCGAAGACCAAATGAAGCAAAAGTACCCTCACCTATTCTAGTTTTCTCAAATCTAGCTTTCAAACAAAATTTCGGGACGAAATTCCCTCTAACGGGGGGATGATGTCACAACTGGAAATTTTGTGTCATGTAATCCATACATTCAAGCTAATGTGAATCAAAAACTTCAATCAAATACATTATACAAGTACTACAAATAGTCATCAAAAATTGGAAAACCCTAGAAGTTCTTGTTAAGTCCATTTTGGACTAGGACTTCCTTATTGGATCCAAATGGACCAATAAGCTTCCAATTGGACTATCATGGGCTTAGAACCCTAATTGGGCTCTAATTGGACCTACATTCATTTATTTCAATATTTTGGGCTAGGTTGAACCTAGAATGAAATAAATTAATGACTATGAACCATAATTAACCTAATTGATCCTAACAAGTCGTAAAAATCACATTTAAATTGATTTGGACCAAAAACCATCCAACTTAACATCTACATGGGTTTAGGGCATTAAAGCCCAATTTTTCTCCTTCCATTCCAAAAATCTCGGCCCAAGGCCCAAAACAAGCCCAAGAGAAGAGAGTTGACCTTAGTATGCCACCTCATTATTATCCATTGGGTATCCATGCAAGTTAGTCCATATTTCCATGCAACATCACTTCAAAATCACCTCCACTCCTCTCTCTTCTCACTCTCGGCCGAACACACACACACACACATACACAAAAATCTCTCAACCTCCCTCAAGAACACTCAAGAACATATCCTCCCTCTTCACTCAAAATCTCGAGATTTAGGAAGCATTCAAGAGGAAATTTCCACTAGATTCTCCATCTAAGGTAAGATTTTTGCTTGGATCTATGACTTGTATTCCTTATTTATCAAAAATCTCTTCCTAATCCGTGCAAAAATCATGATCTTGCACTCTAGAAACCCCATAAACTCGAAAATTTCATCAAGGAGTGCAAAGGCCAAAAATCACTTCATTTCTTCCATCCTTCTTCCAAGAACCGAATCAACACCCAAGGTGAGTTTCATATCCCCTTATTTTCGGTTTTTATGAGTTTTGTGGGGGAGAATACAAGAAAAAGTGTAGATCCATCATTATGTGTATGTTGTGGTTGATTTCTATGCTTACATGTATGTTTGGTATGATTTTTATGATAGATCTAGTGTGATATGCTAAAAACCGAGACATATATTTTATCATAGCATAAAATAGACTATCACATGCAAGGTATACTAAGAAAATGGCTAAATAGCGTAACAACACTCAACTTGGACTAAAAACTCTTTTTTTTTTTTTTTTTTTTTTTTTTTGACATAAAATGTTGAAAATACAAAGTTAAAGGGCCTAAAGTGAAATATTTAGAAATCTGATGGGTGAGATGAGTCAAAACAGTTTACATGATGTATTTTCTGAAAATATATTGTTTAGAGGGTTAAAAACATAAATTCCAAGCTTATTGGGCTAAGTGTGACATTTTCGGCCCAATAAGGCCCAATATGCGAAATTTTCTAAATTGGAGGACCAAAACTGCATTTTTCTGTAAAACAGTGGACTATAAGTGTTCCATGTGTTTTTCAAAGGTTTAAAATACTTTGCAAATTTAAAAGGGACCAAAGTTGTAAAAATTTTCCAAATTGGGTCAAAAACGTAAAAGTAGCGAAAAAGAGGGGCTATAACCGAGAAAACTGAAATTTCAAGGGTTTAAACTGTTTTCTATGATAAAAATGCTGGAAAATACTTATTTCAATAATTATGGTATAAAAATGTCAAGAAAATTAATTTAAGGGACAAACCGGAAAGTTTTTAAATAAAGGGGTGAAAAGGGTAAATTCTACAATTAAGGAAGGGCTGAAAACAGAAAAATCTTCAATGCTAGTTAATACATGCAATTTGACCAATTGACGATACCATTCTTGTCGACGAATTACAATACACTCCAATACCAAAAGTCGTTGTTAAACGAATTGGTTCGGTCTCGAACCAATAAAAATCCAAAACCACTAACACGACGACATTACGACATTTCGATTCATAACTAATAACGATGGAGAATTCACTATACCTACGAGTGTGCGCAGATGTCTATGCACCATCTTTGGGCCCCAAAAGTGTAAAATCTTGTTCGTTGAGCCTAGCTAGCCCAATGACCTGATCTTAAGGCCCGAAGGTCTCTCTCTCGCTTACGAAGTGTTGGGTTTTACCGATCCGACATGACGTAACAGGACTTTCAATGGCATACATGCTGCTGGACCCCAAGGGTTCTTCAGTGCTGCTAGTAAAGTCGGTAACTCACGATTGCGTGTTGGGCTTCGGGCCCTTCGCAATTGCATTTATCCCAATCGACGCGGGGAAATACCGAGGGTTTCGCACCTTCTCTCCTTCCCTCCGGTCGTGGGACTACACAAGTCCGGGAGGATTGAGCTGTGTGAAGAATTGCGAGTGGCACCTAAGGGATCACTTGTAAGGTTGTCGATTGGCCGTTTTCATTAACGTACATCACAACACTTCACCACCCATTGTATTCTCAATGCCTCCGGAGCTCAACGATTTCCCTCTAACGAAACGAAACAACGGTATACAAACTAAGTAATACAAAGTGATAGGAAAACGTCGGGTTTTCCTAGGGTTTTCAATAATTACAAATTGTGAATTACCGGTCGAATTTTTCACAACTATTACGCTTACATAAATAGAATTCAAACATGCATACTCATGGATCAACACATATTTTACACTATTTTATTATTAGAAAATATTGGATTTTCTGATGGGTTTCAAACATTACATTGGATTTCAAACTCTACTTATGAACTCACCAACATTTCGTATGTTGACGTTTTTCAAAATACTTGTATTCTCAGGTAACAGATAAGGTGACGGATGATTTATACTCTATGATGTTTGTTGTAGTTTAAGTGATGTTGAACAGTTATTTTGAGAATGTAACGTTTGAACAATGTAACGAATGTAAACACTAACGGTTGTACTATTCCAAATGTTGGTGATGTTTTATGTTATGTTTCATGTATATGCATTGTAATGGTATTCAATGAGTCACGATAGCCCTCGGACGTTTCCGCCGTCTGGTTCGGGGGTGTGACAGGTTGGTATCAGAGCATTGTTTATAGTGAACTAGCATATCTAGCCACACACGGATATGCAACTATAAACCAAAAAGAGGGACTAACATAACTCTGAACAAAACAAGTAAATAAAACAACCTTGTTTGCACTAAGAATAGGAACTTAACGCCGAACCAAACAAAAATAATACTAGTGTCTCGGTTAACTCAGGACTGTTCTTAGTGGCACCAAGGAGTGAATGTAGCCTGATCAACTGCATCCTCTCCAATGTATAACTAACGCACGTTCTGATGAGATCGGGATATCTAGGGAACCTAAAACTATACCCTTACCACCGAAAAGAGTACGTCGGTTTAGCTTGTGCCATAACGATAGAATTATAGGAAACTGGTAGCTTATTCGCATACTCTCTCAGCCTTCATGGAGGGAGAGCATCAGGGCATCCAGTTCTTCCAAGCCCCTGAGGCACACTGGGTGCTCGAGGACGGACCCGAGGGAAATCAAGAGAGAGTCCACGGTGTTGAACCAGACGAGTACATGGACACCGATTACGAGTTCGAGGAGACCGACGATGACATGGAGGAGGACCAGGCCCCGGACATGGATCACATTGCATCTCCTGTTAGCGAAGTGCAACGGGATCCCCACGTCCCGACAGTGAATCCCGCGAGGGAAAATCGCTCCCCAGAGGCCGTGATTGCCAACTTATGACAACAACTGTTCGCCATGGAAGCGCGAGCCGTGCGAGCAGAGCTTGAGAGGGATGAGGTCATTGTAGACATGACAGAGATGGCGCAGCTGCTAGCTCAGCACTTCGGCATATGATTTCACCATTATAGTAGGACGCAGCTCATCGCGGTTAGGGATAAACTCATCATAGTAGATCATTAGGAACTATGTTATGTACTCCGACTCTATGTTTAAGTGACTACATTACTCATGGAGCCGTTATGCTGTCGGATTAGTGTTACTTATGTATGCTCTTACGAGCAAATTTTCTTGTACTAAACACGGATAATATTAATAAACTTTTGTGTGCTTTGCTACGATATTCACAGTTGTTATGTGTTGAGACGTTATGATTGTATGCCCGATGGTAGAAATGTTTAGGTTCGTATCATACACCTAGTTAGTAGGGTCGCAACCCCACAGAAACCACGTACACTCAACATCTTTCCGTTTCATGACAGAAAGATGCCTCGCCCAACTACTCACGGAAACCCAGGACCAACCCCACCCGAAGTTGACTCAGCTGCCTTTCAGGCAGCCGTATCAGCAGCAGTCACTGCAGCGATTGCGCAAATTCAGCAAGGGAACAATGGAGGAGTCAATGGGCAAGGGGCCGGAAGTTCAAACAATGGAATGAATCAAGGACCCACCAAGACATGTACCTACAAGGACTTCACAAACGCCAAACCACGAACTTTTAATGGTACTGGAGGAGTGATCACTCTGAAGCGCTGGATCGAGAAGGTGGAATCGATATTCGAGATATGCGACTGCCCCGAGCACATGAAGGTGAAGTTCGCAGCTTGCACTTTTGTGGATCAGGCGCTCACCTGGTGGAATGGACATGTAGAATCCATGACGCTCCCTGTAGCCAACTCTATCCCCTGGACAGAAATGAAAGAAATGTTGATGGCAGAGTACTGCCCACGAGGCGAAATACAAAAGATGGAACAAGAGCTATGGAACCTCACTGTGCAGAACGCGAATATCGATGCCTACATATCGAAATTTAGCGAACTATCTCTGTTGTGCCCGGGTATGATCACCTCGGAAGGAAAGAAGATCGAACGATTCATCTGGGGACTCACATCACCAATTCAAGGGAATGTGATAGCTGCAAACCCCGAAACATTTGACAGTGCAAAGAGACTGGCGAAGAGGTTGTACGACCATAATAACAAAAAGGGAGAAAAGCCAGTGGAGGCTGAGAAGAAGAAGGAAGGAGATGACAAGAGGGGAAAGAACAATAAGAGGAAGGGGCGCCAGGGCCCCGACACCTCCAAGAAACAGCAGACGGTGGCGGTAAATGCTGTTACCACATCGGCACCAGCCGCACCACATGCTCCAACCTCAGCCACTTTAAAAACTTCCAAACCTTATTCCGGTAATCTTCCCAAATGCAACAAGTGCGGGTTCCATCACTATGGAGAATGCAAGGATTTTCAGTGCACCAGCTGCAACCGAAGGGGTCACACTGCAAAGTACTGCAAAGCTTACCCTCCCCATAACCAAAATCAGGGAATCAACAACAACAACCCTCGCAACAACAACAACACCCATGTCAGTGGCAACAGCGCAGGGCCTAGCTACACCTGCTACGGATGCGGGAAGACTGGACACGTCCGCCGAGACTGTCCCAACAACAACAATTCAAGAAATGGAGGAACAGGAAGGATGATGAATATGGGTCAGGGGGAAGCTATTCAGGATCCCTCTGTTGTTACCGGTACGTTTCTCTTAAACCACGCTTATGCATGCATCTTATTTGACTCCGGAGCGGAGCGAAGCTTCGTAAGCAATAAGTTTAAGCACTTATTAAAACAACTTCCCCAAAAGCTAAATGAAGCATATACGGTGGAAATGGCCAATGGGAAAACCGAATCCACTGGGGAAATCTACATCGGATGTACCCTAACTCTTAATCAACACGCCTTCCGAATAGACCTAATGCCAGTATCAATTAGGAGTTTCGACGTGATCATCGGTATGGACTGGTTAAGCCCCCACCATGCCGACATTATGTGCCACGAGAAGGCCGTCCGTCTTCGTCTTCCAAATCATGAAACCCTAGTGGTCTACGGAGACAAATCTAGCATGAACCTTCGCCTCGTTTCGTGTGTCAAGGCACAAAAATATCTACGAAGGAACAATCTGGCGTTCCTGGCTCATGTGGTGGACAAGACCAAGGAGGACATTAACGCTCGAGACATTCCAGTGGCATGTGAATTTCCGGATGTATTTCCTGAAGATCTTCCGGGAGTGCCCCCAGAAAGACAGGTCGAATTTCGAATTGACCTTATTCCAGGAGCAACTCCTCTTGCTAAATCACCCTATCGGTTGGCTCCTGCCGAGATGCAGGAATTATCCAGCCAACTCAGCGAACTTTTGGATAAGGGATTTATTCGACCTAGTTACTCGCCATGGGGAGCTCCGGTACTCTTTGTCAAAAAGAAAGACGGATCTTTTAGAATGTGTATCGATTACAGAGAGTTAAACAAACTCAGAATCAAAAACCGCTACCCACTCCCACGAATCGATGACCTATTTGACCAGCTCCAAGGGGCTAGTTATTTTTCTAAAATAGATTTACGATCCGGGTATCACCAACTCAAAGTCCGGGAAGAGGATATTCCAAAAACCGCTTTCCGAACTCATTACGGACATTATGAATTTGTCGTAATGCCCTTCGGTCTAACGAATGCCCCTGCTGCATTTATGGACCTAATGAATCGGGTCTGCCGACCGTTCCTCGATAACTTCGTCATTGTTTTTATCGATGACATCCTTGTCTATTCTCGAAACAAGGAAGAGCATGGCCAACATCTCCGACAAGTTTTAGAAACTTTACGATCAGAAAGACTTTACGCCAAACTCTCCAAGTGTGAGTTATGGCTGCGAAGCGTGAACTTCCTAGGCCATGTAGTCAGCCGAGATGGAATCCATGTGGATCCCTCTAAGGTCAAAGCGGTAGAAGGATGGGCAATCCCGACAACGCCCACGGAAATTCGTCAATTCTTGGGATTAGCAGGCTACTATAGGAGATTCATTCAAAACTTCTCTAAGATCGCCAAGCCACATACCTCGCTTACCCAAAAGGGCGTACCATTCAAATGGACAGACAAACAAGAAACCGCATTTCGAACCTTGAAACAAGCTCTCTGCAGCGCACCTGTACTATCTCTACCTGAAGGAACGGAAGACTTTGTAGTCTACTGCGACGCATCAAATCAGGGTTTAGGTTGCGTTCTCATGCAACGTGGGAGAGTGATAGCCTATGCATCCCGCCAGCTAAAGACGCATGAAGTGAACTACACAACCCATGACCTAGAGTTGGGAGCTGTAGTCTTTGCCCTAAAAATTTGGAGGCATTACCTTTACGGTACAAAGTGCACCATCTTCACGGATCACAAGAGTCTCCAACACATCTTAAACCAAAAAGAGTTAAACATGAGGCAACGAAGATGGGTTGAGTTGCTAAACGACTATGAGTGCGAGATTAAGTACCACCCAGGCAAGGCCAACGTAGTAGCTGATGCATTAAGTCGGAAGGAGTACTCTAACCGCCGTACGAAAACTCTCTCGATGACCATTCAGTCACACCTGGCCACTCAACTTGCAGTAGTCCAGTCAGAGGCCATGAAGACGGAAAATAGAGAAAGCGAAGCATTGCGCGGAATGGAAAAGAACCTAGAAACAAGGGAGAATGGGGTATACTACTTCATGAACCGTATTTGGGTCCCTAAACTGGGAGGGCTTAGAGATGTTGTCATGAAGGAAGCCCATAAGACGCGATACTCCATTCACCCCGGTTCTGATAAGATGTATTTGGATATTAAACAACACTATTGGTGGCCTAACATGAAGGCGGAAATCGCGACCTACGTCAGCAAGTGCCTTACATGCGCCAAAGTAAAGGTGGAATACCAGAAACCTTCAGGATTGTTGCAGCAACCGGAAATTCCCGAGTGGAAATGGGAGGGGATTTCAATGGATTTCGTCACCAAGCTACCCAAGATGTCGGACGGACTGGATACCATATGGGTAATCATCGATCGACTGACGAAATCTGCCCATTTCCTGCCAATCAAAGAATCTTACAAGATGGAGAGACTGACGCGGTTGTACCTACGAGAAATCGTGAGACTCCATGGAGTGCCAAAATCTATTATCTCGGATAGGGACAGTAGGTTTACGTCCCGATTTTGGCAATCACTCCATAAGGCGATGGGAACAAACCTCGATATGAGCACCGCTTATCATCCACAAACGGATGGTCAAAGCGAGCGAACTATCTAAACGCTCGAAGATATGCTCCGTGCATGCGTGATAGACTTTGGAAAGTCTTGGGATACCCACCTACCCTTAATCGCGTTCTCATACAACAATAGTTACCATTCGAGCATCAAGGTGGCTCCTTTCGAAGCACTTTACGGGCATAAATGTAGATCACCGTTATGTTGGGCTGAAGTAGGTGACACCCAACTAGCAAAAATGCATGCGTCGGACAAAACACTAACGGGACCGGAGATCATCCGTGAAACCACGGAAAAGATCGTTCAAATCAGAGCTCGATTGCAAGCATCGCGTGACCGACAAAAGAGCTACGCTGACAAACGACGAAAGCCCTTAGAATTTCAGGTCGGTGATCGAGTACTGTTAAAAGTCTCGCCCTGGAAAAGGGGTTATACGTTTCGGAAAACGGGGAAAGCTGAACCCGCGATACATTGGACCTTTCGAAATCGTCGCTCGAATTGGTCCAGTAGCATACAGACTGCAACTACCCGCAGAGCTAAACGGTGTACACCCCGTGTTTCACATATCTAATCTGAAGAAGTGTCTCTCAGATGAAACACTCGTCACACCTCTTGACGAAATCGAAATCAATGAGAAACTCCTGTTCGTTGAAGAACCAATTGAAATCATGGACAAGGACGTAAAGCGTACTAAGCAGAGTCGCATCCCGATCGTGAAGGTACGGTGGAACGCAAAGCGTGGGCCAGAATTCACTTGGGAGCGCGAAGACCAAATGAAGCAAAAGTACCCTCACCTATTCTAGTTTTCTCAAATCTAGCTTTCAAACAAAATTTCGGGACGAAATTCCCTCTAACGGGGGGATGATGTCACAACTGGAAATTTTGTGTCATGTAATCCATACATTCAAGCTAATGTGAATCAAAAACTTCAATCAAATACATTATACAAGTACTACAAATAGTCATCAAAAATTGGAAAACCCTAGAAGTTCTTGTTAAGTCCATTTTGGACTAGGACTTCCTTATTGGATCCAAATGGACCAATAAGCTTCCAATTGGACTATCATGGGCTTAGAACCCTAATTGGGCTCTAATTGGACCTACATTCATTTATTTCAATATTTTGGGCTAGGTTGAACCTAGAATGAAATAAATTAATGACTATGAACCATAATTAACCTAATTGATCCTAACAAGTCGTAAAAATCACATTTAAATTGATTTGGACCAAAAACCATCCAACTTAACATCTACATGGGTTTAGGGCATTAAAGCCCAATTTTTCTCCTTCCATTCCAAAAATCTCGGCCCAAGGCCCAAAACAAGCCCAAGAGAAGAGAGTTGACCTTAGTATGCCACCTCATTATTATCCATTGGGTATCCATGCAAGTTAGTCCATATTTCCATGCAACATCACTTCAAAATCACCTCCACTCCTCTCTCTTCTCACTCTCGGCCGAACACACACACACACACATACACAAAAATCTCTCAACCTCCCTCAAGAACACTCAAGAACATATCCTCCCTCTTCACTCAAAATCTCGAGATTTAGGAAGCATTCAAGAGGAAATTTCCACTAGATTCTCCATCTAAGGTAAGATTTTTGCTTGGATCTATGACTTGTATTCCTTATTTATCAAAAATCTCTTCCTAATCCGTGCAAAAATCATGATCTTGCACTCTAGAAACCCCATAAACTCGAAAATTTCATCAAGGAGTGCAAAGGCCAAAAATCACTTCATTTCTTCCATCCTTCTTCCAAGAACCGAATCAACACCCAAGGTGAGTTTCATATCCCCTTATTTTCGGTTTTTATGAGTTTTGTGGGGGAGAATACAAGAAAAAGTGTAGATCCATCATTATGTGTATGTTGTGGTTGATTTCTATGCTTACATGTATGTTTGGTATGATTTTTATGATAGATCTAGTGTGATATGCTAAAAACCGAGACATATATTTTATCATAGCATAAAATAGACTATCACATGCAAGGTATACTAAGAAAATGGCTAAATAGCGTAACAACACTCAACTTGGACTAAAAACTCTTTTTTTTTATTTATTTATTTTTTTTTTTTTGACATAAAATGTTGAAAATACAAAGTTAAAGGGCCTAAAGTGAAATTTTAGAAATCTGATGGGTGAGATGAGTCAAAACAGTTTACATGATGTATTTTCTGAAAATATATTGTTTAGAGGGTTAAAAACATAAATTCCAAGCTTATTGGGCTAAGTGTGACATTTTTGGCCCAATAAGGCCCAATATGCGAAATTTTCTAAATTGGAGGACCAAAACTGCATTTTTCTGTAAAACAGTGGACTATAAGTGTTCCATGTGTTTTTCAAAGGTTTAAAATACTTTGCAAATTTAAAAGGGACCAAAGTTGTAAAAATTTTCCAAATTGGGTCAAAAACGTAAAAGTAGCGAAAAAGAGGGGCTATAACCGAGAAAACTGAAATTTCAAGGGTTTAAACTGTTTTCTATGATAAAAATGCTGGAAAATACTTATTTCAATAATTATGGTATAAAAATGTCAAGAAAATTAATTTAAGGGACAAACCGGAAAGTTTTTAAATAAAGGGGTGAAAAGGGTAAATTCTACAATTAAGGAAGGGCTGAAAACAGAAAAATCTTCAATGCTAGTTAATACATGCAATTTGACCAATTGACGATACCATTCTTGTCGACGAATTACAATACACTCCAATACCAAAAGTCGTTGTTAAACGAATTGGTTCGGTCTCGAACCAATAAAAATCCAAAACCACTAACACGACGACATTACGACATTTCGATTCATAACTAATAACGATGGAGAATTCACTATACCTACGAGTGTGCGCAGACGTCTATGCACCATCTTTGGGCCCCAAAAGTGTAAAATCTTGTTCGTTGAGCCTAGCTAGCCCAATGACCTGATCTTAAGGCCCGAAGGTCTCTCTCTCGCTTACGAAGTGTTGGGTTTTACCGATCCGACATGACGTAACAGGACTTTCAATGGCATACATGCTGCTGGACCCCAAGGGTTCTTTAGTGCTGCTAGTAAAGTTGGTAACTCACGATTGCGTGTTGGGCTTCGGGCCCTTCGCAATTGCATTTATCCCAATCGACGCGGGGAAATACCGAGGGTTTCGCACCTTCTCTCCTTCCCTCCGGTCGTGGGACTACACAAGTCCGGGAGGATTGAGCTGTGTGAAGAATTGCGAGTGGCACCTAAGGGATCACTTGTAAGGTTGTCGATTGGCCGTTTTCATTAACGTACATCACAACACTTCACCACCCATTGTATTCTCAATGCCTCCGGAGCTCAATGATTTCCCTCTAACGAAACGAAACAACGGTATACAAACTAAGTAATACAAAGTGATAGGAAAACGTCGGGTTTTCCTAGGGTTTTCAATAATTACAAATTGTGAATTACCGGTCGAATTTTTCACAACTATTACGCTTACATAAATAGAATTCAAACATGCATACTCATGGATCAACACATATTTTACACTATTTTATTATTAGAAAATATCGGATTTTCTAATGGGTTTCAAACATTACATTGGATTTCAAACTCTACTTATGAACTCACCAACATTTCGTATGTTGATGTTTTTCAAAATACTTGTATTCTCAGGTAACAGATAAGGTGACGGATGATTTATACTCTATGATGTTTGCTGTAGTTTAAGTGATGTTGAACAGTTATTTTGAGAATGTAACGTTTGAACAATGTAACGAATGTAAACACTAACGGTTGTACTATTCCAAATGTTGGTGATGTTTTATGTTATGTTTCATGTATATGCATTGTAATGGTATTCAATGAGTCACGATAGCCCTCGGACGTTTCCGCCGTCTGGTTCGGGGGTGTGACAGGTTGGTATCAGAGCATTGTTTATAGTGAACTAGCATATCTAGCCACACACGGATATGCAACTATAAACCAAAAAGAAGGACTAACATAACTCTGAACAAAACAAGTAAATAAAACAACCTTGTTTGCACTAAGAATAGGAACTTAACGCCGAACCAAACAAAAATAATACTAGTGTCTCGGTTAACTCAGGACTGTTCTTAGTGGTACCAAGGAGTGAATGTAGCCTGATCAACTGCATCCTCTCCAACATATAACTAATGCACGTTCTGATGAGATCGGGATATCTAGGGAACCTAAAATTATAACCTTACCTCCGAAAAGAGTACGTCGGTTTAGCTTGTGCCATAACGATAGAATTATAGGAAAGTGGTAGCTTATTCGCATACTCTCTCAGCCTTCATGGAGGGAGAGCATCAGGGCATCCAGTTCTTCCAAGCCCCTGAGGCATATGGGGTGCTCGAGGACGGACCCGAGGGAAATCAAGAGAGAGTCCACGGTGTTGAACCAGACGAGTACATGGACACCGATTACGAGTTCGAGGAGACCAACGATGACATGGAGGAGGACCAGGCCCCGGACATGGATCACATCGCATCTCCTGTTAGCGAAGTGCAACGGGATCCCCACGTCCCGCCAGTGAATCCCGCGAGGGAAAATCGCTCCCCAGAGGCCGTGATTGCCGACTTATGACAACAACTGTTCGCCATGGAAGCGCGAGCCGTGCGAGCAGAGCTTGAGAGGGATGAGGTCATTGTAGACATGACAGAGATGGCGCAGCTGCTAGCTCAGCACTTCGGCATATGATTTCACCATTATAGTAGGATGCAGCTCATCGTGGTTAGGGATAGACTCATCATAGTAGATCATTAGGAACTATGTTATGTACTCCGACTCTATGTTTAAGTGACTACACTACTCATGGAGCCGTTATGCTGTCGGATTAGTGTTACTTATGTATGCTCTTACGAGCAAATTTTCTTGTACTAAACACGGATAATATTAATAAACTTTTGTGTGCTTTGCTACGATATTCACAGTTGTTATGTGTTGAGACGTTATGATTGTATGCCCGATGGTAGAAATGTTTAGGTTCGTATCATACACCTAGTTAGTAGGGTCGCAACCCCACAGAAACCACGTACACTCAACATCTTTCCGTTTCATGACAGAAAGATGCCTCGCCCAACTACTCGCGGAAACCCAGGACCAACCCCACCCGAAGTTGACTCAGCCGCCTTTCAGGCAGCCGTATCAGCAGCAGTCACTGCAGCGATTGCGCAAATTCAGCAAGGGAACAATGGAGGAGTCAATGGGCAAGGGGCCGGAAGTTCAAACAATGGAATGAATCAAGGACCCACCAAGACATGTACCTACAAGGACTTCACAAACGCCAAACCACGAACTTTTAATGGTACTGGAGGAGTGATCACTCTGAAGCGCTGGATCGAGAAGGTGGAATCGATATTCGAGATATGCGACTGCCCCGAGCACATGAAGGTGAAGTTCGCGGCTTGCACTTTTGTGGATCAGGCGCTCACCTGGTGGAATGGACATGTAGAATCCATGATGCTCCCTGTAGCCAACTCTATCCCCTGGACAGAAATGAAAGAAATGTTGATGGCAGAGTACTGCCCACGAGGCGAAATACAAAAGATGGAACAAGAGCTATGGAACCTCACTGTGCAGAACGCGAATATCGATGCCTACATATCGAAATTTAGCGAACTATCTCTGTTGTGCCCGGGTATGATCACCTCGGAAGGAAAGAAGATCGAACGATTCATCTGGGGACTCACATCACCAATTCAAGGGAATGTGATAGCTGCAAACCCCGAAACATTTGACAGTGCAAAGAGACTGGCGAAGAGGTTGTACGACCATAATAACAAAAAGGGAGAAAAGCCAGTGGAGGCTGAGAAGAAGAAGGAAGGAGATGACAAGAGGGGAAAGAACAATAAGAGGAAGGGGCGCCAGGGCCCCGACACCTCCAAGAAACAGCAGACGGTGGCGGTAAATGCTGTTACCACATCGGCACCAGCCGCACCACATGCTCCAACCTCAGCCACTTCAAATACTTCCAAACCTTATTCCGGTAATCTTCCCAAATGCAACAAGTGCGGGTTCCATCACTATGGAGAATGCAAGGATTTTCAGTGCACCAGCTGCAACCGAAGGGGTCACACTGCAAAGTACTGCAAAGCTTACCCTCCCCATAACCAAAATCAGGGAATCAACAACAACAACCCTCGCAACAACAACAACACCCATGTCAGCGGCAACAGCGCAGGGCCTAGCTACACCTGCTACGGATGCGGGAAGACTGGACACGTCCGCCGAGACTGTCCCAACAACAACAATTCAAGAAATGGAGGAACAGGAAGGATGATGACTATGGGTCAGGGGGAAGCTATTCAGGATCCCTCTGTTGTTACCGGTACGTTTCTCTTAAACCACGCTTATGCATGCATCTTATTTGACTCCGGAGCGGAGCGAAGCTTCGTAAGCAATAAGTTTAAGCACTTATTAAAACAACTTCCCCAAAAGCTAAATGAAGCATATACGGTGGAAATGGCCAATGGGAAAACCGAATCCACTGGGGAAATCTACATCGGATGTACCCTAACTCTTAATCAACACGCCTTCCGAATAGACCTAATGCCAGTATCAATTAGGAGTTTCGACGTGATCATCGGTATGGACTGGTTAAGCCCCCACCATGCCGACATTATGTGCCACGAGAAGGCCGTCCGTCTTCGTCTTCCAAATCATGAAACCCTAGTGGTCTACGGAGACAAATCTAGCATGAACCTTCGCCTCGTTTCGTGTGTCAAGGCACAAAAATATCTACGAAGGAACAATCTGGCGTTCCTGGCTCATGTGGTGGACAAGACCAAGGAGGACATTAACGCTCGAGACATTCCAGTGGCATGTGAATTTCCGGATGTATTTCCTGAAGATCTTCCGGGAGTGCCCCCAGAAAGACAGGTCGAATTTCGAATTGACCTTATTCCAGGAGCAACTCCTCTTGCTAAATCACCCTATCGGTTGGCTCCTGCCGAGATGCAGGAATTATCCAGCCAACTCAGCGAACTTTTGGATAAGGGATTTATTCGACCTAGTTACTCGCCATGGGGAGCTCCGGTACTCTTTGTCAAAAAGAAAGACGGATCTTTTAGAATGTGTATCGATTACAGAGAGTTAAACAAACTCAGAATCAAAAACCGCTACCCACTCCCACGAATCGATGACCTATTTGACCAGCTCCAAGGGGCTAGTTATTTTTCTAAAATAGATTTACGATCCGGGTATCACCAACTCAAAGTCCGGGAAGAGGATATTCCAAAAACCGCTTTCCGAACTCATTACGGACATTATGAATTTGTCGTAATGCCCTTCGGTCTAACGAATGCCCCTGCTGCATTTATGGACCTAATGAATCGGGTCTGCCGACCGTTCCTCGATAACTTCGTCATTGTTTTTATCGATGACATCCTTGTCTATTCTCGAAACAAGGAAGAGCATGGCCAACATCTCCGACAAGTTTTAGAAACTTTACGATCAGAAAGACTTTACGCCAAACTCTCCAAGTGTGAGTTATGGCTGCGAAGCGTGAACTTCCTAGGCCATGTAGTCAGCCGAGATGGAATCCATGTGGATCCCTCTAAGGTCAAAGCGGTAGAAGGATGGGCAATCCCGACAACGCCCACGGAAATTCGTCAATTCTTGGGATTAGCAGGCTACTATAGGAGATTCATTCAAAACTTCTCTAAGATCGCCAAGCCACTTACCTCGCTTACCCAAAAGGGCGTACCATTCAAATGGACAGATAAACAAGAAACCGCATTTCGAACCTTGAAACAAGCTCTCTGCAGCGCACCTGTACTATCTCTACCTGAAGGAACGGAAGACTTTGTAGTCTACTGCGACGCATCAAATCAGGGTTTAGGTTGCGTTCTCATGCAACGTGGGAGAGTGATAGCCTATGCATCCCGCCAGCTAAAGACGCATGAAGTGAACTACACAACCCATGACCTAGATTTGGGAGCTGTAGTCTTTGCCCTAAAAATTTGGAGGCATTACCTTTACGGTACAAAGTGCACCATCTTCACGGATCACAAGAGTCTCCAACACATCTTAAACCAAAAAGAGTTAAACATGAGGCAACGAAGATGGGTTGAGTTGCTAAACGACTATGAGTGCGAGATTAAGTACCACCCAGGCAAGGCCAACGTAGTAGCTGATGCATTAAGTCGGAAGGAGTACTCTAACCGCCGTATGAAAACTCTCTCGATGACCATTCAGTCACACCTGGCCACTCAACTTGCAGTAGCCCAGTCAGAGGCCATGAAGACGGAAAATAGAGAAAGCGAAGCATTGCGCGGAATGGAAAAGAACCTAGAAACAAGGGAGAATGGGGTATACTACTTCATGAACCGTATTTGGGCCCCTAAACTGGGAGGGCTTAGAGATGTTGTCATGAAGGAAGCCCATAAGTCGCGATACTCCATTCACCCCGGTTCTGATAAGATGTATTTGGATATTAAACAACACTATTGGTGGCCTAACATGAAGGCGGAAATCGCGACCTACGTCAGCAAGTGCCTTACATGCGCCAAAGTAAAGGTGGAATACCAGAAACCTTCAGGATTGTTGCAGCAACCGGAAATTCCCGAGTGGAAATGGGAGGGGATTTTAATGGATTTCGTCACCAAGCTACCCAAGACATCGGACGGACTGGATACCATATGGGTAATCATCGATCGACTGACGAAATCTGCCCATTTCCTGCCAATCAAAGAATCTTACAAGATGGAGAGACTGACGCGGTTGTACCTACGAGAAATCGTGAGACTCCATGGAGTGCCAAAATCTATTATCTCGGATAGGGACAGTAGGTTTACGTCCCGATTTTGGCAATCACTCCATAAGGCGATGGGAACAAACCTCGATATGAGCACCGCTTATCATCCATAAACGGATGGTCAAAGCGAGCGAACTATCCAAACGCTCGAAGATATGCTCCGTGCATGCGTGATAGACTTTGGAAAGTCTTGGGATACCCACCTACCCTTAATCGAGTTCTCATACAACAATAGTTACCATTCGAGCATCAAGGTGGCTCCTTTCGAAGCACTTTACGGGCGTAAATGTAGATCACCGTTATGTTGGGCTGAAGTAGGTGACACCCAGCTAGCAAAAATGCATGCGTCGGACAAAACACTAACGGGACCGGAGATCATCCGTGAAACCACGGAAAAGATCGTTCAAATCAGAGCTCGATTGCAAGCATCGCGTGACCGACAAAAGAGCTACGCTGACAAACGACGAAAGCCCTTAGAATTTCAGGTCGGTGATCGAGTACTGTTAAAAGTCTCGCCCTGGAAAGGGGTTATACATTTCGGAAAACGGGGAAAGCTGAACCCGCGATACATTGGACCTTTCGAAATCGTCGCTCGAATTGGTCCAGTAGCATACAGACTGCAACTACCCGCAGAGCTAAACGGTGTACACCCCGTGTTTCACGTATCTAATCTTAAGAAGTGTCTCTCAGATGAAACACTCATCACACCTCTTGACGAAATCGAAATCAATGAGAAACTCCTGTTCGTTGAAGAACCAATCGAAATCATGGACAGGGAGGTAAAGCGTACTAAGCAGAGTCGCATCCCGATCGTGAAGGTACGGTGGAACGCAAAGCGTGGGCCAGAATTCACTTGGGAGCGCGAAGACCAAATGAAGCAAAAGTACCCTCACCTATTCTAGTTTTCTCAAATCTAGCTTTCAAACAAAATTTCGGGACGAAATTCCCTCTAACGGGGGGATGATGTCACAACTGGAAATTTTGTGTCATGTAATCCATACATTCAAGCTAATGTGAATCAAAAACTTCAATCAAATACATTATACAAGTACTACAAATAGTCATCAAACAATTGGAAAACCCTAGAAGTTCTTGTTAAGTCCATTTTGGACTAGGACTTCCTTATTGGATCCAAATGGACCAATTAGCTTCCAATTGGACTATCATGGGCTTAGAACCCTAATTGGGCTCTAATTGGACCTACATTCATTTATTTCAATATTTTGGGCTAGGTTGAACCTAGAATGAAATAAATTAATGACTATGAACCATAATTAACCTAATTGACCCTAACAAGTCGTAAAAATCACATTTAAATTGATTTGGACCAAAAACCATCCAACTTAACATCTACATGGGTTTAGGGCATTAAAGCCCAATTTTTCTCCTTCCATTCCAAAAATCTCGGCCCAAGGCCCAAAACAAGCCCAAGAGAAGAGAGTTGACCTTAGTATGCCACCTCATTATTATCCATTGGGTATCCATGCAAGTTAGTCCATATTTCCATGCAACATCACTTCAAAATCACCTCCACTCCTCTCTCTTCTCACTCTCGGCCGAACACACACACACACACATACACAAAAATCTCTCAACCTCCCTCAAGAACACTCAAGAACATATCCTCCCTCTTCACTCAAAATCTCGAGATTTAGGAAGCATTCAAGAGGAAATTTCCACTAGATTCTCCATCTAAGGTAAGATTTTTGCTTGGATCTATGACTTGTATTCCTTAGTTATCAAAAATCTCTTCCTAATCCGTGCAAAAATCATGATCTTGCACTCTAGAAACCCCATAAACTCGAAAATTTCATCAAGGAGTGCAAAGGCCAAAAATCACTTCATTTCTTCCATCCTTCTTCCAAGAACCGAATCAACACCCAAGGTGAGTTTCATATCCCCTTATTTTCGGTTTTTATGAGTTTTGTGGGGGAGAATACAAGAAAAAGTGTAGATCCATCATTATGTGTATGTTGTGGTTGATTTTTATGCTTACATGTATGTTTGGTATGATTTTTATGATAGATCTAGTGTGATATGCTAAAAACCGAGACATATATTTTATCATAGCATAAAATAGACTATCACATGCAAGGTATACTAAGAAAATGGCTAAATAGCGTAACAACACTCAACTTGGACTAAAAACTCTTTTTTTTTTTTTTTTTTTTTTTTTTGACATAAAATGTTGAAAATACAAAGTTAAAGGGCCTAAAGTGAAATATTTCGAAATCTGATGTGTGAGATGAGTCAAAACAGTTTACATGATGTATTTTCTGAAAATATATTGTTTAGAGGGTTAAAAACATAAATTCCAAGCTTATTGGGCTAAGTGTGACATTTTCGGCCCAATAAGGCCCAATATGCGAAATTTTCTAAATTGGAGGACCAAAACTGCATTTTTCTGTAAAACAGTGGACTATAAGTGTTCCATGTGTTTTTCAAAGGTTTAAAATACTTTGCAAATTTAAAAGGGACCAAAGTTGTAAAAATTTTCCAAATTGGGTCAAAAACGTAAAAGTAGCGAAAAAGAGGGGCTATAACCGAGAAAACTGAAATTTCAAGGGTTTAAACTGTTTTCTATGATAAAAATGCTGGAAAATACTTATTTCAATAATTATGGTATAAAAATGTCAATAAAATTAATTTAAGGGACAAACCGGAAAGTTTTTAAATAAAGGGGTGAAAAGGGTAAATTCTACAATTAAGGAAGGGCTGAAAACAGAAAAATCTTCAATGCTAGTTAATACATGCAATTTGACCAATTGACGATACCATGTTTGTCGACGAATTACAATACACTCCAATACCAAAAGTCGTTGTTAAACGAATTGGTTCGGTCTCGAACCAATAAAAATCCAAAACCACTAACACGACGACATTACGACATTTCGATTCATAACTAATAACGATGGAGAATTCACTATACCTACGAGTGTGCGCAGACGTCTATGCACCATCTTTGGGCCCCAAAAGTGTAAAATCTTGTTCGTTGAGCCTAGCTAGCCCAATGACCTGATCTTAAGGCCCGAAGGTCTCTCTCTCGCTTACGAAGTGTTGGGTTTTACCGATCCGACATGACGTAACAGGACTTTCAATGGCATACATGCTGCTGGACCCCAAGGGTTCTTCAGTGCTGCTAGTAAAGTCGGTAACTCACGATTGCGTGTTGGGCTTCGGGCCCTTCGCAATTGCATTTATCCCAATCGATGCGGGGAAATACCTAGGGTTTCGCACCTTCTCTCCTTCCCTCGGGTCGTGGGACTACACGAGTCCGGGAGGATTGAGCTGTGTGAAGAATTGCGAGTGGCACCTAAGGGATCACTTGTAAGGTTGTCGATTGGCCGTTTTCATTAACGTACATCACAACACTTCACCACCCATTGTATTCTCAATGCCTCCGGAGCTCAACGATTTCCCTCTAACGAAACGAAACAACGGTATACAAACTAAGTAATACAAAGTGATAGGAAAACGTCGGGTTTTCCTAGGGTTTTCAATAATTACAAATTGTGAATTACCGGTCGAATTTTTCACAACTATTACGCTTACATAAATAGAATTCAAACATGCATACTCATGGATCAACACATATTTTACACTATTTTATTATTAGAAAATATCGGATTTTCTGATGGGTTTCAAACATTACATTGGATTTCAAACTCTACTTATGAACTCACCAACATTTCGTATGTTGACGTTTTTCAAAATACTTGTATTCTCAGGTAACAGATAAGGTAACGGATGATTTATACTCTATGATGTTTGCTGTAGTTTAAGTGATGTTGAACAATTATTTTGAGAATGTAACGTTTGAACACTGTAACGAATGTAAACACTAACGGTTGTACTATTCCAAATGTTGGTGATGTTTTATGTTATGTTTCATGTATATGCATTGTAATGGTATTCAATGAGTCACGATAGCCCTCGGACGTTTCCGCCGTCTGGTTCGGGGGTGTGACAAAATATCTTTAAGAAATATTTTAGTTAAATTGAGATTATAATTTAGTTTTTGCATTTAGCACTACAATTTATCACTTTTAACTATTCACAAAATGCTCACTGGGTATTTTAAGTGAAATTGAAATTTATATTTAAGTTGACACTATAATGTTATATTTAAATTACAATCTAAATATTTTTTTCCAAATTGTTCAAAAGTTGTAGCTTTAAGTTTGTAATGGTTTACGTACAACAACATATTAAATCTAATAAATTAAATATAATATGTTAGAAGTGAAAGACATAGCTTTATAAATAGAAGTAATGATATTATTTTAATATTGAAATTTTGTTTATTATTATTACACTTTATGTTTGATATTTATTTAACATTATTAACCAACTTATAATCATTATTAGAATGACACTATAATTTCTCACTTTTAACTATTTAAAAAATATTCTTTGGGCTGTTTAAGTTGAACTAAAATATATATTTAAGTTAATCCTATAAGGTTATATTTAAAATAACAATTTAAAAATTTTATACTAATTGTTCAAAAGTTGTAGCTTTAAAATGATAAAGGTTTACATACAACAACGTATTTAACCTAATAAATTAAGTATAATATGTTAAAAGTTAAAAATATAACTTTATAAGTTGAAGAAAATAGATTTTTTTAATATTAAAATTTAGTTTATATATAATATTTATTTTAACCAACTTATAATCATTATTAGGAAGAAATTGAAAAGTCATGGGAGTTTCAAATGAATAAGGTGAAAGGAAAGATGAATGGGGGTTTCAAATGAATGTGAGGAAAGGAAAAATACTTCATTTATAAGTATATAATGATAATAATGATATTTCAAAGGAATTATAGAAAAGGAAAAAAGAAAAACGAAAAAATGAAAAATAAAAATTACCTAAGACATTTTTGGTCAGGATAAGATATCTCATATACTCTTTGTAAGCTTCACGATCTTTGTTCCCCCTCCAGTAAGCTGCTGAAGCCTAATATGATTTATATAAAAAAAAGTATATTCAATATAATTTTATAATAAAATAAATAAATATATATATAAATAAATAAATAAAAAGTGTTACCTTTAAACAAGCAATTGCTTTGACAAAAGAGGTATGTGGTATATGTGGCCCACGACACAGATCAACTAATGGGCCACATCTGTAAACTGTAATAGTCTTGTCGGTAGGTAGATCCTGAATAATATCAACCTGATAAGAAAAAATAATAATAACATAATCATTTAACATTATAAAAAATCCCACTGAAAATGTTGCATGTCAGTTGTCAGATAGAGTGAGGTTTACCTTACCTTAAACTCATTAACAGAATAACATCTCAAGAGTCTCGTCTCTTGAAACTTCAATTCATTGAAAAGGTTGCTTTTCCTGCGCAAAACAAATAAATAAATAAATCAAAATCTGTTACCCAAAACTATCAAGTTTTACAAGAACGAGATGATGTATATATGATACCCCAACAACATTCTTTGCTCCAACAACAATTTGGTCAAAGTGTTAGTCATTTAAGCCCAGGTCACCAAAGAAACCATCATAGCAGAAACCCTATCACAAAAACAATTATATATGTTACTACACAATCTGAATCAAATAAATAAGTAGATAAAAATTTTAACCTAATAATATTTTGGGCTTTATTTTGTATTGGGTTTTATGATTGGGCCTTTCCGCTAGGAAACCCTAATTAGTTTGTCTATATATTATGTCTTTCCTTTTCATTGTATTTGTACTTCTCTTTGATAATAATATGAAACCCTAGCCGTTATATGTATTTCATTTGTTAGTTTACATGGTATTAGAGCTCGGTTGATTATCTGTAGTTTTTCATTTTTTTTTGGGGCGAGTACTGTTCATCGATTACTGTTCACCGGAGTTAATGTTCATCGATTACTGTTCATCGACACTGTTCATCGTGTGGTTACTGTTCACCGGAGTTACTGTTCATCGACACTGTTCATCGTGTGGTTACTCTTCATCGGAGTTACTGTTTACCGATTATTGTTCATCGAAACTGTTCATTGCGCGGTTACTGTTCACAGGAGTTACTGTTCACCGATTACTGTTCATCGACAATGTTCACCGCCGAGTACTGTTCACGGTTACTATTCATCAGCACTATTCACGTGTACTGTTCATTGTCACCATTTGCAATTTTGGGGTATGCCTTTTTTTCTCGTTTCAGTATTTGGTTTGGTTTGATTTGTTCGTTTGTCGGTTTTGAGGGTTTCGTTTTCGTCTAGCTTTGTTGATTTCGAGATCTTGATCATTTTTTGCTACTACTCGTATTTACTATTTGACTGATATTGAAATATGGCCCCAAGAGATGATTCTTTACAGTCCATTAGTATTCAACTTGATGGCAAAAACTATGCCTATTGGAGTTATGTTATGAAAAATTTCTTGCGGGGCAAGACTATGTGGGGGATTGTTACAGGTGACAAGAAGAAACCAACAGACGAGAAGGCCACTAATTATGAAACCTTACCGGATTCATAGGAGACTGATAACTCCAAGATCATTACTTGGATTAATAATTCTATCATCCAGTCTATTGGTACTCAATTGGCGAAGTATGACACTGCAAAGGAGGTTTGGGATCACTTGGCTAGGTTGTATACTCAGTCTAACTTTGCAAAGCAGTATCAGTTAGAGTTTAATATTCGAGCCCTCCAACAGAACAATCTTAGTGTTCAGGAATTTTATGCAGCTATGTCGGATTTGTGGGATCAGTTAGCTCTTACAGAACCTGATGTGTTGAAGGCTTTTAAGCCTTATATTGATAGAAAGGAAGAGCAACGTTTGGTTCAGTTCTTGATGGCATTACGTTCAGATTTTGAAGGTCTGCGTGGATTAATCTTGCATCGTACACCTCTTCCCACTGTTGATTCGGTTGTTCACGAGTTGATTGCTGAAGAAACTCGTATCAAGTCCCATGTTGACAAAGCTCCCAAGATAGCCATTCCTGCTGTCTTTGCTGTTTCACAACGACCCCAAGCTTCAAACCAAAATTGTCCCAGAGTTGCATTTGATGAGTGTGCTTTCTGTAAGAAGAAAAACCATTGGAAGGCAAATTGTCCTTTACTGACAAGCAAGGGAAATCAACAGCAACAACAAACAAGATCACCAGCATACTCTCAGTCTTCACAGCAGAACAAGTCTTCTGGACAGTCACGTCCCTCTTTTTCATCTTTTAGGCCAGCACAGTACGCTGCTGCTACACCTTCAGTTGAGAATGAAACAGATTTCACACCACCATCAGCCTTGGATCCATAGATTGTTGAGCAGTTCAGACAGTTCTTAGCTACCAATCCAACTGCCATGTTAGCTTCCATGTCTCATTCAGGTCTGTCTTCATCCAACACGTCAGGTATTCCTTCATCCTTGTGGATATTGGATTCTGGTGCATCTCATCACATGTCACCACATTTTTCATCTTTTGCTTCATTATCTTCTCGTACACCTGTCTCTGTTATGTCTGCTAGTGCTACACCCATGTCAGTAGAGGGTGTTGGTTCTATTGTCACTCCTTATATATCTTTAACAGATGTGTATTACATTCCTACACTTGCTTTGAATCTTGCGTCGGTTAGTCAGTTGTGTAAATCTGGTTGTTGGGTCTTCTTTTCTGATTCATTCTGCTGTGTACAGGACATTCGGTCTCGGAGGGTGATTGGGATAGGTCATAGACTTGGGGAGCTTTATGTCTTGGAGCAGCTACATGTTGCTGATGTTGCTGCATCTAGTGTCGATTTTTCGTCTTTTCGTTTAAACCCTTCATCGTCTCCTTTTTATCTTTGGCAATCTCGTTTGGGACATGTTTTAGCATCTTGTTTACAGTTTTTGGTTTCCACTGGTGTGTTAGGCTCTTTGAAATTTGATGATATTTCTGATTGTTGTGGTTGTAAACTGGGAAAGTTTTCTGCTTTACCGTTTAATAAAAGTGTCACTCGTTCTATTGCTCCCTTTGATATTGTGCATTCTGATATGTGGGGTCCCTCTCCGATAACCTCCAAGTCAGGAGCTAACTATTATGTTTCATTCATTGATGATTACACTCGTTATACGTGGGTTTATTTTATGAAGCGCAAGTCTGACTTTTTCACCATATATAGTGAATTCAGAGCTCTTGTCAAGACTCAACACTCTGCTGTCATAAAATGTTTTCGGTGTGATCTGGGAGGAGAATTTACCTCCAATGATTTTAAACAATTATTGGCATCTGATGGCACTATACATCAATCATCTTGTACAGACACTCCTCAACAGAATGGTGTTGCAGAAAGAAAACATTGACATCTCCTAGAAACTGCTAGATCCTTACTACTCTCTGCTCAAGTTCCCAATATGTTTTGGGGAGAAGCTATTCATACCGCTACTTATGTTATTAATTGCATTCCTACTGCATACGCTTTGGGAAAGTCTCCTTATGAAATGTTGTTTGAACAACTCCTAGATTATTCTTCATTACGAGTGTTTAGGTGTACATGTTTTGTCTTGAAGCCTCATGTAGAGAGAGATAAGTTGTCTTCAAAATCAGCTCTTTGTGTTTTTCTGGGATATGGTATTGGTCAGAAAGGTTATCGGTGCTATGATCCTTCAAATCAAAAACTATATGTATCTCGCAATGTCACCTTTTTGGAGCATATTCCATTCCATAGCATTCCTGTTTAGTCACATGATGCAACCCGAGAGGAGCTCTATATTATTGATCCGTTTAGCATTGACATTGATGATCCACCACATGTCAATGATCCACCACTTGCTGCTGATTCACCACATGTGGCTGATCCAGCACCTATCGTTGATCCTCTGCCTACAAATCATCAAGACCCCCCTCCATCGAGACCTTATCGTAATAAGAAGTCCACAAAGCTTCCTGACTTTGTCTATTCCTCTTACTCACCGGCTTTTGCCTCTTTTATTGCTAATTTACATCGTCTCTCTGAGCCAACATCCTATAAAGAGGCCATTTCTGATCCCCTTTGGTAGACCGCTATGGCTGAGGAACTTGCAGCTCTTTATCAGACTCATACATGGGATCTGGTTCCGCTTCCACCTGGAAAACACACGATTGGTTGTCGTTGGGTTTATAAAATCAAAACAAAGTCTGATGGATCCATTGAGCGTTGTAAAGCCAGACTTTTTGCGAAAGGGTACGCGCAAAAGTATGGTATGGATTATGAGGAGACGTTTGCTCCTGTTGCAAAAATGACGACTGTTCGCATCTTGATTGCAATTTCTTCCATTCGTCAATGGAAGATTTATCAAATGGATGTCAAGAATGCTTTCTTGAATGGCAATCTTCATGAAGAAGTATACATGTCTCTTCCCCCTGGTATTGCTCACCGACCAGGTGAAGTTTGTCGATTTCGGAAGGCTCTATATGGCCTCAAACAAGCCCCTCGTGCTTGGTTTGAGAAATTTTCTACGGTGATTACTTCTCTTGGTTTTCAACCAAGTAACCATGATTCAGCTCTATTTATTCGATGTACGAATGCAGGGCGAATTATTCTTTCCTTGTATGTCGATGACATGATTATTACTGGTGATGATCATGATGGTATAGAGTCTTTAAAGCGTGATTTGGCTCACCGTTTTGCTATGAAAGACTTGGGATTACTTCGTTATTTCTTGGGGATTGAAGTTGCTCAATCTCCAAAGGGTTATCTTTTATCTCAAAAGAAGTATATTTCAGATTTGTTTGAAAGTGCACGACTCACGGATAATCGAACTGTTGATACGCCTATAGAGAGTAATGCAAAGTACTCTCCAACTGATGGTGTCCCATTATCAGATCAAAGTCTTTATCGTACCATTGTTGGGAGTTTGGTTTACCTGACTGTCACTAGACTGGATATTGCTCATGCTGTTCATGTTGTTAGCCAGTTTGTCACTGCTCCTACTACTGTTCATTAGGGAGCTGTTCTTCGTATTTTGAGATATTTACGTGGTACTCAGTTCCGCACTCTTATGTTTCCTTCTTCATCCTCTCTTGAGTTGCGTGCCTATAGCGATGCAAATTGGGATAGTGATATTTATGATCGTAAGTCCACTACTGGGTATTGTGTTTTTCTTGGAGATTCATTGATATCATGGAAAAGCAAGAAACAAGATGTTGTTTCTCGATCTTCTATAGAATCTGAGTATCGAGCCATGGCTATCGCCACTTGTGAGATTGTTTGGTTGAGATGGCTTCTTGCAGATATGGGTGTTCACATCTCTCAGCCTACCCCTTTGTATTGTGATAACGAGAGTGCGATAATGATTGCCAAGAATTCAGTGTTTCATGAGCGCACAAAGCACATTGAGATTGACTGTCATTTCACACGTCATCATCTCCAGAAGGGCACTATCTCCCTTCCTTATGTTCCTTCCTCTTTGCAGATTGCTGATATTCTTACGAAGCCATTGACTGCTCCTCGATTCCATTTTCTGTCTGACAGACTCTCAATGCTTATTGCTGTTGCATTGTGAGTTTGAAGGGGGATGTTAACCTAATAATATTTTGGTCTTTATATTGTATTGGGTTTTATGATTGGGCCTTTCCGCTAGGAAACCCTAATTAGTTTGTCTATATATTATGTCTTTCCTTTTCATTGTATTTATACTTCTCTTTGATAATAATATGAAACCCTAGCCGTTATATGTATTTCATTTGTTAGTTTACAAAAAATACCTCTCCTCGTTTAGTACATGGGCCAATACACAATTTGCATCCAAATGTGATTTCTAAAGCCTGTCCAAGAATGTGAGCACTCAAATGCCAAAAGGTGTCACGACTCTCATCACTATCGAATGTGAAGATTTTTAGGCGACAATCACCTTCCAAAGGCCTTGACATGTCCCAACGCACTCCATCCACCTGAGAAATCAAAGCATTTGATGCTAAGATCTTGGATACCTCCTTGGCTATATCAAATGGAGTTGTTTCCCACTTCTTCCCCTCCTTCACATTCCCATCCGGCAACGTAACCCTATAATGAATGTAAAAAGATGGATATCATTATCACTTGTTCCGATAATATGTTTATTGAATTCCAAACTTACTTGATTGGGTTGCTGACAATGGACTGGCGTTCCTTGATCTATTTAAATCGATTGACTCAAATAGTTGGATACGTTTCGAGATAACTGATTCAAGCTAAGCATCATTCTTCATACTTTGTAGTAAAGACCTTGAAGCGGAGTGGTGTTAGGCAGCAAAGAAGTGAGAATCGCCTAAGGAATGGAGAACAATCAGAACATAGCATTCTTTGGTTTCTTTAATGCTTTTTAAATAAAATGGGCTTTAGGGTTTTTTGTTTTAGCAGCAATGAAGCGAGTTAGTTCTAAAAATCGGGTGAAAAGGCGGTGGAAAAATGAACTTGAGGCAGGAAGCGCGAGGGCGTACTTGTTAAAAAAATGAAAAAATAAGAGAAATGTAATTTTTTTAATACCTAAATAAAACAAAAAATAAATTTTCGATCTAAATAACCTAATTGACTATCAATCTATCATAGATGATTAACTTATATTGACATTACTTTGTTCAATATTTGTTTTGTTAATACATTCTTAATACTTAGTTGTGACAACCCAAAATTTTCATTCGGTCAAACCCTAAAGTCAATGACTTCAATTTATAAGTCAAGTTCATTTTTATTTGTTTTTAGCAAATTTAAAGTTCATTTTATTATTTTAATAATTAATCTTTAAACGAACGGGTGAAAGGAAGTGTCGTGTCGAGTCTTGAAATTTCAAAACCGCAAGTACCACGTAGTTAAGAGATTCATGGCCAAACTTTTATGTTTGGTCGTAAATCCCTCCAAAACCGTAAACTTCTGCCTTAAGCATGAGTTTACTCTCCAAAATACTTCACTTCTTACTTGCAATCTCAAGAGCAAACTCCAAACACTCTCAACTACCATCCCATCATTCAACCGATTTCCCGAAAACGTAAGTACTTATTGGCTTAATTTGTTGTTATATCATAACCACTAGTTATTATACATCTTTTTATCCATCAAATTTCATGTTTTGATTAGATTTCCAAAACACCAAGAACACTAAGAACACACGCTAGTGTTCTTGGACTTTTAGCTCATTTTAAGCTTTCATATACTAAGTACCTCTATCCTAGAGTGTTATTAAGCTTGTTATACATCTTTACATCAAAGAAATGTCCCAAGAAAACCAAGAACAAGGTGTTCACGGTTTGGGAAGCTCCCAAAACCGTAAACACCAAGTAAGGTGCCAAAGGGTGCCTTAGGGTGACTTAGTCCATTCACAAGCCTTAGGGACATGTCTAAATCATTCCTTGATATTTTTATCACATAAAAAGCACAGAAAATCTATCATTTATATGTGTTTACGGTTTGGGGAGCTCCCAAAACCGTAAACACCCCAAAGTATGTATAAATGACCCATATTCCTTCCTATGCCTTAGTAACTAACATGGATCCATTCTTTGATGAGCATAGGACTTGAAAACATGAAAATACTACTTTCCATATGGGTCTACAGTAGTAAACCCAAAAGGAAATGTCCTTGGGGCCATAAACTCCTCAAAGGAGTGTAATGATGCCCTAATCTCTTCCAAAGGCCTAACCATCAAGTGGAAATGCTTCAAAGGACTTGTAAAACCTCAAAACAACTTATGGTCAAAAAGTGATAAGTTTACGACTGTAAACTCTTGATTTTACGACCATAAACTCATTGGGTAATGGTCATGAAAACCGTAAACACCAAAGGAGTTTACCCTTGAACCCAAACACAATAGCAATGTCCTTTAACACTTAGATGCAATCCTTATGACTTGTAGCACTTATATAAGGTCTTTTACATGCCTTAGGATGTCTTAACCTTGTCAATTAGTGGTTTAAAGTCTAATTGAATACATATATGTGTGATTATATGTTAACTCGGATCATTGGGTGTGAACAAGTCTTCACTTGTCACCTAGCAATCCTACATCTTTCAGTTCATCTGAACCACCATCTACAGGTGAGTTCATACCCCTTAATCAATGTTTTAAATGATTTTAAATGATTTAATGGGGGGGGGGGGCGGATACAAGTAGAAAACAGCATGCTATAAAATCAATCATATGTGATTCATAATTGTGTTTTCATCCAATTGATTTCACATACTTCAAAATGTGATGCATGAAATGGTTTTCTATCTTAAAAATACTTTGTTATCAAATGTATTACGTTTGAAATTTTTATTAAAATGACATCAAGTCATTGTTATTTATTGTTCAAAACTCTTAAATGTCTTACAAAACCATTTTCATCGTCTTGATCAAAACTATATCTATACACTTATGTTCTTATAGATATGTATTGATATGATAGCTTTCATCCTTCATTCAGTTCCCACACTCTTGCGTAGCAAGGGTGTATAAACCTTCTTGTACATCAATTACCTCTCGGTAAACTATTATAGGGATAGTTAGGAGATACAAAACATTATTCCTATTACAAGGAATTACACCAGAGTCAGTTCATTCATACGTGTAGTTTAGTTCTGTCTATCCTAGTACAAAAGGATATCATATGGGACTAAC
Source organism: Lactuca saligna (assembly GCF_052625555.1). Taxonomy (NCBI): domain Eukaryota; kingdom Viridiplantae; phylum Streptophyta; class Magnoliopsida; order Asterales; family Asteraceae; genus Lactuca; species Lactuca saligna. Next base: position 214,543,907 of record NC_136420.1, read on the forward strand.
CATTCCGTCACCCACCTGTTAGCAACAGAGGTAATGAACATCAACGGATGCCTACAGTTAATACTTATACTAGGGGTACCTTTACGGGACTAACCATTCCTACACCCTGCTGTTAGCTACAGAGGATAATGAACATCTACGAACATTCAAGGTTAATACTTTTCGGCAGTCGCGATGTCATGTTTATCCTAATACAAAAGGATAATACTTATATGGCTATATTTTTCCTATTACCTTTATTTTGTAATACATTCACATAAACGATGAGGTAGACTATATATTGTTAAATTGTAGTCATAAAAGGGAAAAACCATCTTTGTTACAATAAAACATTCGGGTCTTGGTAGAAGACTACTTTTATACTAATAGGAAATCTGGGATTTTCTAGGGTTTTCATACTTATATCAAATGTTCATTCGAATATTTACATAGCATTCATAACAACTTTCCAAAACAGAGTAATGACACTTAAATAATTATGAATTAACCAGCTTTATGCTGATCTACGCTTTCAAAATAACTTGTATTCTCAGGTCACGAGTAGACAGGTACGATGACCAGGTTTTGAGAAGACGGAGCACAGACAAGACTCATCTTTTATTTTGATTACATATTTTGGTGTCCTATTACAATGAAAGAACACACATGTATTAAAACTTTACTTTTAATGCAATGGATGATGTTGTTTCTTATTTACTACTTTACATTGTTATGATGCTTCAAATGACGTCCTCCACCACTGAACGTTTCCGCCGTTCTTGGTTTTGGGGTGTGACATTAGTTGTGACAATGCTGTTAAAATTTCTACAAATTTGTTTTCTAGTTAACTATGACGTTTTATGTATCTTTATTATATTTTTATTAGTTATATAATATTTAAATTTTTTATTTTTTATTCTGTCTCACATTACATTTGATGATTTTGGAGATAGTCTAAGAGCATGGGGTATGGGGTTAAGCTTACGTGTAACATTCGGATTTGCAGGTATCATATTTTAATTATTTATTTTTGACTTATGAGGAGGGACTCGGTGAGTTGACGCTTAGACTCGCTGAGTAGGATCATGATTGCTGACTGGATTAATGAACGGACTCGACGAGTCAATGGGTGGACTCGACGAGTCCGTGCTGAGGTCAGAAACCCTAATTTTCGGGTTTAGGACCTATTTAAAGGTCCTTATGGCCTTCATTTGCATCTACTTACTCCCCTGAGAAACCCTAGAGAGCGAAGAGAGCTTAGAGAGCAAGGGAAAGGCTAATTCTTCATTCTTTTGGTGTGATCTTGCAAGAAGGAGTGGGTAAGTCCAAGCTAGATCGATTATGGAGCTTGGATCTGTGTTGTTAATACTGAGATTCGCTTTTGGCGGTACAAAACCTTTCCCATTTCGTGTATTTGAAAGATTTATTTAATCTAGGGTTTCTTTGCATCATTTTGAGTGGGATCTTGAGGCATGTGATGTCCCAAGGTGGTGTAGATGTTAGATTTGAACCATGAGAGGTTCAAAAAGTCCCAACCTTCCAGCTTTATGTTGTTTCATGAGAATTTTGAGAGTAGGTTGCCATTTTGAAGGTTATTTCTCCATTTATGCCTTTGTGTGTGTTGCCTGAACGTAAAGTTTGAACCTTTATGTGACTTTTGAGTGCTAGAAGGTTAGATCTACTAGTTAGAGAAGCATATCTGACCTCAGAAGGTCGTTTCAGTGTTTCTATGGAAGGAACTCGCCGAGTCCATAAGGGAAACTCGTTGAGTCGAGTCGGGTTGTCCTACGACTTGTGACCGGTTGTAGCCTGTCGAGTGGAAGGTTCACTCGACGAGTCTAATGAGGTTTAGAAATTGGACTCGCTGAGTCAATTATGTGCACTCAACGAGTCTGGTCAAATTTTTACCGTTGACTTTCATTGAATTTTAGGGTTGGGTCAACACTTGGACTTTTGGACCATTAGAAGGGTAAAATGGTCTTTTAGCCTTCTGAGAGAACATTTGAACGAACTAGTCTAGCCTGGAGAGCTGTTATTGATTTGAGATGATTGCTTATATGTTTAGGTGGGGCTAGGTCATTTTTACGAGGTCTAGGGATATCGAGCACGTGAGTTACTAGACAGCATACGAGGTGAGTCTTCTCACTATACTTTACCTAGAGTGGTAACTATGTGTGACCAGAAGGTCTTATATGTTATGCAGAGTATGTGATATGTGTTGTTACGCGATATGTATGTGTTATGCTATGTTATGAGTACCCTGCTATGGACTAAAAGGTCAACAGTGTATGGATTGGAAGGTCAAGATGATGATGACCGGAAGGTCATACGGGTAGGGCCGGAAGGTCTACCAGAGTTGGGACGGAAGTCCCCTGAGACACAGGGATCGGAAGATCCGATAGAGTTATGGCCTTGAGTGGCATATATGTTGTATGTGGTATTTTGGGGAACTCACTATGCATTTATGCTTACAGTGTTATGTGTTATGTGTTTCAGGTACTAGCGATGATCGCGGGAAGGCGTCGGCATGATCCGTACACACTGGCAGGAGATTTATTTGATGATCTTGTGATGTGTTTTTATCATGATGACATTTGTTAAACTTGGGAATTTGAGAACATTGAATGAGTTTATTGTTATTTGAAAAATGAAAAATAGTTTTGAAAATTCACGTTGTTACATTACGCATCGGTTCATACTTTTAAACTTTGGAAGTGAGAATCATCTAAAGAATCAAGGACAATCACAACATAGCAAATCAACACATATATTCCAAAAATTAGCACATATTTTCTGTTCTAGCAAGAAATCAACATATTTTTCAGAGTATTTTTTAGCACCTCTATACTATCGATTTCAAAAAAACCAATATTTCAATATAAAGTTTCTTTTTTTTTCAGTGATTGGAGAAAAACGAACCACAAATTAGCAAGATTTCAGCTTTTTGAGCGATCGGAGAAAAACGAACCACAAATCAGCCAGCTTTCCGCATAACATGTCTTTTTTTTTTTTAACGATTGGAGAAGAAAGAATCACAAACCTGATGCATCGGACGTCTGGAAGAGTGGCGACGGAGGTCCGGGCCAGTGGCACTGGTGGTCTTGGAGCTTGGCTGGAGCGTCGCCTGTGAGAAGAATGACGGTGGGGGGCGAGGTAAGAAAGAGCTAGGGCATAACGTGTCATTTTGTTAGACATGCACAAAAAGATCGGTCTAACACGATACCGAACCAAAAAAAAGACCGGCCCTAAAAAAGACCGGACCGAAAAAAGACCGGCTCGAGACCGTCCTGGACCGGTCTAAAAAAGACCGGACCGTTCTGAGACCGGCCCTAAAAAATACCGGACCGGTCTGGAAAAAATATAGGTAACCAAACATTATAAATATATACTTTTTGTCTTAATTATACAAATTTTAATCAAAAACTATCTAATTTATTTCATTTTTTCTTTTATTAAATTTGAATTATCATTTTTAATAAATCTTAATTTATCATTTTTGTGATAATCTCATTTAGGAGATTTAGCTAGCTTTAGCTAATTAGTAAGCGAATATCCTAAGTTACATATTACGGGAACTAAATAATTTTAGAGGGTTAGGTTTTAACTCTATAGTGCAACTCTTGTTTGAGTCCAACCATTGTAGTGTGAGAATTCTCATTCGAAGAATTATCTAGTTTTTGTAATATGAAATTGTATTCGTGAGCTAGTTAGAAGAAGTTAGCGTGAGTTCCTTCTGCAGATGATGGCGCAGAGTGGCTTAGAGTTTGCCCTAGGAAATCCTAGGTTGAGATTTAATGTTGGGAGCCTTATGTGTGAGGAAATTATTGGTTATAAAGTAACTTGGTTGAGTTAAGGTACTTCTTTAGGAAAGTACGAATATGTGTGGAAGGTAGTATGGGCCCGTACTACTGGAAGTAGAGGATCTGTACTCGATAATTGGAGGGCCTCAATGAAGCCAGTGAGCTTGTGCAGTTGTGATTTCCTCGATGTGTATATTTGATGTATATTTTGATGGTTTATGTGGTCTATTTTTAGTATGGTGGTATTGCGTGGCAGGCCAGTGGGCAATTTCGGTGCTGGGGAGAGTTCAGGCTCAGGTTCTGGAGCCGGACAGCTTGATGACCAGACGAGGGAGTTCATCTCATCTGAGGTTACGCACAGTATCCTTGAGCAGACTCCTTTGATCTTTGGCTCAGTCAAGGAGAGAATTTTGGAGCTTCTTGATGAGTGGTTGAGCACCATTCGCGCTAAGATTGTGGCTTTGGTCGGGATGCACTCCTAAACTTTGAGGGAGTTTCAGGCATATGGAGCGCCAAATTATCATTGCACGAGGGATCCCATTGTGAGCAGCAGGTGATTGGCAGATGTTGCTAATGCTTTCCGTACCATCCATTGTCCCAAGGGGGGCAAGGTCAAAATAGCTTCCTGCCTCTTAAAGGACAGGGCATGTGATTGGTCGGAAGAGGTAGGGCGTTCTATTGGAGATGATGTTGCTATTGATTCGATGACTTGGACTGATTTATCGACCACGTTCCGAGCCAAGTTTGCACCAATAGTTGAGGTGTAGCAGCTGGCATGAGAGTTCCAAGATCTTCATCAGACTACTGATACGGTGGCTGAGATCACCACTATTTTTAGGGAGAGGGCACTTCTGGTTCCGCAATATGTAGCGGACAAGGAGATGAAGAAGGCTCGGTACCATGAGATGATGAGGAGTGATATATGACAATTGTTTAGTTGATCTAGTTGCAAGACATCGGAAGACAAGATAGCCAGGGCTAGGGAGATGGAAATTGATTTAGAGATGGAGAAGAAGAGCAAGCCAGATTCTATGACGGGTGTTGAGGGTTCGGGCAAGAGGCCCAAGGTATTTGATTCTAGATCGAGAGGACAGCATAGCCGTGGCCGTTGTGGCAAGTGCAGAAAGGTGCACAAGGGGACGTGCAGAGTGGGTGGTTTTGGCTGCTTCAAGTCCAGCCAGACTAGTCATATATTAGTAGGGATTGTACTGTTGCCACCCCCACCACTCAAGTATATGATCTGATTTGTTTTCAGTGCAAACAGAGGGGCCAAAAAAGGCCCATTGTTCGAGTTTGGCTACAGCAAGACCAGTGTCAACACCCGCTCCTGCGACACTGAGGACAACTAACAGCCATCAGGGCCTGGAAGATATACCTACGACGAAGAGCAAGGTTTTCCAGCTGATGGCAGAGGAGACGCGTGCAGCTCCCGATGTGTTGACGGGTATGTATCTTCTCCTTATCTCTTTATTTATATTGAATTGAATTGATGCTTATGTTTGTGTGTTTTATTTTAGGATCATTCCTTGTGAACGATATCTATGTTATGGTATTATTTGATTCGAGGGCTACCCGATCATGTTTATCTCTTGTGCTTAGCAAGAGATTTGCTGGAGCTCCAGGGAAGATGGATTTTCCTCTACATGTTGAGATTGCTGATGATAGGTCTATTTGGGTTGCGAGGGTTCATTGGGGTTGTACTCTTCAGTTATTCAGTGAGTAGTATCCGGTGGATATGGTTCCTTTTCCTTTGCGTCGGAACAAGGTTACGTAGGCATGGATTGGTTGAGCCCTAATTGGGCAGTGATCGACTGTGAGCAATAGTTGGTTTGGGGTCAGAACCCAAGTGGGGGATAGTTGGTGATTCGGGGTGAGAGACCACAACGTGGGCCAATTATGTGTTTAGTAGTGAGGGCTAGATGCTATCTCCATCAAGGTTGTTCGGGTTTTTTTTCCTATGTTATGGATACCCGGGATAAGGGTAAGGCGAACATGGATGATGTACCGATCGTGCTGGAGTATCTGTATGTGTTCCCGGAGGATTTTCTAGGGTACCTCCGAAGAGGCAGGTGGAGTTCAGGATTGACTTAGTTCCAGGTGTGGCTCCGATATACAAAGCATTGTATCGGTTGGCTCCTCCCGAGATGCAGGAGTTATCTACACAACTGCAAGAGTTGTTAGATAAGAGATTTATCAGGTCGAGCAGTTCGCTTTGGGGAGCTCTGATTTTGTTTGTGAAGAAGAAGGATAAGCCTCATCAGATGTGTATCGACTACCGAGAGTTGAATAAGGTAATAGTGAATAACCATTATGCCCTCCCCAGGATTGATGATCTTTTCGACCATCTTCAGGGTCCATCTTGGTTCTCCAATATTGATTTGTGATAGAGTTATCATCAGATGCGGGTACGGGATGAGGATGTGAAGTTAATGGCTTTTCGGACTCGATATGGTCATTATGAGTTCCTGGTGATGTCGTCTGGTCTCAACAATGCTCCTTCCGCGTTCATAGATCTCATGAACTGCGTGTGTAGACCGATGTTGGATCGGTCTATGATATTCTTTATTAATGATATCTTGGTCTATTCCAAGACTCAGGAGCAGCACGAGAAGCACTTCAGGGAAGTACTGGAGACATTGAGGAGGGAGAGACTTTTTGCAAAGTTCTCTAAATGCGAGTTTTGGTTGTGCGAGGTGTAGTTTTTGGGACATCTTGTCAACCAGAAGGGTATTCTGGTCGATCCGGCCAAGGTTGAGGCCATGATGCAGTGGGAGGTTCCGAGGTCTCCATCTGAAATTTGGAGTTTTCTTGGTCTAGCGGGTTACCATCGGAGATTCATCAAATATTTCTCCCATATCGCAGTTCCATTGACCCGACTGACCAAGAGGTCAGTGACATTTCGTTTGGGGCCTAAGCGACAAGCAACTTTTGAGGCTCTTCAATAGCGGTTGTGTGAGGTGCCGATTCTGACCCTGCCAGAGGGTATTGATGGTTTTGTGGTTTATTGTGATTCCTCGATCACGGGTTCGGGTGCAGTGTTGATGCGGCGGGGTCGTGTGATCGCTTACACTTCGATGCAGCAGAAGTCTCATGAGGCGAACTTTCCAACACACGATTTGGAGTTGGAGGTCGTTGTTTTCGCCCTCAAGTTTTGTTGTACTATATACACAGACCACAAGAGCCTGAGGTATTTGATGGATTAGACAAACCTAAATATGAGACAACATCGTTGGTTGGATGTGGTGAACGGTTATGATTGCGAGATCCTTTATCATCTCGAGAAGGCCAATGTGGTGGCTGATGCTCTTAGCCTCAAGGCGGTCGCAGATCCGATCCGAGATCTATGCTTGTGGATGACCGTGATTACTCTGTTGTTGGAGCGGATTCATGAGGCATTGGTTGAGGCTATGAACTAAGAGCGCCGTAAGAGCGAGCAGATGGTGGGTCAAGTGGCTTATTTTGATTTTGATAATCGCCGTATGTTGATTCTGCATCGGAGAGTCTGGGTTATGTATTGGGGTAGTGTGTGCCAAGTTCTGATGTAGGAGGCTCACAACTCGAGATTCTTCATTCATCCCGGGGCGACGATGATGTATAGGGATCTTCATCTTGACTATTGGTGTCCCTGCATGAAGTGGGATGTAGCATGGTTTGTGGAGTAGTGCTTGACTTGTAGCAAAGTCAAGGCCGAGCATCAGCGACCTCACGGCAAGATGTAGTCGTTGGAGATTCCCGTATGGAAACAGGAAGACATCACCTGGGATTTTATCATGAATCTTTCCGGGACCGCGCGCGGAGTGGTACCTATCTAGGTCAATGTGGATTGATTGACCAAGAACGCATATTTCATCCCGATCCAGAAGAATATTTCTGCAGAGAAGTTAGCCGAGATTTATGTTCAGGAGGTGGTGGCACTGATGGGTTTTGTACATAAGAACTTTCCAATGTGCGCATACAAACCCTAATGCTTGGATCTAGGTTTCTCTAATTAAACATGCATTGAATCCAAGACTCCTAATGGCTAATTAGGTATAAGAACAACACAAAATCAGAGTTAGAATCATACCTTGAAATACTTGTTTGATCTTCTTGTTCTTGGAGCTTTAGAGTCACAATTGTCATTCCTCTAATGACTTACAAACACCAACTAGCAAAGAGAATAATTTGAGAGAGAGGAGAGAGGAGGAAATCGGCCAGGGTATCCTTGTTGTAGAGGAGATGCCGATTTCCTATCCCAAGGGGTCTATTTATACTTGTAACGCTCCTAGGGTTTCACCCCTTAAACCCTAATTGGATAACTTAGACTCTAAGCAATCCCAATCCTTTCCATAGATAAGCCACGTACGATTTTATGGCTATCCTTAGCCCTAGAAATCGTCCACCCTCTATCATAAAAGGATTTACAGCCTAAAGTGTAACTATCAAACAATTGGCAGTTTATACCCTCTTATTTAATTAATCTCTTTATGTCACCAAATTAATACTAATTAATCTATGACTTATATTAATCAAATAACAATAATATTATTCATTATATTATTCTCATAATATATTAATAATATTTATTCTCTCATAATAAATCATCCTACCAAGTTGCTATGGTGAAGGCAACCCAAAAGGACCATGCAGAATTGGGTCAAATACTTGCCTAATATAGTTGCAGCCTTAGACACTATTCCAACAGTCTCCCACTTGGATAAGTCTAGTTACTATATGCACAAGTGCAATCCGATTTGCAATCGTAGCTCTCAAGATACTGTCAAACTCTGATCTAATCAGTCTTGTCCTTTAGATAAGGGATCTTACAGTCCTCTGTTAGATATCATGCTGACAATTCTATGGAATGATTAGTCTAGCATTTGGTTTCTCGATCTCCGAATTATTCGACATAGAACTTAATCGAACACATCAATGTAGTTCTGACTGGGCCCAGCACATAAGTCAAATCAAATCATCAAGCGGCCGAGATATCACTTTTTCCTTCTTAGGATAAAAGTTACAGATAAACTTCGACTTATATGCATTTACTTATTCATTAATCAACTATACACAATAATGTGTTTTATAACATCGAGTTACCAATGCGTTTTTGCATTATCAATGTACAATCAATTAACAAATAACAAACCATATATCTAGGTTTTAAGACTATATGATATTATCGTCTCGCGATCGCCCTTTTATCACATTCCATAAGGTGATTCCAGCAAGCGCGGGTTTGTTCCAATGCTCAAAACTAGTTCATAAGCACTGATGAATGTTGCAGCAATCTTTTGCTATGTCTAAAACCATTTAGACACTCTACACACCTATTCATGACAATCTTCATTCACATCTACTTCCAACATATGAATGATATTGGACAATTTGAATAATTCGATTATTTTTCATAAACTCAATTATTCTGGAAGTCAAAACATGCAAAGTGAAACAATAGTTAAACAATTAACACAAGACAGTAACATTACTTATAAATAAAACTCCTTTATTTAATCATCAAATGTTAATTACATTTATCTATTATACGTTTCTAATACTATCTAATCTATACTAATATCATCCTTCAGCCCAATACTCCTAGCATGCTGCAAATGCTTAACACTACTCAGTCCCTTCGTAAGCGGATCTGCTGGATTATCTTCTGATGATATCCTCTTCACTATGAGTTGTCCTTCTACATGATGTCTAATAAAGTGATATTTTTTGTCGATATGTCGTGATCTACCATGATCTCTTGGTTCCTTGGTCAAGGAAACCGCTCCTTCATTATCACAGAAAAATCTCCATGGACTCCTTTATGGCAGGTACAACTCCAAGATCACCAATTAAGTTCTTCAGCCATATTGCCTCCTTCGACGCTTCGCTCGCTGCAATGTACTCTGATCCGCACGTTGAATCAGCTACGATTTACTGCTTGGAACTTTTCCAAGTTACTGCTCTTCCATTCAGGGTAAAGACTCAGCCCGACTGCGAACGGTAGTTATCCCTGTCGGTCTGAAAGCTGGTGTCACTATACCCTCGCACCTTCAAGTCATCACTCCCTCCGAGGACTAAGAACCATTCCTTCGTCCTCCGAAGGTACTTAAGGATATTCTTCACCGCAATCCAATGGGCTCTGCTAGGGTTCCCTTGATATCTACTAACCATGCTCAAAGCAAAGGCTACATCAGGGCGAGTACAAGTCATAGCGTACATGATTGAACCAACTGCGGAAGTGTATGGAACTATGCTCATTTCAACTATCTCGGCTTCGGTACTCGGACTTTGAGTCTTACTCAACTTGGCATTGCTTTGTATCGGTAATTCTCCCTTCTTCGAGTTTTCCATACTAAAACATTTTAGTACCTTCTCTAAGTAAGTGTTCTGACTAAGTCCAATTAGTCTCTTACTTCTCTCTCTTACTATCCTTATTCCCAAAATATAGGAAGCCTCTCCGAGGTCCTTCATAGCGAATCACTTCCCGAGCCAGGACTTAACCTCCTGCAGGGTCGGGACGTCGTTTCCTATGAGTGATATGTCATCGACATATATAACGAGGAAGCTTACTACACTCCCATTGGCTTTGACATATACACATGATTCATCTTCGCTTCGTACAAATCCAAACTCTTTGACTTTCTCATCAAAGCAAAGATTCCATCTGCGAGACGCTTGCTTTAGTCCATAAATGGACTTCTCAAGCTTACACACTCTATTCGGATGCTTCAGATCCACAAACCCCTCTGACTGAGCCATGTAAACATCCTCAGCCAACTTCCCGTTTAGGAAAGCGGTCTTGACATCCATTTGCCAAATCTCATACTCATGAAATGTGGCAATAGCTAGCATCACTCTAATAGACTTTATCTTCGCAACTGGTGAGAAGGTCTCTTCATAGTCAACTCCGGGAGTTTGAGTAAAGCCCTTCGCAACCAATCGCGCTTTAAACGTGTGTACCTTTCCATCCACATCGGTCTTCTTCTTGAAGATCCATTTGCACCCAACGGTCTTACGTCCAGGCACATTATCAACCAAATTCCAAACTTGGTTATCATACATGGATTGGATCTCGCTATCCATTGCCTCTTTCCACATTGCAGTCTCCGAGACCGTATAGCTATTAGGTTCATCAAGATTTATTAGTGTACTATCACTAATATACGTGTCCCCTTCGGTAGTAATATGAAAACCGTACAACTGGGGTTGAACTCTAACTCTTTCGAAACGTCTAAGAGGTAATGATACGTCAATCGGTTCAACCGGATTTTCCTCCTCGAGTTGAGCGCCAGCGATAGAGGCTCCTTCATCTATCGACTCTTGAATCTCTTTAAGATCGATTTGCCTCCCACTGTCTCCTTGACTTATGAGTTCTCTCTCTCCTCTCCTCGCAACAAAGACAACGTTGTCCTTCGGTCTATAGAAGAGATATCCAAAGGATTTTTGCGGGTAGCCGATGAAAATACATCGCTCACTACGAGGTTCAAGCTTGTCGTGAGTATCTCATCTTACGAAAGCCTCGCAACCCCAAACCTTGATATGTGCTAACGAAGGAGCTTTCGCCGTCCGCATCTCGTGAGGTGTTTTGGCAACCTTCTTAGTAGGGACTCGGTTAAGGATATGGGTGGCAGTCTCTAAGGCATACCCCCAAAAAGAGATAGATAGCGAAGCACGACTCATCATAGAGCGAACCATGTCCAACAAGCTTCGATTACACCTTTCTGCCACACCATTCAATTGCGGTGTCCTAGGTGGCGTCAATTGTGAAACTATTCCACACTCCTTAAGATAATCGTGGAATTCAAGACTTAGGTACTCTCCTCCTCGATCGGATGGAAGCGTCTTGATCTTCCTGCCCAATTGATTCTCCACTTCATTTTTGAACTCTTTGAACTTTTCAAAAGTTTCTGACTTTTGCTTGATTAAGTAGATATACCCATATCTACTATAGTCATCGGTACAAGTCACGTAGAAGCGGTTTCCATCCTTCGTGGTAGATCTAAATGGTCCACACACATCGGTATGTATGAGGTCCAATAGACCCTCACCCCTTTCGCATGTACCAGCGAAGGGTGACTTAGTCATCTTTCCAACTAAACAAGACTCGCATGTGTCATCTTCCCTAAGGTCGAATGACTCCAACACTCCATCCTTTTGGAGTTGGGCTATGCGTTTCTTGTTGACGTGTCGAAGACGACTATGCCATAAGGATGCCTTATCCATACTATTGGAAGAATCAATGCATAAAACATCATTTCCTAAGTTATCAACAATCATAACAGTTTCATAAATTCCATTACATGGTATAGCTTCAAAGTAAAAGACACCATTCAAATAAGCTAAAATAGAACCATTCTCATTATTAAAAGAAAATCTAAAACCTTGTCTAAACAAACCATGAAATGAATGATGTTTCTAGCCATTTCTGGCGAATAGAAACAATTGTTCAAATCTAAAGATAAACTATTCCCAAGCACTAAAGAATACACTCCAATCTTGGTCACAGGCGACGATCTTCTGTTCCCCATGATTAGATTTATTCTTCCATGCTCAACGTCTCTACTTTTTCTTAGTCCCTGCACATTAGAACAAATGTGGTAACCACAACCGGTATCAAGAACCCAAGAAGTATAATGATATGAATCGTTAGATTTAATTGTATATATACCTGCGAAAGATGGCTTGATCTTTCCTTCCTTGATGGCTTACAGGTACTCCGGGAAGCTTCTCCTCCAATGTCCTCTCTTGTGGCAGTGGTGGCACTCTGCCTCCTTCGAGTTAGGGCATGGCTTAGCGGGATCAACTTTGGTCCCACTAGAAGAGGCACTATCTCGGGCTTTCACCTTGCGATAGTTCTTTGACGAAGCCTTCCTCTTCTTTCCCTTTCCTTGTCCAATTGCCAAGACAGGAGCGGCGGGCGGATTGGGAGTTGGTGCAACAGACTTCTCCTTGAAGTTGCTCTCAGCGACCCTCAAGAGACCTTGGAGTTTGCTTAGGGTGACCTCTTCTTTGTTCATGTGATAGGTCATCCTAAATTGATTGTAGCTTGGAGGCAAAGAGTGAAGCACCATGTCGATCGCCAAGTCTTCCACAAAGTCAACGTTTAACTTGCGAAGGCGGTCGACATACCTTTGCATCTTTTGCTGGTGCACGGTAAGAGACTCTCCATGACCCATCTTAGCGGAAATCATGTTAGTGAAAATCTCATAACGCTCTTGTCTCGTGTTTTGATGGTATCTCTCCAATAAGTCTTGGTGCATTTCGTATGGATACATGTCCTCGTAGGACTCTTGGAATTCGGGGTTCATAGTCACAATCATGATGCAATGTACTTTCATTGCATCACGCTCGTGAGTTTCGAAAGCGGTCATTTCGGCGAGAGTAGCGAATTTGGGGTTGATTTTCTCGAGCTTCTCGTCGAGGACATACTCCTTATCCTCATAGCGAGAAATCGTGCGAATGTATCTTATCCATTCGCTAAAGTCTGTTCCATCAAAGGTGACCTTTTGACAAAGGCTCATCAAAGTGAATGAACTAGCATCAACGTTGTTAGTGTTCGACATCTACAATAGAAAGGACAAAGTTGATTAGAATGTGAATCCCTAATTATCACCCAATAAGAAAAAAATTAGGGCTAGGATCCAACAACAATATTTACACATTAGAAAAGGGATGTCGTAATCTAACATGCAAACAATTTGAAGGTAAGTGAATGACGATTCACTAATTCTCCACCATGAAAAACATAACTTTTAGTCCTAAATATATTGAGAATTCCTAGGTTCGGATGAGATTCATTGAAACTTTTCAATGGCATGTTTAAATCTCGATATGCCCCTCTTGTTTGTGACTGCGATTCCGAGGATCACAAAGCGGGTGTGAATTACCATGCAAATTCACATGGTGCCTTCATTGTAACGATCACCTATTCGATGTGCCGGTAAACCACACACGCTCCATCGAACTATGATAAACAATGAATCACCCTTTGCCACCTTCGCTTAGAACCAATTAGTGTGCCGGTAAACCACACACGCTCCACTAACTTCTTAGCAAGGTGCAAAGTGTAATTTCATGGGATTGCATCAATTCACTTTTTCCTAAAGTAACTAAGATTGGGAAATTTTAAGAAAACATGTAGTTACTTTGTATTTCTTATTATACTTTTAATGAGAGGATGAGGTTACCCTATCCTACCCGTTCGGCTAAAGACCCTCCACCGATCAAGCAAGCGGTGGGTGTGAGTGTACACCCATTAAGCGCCATTTTATAGGCCGCAACCTTATACCCACCTTATAGATTGGCTTCATGAATGAGGCCTACTAACGGTAAGACTAGCATTTAAGTTATACATATAGATATTAATCTTGTAATATTATATTAGTATAGGGTTGTATTTTAAACTTGTAAAATTCTAGGGTTTGAAATTTAAATTGTCTAAATTAAACTTTTAATCACAAAACATAAATTTCAAAACTTGAGGGCAAGTTTTAAACATTTAAAACATAAAGGATCAAATAACAAATAATTCAAATAAACAATTAATCACATAATTATCCATATTTGATTTCTTGAAAAACAATTTACCAATTTAATCAAAATAATTTAATAATTATCATATAAGGAAATTAAATATTTTATTAATTGATAAATATCTTCAATTAGATCAAAAATATAGTCATATATATCATAAAATTGGATTAGGGTTGATCTAATACGATTAAGGTAAGTTTCCATAAGATAAATATGAAAAAAATCCCGTTTTTGGCTCTTCCTGACGCTCGGACTCGCCAAGTACCCAAACTGGACTCGCCGAGTCCATGACTCAGAAACAGAAAATTCAAATTTTGCAGTTAGCATTCAAACAATTAAGCATAAATTTAATAGAAACCAATCTAGGCTCTGATACCACTAATGGGTTTTGTACATAAGAACTTTCCTATGTGCGCATACAAACCCTAATACTTGGATCTAGGTTTCTCTAATTAAACATGCATTGAATCCAAGACTCCTAATGGCTAATTAGGTATAATAACAACACAAAATCAGAGTTAGAATCATACCTTGAAATACTTGTTTGATCTTCTTGTTCTTGGAGCTTTATAGTCACAATTGTCACTCCTCTAATGGCTTACAAACACCAACTAGCAAAGAGAATGATTTGAGAGAGAGGAGAGAGGAGGAAATCAGACAGGGTATCCTTGCTGTAGAGGAGATGCCGATTTCCTATCCCAAGGGGTCTATTTATACTTGTAAGGCTCCTAGGGTTTCACCCTTAAACCCTAATTGGATAACTTAGACTCTAAGCAATCCCAATCCTTTCCATAGATAAGCCATGGACGATTTTATGGCTATCCTTAGCCCTAGAAATCGTCCACCCTCTATCATAAAAGGATTTACAGCCTAAAGTGTAACTATCAAACAATTGACAGTTTATACCCTCTTATTTAATTAATCTCTTTAAGTCACCAAATTAATACTAATTTATCTATGACTTATATTAATCAAATAACAATATTATTATTCATTATATTATTCTCATAATATATTAATAATATCTATTCTCTCATAATAAATCATCCTACCAAGTTGCTATGGTGAAGGCAACCCAAAAGGACCATGCACAATCGGGTCAAATACTTGCCTAATATAGTTGCAGCCTTAGACACTATTCCAACAGGCACATCATGGGGTGCCGGTGTCCGTTGTTTCAAACCAGGATGTTCGTTTTACTTCCAGATTTTGGAAGCAGTTTCAAAACGAGATGGGCACTCGTCTCCATATAAGTACGATATGTCATCTGTAGACCGATGGGTAGAGTGAGCGGACTATTCAAACTCTCGAGGATATACTGCAAGCGTGCGTGTTGGACTTTGGTGGGAGTTAGGATACGTATCTTCCGTTGGCAGAATTTTCGTATAACAATAGTTATCACATCGGTATCGATCGACTTCATTTTGAGATGCTCTACGGGAGGAAGTGCAGAACCCTAATTGTTGGGCCGAGGTCGGTCAACGAGTCATGGGGAGTACAGAGGTGGTGCTCAAGACCACTAAGCTGATTCATCAAGTTTGGAGCAGGCTCCAGATAGTTCAGAGTCGGCAGAAGAGCTATGCCGATAGGCGACGTTTAGACTTGGAGTTCCAGGTGGGATATATGGTTCTCCTGAAGGTGTCACTTTGGAAAGGTGTCATCAGGTTCAAGAAGTTGGGGAAGCTGAGCCCCATGTATATTGGTCCCTTCAGGGTTTTGGCTTGGGTTGGTCGGGTAGCTTATCGTCTTGATCTTCTAGTCGATAGCAGCCATATTCATAGAAGTTTTTTGATGTCTCTCATGTGACAATCGTCAATCTTGAGTCAAGTCAAGTCATCAAGTCAAGCCGTTCAACTCGATTAAACCTTATGTATTAGGGTTTGAGTTATGTTCATACTGTATAACTTGCTATATTAATGGGAAAACATCACTTGAGAAAAGTCTTGTGTTAAAAATTTCCTAAGCCCTAGTGCTAATCAATGAACTAAACTGATAAAAATCATGTTCCATACTCATTGGGAGTGTGTGGGATCCTTAATCATGACTTAACAGGGCTCAAGAAACTTGCATTGCGGAGCCAAACACTCACAAATGCCACACTTGAAATCTCTCTCAAATATCTCTCTATATGAGAAATCTATCCAAGAATGTCAAATCTCTCCCAAATCTCTCCAAGTATGTGAAACCTCTCTCAAATATCTCTGTGTATGAGAAATCTCTCCAAGAATGTCAAATCTCTCCAAGTATGTGAAACCTCTCTCAAATATCTCTGTGTATGAGAAATCTCTCTAAGAATGTCAAATCTCTCCCAAATCTCTCCAAGTATGAGAAATCTCTCCCAAATCTCTCTCAAATATCTCTCTGTATGAGAAATCTCTCCAAGAATGTCAAATCTCTCCCAAATCTCTCCAAGTATGTGAAACCTCTCTCAAATATCTCTTTGTATGAGAAATCTCTCCAAGAATGTCAAATCTCTCCCAAATCTCTCCAAGTATGAGAAATCTCTCCCAAATCTCCCTCAAATAGTTCCCGTAACTTTTTAGAATCATTCGGGTCATTCCAGACCTTAACCGGGTCAAAAACGGTTTAAAACGGGGTGAAAACGAGAAAAATAGGCTTTAGCAACCGAAACCGGAATGAGAGGCCTCTTAGGACCAGAACCGAGCCTCTGGTGGCTGAGGCATGCGAGACCAAGCCTCGGTCTCTGCCTCTCTCGGTCTCTCTTCTGGTCGCTCGGTCTCTGTCTTCTCACGCACTGCCCCTCTCGGTCTCTGCCTTCTCACGCTCTGCTCCTCTCGGTCTCTACCTTCTCACGCTCTGCTCCTCTCGGTCTCTGTCTTCTCACGCTCTGCTCCTCTCGGTCTCTATCTTCTCACGCTCTGCTCCTCTTGGTCTCTGCCTTCTCACGCTCTGCTCCTCTCGGTCTCTGTCTTCTCACGCTCTGCTCCTCTCGGTCTCTGCCTTCTCACGCTCTGCTCCTCTCGGTCTCTGCCTTCTCACGCTCTGCCCCTCTCGGTCTCTGCCTTCTCTCCTCTCTGCCTCTTCGCGCCCTCTGTTCTCTCCTTCCCCCTCTCGGTTCCTTCCCTCTCTCTTCTCCTTCTCTCGGTTTCTACCCTCCCTTCTCTTGGTTTCAGCATCAGAAGGCCGAACCTCGGCCAGACTTCGGGAATTGTCACTTTTAGCCCATTTTTGATATTTTTAACATTTTAAGCCTGTTTTTCGTGATTTTAAAGCGGGATTTTCTCCAGAAATTATATTTTAACATAATAAACTCTAAATATTCATAATTTAAACATATTTTTATGAAAATCATTATCTAAATAATAAAGATCTAATGGGGGATTTATTTAAGGTGGAGTGTTGACTTTACCTTAACTTATGACACAAGCAACCACCCCACACCCACTCTATGACCAGCCATACCTCCCCACCTTACCTATGTCACTTCAATGTCCCCTTACACTCAAATTTCACTCAATCCCACATTTTTTTGAGCTGGAACAAACAACCACACTCCTCATTTTCTCTCATTTCTCTCATTCCACTAAGTAACAAACATCACTTTTCTCTCAAACTTTTTCTACACAAATTTTTGAGATTCAAGGCTGATTTCAAGTGTTCTTCCACTCTTAGTAAGTAAAAATTCATCCTCCCTATTATTATTTCACTTCCTTCTACTCAAATCTTTGATTGCTTACACAAACTCCATAACTATAATGTTAAATTCTCGAAAACCTTCAAGGCATCTCCAAGTGTTCTTGAATTAAACACTTCCATTCTTCAACAATCATCTACTTAAATCACTTAAGGTGAGTTCATACCCCCTACATTTTCATGTTTTCTCAAGTTTTCAGGGGGGGGGGGGAATACAAGTTAAAACATCAAGAACATAACTAAATATTTCTAACAGCCTTCATCAGAAAAGTTCAACTCCATTCACGGACTGTTTTGGGCATCTTAAACATTTTTGTTTTCAAAACTATACAAGTTAAAAATAGTTCAAGTTTGTAGCTTTAAAATGACTACTTGAACATCTCCATACGATTTTTCTACAATTTATGGTGATTTTTACAAAACTGCCTATCATTTCAAACAACAATCCGGACCAGTCTGTGATTATGGAATTTTTCACCCAAGTTGGAGGTCAATAAAAATCGTGATAAAAATTATGAGTAAACCAGACACATTTTGTGAACTCTCAGAATTTACGGATCTAGTTTTCGACTTCGTATGATTTTTCTATGATTTTTCCAAAACAGGGCAGAATGGATAAAGTTAGCCAACAGCATGTAAATATCATAACACTTTGTATTATGTTGAGCAAAGTGTATAATCATAAGTTCTAATATTTGAATTTGTTTCCTTGTTAGTTTATCATTATGAACTGAAACTAAGTCATTCATACTAAATATTATTCATTCATATTTGAACACGTATTATTTAACTATAAAAAGTATAGTTTGATAAATTCACAACACTAATACAATTCCATAAAAGAATTCATACATAGTACATACATTTTAGATAAACTATAATAGGTATAGTTTATGATACATCACTCAACACACTCGTACGAAAAGGGTACATTCATACAAGAAAGATTTATATTCACACACATTTCACGTAAACTTGTTAACCTTTGTTGTGAGACACTCTCTCTCCCCGTACGTCCGAGTGCGGGATATAATTCCTGGTAGTTATAATCAGAATCTCCTTGAGGGAGAACGTGATACTTGTATATAGATCTATATTGGGTTTGACACCCCACACCTTGCTGCGAGCTACAGTGGGACCTGCAGGTCTACGGGTGACAAATGTCATTACATTTTGCGACGTCTGAGAAACGTTGTGGCAGGTTCACATAGTCATAGTATGATTATAACGACTCACCTAGGGAGTTAACAATTCATAAAGTTTACGGGATTTCATAAAACCGAAGTAGGTTTTAGGTTGATTAAAAATTTACTTTCCATATCATTTTAAACTCACGACATTTCTACTAAGAAATGATGATTTCTTATACATTTTGGTCTTGATTATAAGGCTACATTTTACGGATTTCAAGGAAAATATCGGATTTTTCTGAAACAAACGCGACATTTACATGTGAAAGACTTCTACTAAGTTTATTAATAAAAGCTTATGAACTCACCAACCTTTGTGTTGACACTTTTCAAACAACTTGTATTCTCAGGAAAACACTAAACAGGTAATCAAGTGCTTTTGAGGATGGGACGTTAAGGCGTCAAACTTTTCATATTTTGTCAACATATTGTAATTGGTTGTCAAACATGTAATTCATACAAGTGATGTAACTTTTCAATTATATATATGTTGGTTGTGTTTGCTTAAATTACTATTGAAATTGTGGTTATGATACTATACATGAAGTCCTCCACCCCCGGACGTTTCCGCCATCCTTGGTTTGGGGGTGTGACAGATTGGTATCAGAGCACGGTTTATAGTGAATTAAGTATGTCAAACCACATAAGATATACAAACTATAAACACATTTGGGACTAAAAGTCTCTGATTCTTAAAATGCTTTAACGAGTTGTACTTTTAGAAAACAAATAATTTCTTGTTTTAAAGTATACTTACATGCATTCTATACTAGCATGGTGTCATATCTTAGGAGAATATAAATTGAAAGAGGAGGAGTCGAACATTATTAGTACGCCTTAGCATGTGTAATCAATTCTGGGAGGGATATAGCCTGATCAACTATATCCATCCAAGAAGTAACTTACGCACACTAAGGAATAGTCGTAATGAGCGACAAATCTGATAACCTAATTACACTCCATAAAGAACATGCTAAGAACCAAATATAAACATTTAAAAATACTATAGGAGTATTTGTACGTTTCTATAGTGCCAGATTATTATTTTCCGATATGTGCTTCTTAACCCCGTTTCTCGTGCAGACGACATGGCAAGATTTCACATACCCGGGGACCCCTATTTTCCTAATCAGGGAAACGCGGGATGGATCGAAGATGAGCCCGAGGAGGATCCTGAAGAAGATCCCGAGGAGGATCCCGAAGAGGATCCCGAGGAGGATCCCGAGGGGGAGCCCGAGGGGGAAGACGAACAAGAAGAAGAAGAGGAAGACGACCAAGAAGAAGAGGAAGACGAAGAGGAAGAATAGGAAGGTGATGAGATAGTCATGTTTGGGAACGAAGCGGATGAACCACCAGAAGTATTCAACCCTCCCTACATCGCGAGGGTACCCACACACCGTTTTGGATACAACGGACCTGAACCCCCTTGGGTAACAATGATCGAAAGATGGAGCCGACAACAACGCCAACGGTCACCATATGGCTACCAACGAGGTTACTATGATCTCACTCATGGTGGACTGGCTGACAGAGCTCTCCCCGTCACGATACAACGAATAGCAAGTATGGATGATCGTGGAAGGACGACGACCGATCAGGTCCGGGAGTTAAGTGCCATCGTACAGTCTACTACTGATCGCACCAGAGACCTGGAACGAGACTCCCACCACAGAGACCAACTCATTCAAGACCTTCTCGCAGCTCAAGCAGAAACAAGAGAGTATTGGGAAAGATACATGGCACTCGAAGAAAGAATGGTTGCAGCCGAACGCAAATTGGCGGAACTACAGGGCGCATCGACATCATCGCAGCCTCCGCCAAAGAAGGGTCGCAGTGATTAGAACTCATTACTATTCTCACATTTTGGTAGTAAAATTTTAGGAGTATGCGTTGGTGCTACTCTTTGTATGTAGGTTGACCCTGCGACTATGTGATTACACTATTCAAAGGGTTTTTGTAATGCCAAAAACTATCTTTTGTAACGATGTAATGTAGACCCTTATGAGGTCAAAATTTTCCCTCTAAACGTTATGTACTAAAAGTATCAATGAAATTTGGCATGTGTTTTATTTATTGAATGTTTGGCACTATACATCATAACCTGATCACACAAACAGTTTACGAATAATAAAGTTTTGATAAAATACAAGAGGGATGAAACCAGTAACACTCGACTCGTTATCACTATTTAAGTCTTACCGACTGGTCATTTTTTTTATGACAGAACCATGCCACCAAGGAAAAGACCAAGGCCTTCCAACAACACAGTGCCGCCTCCACCACCACCTCTGCAGTTTGATCCTGCAATGTTCCAGGCTGCAGTAACGGCACCCGTGGCGGCAGCGATATCGCAAATGGGAACCAATGGTTCTGGCAGTTCTGGATCCGAAGCTACCAATTCCATTCATGGGGACAGCACAGGGCGTACGAGGGAGTGCTCTTACAAAGACTTCACGAATGGCAAACCCAACCCTTTCAATGGAAGCGGGGGCGTTATCACACTGGTGCAATGGTTCGAAAGGACCGAGGCAGTTTTTGAAATCTGCGCTTGTCCCGAAGCGAGCAAGGTCAAGTATGCGGCATTCACTTTCACTGGAAAAGCACTTACTTGGTGGAATGGCCGAGTTAAATCACTTACTCCCGCAGTAGCTAACGCAATCAGCTGGGAGGATTTGAAAGCCCTAATGTTAAAGGAATACTGCCCGAGGGGCGAAATACAAAAACTTGAAGAAGAACTTTGGAACCTCAGAATGACAGGCACTGATCTTGAAACTTATACTGCCCGTTTCAACAACCTAGCACTCCTCTGTCCAACAATGGTCACTCCAGAAGTGAAGAAGGTGGAACGATATCTCTGGGGGCTGTCATCCCAGATTCAAGATAGTGTATTGGCCTCGAAACCCACTACCTTTGAGAGTGCCAAGGAATTGGCACAACAACTCATAGATCACAGGGCTAGTCGTGGTACCGTGATAACCACCACCGATCGAACAAAAGGAGGGAACAACAAGAGGAAGTTCTGGGGCAATAAAAAGAAACAACCAATGCAGGACCCCGCCAAAAAGCAACAGATTGTTGTTGTTCGTGCCGCCACTACTGCTGTCACTCCAGCGCCGCCGAAACAGTATACAGGAACTCTTCCCAAGTGCAACAAGTGTAACTACCACCATAATGGTGCTTGTCGAGAGTTACACTGCAATAACTGTAACAAAAAGGGGAACACCGCACGATTCTGTAGAGCGACTACCCAACCCGCCGCACAAGTCGCTACGACCGCCAACACCGGAGCAAGCCAAACCTGCTATGGATGTGGTGAAACGGGACACTTCAGGAGGAACTGCCCCAAGGCACGAGCCCCTAATGCTGGGGGTGTAGGGAGAGTCCTAACTTTAGGGCAGGGAGAAGCAGTCAAGGATCCCTCTGTGGTTACTGGTACGTTCCTCCTCAATAACTCTTATGCATGCGTACTTTTCGATAGTGGGGCAGAAAGACGTTTCATAAGTCACCAATTCAAACATATACTTAAGCAAAATTCTCAACTACTAGAAGATTCTTACATCGTAGAAATGGAAAATGGAAAGGTTGGGCGCGCTAATGATATTTACATAGGGTGTACTTTCACTCTAGACAACCATTTGTTCAAAATTGACCTTATGCCGGTCACCATAAAAAGCTTCGATATAATCATTGGTATGGATTGGTTAAGCCTTCATCGTGCCGACATTCTATGTTACGAAAGGGCCGTCCGCCTCAATCTGCCGAATGGCAACGTTCTCACCGTTTATGGCAATAAACCTAGTGCGAACCTACAAATCATCTCTTGTGTTAAAACCCAAAAGTACCTCCGAAAGCAATACCATGCTTTCTTAGCCCACATCGTAGACAAGAAACAGGAGGTAAAGTACATCAAAGAAATTCCAGAAGTATGCAACTTCCCTGATGTTTTCCCAGACGATCTGCCAGGTGTACCACTCGCACGACAAGTCGAATTTCGGATTGATTAAATCCCAGGAGCTACCCCCGTCGCCAGGGCTCCATATCGCTTAGCACCGGCAGAAATGCAAGAACTATCCAGCCAGCTGAATGAACTATTGAGCAAAGGGTTCATCAGGCCAAGCTTCTCACCCTGGGGAGCACCAGTCTTATTTGTAAAGAAGAAGGATGGGTCTTTTCGCATGTGCATAGACTATCGAGAACTAAACAAACTCACTATCAAGAACCGTTATCCCCTACCCCGAATCGATGACCTCTTCGACCAGCTCCAAGGAGCCAGCTATTTTTCAAAAATCGACCTGAGGTCGGGCTATCATCAACTGCGAGTTCAGGAAGAGGATATCCCCAAGACGGCATTCAGAACTCGTTATGGGCACTATGAGTTTGTAGTGATGCCATTTGGGTTAACTAACGCGCCTGCGGTGTTCATGGATTTGATGAATCGAGTGTGTCGACCCTTCTTGGATAAATTCGTCATCGTATTCATCGACGATATCTTGGTCTATTCGAGGAGCGAAGAAGAGCACAGACAACACCTACGACTACTTTTGGAGATTTTAAGAACCGAGAAGCTTTACGCCAAATTCTCAAAGTGTGAATTTTGGCTCCGTGAAGTAGGATTCCTTGGCCACGTAGTAAGCAAAGAAGGAATACATGTGGACCCCTCAAAGATCAAAGCAATCGAGGATTGGTCAACACCTGCAATGCCGACAGAAATCCGACAGTTTTTGGGACTCGCAGGCTACTATCGAAGATTCATACAAATTTCTCCAAGATCGCTAAGCCTCTCACCACCTTGACTCAGAAAGGTGTGGTGTTCGAATGGGAAGATAAACAAGAAGCCGCATTCCAGACACTAAAGCAAGCCCTATGCAGCGCACCAGTCTTGTCTCTTCCAGAAGGAACCGATGATTTTGTGGTGTATTGCGATGCTTCGAATCAAGGCCTCGGCTGTGTGCTCATGCAAAGGGGAAAAGTCATCGCTTATGCATCAAGGCAACTGAAGACACATGAAGTTAATTACACAACCCACGACCTTGAACTAGGAGCGGTGGTGTTCGCCCTGAAGATCTGGAGGCACTACCTCTACGGCACCAAGTGCACCATCTTCACTGATCACAAAAGTCTTCAGCACATTCTCAATCAGAAAGCACTTAACATGCGCCAAAGAAGATGGGTGGAATTACTGAATGACTACGAATGTGAAATTCACTACCACCCGGGCAAGGCCAATGTAGTAGCCGATGCCTTAAGCAGGAAAGAATACTCGGGTCGCCGAGTAAAATCCCTAGCCATGACCATCCACTCCCAACTAGCCACCCAGATCAAGGATGCCCAATTAGTAGCCTTGAAACCAGAAAACGTGGCAAGCGAAGCACTAAGGGGGATGGATAAGAACTTGGAAGTCAAAGGGGATGGAACTCGTTATCTCATGAATCGAATTTGGACACCGAAGTTCGGTGGGTACCGAGATGTTGTAATGAACGAGGCCCACAAGACTCGATACTCCATTCACCCTGGGTCAGATAAGATGTATCTAGACCTCAAAAGGTTATACTGGTGGCCAAACATGAAGGCTGAAATTGCTACTTATGTGAGCAAGTGCCTCACTTGCGCCAAGGTCAAGGTGGAATATCAGAAGCCATCAGGACTACTTCAACAACCGGATATACCCGAGTGGAAGTGGGAGCGAATAACCATGGACTTCATAACCAAACTGCCTAAGACATCAGGTGGGATGGATACCATATGGGTGGTTGTGGACAGATTGACCAACTCCGCGCACTTTCTGCCAATAAAGGAAACAGACAAGATGGAGAAGTTAACCAGGACGTACATTAAAGAGATCGTGCGACTACATGGTGTACCAACATCCATTATCTCTGATCAAGATAGTAGATTCACCTCGCGTTTCTGGCAGTCCCTACAGAAGTCTCTGGGAACCAGGCTAGACATGAGTACAACCTACCATCCACAAACTGACGAACAAAGCGAGAGAACCATCCAGACATTGGAAGACATGCTGAGAGCCTGTGTGATAGATTTTGGTAAGGCATGGGATACCCATCTACACTTATCGAATTCTCTTATAATAACAGCTATCACACTAGCATTGGAGTCGCTCCATTCGAAGCTCTCTACGGTCGTAAGTGTAGATCACCACTGTGTTGGACCGAAGTTGGAGATACTCAGCTAGCCAGAGGGCAAGTCCATGATAGCACCCTTACTGGGCCTGAAATCATAAGGGAAACCACAGAAAAGATCATTCAAATTCGGGAAAGACTAAAAGCGTCTCGTGATCGACAAAAGAGTTACGCGGATAAGCGACGCAAACCTTTAGAATTCCAGGTCGGAGACCGGGTACTACTAAAAGTTTCCCCCTGGAAGGGGATGATACGTTTCGGTAAACGAGGGAAACTAAACCCAAGGTACATCGGTCCGTTCGAAATCCTTGCTAGGATTGGTCCTGTGGCGTACAAACTCCGACTACCACAAGAACTTAGTAATGTACACCCTACCTTCCACGTATCCAACTTAAAGAAGTGTCTGTCTGACGAGACACTCGTAATACCACTCGAAGAAATCGAAGTTAATGAAAATCTCCACTTTGTGGAGGAACCCGTCGAGATCATGGATCGAGAGATCAAGAGAACAAAACAAAGTCGCATTCCCATAGTGAAGGTTCGTTGGAACGCGAAACGAGGGCCTGAGTTTACCTGGGAACGTAAAGATCAAATGAAGCAAAAGTATCCACATCTTTTCCCAAACCCTTGAAGTCCCAGCCGAATTTAAATTTTGGGACGAAATTCCCTCTAACGGGGGGATGATGTGCCAATCGTCAATCTTGAGTCAAGTCAAGTCATCAAGTCAATCCGGTCAACTCGATTAAACCTTGTGTATTAGGGTTTGTGTTATGTTCATACTGTATAACTTGCTATATTAATGGGAAAACATCACTTGAGAAAAGTCTTGTGTTAAAAATTTCCTAAGCCCTAGTGCTAATCAATGAACTAAACTGATAAAAACCATGTTGCATACTCATTGGGAGTGTGTGGGATCCTTAATCATGACTTAAAGGGGCTCAAGAAACTTGCATTGCGGAGCCAAACACTCACAAATGCCACACTTGAAATCTCTCTCAAATATCTCTGTGTATGAGAAATCTCTCCAAGAATGTCAAATCTCTCCCAAATCTCTCCAAGTATGTGAAACCTCTCTCAAATATCTCTGTGTATGAGAAATCTCTCCAAGAATGTCAAATCTCTCCCAAATCTCTCCAAGTATGTGAAACCTCTCTCAAATATCTCTGTGTATGAGAAATCTCTCTAAGAATGTCAAATCTCTCCCAAATCTCTCCAAGTATGAGAAATCTCTCCCAAATCTCTCTCAAATATCTCTCTGTATGAGAAATCTCTCCAAGAATGTCAAATCTCTCCCAAATCTCTCCAAGTATGTGAAACCTCTCTCAAATATCTCTTTGTATGAGAAATCTCTCCAAGAATGTCAAATCTCTCCCAAATCTCTCCAAGTATGAGAAATCTCTCCCAAATCTCCCTCAAATAGTTCCCGTAACTTTTTAGAATCATTCAGGTCATTCCGGACCTTAACCGGGTCAAAAACAGCTTAAAACGGGGCGAAAACGAGAAAAATAGGCTTTTGGAACCGAAACCGGAATGAGAGGCCTCTTAGGACCAGAACCGAGCCTCTGGTGGCTGAGGCATGCGAGACCGAGCCTTGGTCTCTACCTCTCTCAGTCTCTCTTCTGGTCGCTCGTTCTCTGTCTTCTCACGCTCTGCCCCTCTCGGTCTTTGCCTTCTCACGCTCTGCTCCTCTCGGTCTCTGCCTTCTCACGCTCTGCTCCTCTTGGTCTCTGTCTTCTCACGCTCTGCTCCTCTCGGTCTCTGTCTTCTCACGCTCTGCTCCTCTCGGTCTCTGCCTTCTCACGCTCTGCTCCTCTCGGTCTCTGTCTTCTCACGCTCTGCTCCTCTCGGTCTCTGCCTTCTCACGCTCTGCTCCTCTCGGTCTCTGCCTTCTCACGCTCTACCCCTCTCGGTCTCTGCCTTCTATCCTCTCTGCCTCTTCGCGCCCTCTGTTCTCTCCTTCCCCCTCTCGGTTCCTTCCCTCTCTCTTCTCCTTCTCTCGGTTTCTACCCTCCCTTCTCTCGGTTTCAGCATTAGAAGGCCGAACCTCGGCCAGACTTCGGGAAATTGTCACTTTTAGCCCATTTTTGATATTTTTAACATTTTAAGCCCGTTTTTCGTGATTTTAAAGCGGGATTTTCTCCAGAAATTATATTTTAACATACTAAACTCTAAATATTCATAATTTAAACATATTTTTATGAAAATCATTATCTAAATAATAAAGATCTAATGGGGATTTATTTAAGGTGGAGTGTTGACTTTGCCTTAACTTATAACACAAGCAACCACCCCACACCCACTCTATGACCAGCCATACCTCCCCACCTTACGTATGTCACTTCAATGTCCCCTTACACTCATATTTCACTCACTCCCATGTTTTTTTGAGCTGGAACAAACAACCACACTCCTCATTTTCTCTCATTTCTCTCATTCCACTAAGTAACAAACACCACTTTTCTCTCAAACTTTTTCTACACAAATTTTCGAGATTCAAGGCTGATTTCAAGTGTTCTTCCACTCTTAGTAAGTAAAAAATTCATCCTCCCTATTATTATTTCACTTCCTTCTACTCAAATCTTTGATTTCTTACACAAACTCCATAACTATAATGTTAGATTCTCGAAAACCTTCAAGGCATCTCCAAGTGTTCTTGAATTAAACACTTCCATTCTTCAACAATCATCTACTTAAATCACTTAAGGTGAGTTCATACCCCTACATTTTCATGTTTTCTCAAGTTTTCATGGGGGGGGGGGGGGGGAATACAAGTTAAAACATCAAGAACATAACTAAATATTTCTAACAGCCTTCATCAGAAAAGTTCAACTCCATTCACGGACTGTTTTGGGCATCTTAAACATTTTGGTTTTAAAAACTGTACAAGGTGAAAATAGTTCAAGTTTGTAGCTTTAAAATGACTACTTGCACATCTCCATACGATTTTTCTACAATTTATGGTGATTTTTACAAAACTGCCTATCATTTCAAACAACAATCCGGACCAGTCTGTGATTATGGACTTTTTCACCCAAGTTGGAGGACATTAAAAATCGTCATAAAAATTATGAGTAAACCAGACACATTTTGTGAACTGTCAAAATTTACGGATCTAGTTTTCGACTTCGTATGATTTTTCTATGATTTTTCCAAAATAGGGCAGAATGGCTAAAGTTAGCCAACAACATGTAAATATCATAACACTTTGTATTTTGTTGAGCAAAGTGTATAATCATAAGTTCTAATATTTGAATTTGTTTCCTTGTTAGTTTATCATTATGAACTGAAACTAAGTCATTCATACTAAATATTATTCATTCATTTTGTAACACGTATTATTTAACTATAAAAAGTATAGTTTGATAAATTCACAACACTAATACAATTCCATAAAAGAATTCATACATAGTACATACATTTTAGATAAACTATAATAGGTATAGTTTATGATACATCACTCAACACACTCGTACAAAAAGGGTACATTCATACAAGAAAGATTTATATTCACACACATTTCACGTAAACTTGTTAACCTTTGTTGTGAGACACTCTCTCTCCCCGTACGTCCGAGTGCGGGATATAATTCCTGGTAGTTGTAATCAGAATCTCCTTGAGGGAGAACGTGATACTTGTATATAGATCTATATTGGGTTTGACACCCCACACCTTGCTGCTAGCTACAGTGGGACCTGCAGGTCTACAGGTGACAAATGTCATTACATTTTGCGACGTCTGAGAAACGTTGTGGCAGGTTCACATAGTCATAGTATGATTATAGCGACTCACCTAGGGAGTTAACAATTCATAAAGTTTACGGGATTTCATAAAACCGAAGTAGGTTTTAGGTTGATTAAAAATTTACTTTCCATATCATTTTAAACTCACGACATTTCTACTAAGAAATGATGATTTCTTATACATTTTGGTCTTGATTATAAGGCTACATTTTATGGATTTCAAGGAAAATATCGGATTTTTCTGAAACAAACGCGACATTTACATGTGAAAGACTTCTACTAAGTTTATTAATAAAAGCTTATGAACTCACCAACCTTTGTGTTGACACTTTTCAAACAACTTGTATTCTCAGGAAAACACTAAACAGGTAATCAAGTGCTTTTGAGGATGGGACGTTAAGGCGTCAAACTTTTCATATTTTGTCAACATTTGTAATTGGTTGTCAAACATGTAATTCATACAAGTGATGTAACTTTTCAATTATATATATGTTGGTTGTGTTTGCTTAAATTACTATTGAAATTGTGGTTATGATACTATACATGAAGTCCTCCACCCCCGGACATTTCCGCCATCCTTGGTTTGGGGGTGTGACATCTCAGTTGTGGAAGTGTTTGGTGGATGATTCCACAGTTGTACCTTTGGAGGAAATTTGGATGAATGACCGCCTGAATTACATTGAGAGACCAGTGGCAATTTTAGATCAGAAGTCAAAAACCTTGAGGAACAAGGTTGTAGAGTTGGTTAAGGTGCAGTGGCTGCATGCAAGGGGTTTGAGTGGACTTGGGAGCCGAATGAATAGATGAGGGGCATTATCCTGAGTTGTTCGAGGTAGTGTGTAACGACCCAATTTTCACGTCCAAAAATTTTGTTTTTAAAAACATTACTTTAGAAAACATTAATAATTAAAACATTGTTTGATCAAACTACATCACAACATAAACCATGTTCAAAAGCCAAATCATACAACCAATCGAAACATCAGAGTATAAATCCCAGAGAAATCTAATAGATGCGGAAACTAGTGTGTGTGCATGATGTGTCGCTACCGTGCCAGCTCCTTCCCCTTCGATGAAGAGGTACTTGAAACCAAAACTGTAAACTGTAAGCACAAAGCTTAGTGAGTTTCCCCATCGTACTACATACCATACAATACATAACATACATACTGCCAGGCTATTCTGGGGTGCCTGACTACCCGGTACGACCAATCTGGGGTGCCGACTACCCGTGCGGCCATTCCGGGGTGTCGTCCTACCCGTGTCAAGCCATTCTGGGGGGCTGACCTACCCATGTCGAGCTATTCTGGGGTGCTGACTGCCCTTCGGTCCTAACAACTGAATCTCGGGGACTATTTCACCCCTACTACTACCATCACATATATCATAACACAAACATAATATCAGACATATCTGGGGTGTCTGACTACCCTTCGGTCCTAACAACCGAACTCTACTACTATCACATACAACATATCATGCTAGCATATAACATATCAAGTAGTAGCAAACCTAGATGATATCACAAAGACAATCATCTATCATATATCTCCTACTGGTGGGCCGACATTGTGGCCTTAGACCCACCGCTACTGGAAGGCAACTCACTTCGGAGTAGCTGCTGATCTGATCGGGAACTGACTGTCTACTTTTGTCGATGCTGCTCCAGAAATCCTCTGGCTGCAATTCCCACAAGTCAATCAAATACTGCTAACTGTCCTTTGGGTAAAAAAGACCATTTTACCGCTGATCATGCCCTAAGTCAAAGTCAGAGTCAACTTTCAGTTGACCCGACTCACCGAGTTGGCTCACCAACTCACCGAGTCCCTATCCAATCTACTGACCTGGATTCTGTTTCTACTTGTTGAGTTAGGCGTTGACTCGACGAGTTCTCCATCCAAACTGATGTTCAAGTCCTTCATCCTACTCGCCGAGTTGTATGAACAACTCGGCGAGTTCATCTTCATCCGAAGAACACTTATGCTACGACTTGCCGAGTTGTATGAACAACTCGCCGAGTCTGTTCTTGATCTAAGGAGATTTCCTTGAACTCGCCGAGTCTGGGCATCGACTCGCCGAGTTCCATTATGGGTGAGTTTTGGCTTCCAAATCACCAAATCCACCCTAGACTCACCACACAGCTCGACACAGCTAAAAGGGGACAATCTCGGAGACTCGCGACTAGACTCATCGAGTTAGATGAGCGACTCGCCGAGTCTGCTTCATGCAAGAGCCATATACGCGATTTTGCTCGAATCTAGTCCATTCCATTCATAGATCTAGGCTCCTAGAACATGAATAACACGTAAATTTTCCAACTCTACATGTAGATATTCATCCATGAGGGTTTTAGGGTTCAAAATGCACCAAAAGAGTAGATCTAAGGTCTTCATGCAATATGGGTCCATAAAGGTAGTAGATCTGAGCTCCTGGAGCTCAACCATGCCTAGATCTAGAGGCCAATCAACTTATTACGAAACATGATGCACATAGAAGCTTGGGGAAGGGCTCAAGGAAGACTTTAATGGAGTTATAAGCATAGAGACAGGGGAAAACGAGTTTTACCTCAAGGAAATCACTGAGAGAACACTAAGATGCTTGGCTTCCTTCCCTTCCTCTTGATCTACTCTACTTCCTTCTCAAAATCTTCAAGAACACACACTAAAATTCCTCAAACTCACAAGAACAAGAGCTAGAACGTATGGAGAGCTTCTGGGGGTGAATGGGAGCGGAGTTGGGGGCGCAAATGGGTGTTTAAATAGGCTGCAAACCCTTGGAAATTAGGGTTTCATCAAACAGCGCAGACTCGCCGAGTCCATAATATGGACTCGACAAGTCGCCATATTATCTGCACCCCAAAGTCTCGTCTCTACTCGGCGAGTTGGGCCTCCAACTCGTCGAGTCCACGGCCAAAAACACAAGTACTTAGGCAAAACTCACGTACTAGGAACCAGGTGCTACTAATCTCCCACACTTATTTTAGACTTCGTCCTCAAAGTTTGTCGCTCAATCCTGAAACAGCTCGGGGTAATGCTCCATCATCTCTTCTACTGGCTCCGAAGTCCACTCCGAACCCTTGCGGTGCTGCCATTGCACCTTCACTAGTTCCACCCTCTTGTTCCTCAAATCCTTCGACTTCCGGTCGAGGATTGCGACTGGGCGCTCAATGTAATTCAGGCTGTCATCAACCTTAATATCCTCCAATGGCACTACTGCTGAATCATCCACTAAGCACCTCCGCAGCTGAGAGACATGGAAAGTGTTGTAGATCTGGCTGAGCTCGACCGGCAGATCCAATCTATACGCCGCCTTGCCCACCCAGGCTACAACCCTGAACGGTCCGATAAATCTCGGGCCCAACTTGCCCCGGTTCCTAAATCGAATGACGCCCTTCCAAGGAGACACCTTCAGGAGAACCATATCCCCGACTTGGAACTCCAAGTCGGATCGACGCTTGATGGCGTAACTTTTATGTCGACTCTGAGCAGTCTGAAGCCTGCTCCGAACCTGCTGGATCCTCTCAGTCATCTCGAGCACCACCTCAATGCTCCCCATGACCCTTTGGCCAACTTCACCCCAGCATATCGGGGTCTTGCACCTCCGTCCGTACAACATCTCGAATGGGGGACGGTCAATACTCGCGTGGTAGCTGTTGTTGTATGAGAACTCAGCCAAGGGAAGATAGGTATCCCAACTACCACCGAAATCTAACACACATGCCCGCAACATATCCTCCAAAGTCTGGATGGTCCGCTCGCTCTGACCATCCGCCTGCGGGTGAAAGGCGGTGCTAAAATGCAAACGAGTGCCCAACTCGTCATGAAACTTCTTCCAAAATCTGGAAGTGAATCGCACATCTCGGTCAGATATCACTTATGCTGGCACCCCGTGCCACGCTACTATCTCCCTGATGTAGATATCAGCCAACTTTTCGGCCGAGATGCTCTCCTGGATCGGAATAAAATGGGCGCTCTTGGTCAATCGATCCACGATGACCCAAATCGAATCTACTCCGCGCGCAATCCTGGGAAGCTTTGTGATAAAATCCATCGTGATGTCTTCCCATTTCCACAACGGGATGTCCAACGGCTGCATCTTCCCATGCGGTCTCTGATGTTCGGCCTTGACCTTCCTGCATGTCAAGCACCGCTCGACGTACCATGCCACATCCCGCTTCATGCAGGGCCACTAATAATCCAGATGAAGATCCCTATTCACACACATTTCACGTAAACTTGTTAACCTTTGTTGTGAGACACTCTCTCTCCCCGTACGTCCGAGTGCGGGATATAATTCCTGGTAGTTGTAATCAGAATCTCCTTGAGGGAGAACGTGATACTTGTATATAGATCTATATTGGGTTTGACACCCCACACCTTGCTGCTAGCTACAGTGGGACCTGCAGGTCTACGGGTGACAAATGTCATTACATTTTGCGACGTCTGAGAAACGTTGTGGCAGGTTCACATAGTCATAGTATGATTATAGCGACTCACCTAGGGAGTTAACAATTCATAAAGTTTACGGGATTTCATAAAACCGAAGTAGGTTTTAGGTTGATTAAAAATTTACTTTCCATATCATTTTAAACTCACGACATTTCTACTAAGAAATGATGATTTCTTATACATTTTGGTCTTGATTATAAGGCTACATTTTACGGATTTCAAGGAAAATATCGGATTTTTCTGAAACAAACGCGACATTTACATGTGAAAGACTTCTACTAAGTTTATTAATAAAAGCTTATGAACTCACCAACCTTTGTGTTGACACTTTTCAAACAACTTGTATTCTCAGGAAAACACTAAACAGGTAATCAAGTGCTTTTGAGGATGGGACGTTAAGGCGTCAAACTTTTCATATTTTGTCAACATTTGTAATTGGTTGTCAAACATGTAATTCATACAAGTGATGTAACTTTTCAATTATATATATGTTGGTTGTGTTTGCTTAAATTACTATTGAAATTGTGGTTATGATACTATACATGAAGTCCTCCACCCCCGGACATTTCCGCCATCCTTGGTTTGGGGGTGTGACATCTCAGTTGTGGAAGTGTTTGGTGGATGATTCCACAGTTGTACCTTTGGAGGAAATTTGGATGAATGACCGCCTGAATTACATTGAGAGACCAGTGGCAATTTTAGATCAGAAGTCAAAAACCTTGAGGAACAAGGTTGTAGAGTTGGTTAAGGTGCAGTGGCTGCATGCAAGGGGTTTGAGTGGACTTGGGAGCCGAATGAATAGATGAGGGGCATTATCCTGAGTTGTTCGAGGTAGTGTGTAACGACCCAATTTTCACGTCCAAAAATTTTGTTTTTAAAAACATTACTTTAGAAAACATTAATAATTAAAACATTGTTTGATCAAACTACATTACAACATAAACCATGTTCAAAAGCCAAATCATACAACCAATCGAAACATCAGAGTATAAATCCCAGAGAAATCTAATAGATGCGGAAACTAGTGTGTGTGCATGATGTGTCGCTACCGTGCCAGCTCCTTCCCCTTCGATGAAGAGGTACTTGAAACCAAAACTGTAAACTGTAAGCACAAAGCTTAGTGAGTTTCCCCATCGTACTACATACCATACAATACATAACATACATACTGCCAGGCTATTCTGGGGTGCCTGACTACCCGGTACGACCAATCTGGGGTGCCGACTACCCGTGCGGCCATTCCGGGGTGTCGTCCTACCCGTGTCAAGCCATTCTGGGGGGCTGACCTACCCATGTCGAGCTATTCTGGGGTGCTGACTGCCCTTCGGTCCTAACAACTGAATCTCGGGGACTATTTCACCCCTACTACTACCATCACATATATCATAACACAAACATAATATCAGACATATCTGGGGTGTCTGACTACCCTTCGGTCCTAACAACCGAACTCTACTACTATCACATACAACATATCATGCTAGCATATAACATATCAAGTAGTAGCAAACCTAGATGATATCACAAAGACAATCATCTATCATATATCTCCTACTGGTGGGCCGACATTGTGGCCTTAGACCCACCGCTACTGGAAGGCAACTCACTTCGGAGTAGCTGCTGATCTGATCGGGAACTGACTGTCTACTTTTGTCGATACTGCTCCAGAAATCCTCTGGCTGCAATTCCCACAAGTCAATCAAATACTGCTAACTGTCCTTTGGGTAAAAAGACCATTTTACCGCTGATCATGCCCTAAGTCAAAGTCAGAGTCAACTTTCAGTTGACCCGACTCACCGAGTTGGCTCACCAACTCACCGAGTCCCTGTCCAATCTACTGACCTGGATTCTGTTTCTACTTGTTGAGTTAGGCGTTGACTCGACGAGTTCTCCATCCAAACTGATGTTCAAGTCCTTCATCCTACTCGCCGAGTTGTATGAACAACTCGGCGAGTTCATCTTCATCCGAAGAACACTTATGCTACGACTTGCCGAGTTGTATGAACAACTCGCCGAGTCTGTTCTTGATCTAAGGAGATTTCCTTGAACTCGCCGAGTCTGGGCATCGACTCGCCGAGTTCCATTATGGGTGAGTTTTGGCTTCCAAATCACCAAATCCACCCTAGACTCACCACACAGCTCGACACAGCTAAAAGGGGACAATCTCGGAGACTCGCAACTAGACTCATCGAGTTAGATGAGCGACTCGCCGAGTCTGCTTCATGCAAGAGCCATATACGCGATTTTGCTCGAATCTAGTCCATTCCATTCATAGATCTAGGCTCCTAGAGCATGAATAACACGTAAATTTTCCAACTCTACATGTAGATATTCATCCATGAGGGTTTTAGGGTTCAAAATGCACCAAAAGAGTAGATCTAAGGTCTTCATGCAATATGGGTCCATAAAGGTAGTAGATCTGAGCTCCTGGAGCTCAACCATGCCTAGATCTAGAGGCCAATCAACTTATTACGAAACATGATGCACATAGAAGCTTGGGGAAGGGCTCAAGGAAGACTTTAATGGAGTTATAAGCATAGAGACAGGGGAAAACGAGTTTTACCTCAAGGAAATCACTGAGAGAACACTAAGATGCTTGGCTTCCTTCCCTTCCTCTTGATCTACTCTACTTCCTTCTCAAAATCTTCAAGAACACACACTAAAATTCCTCAAACTCACAAGAACAAGAGCTAGAACGTATGGAGAGCTTCTGGGGGTGAATGGGAGCGGAGTTGGGGGCGCAAATGGGTGTTTAAATAGGCTGCAAACCCTTGGAAATTAGGGTTTCATCAAACAGCGCAGACTCGCCGAGTCCATAATATGGACTCGACAAGTCGCCATATTATCTGCACCCCAAAGTCTCGTCTCTACTCGGCGAGTTGGGCCTCCAACTCGTCGAGTCCACGGCCAAAAACACAAGTACTTAGGCAAAACTCACGTACTAGGAACCAGGTGCTACTAATCTCCCACACTTATTTTAGACTTCGTCCTCAAAGTTTGTCGCTCAATCCTGAAACAGCTCGGGGTAATGCTCCATCATCTCTTCTACTGGCTCCGAAGTCCACTCCGAACCCTTGCGGTGCTGCCATTGCACCTTCACTAGTTCCACCCTCTTGTTCCTCAAATCCTTCGACTTCCGGTCGAGGATTGCGACTGGGCGCTCAATGTAATTCAGGCTGTCATCAACCTTAATATCCTCCAATGGCACTACTGCTGAATCATCCACTAAGCACCTCCGCAGCTGAGAGACATGGAAAGTGTTGTAGATCTGGCTGAGCTCGACCGGCAGATCCAATCTATACGCCGCCTTGCCCACCCAGGCTACAACCCTGAACGGTCCGATAAATCTCGGGCCCAACTTTCCCCGGTTCCTAAATCGAATGACGCCCTTCCAAGGAGACACCTTCAGGAGAACCATATCCCCGACTTGGAACTCCAAGTCGGATCAACGCTTGATGGCGTAACTTTTATGTCGACTCTGAGCAGTCTGAAGCCTGCTCCGAACCTGCTGGATCCTCTCAGTCATCTCGAGCACCACCTCAGTGCTCCCCATGACCCTTTGGCCAACTTCACCCCAGCATATCGGGGTCTTGCACCTCCGTCCGTACAACATCTCGAATGGGGGACGGTCAATACTCGCGTGGTAGCTGTTGTTGTATGAGAACTCAGCCAAGGGAAGATAGGTATCCCAACTACCACCGAAATCTAACACACATGCCCGCAACATATCCTCCAAAGTCTGGATGGTCCGCTCGCTCTGACAATCCGCCTGCGGGTGAAAGGCGGTGCTAAAATGCAAACGAGTGCCCAACTCGTCATGAAACTTCTTCCAAAATCTGGAAGTGAATCGCACATCTCGGTCAGATATCACTTATGCTGGCACCCCGTGCCACGCTACTATCTCCCTGATGTAGATATCAGCCAACTTTTCGGCCGAGATGCTCTCCTGGATCGGAATAAAATGGGCGCTCTTGGTCAATCGATCCACGATGACCCAAATCGAATCTACTCCGCGCGCAATCCTGGGAAGCTTTGTGATAAAATCCATCGTGATGTCTTCCCATTTCCACAACGGGATGTCCAACGGCTGCATCTTCCCATGCGGTCTCTGATGTTCGGCCTTGACCTTCCTGCATGTCAAGCATCGCTCGACGTACCATGCCACATCCCGCTTCATGCAGGGCCACTAATAATCCAGATGAAGATCCCTATACATCTTCGTCGCCCTGGGATGAATAGAGAATCGGGACTTGTGCGCCTCCTCCATCAAGATCTGGTGCACGCCTCCGTGATACGACACCCACACCCTACGGTGTAGTGTCAATAGTCCTCGGCTATCATAATCGAAGGAGGAAACCTGACCCACCACACGCTCGCTCTTCTGATGTTCCTCCTTGATAGCCTCCTATTAAGCCTCCCAAATCTACTCCGAAAGGGGAGTCACTATAGTCATCCTCATGCAAATATCCCTGATCGGCGCCGCCTTGCAGCTAAGCGCATCGGCCACCACGTTGGCCTTTCCCGGGTGGTAAAGGATTTCACAATCATAATCCTTCACCACATCCAACCATCGATGCTGCATCATATTCAAATTTGACTGATCCATGAGGTACCTCAAACTCATGTGGTCCAGGTAAATGGTACACCGAACCCCGTAGAGGTAATGACGACAAATCTTGAGAGCGAAAACCACCGCCCCCAACTCCAAATCATGCGTCGGGTAGTTCGCATCGTGAGGCTTGAGCTGCCTCGAAGCGTAGGCAATGGCATGCCCCCTCTGCATTAGTACCCACCCAACCCTGAATGAGACGCGTCACAATAAACCACAAAATCCTCTACACCCTCTGGCAGGGCTAAGATCGGCATCTCGCACAATCGCTGTCTTAGTGTCTCAAACGCTGCCTGCTGCTCGGGTGCCCACCGAAAGACTACGACTTTCTTCGTCAGCCGTGTCATGGGTACGGCTATCTTGGAGAAATCCTAAATGAACCTCCGATAATAGCCTGCCAATCCTAGGAAACTCTGAATCTCAGATGGAGACTTCGGAACCTCCCATCTCATCAAGGCCTAAACCTTAGCCGGATCGACCAGAATCTCGTTCTGGTTGACAAGGTGTCTGAGAAATTGCACCTCGCGCAACCAAAACTCACACTTGGAGAACTTGGCATACAAGCTCTCCCTCCTCAGGGTCTCCAAAACCTCTCTCAGATGCTCCTCATGCTCCTCCTGCATCTTGGAATAAACCAAGATGTCATCGATAAAGACTATCACAGACTGATCCAGCATCGGTCTGCATACGCGGTTCATGAGGTCCATGAACGTGGCAGGAGCATTGGTGAGCCCAAACGGCATCACCACGAACTCATAGTGGCCATAGCGTGTCCGAAACGCAGTCTTCTGCGTATCCTCCTCCCTGACCCTTATCTGATGATAACCCAAACGCAAATCAATCTTGGAGAACCAAGATGCTCCCTGAAGCTGGTCAAAGAGATCATCAATCCTCGGGAGTGGGTAGCGGTTCTTCACCGTTACCTTGTTCAACTCCCGGTAATCTATACCCATCCGGTGCGACCCGTCCTTCTTCTTCACAAACAGAATCGGGGCTCCCCAAGATGAACTGCTTGGTCTAATGAATCCCTAGTCTAGTAGCTCCTGCAGCTGCGTAGACAAGTCCTGCAACTCAGGAGGAGCCAGCCGATATGGTGCCTTGGCTATCGGAGCCGCACCAGGAAAGAGGTCAATCCTGAACTCTACCTGTCGCTCCGGAGGTATCCCAGGAAGCTCCTCTGGGAAAACATCTGCGAAATCTCGCACCACTGGAACCTCGCTCACTGTCGCCTTACCCGCCTCCCGGGTATCCACCACATACGCAACATAACCTGCGCATCCCTGCTGAAGGTATCGTCTAGCCCTCGCTGCTGAACTGACTGAGGGTCCACACTGTGGCCTCTCGCCATAAATCACTAACTCTCCCCCACCTGGGGTCCGGACTCGCACTAGTTGCTATGCGCAATATATCACTGCCCCATTAGGGCTCAACCAATCCATGCCTATAATCACCTTGTTCCCACGCAACAGAATGGGAACCAAATCTACCAAGTAGAGCTCCTCGAACAAACGCAATACGCAGTCCCGAAACACCATCGATGCTCGCACCGATCGATCATCAGCAATTTCTACCTCCAAAGGGCAATCCAACATGCCCGAAGACTCAGGAAACTTCTTGCTAAGCACAAGGGACACAAACAATCGGGATGCACCCGAGTCGAACAACACCTGAACTGGGATACCGTTCACATGGAACGATCCTAACACATATACATATACTGAGCACATATCAATATCATTACATCATATAAATAAACGAGAGGGAAAGAATCATACCCGTCACCACATTGGGTGCTGCCGTGCCTCCTCGGTGGTCAGCTGAAATGCCCGGCTCCTCACCACTGGAGCCTCTGCCTTGCCCTGCCGGCCATCTGTGATCCGCAGGGTCGCTGGAGCTGGCGCCTTCACCGGCCCTGAAGCTGTCAACTGGGGACAATTGGCCTTCTTGTTGCCTCTCTGGTTGTAGTGGAAACACAGCAACTCCGATGTCTGAATAACTGCTGCCGGAGTAGTGCAATCCCTGCTATAGTGCCCAGTCTTGCCGTACTTGTAGCAGCCTTATGATCCCATCTTGCACACCCCTCGTGCGGCCTGCCGCATTTCCTGCAGTGGCTCGGTCCTGACTGGCCTTTCGGCCTACCATTTGATCCCTTGGGCTTCTTCCCCGAAGCCCCTCCTTTCTGTCCCTCCTCTGACTTCCGTTTCCGGATATGCTCCAAATCTATCTCCCTCTCCCTCGCCCTGGCAATCATGGAGTCCAGGGTGGGGCAGGCTGAAAGACTAACGTGCTCCTGGATATCAGCCCGGAGCATGTCATGGTAGTGGGTCCTCCTCATGTCCTCATCGCCCACATACTGGGGCACCAACAGTGCCCTTTCCCGGAACTTGGCGGTGATCTCCGCCATGGTCTCCGTCGTCTGTCTCTTGTCCAAAAACTCCCTGGCCAACTGCTGAAGCTCTACAGTCGGCGTAAAATCTGCCCTGAACCTGGTCACAAAGTCCGACCAAGTCATAGCCTCGATAAATGAGGCTTCCAAAGAGTCACCCACTAATTCCCACCAATCTCGAGCTCGGTCTCGTAAACACCCTGCTGCATACCTCACCTTCAACCCCTCGGGACAGAAGCTAGTCAACTGTGCAAACTCGATGTCTGTAATCCATCCCCTGGCAACAATGGGGTCCTTCACCCCGTGGAAGTCCGGCGCACCACTGCCCCTAAAGTCCTTAAACGACAACGTGTGAGATCCCGACTGGCCAGATGCCATGTCGCTCATGAACGCCCTGAGGCGATCCTCCATCAACTCGATGATCCCTTCCTTGATCGACCCGAAGATAATGGGGGTCGACTCAAGGATGCCTCTGGTAATCTCAGACGTGATGAACTCACGTAGCCCCTCGTCTATCAGCTCAGAACCTGATCCCGAACCTGAACTGCCTATTGCTGGCCTCGATCGTAGTACCACCATTCTACAATATAGAAATAATAACTGTTAGTGACACTACTACTTCTTGAGGGATCACATCTACCACAAATTCCCTGGTCTCATCTTGGCCTCCCTTGGTTCGGGTACGGATCCTCTGCTTCCAGTAATACGGTCCCATACTACCTTCCACATCTATCTGTACCTTCTTCAAGGACTGCCTCGACTCCACCATATCCCTTCTACTATGGTTGAACACTGCTATACTCATCCTAGGCTTGCCCTAGGGAAATCTCTGACTCTACTCTATCCGGTCCTCAGCTGCTGCAGGCCTCTTGGTGATGCCAATTAACTGTTACCTGAATACAATAACATGTGATGAGGCTCGGATAATCCTTCGAGTAAGGGACTCATCTCTACCACGGTTAGGACTCAAACAAGAGCTACACAATAGAGTCAAATCTGACACTCTGAGATTATTGAACCCTGATCACATGTGACTTTAACGTATTCACCTAACAGTTCACTCCCATCACTTCAAAGCCCACATAGCACAAAGCAAACAACATTTGGAGATAAGGAAAACAATCTCAAGCAGCTCTATCCTCGTAGGGAGAACTGAACTAGCATACAAAGCTAAACTCGTACTATCAGGAATAACCTAAACAGGCTACCCTACTGCTGTCTACTCAATTTCTAGCATGCAACTCTTCCATATATTGAAGCACATAAAGCAGGCACATAAGGCATCACTCCTAGATCCTTAGTCCTATTCTAGCATACTATACTACTAAAACTGATAAACATAAATAAACTTGTATGGGTACATTGGGGAATACTTACTTGAGCTCGGCCGGTCGCGCACATCACACACTTTGTTCTTTCTTAAAACCCCTTTACTTAGCCTTTTAGAAAACATTTTCTCTTTCCAAAATCTTTTAATCCCCTCGATTTGAGTTCAAACACCCTCAAACGTGTGTCCAAATCCCTCAAACCAGGGCTCTAATACCAACTTGTAATGACCCAATTTTCACGTCCAAAAATTTCGTTTTTAAAAACATTACTTTAGAAAACGTTAATAATTAAAACATTGTTTGATCAAACTACATCACAACATAAACCATGTTCAAAAGCCAAATCATACAACCAATCGAAACATCAGAGTATAAATCCCAGAGAAATCTAATAGATGCGGAAACTAGTGTGTGTGCATGATGTGTCGCTACCGTGCCAGCTCCTTCCCATTCGATGGAGAGGTACCTGAAACCAAAACTGTAAACTGTAAGCACAAAGCTTAGTGAGTTCCCCCATCGTACCACATACCATACAATACATAACATACATACTGCCAGGCTATTCTAGGGTGCCTGACTACCCGGTATGACCATTCTGGGGTGCCGACTACCCGTGCGGCCATTCTGGGGTGCTTTCCTACCCGTGTCAAGCCATTCTGGGTGCTGACCTACCCATGTCGAGCTATTCTAGGGTGCTGACTGCCCTTCGGTCCTAACAACCGAACCTCGGGGACTATTTCACCCCTACTACTACCATCACATATATCATAACACAAACATAATATCCGACATATCTGGGGTGTCTGACTACCCTTCGGTCCTAACAACCGAACTCTACTACTATCACATACAACATATCATGCTAGCATATAACATATCAAGTAGTAGCAAACCTAGATGATATCACAAAGACAATCATCTATCATATATCTCCTACTGGTGGGCCGACATTGTGGCCTTAGACCCACCGCTATTGGAAGGCAACTCACCTCGGAGTAGCTGCTGATCTGATCGGGAACTGACTGTCTACTGTTGTCGATGCTGCTCCGGAAATCCTCCGGTGGTAATTCCCACAAGTCAATCAAATACTTCTAACTGTCCTTTGGGTAAAAAGACCATTTTACCCCTGATCATGCCCTAAGTCAAAGTCAGAGTCAACTTTCAGTTGACCCGACTCACCGAGTCCCTGTCCAATCTACTGACCTGGATTCTGTTTCTACTTGTCGAGTTAGGCGTTGACTCGACGAGTTCTCCATCCAAACTGATGTTCAAGTCCTTCATCCTACTCGCCGAGTTGTATGAACAACTCGGCGAGTTCATCTTCTTCTGAAGAACACTTATGCTACGACTCGCCGAGTTGTATGAACAACTCGCCGAGTCTGTTCTTGATCTAAGGAGATTTCCTTGAACTCGCCGAGTCTGTGCATCGACTCGCCGAGTTCCATTATGGGTGAGTTTTGGCTTCCAAATCACCAAATCCACCCTAGACTCACCACACAGCTCGACACAGCTAAAAGGGGACAATCTCGGAGACTCGCAACTAGACTCGTCGAGTCAGATGAGCGACTCGCCGAGTCTGCTTCATGCAAGAGCCATATACGCGATTTTGCTCGAATCTAGTCCATTCCATTCATAGATCTGGGCTCCTAGAGCATGAATAACACGTAAATTTTCCAACTCTACATGTAGATATTCATCCATTTGGGTTTTAGGGTTCAAAATGCACCAAAAGAGTAGATCTAAGGTCTTCATGCAATATGGGTCCATAAAGGTAGTAGATCTGAGCTCCTGGAGCTCAACCATGCCTAGATCTAGAGGCCAATCAACTTATTACAAAACATGATGCACATAGAAGCTTG
This sequence comes from Lactuca saligna, assembly GCF_052625555.1. Lineage (NCBI taxonomy): Eukaryota > Viridiplantae > Streptophyta > Magnoliopsida > Asterales > Asteraceae > Lactuca > Lactuca saligna. The sequence goes on from NC_136420.1 coordinate 214,587,546, forward strand.
GGGAAGGGCTCAAGGAAGACTTTAATGGAGTTATAAGCATAGAGACAGGGGAAAACGAGTTTTACCTCAAGGAAATCACTAAGAGAACACTAAGATGCTTGGCTTCCTTCCCTTCCACTTGATCTACTCCACTTCCTTCTCAAAATCTTCAAGAACACACACTAAAATGCCTTAAACTCACAAGAACAAGAGCTAGAACGTATGGAGAGCTTCTGGGGGTGAATGGAGCGGAGTTGGGGCGCAAATGGGTGTTTAAATAGGGTATAAACCCTTGGAAATTAGGGTTTCATCAAACTGCGTAGACTCGCTGAGTCCATAATATGGACTCGTCGAGTCGCCATCTTTTCCGCGCCCCAAAGTCTCGTCTCTACTCGGCGAGTCGGGCCTCCAACTTGCCAAGTCCACGGCTAAAAACACAAGTACTTAGGCAAAACTCACATACCAGGAACCAGGTGCTACATATCGGACTTCGAGGACAAAGTCTCACTCAAGTGGGGGAGAATTGTAATGCTCAATCCATGTATTATTCATTTTTGGTCCCTTATATATATATATATATATATATATATATATATATATATATATATATATATATATATATATATATATATATATATATATTAAGTTTTTTCTTTTTGGCCTTGTTTTTCAAGTTTATTGGGGAGGAGGGACCATTTCTGCCAAGTTTGGAATTGTGGAAGCGGAGCTCGAACGCAGGGCGTTTAGGTGTGGAGCGCAAACCCTAATTTTTAGGGTTTAAGACCTATTTAAACGCATTAAGTCCAAGGTGTTGGCCTCATTTCCAGCCTCCATAGCCCCCCAAACCCTAATCTCGAAACCCTAGAGCCTCCAAGGGTGTTGTGAGCTCAATGTGTGTGTTTTGATGTGTGTTTGAAGCTTATTCAAGGATGAGAAGCTTGGTGCAAGGTGGTGGTTCAAGTAAGAGCTTATAGATCTTGTTTCTCTGCTCCATTTCCAACTCATTTAATGTATAAAGGTCTAACCTTTCTCATTAGAAGCTTTAATCTAGCCTTTATGGATTTTAGCCCCTTTTTGGCCCCATAGTTGAGATCTTGTAGTTTGTAACCACTTCAGATTCTTTAACTTGCTCCTCTTGGTGTTTCTGAGGTTCTAGATTCTTAAAGTTTGCATCTTTAGAGTTGTATAAGCCCCATCCAAGAGATTATGTGACAACCTGAAAATTTTTAACTTATAAAGCCAATCTATCCAATCAAATGTCAGACTTGTTCGTGCTATCTTTTAGCATTGATAGGGGTCTGTTTGAGGGTTCTAAGCCTAGTACACTTAAGGATTGGGTGTAGGGTTATGTCAGCTTAAGTTCATTGGTTCGCAATTGAGCTGAAAACCACATCACAAGGAGTTTACGGCCGCAAACTAGGAGTTTACGGCGGTAAACTCTTGGTGGCCATGAACTATCCTCGTTATAAGAGAATTTGCTTCACTTTTATTCATTTCTTCAAGTCCTAGCCGCAAACTACCCTTTATCTCTCAAGTATCATCCACTAAGAACTCTTATATCTTCCCTTAAAAGGTTAGTAACACATATATACCCGGTGATACTTAGAACCTCCTTTGATTACACCCTAGATTCATCACTTCTACCTCAAGATCTTCAAAACTTCATCCGTTCACCAAGAACACCTACTTGTTCTTGGGCTATGAACACCCTAAAGCCACTTAAGGGTGAGTATTTCTTCTATCATCTTGTTAATTATTGGAAGCTCTTGTATCCTCATAAGGCCAATACCCTTTAAGCTTGAAACAAGACCCAAAGTGCATCATTTTGGAGTGTTTGTGGCCATGCAATCTTCCATGGCCGTAAACTAATCTCCTTGGGCCGTAAACACCCATGGTCGTAAACACCTTGGACGTAAACACCCATGGATGTAAACACATTTTCAATGGTCGTAAACTCAAGTGTGGTCGTGAACACACTTTCCTTTCGCTGTAAACTCCCTTTATACAATCACATGTGATTGTAGCACTTCATTTCAAGTGTTTCCTAGTCCTTAAGGTAGTTTCCTTGCATATTAGTTGTTTAAAAACTAATTACATGCATATATATATATATATATATATATATATATATATATATATATATATATATATATATATCAGTGTTGTAAATATCGGCCTAGGCGGCCGTCTAGGCGGCGCCTAGGCGCTTGGCGGTCTGCAACTGATTACGATTAGGGGTGTTTGGCGGAAATTGGTTATACTCGGTCTCGGCGGTCTTCGGCGGTCCTTGGCGGTTCTCGGCGGTCCTTGGCGCTCCTAGGCAGGAAAATTTTCAAAATTTCAAAATTTCAAAATTTACACAAAAATTAACAAAATTTTAAAATTTTAAATTTTTAAATATTCAAAATTTTAAATATTATACCAAATATTTAAAAGTTTCAAATTTTCAAAATTTTAAATATTCAAATACTAATTTTCTTAGGATGTATTAAATTTTAAAATATTTTTATTAGTAATTTAGTGTCTCCGATTAATCCCCGCCAAATCGATTAATCGCTTGACCCCAGTCAACCGCCGAGCAACCATCGAGCGATTTTTACAACCATGATATATATATATATATATATATATATATATATATATATATATATATATATATATATATATATATATATATGCCATAATATGTCATTTAGGACTCGTTTGTGTCTCGGGAATTCATTTGTGGAACTTCTCATCCTTATGCGAACCTTCATTTGAATCACCCACATAAGGTGAGTTCATACCCGTATAATCAATCTTTTAAATGTTTTAATGCTTTTAAGGGGGGGGGGGGGTGGGAGGGGGGGAGGAATACAAGTTGAACACAATGATAATTGTGTAAATGTTATTTGCGATAACCATCACATTAAAAGATTTCTTATGCTTTTATAAGTGATCAAATTATTTCAAAAAATCTTTTAAAGGTATGTCACTTGTTGTTTATAAAACTCTGTTTTTAAAGTACAATCATAACTCAGTAGACAAATGAGTCTTTTCTTCAAGTAAGTAACAGTTCACGTAAACATACTAGTAAACTATTATAGGTATAGTTTAGGGGTTCAGTTCATACTGCAACTAGTACAGGGAGGAACATGCTATACAAATACAAGAATACTATAACATTAATGTGAGCCACTATTTCACGACTTATCAATATACTTTCTAGGTCGCGTTTTGTAACCAGAGTCTCCTGGAGGGAGAGCATGTGTTTGTGTATAGATCTATACGGGATTGTGTCACACCCCCAAACCAGAACGGCGGAATCGTTCGAGGGCGGATGACTTCATGTAGTATCGCAACAATTGAATACATAGTAAAGAAAACAATACAACCATCACATATATAATTTAAAAGTTTACATTGTTTGAAAGGTACTTGTTTCAAAAGAAATTACAATATAATGTTTAAAATGAAATTAAACTAACCCCGCAGCGTCCCTTCTTCAAAAGTCGTAGTTTACCTGTATTACTGAATCCCTAAGAAATACACATGGTTTTGAAAGAGTAGGTCATCATTTAAGCTGGTGAGTTCATAAGTATTTAGTGACAACGTTTATATGAAAAAGAATGAAAATGGTTTGTTCATGTTAAATGTTCCAAGAAAATCCTATATTGTCTACTATAGTAGATGGTAGTTTAATTGTTCCAAAACTGTAATGCAATATTGTTTTTCATGCCTAAAATAGTAGTTTTATATGTAAATCTTTAAGGCATTTGAAAAACCCCATAAATCAATGTATTTTTAATACTCCATGTGAGTCTTATAACCATGCTACTTGACCAGGATGCCTATATCAACGTTCTTCAGGCATTGGAAAGTTATGATGTTTGTCACCCCAGGCCTACTGGCCTAGCTGTAGCTAACAGCTTAGGTGTGGGATTGTCAATCCTGTATAGATCTATACACAAGTATCACGCTCCCCCTACAAGGGATTATGGTATATAATACAGGACTTAAAATGCATACTCGAAAGTACGTGAAATGTCTCACAAAATTTAGTATAAAACAAATTTACGTATGAAAATGTTCATTTGTTCTTGTATATGAAAATATCTCTTCGATATAGTATTCCTAGTATGTATGTGCTCATGATTTTCTCGTAAACTATACCTATTATAGTTTTTCAAAGTGTGTTTCGTTCATATAGTAAACCTTAGTGTAATGCTCACTCATTATGTAAAGTATAACCCGTAAAGTAACTTAACTGATCACATATACCTAATGTAAAAATGGAGCATTTGATTTGTATATATATATATATATATATATAAACACGTTTTATTTCCACAAGACAAGGTGTTATTGAAAATATATATTTCATACGAGAATATTCATGTAGTAGTTTATGAATCACATATGATTACTTAGATAAAAAGTTTATATAGTGAATCGTTAAGTTACACACGATAATAACCGCATGTTTTACTTTCATTCCCCCCCCCCCCCCCCTTAATATTTTATAAAAATCATTTATCAAACATTTAAAAGCGTAGTTTATAGGGGTATGAACTCACTTGAAAGATCGAAGAAGGCGAGATGAAAACTGAGCAGAACTTTGACTCGAGAAAGCGGATAATCTCGGGATTCTTGGGAATCTTGGGAGAACAAACGACCTTCGGGGCTTGAGTATGGAAACCGGGGCTTCGGGATATCACGTGCATGAAAAACGAGGCAAAACGCAAGAAAGATGAGAGAAAATGAGCAATTTCCCCAGAACCCTCGCATCCCTTTTATAGGGCTGGGAACCGCCTCGGTACGCTGGGCGTACACGGTTACGCTGGGCGTACGTGTGCGTCATGCGTGACCGCATCCTCGACTGCCTCGGAGCTCAGATAGGATGGGGCATAGCTTCGCATAGGGGCGACGTGGACGATCCGAGGCCTAGTCCTCGAGTACGCTGGGCGTATGCTGTTACGCCGGGCGTAACTTGGATTGGCCCGATGACTCCCCCTTCGCATAATACCGAAATTTGATTTAAATTTATATTTTTATTATCTACTAAACTTCAAAAATTCATATCTTCTTCATATGAACTCCATTTTCAACGTTCTTTATATCCACGTGTATGTGAGACTACGTTCTACAACTTTCGTCTAGACTCCGTCAGCAAATTTTGAAATTATTTTTATTATTTATTTTTAAAAGGTCAGGGTAAGAAAAGTTCGTTGGAAATCCATAACTTCTTTATCCGATGTCTGTTTTTGCCAGACTTTTTACCGTTGAAAAACCATTGTCGAGTCCTTCGATTCTCATTTAGGTCATTCCGGCCAAAAGTCGTTCGTTCTCTGTTTCGAGTTTTTTAGCTGTCTACCACTATACCGAACTTGGAAAAATCATAACTTTCTCATACGAAGTTAGATTTGGACGTTCTTTTTATGTATGCTCATGGTTTAATGATATCTAACATAGTAGGTAACCAAATAGAGACCTTTGTACATTTTATTTTTCAAATTTAATTTCATTGTTTTCAAAACTGGTAACAGCACTTTGCTTTTTATGTTATTACATAGAATCGAAATATCAGGTTGTCACAGATTGACACTCCACACCTTGTTGCTAGCTACAGTGGGACGTGCAAGTCTACGTGTGACAAATATCACATCAGTTCGGCGCCATTATTTCGTCGTGTTAATCACGTGTAATATCAGTATAGTTATAATCACATCACACTTTAACCTTAATTTAACAAACTGGTTTTAAGGTAGTAAGTGCTTCAGTAATACTAATTACTTAGTAAAACTTACATGATTACAAAAGACAAGCAGTACAGTCGAGTCTTAGTACATCCAGTAAAAAAGGTGCCTATAATGCTAACTTTATGATCCTCGGTAGATACATCACGGATATATATTAATCGGGTCCGGCATACAGTAGGATGTGTGTTTTCCACTTCATTTCCTGTTCCTTGTTTGGTTGTGGGCTTAGAGCAGATGCACCCAATCTGCTATCTATTCGATCTTCTATATATATATATATATATATATATATATATATATATATATATATATATATATATATATATATATATACTGTATACACCTAGTAATCATAAGGAGTACCAGGTATGGGCCAGGTCATATCATACAAATTAAATATATCATTTTTCTAGTACAAAAAACATACTTTTCAGATAGAACAATTAGTAGGCTAAACTAGAAACTTATCAGAAAAAGGGTTTAATCCATTTCATTAAACCAGTTTAACTTGAAGGGTTGTTATTAGTTAATTCTATAATACCTTAGTTTATACATTAGGGTTATATATAATTAATATCCGATAGATGGTTGGATGTGCGTTTTCCGCCTTACTTCTTGTTCCTCATTTAGTTGTGGGCTTAGGGCAGATTCACACAATTAACTATCCGTTCGATATTAGATTATATATAGCTAGTATAAACTAAGTGATTATAGAAGGAACTATTGTGGTTACCATTTTTACTAAAGGAAATATATGATTTCTTTAAAGAATGTTTTCATCAAATATAAAGAACTATTACAGTTAACTCCATAAGTACCAAATGAATACGCCATGGTTATATACAATGAAGATCTAACAAACAATGGGATGTGTGACTTCCACTTCATTCCATGTTCCTTGTATGGTTGTGGGCTTAGGGCAGATTCACCCAATCGATTTTCTGTTTACTCTAAATTGTATATAACTTGTATCCATTTAGTACTCATAGAAGGAATTGTAGATTCATTTTAACTTTCAATCATCACATCAGAAGATATAGGATTTTTTGAAGGAACATACGAACTTTTCTAAAAAGAACTTTCAATTTACTTTACATCACTAAAATACTTATGAACTCACTAGCTTAAATACTGATCTACTCTTTTAAACTAACTTGTATTCTCACGATAATAGTAGACAAGTACGCACTCTAGGATTCAGAAGATGGAGCATAGTAGCTTCATGTCTTGTTTTGTTATTTACTTTTGGAGTCAATATTTTGTGAATCATACTTTGTAAACACTTTCATATTAATGCAATGGTTGTTTGTTACTTTGATTACTATGATACATGTGTTGTGATACTAACATGATTTCCTCCACCCCGAACATTTCCGCCGTTCCGGTTTGGGGGTGTGACAGATTAAGCCTTTTTTATGGAAGTTGAATGCTATATCTTAAAGTTAGGACCTTTTGGGGCATGCAAAGCCACCAAGTCAGTGACTTTATGGTTCTAGATATTCATGGATCAATGTTTTGGTAATGTGACTTTAGGCATTAAGTGCTTAATGATCATTTTTGGGTGTCAGTGTGTGAACACCCAACGTTGGGTACCGGCTAAGGTTCGCGATATGTTGGTTGGTGACGAACGCTTAACATTCCACAAGGGAACGCCTAACGTTCAATTGGGCTTTCCTTGGGCCATTTTCTTGGACTTTGTTGCTTTCGGCTATAGTGGACCATCTGAAATCAAGTTTTTGGACTATGTATATGTTTTGGCTTTAGGGTAAAGCCCATTAGAGGAGTTTGGGCGTAATTTGGAAAATTAGGCCATAAGTGGGTCACTAGTGGGCTTTGGAAGATTATTTAGTAATGGGCATTTTATGTTATGGTTTTGGGCATCAGTCAATAACCAAATTAGGCCAAAGGTAAAATGGTTATTTTACCTTAAGATGGATTATTGGATTTTGATTGGGTGTTATTTTGCACTGATAGCCCAGGGAGTCACCAGGGTAGCAGCTAGGGATTTCTTCCTGTGAGATTCAGCTTTTCGAGGTGAGTTTCCTAATTAGGTTTAGGTGGTTGAAGGCACCAATATCGACCCATGCTTATGCTATGTTATTATGCGAGCTGGCTTCGTGACTCTTGCATGTATATGTGTTTATATGTTTGTCGGGCTAGGTTCCGATGTCGGACGGGGCTTGATGACTATTTTTATGCTATGTATCTATGTGATTCTTGCATGTGTATGCGACTATTTGATATATGTTATATGTATGTTGGGTGGGGCTGATCTATTACCGAGCAGGACTCAATTCTGGGTCAGGCCTGATGTCGGACGAGGTCTGATGCCACATGGGGAACATTATATGATTATCTGATTATTGTATGTATGGTATGAGGTAGTTCGGCGAACTCACTGAGCTTTGTGTTTACGGTTTTTAGTTTATGTTTCAAGACCTTCCAGTTCCAATGGGGAGAGCTCGAGTTGATTGCATCGTGCAAACCATTGGATTCTGCATTTGATATTCACTATGATTTTGATAACATTTGATACATTGGTTTTGTTGAGATGTATGATTGATATTTGAAATACTATTTATCTATTATAAAAAACGAACTTTTTGGGACCATATTTTTGGATGTTACAACCATTTGCTGATTCCAAACATGCTATGGCCCTCTTACAACCTTGCGAATAGACCCACCCTAGTCTAACCCATCTGAAGAATCCGTGAGCATATAACAGATTTGCCACAATCTCACCGATACATAGGGACCGGTGAATGCTACGGGCCACCCCACAGTATTATAACACTCCCATACTAACTGACCACTAGTGAATGCTACGTGCCACCCTGCAGTCTTACAACACTTCCACTTTGCCACGGCCTCAGCCTATGTTCTTACCGTTAATCTGTCAATCCGAACACATCCAGAGTCGAGCATGCACTCGACCAAACACCCAAGTTGAACTCGGATCATGACTGGAACCCCACCCTGGGTCCACTAAGTTCTGCTATCTGGCACCAAGAAGGAACGAACCAAAGGTTGCGAAGTTTCCCGAACTCCCATATCACACAATCATCTATCCAGAAGTCCACTTGCCCCTCTTCCTCCTTGACAAGGATGCAAGACTCATCCTAGCTTCATACCTACTTCTGTTCCTGAATACATGAATGGTTCTCCCCTACTTTGAATCGACTCATCTCTTACAACACACAAGATGTGAAGAATTCCCATTCCTTCTTACCCTCCAATGATCGAACTATTGATAAATTATTTTTTCCAATGCTAGTGTTTCATCGCTAGCCAAACTCAAAAGACCGCACACCCTTTGAAGACTAGATGAACACTTCCCGAATCCCAGCAAAATTGATAACCCTAGATGCTTTAAAATGATACCGCACTCAAATCTTGAAGTCCAAAGAACAGATGCTCAGACCAAAACCTCAGCAATAAACCACTTCCCTTGGCACCCCCGAGAGCCGACCAAGCACCAATGCTAATACCATCGAATCTCGATGATACTAGAGCACTAACCCGCTGAATCCTGACCATATACCTTCCACACAATACCCCTGAACTGATCATGACTAAGAACCAGAATGATAACCTAAGACTTTGAAATCCTACATGGGAGACAACCCCTCACTAATCCATTAATGATTCATGGCATGCAAATGACATATAACAATTCTTGAATATATAACCCAAACATAAACATAGAGTCGAACAAAAGATAATGCTGACCCAAATCGATGCAAGATTCCAAACCACAAAAAATACTGATAAAAAAACCGAAAGAAATCAAAAGATAACATACCCACAATGTCTCCTGCTGGAATCCCGACCTCCCCTACCTGACACTGCAATGTCCGACTCCTCTCTGTCAAGGTTCCTTCCCTACCCTCACGTCCATCAGTAATCCTCAAACTATCCGGAGCAAACACACTCACTGATCCTCCCCTCAACATCGAATAGTCAACCTTCTTCTGGCCCACCTGATTGCAGTGAAAACATAACGGGCTTTCCCCTTAAGGACAATCCCTGCTAACGTAACCAACCATGCCACACTTGTAGCAGATCAAACCCTTGGAACGACAAAATCTATCGTGCATTTTCCCGCAAGTGTTGCACAGACCCCGACACTAATGGTCTCTCAAATGCTGATCAGAAGTCTTAGAATTCTTCTAGGGACCCTTATAACATCCCATAATTTAGGGTTGAATCCGTAAACGGTCAGATCACCACGAACTATTTGTATATTGACTAATTGAATTTTAATGCATATTTTAGCTGAAATATAATGACATTTCAAATACAGTAAGATATGAAATGGTATCTTACCTCAAATTATGGAAAATCTCGAACGAAACTTAAGGCACAAACTGTAACTCTAGTTAACGACTGAAAAACTGAAATTTTGTACTAAGCGTCTGTCAACAAAGAAAATATTCTAGACTCGCAGTATATGTTTTCCTGATCACTGATATATAAAGAACACCCAAAATGGAGTCTGTATGCTAAAGATATGATCGTTTTAAGAAACCAAACCGGTATAACACTGACTTTGTATGATTTCATAAATTGTATTGATCAGTTGAGATACTTGCGCACATCAGGTAAAAAAAATCCGAGAGCGTTTGGACTCATACTAAAGTCTAATATACACAATGCTATACTTCAAATATTCTTTAACAAATATATTCACAAACTCAAAATAAATAAATAAATAATATGATGTTTATTTAAATAAATTTATTTATTCACTTAAAACCATATTACTCTAGAGGCACATTTGTAATTTCCTGAAACTAATTTGGTGACAATATATGAGATTAGGGTGAGATTGGTTAGAGTGCCAAATTACAAGGACCATTTATCCCAAAATCAGAAGATTGTGTCTTCTTCCTCACTGCATACGACTGCATTATGCAGTCTGCATATGACTCAATCCTTTTTCCTCCATTGATAACCGATGCAAAAACGAATCTTAGAAAGCCAATTTGTCTTACCCCTCAAATGGTATCCCTTTAACTTATCTGATAAATCTCTTTCCATTCCTTATCTTGAAAGCTCAAATCGTTGGTGAAGTAGGAATCCCGATTTGAAGTTCCACCATATCCCCACCATAAAAACACCATTGCACCATCGTGAACCGCCTACTGCCTCACTCTTAGGCCACCTCCTCTTGATCAGAAATTATCCCAACACCACCCACTGCCATCCTTCTTTTGGGGTTGCTTCCTATCAGCAATCACATTCCACCACTATGAGTAAATCGACCACCACCTTATACCCCCTCCTCTTAACTGAAAATCACCACCAAACACCACTCCCATTGATTTTCTCCGTTAATTTAGATCAGAACCCAACCAAAAACGAGGCCGAAGGCTGCCAGAGCAACCTCCGGCCACCACAGAAGGTCGTCTTTGTTGTGGGACGCTACCGTTGTTGCTGCTGCCGACGCTAACCACTCACGACCATCGCCTACCCACTATAATCCCTTTCGCCATCACCATCATTCATGTTTTAGCCCTTACGAACAACCGATTCCAAGAGACCCAGCAGATGGGTCTCGTTTTCCTCCATTCGTCTGTGAATCGCGTCCAGATGAGGAAGACGATCTGTTCAAACTCCATTATATTTTATCTAATTTAAACCCTGTCGTTTCCAAATGATACGACTTAGCCCCTTCTGTGAAATAAGTCAGCAATAAAGGTCAAAGTCCCATTAAAATTTAACAGATTAGGTCCCTCCTCCTGAAGCCTTAACAAGTTAGGTCCTGAAGCTCTAAATCAGCTTCAAAGGTACATGTTTAGCCCCTGGTTTGAGAGCTGTTTGCAAGATCGGTCCATCGAGTTTGATTTTGGAAAAATCATCCGTTAGACTTTATTTATTTTAATCAAAGTCACCCTATACTTAATAATTAATACCAAAACTACCATTTTGGTTATTAGGTAATATAAATAGACCCGTTGATTCGTTTAAAGGGCACGAAACGTCACGAAACGACTTTCACGACAAATTTCACTCTCGAGCGTCGTTCACGCATCGAATGTGAGTGTTTACGGCCCCTTGTTAATAAATTTGTGCTTTGGGGGAGAATACATGTGTTATATATATTTATTAATCTTGATAAACACTTACCGATTTCAAAACTAGTTTATAAATATTATTTCGTTAACTAATATTTTATTTACAAATAAACTAGTAATTACTATGTTTTATGTAAATATGTTACAACTACTTTTAAATAATACAACTAGTCGAGACAAATGATTTCTGCATACAAAATAACCTGATTTTATGACAAAATATGTTATAAAGCTTATGTCATAAAAAGTTACCATCTTTGTAGTATTTCAAGTTCATATCAAACATGCATATACGAGTTATCAAACTCTTATCTTGAAATCATTCATGTACTGTGTACACTACCATGAGATTACCACTTATTTGAACGAGCATTACACAATTTTATGGATTTTCTTATCGAGTATAACCAACTTTTCATAACAAACTCTAGTTAAGGGACTTATGAGTGAGACATTATTCATTACACTAAGTGAAAACAAACACTTATAAGACCCACACCACTATAACCGTTAATCTTTGGATCTGAGATACGTATGTATAGATCTATACGTGTTGACACCCCCACCCGTGGTTTCTAGCTACAACCTCGATCGATCAATCGAAGCGGATGATAAATATCTAAAACAGTTTTACGATGTCCTGTGAAGCGTCGTAGGGGTAGGTGCAGTCACATAGCTCGGTTATAGGACTCACTATAAGCATTAACTAAATCACTACAAGAAAAAAGGCCTTTTACGACGCTCATTGCGCGTCGTAAAACGCTCTGACGACGCGCAAATGCGTGTCAAGGAAGGCCCTATCATAAAGAGAGACGACGCGCATTTATGACGCGCATTTACGACGCGCGGTTATGACACGCAATGCGTATCAAGGAAGGCCCTGTCATAAAGGAAGACGACACGCATTTGCGTGTTGTAACCTTACGACGCGCATGTTTATGACACGCAATGCGTATCAAGGAAGCCCCTGTCAAGAAAGGCCATGTCATAAATGAAGATGACACACATTTTTGCGTATCATAATTTTAAATTTTCTAAAAAAAATATTTACAATATCTAAATTTGATGTCATACAATTCATAATAGAAATAAAATATCATATACAAAAAATACAATCCATTGCATAAAATTTAATGTCATACAATTCTATTTTTTACAATATCTAAATTTGCATCTAATCTACTCTCTACATCAAATTCCAACTAAATAAAGTTGCATCTTGCCTTTCCTAATTCTTTAAGACTAATGCTCCAAACAGTTGTTATATGGATAAGAAGTTGTACATTGGCCCATCTCACTCAAGAAAGACTTAGCCAAATTCAACTCCAAGTCTTTACTGCATCTTGCTGATAATGCTGCAAGATTTGAATCAAGTGGCTTCATATTCTTTTCTTCCACCAACTTTACCTGATGCACAAAATACACAGAAACAAAAAAACATTGTATAGGACAATCCAAAAACACATTATAAGCATAACAGTCAGTCCATGGACTTACTGTGGATCAATAATTGCAAACACCAAAGTTTGTTTGTGTGAACTTCACTTTTCTCATATAAAAACCTCTACTTCAGTTGATTGCATAGCCTTTGTGGACAACTGTTGGGGTTTCTCTTTGGGTTCTACTGAGGACTATGTCTGCAAAGTCTTTTCCAGTGGGTACCCTTGTGATTTTCTTGAAATTGTATTGCACCATGTTTGAATATTTAAGCAAAAACTACATCAACACAAGTCATTATATCAGAAATCTACTGAATATTTGTTTCTTGGTATATACTGTTTTGAGTTTTGAGTGATTTCAGTGTTTACAAGACCAATGCCCTATGGGTTTTGAGTTAAATTTAATAAGATAATTGTGTTTATTTAGTTAAATGTATTTGAAGAGACAAGAATAACATAGCTCTCGCTCTGTAGTCTATATAAGAACCGTTTATTTTGACATCCCACCATCAAAAAAGAAAATAACCCAATGACACCATACAAGAATTATAAGAAGCTTAACCTAAAACTTGGATTGCAAGTGTCGATTCATTACCATGGATGCAGATACATTAATAATAACCTCCTAAAGGGCTCAACTAATTAAGGTTAGAATAAGCCTAAAAATCAAGGAAAAGATACCTTTAGTCCCTGGTCGTTAAGGTCTTTCAAAGTATAATGAGTTGTTCCACTGAACTCACCGAGTCAACACAGTCCAAATCTGGAAATGTTTCTCGCCTTGGAAACACCTGGATATAAACAAAATGTATACAATTTAACCGCATTATTATAGAGAACAGTGTCCCCACTCTTGTACTAAAGAAGTTGCTTTCGGCTCATTAGTTGCCCATCACTTACACCATCCCTGCAAATAAAAAACGAAGTGAAGATTTAGTTTTTTTTTCTTTAATTGTACCACTTGAAATTATATTTATATATATACCTATAGAATATGATCCCCAGTGGTTTTTTCCCTGTTGCCTTCTCAAAAGATAGTAAAAGATCCCTGCATTTTCAAATATTCGAGTTACTACATTACCCAACTTATTAACATCCATAACATATACTATCTTTTGACCAGTCAACGAGACAAAATGCACCTTTGTTGATTTGCAAAAAATTGGATCAAACTTCTACAACGTTTTGCCTTGTCCAGACTCTAATTTCTGCGTGCAGCTGTTTTGACTTGTCCAGACTCTAATTTCTCTTCTACCTGCATATATTTTGTAATAGAATCAGATTTTTGGATTGTTTTTTGGGTATTTAATAATGAGGTAAAGCCTAAATTTATATAAAAACTATAACCCTTAATGGGGAAAAAGAAAACATACTTGCTCCATCTCCTTTTTTTGAGATGCTTTTGAATCTGATCTCCAAGCAATATAGAGCAAACACAGCCCAAAGAAGGCATAAAGAACTGCATTGTAGAAAAAAACAATTTAGATGTCTCACAATCCTCATATTTTAAATTGAATTTTAATATATATATATATATATATATATATATATATATATATATATATATACTCAATACATACCTGTAGCAACACTCTTTGTGTGTTTCCTTGATATTAGATTTGGAACAATCCTACCAAGCCCTGTAGAAAGTATCTACATACCAAATAAAACCAAACTAAACTTAGAAGCAAACTAAAATATATGTTTTTTCATTTATGTTCACTAAAATATGAAAAGGGTAAAAAAGAAAAGTAGCAAACTTACAGTCATTACAAACAGAGCACTGAGTGCACCTGATAGAACAATTGACTTTGGATGATGCATTGCCATAAGAGTTGCTATAATAAAAGTTTCATCTCCAATCTAGATGGAAGCAATAAATGGAATATTGGGTAATGTAATTTTGAGATATAAACATTTGTGGAAACTTATGTGTGCCTATAAAAAATGATAGGGAAAGAACATACCTCACTGACAAGAATCATTGACAAACTGGCAAAAAATGCATCCAAAACACCAAGACCAGGATCCAAATTTAGTACAGCTTTTGGATCAATCTTGTCACCTATGACATTGTTTTTAATTCTTTCCACAACAACCTGTTTCAAGTAAATACACGCATTAAGATGTATGATGAATAATAAGTAGAATCTTATTCAAACCTCAACATAGACTACCATATAGTATTTAAATATCTAAAACTTTCTATAGCATAAAGAAACAAAAATTTGAAATCCAACTATAAAGTATAAACACAGGAAAGAGGAAACTTATAAATTAGTATTGAAAGTTCATATGTGTCTAAATGCTCATCCTCAACAGAAGGGTTTCCAATGTATAAGGGTTTTAATAGTTTCAAGTTTGTTCACAAATCACAATATTATAGCTATATCACTAAACCTTCTTCTTTTGCTCCTCTGGTGAATCCAGAATAACCCCACTTTTCTGCAATACCTGTTGGATAACCTAGAGAAATTGGGATAATTTTAGCCCAGGGGTATTTTAGGAATTTTTTAGTAAACTTGCATTTTTTATGTGGTATTTGAATTAGACTACGTTTCATTTGTGTTTAGTATAAAATAGGACTTGCATTACATTGTAATTTCATTCAAAATCATGTTTTTAATAAGTAGTTTTACCTTTGGCAAGAAGTAAACATTATTCCTCTGTTTTTTGGTTCATTCCCATGTTCATCTTTTTTTCTTCTACACTTCCTATTTCTCTTTTTTCTTTTGCCTTGGTGAACAAGATGCAAACTAAAATCTGCCCCTACGTAATAGCAATTCTCTGATGACACTTGGTATTTAGGACGCCACTTCCCCTGTTCATCTATTATTATTTTCCATTTAGCAAGAATCAAAGTCAAACAGTTCATGTTGCTGAAATCCATCTCCATTCCAACAATGGCATATTGCTTTTGTATTTGTATTCTAAGGAGAATTAGGTGCCCTACCCTCACCCTCAACCTAAAACAAATGCATATCTCAACAATTAGGCATATAATTTTATAAACTGGGGGATGATTTTCATGAAAAAAAACACAAGATTTAAGAAGGTGAAGTGATTCATGTTTAGAAATTAACATGAACATATATAAAATAAAAAAAGAAAATAGAATAAATTGTAAAGGGATCGTAGAATTACCAGAAAAAGGAACATATAGAGCACTGCTTTATAGAAATTGGTCCCCCTTCAGCTCTTCGACAATCTTCATCTGGTGGAGGAGAGATATCTTCTGGCTCCAATGATTGCGTTTTTATCACCCACATCTTCTGGCTCCATCCCTTATGTGGAATTAACCTTCTCTATTATGTGCAAAGTTTTTTTTTGGAATGGAAGGCCTATTGTATACTCACTATTGCTTTCGTTTCCAACTATCAAACACCACCGAGACCACCTGCAATAAGGAAGCACGAACAAAGGAGAAAGAAAAATATTCAT
This sequence comes from Lactuca saligna, assembly GCF_052625555.1. Lineage (NCBI taxonomy): Eukaryota > Viridiplantae > Streptophyta > Magnoliopsida > Asterales > Asteraceae > Lactuca > Lactuca saligna. Next base: position 214,604,220 of record NC_136420.1, read on the forward strand.
CTATGGAGGAGAGAGATGAGAGAAAACCCAGTGGAGGGGGAGAGACGAGAATGTGGATGCATCGATTAGGGAGAGAACAAACTCAGAGTGTGAAGTGAAGTCGGATTTAGGAGAAGTTGTACCAATTTTAGGGAGAAATCGAACCAGTTGGTGTTTGTTGTTGATCTTCTTTGCTGATTACTGGCTCGTGAATAGAGAGAAAGGTTAGGGTTTCTTGATTGAGAAAAAAAAGGAAGGCGGGATTTTTAATTTTTTCAGAATTTCATTTCCCCTACTGTTAAAGGATGGAACGCGCGTTCCATTAAAAATTATAAAGCGACATCCTTAGACGACGCGCATTTTATTATAGGTGCCCTCCGTGTTTTTTTTAGACACTAATTTAAGGGTGCGCAATAATGCGTGTCTTCTATCCTTAAATTTTTTGAAGAGATGACATTTTTCTAATGTCACTCTCCTTTGCGTAACATAGATCAATGAGCGTCGTATTTTGCGCGTTGTAAAAGGCCTTTTTTCTTGTAGTGAATCTTATAATCTAGAAACCACGGATCCGATTTCTCTGATTATCAAACATTTTTAGTATAGATTTACTCATAGTTCTCTGATTACCAACATTTTGAGTATGGATTTACTCACGGTTCTTTAAGTACCAAACATTTTTAGTATGGAATTACTCACGGTTTCTATGAGTACTAAACATTTTGACTATGAATTTACTCACGGTTCTTTGAGTACCAAACATTTTGAATATGTATTAACTCACATTTTATCTGATTACTAAACATTTTGGGCATCGATTTACTCATGATTGCTCTATTATCTAACATTTTAAGTATGAACTTTACTCACGATTCCTCTGTCTATCAAATACCTTAAGTATGAATTTAGTTATAAATTTCTATTTTATCATACATTTTCAAACATGGTTTAAACTATAAATGGCATACTTTTTAATCTTTTAAAGTATCATTACTGCGGTTAGCAGAAAACCTATGAACTCTCACCAACCTTGTGTTGACCCTCAAAATTTCATGTATTCTTAGGGTATCAAACGAGCTTTCAGTCAGAAGATTAGTCATGGATTTAAGGCGACCTAGTTTTATCTAGCTTTTGTTATATCGTTCTATCTGTTAAGAAAAATTTATGAATTTATTGTTATGAACCTTGTATTCAGACCTTAAAGTGTAATGTAATTGCTATGACGTTATTGTTGTAACTTGTGATGTATATTATGTTGGGTTTCGAGCATTCTAACACTTCTAAGTGTACATGCAACCCTAATAAACCTTGGATCTATGTTTTCTCTAAAATACATGCAAATAATAATTTCCAAGTTTTACATCCTAACTAGCATGGCATGAAGAACTAGAATCATAAAACACTAGAAGAATGACATACCTTTTGATAGTGATTGTTTGCTTGGAGTTTGAGAGCCTAGCACCAATAATGTGAATGCCTCAAGTGGAATCACAAATCACCACAAACTCGGAAAACTTATGAAAGTGTATACTTTGCTTCAAGAAATCGGACACACCTTTTTTCACACACTAGAGGTCAATTTCATGCAACATAAGCTTGTTTATATAGTGTGCATGATTAGGGTAAAACCCTAATAACCCATGTCTTTTCCTTTCCAAGGATCCATGGGTTAAAAGCTCCATGGATCATCCATGGACTCATTTCCAAATGAGTGTTAGCCCACACTATATAAATATAATAGCTCATGATTTAATTAGTCTTCCTTTTAATCACTAAATGAATTCATAATTAATTTAAGACTAAAAACTAATTAAATAACATGACTTCATATTGATATATTATAACTTATAATATATTAATAAACCATAAGTATACAATTCTCATAATATTATCCATAAATTGTTGGGTGAAGTGCAACCCAAATAGACCATGCCGGGTCGGGTTAAGTATATACCAAATAAGTTATGGACTTAGACACCTTATCCAACTGTCTCCCGCTTGGATAAGTCTAATAACTGTGTTTGTCTATATTACTTCAGGAACCAACCAGCAATCGTAGCTCTCGAAAACTCTGTTGAACTATGAAGCGCCATTTTAGATAAGTGATCATATAATCCTCTGGTCTCATGATATCAGCCAGACAAATGCAAGGAACAACATCGTACTTATTGTCCAGCAGTTTGTTTCCTGATTTCCGATTTGTTTGACAAAAACTTAATCGAACACATCAATTTAGTTTTGACCGCTCCCGGTAAATAGGTCAAAACAAAATCATCGAGGGGCCCATATATCGCTTCTATTTCTAGAAGGAACAAATAAACTTCGACTCATATGCTTATTCTACTACTTTTTGAATTGTACACAAAGCCACGTTTTATAACATCAAGTTACTGATGCATTTTCGTGCAATCAATGCACAACCAACTCATAGGCAACAACTCATATCTCTAGGCTTGAAGATTTATATGATATTACCGTCTCACGATCACTTGAGATAAATTCCATGAAGTGATACAAGTGAGCGTGGGTTAATTCCAATACTCATAACTTATGAGTACTCATGAATGTTGTAGCAACCATTCCTATGTCTAAACACGTTTAGCCATCTACAAACTCGATTCATGACAGTCTTAATTCATACCTACTTCCAACATATGAACGACTGTGGAGTGTTTAAATAACTTAGTCATTCGGAAAAAATAACCTAGCTATTCTGGAAGTCAAAACATGGAAAGTGAAATACAATAATAATCGAATCCAATATGGTCTTAGAACCCTTTTGAATATAAATAGAACCACCTTTTATTTATCACCATATTGATTACACATTATTCATTGTATAATGTTTCAAATAATCAACTTAATATTTGAATAAAACAACAGTTGTCCCATGCTCCTAGCATGTACACTTTGTTTTCTAAACAATAGTTATGCCATACTCCAAGTATGCACACTATGTTTGTCTATGATCTTTACTTTTTGTGAAATAGATCAATTGAACATCATTCCAATGATGCTCATTTCACAATCCCAAATCCTTATTGTAAATGTAAGAATTCCTAATTCCCACCATTTACCAAAAACTGTTAGATTTTAAACTTTTATGCAATGTTTCTCTTGTAATGATTACGCACAAAGTCACAAAACTTGTCAACAGTCATTACAGAGTATTCCAAAGAAGATCAGTGCTATGGAAACGAAGTCTCATATTCAAAGTACATTGCTTTGAACATCCTTCTTTCATTAAGGTTTTCTAATCTTACACAGATTAAATAACTTCGACCTATGGAGACATTTCCATAGTCCCATTTTGACTATCACTTTTGAACAAGAGATGCCTTTTTTCAGAAAATGTCAATATGGTGCTGTCAAAATTAACACTATACTTCCAAATGTCCCTGAGCAACCAATCTTTGGCAAACCTCAGATTGTCCTCAACAATTGCTTAATCACTTTAGTCATATCCAGTTCTAGACTTTTCTCTTCTAAATGCCCGGAGCATTTGGAAAATTTAGAAAGGATGAATATTATAGCACATGCAATCGATCCTATATCCGAAGAATATGGGACACTATTCATGATGTTTCACATAAATACACGATACTAGACTATTTTTTTGCTACAATATTTTTTATTTGCCATGTTTTCAAAATTTAACTATGAAGAGGGATGCCGTAATCATAATCAAAATTTTGAAACCGCAATATATATAGAATTTCTTTAAGTTAAACCATTCCAACATAATATATATATATATATATATATATATATATATATATATATATATATATCCTTGACTAAAGATGATTAAAAACTCAATCTAAGCTTTTAGAATTGAAATGAAGTATAATTTCCTCTCCCTTAATTATAGCAAAACAACTTTTTCAACCCCCACAACTTTACGAATTGAAACTTTTGTTTTTCTATAATTTACATTGCTAACTTGCAACACGAAACATAATAATCATGCTCCGCTAACATGATGATTATCAGCATAACACTTATGCTCCCACTAGCTTTGATATATTTCCAGAAAGCAGTTGGACTTCTAAAATTTAGATTCGTAAACCCTTTCTTAGATAGCTCACATGTGTGTCTAAAAAATTTCAAGAGCTATGAAAAGGGATGTCATAATCATAGTTTCAATTGTTTAGACCTTTGCCATTTCTCACAAGTCCATGTTAGTGTGTCGGTTAACCACACACGCTCCACTAACGACCTTTGAAAATGCAAATAACACAATTGCTATCTACTTAAAATCTACTTAGTGAAAGCATTTCCTCACCATCATTCTCATGAATCGGAGAGAAATCTTATGACACTTAGATTTTATGGTATATGAGTTCCTATCCATGTGAATTTGTCAAAACCATAATCACAAGACAAGATTAGTGACAAATTCAGCCTTACATGGATTGAACTTGTTAAATCTTAATTTCTTGTCACCTGGTAGCACAAGGCCCACCAATTCTTCCAAGCTGTTATGCACGCAGTTTAGAACTATGCATAGTCAATTTAATTGGCACAAGAATTATGTCAACATGATAGGTTACAAACCTCAAGTCATGTGCTAGTGATAAAACACAGGTTTTTACTTTTGATTAAATCTTGAAACTCTTCCAGGATCTTTAAGGCTCTCACTGTCCTCGTGACATATAAGTTTCCCTAGTTAAGAACCATTCCCTGACAAAACAAAAATTCAAGGGATAGTGTGGATTCTATCAAGAGTAACACTTCACACAATTGGTCTTAGTTAGTCTTTGTCTCATCTAAGACATCACAACTTACCAATTTCAAATGTACAAGAGTAGAAAAACATTTTACATTACATTCGATAAGTGTTTTAAACCTTACTTTATGTCACTCAAGGTTATAATCTTGAGTATTACTCTAAGAATTGTTTTGGAACCATGTATGATCCATCTTCTTGATTTTAACCATTCCAACAATTCATGACCCCTCTTCTTAGTCATAACAATGCACTAAGATGTCCTTAGAGTATGAATTTGTGATATGGTTTCATAATCATTAAAATAATCATAAATCATGATCCTAAGGTACTCTCCCATCTTTTCAGATTTGAGAAACTTTTATCTTTCTGCCTAATTTGATTCTTTCCCATTCGTTCTGTCACACATTGAAAACTTTTCAATGCTTCAAAATTATACTTAAACTTGTAAGTATAACTATATTTACTAAGTTTTAGCAAATCATGATGAATAGTCTTATCAATCTTTGTGGTGGACTTGACCAGTGCACAAGCATGTGTACTCGATCCCTATAGTCCTATCCTTTTTCACATAAGGAATTAGTCTTAATTTTCCAAAGATGAAAATTCACATCCATCATACAATACAGCTTGTATGATTCCAAGTTTCGATCCAATTGAAACTTTGGTGATGAGAACCTTTCCTTATTTGGTAAATTCAGACACTACCACAAATGAAAGAATCAAATCTACTTTTCAGTATTGCTATTACTGGAAACATATAAGCAACAATTTTTCATAAATTCCATTGTAAGGATATTTTTAAAATAAATAAAATTAAAACCCTTTTTTTGTTTTATTTTAAAACTTTTCGGAAAAACTTATCTTTACAATCCATATGAAAACGTTGTTGTTATCTATTCCTAAGTAATATATCATAATTCTCAAGAAACATCTCAAATTCTGATCATTAAACCATGCGATCGAAACCCATCTTCGCAATCAGAATCAACATATACTTCCTTTAAGCTTCCTATCTTTTCTTTGATTCTTAAAAACATCAACATGTGACCCATTCACATTATGTAATAAGAATCTCCAAATAGGAACTTAATAGAGTTAGACAGTGGACTTTAACTGAAGTAGAGTCAAACTTCATGACTTGATCAATCTTATGATCTTTCAGGTAAATATGGCAGCTTCGCAATCAGTGTCCCTCCCTTTGGCAATAAAACATATGGACCCTTAGGTAATGGCACATGAGACTCTCTCAAAATTAGCCTTTCTCTTTACCATTTGTTCAACCGAGTTGACTATGGCTGATCCCTTTCCATTGGGAAGAGAAATCCTTTTCTAGATATCCAATGCTACCATTGTCAATGTCCATTTAAGGTTTGGGAAGTTGATCTTCTAATAGAATTTGCTTTACTAGTGTTCCAAATCATTGTTGATTCCGCAACACCAAGCAAATAGATAAGATGATTAAGGGTCATGTCATAGTTTGTCTCATAGTAGTCCCAAAGGAACTCTCTATGTTACCAAGAAAGTGATTGAACATACAACGTTCACAAGACATTGACACCTAACTTTCCCGGCTTGTCAATATGTGACTTTATCTCCAAGATGTGAGCACACATAGACTATGCTTGCCAATAGGGCTTAAGTGACCTTAAACTTGTGGTTTAGGGAGAATAAATGGAGGAGGTGGAGGAAGAGAAGCATGATGTTGAGGGACATCATCTTCAAGAGGAAAGCTTGCCCCAAGAGATTTGGGAAGATCATAGTTGTCTGAACCAGACATCTATAATGGGAGATAATCAAGTTAGTTGATTCAAAATCCTTAATATAATACCCAATATGAAATATTAAGGCTAGGACACAACACAATATTTTATAACTTGAAAGAGGGATGTCGTAATACAAGCTATAAAATATTTTAAGGTATGCAAATGACAATTCACCAATTTCCACCATGAAAAATGAAATAATTTATTAAATTTTTAGTGGATTTGAAACTCCTAGATCTTTTGAGATTCATTGAACTTTTCAATGGCATGTTTTAATCTCGATTATGCCCTCTCAAGTTTTGTGACTGGGATGTCGAGGATCACAAAACAAGGTGTGAATAACCATGCAAATTCAGTTGGTACCCTTAATATTATCACCTAATCAATGTGCCGGTTAACCACACGCGCTCCACCGATCTATGATAAACATTAAGTCACCCTTTGTGATCCTTACTAGTCCATGTTAGTGTGTCGGTTAACCACACACGCTCCACCAACGACTTGGTAAGGTACAAAGTGTGAATTTCATGGGTTAGCACCATGTTCACATTTTTCTTAAAGTAACTAAGATTGGGAATTAAAAAAATATTTAGTTACTTTATAATAATCATTATACTTTTAATGAGAATTTAAAGTCATTGTCCTACCCGTTTGGCTAACGACCCTCCATCGATCAAGGAAGCGGTAGGTGAGAGTGGACACCCATTAAGTTCACATTTTATAGACAACAACCTTATACCCCCCCCCCCCCTTATAGACCGGCTTCGTGAATGAGGCCTACTAACGGTAAAATGACTTAATCTTATACATATATATATATATATATATATATATATATATATATATATATATATATATATATATTAACCATTAATCTTATAATAGTATAAGGGTTGAATTTTAACTTTTAAAACTTCTAGGGTATGGAATTAAAGTTTGTGTGAGACTTTACAAATTCCAAAACTTGAGGGCAAGTTTTGAACAATTCAAAAACTTTTGGATATTCATAACTTATGAGTTTTAATTAAATGTTTAAAACTTTTAATGAAGAGTCTCTTGGAAATCCATAACTTGAGGACAAGTTATGGAGTCCATAAAAACATTTATTAGAAAAAACTCTTCAAAAGTGTAACTTATGACTTCTTAAAAAACATTTTAAAAGAAAAAAAAACTTTTTGAATTCCATAACTTGAGGACAAGTTATGGAGTTCATTCAATGTCATAAAACTCAAGAATTATTCTATCAAACAATTTGCAAACAATTCCTATGATCTATCAAAACTCATAAGTTCATTAACATTCATAATCAACAACTTTCAAGAATCATATAAGCATATATAAACTTGAAACTTTGATTATAACTTTGAAATTGGTCCACCACCATCATTACCACATCAAAAAACAGGTTTTATAAGTTCAAAACAGTTTAAGGTAATGATTTTAGACCAATTCCAGCACCAAAATTCGAAAATCTGCACTTAGGCCTACCAACTCGTTGAGTGCATGAACTGACTCGGCGAGTTGCTTGCATATATACATGGACTCGGCGAGTTCCATGAAGGACTCGGTGAGTCAGCTGTGTAGAATGCAGTTTTTCGACATTTTTCAGCAATTTGCATCAAGTATTTAAGAAAACAAGCCTAGGCTCTAATACCACTGTTGTGTTTTGAGCATTTTAACACTCCTAAGTGTACATGCAACCCTAATAAACCTTGGATCTATGTTTTCTCTAAAATACATGCAAATAATAATTTCCAAGGTTTACATCCTAACTAGCATGGCATGAAGAACTAGAATCATAAAACACTAGAAGAATGACATACCTTTTGATAGTGATTGTTTTCTTGGAGTTTGAGAGCCTAGCACCAATAATGTGAATGCCTCAAGTGGAATCACAAATCACCACAAACTCGGAAAACTTATGAAAGTGTATACTTTGCTTCAAGAAATCGGCCACACCTTTTTTCACACACTAGAGGTCAATTTCATGCAACATAAGCTTGTTTATATAGTGTGCATGATTAGGGTAAAACCCTAATAACCCATGTCTTTTCCTTTCCAAGGATCCATGGGTTAAAAGCTCCATGGATCATCCATGGACTTCCATATAAGCTTAGCCCATTTCCAAATGAGTGTTAGCCCACACTATATAAATATAATAGCCCATGATTTAATTAGTCTTCCTTTTAATCACCAAATCAATTCATAATTAATTTAAGACTAAAAACTAATTAAATAACATGACTTCATATTAATATATTATAACTTATAATATATTAATAAACCATAAGTATACAATTCTCATAATATTATCCATAAATCGTTTGGGTGAAGTGCAACCCAAATAGACCATGCCGGGTCGGGTCAAGTATATACCAAATAAGTTATGGACTTAGACACCATATCCAACATATTTATTTTGCTTATGATCCATGAACTAAGTCGCACAGTCTAACGTATTCCGCCGCCTCGGACGGGGGTGTGACAACCCTCCACTATATGTACCTGATCTGGTATCCTCTTCCTAAGGTGCTCCAAATCGATCCCCGCTCCTGGGCTCTAAAAATCATATCGTTCAGGGTCTCACACCCTGAAATACTCACAAACTCCCTGATATCATCCTGCAGCATATCATGATACCTCACCTTCTTCGTCTCTCATCTACTGTATACTGCAAAACTAATAAACCCAGAACTTGGCAGTGATCTCTACCACAATCTCAGTAGTCTGGCAGAGATCGAGAAACTCTTGTGCCAACTGTTGCACCTCGATCACCGGTGCAAACTCAGCTCGGAACTGGGTCCAGAAGCTATCCGATGACATAGCATCAACAACATCATAACCCATCTCACTACTCACCTCTTCCTACCAGTCACGTGCCCTGTCCTTCAATAGGCAGGAAGTATATCTGACCTTCACCTCCTCGGGGCATAAACTCGTCCTGAACGCGTTAGCCATATCTGCTAACCATCTCATACTGTCAATTGGGATCCCTCTTCCCATGGAACGCATTATATCCACAAGCACAAAACTCTTAGAAAGAAAGAGTGCGAGCTCCAATGATAGCCATAACATCAACATGGAATACGCCCAAGCGCTCATTCAAGATCTCTGAAATACTGCGAGAAACCTCCGATGAGATGAACTCCTACATATGCTCGTTAATCGGCTTAACACCTGCACCTGAGCCAGAACCCGAACCAGAACCAGAACAAGAACCACCTCCCTGAGTGTTCATATCCAAATTGAAAATACAACATGCCAAAGATCAAAACAAACCCAACAAAATCCTCCTCATATAAGCTTGTTTGATTCTCCAAGACTCTCCCTGATTCAAGTATGGATATTGTGCTTTCAGTAGTACGAGCCTAATACTACCTTCCACACATATCCATACATTCCTCAAGGATCATCCCAAACCTTCTAAGTCACCTTCTAAAACCAATGCACCAAAACTCACTAAACCACACCACTAAACCCACTGAAGCATATCCTAGGCTCTCCTACCCTCAACTATTGAAGGACTCCCACCAATTTCAACTAGCTTCCTCATGAATATAGTCACATGCAACAGAGATCAAATAATCTTCTGAGTAAAAGACACAACCCTATAATGGTTGGACTCATACAACAGGTGCACAATAGGGTCAAATCAATCACTCTAAGATTATTCAACTTGTGCCACATGTGACTTAGCATATTCACTTAGCAGTCAATTCACATCACTAAGAGTCCCACAAAGCACAAATCAAGCAACATTAGGGCAACAAAAAATCTAACCAACATACACTAATCAATCCATTTAATCCACTTATCTAGAATCCGTACAATTCTCATAATCATATCATATATCATAATAAACATGTATTGGTATTCTGGAAACCACTTACTTGAGCTCGGTCGATTGCACGCATCATACCCATTTCTTTGAATATAAATTTCTTTTTAATTAAATGTTTATTTTATAAAAAAGTTTCTCCAAACCCTCAGTTTGAGTTCAGGTACACCCGAGAGTGTGCCTGAATCCCTCAAACCACAACTTTGATACCAACTTGTAACATCCCGAAATTCAAGGGTAAAATTTTCATTTTTAATATATATATATATATATATATATATATATATATATATATATATATATATATATATTCAAACATTCCTTTATCCTTATCCAAACAATTAAAAGTATTCCAGAGTAAAACAATTATCAGAGTAAATCCCAAAATCACTAATTGCGGAAAAACATGAGTGTATGCTGCGATCAAGCCGAGCCCTTCCATTTCGAACCAGAAGTACCTAAAACCATAAACAACAAAATATAAGCACAAAGCTTACTGAGTTCCCTAAATACCACATACCATACATATCAAACGAGCCATATATATCATACATATCCAATCAATCAATAAAAGTGCCATGTGCCAATCACAGTCTTGCTATTATGCCACGAGCCGCCTCGTGGTCTTCCTTGTCAGGCCGGGGGCCAAAACCCTGGGTCTTACAGACATGTGCCAGGAGCCACCTCCTGGTCTTCCATGCAATCATCACAAAGATAACTACCATATAATCTACAACTACTTAACTAATAATTACTAGAGTTCAAACTCTGGTTTTTCATACATATTGCCAGGAGATGCCTCCTGGTCTTTCATACAAAATGCCAATGGTCACCCCCGGGTCTTCCTACGATACATAAACCAAATGGGCCGACATTGGTGCCTTCAACCCATAGAACAGTAAGGAGACTCACCTTGAATGCAGAAGCTCACTAAAAGAAATCCCTAGTTGCTGCCTTGATGAATCCTCAAATCTATTAGAACAAAACAACACCCAATTAGCAATTGGGTTCCAACTATGATCCATAATCCATATTTTGGGGTAAAATGACCATTTTACCCATAGCCCAACTTGAACCAAAACTGAGGCCCAAACTCAAAAACCAAAAGATCTAAAAGGCCCATTAATGGCCCTATTTTCCAAGTTGGTCCCACCCCCATATGGTCCTCATCCTATGCCCAATAATTCCCTTAGTCCAACAGTTGATCTCAGATAGCCCAAAAGGTCCAAAGCAACAAGGCCCAAAAGATACCATGAGGCTTGAGCCTATTGGGCCAACTAAGGCTCAAAACCACAATCCTAGACCCAAAAATGCAAACCCAATAAATTACTTCAAACTTTAATGAAAAATCATGCTTTATGAAATAAGCCCAAAATCAGCCTAAAGATGTGAGGCCCCAAAACCACAACAAGCCCAAAGCCCACACCGAATGAGGGTTGTACGCTCAACTATGCTGGGTGTACTCGATAAACCATGGTCGCGACTTCAAATCGGTATGCTAGATGTATGACCAGTTACATAGGGCGTAACCCAACTTAATATAAACTCGACTTTATGGCTTAACCACTTAAGCACTTTGCACCCAAACTCTAGAGGACCTTAAAATAAAGCTCTTAATGCATAAATTCGACACCTTTATCCATTTCCATGACTCAATGGGAGCCAATAACCATATTAATCCAATAAGACACATTCTAAACCAACTAGAACATATGTGGACCATTCTTAAACATCAAGCTACACATTTTTATGAACTAACAACATCAGAAAAGCCAAGATCTATCACTTTAAGCTCTTGGAGTGGCTCAAACTCACAACGAGACTTAATACACCATAAATATCCTTAATCTTTCCATAAACTCAAACTAGCATAAGAAGAAGTCAAGATAAGAACTTTTTACCTCCTAAAGCTTCCCAAGAGATTGAAGATTCTGGATCAATAACCCCAAGGCTACACCAAGCTTGATCACCAAGACCCACCTCCTTGAAATAACACTAAGAACCATTAAAAATCACCTCCAAGCTCCAGAATGCACCACCAAGGGGATTAGGGTTCAAAATGAGGCTCAAAGATAATGGAGGCTGAGAAATTAAAGAGCATTGAGCTTATAAAGATGTTTAAATAGTGCCCAAACCCTAAAATTAGGGTTTGGCACTCTGCTCATTACGTTGGCATACTCACCCTGGCATGTGCCCTCCATACCATGCACGCATGGGACTTAACTTGCTACCTTTTCCATTAAGGGCTAAATCAGCCAAATATTTCAAATTACCATAATTCCTCATCTTAAAACTGTTTCCAACGAACCTTATATCCACAAAAAGGTGGCGAGAAGCACTACGCTTCTAACAACACACCATAGCCTTAAAACTTCCTGAACCAAACCCAAAATCCATAAAAGTCCAAGTAATCAAATTACATTTATACCCTTGGCCTCCTAAGACACCATCGAACACTTGGATTACTTAAATCATGACACACACATCCAAAAAGACCAAAACCTTTCTTCCCCAGGGCCCTAAGCCTCAAGACAACGAAAAATTGGGCCATAGTCCCGAATAATGAAGCAAATTCGAAACCGAGTGTTACAACTAATGATTAACTAAAACATTAAGACATTACCTGATGGAGAATTAATCAATTCAACCTATGCAAAATCCTTATTGAACCTGGTACCTCACAATACCTCACAGATGTAGAAAGCGATAACAATTTTGGAGTCTGGTATCTCGAAGAAAGAAAGGAATCAAATAGAGTATCGAATATTAATTTTTGAGAAGATAACAATAGTTCCTAATTTATTAGCTAATATTATACCAATTTCAAATTCAAAATAAGTCGATGATATCTTTTTCCTGAATTGAAGGTAAAATTATATAGTTTCCAATTTAAAGAGATTTTGAAATCGGTATCAATTTAATTTTAAATTTAATGGCTTATCAAATGCAAACCGATTTTGTAGGAAATGTATCATAGGATGACAAGTGGTATATGCTGATGTGGAAGTCTGCAGAAGATAACACGTCGTACTATTGGAATTATTGTTATTAGTAAGGATAGATAGATAGAGGCCGCATGCGATCTTTTGTAGGTGAAAGGTGGATGTAGCACGGCTTTGACTTTTATTTTCATTAAATTGCTGTTTTTGGACGGTTTCTTTTATCTATGTTGGTCTCCTTTCATTATAAATTCCGTCTCTCATAGTCAAACTCCCATGCTATGCTTTTACTTGTTATGCCGTATATGTATAACTTAATCAAGTTATTTGATTATATAAAAAAAAAAAAAAAAAAGAATGATTATATAAGATAGAAAATAAAAAAGTGAATACACGAATTTATAAAATCACCGTGCACAACATCACCTTAATGGGTCACTGGATGGCTTGAGCTCCCGATATCAAATGTCTCAAGATTAAAATTTGAAGGTGCCAATAGCCAATTACGAAGCGCGTATAGGGGCTGTTTGGATGCTTTGTCTCCCCCAACATTTATAGTCATTCTTTGAGTATTAGCCTACCTAAATAATTCCTAAATCCATAAAACCTACTAGCCTCCTTAATTACAAATGTCTAGTAATTAAGCTATCAAACCAAATCCAGATGCTCTTTATTGATTAAAGCCAACTCTATTTTAATTAAAAAGGCGATTTTTGTTTTACTTTTGAAGTTTGGTTGGCTGCTGGCATAGTGAATTACTCTAAAGTCAATACCAATGCTTTGGTAATTTTAATTCATATTACATATTCAATTCTTTATAATTTTAAACTTTTAATTAGTAATATTATTATGGTTTGTAATTTAACAATTTATAATCATAAGGTATATCATGAACAACAAAAAACCATAGTTGATATTTTCAAATGAAAATAAAACGTATCTATATATTCTAACTAATTATTTTCATATAATCAAGTTTTCTTTCAAATATCCATATAGCTTTTATTTATACGTTTTTGTTGTATCAATTTCCCTTTGAATCCTATTATGTTATTCACACACACACACACACACACATATATATATATATATATATATATATATATATATATATATATATATATATATATATATATATATATATATAGGCTTCGATTATTATATTCAAAGTAATTATTATGTTATACTATGCGTAAATGTGGACCGATCATTTTACTTATTTTAAAAAGTGATTAATACATATTATTGAATTAAATATAATTGAAAAATACCATCTAATTTAACTCGAAGGATATTTTAGTCAATTAATATAGATTTAATAAAGGAAATTTACATATTTTAAGGGATCATAGATTTTATTAATTTTAAAAATCCGATTTTACGAATTATAAGATTTTTAATTCGAACATTCTGACAGAATATGTTTGAGTATTTTCAAAAATAAAAATATTCTAAAACAATAAAATAATAAAAATATTCTTGAACATATTTCTTGATCATCCCTTTAAAAATTTCTTGTAGAATAACAAATTCTCGAACCAACAATTGAAGAATTAAAACAAAAATTACATTAATCCTTATAGAATACATGTAACAATTGCTAAGATTACATTTATTGTAAAAAATTAAACTAAAAACTTTCAAATTAGGAAAAAAAATATCAAAATCTAACAAAGACACTAATACATTCTAAAAGAATAATTTTGCTAAGAAGCGTCGTTCAAATTTCGTGGTCCATTCTTCAAGCATCAGTTTCTGTGGAAACAAATCTAATGAATAAATTATTGAGAAAATATCCATATTTCATTCCAACATAATTGGAATGTGTGATTCCATTCTGATAGAATTAGAATTCATTTACCAATAATTATATTAATTAAGGGCATTCTAACAGAATATTTTCACAATTATCATAGAAAACATTCTTTTCTGATAGAAGACTATAAACGAAGAAATATCATTCAGTTGAAGCATTTTAGCGAGCGCTTGGTGTGCATCAAAACAACTTTCAATTTCCTGTAAAAATTAGACAATCATAACAAGTTCCCAATTCACAGAGGACATTTTGTTGTTGGTTTTGTTGCCTTCTGTCCATCTACAACTCTTACTGATCCAGATTTACAAGCACACGTGAAGTAGAATATGTGTCCACAACTCAAATACACATGATCAAATACAGTATCCTGATCATTCAACAAATACAAACAACATATTATTCAATAGCAGATACTATTCATATGATTTTTAATTCATCAATGTATTCATTATTATGGAAGGAAATAAGCTCACAAAGCCATGGAGACTAAAGGAGTTCCATGTGCATGCTTTGGACTTGTGACCTGAATGCTTACCCTTGTTTAGAGTCATGTATCTGCAGTAAAAAAGTTATGAGTGCTCAACTGCTGATGTTTATTATGAAGAATCTAAAAGCACTTTGATAATTAAGCGAAAAATAAAAACCTTATCATATTTTTTAAGAATTTTGCGAATAGCAATGTCACTGATAACTGCATAAGCAACAAGGTCCTTGCCTTCTTGTATTAAAGAATGATGGTTTCCATGTAACTTTCTTTTGCACCACATGAAGTACTTGCGGAAGCCTGTTGCCAGATGAACATCAAGCACCTTTTGTGCACTCTCATTAAAACATCCAACCACCATAGACATCTCCTTCATAAGGGAAGGAAAAGAGCTTCCATGATAGAGGACAGGGGTTAAAGTGGCAGAGAGATTTGCATATTATGACGTCAATTAAAATTTAAACACATACTTGATCGGTCCCTTGGGGAAATCGACGGCCACCGCCGCCGAGAATGTCAGCACGTGGACTGGAACGGCGAGGCTTCTTCCTCTTCTTGGCGGTTTCATTGCTGATGCTTTTCTCGGTCGATACCTAATGATTATAATTACTTCTCTGCTTTAATAAACCATTAACTGGATGCTCTTTGCCTCTGTTGAAATCCCCTCGATAAATGTCTAATCACAAATACATAATTGACAGGCCCTTGGGTGTGAGGCAGATGATAAGGGTGTGAGGCGATTTTTGAAGGGGATAAATTTAGGGTTAGAAAAAAGTCAATTAGATAAAGAGGGAAACCACTCTAGAATATAATATCATGATTATAAGGATTATTTTTGGAAGTTGTTAATCATATTACTAAATTACCCTTCTTTATTCGTTTAATTATTTAATTTGGATTTACTCATATTTATGCATACAATAACACAATAAATACTTTAAACACCTGAACCTCTCTCTCTCTCTCTCTATATATATATATATATATATATATATATATATATATATATATATATATAATCAAGGAACCAATCTTTTTTTCAACTTTTAGAACTTATTTTTTATCAAAAAAAAAAAAAACTAAAAATACAAAAATTCATAACTTTTTATCATTTATCCAATGATATCAAATTCAACTTTTTTACGTGAAATTCACAATGTGAATTTTTGAAAATTCACAATGTGAATCCGAAAAATATTTTTCACATTCACAATGTTAATATATGAATTCAGATATTTTTAGAGTTTTTTCGATAAATAATAAGCTGTAAAAATTGAAAAAAATATTTGATTCCTTGAAGAACCAATCATAATGGTTTTCTATTCAACTTTTCATATATATATATATATATATATATATATATATATATATATATATATATATATATATATATATATATATAATAAAATTTTTAAGACCCCTCTATTATAAAATTATGGCTCCGCCACTAAATATAGCGTTGCCCACGAAAGCAAGACCCAACATCTCCGTATTTTAACCAAAATGGTGAACCATGTCGGAGGAACCGATACTAAAAAAGTAATACCCTTTATAAAAAATTATAAGGAAAAAAAAATAACACAGTAAACACATGCATGCATACATGAGTTTAAACAAAAAGATGTGTGAACACATTAAACGGTTTAAAACTTCAATTATTTGATAAGAACTATAGTTTATTGAAATTCTTGGCTTTTAAGGTGTTTTTTTTTTTTATGCCGCGCGCCAAAAAATTATTTAACATAATAAGATGCGCAATTGATCAAACTCTAACCAACGTATGAATGTATATTCATATTTTTAATTTGATCTTTCCTTAACTCACGTTTTGGTCTTATTTCCTTCTCTCCTAAAACATAAGGATATATAAACTTAAATTATGATAATAACAGGAAAACAAAATATCAAATATTTTAAATATGGTTGCTCCAGATTGAGTCATGTGGCACATATCTACATGCCAACAACAAAATTAATCATTTTATATTTCAAGCTTTTGTATGGCAACAAAACTTTCCTACCAAACAAACATAAAATATATGACATTAATTAGAGAAGTGACACATGTGGAACATCGCTTCAATAGACAATAATGTGGGACGTAAAGGGTCATGAGACTAGGACATGTTCATGGACTTCCTGAAGGAAAAATATCCATTTTTGGAAATCAAAGAAAATATCCATATATTCTTTCCGTATTTGTTTGTAAAAAAAATTATAATATCTTTTTTAAGTATATAAAATTCACCCTTTATTGACATGAAGAATCTGTGTAGATATCTTAATAAGCGTGTATATTCATATGATAATATGAAAAAATTACGTTTGAATCTTATATTATGTAATAGTGATGTAATACATATACCTTATACGAAAAAAATAAAAGTATTATTATGATCTCTAATCACTACTAGAAAAAAGGCTTGTTATATATAAAAGGGTATATATGACATGCAAATACACACTGTTAAAGCTCTTGTCCTAAAGAAAGATGACATGTATTTACAACAAGCATTTACGGCATGTATTGTGTCACTAAAGTTCGTGTCATTAACGAAAACGACGTATAGTTTGCATGTCATAGTTTAAGTGTTTTGATTTTTTTTATATACTGATTTTATATATATATATATATATATATATATATATATATATATATATATATATATATATATATATATATATATATATATATATATATATACTAACATTCTTATCAATATTTAGTTTTAACTTTAGACTCTTTATTGGTTAACTTTTGAATCTTATCAAGGTCAATTAAGCTCCCACTGGTTTTTTGAGATATCAGATCTCTATCATGAAAGACCACCCTACGAGCAACAAAAATTTTATTCTCAGTAAGCTTGTAGAAAAATTATCCAAAAGAATCTTTAGGATAACCAACAAAGTCCCAAATTTCAGATATGGGTTCAAGTTTGTCGAGCGCTTCTCAATGAATGAAAGCCTCACAACCTCAAACCTTAATTCGTGTAAGAGAGGGACAATTCCCTTTCGACATTAGGAATAGTGTCTTTTCAAACTTATCAGTTGGTATAGGGTTTAGAATGTAAGCGACAATTTCTAGAGAATAACCCCAGAAACTAATTGGAAGTGTAACACAAGTCATCTTAGCATAAACCATGTCTATCAAAGTTTGATTTACCCTCTCAGATACACCATTTTGTTGTGGTGTTCTTAGTGGAGCTAGTTGTAAGACTATCCCACAAGTTCTAAGATGACCATAGAAATCATCACTATGATATTCTTCGCCCCTATCAGAACGAAGTATTTTGATTTTGTTTCCCGAATGGTTATCTACTTCTCTCTAGAACTTCTTGAATACTTTAAATGTCTTTGACTTACGTTTAATTCGAAAAACATACCCATATCTAGTGAAACAATTATTAAATGTGACAAAGTATCTTTCACCATGTCTTGTGATGTGTCTAAACGGACCACATATATCCAAGTGGATGATGCCCAACAGATTTTTCCATCTCTCAAAGTTGGATGTGAAAGTAGACTTAATCATTTTCTCAAGCAAACAAGATTCACAATATCCATTGAGCTCTAGGTTAAATGGTTCCAAGATTCCATCTGATTGGAGCTTGTAACATCGTAAATTTTCAAATAAAATTTTCATTTAAATTCACATAAATCTCTTAACATATTCAACAAGATTCCTAAATATCAAATTATCAAAAACACATGTTCATAATTATTTGAATAAAAATCCATGATCCTCAAAACATAACTCCATCTCGTGTGTACAATCAAGTCGGCGCCTTCCCGGTGTAACATCCGGATTTTACCAGGTATCTTGTAAGTTTAAATTGTGTTATATTGTGAGAGGGACTCGGCGAGTTGGAGCTCAGACTCGCCGAGTAGGGACGCGGAATTGATCGCTGGTGCGCGCTTGGACTCGGCGAGTCCAGGGTATGGACTCGGCGAGTCTGCGCTGTGTATTGAAACCCTAAATCTCCGGGTTTGAGGCCTATTTAAAGGGCCTTATGGCCGTCATTTGTGCTCACCCAACCCCCCAGAGAGTGTCCCTAGAGTTCTTGAGCGTTTTGTGAAGAAAAGAGAGCCATTCTTGATCTTGTGTGTGTTGTTTAGCAAGAAGAAGGAGGCCCTAGGTAAGAGGAAGCAAAGGAGGTTGCTATTTCGTGGATTTGGAGCTTGGATCATCACTCTAGAGGTATTATTTCGCACCATTTTCTGTTTGGTGAAGCTTGATGCAATTTAGGGCTTAATGTGGTCATTTATGGGGTGATTTGGTGCCCCTTTGGTTCCCTCTTTGAGTTGAGACCATGGATCTGGATCCATAGAGGTCCAGAGGGCCTCACTCATCAAGCTTTATGGGTGGAAATGGAGTCCTTGACCTTGTGTTGAAGTATTTGAGTCAAAAACATCATTTATGGTCATGTAGAGGTTATATGTGCATCAAGATTGTGACTTTACGTGCTAAATAAGCTTGGAGGGATTGGATCTATGGATTAATGGACTGGATCTGACCTTTAGAGCAAGATTGAGTCAGTGCATGGCACGGACTCGCCGAGTCCGAAGAACAGACTCGGCGAGTAGCATGAATGTTGCCCGACCACTCAGCGAGTGGCCTCGCCGAGTTGGGAAGGGTGAACTCAGTGAGTCAGGGGGGAGTCAGGATGGACAGGGACCGAGTCAAACTGGACTCGCCGAGTTGTTCTTGAGACTCGGCGAGTTGAGTCGTGGTGGCCCCACAACTCGTGCCAGGTGGAGCTCGTCGAGTTGAGGGAAATGCTCGACGTGTCAGGGGAAGGTTCCAGGGAAATTGGTGCATGCGCTCAGACTCGCCGAGTCGCTATAGTGCACTCGCCGAGTCCGGTCAAAGTTGACCGTTGACCGTTGACCAGCGTTGACCTAGATTGACTTGTGATAGTGTGGTCAACCCAAGTTGGGAAAGTGTTAATTAGGGATGTATTGTGCTATAGGGGGACTACAGCTCGGCAGATCGAGTGTTTAGCGAGTTCAGGGTTACGATTTACCGAGACACGCGAGGTGAGTCTTCTCACTATACTTTACCTTGAGTAGGTACCCAAAGCTATGTGATAGAGTATTTGTATGCTATGTATGTGTTGTACTGCATGATTTCTATGTGATTTATGTGGTGCATGTTTATCAGAGTTAGAACCTAAGGGTTCACAGAGTTTGGGTGCACGGACCCACAGAGTTATAGCCTAGAGTGGCTAATGTGTGTTATATGTGGTATTTTGGGAAACTCACTAAGCCTTGTGCTTACAGTGTTGATGTTAATTGTTTCAGGTACTAGTGACGACCGCGGGAAGGCGCCGGCTTGATCCGTACACACACACGTTTGGAGTTTGACATTATGATCTTGGGATTTTGTACTGTTTTTGTTGAACAATTATGATGGTTGTTTTATGAATATTGATGGAATTATGTTTTATAAAAATTGAAAAATTGGTTTTAAAATTTTCGGTGTTACAAATTGGTATCAGAGCCTTGGTTTGAGGGATTCGGGTACACCTTCAGGGGTATTTGAACTCAAACTGAGGAATTAAAGAGATATTTACAAAATAAAACCAAAAATTTTCTAAGAGTAAAGGGTTTTCCAGGAAGAAACGTGTGTACGATCAGTCAGCGCCTGAACGGTGAATTCCCAAAATATCTTTTGTTATGTAATAATTATTACTGTGATGTGTTTGCATGCTAGAGTAGGCTAGGTATTGCTGATATGACTAGAGTGGCCTGTTTTGTGATGCCTTAGCTTAGGGAATGGTGAGCTGCTATGAGACGCTGAGAGTAATTAGGTAGCAGCTAGGGCTTTGTGTGAGATCTGTTACAGAGTGATTTAAGTATAATAGAGTACTTAGGGACTGGGATCCGAAGAGGACGATTTGGGGTGTGTACTGAGACGGTGCGGACAGTAATATTGGGCCCGTACTACTAAAAGCACCGGTGCGGTACACAGTCCAAATAAGAATCTGGGGATGCCAAGAATCAAGGTGGGGTGGATTGTTGAATGTAAGAGTGTACGAGTGAATTCTAATTATCGCATGTTGTATTTCAGAGGTTGATCATGGTGAGGACACGTCATATGCCGGATGATGCCGGAACTAGTGATGAGGAGATTCGACAGATCATTCATGAGGAGGTGGCTGCGGTCATCAGAGCTGAGATACCGGAGATGTTCGGGTCTATTAAGACCGCTTTGATTGAGACGTTTGATGAGCGCTATGCCGCTCTTTCTGAGGCTGCGGTTGCAGCGGCTACCGCAGCGATTGCTGCGGCAAGACCCCAGGGAGGTGATGCGATGTTGTTTAGGGAGTTCAGCAACACCAAGCCACCAGAGTTTGATGGTGCGCAGGATCCGGTGGCAGCTATGAGGTGGATATCTGATATGGAGGGATGCTTCTTCACTTTCTCGTCCCCTGAGCATTTGAAGGTTCGGTTCGCGCTGAACCAGCTTCGCTTGGGAGCGAAGGACTGGTGGAAGTTTGTGACTGCGCATTTCACACCGACTGAGCTTTCGGCAGTGACCTGGGAGAGGTTCACTACCATGTTCCGAGATGAGTACGTTCCTCAGGTGGAGAGGGAACGTCTGGCGCAGGAGTTTCTGACCCTCAAGCAGGGTACTGAGTCAGTTACAGCGATTACGAGGATGTTTCATGAGAGGGCGATGTTCTGCCCTGAGCACGTGTCCACCGAGTAGGCACGTATGAGCCGTTACCTGAGCATTCTGAGGCGGGATATTCGGGAGTTCGCTGCGAACTCCTCGTACCGGACATTTGCCGAGCTTCAGGCAAATGCTCGGAAGAGGGAGATTGAGCTTGAGACTCAGGCTAGGGAGGAGGCGGAGTCTCTGGGGAGGGATCGGCGGCCGGCACAGTCCCAGCTGGCAGCCAAGCGGGCCAAGCCCGCTGATCCCAGACCCGGGAGCCAGAAGGGCCGCACTTGTGGGAAGTGCGGCAAGGGTCACGATGGCGTCTGTCGGGCAGGGTCTTGCTACAAATGTGGCAAGGAGGGGCATATGGCTAAGGACTGCCCCAAGGGATTTGCAGTGTGCTTCCACTGCAACCAGACTGGACACCGGAAGGCGGAGTGTCCGCTGCTGCGCGGCGCATCTCAGGGGTCTGCTCCCGCCGCCATCAGAGCTGCTGCTACAGAGAGTCGGCCCGTGAAGGCCGAGGCACCGAGGGCTCGGGGGAGAGCCTTCCAGCTGACTGCGGAAGAGGTCCGCGCTGCACCCGACGTTGTGGCTGGTATGTTTCCTTTTCATTATTTATTTATGGTGTTGAGATATTATGCTTATATTATGCTATGCATAGGTACCTTCCTTGTGAATTCTGTACATGCTTTAGTGTTATTTGACTCGGGTGCGAGTCGATCTTTTGTGTCTTTGGCATTTAGTCAGCATATCAGTGTTAGTCGCGGGGCATTGAGTCGGCCCCTGTGGGTGTCCATAGCCGCCGACAGAGTGATTTGTGCTACTGAGGTCTTCCGGGGATGTGTATTGGAGATCTTCGGGGTTGAGTTCCCGATCGACCTGATTCCTATTGCGATGGGTGATGTCTGTGTTATAGTGGGCATGGACTGGTTGAGCCGATTCGGTGCGGTTATCGATTGCGAGCGTCAGCTGGTGACTATACGAGATCCTAGTGGGGGAGTTCTTTCAGTATACGGCGAGGGTACACGTTCTGGATCAGCCTTTTGTTCGGCTGCTAGGGCGAGACAGTGTTTACAGCAGGGCTGTAAGGGTTATGTAGCGTATGTGATGGATACGCGAGTGATCTCTGAGAGACCAAGCTCTGTGGATGAAGTTCCGGTGGTGCGGGAGTTTCCAGATGTATTTCCCGAAGAGTTACCAGGTGTGCCTCCCGTGAGGCAAGTGGAGTTTGGCATCGATTTGGTTCCGGGAGCCGCGCCTATTGCTAAGGTGCCGTATCGCCTTGCGCCTCCAGAGATGCAGGAGTTATCCTCGCAACTTCAGGAGTTGCTGGGGAAGGGGTTTATTCGGCCGAGTAGCTCGCCGTGGGGATCACCCATCCTGTTTGTGAAGAAGAAGGATGGCTCGCATCGCATGTGTATTGATTACCGGGAATTGAATAAGCTGACGGTCAAGAACCGTTACCCACTGCCGAGGATCGACGATTTATTCGATCAGCTACAGGGAGCATCTTGGTTCTCCAAGATTGATTTGAGGTCGGGCTATCATCAGGTGAGAGTGCGGGACGAGGACGTCCAGAAGACAGCATTCAGGACGCGTTATGGGCATTATGAGTTTGTGGTGATGCCTTTTGGGCTCACCAATGCCCCGGTTGTGTTCATGGACCTCATGAACAGGGTATGTCGGCCGATGTTGGATCGGTCGGTGATTGTTTTCATTGATGACATTCTGGTATATTCGAGATCTAGAGAGCAGCACGAGGAGCATTTGAGGGAGGTTCTTGGAGTTTTGAGATCGGAGAAACTTTACGCAAAGTTTTCCAAGTGCGATTTCTGGTTGCGGGAGGTCCAGTTCCTGGGACATATCGTTAACCAGAAGGGGATATTGGTCGATCCGGCCAAGGTTGACGCAGTGATGAGGTGGGAGGTGCCGAGGTCACCTTCTGAGATCTGGAGTTTCCTTGGGTTGGCAGGGTATTATCGGAGGTTTATTAAGGATTTCTCCAAGATTGCGGTTCCACTCACCAGATTGACCCGGAAGGGTGTTACATTTTCATGGGGTCCCGAGCAGCAGACCTCCTTTGAGACGCTTCGCCAGAGGTTGTGTGAAGCTCCAGTATTAGCTCTTCCGGAAGGAATGGAAGGTTTTGTGGTATTCTGTGATGCATCGATCTTAGGACTGGGAGCGGTATTGATGCAAAAGGGTCATGTGATAGCTTATGCATCGAGGCAGTTGAAGCCTCACGAGACGAGGTACCCCACACATGATTTGGAGTTGGGAGCAGTGGTGTTCGCCCTCAAGATTTGGCGGCACTACTTGTATGGGGTTCGTTGTACAATTTACACGGACCATAAGAGCTTGAAATACTTGATGGATCAGCCTAACCTAAATATGCGGCAGAGAAGATGGTTAGACGTGGTCAAGGATTATGATTGCGAGATCTTGTACCACCCGGGCAAGGCTAATGTGGTAGCCGACGCATTGAGTCGCAGGGCGGAGAGTACTCCCCTGCGAGATGTATGTTTGAGATTGACCGTGATAGCTCCAGTTCTGGACGCCATTCGTGGGGCTCAGGCAGAGGCCGTGCGTCCGGAGATGCAGAAGAGAGAGCGGGTTGTTGGGTTGGTTTCTGAGTTTATATCGGATAGTCGAGGCCTTATGACTTATCAGGGCAGGATCTGGGTACCGTTTGTGGGCGGTACACGTGCTACATTGATGGAGGAGGCTCATAGATCGAAATTTTTGATCCATCCCGGGGCCACGAAGATGTATTTGGACCTAAGGAAGGAGTATTGGTGGCCCTGTATGAAGAGGGATGTAGCATGGTTTGTCGAGAGGTGTTTGACCTGTCGAAGGGTAAAGGCCGAACACCAGAGACCGCATGGCAAGTTGCAGCCATTGGAGGTTCCCGAGTGGAAGTGGGAACAGATCACTATGGACTTTATCACCAAATTGCCGAGGACTGCCAGAGGAGTTGATGCAATTTGGGTGATTGTGGATAGGTTGACAAAGAGCGCTCACTTTCTTGCCATCAGTGAAAGTTCTTCAGCGGAGAAGTTGGCGGAGATTTACGTAAGGGAGGTTGTATCTCGGCATGGGGTGCCTATCTCGATTGTTTCAGACCGCGATGTGCGTTTCACTTCCCGTTTTTGGAAGAAATTTCATGAGGAGTTGGGTACTAAGCTGCATTTTAGTACCGCATACCACCCCCAGACCGACGGTCAGAGTGAGCGGACGATACAGACACTCGAGGACATGCTTCGAGCATGTGTATTGGACTTTGGGGGTAGTTGGGACACATATTTGCCTTTGGCGGAGTTTTCCTACAATAATAGCTATCATTCGAGCATTGGTATGCCACCCTTTGAGCTGTTGTATGGTAGGAGGTGTCGGACTCCCATATGTTGGGGAGAGGTTGGGCAAAGGGTAATGGGCAGTACAGAGATTGTGAATCAGACGACAGAGCAGATACAGCTGGTCAGGCAGAGGTTACTGACCGCTCAGAGCCGACAGAAGAGTTACGCGGATAGACGCCGGTCCGAGCTGGAATTTCAGGTCGGCAACTTTGTTCTCCTGAAGGTTTCTCCTTGGAAAGGAGTGATCCGGTTCAGGAAGAGGGGCAAATTGGGGCCCCGGTTTATAGGCCCGTTTCGTGTGATTGCCAGGGTAGGCCGGGTAGCCTATCGGCTGGAGTTACCAGCAGAGTTGGGGCAGATTCACAACACTTTTCATGTATCGCAATTGAGGAAATGTATAGCCGATGAGTCGGCAGTGGTTCCACTAGAGGATATTCAGGTAGATGCGAGCCTGAATTATGCGGAGAGACCAGTGGCTATTAGGGATCGGAAGATCAAGATTTTGAGGAACAAGGAGGTACCTCTGGTATTGGTTCAGTGGCAGCATCGGAAGGGATCAGAGATGACCTGGGAGCCGGAGGGTATGATGCGGGAGCAGCATCCGGAGCTGTTTTAGAGCGAGACTTCGAGGGCGAAGTCCAGTTCTAGTGGGGGAGAGTTGTAACATCCGGATTTTACCAGGTATCTTGTAAGTTTAAATTGTGTTATATTGTGAGAGGGACTCGGCGAGTTGGAGCTCAGACTCGCCGAGTAGGGACGCGGAATTGATCGCTGGTGCGCGCTTGGACTCGGCGAGTCCAGGGTATGGACTCGGCGAGTCTGCGCTGTGTATTGAAACCCTAAATCTCCGGGTTTGAGGCCTATTTAAAGGGCCTTATGGCCGTCATTTGTGCTCACCCAACCCCCCAGAGAGTGTCCCTAGAGTTCTTGAGCGTTTTGTGAAGAAAAGAGAGCCATTCTTGATCTTGTGTGTGTTGTTTAGCAAGAAGAAGGAGGCCCTAGGCAAGAGGAAGCAAAGGAGGTTGCTATTTCGTGGATTTGGAGCTTGGATCATCACTCTAGGGTATTATTTCGGACCATTTTCTGTTTGGTGAAGCTTGATGCAATTTAGGGCTTAATGTGGTCATTTATGGGGTGATTTGGTGCCCCTTTGGTTCCCTCTTTGAGTTGAGACCATGGATCTGGATCCATAGAGGTCCAGAGGGCCTCACTCATCAAGCTTTATGGGTGGAAATGGAGTCCTTGACCTTGTGTTGAAGTATTTGAGTCAAAAACATCATTTATGGTCATGTAGAGGTTATATGTGCATCAAGATTGTGACTTTACGTGCTAAATAAGCTTGGAGGGATTGGATCTATGGATTAATGGACTGGATCTGACCTTTAGAGCAAGATTGAGTCAGTGCATGGCACGGACTCGCCGAGTCCGAAGAACAGACTCGGCGAGTAGCATGAATGTTGCCCGACCACTCAGCGAGTGGCCTCGCCGAGTTGGGAAGGGTGAACTCAGTGAGTCAGGGGGGAGTCAGGATGGACAGGGACCGAGTCAAACTGGACTCGCCGAGTTGTTCTTGAGACTCGGCGAGTTGAGTCGTGGTGGCCCCACAACTCGTGCCAGGTGGAGCTCGTCGAGTTGAGGGAAATGCTCGACGTGTCAGGGGAAGGTTCCAGGGAAATTGGTGCATGCGCTCAGACTCGCCGAGTCGCTATAGTGCACTCGCCGAGTCCGGTCAAAGTTGACCGTTGACCGTTGACCAGCGTTGACCTAGATTGACTTGTGATAGTGTGGTCAACCCAAGTTGGGAAAGTGTTAATTAGGGATGTATTGTGCTATAGGGGGACTACAGCTCGGCAGATCGAGTGTTTAGCGAGTTCAGGGTTACGATTTACCGAGACACGCGAGGTGAGTCTTCTCACTATACTTTACCTTGAGTAGGTACCCAGAGCTATGTGATAGAGTATTTGTATGCTATGTATGTGTTGTACTGCATGATTTCTATGTGATTTATGTGGTGCATGTTTATCAGAGTTAGAATCTGAGGGTTCACAGAGTTTGGGTGCACGGACCCACAGAGTTATAGCCTAGAGTGGCTAATGTGTGTTATATGTGGTATTTTGGGAAACTCACTAAGCCTTGTGCTTACAGTGTTGATGTTAATTGTTTCAGGTACTAGTGACGATCGCGGGAAGGCGCCGGCTTGATCCGTACACACACACGTTTGGAGTTTGACATTATGATCTTGGGATTTTGTACTGTTTTTGTTGAACAATTATGATGGTTGTTTTATGAATATTGATGGAATTATGTTTTATAAAAATTGAAAAATTGGTTTTAAAATTTTCGGTGTTACACCCGGGATCCTAAGAAGTACCTGAAACACATAACACAAAACACGATAAGCACGAAACTTAGTGAGTTCCCCAAAATACCACACATAATTAATTAGCCTCTCATTGCTATACTCGAATAAGACCCTCCGGACAATGTGTCTCAATGGAACCCTCTAGTACCACAACTCGGGTTGGACCCTCTATTCCGGTATCTCAGTGAAGACCCTTCGGTCTCACAACTCGGTTTGGACCCTCCGGTCCTAACACAGTAAGGCACAAAACAATATATATACAACATAAATCACAAAGACATAATGCATGATATCATACTACTCAATATAACCTCGTAAGAGCCTCTGGTCACACAAGGTTACCATTCTAGGTAAGTATAGTGAGAAGACTCACCTCGTAAAGTAAAGCAATGTATCCATACTCAAGCTTCTGATCTAATCCCTGCCCCTCCATGGCCTCCAAAACCCACAATTGACCAAAAACCAAAAGTCAACGAAAATCAACAGTCAACACTGACCCAACTCTAAAAGTCAATAGAGGCCAACACTTCAGTCAATAGTCCATGTTGACTCAACTCGCCGAGTACAACTCATGAATTCATTGAGTTCCTCAGAACTCAGTAAATTGTGAAAACCTGGTTCTACTCGCCGAGGTGCTAGCCAACTCGTTTAGTCCATGCAACATCTAGAAGACCAGGGAAACCCTCCTACTCGTTGAGTTGTCTTATCAACTCATCGAGTCCACTAAGAATCTAAAGATGGATAAAACCCTCTCAACTCATCAAGTTGTATCACCAACTCATAGAGTCTGTAAAGTATCCAAATCATCAGGGTAAACCCTAACCGACTCGTCGAGTCCCTTCATTCCCCGCTCTCATTCAAATGATTTTGGACAAAACAAGGTCCCATACTCTGGATCTACCCTCCTAAGGCTGAATCATCTTGTAAAGTTGCAAGCTTTACGTTCATGCATGGCATATAAGCTCAAGATGCCAAAACAAGCTCCATAAAGGTCTTAAAAAAGCTCTTCTATGAGCTGGATAAAGTTGGGACCTTTGGATTCTAGGGACCTCACAAGGTCCAGGTCTGAAGTCTCACTCATTTGATATGCACAATACACTCAAAATCTCAAGGGAGGATGGAAAAGGCCCTAAAACTCCATAATCATGATATCCAATCAACATAATGAGAAAGGTGGAGACTTTTTACCTTCAAAAGAAGCTATGGATGAAATAACACCAGATCCATTAGTCCATTTCTTGTTCCTTGCTTTGATTCTCCTTCCTTCTCTTCCAAAAGATCACAAAATGCCCAAGATTAGCTCTCTTTTCTCTCTTAGCTCACACTAAACAATTATGGTTTTACACAGGGGAGTAGCGTGACTGGTAAGGCAAAAATAAGGGCTTAAGGGCCTTAAAATAGGGTGCAAGCACTAAAATTAGGGTTTTCTCAATATAGACTCAACTCGTCGAGTCCAACCTTCGACTTGACGAGTAGGCTTTATAAGTTGCTGTAACATCCCAGAATATCAAGAGTAGAGTTGAAGGGCTAAAAGTGTAAATTTGAAGGGCAACTCGGTGAGTCCATGGGTG
This sequence comes from Lactuca saligna, assembly GCF_052625555.1. NCBI lineage: Eukaryota > Viridiplantae > Streptophyta > Magnoliopsida > Asterales > Asteraceae > Lactuca > Lactuca saligna. Next base: position 214,633,724 of record NC_136420.1, read on the forward strand.
GACTCGGCGAGTATGGTTGCGATTTTGGTCGCGTGTTAAGTGGCCAACTCGGCGAGTCGACGGCTGGACTCGGTGAGTTGGTGCTGAGTGGAGAAAACCCTAATTTCGGTGGATGAGCCCTATATAAAGGACATTATGTCCTCTTCCTAGTCTACTTACCTTCCCTTAAGACCAGAAACCCTAGAAAACGTGAGTGTGAAGGATTGGAGTGCATTTGAACCTTGGAAAAGAGATTTGAAGAAGATCTTGGGGAGTTAGGAGGCTTGGAGCAAGGGGAATTACTTGGATTCAGATTTCATTGCTGTTGGGGCTTCCTTTTGAGGTATAATCTCATTCTTGGGATGTTATTCTTCTAGATTCATGATTCTTGGAATGTATGGGAGGCTTAGCTTGTGGTATCTTGAGTTTCAAGAATAGATCTGAGGTTGCTACCTCAGATCTGGAGTGGAGAAGGCCTTAAGTGCATTAAAGTCCCTGTTCTTGAGTGATTGGTGAAGCCATCATATCCCAAACCCTAGCCCTAGAGGGTAAAATGCCTAGATCTCTTTGGATTCACGTAAAGTTTGCCACTTTACGTGATGGATGGCCTTATGAGGGGTAGATCTATGGTTTGGATCATCTGCATGGCTTGGAAAGCCTTTGTATGGATTCAGACCCGGTGGTACTCGGCGATTTACATGGGTGGACTCGGTGAGTTGGATGAAGACGGCCTGGAACTCGGCGAGCTGGAAGAACAACTCGGCGAGTAGGTTGACGATGGTCGTAGACTCGGCAAGTCTATTCTTGGACTCGGCGAGTCTGGTCGTAGGGTCCAAGTTTCTTTTGGGAAGGCTGTGACTCGGTGAGTTAAGGGATGACTCGGCGAGTTAAGTCGCGAATTGAAGGAGGTTATGTGTATGGGGACTCGGCGAGTCATCGGGTTGACTCGGCAAGTAGAGTTAGTCAGGGGTAGACTTTGACTTTGACTTTGACCAAGGGTTGACCAGTTGACTTCCAGGGGTAATTTGGTAATTATTGGTATTTAATGGATTCAGACTTTTAGGTATTAACAGTGTTGGAGTTCGGGTCGGAGGTTGCAGCAGCCTGATCTTATCCGTTCAGTTAGCAGTTGTGAGGTGAGTTATCCTCACTATATCGAGAGGTTCTAAGGCACCAAGGCCGGCCCTTTAATGGATTGAGATTCGGATATGGTTGTTATGTTATTGCTTTGATATGTCTACATCCTGGTAGCTAGGATGGTATATGCTAGAGACCTAGTTAAGGTTGATTTCCCGATATGTGGAGTGATGCTATGCTAGTGACCGGTTAGGTCGGTATCCTGGTTAGGGTAATGATATGTTATGTGATCTGTTTGATCGGTTTGTGGACTATGAACTGTTATCTGATTGTATGTTATGTGCACATGGATGTTTGGACTGGAGTTGGGTTGAGGCGGGTCCTGCTTTGTGCTGTAGGCCAAGATACCCAGGGCAGACCGGTTGTTCCGAAGGCCCAGCGAGCGGTCCGGATAAGCTGTAGGCCCCACGAGGGCGGACCAGACGTGCCGAGGCTCGGAGAGTGGACCAGGCCGACTGAAGGCCCAATGCGGGCGGACCAGTCATATTGTAGACTTAGAGAGTGGACCAGGTGGGTTGAAGGCCCGGTGCGGGCGGACCAACCACACTGCAGACTCGAGGGACATGACTGGACTTGGAGGGTGGACCAGGTGGACTGCAGGCCCGACACGTCGGACCAGTCCCACAGTAGACCCGATATGCATGGTTGTTCTGCGATTCGTTATGATATAGCATGTTATGTGTATGGTAATGTTTTTTAAGGTTCTTCAGGAGACCGTGGCAAGGCAAAGGCGTGATCGTACCGCTCCTCGCGTTTATGTTTTATGATATGGACCTGGGAATGCTCTAATAATAAATGTATTGAAAACCTTTTTGTAAATACTTAATGAATTGGCATGTTTTTGAAAAGTTTAAATTTTGTTGAAATTTTGGTCGTTACAAGTTGGTATCAGAGCCTTGGTTTGAGCGAATTGGAGGAACACTTGTGTGACTCCAGTCTCAAATTGAGGAGGGTTTTCAAAGAGAATTTAAAATGGTTTTCAAAATAAGTAAAGGAGGGCACGGAGGTACGATCAGCCGGAGCCAGTAAGTAACCCCAAAATACCATACAGGATATTTATTTTATTGAGCTTGATAGAACAGCATGCTAGTGTTAGGCTAGGGATCTTCAGAATTTCATAATGTGTTACCTAATTTATGATGCATGTTAGCCTAGGGTTTCCTTGTGAGAGATTTCTAGTGTTCCTCTAGTAGTGAGGATAGAGCGTTGTTACGTATGTTTTCACTAGGGTGTTGTGGTAGTACTTCATACAAATATGGGTAGGTGTGCAAGGTATTATGGGCCCGTACTACTGAAAGCACAGGACCCATACACGTATCAGGGAAACCATGACCTCTAGGGTTGGGTTGAGAGTTGGTTCCCGGGATAGTGGGAAGTGTCTGAGATTTTGGTGGTTTATTTTCCGTATGGAGATTTCAAGGCATGCTGGGAGTGGATCCGGGTCAGGATCGGGAGCAGGAGAGGGAGTTCTGGGCGGGTCCATACCTCCCGAGGTTGTTGGTCAGATGAGCACAGGCGATTTGGATGCAAGGATTCGTGAGATCTTACATGATGAGGTTGCTGCATTGTTCCGGGCCGAGCTATCGGAACTGTTTGGGTCGATCAAGACCGCAATGGTGGAGTATTTTGATGAGCGCTATGCGGCTCTCACGGAGACGGCTTCCGCGGCGGCTATAGTGGCTGTAGCAGCGGCAGTGGGAGGAGCTAGTAGAGGTTTTGAATATCGGGACTTTGATAATACGAAGCCTCCCACCTTTGATGGAGTTCAAGATCCGATCGTTGCTATGAGATGGTTATGAGACGTGGAGGGGTGTTTCTTCACGTGTTCATGCCCTGCTGATCAGAAGGTGAGGTGTGCTCTGAACCTATTAAGGCTCGGGGCAAAGGATTGGTGGAGGTTCACCACGGGGTCATTTTCGGATGCGCAGAGGGTTGCAGTTTCATGGGATCAGTTCAGAGAGATGTTCAGCACTCGTTATGTTCCGCAGGTCGAGAGGGAGAGGTTGGCTCAGGAGTTCCTTGAGCTGAAGCAAGATTCGGAGTCGGTGATGGAAATCACTAGGATGTTTACTGAGAGGGCAATGTTTTGCCCTGAGTTCGCTTCGGAGCAAGCTCAGATGTCCCGATATCTGAGTATGCTAAAGAGAGATATCAGACAGTTTGTGTCCACGCAGAGGTGCAAGACCTTGTTGGAGTTGCAGGAGGCTGCCAGGCGGCGCGAGTTAGAGATTGACTAACAACTCCTCTGCTATTGTTCCTTATGCTCATATTAAACTCTACATGCCTTAGCTTCCTACTTCATTTTAGTCTCTGCACATCTATTCAAATATGGGTTCCACATCCCGTGTCAAGTATCCAATTATTAGCAGTAAAGGCCAAATGTAATTCAATTGTAAACATATCTGAACTGCCAGCACCTTGGCCTTGTTCTTCTTAAGATCCTCTAGATACATAGGGAAACTACGTTTCTAATGGCCCTTTTCTTGGTATTAGTAGCAAATGAGTTCTTTAGAGTAATTTACTAGTGCTATGTCAGAAACATCATTTTTAGGGTTGGAACTGGGAGCACCAACTTTCCTTCTCCCCATTCCCTTGACATTGGTATGAGTTGACCTCTTTCTTATGACATAACCTTCCCAAATAGCTGGAAAAGGAGTGGTTGAACTTTAGTTTCATGAGTTAAAAACTCTTAAGATCGATTAGATTCAAAGAAGTAAAAACAATAAAGAACAAAGTATGAATAAATAATATGTCGAATGATTAAAAGTCACAGTCTCAGAACAGCTCGATGAAGAACTGGAGGTTGTGTAGGGTTTACAATGACACGATTAACTTGTACACGATGCATGCATGCACCTTAAATAGTAAAACCCTAATAATTCAACATGGGTGGACATGCCCAATCCGAATACACAAAATACTAAGCAAAAGGCCCAATAGACACAACATTAAAATACTCAACAATCTCCCCCTTTGCATCGATTCAGGTTGGACTACTTCACAGTTGCGTTCACTTCTGTACTTCAAAAAATTTCGGATTGACTCTCGACAGAACCTAGGGATGAGCAAATGGACCGGGGAACCGGCCGGAACCGGTACCGGAACCGGAACTGGCACCGGAACCGAAACCCGATGGAATCGGTCGGGCCGGGACCGGGACGTTATTTTTTTTGGATTTTTGGAACCGGGAACCGGTAGGAACCGAAACCGATATAACCGGAATCGGTAAAACCGGCAAAAACCGGAACCGTATGATGCTATTTTCGGTTCCAACATTTGAAGACACGGCAAGAACCGGTAGGAACCGGGAACCGATAGAACCGCTGGGCCGGTTCGGTTCTTGATTTTAGCCGAAGCTGGTTCCCGGTTCCGGTTCGGTTCGGGCCGGTTCGGGCCGGTTCGGTCCTTTTGCTCATCCCTAACAGAAACTTACAAACTTGGATATACCATTGAATCATATCCGAGAAGCACTTCTTGTCACCTTTGTTGTTACCCATGTGCTTGTTAATGGAGTCCAAAATATGTTCTAGAGATGAAGTGGTGTATAAATGTTTGTCTTCGAGAAAGAAACAAACTTTTTGAAAGTCTACGTCATTTCGCTCCTTCAATTGAAAAGCCACACACCATCTGTTCTTTTGTATCTTCCCAAGTTTCATCTTGTCAAAACCATCAGGGTTATCTTTGGGAAGCACACTTAGCTTCTTTCGCAACACTGCAGCAATATCAGCATCAATCTGCCCAACCTCATAAATTTATGAAATTATCATTTGTTTGAGGTGAGCAATGACGGGATCATACTTCTATCCATCCCTCAATAAAAAGTTGTAAAACAAGATCCAATCATATGGGTTAAGGCATTGCATATTAGCGAGGGTGAATTCACAGACCTGACTGGACGAACCTCGCACAACCTTAAACTTTGCATATGGGAAGCTGTCAGTTTTGATTGGACCAATGACCTTCACAACCGTAATCCTGCTCGCACTCCACATCTCGTATTGTGACTTTATATGCTTGAGGTAGAAGGAGAAGAGTAAGTGATCGGCACCGCTGTCTATCAAAAGGGAATTCGTGACTTTCACAAAGCTGCGAAACCTGAAGGCTTTCGGAGTTATTGGAAGGTCCAATTGCGAATCTTGTGTATTCTGAAGATCGAATGCCACAACTAGTTCCAACCAATACTGACTTGGTATATCAACAACTTCATTCATGATTCGATTCAAGGTCAACACTAGAAACAAGTGCTTTCGGCTTTCCAGTGCAGCCTAAGCTTTGCGTTCCGCTTTTTCCTTTTTTCATCTTCACGAGCAATTCTCTGATGTTCATCCATCTGAGCTTTACGCTCCTTTCTTCTTTCAGCTCATTTTCATCAGGATCTTCATCTTAGTTGTTATCAATAACTGGTTCGTCCCTGAAAATATTTTCTTTTCCTTTTAGTTTGGTTTCACTTTTGAGCTTGATAGTGGATTTTTCAGAACGCTTAGGGTTTTCCTTTTTAGATTGTTTCCTTTCTTCTCCCCTTGTTTCAGAATTGAGCCAAATTCCGGAACACTCTCCAGGAGATTGAGCATAGAAAAGATAGGCCTGAGTGTTTTTGAAAGATGCTTACAGATCGTTATTATGATCATGGAGTCACGAGTCTCAGTAATATCTGAAAGCAACCCATTGACATCTGTGATACAACTTATCATAGCTGGTCTCTTAGATAATAGATCATTGACTCGTTTTTCAGAATTTTCTAACTTGACTGTCAAGACTTTGACCTTCATAGTCTTTACAGCAAGTGCATCCATGATTTTTCTCTCCATGGCTAAGTCATCCTGAAGCTTTGTGATCTTTGAAGAGATAGAGGAACTGAACTGTGACATCCCCAATTTCACGGCCAGAAAAGACCGATTTGTTTATGCTTTGTTTTATAAAATCAGAGTAAATCCTTTTGATTAAAAGAGTTGTGGAATTTGTTCCCAAAACAAAATATGATAAAATTTATCAAAACGTTTCTCAAAGAGAATGTATTTTTATTAAATAATAAAACCTCGGGATGTCATGTTCGATACAGACCAAAAGCATAAACAATATAAAATAGACCTTACAACAGTTATTTGTAACTACTGATCTATAATCCAAAATCTCTCATCAAGTCCACCAATTTATACTCTTGTGCCATTACCTGTAATGCAAAGAAAACTGAGTGGGTCAAGCTTGGGAGCCTGGTGAGCATATAGGGTTTTCATCCCACAATAATACATTTATTATATTCAATTATCAAACAATCAACCCTAATACTCATTCCCATTATCTCCTTTATTTGTTAAGGATTTACCCTAAGAATCAACTATCCTCTATCCATTTATTCCTAAGGATTGACCTAAGGAATTGACAAAAAGTCCACCACTGCCAAGGTCCACAAATTACGACTGGTAAACACTTAGTTCAACATACTTAACAAACAACTAGTTCTAATACTCCTAGTGAACAATTAATTAAAAAAATCTGGTGAATACTTAGTTCTAAAACACTTAGTGAGCACGCTCAGTTCAATAATACCAAGTGAACACATAGAGTTCTAAAATACCTAATGAACACATTGAGACCAAAAATACCAAGTGAACACATAGAGTTCTAAAATACCTAATGAACACATTGATTCCAAACACCAAGTGAACACATAGAGTTCTAAAATACCTAATGAAAACATTGAGTCCAAACACCAAGTGAACACATAGAGTTCTAAAATACCAAATGAACACATTGAGTCCAAACACCAAGTGAACACATAGAGTTCAAAAATACTTATTATTGCGTCTCACATCAACTATTTCATCTACCCATGTTCTACCCAACATATTTGTAGATGCAAACACATATACAATTTAAATCTTATAAAAACATGTATAACACATTATTTCAACATTTATCTCAAGTAAACAAACAATATATAAGCACCTAGCACATACTTCATAGCAAATACTTCATATCTATGCGGTAGAAGAAAGTGAATATACATTCACGCATATAACAACAAAATATACACATAACACGTATTTCGTATAAAATACTTCGTATTTATGCGTTAGAAGAAAGTAACCACACACTCACTTCGTTAGACGATTCTCAGACAACACTACAACTCTAAGAGTAGTATTCTTCGGTGAAACCGGGATATCTTCACACACTGGGTTTCTCACGGATAGAGCTTCGACTCGAAACTCTTTTCTTCTCAGGATCTTAGGGCTTCAGGACTTGCTTCGGGTCTCGGGGTTGATATCGGGGCTTCGGGGGGTTAAAATTGCACGTAAAACAATGTAATATGGGAGAGAGATGAGAGAATGAGCAACCAAACTCGGCTGGCCCTTCAAACCTAGTTATAGGGAAAAACTGGCCCTTTCCACGTCACGCAATCTTTTGCCACATCGTGGGCTTGGTTGTCACTGCATGCGTCATCTCAAGTTGCATCTGGGGGACTCTCGGAGGTGTCAGAAGGCTTGCCACATCGTGGCACTACTTGCCACATCGTGGTCTTTGACAGTTTTGGGGTTTCGCGCCCCGAACTTCAGAAATTCATAACTTTCGCATACGAACTCCGTTTTCTACGTTCTTTATATCGACGCGAATGTGAGATTATGCTCTACAACTCTCGTTTAGAATCCATTGGCTAATTTTGAATTTATTTTTAATATATTATAATTATATTACTTATATATTATTTTTAGTAGGCCGGGACAAGAAAACTACGTTATAAACTCATAACTCCTTCGTCTGACGTCCGTTTTCGTCCGTCTTTCCATCATTGCACTACTATCGATGAGATCTTGAAATATCATTTATATTGTTTTGGATAAATATCACTCTAATGTAAATTCACTATTTACGTCGCGTTGTGTCGTGCCGGTTCCGTCGCGAAACTTCGACAGGTCATAACTTCTTCGTTATAACTCAGATTTCGGCGTTCTTTATATGCACGGAAACCTTGTGACATATACTACAACTTGGTTAAGATTAAACCTTCTAAATAATCTTCCATCAAAAGTCATTTTTGATGCTTATCGTCTCTAATTTGACTAGCCCGGATCTACGAACGTTAGAATTATCTCCCCCTTAGGATGATTACGTCCCGGAATCATCAACGAAACAAGATTCGTATACTGACTCCATACTTTATCTCTCCATCCTAAGTAATAACTGTAAGTTCTATATTTCCTCGAAAGTGTATCTAACTCTTGGACTTCTCGATAGCAGGTAGTGCTCAATCTTGCATCTGCTCTTCGTACTATGTTGTACTTTCAATTGTAACCTTCGAGTTACAAAATAAATCCTTATTGTGACTCCTTCTTCTTCTTAGGATAAGTACTTTCCTTTATCTATTGTAACAGACCGATGGTTCATGTTCTAATGACCTATCATCCTATGATGCAACGCTTAGACTCAAGTCTACTGGAGTCAAATTCCAGAATGGTTGATACCTTCCTTCATATTCTAATGTGATATAATCACATTTTAGCATGTAGCATTTCTAGCTGCAAACTTCTTTTAACAACAAGCGTGACACTGTCAATCGCATTAACTTCAACCTTCTGACTTAAGTCAGATGTTACATCTAACTTGGTCCTCTAAACCACGTAACATACTCCTCGTAGTCGAACTCAAATTTAAATATGACCACTAGGTTCGGAACAAGAACCATCTTACTAGTCATTACCGAAACAACGGTAATGACATACTTGAATAAAAAAGAACTCAAGTACAAGCTTCTTGGTAACCTTGTGACTTTCCCTGATCCAAGCGTGAGTCCTGTGCTTCCAGTAGTATAGATCTCTGCTACTATTCACACCTACTCATACTCGTCCAAAGTATTGTCTGGCAGTCCCCAAGTCCTAAAATCACCAAACAATTTAACACATACTAATGTGTCCAGTTAATCATAAAAAGTCTCCTAGACTCTACTAGGACTTCTTCCATGCGTATCTTCAATAATCAACTCTACTTCAACTCGATTGGTGATGGAAATACCAGACGATGAGACAACTTCAAGAATTTCGCCAATCGTTCCATCATCCTGCCAATCGAAGGTGTACTTCAAACGTATCGTACCCCTCTAAACGTTTCGTTATTTTACCAGACAAATACTGAAGGCAAGACACCACTCTTACGATATCTTCCGATAGGTGTCATTCACTATCATAAGCCTTTTATTTCCTACATTTAATCAATTCTCTACGAGTCTTCACCATAACATTTTGTACATCCAAGCAGACGTTCGGTGCACCGGGCGAGAATTTAAGATAAGAAAGCTTTATTTACGATAGACGTATAAATCTCCTTATCACTCCGAAACGTTTACATGCTAGTTCTAATAACGTAGTCGTACGCTTAGAATCCTAAACACATAAGGTTTCCAGATCCGGTCGGCAGTAGACCATAGATCCGAACAAACAGTTTCATATATAGCAAACATATAGCATTTATAACGTAAAAGCATTTTAGACAGCTTTCCGAAAATATACTAGTGCTCGTGCCTAAAATATGGTAGACACTCATCTCACAATCATCGCTTAGCATTCTAAGTTTAAGTCTAGAAATCGTACAAATTCCTAGTTCGCTTAAACTAATGCTCTGATACCAACTGTGACATCCCCAATTTCACGGCCAGAAAAGACCGATTTGTTTATGCTTTGTTTTATAAAATCAGAGTAAATCCTTTTGATTAAAAGAGTTGCGGAATTTGTTCCCAAAACAAAATATGATAAAATTTATCAAAACGTTTCTCAAAGAGAATGTATTTTTATTAAATAATAAAACCTCGGGATGTCATGTTTGATACAGACCAAAAGTATAAACAATATAAAATAGACCTTACAACAGTTATTTGTAACTACTGATCTATAATCCAAAATCTCTCATCAAGTCCACCAATTTATACTCTTGTGCCATTACCTGTAATGCAAAGAAAACTGAGTGGGTCAGGCTTGGGAGCCTGGTGAGCATATAGGGTTTTCATCCCACAATAATACATTTATTATATTCAATTATCAAACAATCAACCCTAATACTCATTCCCATTATCTCCTTTATTTGTTAAGGATTTACCCTAAGAATCAACTATCCTCTATCCATTTATTCCTAAGGATTGACCTAAGGAATTGACACAAAGTCCACCACTGCCAAGGTCCACAAATTACGACTGGTAAACACTTAGTTCAACATACTTAACAAACACCTAGTTCTAATACTCCTAGTGAACAATTAATTAAAAACATCTGGTGAATACTTAGTTCTAAAACACTTAGTGAGCACACTCAGTTCAACAATACCAAGTGAACACATAGAGTTCTAAAATACCTAATGAACACATTGAGTCCAAAAATACCAAGTGAACACATAGAGTTCTAAAATACCTAATGAACACATTGATTCCAAACACCAAGTGAACACATAGAGTTCTAAAATACCTAATGAAAACATTGAGTCCAAACACCAAGTGAACACATAGAGTTCTAAAATACCAAATGAACACATTGAGTCCAAACACCAAGTGAACACATAGAGTTCAAAAATACTTATTATTTCGTCTCACATCAACTATTTCATCTACCCATGTTCTACCCAACATATTTGTAGATGCAAACACATATACAGTTTAAATCTTTTGAAACATGTATAACACATTATTTCAACATTTATCTCAAGTAAACAAACAATGTATAAACACCGGGACAAGAAAACTACGTTATAAACTCATAACTCCTTCGTGTGATGTCCGTTTTCATCCGTCTTTCCATCGTTGCACTACTATCGATGAGATCTTCAATTCTCATTTATATTGTTTTGGATAAATATCACTCTAACGTAAATTCACTATTTACGTCGCGTTTTGTCGTGCCGGTTCTGTCGCGAAACTTCGACAAGTCATAACTTCTTCGTTATAACTCGGATTTCGGCTTTCTTTATATGCACGGAAACCTTGTGACATATACTAAAACTTGGTTAAGATTAATCCTTCTAAATAATCTTCCATAAAAAGTCATTTTTGATGCTTATCGTCTCTAATTTGACTAGCCCGGATCTACGGGCGTTACATGAACTCAACATGATCAAATTGAAGACCAATGTTGACTGCTTCAAGTTTCGCTTTCTTGGTTTTGAGAGTTGAGTCCATACTGGAAATAACCTCATTAGCCTTCGCAGTGTTGGACTCAAAGGAGGTCTGGAATTTATCCACGAATGAAAGAGCATCTGTAATTAGTTTATTGACTTTTCGGTCATTTTGTTGCATACAGAAGCAGATGTATCTTCCGCCTTGTTTGTCTTCTCAAGGTTGGCAGAATGCTCTTTCATAAAGGTCTCAAGGAACCATTTGATTGTCGCTTGTGAATAATCTTCAGTAGAGGGAGCCTTGGAAGATTGAAAAAAATGAATCGAGTTTATCATTTATCACCTTGAGTTGCCCTTATGTGACTGGAGCTTCGTCATCCCTTTCAGTCTAAATATTAAAAAGAATGTAAGTGAATCATGCAAAGTCGTCGTTATCACCACCAAATATAGTGTCTGGATCATCTTTGCGGAAATGAGAGATGGGTGGAGTAGTATGACCAACTGTAAATCCCGAAGCACTTGCCCCCGCATCAGATGCGCTGAGAGTTACACGAGGATCAACATTGGAGGTGGTGGTGGTGGCAATTGATTCAGTAAATAAAAGAGTTTAGACTTGTGAGACACCCAATGAAACAGGTGGGCATGAGGCTATGGTAATAGGAGTTGAAGTAGTATCAGTTGGAGAAGGGACAAAAGAACTTTGGAAAAAATCTTCATGAATGGGAACTAAAGTTGGGATTGTAGTAGATACCTCAGGAATCGTAGTGGCCATTTCCGAAACCTTCGGTTGAAAAGAAACATCTTCTTCGTTGCGAACCTCGGTTTGATTAGGAACCTCCAAAACCGTCTGAGATTGCGAATCCTCATGAGCGCTCGGAGTTCATGGTTGACATGCCATTTTGTTGACTTTCTACTTCTTAAGATCTTTAGCTGGCACTGACGGTTTACCCTGAGACTTTCGTTTCTCACTCTTCTTTGGAGATGGAGCTAGTTCAGACGTACCAACCTTTGTGCCTTTATTCTTCCCTCCCTTCTTGGGTTTATCTGCCTCTTCAAGAACCTTTCGCATATCAACTGTCAAGGGGTGAAAGCCTGAGAGGGGAAAACTACGATAAGCTTGCAGAATCTCACTTGATGCCGAAATATCATGAAGCATTGCTTCAAGAATAGACACAATAAAGTTAAACTTTGAGTTGTCAGCAAGAATGATGTTGGTTCTGTGAAATATTTGGATAGAAGCTAGGGCTGAACCTTCCAGATAGGGGATGTCAAACTTGTTGATCTCCCTTTAAACGACTACGGACCAAAAGCGAGCATAGGATATTTCACTGTGTTGAGTGGTTGAGAGTATGCTTTGCATAATTTATGCCCAAAGAACAGACCCATAGTCTAAGTTGATGTCGGAAAAGTCTTTGTACATCAGGTTCATGACGAGCTTTCTCGCATAATCCGAGCTTGTAACCCGTTTAGAGAAGCTCTTGAAGAGCAGTGTAAATAAGCCATTCCACAATGGTGGTAGGTTGGACTTTTTAAATTTGGAAACAACATTGATCGATTCCTTATAACCCATATGGAAGAACATCTCTAGAATCACTAAATTTGAGACGCTTTCAGGATCAACTTGGTCACGACCCTGAGGAAGTCGAAGGAGTTGACATAATCTTGATTTTGTGATGTGGGTTTGATGGTTTTGGATTTCAAAAGTGACTAACTCTTCCCTTTTTTGATAGCTAGTAGTGGAGAAGGCTCTTGAAAGATGCACCAGAAGAACACTCTCAGACTTGATAAAAGTTATGACTAGAGGGGAATACCCGAGGCACTCAACGATTGGTTGGAGAAACCATTCATATTTCGTCGGATCAAGATCAAGAATCATGTTTTGATTTGCTTTCAGAGTGAGAAGTGACGACTGGGCCAAGTTTAGAGATGGCAAAAAAAACCCGTACCCAACGGGTACCCGAAACCCCAACCCGAGTTGACTGGGGATGGGTATTACCCGAATATAAAAAGTGGGGATGGGAATGGGGATGGTTCTACCTGTCGGGTACCCATACTCGTACCCGAAACCGGTCCCGATGGGTACCCCATATATATATATATATATATATATATATATATATATATATATATATATATATATATATATATATATATATATATATATATAGTATTAATTATGTTTTTAATTTTAATAATGCATAAGCCAATGTTCAGTAGAAAAAATAAGGTTTTCTAACAATCAAACGTATAGTTTTGGGAAGAATTTTTATGTCTTTTTTTGCAAAGAATGATTTAATTTGTAACCTTGAATGTTATTTTTCGTGTTTGAAGACTTTCAGTGATTATAGTGTTTTATATTAGTTCTATTAGTTTTTGTTTTGTTGGTTAATATATAATTATGAGTTATTTTTCATAAAAGTTCATAACTTTGTAATGGGGAAAATCCCCGATTACCCATTGCGGATCCCCAATACCCATTGCGGATGGGGATGGGGATAGATTTCGAATCCCCGATGGGGATGGGGTTAGGTATGGGGATGGGTATGGGGATTTGGGTATGAGGATGGGGAAAACGAAACCCGGTATAACCATACCCATTGTCATCCCTAGCCAAGTTTTATGCGATTGAGGGTGTCTCTAATTAAGTTGCCATTGAAGCTTGATGAAGAAGATGATTAACAGTTGTATATAATTGCCAAAGGATTTGTTTTCTTTTTTAGAGTAGTAATTAAGAAATGAAGCATCAAAATCCTTTTATACAGAGTAGTAGGTGAGAGAAATCAGCCGATTAGTTGCATCAGTTACTGAAAAGGCACCTAAAAAGGCATGATTGACAATTGTTACGTTAGGCACGAGTGTCAGGCGGCGGAAAAGCAGGCGTCGTTTCAAATTTCACGTGCCCATTTGAATTCATATCCATGAGAAAATTTTGACATCAACTTCACCCTTTCACAATTGATTCAGTTCCCTTTTGTTGCAGTTAATCATGATAAGCCTTCTTCACATCCAATGTATGTACGGATCTTCACAGTGAAACGTTATCAATTGATCAACGAAACCGAAACTAATCGTGAGTGCCACGAACCACACTTTATAAAATCACAAGGATATTCATGAGAGAGTGTGCCAAAGATAAAGAAATAAATCAAAGTGTTGTGGGATATTAATGATGTCTTGTAAAGACACAAAGTAGTGGATCCCGGGTAAAGATCTCTTCCTTCAAATTCAAGAGAGACTAAGAAGTGTCTGTGGTTTCTCGTTGAACTACGACCAACTGTTTAATAAGAAACAGTGAATGGTATCTTTTATAAAGCTTGTAGGGTGGCTTCACCTCCAACCAAGCTCTGAAACTTGATATAAGTCTGAATGTTCAGATGAAGTACTAGTTTGACCAGTGTAGTCAATTGAACAAGTATGCTTTGGAATTATTTTGAAGTGACAAAGATCCGCATAGAAATTTTAAGAAAAATAAAAATTGGATCTATTGGGTAGAAACCTCTTAGGTCTAGAACATTTCATGAAGATCTCGCAAAAGAAAAAGAGATTACTTGGTATAGACCACGAAAGTGGACTTCCGTTAATTCGTTGGTGAAAAATCTATAACAATTAGTTGTTCACTGTCAATTCATGAAAGTGTGTTGGATTTTGGGTTTCACTCAATTCATGGTGATAACGAATTGAAGATCATCAATACAGAAGTTGTGTAACCATAAACCTCATTGGTAATATTTGAGAGTCTCATGATTTACATTGTAGAATGTGAAAGTGATGGGGAAGAGTAAGAGGTGGTTCCAAAGAAAATAGTGTACTTCTGCTATGCGAAAGTGACCAAGCAGTGAACTCTTAGCTCATAATGAGAAGAGTAAGGTAGCTCGAGACTTATGCGAAAGACCAACCTAATTAGGAAGAAACGATTGGTGTTATCGAAGCATTAAAGCTTCAACATAGAGTCATTGAGGCTTCGGACAACATGCAACAACATGCTTCTAGGGACACTTAACTAGTGTAAAGTTTCTGAATTTATTCCTGCCCCATCATTCATAATTGAGATAAACATGATATGAATCCTCCGTCCTGCTCAATAATTTAATATTTTTGGTGTTTATGATTATTTGACAAGAAGAGATAAAATAGAAAATATTTTGTATTTTTGATATTCTGAAAAAAAAAAAAAAGTTGAGCTTCGCTACCAATCTCATTCTGTATTTTTGATATTCTGATATTCTGTATTTTTGAATGGTGTGGTTGAGAGGCGTAATCGAAACTTATTAGACATGGTTCGTTCCATGATGAGTCGAGCTTCACTACCAATCTCATTCTGGGGGTATGCCTTAGAGACTGCCGCCCATATCCTTAATCTAGCCCCTACAAAGAAAGTTGCCAAAACTCCTCACGAGATGTGGACTGGTAAAGTACCCAAACTAGACCACATCAAGATTTGGGGTTGCGAGGCTTTCGTGAGATGCGAGACTCATGATAATCTCGAACCTCGAAGCGAGAGGTGTATTTTCATCGGCTACCCACAACAATCCTTTGGTTACATCTTCTACAGACCTAGTGATAATGTGGTCTTTGTAGCAAGAAGAGGAGTCTTTCGAGAAAGAGAGTTTATAAGCCAAGGAGATAGTGGGAAGCGAATTGATCTTGAAGAAATTCAAGAGTCAAGTGGTGAAGGAACTTCAAACACTAGCCCTCAACTTGAGGAGGAAACTCCTGTTGAGCCAATTGATGAATATGTACCTCTGAGGCGTTCCACGAGAGTTAGGAGTGCACCTGAGCATTACTATGGTTTCCAAATTACTGCAGAAGGTGAGACACTTATTAGTGATGGGACACTAGTAGGTCTGGATGATCCTAACAGCTACGAGGAAGCCATGACAGGCTCCGATTCTGCTAAATGGAAAGAGGCTATGGATAGCGAGATACAATCCATGTATGACAATCAAGTTTGGAACTTGGTTGAGAATGTACCAGGTCGTAAGACTGTAGGGTGCAAATGGATCTTCAAGAAGAAGACCGACATAGATGGTAAAGTACACACTTATAAGGCTTGACTGGTTGCAAAGGGCTTCTCTCAAATTCCTAGAGTGGACTATGATGAGACCTTTTCTCCAGTAGGCAAGATTAAGTCTATTAGGGTTATGTTAGCCATAGCTGCATTTCATGACTATGAAATATGGCAAATGGATGTCAAAACCGCTTTCCTTAATGGAAAGTTGGCTGAAGATGTTTACATGAGTCAGCCAGAAGGTTTTGTCAGCAACGAGTACCCTAATAGAGTGTGTAAGCTTGAGAAATCCATTTATGGATTGAAGCAAGCACCTCACAGATGGAATCTTTGCTTTGATGAAAAGGTCAACGGATTTGGCTTTTCTAGGAGTGAAGATGAATCTTGTGTGTATGTCAAGGCTAGTGGGAGTATAGTTAGCTTTTTGGTATTGTATGTGGATGACATACTACTCATAGGAAACGACATCCCAACCCTGCAGGAAGTAAAGTCCTGGCTTGGGAAATGTTTCGCTATGAAGGACCTTGGTGAAGCTGCCTATATTCTAGGGATAAGGATCATGAGAGATCGAAGTAAAAGACTAATCGGACTTAGTCAGAGTACTTACTTGGATAAGGTGCTGAAGAGATTCAACATGCAGGACTCCAAGAAAGGAGAGTTACCCATCCAGAGTAACGCTAGATTGAGTAAGACACAAAGCCCTAGCACTGAGGCTGAGGTAGCAGAAATGAGTCGAATACCTTATGCATCACCTGTAGGATCGATCATGTATGCTATGATGTGTACTCGACTTGATGTAGCCTTTGCCCTGAGCATGGTTAGCAGGTATCAGGGGAACCCTGGCAAGGCACACTCGACTGCGATAAAGAATATCCTCAAATACCTATGAAGGACTAAGGACTGGGTCCTTACCCTCGGTGGGAGTGATGACTTGAGAGTTGTAGGGTATAGTGATGCTAGCTTCCAGACTGATAGGGATAATTTCCGCTCTCAGTCGGGCTGGGTCTTTACCCTAAACGGAGGAGCAATTTCTTGGAAGAGTTCCAAACAAGATACAGTGGCTAATTCACCTTGTGAATCAGAGTATATTGCAGCGAGCGAAGCGACAAAGGAGGCTATATGGCTAAAGTGTTGGATAAGGTGTCTAAGTCCATAACTTATTTGGTATATACTTGACCCGACTGGCATGGTCCATTTGGGTTGCATCTCATCCAAACTATTATGGATAATTTTATGAGAGTTATACGCATATGTTTATTAATATATTATGAGTTATAATATATGAATATGAAGTTACGTTATTTAATTAGTTTTAGTCTTAAATTCATTATGAATTAATTTAGAGATTAAAAGGAAGACTAATTAAATTATGGGCTATTTGTTTTATATAGTATGGGCTAATACTCATTTGTTAATGGGCTAGGCTTATGTGGAAGTCCATGGATGATCCATGGAGCTTTTAACCCATGGATCCTTGGAAAAGGAAAAGACATGGGTTATTAGGGTTTCACCCTAACCATGCATACTATATAAGCATGCTTATGGAGCATGAAATGGAGCCTAAGAGAAAACTAGTGAACTAGTGTGTGTGTGTGTGTGCATGTGTGTGGCCGATTTTTTATATAAGGTGTATACTCCCTCAAAGTTTTCCAAGAGTTTGTGGTGTTTGTGATTCCATTTGAGGCATTCACACTATTGGTGCTTGGCCCTCAAACTCCTAAGAACCCAACTCACCAAAAGGTATGTAATCTCTTCTAACTCTTTTATGTTGAAATGTTCCCCATGCCATGTTAGATAGGTTATAAACCTTGGAAAATTATTATTTTGCATGTATTTAGACAAACATAGATCCAAGGTTTATTAGGGTTGCATGCACACTTAGGAAGTGTTAGATTGCTCAAAACCCAACATAAAGAACTTCATCGGAGACCTTGGAGTTGTACCAGCTATTAAAGAGCCAATGGAAATTTTATGTGATAGTGAAAGCGCTGTTGCCTTAGCCAAGGAACCAAGGGATCACGGGAGATCTAGACACATCAACAGAAAATACCATTTTATTAGACATCGAATAGAAGAAGGACTCCTTGTGGAAAAGAGGGTATCATCGGATGAGAACCCAACAGATCCCCTCACGAAGGGACTGACTCGGGTTAAGCATCTCCAGCATGCTCGGAGCATAGGGCTGAAGGATGATATTAGATTTAGTAGTTAGATAACCTCGAAATTTGTAAAGTGTAATTGACATTAGATGATGAATAAAAGGTGTTTTATTTATGAGTAAAGTGTTGCTATCTTTTGTCGATCGTTTACTATATTTCTTTTGCATGTTTTGACTTCCAGAATAATTTTGTTTGGTATAACATATTATTCAAACCTCCATAGTCGGTCATATGTCGGAAGTAGGTATGAATCAAGACTGTCATGATTGGTTGCAGAGGTCTACGGTGTTGGACAAGGCTACAACAATCATGAGTGCTCATAAGTTCTGAGCATTGGACTCAACCCACGCTCACTGGAATCACTTCATGGAATTCTATCTCGAGTGATCGTGACATGGTAATATCATATAAGTCTTCAAACCTAGAGATATGATTTGTTACTTACAAGTTGGTTATGCATTGATTGTACGAAAACGCATTGGTAACTCGATGTTATAAAACGTGCTTTTGTGTATAATTCAATGAGTGGTAGAACAAACATATGAATCGAAGTTTATTTGTTCCTTCTTGGATTAGAAGCTCATATCTGGGCCCCTCGATGATTTTGTTTTGACCTATGTACCAGGCCCGGTCAGAACTAAGTTGATGTGTTCAATTAAGTTCTTTGTCAAACAAATCGGAAATCGGGAAACAAACTGTTGGATAATAAGTAAGACACTATTCCATGTATTTGTCCAGCTGATATCTAGAACAGAGGATTATATGATCACTTATCTTAAATGGCGTACGATCATCTTCTCAGTTCTGAGAAACCTTGAAAAGAGCTACGATTGCTGATCGGTTCCTGAAGTCATACTTGTAGTAATAGTTATTAGACTTATCCAAGTGGGAGACTGTTGGATAAGGTGTCTAAGTCCATAACTATTTCTGGTATGTACTTGACCCGACCCGGCATGCTCCATTTGGGTTTCATGGCACCATGCAAATGGATAGACTAAATGAGAGAATTAACGTTTGGAGATTATTAATATATTATAAGTTCTAATATATTAATAATATTATTTGATTAGTTTGATTAAGAATTAATTTAGAATTAATTAAGTGATCAAAAGATAACTAATTAAATATATGGGTTGATTATATAAATCATCTATATCTTGTATAGTGGGCTAAGAGGCTCCATGGATTATCAAGTTGGGTTCCACCCATAGGATGCTCCATGGGAGTTACAAACCCATGGGTCATGGAAATGAAGAGTCATGACACATTAGGGTTTACATGGTGTAACCCTAGATGTGTCAACACTATATAAGCATCCCATTCTCCACCAAAATCGGCTACACATATGAAACAAGAGGGCTAGGCCGATTTCTAGAAGTGTGTATTCTCTCAAAAGTCTTTCCAAGAGCATTTGGTGTTGTGTGAAGCATTTAAGGCATCACACTTGGGGTACTAGGCTCATAAGGTTTCAAGAAACATAAGCAACAACAAGGTAAGTTATTCTATCTTTCATTCAAGTTAAAAATTGTTCCCCATGTATGCTAGATAGGAATATAACCTTGGAATTTAACTTTGCATGATAATTAGACAAACATAGATCCAAGGTTATTAGGGTTGCATGTACACTTAGGAAGTGTTAGAATGCTCAAAACCCATCATAAATATCATCTTCTAGATTCGGATTCTCCCCCTACAAAGGTGGCTCTAAGATAACATTAGTGGTATCATTCTCCCCCTGAACAAGTCTATCAGATGTGGAGGTTTAAGTAGAACCCTCCCCCTGCGATGTATCATTCGCATCTGTGGGTTGAACTGGAACATCAAGATCTTTCGTAGTGGTGTTCTCATGTTCCATTTCTTTCGCAACATCATCAATGATTTTCTTCGATTCTTCTTCCTTATTGTCTACTACTTTGGACTTTGAGGAGATAGCCTTTTTCTGGCTCATCAAATAAGTTCAGGAACTCCTCATAAAAATTGGAGAGTGGGATGGTAGCATATTCTATTTAGGAAAGATCTCCTTTGGTGGACTATCATTCTTCTGAAACTTCTTCATGTAATTATCATCGAAGGTAACATAGTGGGTTTCTTCAATCTGTTTGGATCTTTTGTTAGGAACCTGGTATGCTTAGAAGTTAGAGAATACCCCAGGAAGATACCTTCATCACCTTTCACATCGAATTTGTTCCTTTGTTCCTTCGAGTTAAATATAAAGCACCAGGAACCAAAAACATGGAAAAAATTAACATTAGGTTTTCATTTATTTATAATTTCGTATGGGGTGATAGAGAATCGCTTATTGAGGATGGATCTGTTTTTAGTAAAGAAAGCAGTTCCTATCGCATCTGCCCAAATGTAAAGTGGTGTATTTGCGAATGACAGCATGGTTTTTTGCAGCTTCGCACAACAAGCGATTTCTTCTTTTGAATACCCCGTTTTGTTGAGGAGTATAAGGAGCTGAAAATTTGTGACTTATTCCTTTCGCATTCAGGAATTCTTCAAACACTTGGTTTTTGAATTCTAGACCGATGTCATTGCGAACGTTACGAACCGGCTTTCGCATTTGAAGCTCTATCTGCTTTGTGAAATTCTTGAGCTTTGGAGTGGTTTCATATTTCTGCTTAAGAAAATACATACATGTGAATTGGTAAAAATCATCTACAATAACGAGAATATACTTATTACCACCAATGCTTTCAATTGCAGAAGGACCACAAAGATTGATATGCAAAAGTTCAAGTGCTTCTTTGACTTTCATATTTACGATTGTTGGATGACTCTTCCTGGTTTGCTTTCCCATTTCACAGGCTGCACAAAGATGTTCTTTATCGTACTTCAAGAGCGATAATCCTCACACATGATCACCAAGAACTAGCTTGTTGATGTCTTTGAAGTTTATGTGCAAAAGTCTACGATGCTTTTGCAAGTAGTCAGATAGTTGGCTTACCTTTGATGGGTTTCATGTTGAGAGGAAACATCTCTCCTTTTAGTTTAGACTTCAAGAGAACATTCTTTTTTTTCTTTTTGATGATCTCAGAACCTTCATCGTCAAATGAAGCTTTCAATCCTATGCCAACAACTCGCTACAAAACACTGATCAGGTTGTGTTGCAAGCCTTCCACATATGCCACTTTGTGAATAGAGAATTCTCCATTCATGATCATCCCATAACCTTTTATTTATCCGAGTGAGTTATTGCTAAATTTTACTCTTCCACCATCTTTTAGCATTTGATACTCTCACATTTCCTCCTTCCTACCTGTCATGTGATGTGAGCAGCCACTGTCGATGTACCATTCTGAGTCAAATTGTTCGTCACGTATTGCCTGCGAAAGTTAAGCAGATTAAGGAACCCAAAGTTGTTTAGGCCCTTGTGAGTTTTTCACAGGAAAGGAAATAGCAGGATCAACCAAATATGCTCTTTAAGTTAAGGTTGTTTTATCTTTCATTGTAATTTTAAAAACAGTAATCCTATTGTCTTTTGAGTTCGCATCCTTGGTGGATGGTTTCTTTTGATTATTTTGGATTTTCTGTTTGACAACCTTTTTCTCAACTATATTAGGATTAGCCTCAGATCTTTTAAGAGGAACTTTAGACTCCGAAACTATTTTTCCTTTGCCTTTGACATCATGAGACGTCTTGGTAGAATGTGAAACATTCATATTATGAGAGAAGTGAGAGTTGTTTTTATGCACGGGTTTCACATGACTTAGAAAGGATGGTTTTTGAAAAACTTTTTTGATGTGAGACCTGAGGATTTCTAGAATAACTTTGCAAAAAACTCCTAGGTTTCACATTTGAAGAGACTTTTTCATTCGGATTGGAGTCAAAAGATTTTTCTTTTTGAACAAAGTTGGGATTCTTGGACTGCTAGAGTTACTTTCATTCCTTGAAATTTTAGTTGTATCTAGAATTTCTTTGGTGTTTTTGAGCTGTGAAATGCTCAGAGGATTTGTGAATACTGGCCCTAAGTTTTGGCTTTCTGGTAGGGGTTTCGATTTGAACAGATGATATGTCACGTGGAATGTTCTTAGTCCCACTTGTACTACCCTTTTCGTAGCTTGAATTAACTATGTTCAGAGGTTCTGCTACGTATCAACTCATCATTTTCCATGGAGTCATTTTAGACAGACCTTTTGGTTTTGTCTGCATTGTCGATTGGAGCTGACTAAAAGAACTCATCACATCCATATTTGTTTTCATCTTCGACCATGGACGTTAATTCAATTGTTTGATTTTTGTTCTGTCCTTTGGTTGTAAAAACTTGGTTCGGAATAGTTTGGACTTTGGGGAAAACAGTTACTTTGGCTTTTAGGACTTTAGATTTGTTTTTAGTAAAATGTGCAAACTCGACTGAATTTTTAGAAATTAAGAGTTTTGCAGGTATAGTTACGCCTTTAACAAATTTTGAGTAGTCAACTTGATCCTCTACAGAGATTTAACTCATATCACTTTCATCGTCAAGTTCAGAAACGTTTTCAACATTAAGTTTATTTTTTGAATTTAACTTGGTGTTTAGTGAGTCAAATTTCCAAATAGTTTCGTTTTTAATTGCTTTTTGTCTTTTTTCATCTAAAAACTGTTTAAGCATGGTTTTGTAATCTTTGGACTTTATGAAGGATTCAATTAGATCAAGTCCTACTTTGTATGCATATGGAGTTTCATCTCAAGAGACGATGGATTCGCACCTATAACAATCCACAGCGATTTCATCCTCTTTCAACTCAAGAAAGGGTAAAAGCATCTTGTGGATTTTCTTGCCAATTTCACAATTAAGATGCAACTAAGTGATATTGAAATAAAGTCTTTTGGCAATCAAACAAAAAATATTACGTTGTTTTAAAAGACTCAAATTATCCATCTGTAAATAAATTGACTCATCCCTAGACTTAGAAAAATCAGACTCCAACTTTTCTATACATATGCGTATCTCTTCACTTTTCGACGAAACCCTGTGAGTTGATCGGTTAAGATAGAATTTGTTAAGCGAGTTTGTTTTAAACTATCACTAAAACTTGAAAATGTTTATTTTAATTCATTCATTTTAGTTTCATATCTAGATAAAGGAATATACAAATATTCAAGAATGGAGTTTACCTTGTTGATGACATGCTCATATTCACTTATTTTGCTCAGGAATAGGTTTCGCTATGAAACAGCTATCGACGCCACATCCACCATCTATTGCATAGCCTTTCATCCCTGAAAATTCACTTGTTACCATGAAACACCTTCCATGGAACTACGAACCTTCATCATTCGCTACAAAGCTCCTTCCATGAGTCGATCTTCTGACCTCTTCATCTTCAGAGTCAGTCGACCACACCTCTACTCTGCCAAACTCATATGAATCATTATTTTCCTGCACAAGTAAAACATGTTTCGAATCAACATTAGCTTTCTTCTTCTTGATTTCCTCCAACTTTCTGAGGAAATAAGATTCATCGTCCTCTCCTTCTTTCTTCTCGTTCATCCTTCGCAGCATGCACTCCTTGGCAAGATGATTTTTGCCTTGACGGTAGGTACATTCATAGCCGAAGTCATCCACAAGCTTCATTTCCTTCTTCACTTCTTCCTTTTGAGAGCTATTTGCACTCTCATCTTTAAGCTTATCAGAACTGTAATTTTGGTTCTTGTTGAGACTGAATTTCGTTTTTTCGAATCTCTTTAGATTCGGCACCATCAAAACATACTCTTCTTTTAAAAGCTCACAGTTTGAGAGATCAAACTCTGAATCATCCTCAACAACCTTCTTTCCCTTGGCAAACGAGGGCCAGTGATCCAATCCCCAGAGACAACCTTCGCTTATTTTGTCACTTCATCTTCATGTAACCTCAGGATACCAACAAGCCTAGCCAAAGTGTAGTTCTTGAACTGATCAAGTGTGTTGATTGTAGACACCACTGCCTTCCATTCAGATCTAAGCCCATTCATGAACATGACCGTTTGCTCGATTAGTTCACGTCTAATTTTTGTGCTTTGTTATCCTATAAGAAGATGATTATAGTGATTGAAAGTTTGATCCAGACTCTCTTCAGGCTTTTGTACAAACGCTTCAAACCCTGATAGCAGTAGAGTCTGGGTGGAATGCTCAAGGTCAACAACAATCAAGTATAGTTCCTTCAGCCTGACCCAAATGGCTTTTGTTGTGTCATAAGAACTCACCAAATGAAAAGTGACTGGTGGTAAAGCAAATCTGATGATCCTCATTGCTTTAATGTTACTTATTAATCTATCCTTATCATGTTGTGACACTTCTTTTACATCAATAAGAAGTTAGCTATAGTCGGCTTGAGTTTCAATAACTATTCTTGTTCCTGTATGAGCAAACATCTGGATAGTTATGGCTTCCCAGATCAGATAACCATTGTATTCAGGCCCTAGAACATAGTCTTCAAAGTGTAGCGCCCACACTTACTATTCACTGGGAAAAGAATAGGGATCCTGGTGGTTGATCCAATGCTGCTAGAAAGATTTATAGAGGTAACATGAGAATCATCTGACATATTTGTAGATCAAGAAAAACCTGTATGAATCAGTTGTGTAAACTGGAAACAATTGTAGGGTAATATGAAGATCAGTATGTAGCTTCAAAAACATAGATGACGGCTCAACTAGATCCTATAAAAGCGAAAATGCTAAGAACTCTTTTAACATAGGGGATGTGTATAGATTACACAGTCTCTTGCTCTGATACCAATTGATGAGTTAAAAACTCTTAAGATCGATTAGATTCGAACAAGTAAAAACAATAAAGAACGGAATTGAATCAATAATATGTCGAATGATTAAAACTCACAACCTCAAAAGAGCTCGATGAAGAACTGCTATTGTAAAGGTTGTGTAGGCATTACAATGACACGATTAAGTTGTACATGATGCATGCATGCACCTTAAATAGTAAAACCCTAAGCATTAAACACTGGTGGACAGGCCCAACCCGGATATACAAAATTCTAAGCAAAAGGCCCAAAAGACGCAACACTAAAATACTCAACATAGTTCCTAGGTGGGACTACGCTTTCTTCAGTAGTCTTGAGCATCCCATGTAGCTCCATGATACTCTTCTCCAAACCATTCGAATAGTAGTTCATAGTGAACTCATTGTATGCATTAGTCAAAGAGCTATGAATGATATCAATACCCCACTCTTATATGAATTGGAAGCCAATAACTTCAACTCTGTTAAAGTACACTTTTAGTTTTAGCAGATGGGCACCTATAGGTCCATACTCTTGTTACTTTCAACCTACAATACATTGAATCACCTTGGATCTCACAGTTTGAGCTTGCTCTTGAAATATGTCTTTGAGCTATTTGTTCATTCCCTAATGTTCTCACAAGATACTCATCCACGACAAACTCCTTTTCATACCTCAGAGTGATCCTCAGGTTACGAATCCAATCGAGCTAGTTAGGACCAGTGAGATTATCTCCCAAGAGGAGTTAGAGTAGTGAGAAGTTTAATGAATTGGTTGGTGTAGGAAGAGTAGTGGCACCCGAACCAGAATATATCTATTTAATAAAAAAACATAATTAGTTTGATATGGAAATCCTTTAAATATAATTACCTTTTAAATGTGACTTGAGCATTTGCATCATGTTCATGGAACATTTTGAGCACCTGGGATTGATGGAGCATGTGACAAAGCAACGGATTATCAGATAAAGGAATGTATCATCTGAAAAAGGAACGGATGAAGTGTCAAAGGAATGGATTATAAAAAAGAGGGTTTGGAGCACCTGGAAGAGGTTGGGAGTGATATGGAGCAACAAGGAAGCCTTGTTGCACCATATATTGAAGGGATGTGCCAAGAAGGATGTTGTTGCACCAGGACATTTCCTCTTGTTCCATTATGCTCCCTGTTGCACCATGGGGTACCTCTCTTGCGCCATAAGGTACTCCTGATGCACCATGCATGGCCTTTTTGCGCCATGCATGTGCCTATTGTGCCATGGTGATGTTGTTGCTCAAATCTTGATGTTCTTGCGCCACACTTTAAATATCTTGCTCCATCCATATTCCTTGTTGCACCTTCTGAAGATGTTGTTGCACCATGATGGTGCAAGTTGGACCATCTTGGTCCTTTATGAGCCAAGTATGCTATGAACTCCTATATGATGCTCAACATTGTTTAAGGATGCTATAAAGTTGGTATTGCTCAAGGAGTACACCATGTTGTGCCACGATGATGGTTGTTGGGCCTTTAGTGTTCATGGTGTGCCACTTGTACATCATGATGATCCACTGTGGCACAAGGTTCTCCATCATGTGTGTTGTTGATGCTCATGGGTGTATGACATGGAAGAATGTTCCAGAAGATGATAGATGGCCAATTATGATTGGTTGAAACCTTTCATAGGCCCATGGTCCAATAGGCTTGGCCCATTAGGCCTCCTGCCCATGGATGTAGGTCACCTTGACCGAACCACATAAATACTATGTCTTTGTATGCTTATAGTTTTGCTTTTTATTTTCATTACTTCCTAACAAGGGTCATCAGAACTTGAAAAGTGGCATCAGATTTGTTTTGAGTCTTGACAAACATTGCCTTTTTTCCCTAAAAAGTGGTATCAGAGCTGCGGTTGGTGTTCTTTGGATTTAGGATGTCATCTGAAAATGTTTGATTTAGAGAAAAATTGGTCGGAGAGTCAAATATCTGACTATGACTATCCATTCCCACTTATCCACACAAATTAAGGAGGCTCAACTGGAAGCTTTGCAACCTGAACATGTGACGGGTGAATCCCTGAGAGGAATGGAAAAGAATCTAGAAATTAAGGGTGGCGGAGCATATTATCTCATGGACTGTATCTGGACACCGAGACATGGTGGCTTCAGAGACGTAATCATAACCAAAGCACACAACACGAGGTATTCCATTCACCCAGGTTCAGATAAAATGTATCTGGATCTTAAGAAATTGTACTGGTGACCAAACATGAAAGCAGAAATTGCTACCTTCATAAGTAAATGTCTTACTTGCGCTAAGGTTAAGGTCGAGTATCAGAAACCTTCAGGATTACTACAACAACCGGAGATACCGAAATGGAAATGGGAATGGATTACTATGGACTTCATAACCAAGTTGCCCAAGAAAACGGGTAGAGTTGATACCATATGGGTCATCATCAACAGATTGACCAAATCCGCGCATTTTCTACCAATCAAGGAGACTAATAAGATGGAAAGGCTTACAAGAACTTACATAAGGGAAATAGTGCGACTGCATGGTGTTCCGATATCCATTATCTCCGATAGAGATAGTAGATTTACTTCAAGGTTCTGGCAGTCACTACAAAGTTCCATGAGGACTAGGCTAGACATGAGTATAGCCTACCATCCACAAACAGACGAGCAAAGTGAGAGAACGCTACAAACTTTGGAAGATATGCTGAGAGCCTGTGTGATTGACTTTGGAAAGGACCGGGATATCCATTTACCCCTTGTCGAATTTTCATACAACAATAGTTATCGTACAAGCATAAAGGCTGCTCCATTTGAAGCCCTCTATGGTCGTAAGTGCAGGTCCCCTTTGTGTTGGACTGAAGTTGGTGACACACAGTTAGCTAAAGCACAAGATCCTGAAGCACTCTCACCGGTCCGGAAATCATACGGGAAACGACAGAGAAGATCGTTCAGATTCGTGAACGGATGAAAGCCTCTAAGGACCGATAGAAAAGGTACTCTGACCAAAGCAGGAAACCTTTGGAATTCCATGTAAGAGACCACGTTCTATTGAAGGTCTCACTGTGGAAAGGCTTAATACGCTTTGGAAAGCGTGGAAAGCTAAATCCAAGATACGTAGGGCCTTTCGAGATTCTCGCCAGAATCGGCCCTGTAGCTTACAAGCTTAATCTACCACGTGAACTTAGTAACATACATCCAACCTTCCATGTCTCGAACTTGAAAATTGTCTGTCCGATGAGACTCTTGTTATTCCACTCGACGAGATCGAGATCAACGAGAGCCTCAACTTTGTGGAAGAACTAGTAGAAATCATGGACCGAGAGGTCAAACAAATGAAACAAAGTCGCATACCCATCGTGAAGGTTCGCTGGAACGCCAAGCGAGGACCTAAATTCACATGGGAACACGAAGATCAAATGAAACAAAAGTACCCTCATCTTTTTCTATGATTCACAAGTATCTTTCTTACTTTAAATTTTGGGACAAAATTCCCTCTAACTGGGGGATGATGTGACAACCCGATATTTCAACTCTATGTAACGACCTAAAAAATCAAGTATTGTAACTACTTTTGATATAATGAAATTAACTTCAAAAATAAAATGTCCAAAAGTCTCTAATTAATTACCTACTATGTTAGATGTCATTAAACCATGATCGTACGTAAAAAGAACGCCTAAATCTGACTTCGTATAAGGAAGTTATGAATTTTTCCAAGTTCGGCTTAGCAACAGACAGCTAAAAACTCGAAACGGAGATCGAGTGACTTTTGGCCGGAATGGCCTAAATGAGAATCGAAGGTCTTGACAATGGTTTTTCAACGGTAAAAAGTTTGGCAAAAACAGACGTCGGATAATGAAGTTATGAATTTCTAACGAAATTTTCTTACCGCGAGCTTTTAAAAATAAATAATAAAAATAGTTTCAAAATTTGCCGACGGAGTCTAAACGAAAGTTGTAGAGCCTATTCTCACCTACGCATGGATCTAAAGAACGTCGAAAACGGAGTTGGTATGAAGAAGATATGAATTTTTTAAGTTTATTAAATAATAAAAATATAAATTATATATTAAATTTCTGTATTATCCGAAGGAGGAGTCGCCTGGCCGATCCGAGTTACGCCCACCATACACGCGTACACCCAACGTACTCGAGGTCTAGGCCTCAGATCGTCCACGTCGCCCCAATGAGAGGCTATGCCCCATCCCATCCAAAGCTCTGAGGCAGTCGAGGAGGCGGTCACGCATGACGCACGCGTACGCCCAGCGTATCGAGACGGTTCCCACCCCCTATAAAATGGATGCGAGGGTTCCAAAGAAAAGGCCCAATTCCTATCATCTTTCTTACATTTTTTTCCTCGTTTTCTGTGCACATGATATCCCGAAGCCCCGATTTCCTTGCTTAAGTCTCGAAGGTCGTTTGTACTCCCGAGATTCCCGATAATCCCGAGAAAATCCGCTTTCTCGAGTCAAAGTTTTGCTCGGTTTTCATCTCGCCTTCTTCGATCTTTCAAGTGAGTTCATACCCCATATAATCCACACTTTTAAATGTTTTATAAATGTTTCTATATGATTTTTAGGGGGAAATACAAGTAAAACACACGATTATTGCCGTGTGTTATATAAAGTTTCATTATACACTTTTTATCAATGAAGTCATATGTGATTTATAACTATTATAGCGAACTTTCGTATACAAAATATACTACGATAACATCTTATCTTTTGAAATGAGAAATGATTTATGTGTGTGTGTGTATATATATATATATATATATATATATATATATATATATTTCAAACACTCTGCTTATATTGTATGTATATGTGTCCACCTTTGGTACTACAAAAATTATACTTTTCATAACAAGTGAGCATTTCACTAGGAATTACTATACAAACGAGACACACTTTTAGAAAAATATAATAGGTATAGTTTTACGAGAACATCACAAACTTTTACATACTATAAATACTATTTCAAGAAGTTACTTTCATATACAAGAACAAACGAACATTTTCACACGTAAATATGTTTTATCCTAAGTTTTGTGAGACATTAAACTTCACGTACGTCCGAGTACACATTTCAAGTCCTGTATTATATACCAGAATCCCTTGGAGGGGGAGCATGGTGTTTGTGTATAGATCTATACGGTATTGACAACCCCACACCCTGACTATTAGCTACAATACACCATTTGGGGTGACAAACGTTAGAACATTCCAATGCCTGAAGAACGTTGTGTATAGGAATTTCTAGTCAAATAGCATGGTTATAAAACTCACATGGAGTATCAAAAACACATTGATTTACGGGGTTTTTCAGACGTATTGGCAATTTTATACGTGCATTAATTAACTACTTAAGGCATGAAAAACCTTATCGTGATATAGTTTTGGAACTTCTAAACCTCTACCCACATATGGAAAAATATAAATTTTCTAGAAACAAACATTGGTCTTGATAGAAGGCTACATTTATACTAGTAGAGAATATGGGATTTTCTAGGAACCAACAAACAAAAACAAACCATTTCATTTTAGTTCATGCAAACATTTTCATTTAATACTTATGAAACTCACCAGCTTATATGCTAATCTACTCTTTCAAAACTGCTTGTATGTCCCAGGAATTCTGTAATTACATGTAACAAACAGCTTTTGAAGAAGGGATGCTGCAGTGCTAGTTTAAATTCATATTTTGGCAACATATTGTAATTGGTTTTGAACGTGTACCTTTTAAACAATGTAAACTTTCAATTATATATATGATGGTTATATTGCTTTCTTTACTATGTATTCAACTGTTACGTTACCACATGAAGTCATCCGCCCCCGAACGTTTCCGTCGTTCCGGTTTGGGGTGTGATACCACTCTCCGACATCAACTACATAAGAAGTGTCACACCCCAAAACCATGAACGGCGGAAACGTTCTGGGGCGGAGGACGTCATGTACAGTATCACAATAAAGAAAAGTAGTAAACAAGCAACAACATCATCCATTGCATTAATAATATAATTATAATACAAGTGTATTCTGTCAAATTATAATAGACACTAAAGCATAAATCAAAATAAAAGATGAGTCTTGAACAAGCTCCATCTTCTCTAAACCTTGCATCGGTACCTGTCTATTGATGACCTGAGGATACAAGTAATTTTGAAAGCGAGTATCAGCTTTGAAACTGGTGAGATCATAAGTATTTTTGTGTCTTAATTTGTATGTATATGAATTTTAAGTATTGAAAATGTATGTAAAACAATTGTAAACGTTTGAAACACTCTAGGAATCCCTATGATTCCTACTATTGTAACAGGGAGTCTTCTACCAAGACTTAACTGATCTATATGTTGCCTTCTACCAAGGCATCTAGTGTCTGTGTGTGTCTCTTGTAAGAGTGTGTATTTTCCCGAGTATAACTATCATTAACCAAAAATATAGTCTCTACATTGCCGTGCGTTGTGTGTATGTTCACGCAGTGAATGTAACAGGGAAAATGAAATAGTACTATGGTGTAGTGCCGAACTACAACCATACAAATTACCTTAAGTCTAGGGTAATTATTCTAAGTACTGTAGCATTTGTAATAAATAACTACATCGGTACTCAACTGCCTTACTTGAGGGATAAGGTATAATGTGATGTCTAGATCCTAGACTAGACGCTCCCCTATCAAAGGGATTTTGAGACCTACCCACGACCCCTGCATGTATGCAAGCCGTGAGCATCCACATTACTATGATCATGTATACTCGATATAACTATCACAATTGCGTTGTGATTCATCGGTATAGTTAGATCCTGAACTGGTTCCATGCTATAGCACCTAGTGACATCTGTTCTATGTATATGTAAGTGTACTCATGTAAGTGTGATCACATAAACATATCTATGTAATACTATAGTATTGTAGTGTAATGTTCTAGCTGTAATTTATGATCTCTCTATCCAGCAAGAATAGTAATGTACTGTAATGTTTTAGCTGTAATGTTATAGAAAGTATTGACTCATGAATGAACTGACTCATTGTATGATATCGCGTTCAAGTAATAGTCCTAGTATCTTCCTAAACTACCCATATGGTAGTTTACTAGTAATCTAGCTGATACGTATGCACATGGATGTATACCCTTGCTACCCAAGGGCATTGAAATGAACTAGAAGGAACTTTATGACTATATATGTACACATGATATATAACTAATATTTAAACGACCTTCGTACAGGTACCCGATATCCCACCAAACCACATCCAAATCGAGGAAAAGGAAACAGGGTGGATAGCCTTCCTAAGTCTTTTAAACATTTCTTATATAATTATACATATAGAGGCATGCAATTTATAATATAAAAGCATAAAATAAGTTTTGTAAAACCTTTGAACATAATTATTATCTAAGAAAAGATTGTCATGATGTCAATCTATAAAACGATTTGAAAGCATGGGTTTGATAAAACAGTTTAGTATAATGAAATATTTGTTTGAAACAAAATTGTAAATAAGTTTGAAATATAACATACAGAGTAAAATGTACAGTGTGATAAGGAGTTTTAAACATATAAAGTGTTTATGAAAAACATTTCAAGGAAACTGTTTGGTAAAACGGCTAATGATTAGTAAATCATTTGAATGTTGCTTATGAATCACATGTGATTGATATAATAAGTAACATGATTCTACTTGTATCCCCCCCATAAAGTATTTAAAAACATTTAAAACATTGATTAAGGGGTATGAACTCACCTGTAGCAAGTGGATCGGAAGGAAGTGTCGAATGAGTGCATGGTGTCAAGTGAAGACTTTAGACACGCACAAAGATCCTAATAACATATAAGGATATATGTATATGAACAATTAGTCTTTAAACAACTAATAAACAAAGTCAATGCACTCTAAGGCATGACAAACACTTTGTATAAATGTTATAAGTGCTAATGAGTGCATCTAAGTGTTATAGGGAAAGGCTAGTACGATTGGGGTTCAAGGAACACTCTTAAAATGAGTTTACTCCCTAAGGACCAACACCCCTTGAGTTTACGGTCGTAAACTCTTGACTTTCCGGTCGTAAACTTCTAACCTTTTGACCATTTGTTGGTTTGAAGTCTTCTAAGCTATTCCAAGCATTCCTACTTCATGATTTAGCCTTAGGATGTGTTGTGTGGCATCAAAACACTCCTAAATGGAGTTTACAGTCTAAGGACCATTTCTCCATGAGTTTACTACCTTAAACTCATGAGTTTACTACCTTAAACTCATAAGTTTGGTATTTGGTGGTTTTCAAGTCCTTAGCTCAAACATGGCAATAGTCTAGGTTAGATTTAGACATAAGGAACAACCATGGGACATTTATGGGACTTTTACACCTCATTTGAGGTGTTTACGGTTTTGGGAGCTCCCCAAACCGTAAACACATTAAAATATATGATTTTGGTGCTTTTTGTGTGATACATCCATCAAGGATGGATCTAGACAAGTCCCTAAGGCATTGTGAAGCATTTAGACACCCTAAAGCACCCTAAGGCACTATATTTGGTGTTTAAGGTTTTGGGAGCCTCCCAAAACTATGAATACCGTGTTCTTGGTGTTCTTGGGACTTTTCCTTGGTATAAACATGTATAGCAAGCTTAAAATGACTATAGGATAGAAGTACTTACATAGAGGATGCTTGAAATGAACTTTAAGTCCAAGAACACTTAGTGTGTGTTCTTGGTGTTCTTGGTGTTTTGGAAAAACTAGTCAAAACACATAAATGAATGGATTAAATGATGTAAAATCACTATATTAAGTGATATAATAACTTGAAAGGCTAGAAACACTTACTAGATTGAAGATTTTGAATAAAAACTTGGATGATACTTGAGAGGATATTTTGGAGTTTACTCTTTTGACATTTGGGGAGTAAACATAAATGACTAACTTTTTGGGGAGTAAACTCATACATAAGTATGAGTTCACGGTTTTGGGTGATTTCTTAACCCAAAACATAAAATTTTGGTCGGGAATTTCTAAGACGCGAGGTGTTTGCGGTTTTTAAAATTCAAAACCCGAGACGGCACTTTCTTTTGCCCGTTCATTTAAAAATAATATTAAAATAATCAAACGAACTTTATATTTCTTAAAAATAAGAAATAATAACATTGACTTATGATACGAAGTGGTTGACTTTTAGGGTTTCACTGAATGGAAATTTCGGGTTGTCACATCATCCCCCTATTAAAGGGAATTTCATCCCAAAATTAGAATCTAGATAAGAAAGTAGGTATGAATGATCGAGTCGTGAGGAGGAAACTTCCTAATCGATGGGTTCCAGCGCTCCTAAGTGAAATCGGGTTCTCGGTTGGTATCCCAACGAACCTTCACTAATTGGCGACGGCGTTGCTTTGTTCGCTTGACCTCTCGGTCAAGGGTCACTATGGTTCTAATACGAAGGCGAGGATCTCGACTAGTGAACTTACAAGATTCCTACCGGAAAGGTATGGTTTCACGATCGAGACGCAAAGAGTAGAATGTACGTTACTGAGTTCGTGGAGTAGATCTAGTCTGCGAGGTACAGGACCGATTCTGGTAAGAATCTAGGAGGTCCTATCTATATTGGATTTAGCTTTCCACGTTTTACAAAGCGTAATAAGCCATTCTCAGATTGAGATTCCATAAAGAATTTGGTCTCTCACTTGGAATTCCAAAGTTATTTTCTCTTTCTAAACTTCCCAGTCAAGGGCCACCCCTTGCTGGGTCAAAGTCGAAAGGGTTTCTGTAATTTGCGAGGAGTTCTGAATGAACTATGACAGTAGGTCTTTAAGACCTAGAATTTGGCGAATGTCTGTAGGCATCTCTGGTGTCGACAAATTCTCAACGGTTTTGAGAAATTGTAAGAGTACTCAAAATTTCCCACATCACTTACAGTGTGTCATAGAAATTTGACTCTTAAATTTCAAAATTCGTGCTTAGAGAAATTCACAAAAAGTACCTATGAAGGTAATGTTTCCATGGGTTTCTTCTTACTACGTGGGCAAATAAGTAAGTCATTACATGGGAGAAATGACGAACTGATCCAAGTAAGAAAGACGGACCCTATTCATTAAACTCATGAATACTATGGGCGTACTGGTCCTATCCGAAGGGTATCACTACGGACTCGAAGTGTCTGCATCGAGTTCGGAAGATAGTCTTCTGACATCCTTCCTTAACACTCGAACTGGTGATATTTGGATATCAGATCCATTTCTGAAAGTAATTCTTTCTTTGCGTTGCTCAACCATTTCATCTATGCGAGGCATAGATAACGATTTCTAATGAAAAACCTTAACGGATTCCTCGATATCTAAGGTACATACGATGCAATCCGTCGATCTATTAGAAGAATAAGATCGGAGTTCTCCAGGGTGAGAAGCCTAGTCTTCTAATTCTATTTCTGTGTAGTTCGCTAAGTTGGCCGGGTTGTTCTTGTACCTCCGTAGGTGTTTAGACTGTAGGGTAATCTGTTTGCAGAAGTCGTACTGGGTTCTAAGTTTGTTCACATGACGATGCAATTACTCGTAGGCTTGGGCAGTTCTCCGTCCTGAAGTTCATATTAGAATTCATACATGGTTTTACAATCACAATCTCGTGTATACGAGTCGTATATAATTAAGATTGAAAAGGTAGTCGAATAACTGATTCTTCTTTAAGCTCACATCCTATCGAGGAAAAAGAAGTTAAAGCGGAATCATCAATTCTAAACCTGTAGAACCTTGATTACTTATCACCCCTATGTATACATTCTTCAGCGATAGATTAACTTTATGGATATTTGGATTGAACTTGACGTACTGTACGAGTGGTACTTCGTGGATTTCTTCTGAAAAAGAAAAGAACTACGAGGTACTCCCTGCATGAGTACTTCGGTGTTCTGATATGACGGCTTCGCTAGAAAGGCGATTTCGAAGAAGGAGACGTACGTATGAAGCTAGTATGGTGTAGATCAAATTGAATCTAGTTGTATGATAATGTCAGAATCATACGGAAACTTAAAGATATTAGATTTGAACATAAGACGTTTATAGACAAAACGCAATCGTGCAACCATGAACAGAGTTATAGTACTTTAGATTTACTACAAGACTATTGTTGCGAAGGGTATACTACAAAAGACAAGTATAGGCAGCACGAGCATCCCTATACAGACAGGATCTCGCAAAAGGTAAGACTCTAGTTCCACTAGTTCTGGATAGTTTATAAGTTTGTTACAACGAAACGCCTAAATTACATTAATGTGGGTTCCAGAGCAGGTTCTCCCACAGCTGTGATCCTGAGAATCTTCCCATCTACACCCGAGTTCTTCGCTATAGGGCAATCCTTCTTGAAGTTCCCTATCTCACCGCATTGGTGGCATGACTGGCTAGTACTTGCATTGGTGGCGGGAGTGATGTGTCGAGCTAGAGTGACGTGGACATGAGTGTTCTCCTTGTTCATCCACTTTGAAATTTTCCTTTCATAGGGTCTAGTTTTAACACCACCATCATAAGCCTGGTTGACTCTGATGTTAGGGGCTTGAGTGATGGGTCGTGTCGGTGCTCCACAGCTACGAGCATGGTGCCCTATTTTTAGGCAATTGCAACAATGCATCTCATGGCAAGACCCATGATGATGGAAACTACACTTATCACACTTCGAGAGTTTTCCCTCGTATGGTCTGCTCGGTACAGGGATGGAAGGGGTTTCCACTTGTTGTTGTTGCATGGAAAGTTTTTGGGATTTCTTGCGTTCTTTCTAGGCTCGGCGCTTTCATTTCTTGCTCTCTGTTTTTCGGCTTTGCGAGCCTGTGACTGCTACTGTTTGGCGACTTCCTGGATGGATACCATGATTTGAAACTTCAATTCCATCATCAGCATTGATTGTGCTGATAGCGCTACGGTGCGCAGCCATCACGACAGTTGTAACTGTGGTTTGAAAGGTAGCGGTGTCCATAGGAAAGGTAGAGGTTTCGTTGTTCGTCTGATTGCTTCTGGATGACGACATGATTCTGTAATACGAAAGATAAGGATTTTGTGAGCGATTCTGGTTGACCCTTGATGTACTAAGATTGTTCAAGTAAAGAGTAAGAGCATAATCTTGGAAATTTTGACCTAAATCCCTATGATGCAGTCCTAGTACGGGATGGAGGTATGTTCTCGAAGGTTTGACCTACATCCCTATGATGCAGTCCTAGTACGGAATGGAAGTGAGTTTGTAGAATGGTCTCAAGACGTTTGTCGTTCAAGCCGAGGTATCGATGGTTGGTGAATAACATGATCCAACCACTAAAAGAGACTTAGAAATGTCTGTTGAGTTAAATTACTATAATCCAATAACTTAACTAACGCATGTTTCAGATAGACTCCAATGAAAGTATGATAAGAGTACTTGAATAAAGAATGACACAAAAGTTAGCCGACTATCAAAATCTTTGATATTCATGACGTAAAAGTTCAGGAAAATGACCTTGCAAAAGGTCTTACATCATATCTAGAGAAAATAGTTCTTGACAGCATAAAGACCTAACCAAAAGTACTTACGATACAAGATAATTTCATAGAAAATGCCACTTTGGGAATAGAGAGAAAAACGATTACTTTCTAACAAGGAAAATGAAGTAAAGCATCTACTACTGGTGATGGTCATCCCTCTGCTGAACTCTCAGTTCAGCCAGTTGACGTTCCATATCAAGTAGGTGCCTTTCGTAAACTCTCTGGCGTACGCAGAGTTCTATGACTCCGGCTCATGATTCGGCCAGTGCTTGAAGTAGGGTTTCATGGTCTCTCTCATATCTCTCATGAGCATCTTCAAGACGAATGGTGCGGATGGTATGCATTCTCGCATTGGCGACAACTTCGGTGATCTGATGTAGGGGTGTCCTGCCTTGAATTTCATTTCGGGCCACTCTGCGGACCAAGATTGGCAAGATTCTGTCTGCTGAGCCCCCATTGCTCAGGTCATAAAAGCTTCGATCACCATCAAATGTCATGGGCTGATCTTGTCCTTGGCTCCATGTTTCCAAGCATTCCACCCATGGAGGCGTCGGGCCATGAAAAGTCAGACGAGGGTTAGGAATTGGAAAGGGAGCTGCTTGGAGTAGGTTCTCAACCTCTAGTTTAGAGTTAGCATCGTCCGAAAGGTTTTCATCATGGTGATCATTCACAGGGATTGGATGATGATTCTCTGGTTCTTCTTCAAACCATCCAGCAATGACCTTGTTCGGAAGGTACGGGTTGTCGTGGGGATGGAGTCCAGCCATGTTATCTATGCGAGAATTTGGGGTAAGAAAATAATTATTAGACGTCATATCTAGATAATTATTTAGAAAATCTTCATTAGTTACATCGCTATTTGTGAAGTGCATACCAGTTATATGTAATCGAAACAGGATAGGCTTTCGAATAAGTGACCTTAACTCCAAATTTACACAGAATATGGGTAAAGTGAAATTTTCACAGATTCTAAGTCTATAACATCCTAATTACATATAGTCTTAGTGTATCCACTTAGCAACTATCAACTTAGTAATGAAGATCCCGTTTTAGTTCTCAAGTATAAAGTACTTATAGTAACACCAAATACTACTATAGTATTTTAAGTTTAATGTTATGTTCTACTGTTCTCATTGTGGTAGGGTTGGTAAGATTTTAGACTTGTTGCAACCACACAACTACACTTAGGCACATGCTAGTCAACCCTCAGATAATATAGTTGATCAGCCTATATCTTCCTAGTTTTGACTATATGTCTCTAAGTCCACCTGTGTTGCCCACCAATCGCAATTCTTTTGTACTGTCCTAGTGACACTGATTTTAGTATGAATGCAGGCACGTATACTTAATTAAATATTCTATTATTTAAAGTATAAACTCTTGGTCAGAGTATTTTTAATCCCTTATGTATTTATAGTTAGTATATCTTTTATGGGTTGATATACTTAATTCACTATAAACAATGCTCTGATACCAATCTATCACACCCCAAAACCATGAACGGCGGAAACGTTCTAGGCGGAGGACGTCATGTAAAGTATCACAACAATGAAAAGTAGTAAAAAAGCAACAACATCATCCATTTCATTAATAATATAATTTAATACAAGTGTGTTCTGTCATATTATAATCGACACTAAAGCATAAATCAAAATAAAAGATGAGTCTTGAACAAGCTCCATCTTCTCTAAACCTTGCATCGGTACCTGTCTATTGATGACATGAGGATACAAGTAATTTTGAAAGTGCGTATCAACTTTGAAGCTGGTGAGATCATAAGTATTTTTGTGTCTTAATTTGTATGTAAGAATTTGTATGTATATGAATTGTAAATATTGAAAATGTATGTAAAACAACTGTAACATTTGAAAAACTCTAGGAATCCCTATGAATCCTACTATTGTAACAGGGAGTCTTGTACCAAGACTTAACTGATTTATATGTAGCCTTCTACCAAGGCATCTAGTGTCTGTGTGTGTATCTTGTAAGAGTGTGTATTTTCCCGAGTATAACTATCATTAACCAAAAATATAGTTTCTACATTGTCGTGCGTCGTGTGTATGTTCACGAAGTGAATGTGACGGGGAAAATGAAATAGTACTATGGTGTAGTGCTGAACTACAACCGTACCAATTACCTTAAGTCTAGGGTAATTATTCTAAGTACTGTAGCATTTGTAATAAATAACTACATCGGTACTCAACTGCCTTATTTGAGGGATAAGGTATAATGTGATGTCTAGATCCTAGACTATACGCTCCCCTGTCAAAGGGATTTTGAGACCTACCCATGACCCCTGCATGCATGCAAGCCGTGAGCATCCACATTACTATGATCATGTATACTCAATATAACTATCACAATTGCGTTATGATTCATCGGTATAGTTAGATCCTGAACTAGTTCCATGCTATAGCACCTAGTGACGTCTGTTCTATGTATATGTAAGTGTACTCATGTAAACATATCTATGTAATAGTATAGTATTGTACTGTAATGTTCTAGTTGTAATATATGCTCTCTCTATCTAGCAAGAATAGTAATGTACTGTAATGTTTTAGCTGTAATGTTATAGAAAGTATTGACTCATGAATGAACTGAATCATTGTATGATATCGCGTTCAAGTAATAGTCCTAGTATCTTCCTAAACTACCCATATGGTAGTTTACTAGTAATCTAACTGATACGTATGCACATGGATGTATACCCTTGCTACCCAAGGGCATTGAAATGAAATAGAAGGAACTTTATGACTACATATGTACACATGATATATAACTAATATTTAAACGACCTTCGTACAGGTACCTGATATCCCACCAAACCACATCCAAATCGAGGAAAAGGAAACAGGGTGGATAGCCTTCCTAAGTATTTTAAACATTTCTTATATAATTATACATATAGAGGCATGCAATTTATAATATAAAAGCATAAAATAAGTTTTGTAAAACCTTTGAACATAATTATTATCTAAGAAAAGATTGACATGATGTCAATCTATAAAACGGTTTGAAGGCATGGGTTTGATAAAACAGTTTAGTATAAATAAACATTTTTTTGAAACACAATTGTAAATAAGTTTGAAATGTAACATACAGAGTAAAATGTACAGTGTAATAAGGAGTTTTAAACACATAAAGTGTTTATGAAAAACATTTGAAGGAAACTGTTTGGTAAAACGGCTAATGATTAATAAATCATTTGAATGTTGCTTATTAATCACATGTGAGTGATATAATAAGTAGCATGATTCTACTTGTATCCCCCCCCCCATAAAGTATTTAAAAACATTTAAAACATTGATTAAGGGGTATGAACTCACCTGTAGCAAGTGGATCGGAAGGAAATGTCGGATGAGTGTTTGGTGTCAAGTGAAGACTTAGACACGCACAAAGATCCTAATAACATATAAGGATATATGTATATGAACAATTAGTCTTTAAAGAACTAATAAAAAAAGTCAATACACTCTAAGGCATGACAAACACTTTGTATAAATGTTATAAGTGCTAAAGAGTGCATCTAAGTGTTGTAGGGAAAGGCTAGTATGATTGGGGTTCAAGGAACACTCTTAAAATGCGTTTACTCCCTAAGGACCAACACCCTTTGAGTTTACGGTCGTAAACCCCTAACATTTTGACCATTTTTTGGTGTGAAGTCTTCTAAGCTATTCCAAGCATTCCTACTTCATGATTTAGCCTTAGGATGTGTTGTGTGGCATCAAAACACTCCTAAATGGAGTTTACGGTATAAGGACGATTTCTCCATGAGTTTACTACCTTAAACTCATGAGTTTACTACCTTAAACTCATAAGTTTGGTATTTGGCGGTTTTCAAGTCCTTAGCTCAAACATGGCAATAGTCTAGGTTAGATTTAGACATAAGGAACAACCGTGGGACATTTATGGGACTTTTACACCTCATTTGAGGTGTTTACGGTTTTGGGAGCTCCCCAAATCGTAAACACATAAAAATATATGATTGGTTCTTTTTGTGTGATACGCCCATCAAGGATGGATTTAAACAAGTCCCTAAGGCTTTGTGAAGCATTTAGAC
Organism: Lactuca saligna; assembly: GCF_052625555.1. NCBI lineage: Eukaryota > Viridiplantae > Streptophyta > Magnoliopsida > Asterales > Asteraceae > Lactuca > Lactuca saligna. The sequence goes on from NC_136420.1 coordinate 214,675,340, forward strand.
ACCCTAAAGCACCCTAAGGCACTATATTTGGTGTTTACGGTTTTGGGAGCCTCCCAAAACCGTGAAAACCTTGTTCTTGGTGTTCTTGGGACTTTTCCTTGGTATAAACATGTATAGCAAGCTTAAAATGACTCTAGGATAGAAGTACTTACATAGAGGAAGCTTGAAATGAACTTTAAGTCCAAGAACACTTAGTGTGTGTTCTTGGTGTTCTTGGTGTTTTGGAAAACCTAGTCAAAACACATAAATGAATGGATTAAAGGATGTAAAATCACTAGATTAAGTGATATACTAACTTGAAAGGCTAGAAACACTTACTAGATTGAAGATTTCAAATAAAAACTTGGATGATACTTGAGAGGATATTTTGGAGTTTACTCTTTTGACATTTGGGGAGTAAACACAAATGACTAACTTTTTGGGGAGTAAACTCATACATAGGTATGAGTTCACGGTTTTTGGTGATTTCTCAACCCAAAACATAAAAGTTTGGGCGGGAATTTCTAAGACGCGAGGTGTTTGCGGTTTTTAAAATTCAAAACTCGAGAAGGCACTTTCTTTCGCCCGTTCGTTTAAAAATAATATTAAAATAATCAAACGAACTTTATATTTCTTAAAAATAAGAAATAATGACATTGACTTATGATACGAAGTGGTTGACTTTTAGGGTTTGACTGAATGGAAATTCCGGGTTGTCACAAGAAGTCTCTGCTACCTTTCCCTAACTGACTCGCGAATACCATTACATATTACTAAGACCGGATAATTTGACGAATGATAGGTCTCTCCTTACAACGGTTAGACTCAGACGAGAGTTGCGAAGTAGGGCTAAACTTAAACTTCTGAAATTATTTAGTCCTCGTAGTATGTAACTTAACACATTCATTTACTAGTTAGTTAAAGATAACTAGGACTCCTAAAAGAACAAAGCAAGCAACATTCGGACATTGAGTAACCAAAACCAAGCATATCCTAATCAAGCTATCACATCACTGACTAGGCAGTACTATCATGCAGCTCAATAAGCACATATAGAAAGCACATAAAGGTATATTCCTAGATCCTTAGCCCTAATCTAGCATGTAGTTCTCATACACATACAGTAGGCATATAAGGCATCCTTCTTAGATCCTTAGCCCTAATCTAGCATGCAGTTCTCATAATCATATCATATATCATAGAAAACATGTATGGGTATCTTGGGGAAAACTTACTTGAGCTCGGCCGGTTGCACGCATCACACTCCTTGTTCTTTCTCAAAACCCTTAATTTTGAATTTTAGAAAATTTGTTTTCGTTGTAAAAACTTCTCAAACCCTCGATTTGAGTCCAGACACCCCCGAAGGTGTGTCCGAATCCCTTAAACCAAGGCTCTGATACAAACTTGTAACATCCCAAAATTCAAGACCAAAAATTTCATTTTTAAATTAAATAAGTGTAAAACCGTTCGACTGAAAACATCCATAAAATCAACTCATATCAAAATCCATTTATCAATAGTCAAAACATGCCATGAAAAAAACAACATCAGACTATAAATCCCAAAGATCTCCTGTGTGGAAAATGTAGTGTGATGCGCAACGATTATGCTGGCTCCTTTCCCTTCAAAGAGGAAGTACCTGAAACAAAAACTGAAAAACTATAAACATAAAGTTTAGCGAGTTCCCCCATCATACCACATACCATATAATAACATATTACCTACCATATATGGGTGTTGGCCTACCCCTTCGGTCTCTATCAACCGGTAACTGCCTATCATATCTGGTTGCTGGCCTACCCGTTTAGTCTATTTCAACTGGTAACTGGCTAGCATATCTAGGTGTTGACTTACCCGTTCGGTCTCTTTCACCCGGTAACGGGGAGTATTTCACCCCTACCACTACCACATATCATCCTAGTACATAAACACATAAGTCACATACTGCCTAGCATATCCGGTTGCTAGCCTACCCCTTCGGTCCTTACGACTGGTAACAGGGTCTAACCTACCCCTCGTACCACTATCACATAATATCATAGCATACTAGCACATAAAGCATAACAGATAGTAGCATAACAGATAATTATCACAAAGACAATCATCTCAACTATACTCAACTACTAGTGGGCCGACATTGGTGCCTTCGACCCACTTCTACTGGAATGTAACTCACCTCGCAAGGCTGAATGCAAAATCTTATGGTAAGAAATCTCTAGTAGCTACCCCGAAGACTCCCCGAGCTATCATTACTAAATAATACTTAGTCAAAATCTATTAATCCTTTTTAGGGTAAAATGACTATTTTACCCCTGGTGTAATTTGGTCCATGACCTAGACCCAAATCCATAACATGAAAGGCCCAATTTCATATAGTCTTTCGAAGCCCACTGATGGCCCACTTATGAATAGTTTACCCCTGAGGTAATTTACGATAGTGGGCCTCTTTGGGCCCAACTTCTCAAATGGGCCTTCTCTCAAGCCCAACATATAATATACTCCATTAATGGCCCAAAAGAATAATCCATCAAAGCCTATTGTCATATAGTCCAAGTAAAAGGATCAAAGAGGCCCACTGATGCAACGAACGCAGATCATTCCTCTTTGGTTCAGATCGTGAGCCCCAATGGGAATGTAGTGTGTTCCCGAGCCTTACGTAGGGCGTTCATGTCCAGGATCCAAAAACTGGCCATTAAGCACTTAATGCTTAAACCATGCTTTCCAAACATAGATCCAGGCTATCTAGGACCTCTACAATCATAAATTCACGGACTTGGTGAATTTGCATCTCCCCAAAAGTCCCAATCCTAAGAAATAGCAATCAACTTCCATAAAGATGACAATAACTCTTGCATGAACCCATTAAGACCTTAAAGATCAAAACTTTACTTTTATTGGAACATATTTTTTACTAAGGGTGGCAACCCTAAGCCTAGAAACGGATTGGACTCATAAAAATCCATTCTTGGGACCTAAAAAGGTCCAAAACTCCATTAACATAGATCTAAGCATTCATGAGGCAAGTTGAAAGCTTTTTACCTCAAATTAGTGCCAAAAGGTGATGTTACCTTGGATCCTTGAGCTCAAGTACTCAGTTTCTTCTTCTTCAACTTCTTCCTTCTCCTTTCAAGCTTCTAAACACAACAATGAACTTCACAAATCCAAAACACACAAGGATGAGGAGTGTTAGGCTATCTAGGGTTTTTTTAGGTTGAGAGGCTAGTAAGGAGGTTGAGGTATGGGACATAATGTTCTTTATATAGTTCTCAAACCCTAAGAATTAGGGTTTTCATTCAACACGGGAACACAGTGCGTTCCTCGGGGGAATGCCCCGCATTCGGGCTCCGCCTCCGAAATCCTGACTTGGTAGAAATAGTCCTTCCTTCCTCCAAACTTACTAATTAGAAGGTCCAAAAGCAGTAATTCAATATATAAGGGACCAAAATGTAAATAATACATGGACTGGGTGTTACAGGGAGTACAATTGATCTTGAAGAGATTCAGTAATCAAACAATGAAAGAACCTCTGAAGATGTTAGGGCTCAAAGTGAGGAAGAAATTCCAGTTGAACCATTAACGAATCATTACCTCTTAGGCATTCTAGTAGAGTTAGAATGTATCATGTACTCTATGGTTTTCATCTTACTACAAATGATGATAAGTTTATCATTGATAGTACATTGGTAAATTTGGATGAACCTTCTAACTACAAGGAAGCAATAGTAGACCCTGAGGCTGCCAAATGGAAAGAGGCAATGGACAACGAGATCAAGTCCATGTATGACAACCAAGTTTAGAATTTGGTTGATAATGTACCAGGTCGTAAGATAGTTGGGTGCAAATGGATCTTCAAGAAGAAGACCGACATGGATGGAAAGAGACACACTTTCAAGGCTCAACTGGTTGCGAAGGGCTTTACTCAAACCCCATGGGTTGACTATGATGAAACCTTCTCACCAGTAGCTAAGATTAAATCTATTAGGATAATTCTCACAATAGCTGCATTTCATGTCTATGAAATTTGGTAGATGGATGTCAAAATTCCTTTCCATAATGGGAAGTTGGCTAAGGATGTTTACATGAGTCGGCCAAAGGGTTTTCTGGATGCAAAGTATCCAAATAGAGTGTGTAAGCTTGAGAAATCGATCTATGGATTGAAAAAAGCTTCTCGCAGATGAAATCTTTTCTTTGATGAGAAGGTCAGAGAGTTTGGCTTCTCTTGAAGTGAAGATGAATCTTGTGTATATGTCAAAGCTAGTGGGAGTATAGTAACCTTCGTGGTATTGTATGTTGATCACATACTTCTTATAGGAAACGACATTCCATATTTGCAAGAGGTTAAGTCTTGGCTTGGAAAGTGGTTCGATGTGTAGGATTTGGGAGAGGATGCTTATATTATGGGGATAAGGATTTTAAGAGACATGATTAAAAGACTGTAACGACCCGTTCCCGGTATGTTAATTCATTAGTAATTGTTTTAAAGTTTTGCAAGAGGGACTCGGCGAGTTCATAGCCTGACTCGCCGAGTAGGGTCGCGACTTCAAGCACGCGTGAGTTGGGGACTCGGCCAGTCCATATCCCGGACTCGGCGAGTCCATCCGTCTGGGTGAAACCCTAAATCCCCGGGTTGCCCACTATTTAAGCCACCTTATAGCCCCATTCTTGCCTCCTTCACCCTTAGAACACTGTGAGAAAAACCCTAGTTCATCCTTGAGAGTTTATAAGTGATTTTGTGTGATTTGTGAAGGTTTGAAGAAGGAGAAGAAGAAAGGAGCAAGGAGAAGAAGAGTTGTGCAAAGATCCAAGGGCAAATCTGAGTTATTGGAGGTATTTTCGGACTTCCCCTCTAGTTTTATGCTTTAGACCTCCATTAGAACTCTTCTAAGAACTAGTTGATGCTTGTTCCAAGCCTTGTGCTTTCATGAACGCCCTAATAAGCCGAGATAACCTTGGATCTATTCATTGAGAAGTCCCATAGTCCAGATCTATTGCCTTTATGAGGATACTTTGCATATTAACCCTAGATCTATCCCTTTTATGCATCTTTTAGCCTTATTTTCCCTTATTCATGTGTTGTACACGTAAAGTTGGAAACTTTACGTGGTAAACCAGCTTATTGGACTCAGATCTATCAATTGTATGTGTTGGATTCAAGCAAAATCGAGTGAAAAACAGTTGCATGGCGGCAACTCGGTGAGTCGGGAAGAACGACTCGGCGAGTCGAGTCGCGAGTCCCCGATTCCGTCCTTTTTAGCAGTGTCGAGTGGAACCAGTGAGTTAGAGAGTGGACTCAGCGAGTTGAGGGTAGACTCAGTAATGGAGGGACTCGGCGAGTTTGTCACAACTGGAAATTTTGTGTCATGTAATCCATACATTCAAGCTAATGTGAATCAAAAACTTCAATCAAATACATTATACAAGTACTACAAATAGTCATCAAACAATTGGAAAACCCTAGAAGTTCTTGTTAAATCCATTTTGGACTAGGACTTCCTTATTGGATCCAAATGGACCAATAAGCTTCCAATTGGACTATCATGGGCTTAGAACCCTAATTGGGCTCTAATTGGACCTACATTCATTTATTTCAATATTTTGGGCTAGGTTGAACCTAGAATGAAATAAATTAATGACTATGAACCATAATTAACCTAATTGACCCTAACAAGTCGTAAAAATCACATTTAAATTGATTTGGACCAAAAATCACCCAACTTAACCAAGAAAAAATGGGCTTAAGTAATTAAGGCCCAAACACCCTCATTTCTCCATTATTTTCGGCCCAAAAGCTCAAGCCCAAGAGGAGGGTTGACCTTAGTGTGCCACATCATTATTGCCCATAGGTTTTCCATGCAATATCTCATTCCTCCATGCAAGCATCACCTCAAGGTCTTTTCTTCTCTCTCTCCCTCTCCCTTCTTGTTTCGGCCGAGAAGTAACACACACACACACACCTCACAAACTCTCTCTAAATTCACTCAAGAAACTCTCTCCTTCCTCTCCAAAAATTTCGAGAATTCTAAGAGTCTTTCAAGAGGATTTTGCAAGTTAAACATCCTCTTAGGTAAGTTTTTACTTAATTCTATGATCTAGCTTCCTTGATCTATCAAATATCTCTCCTTAATTCATGAGAAATCATGATCTTGCATCTTAGAAACACCTCAAGGCCGAGATCTTCATCAAGGGGTGCTAAGGCCGAAAATCAACAAACTTTCTTCTATTCTTTCTTTAAAAACCGAACCAACACCCAAGGTGAGTTTCATATCCCCTTATTTTCGGTTTTTATGAGTTTTGTGGGGGAGAATACAAGAAAAAGTGTAGATCCATCATTATGTGTATGATGTGGTTGATTTCTATGCTTACATGTATGTTTTGTATGATTTTTATGATAGATCTAGTGTGATATGCTAAAAACCGAGACATATATTTTATCATAGCATAAAATAGACTATCACATGCAAGGTATACTAAGAAAATGGCTAAATAGCGTAACAACACTCAACTTGGACTAAAAACTCTTTTTTTTGACATAAAATGTTGAAAATACAAAGTTAAAGGGCCTAAAGTGAAATATTTCGAAATCTGATGGGTGAGATGAGTCAAAACAGTTTACATGATGTATTTTCTGAAAATATATTGTTTAGAGGGTTAAAAACATAAATTCCAAGCTTATTGGGCTAAGTGTGACAATTTCGGCCCAATAAGGCCCAATATGCGAAATTTTCTAAATTGGAGGAGCAAAACTGCATTTTTCTGTAAAACAGTGGACTATAAGTGTTCCATGTGTTTTTCAAAGGTTTAAAATACTTTGCAAATTTAAAAGGGACCAAAGTTGTAAAAATTTTCCAAATTGGGTCAAAAACGTAAAAGTAGCGAAAAAGAGGGGCTATAACCGAGAAAACTGAAATTTCAAGGGTTTAAACTGTTTTCTATGATAAAAATGCTGGAAAATACTTATTTCAGTAATTTTTGGTATAAAAATGTCAAGAAAGTTAATTTAAGGGCCAAACCGGAAAGTTTTTAAATAAAGGGGTGAAAAGGGTAAATTGTACAATTAAGGAAGGGCTGAAAACAGAAAAATCTTCAATGCTAGTTAATACATGCAATTTGACCAATTGACGATACCATGCTTGTCGACGAATTACAATACACTCCAATACCAAAAGTCGTTGTTAAACGAATTGGTTCGGTCTCGAACCAATAAAAATCCAAAACCACTAACACGACGACATTACGACATTTCGATTCATAACTAATAACGATGGAGAATTCACTATACCTACGAGTGTGCGCAGACGTCTATGCACCATCTTATGGCCCCAAAAGTGTAAAATCTTGTTCGTTGAGCCTAGCTAGCCCAATGACCTGATCTTAAGGCCCGAAGGTCTCTCTCTCGCTTACGAAGTGTTGGGTTTTACCGATCCAACATGACATAACAGGACTTTCAATGGCATACATGCTGCTGGACCCCAAGGGTTCTTCAGTGCTGCTAGTAAAGTCGGTAACTCACGATTGCGGGTTGGGCTTCGGGCCCTTCGCAATTGCATTTATCCCAATCGACGCGGGGAAATACCGAGGGTTTCGCACCTTCTCTCCTTCCCTCCGGTCGTGGGACTACACAAGTCCGGGAGGATTGAGCTGTGTGAAGAATTGCGAGTGGCTCCTAAGGGATTACTTGTAAGGTTGTCGATTGGCCGTTTTCATTAACGTACATCACAACACTTCACCACCCTTTGTATTCTCAATGCCTCCGGAGCTCAACGATTTCCCTCTAACGAGACGAAACAACGGTATACAAACTAAGTAATACAAAGTGATAGGAAAACGTCTGTTTTTCCTAGGGTTTTCACTAATTACAAATTATGAATTACCGGTCGAATTTTTCACAACTATTACGCTTACATAAATAGAATTCAAACATGCATACTCATGGATCAACACATATTTTACACTACTTTATTATTAGAAAATATCGGATTTTCTGATGGGTTTCAAACATTACATTGGATTTCAAACTCTACTTATGAACTCACCAACATTTCGTATGTTGACGTTTTTTCAAAATACTTGTATTCTCAGGTAACAGATAAGGTGACGGATGATTTATACTCTATGATGTTTGATGTAGTTTAAGTGATGTTGAACAGCTATTTTGAGAATGTAACGTTTGAACAATGTAACGAATGTAAACACTAACGGTTGTACCATTCCAAATGTTGGTGATGTTTTATGTTATGTTTCATGTATATGCATTGTAATGGTATTCAATGAGTCACGATAGCCCTCGGACGTTTCCGCCGTCTGGTTCGGGGGTGTGACAGGTTGGTATCAGAGCATTGTTTATAGTGAACTAGCATATCTAGCCACACACGGATATGCAACTATAAACCAAAAAGAGGGACTAACATAACTCTGAACAAAACAAGTAAATAAAACAACCTTGTTTGCACTAGGAATAGGAACTTAACGCCGAACCAAACAAAAATAATACTAGTGTCTCGGTTAACTCAGGAATGTTCTTAGTGGTACCAAGGGGTGGATGTAGCCTGATCAACTGCATCCTCTCCAACGTATAACTAACGCACGTTCTGATGAGATCGGGATATCTAGGGAACCTAAAACTATACCCTCACCACCGAAAAGAGTACGTCGGTTTAGCTTGTGCCATAACGATAGAATTATAGGAAAGTGGTAGCTTATTCGCATACTCTTTCTCAGCCTTCATGGAGGGAGAGCATCATGGCATCCAGTTCTTCCAAGCCCCTGAGGCACATGGGGTGCTTGAGGACGGACCCGAGGGAAATCAAGAGAGAGTCCACGGTGTTGAACCAGACGAGTACATGGACACCGATTACGAGTTCGAGGAGACCGACGATGACATGGAGGAGGACCAGGCCCCGGACATGGATCACATCGCATCTCCTGTTAGCGAAGTGCAACGGGATCCCCACGTCCCGCCAATGAATCCCGCGAGGGAAAATCACCCCCCAGAGGCCGTGATTGCCGACTTATGACAACAACTGTTCGCCATGGAAGCGCGAGCCGTGCGAGCAGAGCTTGAGAGGGACAAGGTCATTGTAGACATGACAGAGATGGCGCAGCTGCTAGCTCAGCACTTCGGCATATGATTTCACCATTATAGTAGGACGCAGCTCATCGTGGTTAGGGATAGACTCATCATAATAGATCATTAGGAACTATGTTATGTACTCCGATTCTATGTTTAAGTGACTACACTACTCATGGAGCCGTTATGCTGTCGGATTAGTGTTACTTATGTATGCTCTTACGAGCAAATTTTCTTGTACTAAACATGGATAATATTAATAAACTTTTGTGTGCTTTGCTACGATATTCACAGTTGTTATGTGTTGAGACGTTATGATTGTATGCCCGATGGTAGAAATGTTTAGGTTCGTATCATACACCTAGTTAGTAGGGTCGCAACCCCACAGAAACCACGTACACTCAACATCTTTCCGTTTCATGACAGAAAGATGCCTCGCCCAACTACTCGCGGAAACCCAGGACCAACCCCACCCAAAGTTGACTCAGCCACCTTTCAGGCAGCTGTATCAGCAGCAGTCACTGCAGCGATTGCGCAAATTCAACAAGGGAACAATGGAGGAGTCAATGGGCAAGGAGCCGGAAGTTCAAACAATGGAATGAATCAAGGATCCACCAAGGCATGTACCTACAAGGACTTCACAAACGCCAAACCACGAACTTTTAATGGTACTGGAGGAGTGATCACTCTGAAGCGCTGGATCGAGAAGGTGGAATCGATATTCGAGATATGCGACTGCCCCGAGCACATGAAGGTGAAGTTCGCGGCTTGCACTTTTGTGGATCAGGCGCTCACCTGGTGGAATGGACATGTAGAATCCATGACGCTCCCTGTAGCCAACTCTATCCCCTGGACAGAAATGAAAGAAATGTTGATGGCAGAGTACTGCCCACGAGGCAAAATACAAAAGATGGAACAAGAGCTATGGAACCTCACTGTGCAGAACGTGAATATCGATGCCTACATATCGAAATTTAGCGAACTATCTCTGTTGTGCCCGGGTATGGTCACCTCGGAAGGAAAGAAGATCGAACGATTCATCTGGGGACTCACATCACCAATTCAAGGGAATGTGATAGCTGCAAACCCCAAAACATTTGACAGTGCGAAGAGACTGGCGAAGAGGTTGTACGACCATAATAACAAAAAGGGAGAAAAGCCAGTGGAGGCTGAGAAGAAGAAGGAAGGAGATGACAAGAGGGGAAAGAACAATAAGAGGAAGGGGCGCCAGGGCCCCGACACCTCCAAGAAACAGCAGACGGTGGCGGTAAATGCTGTTACCACATCGGCACCAGCCGCACCACATGCTCCAACCTCAGCCACTTCAAATACTTCCAAACCTTATTCCGGTAATCTTCCCAAATGCAACAAGTGCGGGTTCCATCACTATGGAGAATGCAAGGATTTTCAGTGCACCAGCTGCAACCGAAGGGGTCACACTGCAAAGTACTGCAAAGCTTACCCTCCCCATAACCAAAATCAGGGAATCAACAACAACAACCCTCGCAACAACAACAACACCCATGTCAGCAGCAACAGCGCAGGGCCTAGCTACACCTGCTACAGATGCGGGAAGACTGGACACGTCCGCCGAGACTATCCCAACAACAACAATTCAAGAAATGGAGGAACTGGAAGGATGATGACTATGGGTCAGGGGGAAGCTATTCAGGATCCCTCTGTTGTTACCGGTACGTTTCTCTTAAACCACGCTTATGCATGCATCTTATTTGACTCCGGAGCGGAGCGAAGCTTCGTAAGCAATAAGTTTAAGCACTTATTAAAACAACTTCCCCAAAAGCTAAATGAAGCATATACGGTGGAAATGGCCAATGGGAAAACCGAATCCACTGGGGAAATCTACATCGGATGTACCCTAACTCTTAATCAACACACCTTCCGAATAGACCTAATGCCAGTATCAATTAGGAGTTTCGACGTGATCATCGGTATGGACTGGTTAAGCCCCCACCATGCCGACATTATGTGCCACGAGAAGGCCGTCCGTCTTCGTCTTCCAAATCATGAAACCCTAGTGGTCTACGGAGACAAATCTAGCATGAACCTTCGCCTCGTTTCGTGTGTCAAGGCACAAAAATATCTACGAAGGAACAATCTGGCGTTCCTGGCTCATGTGGTGGACAAGACCAAGGAGGAGATTAACGTTCGAGACATTCCAGTGGCATGTGAATTTCCGGATGTATTTCCTGAAGATCTTCCGGGAGTGCCCCCAGAAAAACAGGTCGAATTTCGAATTGACCTTATCAATCACCCTATCGGTTGGCTCCTGCCGAGATGCAGGAATTATCCAGCCAACTCAGCGAACTTTTGGATAAGGGATTTATTCGACCTAGTTACTCGCCATGGGGAGCTCCGGTACTCCTTGTCAAAAAGAAAGACGGATCTTTTAGAATGTGTATCGATTACAGAGAGTTAAACAAACTCACAATCAAAAACCGCTACCCACTCCCAAGTATCGATGACCTATTTGACCAGCTCCAAGGGGCTAGTTATTTTTCTAAAATAGATTTACGGTCCGGGTATCACCAACTCAAAGTCCGGGAAGAGGATATTCCAAAAACCGCTTTCCGAACTCGTTACGGACATTATGAATTTGTCGTAATGCCCTTTGGTCTAACGAATGCCCCTGCCGCATTTATGGACCTAATGAATCGGGTCTGCCGACCGTTCCTCGATAACTTCGTCATCGTTTTTATCGATGACATCCTTGTCTATTCTCGAAACAAGGAAGAGCATGGCCAACATCTCCGACAAGTTTTAGAAACTTTACGATCAGAAAGACTTTACGCCAAACTCTCCAATTGTGAGTTCTGGCTGCGAAGCGTGAACTTCCTAGGCCATGTAGTCAGCCGAGATGGAATCCATGTGGATCCCTCTAAGGTCAAAGCGGTAGAAGGATGGGCAATCCCGACAACGCCCACGGAAATTCATCAATTCTTGGGATTAGCAGGCTACTATAGGAGATTCATTCAAAACATCTATAAGATCGCCAAGCCACTTACCTCGCCTACCCAAAAGGGCGTACCATTCAAATGGACAGACAAACAAGAAACCGCATTTCGAACCTTGAAACAAGCTCTCTGCAGCGCACCTGTACTATCTCTACCTGAAGGAACGGAAGACTTTGTAGTCTACTGCGACGCATCAAATCAGGGTTTAGGTTGCGTTCTCATGCAACGTGGGAGAGTGATAGCCTATGCATCCCGCCAACTAAAGACGCATGAAGTGAACTACACAACCCATGACCTAGAGTTGGGAGCTGTAGTCTTTGCCCTAAAAATTTGGAGGCATTACCTTTACGGTACAAAGTGCACCATCTTCACGGATCACAAGAGTCTCCAACACATCTTAAACCAAAAAGAGTTAAACATGAGGCAACGAAGATGGGTTGAGTTGCTAAACGACTATGAGTGCGAGATTAATTACCACCCAGGCAAGGCCAACGTAGTAGCTGATGCATTAAGTCGGAAGGAGTACTCTAACCGCCATACGAAAACTCTCTCGATGACCATTCAGTCACACCTGGCCACTCAACTTGCAGTAGTCTAGTCAGAGGCCATGAAGACGGAAAATAGAGAAAGCGAAGCATTGCGCGGAATGGAAAAGAACCTAGAAACAAGGGAGAATGGGGTATACTACTTCATGAACCGTATTTGGGTCCCTAAACTGGGAGGGCTTAGAGATGTTGTCATGAAGGAAGCCCATAAGACGCGATACTCCATTCACCCCGGTTCTAATAAGATGTATTTGGATATTAAACAACACTATTGGTGGCCTAACATGAAGGCGGAAATCGCGACCTACGTCAGCAAGTGCCTTACATGCGCCAAAGTAAAGGTGGAATACCAGAAACCTTCAGGATTGTTGCAGCAACCGGAAATTCCCGAGTGGAAATGGGAGGGGATTTCAATGGATTTCGTCACCAAGCTACCCAAGACGTCGGATGGACTGGATACCATATGGGTAATCATCGATCGACTGACGAAATCTGCCCATTTCCTGCCAATCAAAGAATCTTACAAGATGGAGAGACTGACGCGGTTGTACCTACGAGAAATCGTGAGACTCCATGGAGTGCCAAAATCTATTATCTCGGATAGGGACAGTAGGTTTACGTCCCGATTTTGGCAATCACTCCATAAGGCGATGGGAACAAACCTCGATATGAGCACTGCTTATCATCCACAAACGGATGGTCAAAGCGAGCGAACTATCCAAACGCTCGAAGATATGCTCCGTGCATGCGTGATAGACTTTGGAAAGTCTTGGGATACCCACCTACCCTTAATCGAGTTCTCATACAACAATAGTTACCATTCGAGCATCAAGGTGGCTCCTTTCGAAGCACTTTACGGGCGTAAATGTAGATCACCGTTATGTTGGGCTGAAGTAGGTGACACCCAGCTAGCAAAAATCCATGCGTCGGACAAAACACTAACGGGACCGGAGATCATCCGTGAAACCACGGAAAAGATCGTTCAAATCAGAGCTCGATTGCAAGCATCACGTGACCGACAAAGAGCTACGCTGACAAACGACGAAAGCCCTTAGAATTTCAGGTCGGTGATCGAGTACTGTTAAAAGTCTCGCCCTGGAAAGGGGTTATACGTTTCGGAAAACGGGGAAAGCTGAACCCGCGATACATTGGACCTTTCGAAATCGTCGCTCGAATTGGTCCAGTAGCATACAGACTGCAACTACCCGCAGAGCTAAACGGTGTACACCCCGTGTTTCACGTATCTAATCTGAAGAAGTGTCTCTCAGATGAAACACTCGTCACACCTCTTGACGAAATCGAAATCAATGAGAAACTCCTGTTCGTTGAAGAACCAATCGAAATCATGGACAGGGAGGTAAAGCGTACTAAGCAGAGTCGCATCCCGATCGTGAAGGTACGGTGGAACGCAAAGCGTGGGCCAGAATTCACTTGGGAACGCGAAGACCAAATGAAGCAAAAGTACCCTCACCTATTCTAGTTTTCTCAAATCTAGCTTTCAAACAGAATTTCGGGACGAAATTCCCTCTAACGGAGGGATGATGTCACAACTGGAAATTTTGTGTCATGTAATCCATACATTCAAGCTAATGTGAATCAAAAACTTCAATCAAATACATTATACAAGTACTACAAATAGTCATCAAACAATTGGAAAACCCTAGAAGTTCTTGTTAAGTCCATTTTGGACTAGGACTTCCTTATTGGATCCAAATGGACCAATAAGCTTCCAATTGGACTATCATGGGCTTAGAACCCTAATTGGGCTCTAATTGGACCTACATTCATTTATTTCAATATTTTGGGCTAGGTTGAACCTAGAATGAAATAAATTAATGACTATGAACCATAATTAACCTAATTGACCCTAACAAGTCGTAAAAATCACATTTAAATTGATTTGGACCAAAAATCACCCAACTTAACCAAGAAAAATTGGGCTTAAGTAATTAAGGCCCAAACACCCTCATTTCTCCATTATTTTCGGCCCAAAAGCTCAAGCCCAAGAGGAGGGTTGACCTTAGTGTGCCACCTCATTATTGCCCATAGGTTTTCCATGCAATATCTCATTCCTCCATGCAAGCATCACCTCAAGGTCTTTTCTTCTCTCTCTCCCTCTCCCTTCTTGTTTCAGCCGAGAAGTAACACACACACACACACACCTCACAAACTCTCTCTAAATTCACTCAAGAAACTCTCTCCTTCCTCTCCAAAAATTTCGAGAATTCTAAGAGGCTTTCAAGAGGATTTTGCAAGTTAAACATCATCTTAGGTAAGTTTTTACTTAATTCTATGATCTAGCTTCCTTGATCTATCAAATATCTCTCCTTAATTCATGAGAAATCATGATCTTGCATCTTAGAAACACCTCAAGGCCGAGATCTTCATCAAGGGGTGCTAAGGCCGAAAATCACCAAACTTTCTTCTATTCTTTCTTCAAAAACCGAACCAACACCCAAGGTGAGTTTCATATCCCCTTATTTTCGGTTTTTATGAGTTTTGTGGGGGAGAATACAAGAAAAAGTATAGATCCATCATTATGTGTATGATGTGGTTGATTTCTATGCTTACATGTATGTTTTGTATGATTTTTATGATAGATCTAGTGTGATATGCTAAAAACCGAGACATATATTTTATCATAGCATAAAATAGACTATCACATGCAAGGTATACTAAGAAAATGGCTAAATAGCGTAACAACACTCAACTTGGACTAAAAACTCTTTTTTTTGACATAAAATGTTGAAAATACAAAGTTAAAGGGCCTAAAGTGAAATATTTCGAAATCTGATGGGTGAGATGAGTCAAAACAGTTTACATGATGTATTTTCTGAAAATATATTGTTTAGAGGGTTAAAAACATAAATTCCAAGCTTATTGGGCTAAGTGTGACAATTTCGGCCCAATAAGGCCCAATATGCGAAATTTTCTAAATTGGAGGAGCAAAACTGCATTTTTCTGTAAAACAGTGGACTATAAGTGTTCCATGTGTTTTTCAAAGGTTTAAAATACTTTGCAAATTTAAAAGGGACCAAAGTTGTAAAAATTTTCCAAATTGGGTCAAAAACGTAAAAGTAGCGAAAAAGAGGGGCTATAACCGAGAAAACTGAAATTTCAAGGGTTTAAACTGTTTTCTATGAGAAAAATGTCAAGAAAGTTAATTTAAGGGCCAAACCGGAAAGTTTTTAAATAAAGGGGTGAAAAGGGTAAATTCTACAATTAAGGAAGGGCTGGAAACAGAAAAATCTTCAATGCTAGTTAATACATGCAATTTGACCAATTGACGATACCATGCTTGTCGACGAATTACAATACACTCCAATACCAAAAGTCGTTGTTAAACGAATTGGTTCGGTCTCGAACCAATAAAAATCCAAAACCACTAACACGACGACATTACGACATTTCGATTCATAACTAATAACGATGGAGAATTCACTATACCTACGAGTGTGCGCAGACGTCTATGCACCATCTTTGGGCCCCAAAAGTG
This sequence comes from Lactuca saligna, assembly GCF_052625555.1. Lineage (NCBI taxonomy): Eukaryota > Viridiplantae > Streptophyta > Magnoliopsida > Asterales > Asteraceae > Lactuca > Lactuca saligna. The sequence goes on from NC_136420.1 coordinate 214,691,399, forward strand.
TAAAATCTTGTTCGTTGAGCCTAGCTAGCCCAATGACCTGATCTTAAGGCCCGAAGGTCTCTCTCTCGCTTACGAAGTGTTGGGTTTTACCGATCCGACATGACGTAACAGGACTTTCAATGGCATACATGCTGCTGGACCCCAAGGGTTCTTCAGTGCTGCTAGTAAAGTCGGTAACTCACGATTGCGGGTTGGGCTTCGGGCCCTTCGCAATTGCATTTATCCCAATCGACGCGGGGAAATACCGAGGGTTTCGCACCTTCTCTCCTTCCCTCCGGTCGTGGGACTACACAAGTCCGGGAGGATTGAGCTGTGTGAAGAATTGCGAGTGGCTCCTAAGGGATCACTTGTAAGGTTGTCGATTGGCCGTTTTCATTAACATACATCACAACACTTCACCACCCTTTGTATTCTCAATGCCTCCGGAGCTCAACGATTTCCCTCTAACGAGACGAAACAACGGTATACAAACTAAGTAATACAAAGTGATAGGAAAACGTCGAGTTTTCCTAGGGTTTTCACTAATTACAAATTATGAATTACCGGTCGAATTTTTCACAACTATTACGCTTACATAAATAGAATTCAAACATGCATACTCATGGATCAACACATATTTTACACTACTTTATTATTAGAAAATATCGGATTTTCTGATGGGTTTCAAACATTACATTGGATTTCAAACTCTACTTATGAACTCACCAACATTTCGTATGTTGACGTTTTTTCAAAATACTTGTATTCTCAGGTAACAGATAAGGTGACGGATGATTTATACTCTATGATGTTTGCTGTAGTTTAAGTGATGTTGAACAGCTATTTTGAGAATGTAACGTTTGAACAATGTAACGAATGTAAACACTAACGGTTGTACTATTCCAAATGTTGGTGATGTTTTATGTTATGTTTCATGTATATGCATTGTAATGGTATTCAATGAGTCACGATAGCCCTCGGACGTTTCCGCTGTCTGGTTCGGGGGTGTGACAGAGTTGTTCATACAACTCGGCGAGTCCAAGGCAATCTTCTTAAGATCAAGAACAACTCGTCGAGTATGTTCATACGGCTCGGCGAGTCGGATGAAGATTGTCTGAGTTCTTGGATCAAGAGGGGACTCGTCGAGTCGATGCCATACTCGACGAGTAGCAGCGAGTAGGATTGAAAAGTGAGAGTAGGACTCGGCGAGTTGGGTGGCCCAACTCGGCGAGTCAGTCCAAATGAGAGTGACTTTGACCAAGGGTAAAAGAGTCATTTTACCCAAGTGCAGTGTTTAGTATTTGATTGAGTGTGTTTATGGACTTGTAGCCGGGGAGATACAGGAGCAGCAGCCGTTAGCTTCCAGAGCCACACACTCAGCAGCCAGTTTACGAGGTGAGTTTCCTTCCAGTAGGAACGGGTCTAAGGCCACAATGCCGACCCGTTCAGTTAGCAGTAGTTTCCGGACTTAGGTCCGATGCAGTAGCTAGCATGTTTGATGCCTTCGTGGCTCAGACAGGATTTGTGTGCTATGTTTTATGTGTTAAGTGTTATGTGTTCCGGGCTACGGCCCGATGTAGTATGCAGTATATGTGTTCATGCTAGATGATGTGTTATGCTATGCCATGTTCAGTCAGTTAGTTCCGGACTTCGGTCCGATGCAGGGGACAAGGTCCCAGTCGGTTCCGGACTTCGGTCTAATGCAGTTAGTTCCGGAATTTGGTCCGATGCAGTTAGTTCCGGACTTCGGTCCGATGCAGTTAGTTCCGGACTTCGGTCCGATGCAGGGGACAAGGTCCCAGTCAGTTCCGGACTTCGGTCCGATGCAGTTTCCGGGCTTCGGCCCAATGCAGTGGGCTAGGCCCAATATGTGTTTCTATGTTATTGTATGGTATGTGGTAGTTTGGGGGAGCTCACTAAGCTTCGTGCTTACAGTTTCAGTTTTGGTTTCAGGTACTTCCGCAAGCAAAGGGAAGAGCTCGGGGTGATAGCATCGCACACACCACAGCTTAGCTTTTATCCTGGGGATTGTTTTAGTTGTTTGATTTGATATAGTATGATATAGTTTTACGCACAGTATTTTTATTATGATTGGGATATATCGCGTATGGTTTTATTATATAACACTCTGATTATGGTTTTGATTATATCGAAAAACGAAATTTTTGGGTCGTTTCAAGTTGGTATCAGAGCCTTGGTTTGAGGGATTCAGATATGCATTCGAGCGTATTTGAACTCAAACTAAGGACACGATAAAGGATTTTCAAAAGAAAAACATTTTTGAAAAAGGGTTTTGGAAAAAGAACATCGAAAGAAAAGATTTTTTTGAAAACGAGAAAAGGGTGTGGTGCATGCAATCAGCCGAGCTCAAGTAAGTACTCCCAAATTACCCATACAAGTTATTTGTTCAGTTTCAGTTTCAGTAGAACAGCATGCTAGTATAGGACTAAGGATCTAGGAGAATGCCTTATGTGCCTGCTTATGTGTTACAGCTTTATGAGTATTGCATGCTAGTATTGAGTAGACAGCAATAGGATAGCATGTTTAGGTTATGCCTGATAGTATGAGCTTAGCATCCTATACTAGTACAGTTCTTGTTATGAGAATAGCTTTGCCTGAGTCTGTTTCCCTTATCCGAATGCTGCTTGCTTCGTGCTTTGTGGGGTTCCAAGTGATGGGAGTTAGCCATTAGGTGAACACGTCACACCACATGTGATCAGGATTGAATAATCCCAGAGTGCTGGAACTGGCCCTATTGCGCAGCTCTTGTTTGAGTCCAACCGTTATAGGGATGGGTCTTTTACTTGAAGGATTATCTGATCCTCATCACATGTGATGGTGTTTAGGTAGTGGCTAATTGTCATTATGAGGAAACCTTCAGCAACTGGGGACCAGTTGTGTTGAGCTTGAGGTTTCCCTAGGGGCAAGCCTAGGATGAGAGTAGCAGAGAATAGCAGTAGTAGAAGTGACTTGGTGGAGTCAAGGTAGTTCTTGAGGAAAGTACGGATAGATGTGGAAGGTAGTATGGGCCCGTACTACTGAAAGCAGAGGATCCGTACTCGAATCAAGGAAGGCCAAGACAAGACCAGGAAGCTAGTAGTAGTATCACGATCCCTTGAGATGTCTCAGTGTTCTGATGTTGTTATGATATGTTTCAGAATGGTAGTTTTGCACCCGAGACCAGCAGTCGGCAGCTCAGATGCCAGAGGGGGATCAGGATCAGGATCAGGCCCGGAGGTCGGGCAGATGGATGAGCAGACCAGAGAGTTCCTTTCTTTTAGGTTACCCGCATCATACTGGAGAAGACTCCTGTGATCTTCGGTTCGATCAAGGAGGGTATTTTAGAGCTGATGGATGAGAGATTGGGTAGTTTCCGTGCTGAGATGGCGGCCATGATGGGGTCGTGCACACTTACGTTCAGGGAGTTCAGGGCATGCGGAGCTCTAGACTATCATTGGGCGCGGGACCCCATAGCGAGTACCAGATGGGTGGCGGATGTGGCCAACGCTTTCCGCACTAGCGGGTGTCCCGAGGGGGACAAGGTCAGATTGGCGTCCTGTCTTCTGAAGGACAGGACACGGGATTGGTGGGAGGAGGTTGGACATGCCATCGGGGATGATGCAGCATTGGATGCCATGACCTGGACTGATTTCTCCGCTAGGTTCAGGGCAGAGTTTGCACCGGTCATTGAGGTGCAACAGCTAGCTAGGGAGTTTCAGGACCTTACCCAGACTACAGAGACAGTGGCGGAGATCACCGCCAAGTTCAGGGAGAGGGCTCTTCTTGTTCCTCAGTATGCAGCCGATGAGGAGATGAAGAAGGCCCGTTATCATGAGATGTTGCGGAGTGATATCCGCATGTTTGTGAGCCGGTCCAATTGTAAAACGCTGGACGGCATGATTGCTAGAGCTAAGGAGAGGGAGATTGATCTCGAGATGGAGAAGAAGAGGAAACCGGAGGTGGTTTCGAGTTCAGGCAGTTTGGGCAAAAAGCCCAAGGTTTCAGATCACAGGTCCAGGAGTCAGCAGAGCCACGGTCGGTGTGGTAAGTGTGGGAGATTGCACGAGGGGGCGTGCAAGGCAAGGAGTTCCGGCTGCTACAAGTGCGGTCGGATTGGGCATTTGAGTAGGGATTGTACGGCCCCTGCTACTACGGTTACAGCATCAGATCTGATTTGATTTCAGTGCAATCAGAGGGGACATAAAAAGTCCCAGTGTCCCAGTTTAGCTGCAGCAGGGAAGGTGGTTGCACCTGCCCCTGCCACCTTGAGGATTACAGATGGCCGGCAGGGCCGATCTGATGCACCAGTGGCGAAGAGCAGGGCGTTTCAGATAACAGCAGAGGAGGCGCGAGCGACTCCTGATGTGGTGACGGGTATGTATATTTCCTTCACCTTTTAATTATTATTATCGTTTGAATATTACTTGATGATATGTTTTATTTAGGGTCGTTCTCTGTGAACGACATCTCTGCTTTGGTATTGTTCGATTCAGGGGCTACCCGATCATTCGTATCGCTTGCGCTTAGCAAGAGATTTAGCAGAGCTCCAGGGAAGCTGGATTGTCCATTATAGGTTGAGATAGCAGATGATAGGACCGTGAGGGTCGGCAGAGTACATAGAGGGTGTTCCCTTCAGATATTTGATGAGCAGTTTTCAGTGGACCTGGTTCCTATTCCCCTGCGAGGGAATAAAGTTATTGTGGGCATGGATTGGCTAAGCCCCAATGGGGCGGTGATTGATTGTGAGCTTCAGCTAGTGAGGGTTCGCACTCCCAGTGGGGGAGAGTTAGTGATTCAGGGCGAGAGGCCACAGCGTGGACCGACCTTTTGTTCCGCCGCAAGGGCGAGGCGCTATGTTCATCAGGGTTGCGCCGGTTTTGTAGCTTACGTCTTGGATGCCCGGGAGAAGGGCAAGACGACGATTGATGATGTTCCTATTGTTCGGGAATACCCAGATGTTTTTCCCGAGGATTTGCCGGGGATACCTCCTGAGAGACAGGTTGAGTTCAGGATCGACCTAATTCCTGGTGCGGCTCCGATAGCCAAAGCACCGTATCGACTAGCTCCCCCTGAGATGCAGGAGTTGTCTACACAGCTGCAAGAGCTGTTAGACAAGGGTTTCATTCGGCCGAGCAGTTCGCCTTGGGGAGCGCCGATCCTGTTTGTGAGGAAGAAGGATGGGTCGCATCGTATGTGCATTGATTATCGGGAGTTGAACAAGGTAACGGTGAAGAACCGTTACCCACTTTCGAGGATAGATGACTTGTTTGATCAACTTTAGGGAGCGTCTTGGTTCTCCAAGATCGATCTACGCTCCGGTTATCATCAGATAAGGGTTAGAGATGAGGATGTACAGAAGACTGCTTTCAGGACCCGGTATGGTCATTATGAGTTTGTGGTGATGCCATTTGGGCTCACCAATGCCCCAGCCGCGTTCATGGACCTCATGAACAGCGTGTGCAGGCCGATGCTAGATCGGTCGGTGATAGTATTCATAGACGACATCTTGGTATATTCCAAGACACAGGGGCAGCACGAGGAGCACCTGCGGGAGGTGTTGGAGACCTTGAGGAGGGAGAGACTTTTCGCAAAGTTCTCCAAGTGTGAGTTCTGGTTGCGCGAGGTGCAGTTTCTGGGTCATCTCGTCAACCAGAAGGGTATTTTGGTAGATCCGGCCAAGATAGAGGCCGTGATGCAGTGGGAAGTCCCGAAGTCTCCATCTGAGATTCGGAGCTTCCTGGGGTTGGCAGGGTATTATCGGAGATTTATTCAGGACTTCTCCAAGATAGCAGTGCCGCTCACCCGACTAACCAAGAAGTCGGTGGTATTTCGTTGGGGGCCTGAGCAGCAGGCGGCGTTCGAGACTCCCAGACAGAAATTGTGCGAGGCTCCGATCCTTACCTTGCCAGAGGGAGTAGAGGACTTCGTAGTCTATTGTGATGCTTCGATCACAGGTATGGGAGCAGTATTGATGCAGCGAGGCCATGTGGTAGCTTATGCCTCGAGACAGTTGAAGCCTCACGAGGCTAATTATCCTACCCACGATTTGGAGTTGGGGGCAATTGTGTTTGCCCTCAAGATTTGGAGACATTACCTTTATGGGGTCCGTTGTACTATATACACGGATCACAAGAGTTTGCGATATCTTATGGATCAGCCAAGTCTGAACATGAGGCAGAGGAGGTGGTTGGACGTGCTGAAGGATTATGATTGTGAGATCCTTTATCATCCAGGGAAGGCCAACGTGGTGGCCGACGCCCTAAGCCGCAAAGTGTCGGTGGCCCCTATCAGAGATCTGTGTATGAGGATGACAGTGATCACTCCGTTGTTGGAGCGGATCAAGGAGGCTCAGATGGAGGGCCTCAAGGAGGAGAGGCAGAAGTGTGAGAGGATAGTGGGCCAAGTAGCTTCGTTTGATTATGACAGTCGGGGTTTGTTGACGCTTCACGGGAGAGTGTGGGTACCGTACTGGGGTGGAGTACGGCAGGTATTGATGGACGAGGCTCATAAGTCTCGATTTTCTATCCACCAAGGGGCAACGAAAATGTATCGAGATCTTCGACCTGATTATTGGTGGCCCTGCATGAAGCGGGACGTCGCTTGGTATGTTGAGAGATGCTTGACCTGCCGGAAGGTCAAGGCGGAGCACTAGAGACCTCATGGCAAGATGCAGCCGTTAGACATTCCCGTGTGGAAATGGGAGGATATCACCATGGATTTTGTCACCAAACTCCCCAGGACCGCACGTGGAGTGGATTCGATATGGGTAGTAGTGGATCGGTTGACGAAGAGTGCCCATTTTATTCTGATCCAGGAGAGTATATCGGCGGAAAAGTTAGCCGATATCTATGTGCGAGAGATTGTGGCACGTCATGGAGTGCCGGTATCGGTGGTGTCAGACCGAGATGTCCGTTTCACATCCAGATTCTGGAAGCGGTTCCACGACGAGATGGGTACTCGTCTTCATTTCAGCACCGCTTTCCACCCTCAGACTGACGGGCAGAGCGAGAGGACGATTCAGACTCTTGAGGACATGCTGAGGGCATGTGTTCTAGATTTTGGGGGCAGTTGGGATACGTATCTTCCGTTAGCGGAGTTCTCATATAACAACAGTTATCACGCGAGCATTGATCGACCTCCTTTTGAGATGTTGTATGGGAGGAAGTGCAGGACCCCGATTTGTTGGGGCGAGGTCGGTCAGCGAGTCATCGGGAGCACAGAAGTGGTGCTCAAGACGACTGAGTTGATCCAGCAGGTCCGTAGTAGGCTGCAGACTGCGCAGAGTCGGCAGAAGAGCTACGCTGACAGGAGGCGTTCGGATTTGGAGTTCCAGGTGGGACATATGGTTCTTCTGAAAGTCTCACCTTGGAAAGGTGTCATCAGGTTCCGGAAGAGGGGCAAGCTGGGCCCCAGATTTATTGGTCCTTTCAGGGTTTTGGCCCGGGTGGGTCGGGTCGCTTATCGGTTAGATCTTCCTGAGGAGCTTAGTCAGATCCACAACACCTTCCACGTGTCGCAGTTGAGGAAGTGTTTGGTGGATGAGTCAGCAGTCGTTCCCCTAGAGGATATTCAGGTTGATAGCAGCCTGAATTATATTGAGAGGCCGGTCGCGATTCTGGATCTGAAGGCCAAGACTTTGAGGAACAAGGTAATTCAGCTAGTGAAGGTACAGTGGCAGCACCGGAAGGGATTTGAATGGACGTGGGAGGCTGAGGAGGAGATGAGAGCGCACTACCCGGAGATATTTGCAGATCCAGTCGTAGCAGACTTCAAGGACGAAGTCTGAGATAAGTGGGGGAGAATTGTAACGACCCGTTCCCGATATGTTAATTCATTAGTAATTATTTTAAAGTTTTGCAAGAGGGACTCGGCGAGTTCATAGCCTGACTCGCCGAGTAGGGTCGCGACTTCAAGCACGCGTGAGCTGGGGACTCGGCGAGTCCATATCCCGGACTCGGCGAGTCAATCCGTCTGGGTGAAACCCTAAATCCCCGGGTTGCCCACTATTTAAGCCACCTTATAGCCCCATTCTTGCCTCCTTCACCCTTAGAACACTGTGAGAAAAACCCTAGTTCATCCTTGAGAGTTTATAAGTGATTTTGTGTGATTTGTGAAGGCTTGAAGAAGGAGAAGAAGAAAGGAGCAAGGAGAAGAAGAGTTGTGCAAAGATCCAAGGGCAAATCTGAGTTATTGGAGGTATTTTCAGACTTCCCCTCTTGTTTTATGCTTTAGACCTCCATTATAACTCTTCTAAGAACTAGTTGATGCTTGTTCCAAGCCTTGTGCTTTCATGAACGCCCTAATAAGCCGAGATAACCTTGGATCTATTCATTGAGAAGTCCCATAGTCCATATCTATTGCCTTTATGAGGATACTTTGCATATTAACCCTAGATCTATCCCTTTTATGCATCTTTTAGCCTTATTTTCCCTTATTCATGTGTTGTACACGTAAAGTTGGAAACTTTACGTGGTAAACCAGCTTATTGGACTCAGATCTATCAATTGTATGTGTTGGATTCAAGCAAAATCGAGTGAAAAACAGTTGTATGGCGGCAACTCGGCGAGTCGGGAAGAACGACTCGGCGAGTCGAGTCGCGAGTCCCCGATTCCATCCTTTTTAGCAGTGTCGAGTGGAACCAGTGAGCTAGAGAGTGGACTCAGCGAGTTGAGGGTAGACTCAGTAATGGAGGGACTCGGCGAGTTGTTCATACAACTCGGCGAGTCCAAGGCAATCTTCTTAAGATCAAGAACAACTCGTCGAGTATGTTCATACGGCTCGGCGAGTCGGATGAAGATTGTCTGAGTTCTTGGATCAAGAGGGTACTCGTCGAGTCGATGCCATACTCGACGAGTAGCAGCGAGTAGGATTGAAAAGTGAGAGTAGGACTCGGCGAGTTGGGTGGCCCAACTCGGCGAGTCAGTCCAAATGAGAGTGACTTTGACCAAGGGTAAAAGAGTCATTTTACCCAAGTGCAGTGTTTAGTATTTGATTGAGTGTGTTTATGGACTTGTAGCTGGGGAGATACAGGAGCAGCAGCCGTTAGCTTCCAGAGCCACACACTCAGCAGCCAGTTTACGAGGTGAGTTTCCTTCCAGTAGGAATGGGTCTAAGGCCACAATGCCGGCCCGTTCAGTTAGCAGTAGTTTCCGGACTTAGGTCCGATGCAGTAGCTAGCATGTTTGATGCCTTCGTGGCTCAGACAGGATATGTGTGCTATGTTTTATGTGTTAAGTGTTATATGTTCCGGGCTACGGCCCGATGTAGTATGCAGTATATGTGTTCATGCTAGATGATGTTTTATGCTATGCCATGTTCAGTCAGTCAGTTCCGGACTTCGGTCCAATGCAGGGGACAAGGTCCCAGTCGGTTCCGGACTTCGGCCCGATGCAGTTAGTTCCGGACTTTGGTCTGATGCAGTTAGTTCCGGACTTTGGTCCGATGCAGTTAGTTCCGGACTTCGGTCCGATGCAGGGGACAAGGTCCCATTCAGTTCCGGACTTCGGTCCGATGAAATTTCCGGGCTTCGGCCCGATGCAGTGGGCTAGGCCCAATATGTCTTTCTATGTTATTGTATGGTATGTGGTAGTTTGGGGTAGCTCACTAAGCTTCGTGCTTACAGTTTCAATTTTGGTTTCAGGTACTTCCGCAAGCAAAGGGAAGAGCTCGGGGTGATAGCATCGCACACACCATAGCTTAGCTTTTATCCTGGGGATTGTTTTAGTTGTTTGATTTGATATAGTATGATACAGTTTTCTGCACAGTATTTTTATTATGATTGGGATATATCGCGTATGGTTTTATTATATAACACTCTGATTATGGTTTTGATTATATCGAAAAACAAAATTTTTGGGTCGTATTTTTGGGTCGTTTCAAGTTGGTATCAGAGCCTTGGTTTGAGGGATTCAGATATGCATTCGAGCGTATTTGAACTCAAACTAAGGACACGATAAAGGATTTTCAAACGAAAAACATTTTTGAAAAAGGGTTTTGGAAAAAGAACATCGAAAGAAAAGATTTTTTTGAAAACGAGAAAAGGGTGTGGTGCATGCAATCAGCCGAGCTCAAGTAAGTACTCCTAAATTACCCATACAAGTTATTTGTTCAGTTTCAGTTTCAGTAGAACAGCATGCTAGTATAGGACTAAGGATCTAGGAGAATGCCTTATGTGCCTGCTTATGTGTTACAGCTTTATGAGTATTGCATGCTAGTATTGAGTAGACAGCAGTAGGATAGCCTGTTTAGGTTATGCCTGATAGTATGAGCTTAGCATCCTATGCTAGTACAGTTCTTGTTATGAGAATAGTTTTGCCTAAGTCTGTTTCCCTTATCCGAATGCTGCTTGCTTCGTGCTTTGTGGGGTTCCGAGTGATGGGAGTTAGCCATTAGGTGAACACGTCACACCACATGTGATCAGGATTGAATAATCCCAGACTGCTGGAACTGGCCCTATTGCGCAGCTCTTGTTTGAGTCCAACCGTTATAGGGACGGGTCTTTTACTTGAAGGATTATCTGATCCTCATCACATGTGATGGTGTTTAGGTAGTGGCTAATTGGCATTATGAGGAAACCTTCAGCAGCTGAGGACCACTTGTGTTAAGCCTGAGGTTTCCCTAGGGGCAAGCCTAGGATGAGAGTAGCAGAGAATAGCAATAGTAGAAGTGACTTGGTGGAGTCAAGGCAGTTCTTGAGGAAAGTACGAATAGATGTGGAAGGTAGTATGGGCCCGTACTACTGAAAGCAGAGGATCCGTACTCGAATCAAGGAAGGCCAAGACAAGACCAGGAAGCTAGTAGTAGTATCACGATCCCTTGAGATGTTTCAGTGTTCTGATGTTGTTATGATATGTTTCAGAATGGTAGTTTTGCGCCCGAGACCAGCAGTCAGTAGCTCAGATGCCGGAGGGGGATCAGGATCGGGATCAGGCCCGGAGGTCGGGCAGATGGATGAGCAGACCAGAGAGTTCCTTTCTTCTGAGGTTACCCGCATCATACTGGAGCAGAATCCTGTGATCTTTGGTTCGATCAAGGAGGGTATTTTAGAGCTGATGGATGAGAGATTGGGTAGTTTCCGTGCTAAGATGGCGGCCATGATGGGGTCGCGCACACTTACGTTCAGGGAGTTCAGGGCATGTGGAGCTCCAGACTATCATGGGGCGCGGGACCCCATAGCGAGTACCAGATGGTTGGCGGATATGGCCAACGCTTTCTGCACTAGCAGGTGTCCCGAGGGGGACAAGGTCAGATTGGCGTCCTGTCTTCTGAAGGACAGGGCACGGGATTGGTGGGAGGAGGTTGGACATGACATCGGGGATGATGCAGCATTGGATGCCATGACCTGGACTGATTTCTCCTCTAGGTTCAGGGTGGAGTTTGCACCGGTCATTGAGGTGCAGCAGCTAGCTAGGGATTTTCAGGACCTTACCCAGACTACAGAGACAGTGGCGGAGATCACCGCCAAGTTCAGGGAGAGGGCTCTTCTTGTTCCTCAGTATGCAGCCGATGAGGAGATGAAGAAGGCCCGTTATCATGAGATGTTGCGGAGTGATATCCGCATGTTTGTGAGCCGGTCCAATTGTAAAACGTTGGACGACATGATTGCTAGAGCTAGGGAGAGGGAGATTGATCTCGAGATGGAGAAGAAGAGGAAACCGGAGGCGCTTTCGGGTTCAGGCAGTTTGGGAAAAAAGCCCAAGGTTTCAGATCACAGGTCCAGGATTCAGCAGAGCCACGGTCGGTGTGGCAAGTGTGGGAGATTGCACGAGGGGGCGTGCAAGGCAGGGAGTTCCGGCTGCTACAAGTGCGGTCGGATTGGGCATTTGAGTAGGGATTGTACGGCCCCTGCTACTACGGTTACAGCATCAGATCTGATTTGCTTTCAGTGCAATCAGAGGGGACATAAAAAGTCCCAGTGTCCCAGTTTAGCTGCAGCAGGGAAGGTGGTTGCACCTGCCCCTGCCACCTTGAGGATTACAGATGGCCGGCAGGGCCGATCTGATGCACCAGTGGCGAAGAGCAGGGCGTTTCAGATGACAGCAGAGGAGGCGCGAGCGACTCCTGATGTGGTGACGGGTATGTATCTTTCCTTCACCTTTTAATTATTATTATCGTTTGAATATTACTTGATGATATGTTTTATTTAGGGTCGTTCTCGGTGAATGGCATCTCTGCTTTGGTATTGTTCGATTCGGGGGCTACCCGATCATTCGTATCGCTTGCGCTTAGCAAGAGATTTAGCAGAGCTCCAGGGGAGCTGGATTGTCCATTAGAGGTTGAGATAGCAGATGATAGGACCGTGAGGGTCGGTAGAGTACATAGAGGGTGTTCCCTTCAGATATTTGATGAGCAGTTTTCAGTGGACCTGGTTCCTATTCCCCTACGAGGGAATAAAGTTATTGTGGGCATGGATTGGCTAAGCCCCAATGGGGCGGTGATTGATTGTGAGCTTCAGCTAGTGAGGGTTCACACTCCCAGTGGGGGAGAGTTAGTGATTCAGGGCGAGAGGCCACAACGTGGACCGACCTTTTGTTCCGCCGCAAGGGCGAGGCGCTATGTTCAGCAGGGTTGCGCCGGTTTTGTAGCTTACGTCTTGGATGCCCGGGAGAAGGGCAAGACGACGATTGATGATGTTCCTATTGTTCGGGAATACCCGGATGTGTTTCCCGAGGATTTGCCGGGGATACCTCCTGAGAGACAGGTTGAGTTCAGGATCGACCTAATTCCTGGTGCGGCTCCGATAGCCAAAGCACCGTATCGACTAGCTCCCCCTGAGATGCAGGAGTTGTCTACACAGCTGCAAGAGCTGTTAGACAAGGGTTTCATTCGGCCGAGCAGTTCGCCTTGGGGAGCATCGATCCTGTTTGTGAGGAAGAAGGATGGGTCGCATCGTATGTGCATTGATTATCGGGAGTTGAACAAGGTAACGGTGAAGAACCGTTACCCACTTCCGAGGATAGATGACTTGTTTGATTAGCTTCAGGGAGCGTCTTGGTTCTCCAAGATCGATCTACGCTCCGGTTATCAGCAGATGAGGGTTAGAGATGAGGATGTACAGAAGATTGCTTTCAGGACCCGGTATGGTCATTATGAGTTCGTGGTGATGCCATTTGGGCTCACTAATGCCCCAGCTGCGTTCATGGACCTCATGAACCGCGTGTGCCGGCCGATGCTGGATCGGTCAGTGATAGAATTCATAGACGATATCTTGGTATATTCCAAGACACAGGGGCAGCACAAGGAGCACCTGAGGGAGGTGTTGGAGACTTTGAGGAGGGAGAGACTTTTCGCGAAGTTCTCCAAGTGCAAGTTCTAGTTGCGCGAGGTGCAGTTTCTTGGGCATTCTCGCATTGGCGACAACTTCGGTGATCTGATGTAGGGCTGTCCTGCCTTGAATTTCATTTCGGGCCACTCTGCGGACCAAGATTGGCAAGATTCTGTTTGCTGAGCCCCCATTGCTCAGGTCATAAAAGCTTCGATCGCCATCAAATGTCATGGGCTGATCTTGTCCTTGGCTCCATGTTTCCAAGCATTCCACCCATGGAGGTGTCGGGCCATGAAAAGTCGGACGAGGGTTAGGAATTGGAAAGGGAGCTGCTTGGAGTAGGTTCTCAACCTCTAGTTTAGAGTTAGCATCGTCCGAAAGGTTTTCATCATGGTGATCATTCACAGGGATTGGATGATGATTCTCTGGTTCTTCTTCAAACCATCCAGCAATGACCTTGTTCGGAAGGTACGGGTTGTCGTGGGGATGGAGTCCAGCCATGTTATCTATGCGAGAATTTGGGGTAAGAAAATAATTATTAGACGTCATATCTAGATAATTATTTAGAAAATCTTCATTAGTTACATTGCTATTTGTGAAGTGCATACCAGTTATATGTAATCGAAACAGGATAGGCTTTCGAATAAGTGACCTTAACTCCAAATTTACACAGAATAGGGGTAAAGTGAAATTTTCACAGATTCTAAGTCTATAACATCCTAATTACATATAGTTATTAGTGTATCCACTTAACAACTATCAACTTAGTAATGAAGATCCCATTTTAGTTCTCAAGTATAAAGTACTTATAGTAACACCAAATACTACTATAGTATTTTAAGTTTAATGTTATGTTCTACTGTTCTCATTGTGGTAGGGTTGGTAAGATTTTAGACTTGTTGCAACCACACAACTACACTTAGGCACATGCTAGTCAACCCTCGGATAATATAGTTGATCAGCCTATATCTTCCCAGTTTTGACTATATGTCTCTAAGTCCACCTGTGTTGCCCACCAATCGCAATTCTTTTGTACTGTCCTAGTGACACTGATTTTAGTATGAATGCAGGCACGTATACTTAATTAAATATTCTATTATTTAAAGTATAAACTCTTGGTCAGAGTATTTTTAATCCCTTATGTATTTATAGTTAGTATATCTTTTATGGGTTGATATACTTAATTCACTATAAACAATGCTATGATACCAATCTATCACACCCCAAAACCATGAACGGCGGAAACGTTCTAGGCAGAGGACGTCATGTAAAGTATCACAACAATGAAAAGTAGTAAAAAAGCAACAACATCATCCATTGCATTAATAATATAATTTAATACAAGTGTGTTCTGTCATATTATAATAGACACTAAAGCATAAATCAAAATAAAAGATGAGTCTTGAACAAGCTCCATCTTCTCTAAACCTTGCATCGGTACCTGTCTCTTGATGACATGAGGATACAAGTAATTTTGAAAGCGCGTATCAGCTTTGAAGCTGGTGAGATCATAAGTATTTTTGTGTCTTAATTTGTATGTAAGAATTTGTATGTGTATGAATTGTAAATATTGAAAATGTATGTAAAACAACTGTAAACATTTGAAAAACTCTAGGAATCCCTATGATTCCTACTATTGTAACAGGGAGTCTTGTACCAAGACTTAACTGATCTATATGTAGCCTTCTACCAAGGCATCTAGTGTCTGTGTGTGTCTCTTGTAAGAGTGTGTATTTTCCCGAGTATAACTATCATTAACCAAAAATATAGTTTCTACATTGTCGTGCGTCGTGTGTATGTTCACGAAGTGAATGTAACGGGGAAAATGAAATAGTACTATGGTGTAGTGTTGAACTACAACCGTACCAATTACCTTAAGTCTAGGGTAATTATTCTAAGTACTGTAGCATTTGTAATAAATAACTACATCGGTACTCAATTGCCTTATTTGAGGGATAAGGTATAATGTGATGTCTAGATCCTAGACTATACGCTCCCCTGTCAAAGGGATTTTGAGACCTACCCACGACCCCTGCATGTATGCAAGCCGTGAGCATCCACATTACTATGATCATGTATACTCAATATAACTATCACAATTGCGTTGTGATTCATCGGTATAGTTAGATCCTGAACTGGTTCCATGCTATAGCACCTAGTGACGTCTGTTCTATGTATATGTAAGTGTACTCATGTAAACATATCTATGTAATAGTATAGTATTGTACTGTAATGTTCTAGTTGTAATATATGCTCTCTCTATCTAGCAAGAATAGTAATGTACTGTAATGTTCTAGCTGTAATGTTATAGAAAGTATTGACTCATGAATGAACTGACTCATTGTATGATATCACGTTCAAGTAATAGTCCTAGTATCTTCCTAAACTACCCATATGGTAGTTTACTAGTAATCTAACTGATACGTATGCACATGGATGTATACCCTTGCTACCCAAGGGCATTGAAATGAACTAGAAGGAACTTTATGACTATATATGTACACATGATATATAACTAATATTTAAACGACCTTCGGACAGGTACCCGATATCCCACCAAACCACATCCAAATCGAGGAAAAGGAAACAGGGTGGATAGCCTTCCTAAGTCTTTTAAACATTTCTTATATAATTATACATATAGAGGCATGCAATTTATAATATAAAAGCATAAAATAAGTTTTGTAAAACCTTTGAACATAATTATTATCTAAGAAAAGATTGACATGATGTCAATCTATAAAACGGTTTGAAGGCATGGGTTTGATAAAACAATTTAGTATAAATAAACATTTTTTTGAAACACAATTGTAAATAAGTTTGAAATGTAACATACAGAGTAAAATGTACAGTGTAATAAGGAGTTTTAAACACATAAAGTGTTTATGAAAAACATTTGAAGGAAACTGGTTGGTAAAACGGCTAATGATTAATAAATCATTTGAATGTTGCTTATTAATCACATGAGAGTGATATAATAAGTAGCATGATTCTACTTGTATCCCCCCCCCCCCCCCCCATAAAGTATTTAAAAACATTTAAAACATTGATTAAGGGGTATGAACTCACCTGTAGCAAGTGGATCGGAAGGAAATGTCGGATGAGTGTTTGGTGTCAAGTGAAGACTTAGACACGCACAAAGATCCTAATAACATATAAGGATATATGTATATGAACAATTAGTCTTTAAAGAACTAATATAAAAAAAGTCAATACACTCTAAGGCATGACAAACACTTTGTATAAATGTTATAAGTGCTAAAGAGTGCATCTAAGTGTTGTAGGGAAAGGCTAGTATGATTGGGGTTCAAGGAACATTCTTAAAATGCGTTTACTCCCTAAGGACCAACACCCTTTGAGTTTACAGTCGTAAACTCCTAACATTTTGACCATTTTTTGGTGTGAAGTCTTCTAAGCTATTCCAAGCATTCCTACTTCATGATTTAGCCTTAGGATGTGTTGTGTGGCATCAAAACACTCCTAAATGGAGTTTACGGTATAAGGACGATTTCTCCATGAGTTTACTACCTTAAACTCATGAGTTTACTACCTTAAACTCATAAGTTTGGTATTTGGCGGTTTTCAAGTCCTTAGCTCAAACATGGCAATAGTCTAGGTTAGATTTAGACATAAGGAACAACCGTGGGACATTTATGGGACTTTTACACCTCATTTGAGGTGTTTACGGTTTTAGGAGCTCCCCAAATCATAAACACATAAAAATATATGATTTTGGTGCTTTTTGTGTGATACACCCATCAAGGATGGATTTAAACAAGTCCCTAAGGCATTGTGAAGCATTTAGACACCCTAAAGCACCCTAAGGCACTATATTTGGTGTTTACGGTTTTGGGAGCCTCCCAAAACCGTGAAAACCTTGTTCTTGGTGTTCTTGGGACTTTTCCTTGGTATAAACATGTATAGCAAGCTTAAAATGACTCTAGGATAGAAGTACTTACATAGAGGAAGCTTGAAATGAACTTTAAGTCCAAGAACACTTAGTGTGTGTTCTTGGTGTTCTTGGTGTTTTGGAAAAACTAGTCAAAACACATAAATGAATGGATTAAAGGATGTAAAATCACTAGATTAAGTGATATACTAACTTGAAAGGCTAGAAACACTTACTAGATTGAAGATTTCAAATAAAAACTTGGATGATACTTGAGAGGATATTTTGGAGTTTACTCTTTTGACATTTGGGGAGTAAACACAAATGACTAACTTTTTGGGGAGTAAATTCATACATAGGTATGAGTTCACGGTTTTTGGTGATTTCTCAACCCAAAACATAAAAGTTTGGGCGGGAATTTCTAAGACGCGGGGTGTTTGCGGTTTTTAAAATTCAAAACCCGAGAAGGCACTTTCTTTCGCCCGTTCGTTTAAAAATAATATTAAAATAATCAAACAAACTTTATATTTCTTAAAAATAAGAAATAATGACATTGACTTATGATACGAAGTGGTTGACTTTTAGGGTTTGACTGAATGGAAATTTCGGGTTGTCACAAGAAGTCCCTGCTACGTTTCCCTAACTGACTCGCGAATACCATTACATATTACTAAGACCGGATAATTTGTCGAATGATAGGTCTCTCCTTACAACGGTTAGACTCAGACGAGAGTTGCGAAGTAGGGCTAAACTTAAACTTCTGAAATTATTTAGTCCTCGTAGTATGTAACTTAACACATTCATTTACTAGTTAGTTAAAGATAACTAGGACTCCTAAAAGAACAAAGCAAGCAACATTCGGGCATTGAGTAACCAAAACCAAGCATATCCTAATCAAGCTATCACATCACTGACTAGGCAGTACTATCATGCAGCTCAATAAGCACATATAGAAAGCACATAAAGGTATATTCCTAGATCCTTAGCTCTAATCTAGCATGTAGTTCTCATACACATACAGTAGGCATATAAGGCATCCTTCTTAGATCCTTAGCCCTAATCTAGCATGCAGTTCTCATAATCATATCATATATCATAGAAAACATGTATGGGTATCTTGGGGAAAACTTACTTGAGCTCGGCCGGTTGCACGCATCACACTCCTTGTTCTTTCTCAAAATCCTTAATTTTGAATTTTAGAAAATTTGTTTTCGTTGTAAAAACTTCTCAAACCCTCGATTTGAGTCCAGACACCCCCGAAGGTGTGTCCGAATCCCTTAAACCAAGGCTCTGATACAAACTTGTAACATCCCAAAATTCAAGACCGAAAATTTCATTTTTAAATTAAATAAGTGTAAAACCGTTCGACTGAAAACATCCATAAAATCAACTCATATCAAAATCCATTTATCAATAGTCAAAACATGCCATGACAAAAACAACATCAGAGTATAAATCCCTAAGATCTCCTGTGTGGAAAATGTAGTGTGATGCGCAACGATTATGCTGGCTCCTTTCCCTTCAAAGAGGAAGTACCTGAAACAAAAACTGAAAAACTATAAACACAAAGTTTAGCGAGTTCCCCCATCATACCACATACCATATAATAACATATTACCTACCATATATGGGTGTTGGCCTACCCCTTCGGTCTCTTTCAACCGGTAACTGCCTAGCATATCTGGTTGCTGGCCTACCCGTTTAGTCTATTTCAACTGGTAATTGGCTAGCATATCTAGGTGTTGGCTTACCCGTTTGGTCTCTTTCACCCGGTAACGGGGAGTATTTCACCCCTACCACTACCACATATCATCCTAGTACATAAACACATAAGTCACATACCGCCTAGCATATCCGGTTGCTAGCCTACCCCTTCGGTCCTTACGACTGGTAACGGGGTCTAACCTACCCCTCCTACCACTATCACATAATATCATAGCATACTAGCACATAAAGCATAACAGATAGTAGCATAACAGATAATTATCACAAAGACAATCATCTCAACTATACTCAACTACTAGTGGGCCGACATTGGTGCCTTCGACCCACTTCTACTTGAATGTAACTCACCTCGCAAGGCTGAATGCAAAATCTTATGGTAAGAAATCTCTAGTAGCTACCCCGAAGACTCCCCGAGCTATCATTACTAAATAATACTTAGTTAAAATCTATTAATCCTTTTTAGGGTAAAATGACTATTTTACCCCTGGTGTAATTTGGTCCATGACCTAGACCCAAATCCATAACATGAAAGGCCCAATTTCATATAGTCTTTCCAAGCCCACTGATGGCCCACTTATGGCCCACTTATGAATAGTTTACCCCTGAGCTAATTTACGATAGTGGGCCTCTTTGGGCCCAACTTCTCAAATAGGCCTTCTCTCAAGCCCAACATATAATATACTCCATTAACGGCCCAAAAGAATAATCCATCAAAGCCTATTGTCATATAGTCCAAGTAAACAGATCAAAGAGGCCCACTGATGCAACGAACGCAGATCATTCCTCTTTAGTTCAGATCGCGAGTCCCAACGGGAATGCAGTGTGTTCCCGAGCCTTACGTAGGGCGTTCACGTCCAGGATCCAAAAACTGGCCATTAAGCACTTAATGCTTAATCCATGCTTTCCAAACATAGATCCAGGCTATCTAGGACCTCTACAATCATAAATTCACGGACTTGGTGAATTTGCATGTCCCCAAAAGTCCCAATCCTAAGAAATAGCAATCAACTTCCATAAAGATGACAATAACTCTTGCATGAACCCATTAAGACCTTAAAGATCAAAACTTTACTTTTATTGGAACATATTTATTACTAAGGGTGGCAACCCTAAGCCTAGAAACGGATTGGACTCATAAAAATCCATTCTTAGGACCTAAAAAGGTCCAAAACTCCATTAACATAGATCTAAGCATTCATGAGGCAAGTTGAAAGCTTTTTACCTCAAATTAGTGCCAAAAGGTGATGTTACCTTGGATCCTTGAGCTCAAGTACTCAGTTTCTTCTTCTTCAACTTCTTCCTTCTCCTTTCAAGCTTCTAAACACAACAATGAACTTCACAAATCCAAAACACACAAGGATGAGGAGTGTTAGGCTATCTAGGGTTTTTTTTTAGGTTGAGAGGCTAGTAAGGAGGTTGAGGTATGGGACATAATGTTCTTTATATAGTTCTCAAACCCTAAGAATTAGGGTTTTCATTCAACACGGGAACGCAGTGCGTTCCTCGGGGGAATGCCCCGCATTCGGGCTCCGCCTCCGAAATCCTGACTTGGTAGAAATAGTCCTTCCTTCCTCCAAACTTACTAATTAGAAGGTCCAAAAGCAGTAATTCAATATATAAGGGACCAAAGTGTAAATAATACATGGACTGGGTGTTACAGGGAGTACAATTGATCTTGAAGAGATTCAGTAATCAAACAATGAAAGAACCTCTGAAGATGTTAGGGCTCAAAGTGAGGAAGAAATTCCAGTTGAACCATTAACGAATCATTACCTCTTAGGCATTCTAGTAGAGTTAGAATGTATCCTGTACTCTATGGTTTTCATCTTACTACAAATGATGATAAGTTTATCATTGATAGTACATTGGTAAATTTGGATGAACCTTCTAACTACAAGGAAGCAATGGTAGACCCTGAGGCTGCCAAATGGAAAGAGGCAATGGACAACGAGATCAAGTCCATGTATGACAACCAAGTTTAGAATTTGGTTGATAATGTACCAGGTCGTAAGATAGTTGGGTGCAAATGGATCTTCAAGAAGAAGACCGACATGGATGGAAAGAGACACACTTTCAAGGCTCAACTGGTTGCGAAGGGCTTTACTCAAACCCCATGGGTTGACTATGATGAAACCTTCTCACCAGTAGCTAAGATTAAATCTATTAGGATAATTCTCACAATAGCTGCATTTCATGTCTATGAAATTTGGCAGATGGATGTCAAAATTCCTTTCCATAATGGGAAGTTGGCTAAGGATGTTTACATGAGTCGGCCAAAGGGTTTTCTGGATGCAAAGTATCCAAATAGAGTGTGTAAGCTTGAGAAATCGATCTATGGATTGAAACAAGCTTCTCGCGGATGGAATCTTTTCTTTGATGAGAAGGTCAGAGAGTTTGGCTTCTCTTGAAGTGAAGATGAATCTTGTGTATATGTCAAAGCTAGTGGGAGTATAGTAACCTTCGTGGTATTGTATGTTGATCACATACTTCTTATAGGAAACGACATTCCATATTTGCAAGAGGTTAAGTCTTGGCTTGGAAAGTGGTTCGATGTGTAGGATTTGGGAGAGGATGCTTATATTATGGGGATAAGGATTTTAAGAGACATGATTAAAAGACTAATTGGAGTTGTTCCATCCATCAAAGGAGGCTATTTGTTTGAATAACTTCATCCGAGACCTTGGAGTTGTTCCATCCATCAAGGAACCAATGGGGACTTTCTATGATAATGAAGGGGAGGTTTCCTTAACAAAGGAACAAACAGAAAATGGTAGATCAAGACATATCAATATAAAATACCATTTCATCAGATATAGGGTAGAAGAAGGTCACCTTGTCGTTAAAAGGGTGTCATCTAAAGATAATCATGTATATCCCCTCACAAAGGGTCTGAGTAGAGTCAAACATGTGCAACATGCTATAAGCATTGGTTTTAATAGATGAATTTAAAATGGTCTAAAACTTTGTACATGACATAGTAATTTGTACCTTATGATTTATACTTAGATACATATTTTTAGAAATAATATTATCTCAAGAAAATAATAATTTCTCCATAATTAAATACAAAATTTGATAATATTTATTAATAATCAAATTCAAATAGATATTTAATAAATGATTAGTTATTAAATGTGTGGCCATATAAAATCACATGTTATTAAAAATATCATTCTAAAAATAAAAAAATAAAAAAAAAAAAAAAAAAAAATGGTCATAACTAAAATCGATTTAGGAAAAGTTGGTTTTATTTAAACCAATTGTTAAAAATTGAAACCGGTTCAAATTTTACATATATACACATCTTGTCTTGGGACACAAGGTAATCATAAGAGCTTCATCATTATAATAGCATATTTTTATTTCAGCATTACTTACTAAGTTTGTGTTTGTAGTTCGAAGAGAAAGCCATTTCAAAGTAACAAATATGGTTTACAAGAAGAATAAGTAGAAACATGACCTAAATTGTTAGAATGCATTATTCATTCAAATGGTCCATGTTTAAGACTTATGCAAGTTAGGGATATAAGATTATATGATGGTCACCAACTCTATAAATAATTTAATAAAAATAGAATAAAATTAAGTTTTATTATTATTATTATTATAATTATATATATATATATATATATATATATATATATATATATATATATATATATATATATATATATATATATATATATATATATATATATATATATCAAGGTTGTGAAAATCGTTTAGCGGTCGATCGGTGATAAGCGATTAATCAGACTCAGTGGAGATTAATCGGAAACCCTAAATTATTAATAAAATTATTTAAAAAATTAATATTTCCTAAAAAATTAAGTATTTGAAAATTTTAAATTTTTAAAATTTTAGTATAATATTTTAAAATCTGAAAGCATAAAAATTTAAAATTTTAAAATTTTGGTGTAATATTCGAAAATTAAAAATTTTGAATTTTTTAAATATTTCTTATCTATGAACGCCGAGG
Organism: Lactuca saligna; assembly: GCF_052625555.1. Classification (NCBI taxonomy): domain Eukaryota; kingdom Viridiplantae; phylum Streptophyta; class Magnoliopsida; order Asterales; family Asteraceae; genus Lactuca; species Lactuca saligna. Next base: position 214,714,235 of record NC_136420.1, read on the forward strand.
ACCGCCAAAAATCTAGCATCGTCGTCTGGAATCAACGATCCAACCTCAGAATCCATGGTTTCCTCCACCATTTTCGATTATAAAGCTATTGCTTTTGATTCCTAATGATTTTTTTTATATTACAAAAAATAAATTATCAGTCAACGATCGGTAATCTGATTTAATGGAGGTCGGTAATTGTTGATTATGCTCTTGTGTTCTTCACTGACTCTCTCCTCTATGCTCGCCTCCCCCCGCCCATGAACAATCAGAAAACCTAATCGCTAGATATGTTAACATCAAAGGTATAATTGTTTACCTTTTTTATTGATTTTATACTGGTCTCCATAATCATTTCTCTATTAGATTGAAGGGTAAGACTTACCTTTATCAGTAGATTTTAGATTGATTTAGTACTATATGCCTACTTTTATGGGATAAAGAACAAACAAAGAACAGTTTCTTATGTATATGGAAAATTCTATGTTCCTTCAAATAAACAAAAAGTGGTGGTAGATAGGTCATCGACTTCCATTATAATACTTTTACCATCCATATTTAAACATCTAATATGTTAAACTTGATAGGTTCTTTTATCGAGGGTAAGTTTCTTTAATTCGAAAGTTGCTTCAAATAAAAACCTCCAAAAGTACAGAAAAAACTGATGAGGTTGTCATGTGTGGCCTCTTGCCAAAATCTCCAACAACAATTGAAAGCAGAACAAAAAGTAGGTTACCATTCTATATCAATATATATTCATCTTGATGAATTCATCTCTGCATATCTCATTATAACCTAAACAAAACATGTGGCCTCTTATGCTTGGTTTTAAAAAGCATCGCTTCAGGTCGTTTTAAGTGCTAAGCGCTTAGGTGAAAAGGTAACCTTTTATCTGTTCTACAGAAACTACTGAGTTTTAGTACATCTATTCCTTGAGTGATAAGTTTTAGTACATCATAAATCTCTATCATTCACATGATATTTTATGGATACATGGATGACCAAGAAGAGCACAATGTTTGTAAGTGAATCACATATAAATTAAACGTGATTCACATGTAATTCACATATGAATCACATGTAAATCACAAGTGAATCACATATGAATTACATGTGATTCACGTGTAATTTACATATTAATCACATGTAAATCACATATGAATTACATGTGAATCACATATGAAATAAATGTGAGTTACATATAAATCACGTGTAATTAACATATGAATTAAATGTAATTTACATATAAATCACATATGATGCACATGTAAATCACAAGTGAATGATATATGAATTACATGTGATTCACATGTAAATCACAATTGAATCACATATAATATATGTCTATATACACACATGTATTTTTGTGAGTGTTCTTGCATTAATAATTATTTTTATTTATTTATTGTAGGTTTGTAAGAATTTGTGGAAAATATTAAAGAGGTGAAAAAAGATAAATTAAAGAAAATATAGAAATCTTGACATGAAGACACTTTGAAATTTTGTAGCATATTTTGTTTTTTATATTGTATATTGTATCGAATAAAATACGTGTCCTATTGTGTTTATACATTATTAATAAAAATATGTTTTTTTTATGATTTACATACGAATATTATACTATAAGAAATATGTATATATGTACTTGAAAAAATATGCATATATTAATCTAACACGTTGATTTTTTTTGTTTAAATAAAATGATAGTTTTTTTCTTAAATATTTCATTTTTTAATTTACTCACTTTAAAAAGTTACTATTTAAAAAAATTCCGTTTTTAAAAAAATATGTTTTTTTTTCAATTTAAAAAAAAAAAAAAAACTTCATGATTTCTAAAAGAAATTTTAAAAAATCTATATTTTTTTAACAAAAATTCGAAAATTTGATGACCTTAATGAGTTAAATGAGATTTGTAAAATAAGAATAATGATCTTAATAAGTTAATTTTGATATAACGTTTCATTTTTAATTTTCAGATTTTCAAAAAATTATAAGTTCTCAATAGAAATAATCCGTTCCAAATATATGGCTAATACTAATAATCCGTATACATACCTAATACTAATAATACACTTCACTCATAAAAATACGTTCATTTCACTACAAGACAAATCTTTAGATCATAAACCATCAATTCATCCACGTACACGTGGACAGCCATGATCATCCCACTTGACGACCTCTAGTAGGTTCTTATCCTCACCGGCCGTCCACGTCTCCTGCATTATATGGCCCTACACATTATCACCCAACAATAACAAATTACTCAATTAAAATTCATCCTCCCAATCAATCCTCACACTTTTGGAAAATGTCATACCGCACCCTTATAAAAATAATAACTCAACGACGTGGGCCACGTTATCGCCTACAAGTACACACTAAGCTACTCCATGCCCAATTAATTTAATCAATTTTACCCAAACTTTTGTATTAGACCCTGACCCTTCATCAACCCTTTCAGATACTGGTCCAGATTCATCTCTGAGTAAATAGATACACACATTTTCGAAAGGTTTTCTATACATTCAACAGTCAAATCAGGTGAGTATCTTGTTTGTCTTTCCTAGTTTTGGTTTTGCTTATTTGAAAAGACATGATGATTATGTTAATTTCCTTATTTGGTTGTGATTTAGTCTGTGTTTGATGAATTTACGTTCTGGGTTTTGTTAGTTTTGTCTTTTTCAAAAAGAAATGGAACATGATTTTGGTTCTAAGCTGTGTGCTCTGTTTTTGATGATTTGAGGTTGCAATGGTAATTCATGAATAGGGTTTACGTAATTTCAAATTTTGGCTGAGATTTTGATCATTTCAAGTTTCAACGTGTGTCGACAATGGCGAATTTTAACAAATTTGTAACTGAAAACTGGAAAGGATTTTCTTTAAATTTGCTACATGTCATTGTATCTTGTTGTTATTTCGTAATCCAGCTTGATCTAAATCAAATTTTGTTTTATATTAGGAAATTGAGTTGGGATTTGATTTGGGATTTGATTGTATAAACATATCAAGCTTAGAGCATTCAGGGGAGAATTATGAACTTCAAAAACTTAGGAAATCAGCCAACGGATTTCAGAAATGGGAGCGGCCGGCCACCGGGGAACTTCCCGTTGGCGAGGCAAGGTTCGATCTATTCGTTGACCTTTGATGAGCTACAAAACACCATGGGAAGCATCGGAAAAGATTTTGGGTCAATGAACATGGACGAATTACTAAAAAACATCTGGAACGCCGAAGAAATGCAAACAACGGGATCTAACTCCGGCGCCACCGTTCAAGATCGCGGCGGAGCTGGTGGAGCAAATTTACAGAGACAAGGATCGTTAACACTCCCAAGAACATTAAGCCAAAAAACAGTCGATGAAGTTTGGAAAGATTTATCAAACAACAACGGATTCGGACACCCGAATTTACCCCAAAGGCAACAGACTCTCGGAGAGATGACTCTCGAGGAGTTTCTGGTTAAAGCCGGCGTTGTTCGGGAAGAAATTCAATTATCCGGTAAACCAAATGATAACGTGTTGTTCTCCGATTTAACAAATTCTCAAAATAACAACGGGTTTGGTGCTATCGGATTCCAACAGGCGGTAGGCGTAGGTCAGAATTCCGCCATTGATGATCCTCGTAGTAATCAAATTTCATTCCAGTCTGCAAATCAACAAATGAACGGCAATGGGGTTCGATCTATTTTACCCTACGGAGCTCCTCCCGTCGCTATTCCAAGAAACAATCATTTAGGTAGTCCTGTAATCAGGAATGGAGTCGTGGGTGTAGGTCTTTCCGATCCAATGATGAACACTAACACTTTAGTCTCAGCCGCCACTCTACAAGGCGGGATGGCAGGGATGGGTGGCGGTGGCGGTGGGGTCACAGTTGCCGCCGGGTCTCCGGCGCTTTCATCGGATGGGTTAGCGAAGAGTAATGGTGATACGTCGTCTGTATCACCTGTTCCTTATGCCTTTAATGGAGTTTTCCGGGGAAGAAAAAGCGGTGCGATTGAGAAAGTCGTTGAACGGAGACAGCGGCGGATGATCAAGAACCGAGAATCGGCTGCCAGATCTCGGGCTCGTAAGCAGGTGAATATTTTAACCTTTTGATTTTATATTTTTGTAGTTTTTTAAAAAATTATTATGGTTTAAAGTTTATAAAAACATAAAAAGGACAAAAAAGAGGGAGAGATTTAGTATATACGAATCCGAGGTCATTAAATTGATGCATGAAAGATTTGGTTATTTTATGCGGCAGAGTCACCGTTGTAATTTGATAGATATAGAGAGATATGCCTCGTGATGAACGATTGAGATGTTTCACACAAGGATGTCAATTCGCATCAGGTAACAAAAAGGCATATTTTAAGTTTTAATTAGGGGACATAATAGATTAGGGATTCTATAATATTGAATTAGAACAAGACACGTGTTACTTCTTTTTCATTAAAGATTGTCTTAGATCTTAGATAATCAATGTTTAAAAACATTTAAGAGAAAAAAGTAATTAAGATAAATTTGTAAAAAGGCTGGAACCAATGAAAAAATTGTGTACCTCATTTAATATATTGAAGCTTGTAATGGTAATGGTGGAGTTGTTGGAGGAATATTTTTTTTCACATATTATAGATTATTTATTTATTTATTGATTTATTTATTTATTTGTAATTGTAGGCATATACAATGGAACTTGAAGCAGAAGTATCGGAATTGAAACAGAAGAATCAAGAACTGAAACGAAAACAGGTTAAAGCATATCAGATTATTTTTTGCATATTTTTTTTAATAAATTACGATTTTGAATTCACATAACTCAAATCTTGCAGGCTGAGCTACTAGAAATGCAGAAAAATCAGGTACGCAAGAAAAAGTTTTACAAAAGAATGGCATGCTAGTTTTTATTATTATTATTTTTTTGTCTTTATTATATTTAGCGAATATAACTGCAAGAAATATGAAATCGATTTGATTATTATTTCAAATTCATTTGAAAAAAAAAATCTATATTAAATGTTTTGTAATGTCAGGAAAGTATGTGTTACATAACTTAAGAGAACACATTTAGACATTCTAAAAAAACGGGAGGTTTTAAAAAAACAAAGAGCTTAAAATAAAAATATTTTTTTTAATAATATATCTATAATGTGTTGTCTTTTTCTCCTTCTCCTTTATTTCTTCATAACGTTTTTGGTAACTTGTAACAATAGAATATGAAAAATGAGGGTTTAAATTGTGGCTATATAGGTCTTTTACTTAATTTTGGTTAAATCTTAGAACAAATTAATAAAATTAGGCTAATTTTTTTTTTTTTCTAAAAAGACAGCGATCACCTAATATTACATTAAATTGGTGTTGTTAATAGCAGGTTATGGAGATGATGAACACGCAACCAGGGACAAAACGACACCGTCTAAAGAAAACACTTTCTGGGCCATGGTAAATAGTGTTTATTTATGTACCCAATCATCAACTGGTGCATGTAAATAATAAAAATATGTTTTCGTTAGGTTAAAAAAGTCGGTTCTTTATACTACATGGAGTAGAGTAGTTAAAGTTACAACAGATAATATATTAATATATTAGGTAGTAGTGAAAAGATTGATTACACTGTGTGTAATCCATTTGTTTATTTTGTTAGGATGATGATTAGTTATGTAAAAGAGTGTGGCTCTTTTGTTTTTTGCTTGTTGTTTTTTTGCTTTTTGTTTTTTGAATGTCGTTAGTTGTTATGAAATAAAAAGTAAAAATAGGATAAACTTTCAAGTGTCAACGAGATGATGACAATTGTTTATTTATCTAAAACAAGAAATTACAAGGTTAAACAGAATGAAGTTTGCAACTGCATGTATAGGAGTATCAATGTTTGGGTATTCTTTTGTATGCGTAACATCCTAAGTTTTGGATTTTATTATAAGGAATATTTTTTTCATGTTTAGTAAGTATTATTGGGAAATAAAATTTAGGGTTTGTGAATTATGGAATAAAGTATATGAAAATGGAAAGTCTAATAATTTCAAATTGACAATGTAGTGCGTTACCATCTATGGGTATTATACCATTAGGTTATAACTCGTAGAAATCACGGTTATAAAAATAATTATATTTTTATAATAAAAACTCATAATTATCAATTATGTTCAAGAAATTATTAGTTAACAGATTTATGTTTTTTTTATGTAAAATTATAATCATTGATTTAAATAAATATGTAAAATTACTTTTTATTTGTGAATTAACGAAAATAATAATAATATTGTATAATGAAATGCTAAATTGATTATAAAAATAAAACAACCATAATAAATGAAGTAACTTAAACTTGGTATATGGCAAACATTAAGTTGTTGAAATATACATATATAAAAAATATAACAAATTACAAATACAAATTAACAATAAATCTTATTATAAATAATAATAAAAGTTGTTATAAGATACCAGTAAGATTATTTTGCTGGTATAGGGGCAACAAATGGGTATAGGGCAACAAATGGAATAAAATAGGGTTAAGAATCTATATTTTCACTATTGAACCTATAACTATGAACATCAAATAGAAAACCCCAAGAACCCTAGGTAATTTTCGAAAATCATAAAATAGGTGTAATACCGTAAATTTTCAAACAAATTTTTCATTTTAAAATCAAATAATTCTCATAAACACATTTTACAAAATGACAAACATCTAATTATCAAAACACAACTCCATTATTGTTTAGGTAAAAATTCAGGATCCTCAAAACATAACTCTTTCTCTCGGGTGTGTACAATCAAGCCGGTGCCTTCCCATGATCCTAAAAAGTACCTGAAACACATTACACACACGATAAAGCACGAAGCTTAGTGAGTTCTCTAAAATACCACATATACAAATAATAAGCCTCTCATGGCTATAACTCGGCATGACCCTCCGGTCTCATGCGTCTTAGTGTGGACCCTCTGGTCATGTATCTTAATGAGGACCTTCCGGTCTCACAGCTCGGTTTGGACCATCCGGTCCTATCTCAGTAAACACATAATATAACATATATATCACACAGACAAAATGCATAATATCACATAACTCAAGTAAGAACATAAGACCCTCCGATCACACAAAGATTACCACTCTAGGTAAAGTATAGTGAGAAGACTCACCTCAAAGCAAGCAAGCAAATACACCTCGTACACGAATCACCAGATCTAGCCTCCGACTAACACATATGATAATTATCTCTAATTAAAATCACAACTCTAAATAAACTCATATTAGCCCCTCTTTAACTCTTGGGAAGGGTAAAAGACCATTCTACCCCTCCGTGGTCCTCATTACTCACATTTGGTCAAAACCCTAAAAGTCAACTCGAGTCAACAGTCCATGTTGACCCAACTCGTCGAGTGCATCAAAGCAACTCGTCGAGTCCCCTCGTTTCCTCAGAAGCCTCATGAAAACCAACTCAACTCGTTGATTTGACTCATCAACTCTCCGAGTTACAGCATGCTCAGACTCATCAGGATAAACCCTAACCGACTCGTCGAGTCACCTCATCGACTCGTCGAGTCCTTTCCGACTCTTTTCTCATCAGACATTTTTAAGGCAAAAAGCAACCCTAAACTCTAGATCTAACCTCCCACAACTCGAATATCACTTAAATCCACAAGCTTTATGTCCATGCATGGCACTTAGGGCTTGAAATGCCAAAAACATGATCCATTAAGGGTTTTTCATTCAAAAGCTGTACTATGGTTGAGTAAAGTTGGGAAATTTGGACTTTAGGGAGCTCACAAGGTCCAGATATGAGGTTTCAACCTCAAGATATGCTCAAGGGACTCAATAACACAATGTGGATGGGAGAAAACCCTAAAAACTTTCCCAAACCAAGATCTACACAAAGAATGATCAAGTTAGTAATCTTTTACCTCCAACAGAAGCTAACCACTAAAGAATCTCTGGATCCAAACATCCCTCCCCGAACCAAGCCAGGATGCTCTCCAAATCTTCTTCCAAAGTTGCACAAGAACACCCAAAATGAGGGCTTAAGGACCTTTAAATAGGACACAAACCCGGAAAATTAGGATTTCTCCAAACAGCTCCAACTCGCCGAGTTGGTCTCTCTACTCACCGAGTTGGTCACTAAACATACGCGGCCCAAAACGACTACACTCGCCGAGTTAGGCATCCAACTCGTCAAGCTGCTCTGCTAAGGAACATGAATTTCTCAAATATGATACCTCGAAATTTTGGGATGTTACAATAGGGTTAAGGATTACATACATTAATTGTTATTGTAGTAAATAACAATGATTCCTTTTTAAAGATCTCTTGGAAGCAAGCACCACAAGTGTCGTACCTCTAATTGAATCACATTCAAACTAGCAAGAGAATGAATTAGGAGGGAGGAGAAGGAAACTTGAATTTTCAGCTATCCCTTTATAGAATAGAGTGGCCAAAATTTGTAAGGATTAGGGGCCTTTATATAGTGCTGTCACACCCCCAAACCAAGGATGGCGGAAACGTCTGGGGGTGGAGGACTTCATGTACAGTATCACAACAACGTGTATAATAGTGCTCAAAGTAAAAACAACCACCATATATATAATTGCAAAAGTTACACCAAAGTATATGTTTACATGTTTCAAAAGCAATTACATTATGATGACAAAATAATTTGTTGACGGTTTAGCGTCCCATCCTCAAAGCGATGAAGTTTTCCTGTTTCACTGATTTCCTGAGAATACAAGTAGTTTTAAAGAGTGTCAACACAAAGGTTGGTGAGTTCATAAGAGTTTTGTTTGAAGTAGAAACCGTTTTTCCTTGTAAAATCGATTTAGTTTGATTTCCAGAAAATCCAATATTTTCTTAGTTAAGTATGAATAGAAATAATCCTACATGATGCTGTAATGAACCCTAGAGTAATCCGTAGAGTTCCTCTATAATTGTCCAACATATAAAGTTATATAAGGCTTAACATAGATAAAACGTTGAATATAGTGGGTCTGCCCTAGGTCCACAACCCAACGAGGAACAGGAGATGAGGCGGGCACCACCAATTCTAGGCCAATCAAGACTAAATTCTTATATGACTCAACATATACGCTCAGCGACTATAGTTGAAGTCTAACAATTTTAGAGGAAGTGTAGTTTTAATATCATAATAGCTTTGTATAGAGACCCGGCACTTTGTATTTGTACCCCTTTTTGTATAGAGACCCGGTACTTTGTATTTGTACCCATAGAGATAAAAGGTGATTTTAAATCGACATAAAACTCATTTAGGTTTTAAAAATAAAATCCCGTAAACTTATGGATTGTTCCCTATGTGAGCCGTTATAATCATACTATGACTATGTGAACCTGCCACGACGTTCTCAGTGTCGCGAAAAATGAAATGACATTTGTCACCCGTAGACCTGCAGGTCCAACTGTAGCTAGCAGCAAGGTGTGGGGTGTCAATCCCAATATAGATCTATATACAAGTATCACGTTCTCCCTCAAGGAGATTCTGATTATAACTACCAGGAATTATATCCCGCACTCGGACGTACGGGGAGAGAGAGAGAGAGAGAAAAAAATAGAGAAACTCACAATATAGGATAACAAGTTTACGTGAAATGTGTGTGAATATAAATATTTCTTGTATGAATGTACCCTTCTTGTACGAGTGCGTAGAGTGATGTATCATAAACTATACCTATTATAGTTTATCTAAAATGTATGTACTATGTATGAACTCTTTTATGGAAAAGTATTAGTGTTGTGAATTTATTGACTATACTTTTTATAGTTTAATAGCACGTGTTCCAAAATGAATGAATAATATTTAATATGAATGTTTTAGTTTCAGTTCATAATGATAAACTAGCAAGGAAACACATTCAAATATTAGAACTTATGATTATACACTTTGCTCAACATAATACAAAGTGTTATGATATTTACATGCTGTTGGCAAAATTTAGCAATTCTGCCCTGTTTTGGAAAAATCATAGAAAAATCATACGAAGTCGAAAACTAGATCCGTAATTTCTGAGAGTTCACAAAATGTGTCTAGTTTGCTCATAATTTTTATCACAATTTATAATGACCTCTAACTTGGGTGAATAAGTCCATAATCACAGACTGGTCTGGATTGTTGTTTGAAATGATAGGCAGTTTTGTAAAAATCACCATAAATTGTAGAAAAATCGTATGGAGATGTGCAAGTAGCCATTTTAAAGCTAAAAACTTGAACTATTTGCACCTTGTACAGTTTTGAAAACAAAAGTGTTTAAGATGCCCAAAACAGTCCGTGAATGGAGTTGAACTTTTCTGATGAAGGCTGTTAGAAAAATTTAGATATGTTCTTAGTGTTTTAACTTGTATCCCCCCCCCCCCCCCCTGAAAACTTGAGAAAACATGAAAATGTAGGGGTATGAACTCACCTTAAGTGATTCCAGTAGGTAAGTGTTGAAGAAGGAAAGTGTTCAACCCAAGAACACTTGAAGAATCACTTGAAGATTCGAAGATCTAACACAATTATGAGAGAGTTTGTCTAAGATATCCATGATTTGAGTGGAAATAAATGAGATAATCATAAAGAGAATGGATTATGCTTACCAAATGTGGAGGAAAAACTCAAGATCAGCCCTTGAATCTCGAATTTCTAGAGAGAGAAAGTGAGAGAGGAAAGAGTTTGATCTTCTTGTGAAATGAGAGCAAATGAGAGAAGTGAGGAGAGAGGATGAATAATCAGCCCTCAAAAACGTGGGGAGGAGGGATAATTGAGTGGAAAAGACATTGATGTGACCTAGGTAAGGTGGAGAGGTGTGGTTAGTCAAAGAGTGGGTGTGGGGTGGTTGCTTGTGACTTTGGATAAGGCAAAGTCAACACTCCACCTTTAATAATTCATCCATTTGATTTTTATTATTTAAATAATGATTTTCATCAAAATATGTTTAAATTATGAATATTTAGAGTTTATTATGTTAAAATATAATTTCTGGAGAAAATCCCGCTTTAAAATCACGAAAAACGGGCTTAAAATGTTAAAAATATCAAAAATGGGCTAAAAATGACACATGCGAATTTCTGGCCGAGGCTCGGCCTCTTATGCTGAACCGAGAGAGAGAGGGAGGCGGAAACCGAGAGAAGAAGAAGAGAGAAGGAAGGAGCCGAGAGGGGAGAAGGGAGAGGGTAGGAACCGAGAGGTGGGAGGGGACAGAGAGGCGCGCGAGACAGAGAGTGAGAAGGAGAATAGAGAGGCGAAGCGGAGCAGAGAGTGGGACGCGGACAGGGAGTGGGACGCGAACAGAGAGCGAGTAGCGAACAGAGAGCGAGACAGCGAACAGAGCGTGTAGCGAACAGAGAGCGAGACAGCGAACAGAGCGTGGGACGGACCGAGAGGGACCGACCGCTCGGTTGTGAACAGTACTCTCGGTTCCGGTTCTTGCTTCTTGGGTTCGGTCTCGGTTCTCTTAGCCACCAGAGGCTCGGTTGGTGAATAGTAGCTTCGGTTCTCTTAGCCACCAGAGGCTCGGTTGGTCCTAAGAAGCCTCTCATTCCGGTTTCGGTTCCTAAAGCCTATTTTTCTCGTTTTCGCCCCGTTTTAAGCCGTTTTTGACCCGGTTAAGGGCCGGAATGACCCGACTGATTCCAAAAAGTTACGGGAAACTTTTGAGAGAGATTTGGGAGAGATTTCTCACACTTGGAGAGATTTGGGAGAGATTTGACATTCTTGGAGAGATTTCTCATACAAAGAGATATTTGAGAGAGATTTCACATACTTAGAGGGATTTGGGAGAGATTTGACATTCTTGGAGAGATTTCTCATACAGAGAGATATTTGAGAGAGATTTTACATACTTAGAGGGATTTGGGAGAGATTTGACATTCTTGGAGAGATTTCTCATACAGAGAGATATTTGGGAGAGATTTCACATACGTGGAGAGATTTGGGAGAGATTTGACATTCTTGGAGAGATTTCTCATACAGAGAGATATTTGGGAGAGATTTCACATACGTGGAGAGATTTGGGAGAGATTTGACATTCTTGGAGAGATTTATCATACAAAGAGATATTTGAGAGAGGTTTCACATACTTAGAGGGATTTGGGAGAGATTTGACATTCTTGGAGAGATTTCTCATACAGAGAGATATTTGGGAGAGATTTCACACACTTGGAGCGATTAGGGAGAGATTTGACATAGTCAGAGATAGAGTGAAAACGATTGAGAGGGGATCCATGTGTGACAATTGTGAGTGTCCGGCATCGCAATGCATGGTTCGTAAACCCTGTTAAGCCTTGTTTAAGGATCTTACACACTCCCGATGAGTATGCATCATTGTTTTATCAGTTTGGCTCGCCACGTAGTACAGTTTTTAGGTTAAAGAGATCTAGTTGTACGTACTTTTCGATTCATGTTTTCTTATTAGAGTAGCGACTTGTTTAGTAAATACTGAGCGTAAGTCCAAGCACACACGGGTTAGTGGAGCTGACCGGTTTGACTTGTTGACTTTATTTGACTTTGAATTGACCAGAATATGACGGTTGTCACATCATCCCCCCGTTAAAGGGAATTTCGTCCCGAAATTTGCACTTCGAATGGGGATCCAGGAATTTAGAGGAAAGATGGGGATGACTTTTCGTAGTACAAGAATTTGATTATGGCGAGGAATAACTCGCCCGATGTCACATGATTACTACTATGCATGATTTAATCGATGCTAGATTTATCATATAAAGAATTTCGGGATTTAATAAAGAATTTCGGGATTTAAATGTCGATGTTAGAAACACGTACTGATATTTGCGGGCAGTTCCGGAGTGGTTTCTCCCTCGGTGATTGCAAACACCCTCCCACCACCACCAGCATCTCTTGTCCTTGGGCATTCCCTTTTAAAGTGTCCTGTTTCTCCACACTCGTAACAGGTTGGGCTTACTCTAGAGCCGGGTACCTGGTTGATAGGTCGTGCTGCTGCCTTACAGAAACGAGCAGTGTGCCCCTCTCTGTCGCAGTTTTTGCAATGCATCTTTCGGCAAGCCCCAGTGTGATGGAAGTTACACTTGTTGCATTTTGGAAGTGTTCCAGCGTATGGTTTCATGGGAGTTGGTGTGGTGAGGGTTGTGGCAGCATGAACAGCAAGGATCTGTTGCTTCCTAGCGAGGCCTTGGGTTGATTGGTCCTTCTTGTTGTCCCAAAACTTTCTTTCGTTGTTCCCTCCTCTTTCTTGGGTAAGGGTGGTTGTCATAGTGTCATGGTGGGCATGATGGTCAATGAGTTGTTGTGCTAACTCCTTGGCGCTGTCGAAGGTAGTTGGTCTTGAGGCGAGCACGCTATCTTGAATTTCGGGGGACAATCCCCAGAGGTAACGCTCCAACTTTTTGTCTTCCGGGGTGACCATAGCGGGACAAAGGAGTGCTAGATCACAAAATCGGTTGGTGTAAGTTGTAAGGTCGGAGCCTGCCATTCTGAGATTCCATAGTTCTTGCTCCAGCTTTTGCACTTCACCTCTTGGGCAATATTCCTTCAACATCATCTTCTTTAAGTCCTCCCAACTTAACGAGTTAGCCACTGCAAGCGTAAGCGACTTAACTTTGCCGTTCCACCAAGTGAGAGCTCTTCCGATGAAGGTGAATGTCGCGTACTTGACTTTGCTCGCTTCGGGGCAAGCACAAATCTCAAAGATTGCTTCGGTCCTCTCGAACCATTGAATTAATGCGAGAACACCCCCACTTCCATCGAAGGAATCGGGTTTGCCATTTGTGAAGTCCTTGTAAGTGCATTCCCTTGTGCGTCCTGCACTATTCCCGTGGTTAGGGTTTGTGGCTCCAGATCCAGCACCACCAGTGCTATTTGTGCCAATTTGTGACATTGCAGCTACCACGGCTGCTGTTACTGCAGCTTGGAACATTTCGGGATCAAACTGGGGAGGTGGCGTTGGAGGTGGTGGCGTTGTGCTGCCCGAAGGTCTGGGTCTTTTCCTTGGTGGCATCGTTCTGTCATGAGTTTGCAAAAAGGAAAACTGATCAAATGGTAAGTTCCTACTAGTAAAGACAAGTCAGTTGTTATAGAATTTGATTTTTCCTGCGTTATTCTTCGATTTAAGAATTCCTTATATATAATTCATAAAGGAAGTCCATATTAATGAACTTCACGAGTTAGTGGGTTTTGTGGTCTCTCTTAGATTTTTTCGCGAGTGTGCTCAAGGCGATTGGTGCGGATCGTATGTATTCTTGTATTTGCATCAACCTCTGAGATACTATGGAGAGTTGTTCTACCCTGAATCTCGTTTCGGGCAACTCTATAGACTAGGATTGGAAAAAAAAAAAATTATCTGCTGAGTTTCCTTCGTTTATGTTGTAGAAGCTTCGTTCTCTATTAAACGACATATGTTGGTCTTGTTCTTTGCTCCAGGTTTCCAAGCACTCTACCCAAGGAGGCGTCGGGCCTTGAAAGCCGGTCAAGGGTTGGGATTCGGAACAAGAGTCATCGGGGTTAAGTTCTCCACTTCAGGGTCGGGGTCAGAACCATCAGCATAGCCTTCAGCTTGGTGACCATCTACAGGGGTTGGGTAATCATTCTCTGGCTCCTCTCCGAGCCATTTGGTATTATCGTGGTTAGGGTAGTACGGGTCGTCGTGTGGATGGAAATCCAGCCATGATATCTTCGCGAGAAATGGGGATATAAGAAATAATTAAGCAAAAGTACTAATTGGCTAATTATACGATGATCTTTATCAGGTACTTCAACAAATTGTTTAGTGCATACTAATTATATGTATTCGGGACAGGATAGACCTTCGAATAAGCGACCCTAACTCTAAATCCCCAATCCAACGAGAACAGGAAGTAGAGCAAAGATCCACAGATTCTAAGTCTATGACGTCCTGGATACATAAAATTTTAATGTATCCACTAAGCAACTATTGACCTATTGATAAAGATCTATTTAGTTCTCGCAGATGTAATTTTAATAATGCCAAAATACCCCTATGGTATTCCATTGTGGTAGTGTTGGTAAGTTTTTAGACTTGTTGCCACATCACAACCATTCTTGGGCATATGCTAATCACTCCTCGGACCAGCATAGTTGATCAGGCTATGCTATTCCCAAGACTGATCATACATCCCCAGGCTTACCTGTGATATCCAACAATCATTACTTTTGTTTTGTCCTAAAATAATGTTGACCTTAGTATGTATGCATGCATGTATACTTTTAACAAGAGTTATTTATTCTTAAAGGTATAGTGGTTTTGAAATCTTAAAATCAGAGACCTTAGTCCCAATGCATTTATAGTTTGTATATCTTACGTGGTTCGATATACTTAGTTCACTATAAACAATGCTCTGATACCAATCTGTCACACCCCCAAACCAAGGATGGCGGAAACGTCTGGGGGTGGAGGACTTCATGTACAGTATCACAACAACGTGTATAATAGTGCTCAAAGTAAAAACAACCACCATATATATAATTGCAAAAGTTACACCAAAGTATATGTTTACATGTTTCAAAAGCAATTACATTATGATGACAAAATAATTTGTTGACGGTTTAGCGTCCCATCCTCAAAGCGATGAAGTTTTCCTGTTTCACTGATTTCCTGAGAATACAAGTAGTTTTAAAGAGTGTCAACACAAAGGTTGGTGAGTTCATAAGAGTTTTGTTTGAAGTAGAAACCGTTTTTCCTTGTAAAATCGATTTAGTTTGATTTCCAGAAAATCCAATATTTTCTTAGTTAAGTATGAATAGAAATAATCCTACATGATGCTGTAATGAACCCTAGAGTAATCCGTAGAGTTCCTCTATAATCGTCCAACATATAAAGTTATATAAGGCTTAACTTAGATAAAACGTTGAATATAGTGGGTCTGCCCTAGGTCCACAACCCAACGAGGAACAGGAGATGAGGCGGGCACCACCAATTCTAGGCCAATCAAGACTAAATTCTTATATGACTCAACATATACGCTCAGCGACTATAGTTGAAGTCTAACAATTTTAGAGGAAGTGTAGTTTTAATATCATAATAGCTTTGTATAGAGACCCGGCACTTTGTATTTGTACCCCTTTTTGTATAGAGACCCGGTACTTTGTATTTGTACCCATAGAGATAAAAGGTGATTTTAAATCGACATAAAACTCATTTAGGTTTTAAAAATAAAATCCCGTAAACTTATGGATTGTTCCCTATGTGAGCCGTTATAATCATACTATGACTATGTGAACCTGCCACGACGTTCTCAGTGTCGCGAAAAATGAAATGACATTTGTCACCCGTAGACCTGCAGGTCCAACTGTAGCTAGCAGCAAGGTGTGGGGTGTCAATCCCAATATAGATCTATATACAAGTATCACGTTCTCCCTCAAGGAGATTCTGATTATAACTACCAGGAATTATATCCCGCACTCGGACGTACGGGGAGAGAGAGAGAGAGAGAAAAATAGAGAAACTCACAATATAGGATAACAAGTTTACGTGAAATGTGTGTGAATATAAATATTTCTTGTATGAATGTACCCTTCTTGTACGAGTGCGTAGAGTGATGTATCATAAACTATACCTATTATAGTTTATCTAAAATGTATGTACTATGTATGAACTCTTTTATGGAAAAGTATTAGTGTTGTGAATTTATTGATTATACTTTTTATAGTTTAATAGCACGTGTTCCAAAATGAATGAATAATATTTAATATGAATGTTTTAGTTTCAGTTCATAATGATAAACTAGCAAGGAAACACATTCAAATATTAGAACTTATGATTATACACTTTGCTCAACATAATACAAAGTGTTATGATATTTACATGCTGTTGGCAAAATTTAGCAATTCTGCCCTGTTTTGGAAAAATCATAGAAAAATCATACGAAGTCGAAAACTAGATCCGTAATTTCTGAGAGTTCACAAAATGTGTCTAGTTTGCTCATAATTTTTATCACAATTTATAATGACCTCTAACTTGGGTGAATAAGTCCATAATCACAGACTGGTCTGGATTGTTGTTTGAAATGATAGGCAGTTTTGTAAAAATCACCATAAATTGTAGAAAAATCGTATGGAGATGTGCAAGTAGCCATTTTAAAGCTAAAAACTTGAACTATTTGCACCTTGTACAGTTTTGAAAACAAAAGTGTTTAAGATGCCCAAAACAGTCCGTGAATGGAGTTGAACTTTTCTGATGAAGGCTGTTAGAAAAATTTAGATATGTTCTTAGTGTTTTAACTTGTATCCCCCCCCCCCCCCCCTGAAAACTTGAGAAAACATGAAAATGTAGGGGTATGAACTCACCTTAAGTGATTCCAGTAGGTAAGTGTTGAAGAAGGAAAGTGTTCAACCCAAGAACACTTGAAGAATCACTTGAAGATTCGAAGATCTAACACAATTATGAGAGAGTTTGTCTAAGATATCCATGATTTGAGTGGAAATAAATGAGATAATCATAAAGAGAATGGATTATGCTTACCAAATGTGGAGGAAAAACTCAAGATCAGCCCTTGAATCTCGAATTTCTAGAGAGAGAAAGTGAGAGAGGAAAGAGTTTGATCTTCTTGTGAAATGAGAGCAAATGAGAGAAGTGAGGAGAGAGGATGAATAATCAGCCCTCAAAAACGTGGGGAGGAGGGATAATTGAGTGGAAAAGACATTGATGTGACCTAGGTAAGGTGGAGAGGTGTGGTTAGTCAAAGAGTGGGTGTGGGGTGGTTGCTTGTGACTTTGGATAAGGCAAAGTCAACACTCCACCTTTAATAATTCATCCATTTGATTTTTATTATTTAAATAATGATTTTCATCAAAATATGTTTAAATTATGAATATTTAGAGTTTATTATGTTAAAATATAATTTCTGGAGAAAATCCCGCTTTAAAATCACGAAAAACGGGCTTAAAATGTTAAAAATATCAAAAATGGGCTAAAAATGACACATGCGAATTTCTGGCCGAGGCTCGGCCTCTTATGCTGAACCGAGAGAGAGAGGGAGGCGGAAACCGAGAGAAGAAGAAGAGAGAAGGAAGGAGCCGAGAGGGGAGAAGGGAGAGGGTAGGAACCGAGAGGTGGGAGGGGACAGAGAGGCGCGCGAGACAGAGAGTGAGAAGGAGAATAGAGAGGCGAAGCGGAGCAGAGAGTGGGACGCGGACAGGGAGTGGGACGCGAACAGAGAGCGAGTAGCGAACAGAGAGCGAGACAGCGAACAGAGCGTGTAGCGAACAGAGAGCGAGACAGCGAACAGAGCGTGGGACGGACCGAGAGGGACCGACCGCTCGGTTGTGAACAGTACTCTCGGTTCCGGTTCTTGCTTCTTGGGTTCGGTCTCGGTTCTCTTAGCCACCAGAGGCTCGGTTGGTGAATAGTAGCTTCGGTTCTCTTAGCCACCAGAGGCTCGGTTGGTCCTAAGAAGCCTCTCATTCCGGTTTCGGTTCCTAAAGCCTATTTTTCTCGTTTTCGCCCCGTTTTAAGCCGTTTTTGACCCGGTTAAGGGCCGGAATGACCCGACTGATTCCAAAAAGTTACGGGAAACTTTTGAGAGAGATTTGGGAGAGATTTCTCACACTTGGAGAGATTTGGGAGAGATTTGACATTCTTGGAGAGATTTCTCATACAAAGAGATATTTGAGAGAGATTTCACATACTTAGAGGGATTTGGGAGAGATTTGACATTCTTGGAGAGATTTCTCATACAGAGAGATATTTGAGAGAGATTTTACATACTTAGAGGGATTTGGGAGAGATTTGACATTCTTGGAGAGATTTCTCATACAGAGAGATATTTGGGAGAGATTTCACATACGTGGAGAGATTTGGGAGAGATTTGACATTCTTGGAGAGATTTCTCATACAGAGAGATATTTGGGAGAGATTTCACATACGTGGAGAGATTTGGGAGAGATTTGACATTCTTGGAGAGATTTATCATACAAAGAGATATTTGAGAGAGGTTTCACATACTTAGAGGGATTTGGGAGAGATTTGACATTCTTGGAGAGATTTCTCATACAGAGAGATATTTGGGAGAGATTTCACACACTTGGAGCGATTAGGGAGAGATTTGACATAGTCAGAGATAGAGTGAAAACGATTGAGAGGGGATCCATGTGTGACAATTGTGAGTGTCCGGCATCGCAATGCATGGTTCGTAAACCCTGTTAAGCCTTGTTTAAGGATCTTACACACTCCCGATGAGTATGCATCATTGTTTTATCAGTTTGGCTCGCCACGTAGTACAGTTTTTAGGTTAAAGAGATCTAGTTGTACGTACTTTTCGATTCATGTTTTCTTATTAGAGTAGCGACTTGTTTAGTAAATACTGAGCGTAAGTCCAAGCACACACGGGTTAGTGGAGCTGACCGGTTTGACTTGTTGACTTTATTTGACTTTGAATTGACCAGAATATGACGGTTGTCACAAGTGCAACCTAGAAACCATTGATAACCCTAAAAATAATATAATAATATCATATTGAATTGGTAATTATCCAGCTTCCTAATTATCCTCCAAGGATAATTTTCAAACCCTAAAACCCTCCTAAAAACCTTCCAAGCCTCTAGGAAGATTCTAGAGTGCCTCTTATTCAACTATTGAACATTCACACTTTAACCTCTATATTTTTAATTAATTATATTAGTCCCAAAATTAATTCTAATTAATTTCTGATTGATTATTAATTAAATAATACTATTTCTAATTAATATATTATTTTCATAATACATTAATAAACCTTTTATATTAATTGATTAATCTCATAATAAATTAATCTCTCTCTCTAAAACCCATCTTGTCCAATTGTTAGCTTTAAGGGGAACCCCAAAGGACTGTGCTACTATCAATTCAAGTATATATCAATTATATTTATGGGATTAGACACCTAATCCAACAGTCTTCCACTTAGATAAATCTATAAATATAACTGCCAATATAACTTCTGAATTGATCAACAAATTATAGCTTCTAAAATCTACTGTCGAACTCTGACCCAGTCAGTTACGTGTCCTAAGATAAGTGATCATATAATCATTCATTCTAAAAGATATCATTCGGACAGGAGACATTGATTAAAATCAATATCAATGTCCTAGACTTTGTTTCCTGGTTTTTGATTTGTGATGACATACGACTTCTAATCAAACAAGTCGATTTAGTCTTGGTTGGGCCCAACACTATAAATTAACACCAAATCACTGAGGTGCCCAAAGATATTGCTTTTACCATTAGGGAAAAAGGAACTGATAAACTCTGACTCATATGCTTGCATCCTTTACTCATTAAATCATGCATGACAATATGTTTTATAACATCAAATTACTGATGCGTTTACGCATTACCAATGTACAACCAACTTGAAAATTACAACTCATATGTCTCTGTTTCAAGATCATAATATATTATCGTCTCATAATTACTCGTGATAGATTCCATGAAGTAATTCTCTGAGTGTGAGTTTATCCGATACTTAAATCTCTATTTCTAAGTACTCATGAACATTGCAGCAACACTATTGCTATGTCTAACACCCTTAAACAATCTACAATCCAATTCATGACAGTCTTAATTCACTACTTACTTCCAAAAGTATGACCGACTATGGAATTAAAAAAAGCATATTATTCAGGAAGTAAAACATGCAAAATGAAACACAAGAATAAAAAATTGACAAAAGATAGTAAACAAACTCATAAATAATTCTCTATTATTTAATCACCAAAAATCAATTACATTTACTTTGTTACAAGTTTCAAACTAACTATCTAATTACTAAAACTAATATCATCTCTCGGACCAATACTCCTAGCATGCTGACTATGTGTAACATCCGAAATCTTGAGGAGAAATTGTAATGAATGAATCCTATTTTGAGGACTAGACACGACATGTTGGAGTAACCAACACGCATGTCTAGTTGAGGAAAAGTGTGGTTCTCATCAAGGTCAACACGGCGTGTTACAAGATGGGTAGGAAACCCTAATTATTAGGATGTTGCACCAATCTCTTTAAGCCCCAAGGGCTAGTTTCCTTACCAACCTCCATTGACACTATGTAACATCCCAAAAATACCACCCAAAACTTTTTGTTTAATAATTACTGAAAACATCATGTCAATATCATAAAATAAAACCCATATGTCAATATCTCAAAACCATAGCAAAGTATCGTGAGAAAATTGTATCAAGATTGTATCAAATCACATCTATGAAAAACTAAAACAACTCTCAGGACAAACTGAAGCTGTGGTGTGTGGGATGCCATCAACCCGAGCCCTTCCCTTTACTTGCGGAAGTACCTGAAACCAAAACTGAAACTGTAAACATAAAGCTTAGTGAGCTCCCCCAAACTACCACATACCATACAATAACATATAACACATACTGGGCCTTGCCTACTGCATCGGACCGAAGTCCAGAAATTGCATCGGACCGAAGTCCGGAACTAACCAGGGCCTTGCCCTCTGCATCGGACCGAAGTCCAGGACTAACTGCATCGGACCGAAGTCCGGAACTGACTGGGACCTTGTCCCCTGCATCGGACCGAAGTTCGGAACTAACTGCATCGGACCGAAGTCCGGAAACTAATTGAGCATAACATAGCATAGCATAAACATATCAAATAGCATGAACACATAAACTGCATACTACATCTGGTCGTAGCCCGGAACATATAACACATAAACACTGTCTGAGCCACGAAGGCATCAAACATACTAACTACTGCATCGGACTGAGGTCCGGAAACTACTACTAATTAAAAGGGCCGGCATTCTGGCCTTAGACCCGTTCCTACTTGAAGGAAACTCACCTCGTGATGCTGATTGCTGAACTCCTAAATGAGAAATCCCTGACTACTGCTCCGGCTGCTTCCCAGCTGTCATGGGAAATAAAATACTAAATCAGAATAGGGATTCCTCTATGGGTAAAATGACCATTTTACCCCTACTATGGTGTGGGACACAAACATGGCCCAAATCCTTAATTCCTTCTAAGTCCATCTATGGTCCCACTATAGGCCCACTAATGGCCCAATTTTCTATATTGGGCCTAGAACCCTTTTATTGAGCCCTACTCAAGCCCAATACTAAATCCTTGGTCCTTAGCAATTGAATTTTGATGGGTCATAAAGGCCCAAGGACCCTAAGCCTGAAACCCAGCCCACACCGAGGCTCAACACTCGAAGCCCAAACTAATAGCGTACACGACGTACACCAAGGTACGCTGAGCGTACCGGCTGCTGGCTTGTACGCGATGCGTTCTTCCTTGTACGCCCAGAGTACAACTCTGTTAAGCCAACATCTCATTAAGTGCTTAATAATCCGATCCATAAGCTACAAATCAAGATCCTAAGCTTATTCCATGACTTAAGCCATAAAGTTGCTTACTTGATGGCTTACAAGTCTCATAAAGGCTCAAACTTCCACAAATAACATTCTACTTCCATAAAACTAACTATATCTCATGCATGGTTCCATATAATCCACAAATATCGAAACTTTACTGCTATGGGGACTCTTGAGCTTCAAGGATAGCAATCCTAAGCTCCAAAAATGAAGTTGCAATATAAAGGTCCTTCCTTTGGACCTAAAAGGCCCAAACTTCCAAAAACTCCTAGATCTAAACTTACAAGAGGAAAGTTGGAAGCTTTATACCTCTTTTGAATGCCAAAAAAAGGAATGAGCCCAGATCTATGAGCTGAAGGTGCTCAAGTTCTTCTTCCTCCCCTTCTCTTCTTCTCCTTCTTCACAAAAATAAGCTCAAAGATCAAACACACACAAACAAGGAGCAAAGGGGACGAACTTGGGTTTCTCTGGAGTAAATGATAAGTGAGGAGGACAAATGGGAGGCTATAATGGGGTTTAAATACGCCTCAACCCGTAAAATTAGGGTTTTCCACCTGGTCGCGTACGCTGGGTGTACCATAAGGTACGCTGCACATACGCTCAGCCTCCCCGTGTTTCATTTAATCAGTACGCCCAGCGTACAAGGGGGTTACACCCCGCGTACGGCTTATGGGTTGCTTACACTTCGACCCAAAAAGAGGTCCACTCTCAATAACAATTCAATTATAGCCCAATAAATATACTGAAGAATTAAATAAATTTATACCTCAGAAACGATTGTTACACACTAAAACCCTAAAATTGATCTTTAAGTCTCTTGTTGGTGTTCTTGAGCTAGTAAGAAGTTGTTGGTGCTCATTGTAGATCTTTGTGAAGGAAGAGGAGATCTTGAAGCTGATTTGTTTGGGGAAAAGGCTTTAGATCCATAATCATCATCTTGTGAGGAAGCTTTCTGAGGTATCAAGATTACATCTTGTCTTGTATATGTTTAGATCTCTTCTTTTGTGCTTTGTTGTGCTTTTGGTCCCTTTTTAGGTTGATGAGAGAGTGAGTCATTTAAGGGCTTCTTATTCCAGATTTGAGTCTGTTGGTCCCTTTGAGCATAAAGGTGCAAGCTTAATGAGATTTTAGGTGTCATGCATGCATTAAGTCAATTATTAAGTCCCTTTTAAGCTTAAGATCTTCATTTAGGCATGCATAAACGTAAAGTTGGCAACTTTACGTGGGTTTCCAGCTCAAGGAAGTCAAATTTGTGTTTTGGGGTTATGTCTTCAAGGATCAAGTGCTTATTGGTTAAGCCCTTGCATATTTAAGCCTTGTGGGTTGGGTTTTTGGACCTTTTGGTAGTCCCTATGGGTAAAGATGGAAAGTTTGCCCTTCTAAGTCTCGTTTTAGTTTAGATATGAGCTTTGGGGCTCTTGGAATTGGAGAAAACAACTTATTGTATTAAGTTGTTGAATCTCGGGCAAACACGGCGTGTTGGCTGGGGAATTCTCGATTATCTGGAAGAGGGAGGAACAAGGCATATACAAGGGGCAACATGGCATGTTTAGTCAACATGGGTTGTTGCCTTTGACATTTACAAGAAGCTTGATCAGGGTTGACCTTGGGATGTTTTGGGCCATGTTTGGCCCTTTTGGATTGTTGAATTGGGCTTTGGCTTTGGGGCCAAGTTATAAAGAGGGTAAAAAGGTCTTTAACCCTAGTTTAGACACTTAGTGTAGGTCGGATCCGATTATTGATGGATGTTTATCTTGTGGTTGATAGCGTGAGGATCTGTCAAACCAGCAGTCAGGAATTATCTAAATGATTCGGCAGTGTGAGGTGAGTTTCCTCATTAGGTTTAGTGGGTCTAAGGCACCAAGACCGAACCTCAATTGGTTATGTTATTATACTTGTTGTCTGGGTGATACTTGTATGTTCTTATATATGTACGTTTATTAGTTGGGGACCATTATTCAAGTGTGGTGGGCCCATAACTCATTGGGTAGGGCCCATTATTTGAGTGTAGGCGGGGCCCGTATCTCATTGGGCGGGACCGTTATACGAGTGTGGGTTGGGCTCGTATCTCATTTGGGCGGGGCCCGTTATATGATATGTATGGTATGTGGTATCTTGGGGAACTCGCTAAGCTTTGTTCTTACAGTTTTCAGTTTATGTATCAGGTACTTTGGTTTTCAAATGGAAGAGCTCGGGATGGTTGTAGGGCACACACCACATGTTTCTGAACTCTGTAGTTTTCTCTGATTCGAGGAAGTTTTGCTAAATCTTGATTACCATAGTTTCATGGAACTGATATGTATTAACTATTTATTAATTTAAAAACGAAAATTTTATGTAATTATAAATTGGGACATTTCAAGTTGGTATGAAAGCCTTGGTTTAAGGGATTCGAGCACACTCTCGGGTATGTCTGAACTCAAACTGAGGATTTTGTAAAGTTTTTCAAAAAGATATATTTTTAGAAAGGGATTTTTCTAAAAGAAGAAAGGGTGTGGTGCATGCAATCAGCCGTGCTCAAGTAAGTTTTCCCAAAATACCTATACATGTTATCTAATATGCTTTGATATGTGAATCTGTGTGTCACACCCCAAAACCAAGAACGGCGGAAACGTTTTGGGGCGGAGGATGTCATGTAAAGTATCACAAACTTGCTAAGTAGTAAACAAGCAACAACATCATCAATTGCATTGATAGAAGAATTTTAATACATGTGTGTTCTTTCATAAAATAAAACACCATAATAAATAATCAAAATAAAAGATGAGTATTGACTGCTCCATCTTCTCAATACCTGGTCATCGTACCTGTCTACTAGTGACCTAAGAATACAAGTTATTTTGAAAGAGTTTATCAACATAAAGTTGGTGAATTCATAAGTATTTTAGTGTCATTGATTTGTAAAAACTTGTAATGAAAGACTTGTAATTGTTTGAAGAAAAGTTTGTATAAGTATGAAAACCCTAGAAAATCTCATATTTCCTACTAGTATAAAAGGAGTCTTCTACCAAGACTCGACTGTTTTGAAGGTATGCTTCACTGTAAAAATGACTGTTTTTCCCATGTTTAACTATTATTATAAAAATATAGTCTACCTCATCGTTTATGTGAATGTGTCACAAAATAAAGGTAATAAGGAAAATACTATATTTAGATCAAAATATATTCTACCTCATCGTTTATGTGAACATGTCACAAAGTAAAGGACCAATGAACCTGGGGCCCAACTTGCCCCTAAAAGGACCAATGAACCTGGGGCCCAGCTTGCCCTCTTCCGAAACCTGATGACACCCTTCTAGGGTGATACCTTCAGGAGGACCATGTCGACTTCCTGAAACTCCAAGTCTGCTCTCCTCCAGTCAGCATAACTCTTCTGCCGACTATGTGCAATCTGCAGCCTACTACGTACCTGCTGGATCAACTCTTTTGTCTTGAGCACCACTTCGGTGCTCCAAATGACACGCTGACCGACCTCGCCCCAACAAATCGGGGTCCTACACTTTCTCCCATATAGCATCTCGAAAGGAGGTTTGTTAATACTCACATGGTAACTATTGTTATACGAAAACTCGGCTAACGGAAGATACATATCCCAACTGCCACCGAAATCTAGGACACATGCCCGAAGCATGTCCTCCAGGGTTTGAATCGTCCTCTCGCTCTGTCCGTCCGTCTGGGGGTGGAAAGTGGTGCTGAAATGGAGACGAGTACCCATCTCGTCATGAAACCGCTTCCAAAATCTGGAAGTAAAATGGACATCTCGATCTGACACCACTGAAACAGGAACCCCATGTCGTGCCACCACCTCTTGTACATAAATATCGGCTAGCTTCTCAGCCGATATGCTCTCCTGGATCGGTATAAAATGAGCACTCATCATCAACCGATCCACTATAACCCAAATCGCGTCCACTCCTCGAGCGGTCCCGGGAAGCTTAGTGATGAAATCCATGGTGATATCCTCCCATTTCCACATAGGAATGTCTAACGACTGCATCTTGCCGTGAGGTCTCTGGTGCTCCGCCTTAACCTTCCTGCAGGCCACATCCCGCTTCATGCAGGGCCACCAATAATCGGGTCTAAGATCTCTATACATCTTTGTTTCCCCTAAATGGATGGAGAATCGAGACTTATGAGCCTCTCCCATCAGCACTTGTCGTACTCCATCCCAGTACGGCACCCAGACCCTCCCATGAAGGGTCAACAATCCTCGACTATCATAGTTAAAGGAAGCTACTTGGCCCACGATCGTCTCACACTTCTGCCTCTCCTCCTTGAGGCCCTCAGCCTGCGCCTCTTTAATTTGCTCCAACAATTGAGTAATCACTGTCATCCTCAAACAATGTCTCTGATCGAGGCTGCTGCTGCCTTGCAGCTCAGGGCTTGGCCTTCCCTGGGTGATAAAGGATCTCACAGTCGTAATCCTTCAGCACATCTAACTATCGCATCTGCCTCATGTTCAGATTCGGCTAGTCCATGAGGTACCTCAAGCTCTTGTGATCCATATAAATGGTACAACGGACCCTGTAGAGGTAATGTCTCCAAATCTTGAGGGCAAACACCACTGCCCCCAACTCTAAATCATGCGTAGGATAATTAGCCTCGTGAGGCTTCAACTGTCTTAAGGCGTAAGCTATCACATGGCCATGTTGCATCAACACTGCTCCCATACCTGTGATCGAAGCATCACAGTAGACTACAAAATCCTCTACTCCCTCTGGCAGGGTAAGAATCGGTGCCTCGCACAATTTCTGCTTGAGGGTCTCGAATGCTGCCTGCTGCTCAGGCCCCCAGCGAAACACCACTAACTTCTTAGTCATTCGGGTGAGCGGTACAGCTATCTTGGAGAAATCCTGGATGAATCTCACGTAGTACCTTGCTAAACCTAGGAAGCTCCTAAATCTCGGGACTTCCCATTGCATCACGGCCTTTATCTTGGCCGGATCTACCAAAATAGCCTTTTGGTTGACGAGATGTCAAAGGAAATGCACCTCGCGCAACCAGAACTCGCACTTAGAGAACTTTGCGTACAGTCTCTCCCTCCTCAAGATCTTTAGCACCTCTCTCAGGTGCTCCTCGTGCTGCTCCTGAGTCTTGGAATACACCAAGATATCATCTATGAATACTATCACAGACCGATCCAGCATCGGCCTGCACACGCGGTTCATGAGATCCATGAATATGGCTGGAGCGTTGGTGAGCCCAAAGGGCATCACCACGAACTCATAATGACCATACCGGGTCCTGAAAGCAGTCTTCTGCACATCCTCGCCTCTGACTCTCATCTGATGATATCCAGAGCGTAAATCGACCTTGGAAAACCAAGATGCTCCCTACAGCTGATCAAACAAATCATCTATCCTCGGAAGTGGGTAACAGTTCTTCACTGTTACCTTATTCAGCTCCCGATAATCTATACACATACCGTGCGACCCGTCCTTTTTCTTCACAAACAAAATCGGTGCACCCCAAGGTGAACTGCTCGGCC
This sequence comes from Lactuca saligna, assembly GCF_052625555.1. Taxonomy (NCBI): domain Eukaryota; kingdom Viridiplantae; phylum Streptophyta; class Magnoliopsida; order Asterales; family Asteraceae; genus Lactuca; species Lactuca saligna. Next base: position 214,741,980 of record NC_136420.1, read on the forward strand.
TGATAAAACCCTTGTCTAGCAGCTCTTGTAGCTGCGTAGATAACTCCTGCATCTCTGGGGAAGCCAATGGATACGGTGCTTTGGCTATCAAAGCCGCACCAGGGATCAGGTCAATCCTAAACTCAACCTGCCTCTCGGGAGGTATTCCAGGCAATTCCTCTGGAAATACATCCAGGTAGTCTCGTACCACCGGAACATCATCAACCGTCATCCTGCCCTTCTCCCGAGCATCTATAACATAGGCAATATAACCGATGCAACCCTGCTAGAAATAGCGCCTCACTCTCACTGTTGAACACAAAACTGGTCCACTCTGTGGTCTCTTGCCCTGAATCACTAACTCTCCCCCACTGGGAGTGCGAACCCTCACCAACTGCAGCTCACAATCTATCACCGCCCCATTGGGGCTCAGCCAATCCATGTCCACTATGAATTTATTCCCTCGCAAGGGAATAGGGACCAAGTCCACCGGAAAATGCTCATCGAACAACTGTAGAGAACATCCTATGTGTACTCTTGCCACCCTAACGGTCCTGTCGGCTGCTATCTCAACCTCAAGTGGACAATCTAGCTCCCCCGGAGCTCTACTAAACCTCTTGCTAAGCGTAAGTGAAACAAACGATTTGGTAGCCCCCGAATCAAACAATACTATAGCTGATATGCCGTTCACAGAGAACGACCCTATACAAAACATATAACCATAAGAAACAATCAATAATAAATGCAGAGGTAAGGAGAAAAATACATACCCATCACCACGTCAGGAGTCACTCGCGCCTCCTCTGCTGTCAGCTGAAAAGCCCTACTCTTTGCCACTGGCATCTCAACTCGACCCTAACGGCCATCTGTAATCCTCAAAGTAGCAGGAGCAGGTGCTGACACCTTTCCTGCAGCAGTTAAACTCGGACACTGGGACTTTTTATGTCCCCTCTGATTGCAATGGAAGCAAATCAGGTCTGATGTCGCAACGGCAGTAGTAGTGGCTGTACAATCTCTGCTCATATGCCGAGTCCGACCGCACTTGTAGCAGCCGGTACTCCCTGCCTTGCACGCCCCATCGTGCAATCTCCCACACTTGCCACACCGAGCGTGGCTCTGCTGACTCCTAGCTCTGTAATCTGGACCCTAGGGTTTTTTGCCCGCACTCCCTGTACCTAGAGCCACTTCCGGCTTCCTTTTTCTCTCCATCTCAAGGTCAATCTCTCTCTCGAGCCCTAGCAATCATGTCATCCAGCGTTTTACAGCTGGACTGGCTTACAAACTGGCGGATATCACTCCGCAACATCTCATGTTAACGAGCCTTCTTCATTTCCTCATCAGCCGCTTACTGAGGAACAAGAAGAGCCCTCTCCCTGAGCTTGGTGGTAATCTCTACCACTGTCTCTGTAGTCTGGGTAAGATCTTGAAACTCTCTGGCTAACTGTTGCACCTCAATGACTGGTGCGAACTTAGCTCTGAACCTGGTAGTAAAATCAGTCCAGGTCATAGCATCCAAAGCTGCGTCATCTCCAATGGCATGACCAACCTCCTCCCACCAATCTCGTGCCCTGTCCTTTAGAAGACAGGACGCCAATCTGACCTTGTCCCCCTTGGGACATCTGCTAGTGCGGAATGCGTTGGCTACATCTGCCAACCATCTGGTACTTGCTATGGGGTCCCGCGCCCTGTGATAATCTGGAGCTCTGCATGCCTGGAACTCCCTAAAAGTAAGCGTGCGTGATCCCATCATGGCCGCCACCTCATCACGGGAGGTGCTCAACCTCTCGTCCATCAACTCTAAGATACCCTCCTTGATCGAACCGAAGATCACAGGAGTCTGCTCAAGTATGGTGCGAGTAATCTCTAAAGAGAGAAACTCCCTAGTCTGCTCATCTAACAGCCCGGCCTCCGGGCCTAATCCTGATCCCCCTCCGGCACCTGAACTGCCGACTGCTGGTCTAGGGCGTAATACCACCATTCTGAAACACAACATAATAAACGTCAGGAACACTGATATATCTCGAGGAATCACTACTACTACAAGTTTCCTAGTCTCATCTCAGCTTCCTCGATTCGAGTACGGATCCTCTACTTCCAGTAGTATGGGCCCCTACTACCTTCCACATCTATCTGTACCTTCCTCAAGAACCTTCCTCGAATCCACCAAGTTACTACTACTGCTACTGATCGCTCCTACTCTCATCCTAGGCTTGCTCTAGTGAAAATCTCTGACTCTACCCGATCCAGTCCTCAGCTGCTGAAAGCCTCCTTGTGATGTCAATTAGCCATCACCTGAATACCATCACATGCGCCGAGGCTCAGATAATCCTTCGAGTAAAAGACTCGTCCCTGCAACGGTGAGACTCAAACAAGAGCTGCGCAATAGGGCTAAATCTGGCACTTTGAGATTATTCAACCCTGTTGACATGTGATGTGACGTATTCACCTAATGGCTAACTCCCATCACTCAGAGTCCCACAAAGCACAAAGCAAACAACATTCAGACACAGGAGACTACTCAAGCAATTCTATCCTCTTAACAAGAAAATGTACTAGCATAAAATGCTAAGCTTGTACTATCAGACATAACCTAAACAGGCTATCGTTCAGTTGTATACTCAAAACTAGCATGCAATTTCTCATAAAGCTGAAACACATATAGCAGGCACATAATGTTGGATAAGGTGTCTAAGTCCATAACTATTTCTGGTATGTACTTGACCCGACCCGGCATGGTCCATTTGGGTTGCATGGCACCATGCAATTGGATAAACTAAATGAGAGAAATAACGCTTGGAGATTATTAATATATTATAAGTTCTAATATATTAATAATATTATTTGATTAGTTTGATCAAGAATTAATTTAGAATTAATTAAGTGATCAAAAGATAACTAATTAAATATATGGGTTGATTAAGTAAATCATCCATATCTTGTATAGTGGGCTAAAAGGCTCCATGGATCATCAAGTTGGGTTCCACCCATAGGATGCTCCATGGATGCTCCATGGGAGTTACAAACCCATGGGTCATGGAAATGAAGAGTCATGACACATTAGGGTTTAACCCTAGATGTGTCAACACTATATAAGGAACATAATCTCCACCAAAATCTGTTGCAACTAAGTAATAAGAGGGCTTGGCCGATTTTGAAGAGTGTGTATTCTCTCATAAGTTCTTCCAAGAGCATTTGGTGTTGTGTGAAGCATTTGAGGCATCACCACTTGAGGTGCTAGGCTCACAAGGTTTCAAGGAACACAAGCAACAACAAGGTAAGTTATTCTATCTATACTTTATGTTAAAATTGTTCCTCATGTATGCTAGATAGGAATATAACCTTGGAATTCAACTTTGCATGACAAATTAGACAAACATAGATCCAAGGTTATTAGGGTTGCATGTACACTTAGGAAGTGTTAGAATGCTCAAAACCCATCAGTGGTATCAGAGCCTAGGCTTGTTTGTTCTTATTTGTTCTTAAAAGTTGAAAACAGAATCGAAAATTTGCTGTCTGTGATCGGACTCGCCGAGTCCATGTGTATCTTCAACCAACTCGGCGAGTCATGTTCATGCACTCGGCGAGTAGGGTCGAATGAGTGCAGAATTTCGATTCAGTTGCTGGAAAATGAATTAGAAACATTACCCTAAACTGTTTTAGTAAATATAAACTTGTTTTTGGTGGTGTAATGTTTTGCTAATTCATTTACAACAACTAGTTATCAAAATTACAAAGTTTTATGTAATTTTTGATTATGTTCATATTCATGTTCTTGTTCTTATGATGTTTTAGATGATCATAGGAATTATTTGTAATCTATTTGGTAGTTTAATTCTTGATCATAATGTGTTTTAATGGAGTCCATAACTTATCCTTAAGTTATGGAAAACCAAGAGTCACTTGAGTTAAAAACCATTAAGAAAACACAAGAGTTATAAAAATGAAGAGTCTTCATTTTATGACTCTATTAAACTCATAAGTTACAAGAAATGAAAAGTTTTGAAAGTTACAAAACTTGCCCTCAAGTTTTGGAACAAGTAAAGTTAAGCTAAAACTTTAGTTCCAACCCCTAGAATTTTAAAAGTTAAAATTCAACCCTTATACTTATATTATGATGATTTAATAATTATATATATATGTATAAGAACAAGTCGTCTTACCGCTAGTACGCCTCATTCACAAAGCCGGTCTATAAGGTGGGTATAAGGTTGTTGCCTATAAAATGGTGATTTAATGGGTGAATATTCTCACCCACCGCTTGCTTGACTGGTGGAGGGTCGTTAGCCGAACGGGTAAGACAAGGACTTATAAATTCTCATTCAAAGTATGATGAATATATAAAGTAACTAAATGTTTATTAAATTCCCAATCTTAGTTACTTTAGGAAAAATGTGAATAAGGTGCTAATCCATGAAATTACACTTTACACTTTGTCTGAGTCGTTGGTGGAGCGTGTGTGGTTAACCGGCACACTAACTTGGACTTAACAAGGTAGGTAAAGGGTGACTTAAGGTTTATTATAGTATCGGTGGAGCGTGTGTGGTTTACCGGCACATCGATTGAGTGATAAACTTTAAGGGTACCAAGTGATTTGCATGGTTACTTCACACCTCGTTTTGTGATCCTCGGCATCCCAGTCACAAAACCTGGAGGGCACTCCCGAGATTGAAACATGCCTTTGAAAAGTTCATTGGATCTCAAAGAATCTAGGAATTTCTAAAACCTATAAAAACTAAATATTTAATATTTCGGTTTTCGTGGTGGAAATTGGTGAATCGTCATTCACCTACCTTTCAAATATGGTATAGCTTAGATTACGGCATACCTCTTCTAAGTTATATTATATTGTGATTGGATCCTAGCCTTAATATTACATTTGGGTGTTTTATTAAGGACTCTCTTAAATCTAAACTAAACTTGTTCTTCTTCTTCAGATGTCTTCAACTAATGCTTCTGGCTCGAATCCTAATGGCTCCTTTACTCTTATGAGTCTGTGTGGGAAAGTCACCTTTGATGGATCCAACTTCAATAAGTGGATCAGAAACATCAGGATGATTACCCGCTACGAGGACAAAGAATATGTCCTTGACAAGGAGCTTAAGGAAATTGACGAGTCCACTGCAACTCCCCAGGAGATCGCTGACTTTCATACTCATGAAAGAGATGCAACCAAGGTGGCTTGCATCATGTTAGCCACCATGACAGCTGAACTCCAAAAGTCTTATGAAGACTTCTACCCTTATGAAATGCACCAAGATTTGATGGAAAGATACCATCAAAGTGCACGACAAGAGAGGTACGAAGTCATCTGCTCCATGATAACAACCATGATGAAGGACGGAGAGTCCGTCACGAGCCACATGCAGAAAATGCAAAGGTATGTGGATCGGTTGCTGAAGCTCAATGTGAACTTCCCTGAGGAGCTTGCAATAGATATCATTTTGCACTCCTTACCATCGTGCTATGATCAATTCCGCATGACATATCACATGAACAAGGAAGAGGTCACCCTCAGCAAACTTCAGGGACTTCTCAAGACCGCAGAAACAGGTCTTAAGGGGAAGTCGGTTGCTATCACTCCTACTCCAGAAACAACTCCGGTCTTGGCAATTGGGCAGAGTCGAGGGAGGAAGAGAAAGAGATCTTCAAAGGGTACCAAGGCTCGGACCCTTGATGGCTCTTCTTCAAGTGGAACCAAGAAAGGTTTCATTACTCCTTCTTCTGACCCAAAAGAGGCTGAATGCTTCTATTGCCACGAAAAAGCTCATTGGAAGCGGAACTGCCCAAAGTACCAGCAAGATGTAAAGGATGGGAAAGTCAAACCCAACCATGCAGGTATTTACACTATCATTTCTAATAACTCACCCCATTCGAAATCTTGGGTCCTTGATACAGGTTGCGGAATTCATATTTGCTGTGACTTGCAGGGACTAGGAAGAAGTGAGAATGTGGAGCAAGGAAGAATAAACTTAATCATGGGGAATAGGAAAGTTACACCTGTCACCAAGATTGGAGTTTATACTTTATCGCTAAGTAGTGGGTTAAATTTAGATTTGAATAAGTGTTGTTATTCGCCAGAAATGGCAAGAAATATTATTTCCTTTCATGCATTGTACAAACAAGGTTTCACCTTTTCATTTGATAATGAAGTTGGTTCGATTAATGCTTTCTTTAATAATGTACTTTATTTTAAAGCATTACCTTGTGATGGTGTGTATGAAGCTGTATCTATTGTAGATAACTTAGGAAATAATGTTTTGTGTATTGATTCTACTAATAATAATAACTTGGATAAAGCATCATTATGGCATTGTCGTCTTGGACATATAAGCAAGAAACGCATAGGCCAACTCCAAAAGGATGGAGTCTTGGAGTCGTTTGACCTAAAGTCAAATGATAGTTGCGAATCATGCTTACTTGGAAAAATGACAAAGTCACCCTTCACAGGCTCATGTGAAAGGGGTAAAGGTTTGTTGGACCTTATACACACGGATGTGTGTGGACCATTCAAACATGCCACAAGAGATGCTAATCGTTATTATTTGACTTTTACCGATGATTACAGTAGATATGGATATGTATACTTAATCAAGCATAAGTCAGAGACTTTCGAGAAGTTTAAGGAATTTAAACAGGAAGTCGAGAATCAATTGGGCAGGAACATTAAGATGCTTCGATCCGATCGAGGTGGTGAGTATCTTAGTTCAGAGTTCCTCGACTATCTAAAGGAATGTGGGATTGTCTCACAATTGACACCTCCCAGGACACCACAGTTGAATGGTGTGGCTGAGAGGCGTAATCGAACCTTGTTGGACATGGTTCGTTCCATGATGAGTCGAGCTTCCCTACCAATCTCATTCTGGGGGTATGCCTTAGAGACTGCCGCCCATATCCTTAATCTAGTCCCTACAAAGAAAGTTGCCAAAACTCCTCACGAGATGTGGACTGGTAAAATACCTAAACTAGACCACATCAAGATTTGGGGCTGCGAGGCTTTCGTGAGATGCGAGACTCATGATAAGCTCGAACCCCGAAGCGAGAGGTGTATTTTCATCGGCTACCCACAACATTCCTTTGGTTACCTCTTCTACAGACCTAGTGACAACGTGGTCTTTGTAGCAAGAAGAGGAGTCTTTCGAGAAAGAGAGTTTATAAGCCAAGGAGACAGTGGGAGGCAAGTTGATCTTGAAGAAATTCAAGAGTCAAGTGGTGAAGGAACTTCAAACTCTAGCCCTCAACTTGAGGAGGAAACTCCTGTTGAGCCAATTGACGAATCTGTACCTCTGAGGCGTTCCACGAGAGTTAGGAGTGCACCTGAGCATTACTATGGATTCCATATTACTGCAGAAGGTGAGACACTTATTAGTGATGAGACACTAGTAAGTCCTGATGACCCTAACAGCTACGAGGAAGCCATGGCAGGCCCCGAGTCTGCTAAATGGAAAGAGGCTATGGATAGCGAGATACAATCCATGTATGACAATCAAGTTTGGAACTTGGTTGAGAATGTACCAGGTCGAAAGACTGTAGGGTGCAAATGGGTCTTCAAAAAGAAGACCGAAATGGATGGTAAAGTACACACTTATAAGGCTAGGCTGGTTGCAAAGGGCTTCTCTCAAATTCCTGGAGTGGACTATGATGAGACCTTTTCTCCGGTAGCCAAGATTAAGTCTATTCGGGTTCTGTTAGCCATAGCCGCATTTCATGACTATGAAATTTGGCAAATGGATGTCAAAACCGCTTTCCTTAATGGGAAGTTGGCTGAAGATGTTTACATGAGTCAGCCAGAGGGTTTTGTCAGTAACGAGTACCCTAATAGAGTGTGTAAGCTTGAGAAATCCATTTATGGATTAAAGCAAGCACCTCGCAGATGGAATCTTTGCTTTGATGAAAAGGTCAAGGAATTTGGTTTTTCTAGGAGTGAAGATGAATCTTGTGTATATGTCAAGGCTAGTGGGAGTATAGTTAGCTTTTTGGTATTGTATGTGGATGACATACTACTCATAGGAAACGACATTCCAACCTTGCAGGAAGTAAAGTCCTGGCTTGGAAAGTGTTTCGCTATGAAGGACCTTGGTGAAGCTGCCTATATTCTGGGGATAAGGATCTTGAGAGATCGGAGTAAAAGACTAATTGGACTTAGTCAAAGTACCTACTTGGAGAAGATTCTGAAGAGATTCAGAATGCAAAACTCCAAGAAAGGAGAGTTGCCCATCCAGAGTGGCGCCAAGCTGAGTAAGACACAAAGCCCTAGCACTGAGGCTGAGATAGCAGAAATGAGTCGATTATCTTATGCTTCGGCTGTAGGTTCGATCATGTATGCTATGACGTGTACTCGACCTGATGTAGCCTTTGCCTTGAGCATGGTTAGCAGGTTTCAGGGGAACCCTGGCAAGGCACACTGGATTGCGGTAAAGAATATTCTCAAGTACCTACGAAGGACTAAGGACTGGGTCCTTACCCTCGGTGGGAGTGATGACTTGAGAGTTGTAGGGTATAGTGATGCTAGCTTCCAGACTGATAGGGATAACTTCCGCTCTCAGTCGGGCTGGGTCTTTACCCTAAATGGAGGAGCAATTTCTTGGAAGAGTTCCAAGCAAGAGACAGTGGCAGATTCTACTTGTGAATCAGAGTATATTGCAGCTAGCGAAGCGGCAAAGGAGGCGTTATGGCTGAGGAACTTCATTGGAGACCTTGGAGTTGTACCAGCTATTAAAGAGCCGATGGAAATTTTCTGTGATAGTGAAAGTGCTGTTGCCTTAGCCAAGGAACCAAGGGATCACGGGAGATCCAGACACATCGACAGAAAATACCATTTCATCAGACATCGGATCGAAGAAGGACTCCTCGTGGCAAAGAGGGTATCATCGGATGAGAACCCAGCAGATCCCCTCACGAAGGGACTGACTCGGGTTAAGCATCTCCAGCATGCTCGGAGCATAGGGCTGAAGGATGATATTAGATTTAGTAGTTAGATAATCTTGAAATTTGTAAAGTGTAATTGACATTTGATGATGAATAAAAGTGTTTTATTTATGAGTAAAGTGTTGCTATTTCTTGTCGATCGTTTACTATATTTCTTTTGCATGTTTTGACTTCCAGAATAATTTTGTTTGGTTTAACATATTATTCAAACCTCCACAGTCGGTCATATGTCGGAAGTAGGTATGAATCAAGACTGTCATGTTTGATTGTAGAGGTCTGGGACAAGGCTACAACAATCATGAGTGCTCATAAGTTCTGAGCATTGGACTCAACCCACGCTCACTGGAATCACTTCATGGAATTCTATCTCGAGTGATCGTGAGACGGTAATATCATATAAGTCTTTAAACCTAGAGATATGATTTGTTACTTACGAGTTGTTTATGCATTAATTGTACGAAAAACGCATTGGTAACTCGATGTTATAAAATCGTGCTCTTATGTGTAATTCAATGAGTAGTAGAACAAACATATGAGTCGAAGTTTATCTGTTCCTTCTTGGATTAGAAGCTGATATCTGGGCCCCTCGATGATTTTGTTTTGACCTATGTACCGGGCCCGGTCAGAACTAGATTGATGTGTTCAATAAAGTTCTTTGTCAAACAAATTGGAAATCGGGAAACAAATGTTGGACAATAAGTAAGACATTGTTCCATGTATTTGTCCGACTGATATCTAGAACAGAGGATTATATGATCACTTATCTTAAATGGCGTACCATCATCTTCTCAAGTTTCGAGAAACCTTGTAAAGAGCTACGATTGCCGATCGGTTCCCGAAGTCATACTTGCAGTAATAGTTACTAGACTTATCCAAGTGGGAGACTGTTGGATAAGGTGTCTAAGTCCATAACTATTTCTGGTATGTACTTGACCCGACCCGGCATGGTCCATTTGGGTTGCATGGCACCATGCAATTGGATAAACTAAATGAGAGAAATAACGCTTGGAGATTATTAATATATTATAAGTTCTAATATATTAATAATATTATTTGATTAGTTTGATCAAGAATTAATTTAGAATTAATTAAGTGATCAAAAGATAACTAATTAAATATATGGGTTGATTAAGTAAATCATCCATATCTTGTATAGTGGGCTAAAAGGCTCCATGGATCATCAAGTTGGGTTCCACCCATAGGATGCTCCATGGATGCTCCATGGGAGTTACAAACCCATGGGTCATGGAAATGAAGAGTCATGACACATTAGGGTTTAACCCTAGATGTGTCAACACTATATAAGGAACATAATCTCCACCAAAATCTGTTGCAACTAAGTAATAAGAGGGCTTGGCCGATTTTGAAGAGTGTGTATTCTCTCATAAGTTCTTCCAAGAGCATTTGGTGTTGTGTGAAGCATTTAAGGCATCACCACTTGAGGTGCTAGGCTCACAAGGTTTCAAGGAACACAAGCAACAACAAGGTAAGTTATTCTATCTATACTTTATGTTAAAATTGTTCCTCATGTATGCTAGATAGGAATATAACCTTGGAATTCAACTTTGCATGACAAATTAGACAAACATAGATCCAAGGTTATTAGGGTTGCATGTACACTTAGGAAGTGTTAGAATGCTCAAAACCCATCACATAATGCATCCTCCTAGATCCTTAGTCTTATTCTAGCTTGTTGTTCTACTGAAACTGAAATAGATAATCATACAATAACTTGTATGGTAATTTGGGAGTACTTACTTGAGCACGGCTGATCGCATGCACCACACCCTTTTCCTTTTATAAAAACTCTTCTTATTTCTAAGTTCTTTTTCGAAAATCTTTTTCAAAAAAAAATTCTTTTGAAAATCTTTACCGTTTCCTTAGTTTGAGTTCAGACACACCCGGAAGTGTATCTGAATCCCTCAAACCAAGGCTCTGATACCAACTTGTAACATCCCAAAAATACGACCCAAAAATTTTTGTTTAATAATTACTGGAAACATCATGTCAATATCATAAAATAAAACCCATACGTCAATATCTCAAAACCATAGCAAAGTATCGTGAGAAAACTGTATCAAGACTGTATCAAATCACATCTATGAAAAACTAAAACAACTCCCATGATAAAGAGGGTAAAAAGGTCTTTAACCCTACTTTAGACACTTAGTGTAGGTCGGATCCGATTATTGATGGATGTTTATCTTGTGGTTGATAGCGTGAGGATCTGTCAAACCAGCAGTCAGGAATTATCTAAATGATTCGGCAGTGTGAGGTGAGTTTCCTCATTGGGTTTAGTGGGTCTAAGGCACCAAGACCGACCCTCAATTGGTTATGTTATGATACTTGTTTTCTGGGTGATACTTGTATGTTCTTATATATGTACGTTTATTAGGTGGGGACCATTATTCGAGTGTAGCGGGCCCGTAACTCATTGGGTAGGGCCCATTATTTGAGTGTAGGCGGGGCCCGTATCTCATTGGGCGGGACCGTTATACGAGTGTGGGTTGGGCTCGTATCTCATTTGGGCGGGGCCCGTTATATGATATGTATGGTATGTGGTATCTTGGGGAACTCACTAAGCTTTGTGCTTACGGTTTTCAGTTTATGTATTAGGTACTTTGGTTTTCAAATGGAAGAGCTCAGGATGGTTGTAGGGCACACACCACATGTTTCCGAACTCTATAGTTTTCTCTGATTCGAGGAAGTTTTGCTAAATCTTGATTACCATAGTTTCATGGAACTGATATGTATTAACTATTTATTAATTTAAAAACGAAAATTTTATGTAATTATAAATTGGGACATTTCAAGTTGGTATCAAAGCCTTGGTTTAAGGGATTCGGGTACACTCTCGGGTGTGTCTGAACTCAAACTGAGGATTTTGTAAAGTTTTTCAAAAAGATATATTTTTAGAAAGGGATTTTTCTAAAAGAAGAAAGGGTGTGGTGCATGCAATCAGCCGTGCTCAAGTAAGTTTTCCCAAAATACCCATACATGTTATCTAATATGCTTTTATATGTGAATCTGTGTGTCACACCCCAAAACTGTGACAACCCGATATTTCAACTACATGTAAACGACCTAAAAAGTCAAGTATTGTAACCACGTTAGTTGTAATAAAATTAACTTCGAAAATAAAATATCCAAAAATCACTAATTAAAATACCTATTATGTTAGATGTCGTTAAACCGTGATCGTACGTAAAAAGAACACCCAAATCCGACTTCGTATAAGAAAGTTATGAAATTTTCAAGTTCGGCTTACGGCAGATGGCTAAAAACTCGAATCAGAGATCGAGCGAATTTTGACCGGAATGACCTAAACGAGAATCGAAGGTCTCAACAATGGTATTTCAACGGTAAAAAGTCTGGCAAAAACCGACGTCAGATAAAGAAGTTATGAATTTCTGAAGAAATTTTCTTACCGCAACCTTTTAAAAATAAATAATAAAAATAATTTCGGAATTTGGCAACGGGATCTAAACGAAAGTTGTAGAGTATGGTCTCACCTTCGCGTGGATATAAATAACGTTGAAAACGGAGTTTGTATGAAGAAGATATGAATTTTTGAAGTTTGCTAAATAATTAATATATAAATTTAATTCAAAAATCGGTATTATCCGAAGGGTGAGTCACCGGGTCTATCCGAATTACGCGCCGCGTACAGGCGTACACCCCACGTACTCGAGGCCTTGGCCTCGGTTCGTCCACGTCGCCCCTATGCGAGCCTACCCGTCCCGTCCCATCCGAAGCCGAGGCAGTCGAGGACTCGGTCACGCATGACGCTCGAGTACGCCCCGCGTAAGCTCGTACGCCCCGCGTACCGAGGCCTCTCAGCCCCCTATAAAAGGGATGCGAGGGTTCCAGGAAAATCACACCATTTCTCTCATTTCTCTTACGTTCTTGCCTCGTTTTCCATGCCCGTGCTACCCCGAAGCCCCGATCACTTTGCTCAAGTCCCGAAGGTCATTTGTGCTCCCGAGAATCCCGAGGAAATCCACTTTCTCGAGCCGAAATTCTGTTCGATTTTTATCCCGCAACCTCCGATCTTACAAGCACTGTTGTAAAAATCCCGACTAGGTCCCGATTAATCTCCGATTAATCCCTAGGCGCTACTCGACCGATTAGAGGGCGCCTAGCGATTAATCCTTGCATACATAATGAGTGAAACAATAGAAAACGATGAAATTTTAACATTTTGAAGAAATTTTATCTTAATGGAAACTATTTGAGGCATGATTAGTGTTGTATTAATCATATTAACTTATTTTGTTATCAAATTAATGGTATTTACGAACATTGATATGATAATAGTCATATTCTTTTTTCTAAAATTCAACAAATTAGCAACTAATGGTACCCGATTAATCCTCCGATTAATCTCCGCCTAGCCGATTAATCCCTTGACCCCAGTCCACTGACTAGCTAACGTCGAGCGATTTTTGAAACCTTGCTTACAAGTGAGTTCATACCCCTATAATTCACACTTTTAAATGTTTTATGAGTACTTTTACATGCTTTTAAGGGGGGGGGGGGGGGAATACAAGTAAAACACTCGATTATTATCGTGTGTTATATAAACTTTCACTATACACGTTTTATCAAAGGAACCATATGTTATTTAAAACTATTATATGGAAACTTTCATATGAAAATTATACCACGACAACATTTTATCTTTTGAAATGAGAAACGATTTATGTATTTATATAAATCAGATACTTTGTTTATTCTACATTTCCGCGTGTCGGTTTTGGCACTACAAAAACTACACTTTTCATAACAAGTGAACATTTTCACTAAGGGTTTATTCTGCAAACGAAACACACTTTTAGGAAACTATAATAGGTATAGTTTTACGAGAATACTACGAACTTTTACATACATGGAAATACTATTTCAAGAAGCTACTTTCATATACAATAACGAACGAACGTTTGCACACGTAAATCTGTTTTATACTAAGTTTTGTGAGACATTAACTTCACGTACGTTCGAGTACACATTTCAAGTCCTGTATTATATACTAGAATCCCTTGGAGGGGGAGCATGGTGTTTGTGTATAGATCTATACGGGCTTGACAACCCGCGCCCTGACTGTTAGCTACAGTCCACCATTTGGGGTGACAAACGTTAGAACATTCCAACGCCTGAAGAACGTTGTGTATAGGCATTTCTAGTCAATAGCATGGTTATAAAACTCACATAGAGTATTAAAAACATAATGATTTACGGGGTTTTTCAGACATATTGTAAATTTTATACGTACATACATTTACTAGAAACAAACATTTATCCTGAAAGAAGGCTACATTTATACTAGTAGAAAATATAGGATTTTCTAGGAACAAGCAAACAAAGAACAAAAACATTTCTTTTCATACAAACATTGTCATTAAATACTTATGAAACTCACCAGCTTAAATTTTGATCTACTCTTTCAAAACTACTTGTATGTCCCAGCGATTCAGTAATTTCAGGTAACAACCAGGTTTTTGAGAAGGGACGCTGCGGCGCCAGTTTAATTTCATATTTTGACATCATATTGTAATTGATTTTGAACATGTACACTTTTAAACAATATAAACTTTCAATTATATATATAATGGTTGTATTGCTTTCTTTACTATGTATTCTTTTGTTACGTTACCACATGAAGTCATTCGCCCCCGAACGTTTCCGCTGTTCCGGTTTGGGGGTGTGACATATTGGTATCAGAGCAATGTTTATAGTGAACTAAGTATATCGAACCTCATAAGATATACAAACTATAAATGCTTAGGGACTCAAAGTCTATGACAAAAGTTTTTGTACCTAAAATCCTTATTTCATATAAATAGATTATTTTAGGTTATGAAAATCCAAAATACATGCATACAACGACATATTTTCATGATGAGGACTATACAAAAGTATTAAGACAAGTTGGACACTACGATTAGTTCTCGAGATATGTAATCAAATTTGGGACGAATATAGCCTGATCAACTATGTTTATCCGAAATTAGACTAACGTATATCGAGGAATGATTGTAGTGAGCAACAAGTCAAAACTTACCAAAATTAGACACTAGTATCAAACGTACAATTTAAATACTATAGGAGTATTTGGTGCATATAATAGATTAATTAGTATTACATGCCTCAAGTTTTGTTCAAATCTTATAACCCTATTCTCGTATAGTCAAATGGCTGGATTTCACCCGCATGGGGACCCCTACTACCCAAACCAAGGCAACGGAGGATGGATTAAGGAGGATCCGGAAGAGGACGATGAGTCTATCGAGTTGGATGGAGGAGACGACTCTGGTACAGACTCGGAACCAGAGATAATCAACCCTCCAGCCATTAGGAGGAACTTCCAAGGACCGACACCCGTTTGGGGAAGTCACCTCATCCACTGGAGCCAACAACAAGGGATACGCTCTCCCTACGGTATGTGTCGAGACTTCTACGACATCAGGGACGGAGGTTCAGCCGACCGAGCACTTCCAGTGATGGTAGGTAAACTGGCCAACCAGTCCTACCAATCAGGGGTTCAAGCAAAACGAATCCGAGAGGTCAATGTGGAAGTACAAGTCCACACGGCCGATATCCGCCGCCTGGATATGTTGCAGAATGACATCCACCTCTGCGCCGAAGCATTCCAAGCACAAACGAATGCAGCCTCGTAGAGTTGAGGGAACAACAAGCCGCCTTCGATAGGCGTCTTATGGAGTCGAAACAATCGGATGCGAGTCGAGCTCCAAGCGCAACACACGTCGCAAGTAGTACTTGCGAAAACCTCAAATTTTGTTATAAGATAGGACTTCGGCTAAAAGTTTTTACTTCCTTTAAATTCTTGTAATCGAAGACCCTTTTAAGGGTCAAATTTTCATGATCGTTGTATCATCTATCATATTAATATAATTCGCACGCTATTACTACTACGTTGAGTATCGCGTTCAATCTTGAAAATATTATGGAAAAACCATACACTTGTTCATATATTCGGATTTACGAATAACCTTCCCTCTTCTATCTATGAGACTCATACTATCATCTGTTGTTGAACTATAGCAATTTAGTTTATGAGACACATTCATTATACATTTATTCTTATCCATATCATCATCTTTTAAACGTGTAGTTAAAGATGCCGCCACACAGGAATCCCAACGAAACACCGATACCACCACCACCTCCACCTCCTCAATTTGATGCTGTCATGTTCCAGGCAGCAGTCACTGCAGCTGTGGTAGCTGCCATGTCATAGATCAATACCCCTGTTACTACGGGTTCAGGAATTGGCATACATCCTTCCAACCATGGCGATAGTCATGGACAACCCCGGGAGTGCACCTATAAAGACTTTACGAATGCTAAGCCTCGGATGTTTAATGGAACGGGTGGTGTGATGGTTTTAAGGCAGTGGATTGAAAGAACAGAATTAGTATTTGAAATCTGCTCTGGCCCCAAGCACAGCAAAGTCAAGTTTGCAACTTACACATTTACTGATAGGGCTTTAACTTGGTGGAATGGCCACGTTAAGGTACTTACCCTGATAGTGGCAAACTCGATAAGCTGGGAGAGCTTGAAGATCATGTTGATGAGAGAGTACTATCCACGAGGAGAGATTCAAAAACTCGAGCACGAACTCTGGACTCTGGGAATGATTGGTACTAATATAGCAACTTATACCAATAGATTCTGCAAGCTGGCAATCCTTTGCCTAGATATGATTGCTCCCGAGAGCGAGAAAATAGAGCGATACATTTGGGGACTGTCACCCCAAATTCAGTCAAGCGTGTTAGCTTCAAAACCTGACACTTTTGAAAGTGCCAAGGAGTTGGCACAATCGCTTATTGATTACGGGAATCATCAAAACTCAACAACTTCTGCACCAGAACCACACAAGGGAAACAACAATAACAACAACAACAATAAGAGAGGGTGGAATAAAGGGAAGGGTGGGTCTTCCCAAGAATCCTCGAAGAAACAACAACTAGTTGCTGTAAACGCTGCGACGGTACCTACTACCGTTCCTACAAATCTCTACCCAACAAAGCCTTATGTGGGCAACCTCCCAAAGTGCACCAAGTGCAATTACCACCACCACGGACCGTGTCGGGAAATACAGTGCTCCAACTGCAACAGAAAGGGGCACACTGTCCGATTCTGCAAGGCCCCCGCAAAACCGATCACTCAGGTTCCCGGTGCTGGTGTAAGCCAAGCATGCTACGGTTGTGGCGAGGTGGGCCACTACAAAAGAAACTGCCCAAAGGCAGCAAATACCGGCGGAGTGGGACGAGCATTAGCTATTGGTCACGAGGAAGCCGTAGCTGATCCTACAGTAGTTGCTGGTACGTTTCTTCTCGATAATTCATATGCATGCATCCTATTCGATAGCGGAGCAGAGAAAAGCTTTGTGAGCCAAAACTTTATTCACTTACTTAAATGTAACCCTAGCATGTTAGAAGAATCATTCACTGTAGAAATGGCAAATGGGAAAACGGAAAACACTAATTGCATATACATGGGTTGTACATTAACTTTAGACGGTCACTCTTTCCCAATCAACCTTATGCCAGTCCAAATAAAAAGTTTCGACGTTATAGTAGGTATGGATTGGTTAAGTCCTCTTCGCGCCAACATCATGTGCTTTGAAAAATTCGTTCGTTTAAATCTCCCTAACCATGAAACATTAGTGATCTACGGTGACAAATCAAGTACAAACCTTCGCATCATTTCGTGCATCCAAGCTCGAAAGTGTTTGCGGAAGGATTATCAGACATTTCTTGCACACATCGTCGATACGAGTCGGGAGGTAAAAGATATAAACAACATCCCAGAGGTACGAGATTTCCCCGATATCTTCCCAGAAGAACTACCGAGATTACCACCACAACGCCAAGTCGAGTTCAGAATCGACTTAATTCCAGGGGCTACCCCTGTAGCAAAATCGCCTTATCATCTGGCACCAACAGAGATGCAAGAACTTTCCAGTCAGCTTAACGAACTTCACCAAAAAGGATTCATCAGACCAAGTTTCTCACCTTGGGGAGCACCGGTCTTGTTTGTAAAGAAGAAAGACGGATCGTTCCGGATGTGCATCGACTACCGAGAGCTGAACAAACTCACTGTCAAGAATCGTTACCCTCTACCCCGCATTGACGACCTATTTGATCAACTTCAAGGAGCGAGCTACTTCTCAAAGATAGATCTACGATCCGGATATCACTAATTACAAGTGCTAGAGGAAGACGTGTTGGATTAATGTCTAAGTCCATAACTATAATTGGTAAGACTTGACCCGACCCGGCATGGTCCATTTGGGTTGCATACCATCATGCACTTGGATAAACTAAATGAGAGAAATAAGACACTTATGGTTATTAATATATTATAAGTTCTAGTATATTAATAATAAGAATAATGAGATTATTTAATTAGTATTGATCAAGAATTAATCTAGTATTAATTGAGTGATCAAAAGAATACTAATTAAATATGTGTGTTGATTGTGTAAATCATCCATACTTGTATAGTGGGCTAATGCTACATGGATTATCTAGTTGGGCCAAAACCCATATGATGCTCCATGGATGCTCCATGGTGTATTTGAACCCATGGATCCAAGGAAATGGAAAGTCATGACAATTAGGGTTTACCCTAATTGTATAACTATATAAGCATCTTATTCTTGAGGAAAAATCGGCCACTAGTGAGAGTAAGAAAGGGCTAGCCGATTTCATGAAGTGTAGAATTCTCTCTAAGTTATTCTAAGTGTTTTGATGATTGTGAACCATTTGAGGTGTCACACTTGGGGCACTAGGCACTCAAGCTTCATGAAGACAAGCTCCATCAAAGAGGTATGTATTCTATCTTGTTATATTGATTGTTGTGTATGCTAGTTTAGGATAATACCTTGGATATTCATATTTGCATGTATAATAGAGAAAACATAGATCCAAGGTATTTAGGGTTGCATGTACACTTAGGAGTGTTAGAATGCTCATAACCCAACAGTGGTATCAGAGCCTAGGCTTGTTTTCTTGTTATACTTGCAATAGAAGTTGGAAAATCGAAATTGGTGCTGTCAGCCCAGCAGACTCGCCGAGTCCATGAAGGGACTCGACGAGTCCAAGGCAAAATGTGTGACAACTGCCAATTCAGGTCATTCTTGGACTCATGCATCTTTATAATAACCATTCATGCACAACATGCCATGACCTAGTAGTATAAATTAGGTCAAAAATCTTGCATAAACTAGGATCCAACTAAGGTCTAGGACTAATATACTTGATACTTACAATTCTAGTAAGTTGCTTAGCTACAATAGGAAATGCCAATACTATAATTAGAATAAAGCTTCAAGCTTTGTTATAATTGAAATAGGGTATAAAACTCTAAAAATAAATTAAAACATTCTAATTATACTTAAACATGTTGTTGAATATCAAACAATATTCCAAAAACCCTAAAGAGCCAAAAATCCAAAGTTATAAATTATAAAGCTTAAAAACTTTATAAAATTTGGCTATAAACTTCCTAATATCAAATTTTTATTAATCAAATTATGAATTATATCCAATGAACTAGAAATATAAATTACAAGTATTAATCATAAATTATTTGTTGAAAACAAGATTTTTAAATAAATCAAATTGCTTAACAAGCACTTTTATAAAATTTGGGTTTTTATAAAATATAGGAGGGAATTTTTATAAAGTTTAAAAATTAGGAGAGAGGAGGCCTAACCCACTCAAAAATCTGGCCATCTCCTCTCCCCATGCACTCTCTCTTCCCCAAAACTCAATCATTAAGTCAAAACCCTCACTCCACCTCTTCTCTCTTCACTCTCTTACACTCCACCCTTCACACACTTTACTCTCTTCTTCCCTCTCTCTAAACTCACGAAAATCCTCTCATTTCTCTGAAAAATTTCGAGATTGTGAAGCCCTTGAAATGTTCTTACTTCTCTCAAGGTCAAAACCAAGGTAAACAACAACATCTTCTTCCATAGTTTCATGGTTAAACCTCTTTTTCTTCTTAGTCTTCTCTACTTTTCGGATTCTATGCCTTTCCATGGCTAGAAATCTTTATTATCCCCTTGTGGTTTGTAGATTCTCACCATAACACAATGCATGTGTTAGAGATGGTGAAAATCCGGGATCAAACCCATGCAAGGAGTGGAAAAGATGCACATATGATCATGTGACATCAAAACCTAATATTTCATGTTCTTCTCCATTTCTTTTGTGTTCATGCATGAACAAAAGCATTTAAACCATTTCTAGTACATCTTGGATGCTCATTCATTCCATGCATGTGTTAGAAATCGGGCCTTACCAAAGACATGCATGATGTTCTTGTTGAAATACCCTAATAATGCACACAAGCAAACATGCAATCTGCCACATTACTTTGTTCGACTTTGAATAGTCATAACTCAGTCATTTCTTAACCAAATCATGATATTCTTTTTGTATTGGTTAGTTCCACGAGTTAACTTTCAAACCCAACTGGTCTCACTGTAAAATATTAAATATCCGATTTTTAGCAGATTTTACAAAACGGTTGCGCATACAGCTCTTTTTCTGTGATCACTATTTTTATCTTGCTTAAACAATGGCCTTAAACCCAACCATAAATCTGAGGAAAAATACCTTAGAAACTTAACATATCTAGTGAATTATGGTTGAAATTTCGTGGCTTAAAACCTCACTGAATGGGCTACACAAATTCATGAACTTCAGCCACATTTACACTTCATGCATTATTGCATGCAACTTTTCTTAAATTGTTTGGAATCATTACCCTCATTTCTCTTCTGAATACATTTTTTTACATTTTTCCTTTTGAAAGCCCTTGCATGCATGAGATAATCTGGAAAATTTCAAGAGTTTTTGTTATTTCTTTGATTTATTAGAATTATTGCTAAAACCAAGGGCATAAATCATATAAAATACTTCCAGAGGTCAATAAATCCTAAATAAATTCATGGATGATCCTTATGGGGAATAATGACCCCTCACCAAATTTCAGCAATTTTTGTTACTGTTTCATATGATTTCTAATTTTCTTTTATTTAGGACATGATAAATTAGAAAACCACTTTATAGGATGTGAAAATTGTATCTAACAATTTTCGCATACCTTACCTGTGATGGGTGACTCCAGAAAATAATTTCAAGATTTTCCATCATGTTTTACTATTTTTCCCAATTTTTGGTAATTATAATGGTCTAAAAATGGGAGAAATAGTTCTGATTATCCAAAATTCATGAAAATTTACCAGGATATAATATTATAGAGTAGGAGGTTACATAAAAATTTTGAATATTTTTCTCTACAGTAAACTATTTTTCTCTTATTTTCTAAAGTTAATTGCACTAAAATACACTTAAATATACATAAATACCCAAAACCAGTTTATACATTATCAAAACCACTTTTGATATTTTTCCCTGGATATTTATACTGTAAATGATGTTACAAAAATTTATGGTGATTTATTTTAACTGTTTAATATTATTTCTTTAATTAATGACTATTTAAAGGAATAAAGCAAGGAAAAATAGAAATAGCCACTGAAAAATATCTTTTATATTTTTCCCAGCCTATTTATGTATAATAACAATTAAATAAAAAGTTTGGGTAATTTTGGAAACTGTTTTCTATTTATTTCAATTTTTATTGAAATAAATGCTCAAAAATCATAAAATATAATTAAACAGCTTGGAAATCCATTTTTATAATTTTCCCAGCTTAGTATTGTGTAATAACAGTTAAATAAAAAGTTTGAGAATTTTTATCCCTCGAATGCTATTTTCGTGAATTTATGTTGTAATAAGGACTTAAAAATTTGGAAAGTTTATATTCCAAGGTTGTAATTAATCGCCCGATATATAGAATTTCATTACTTCAGAAAAAGTGTAACTAATTGATATAAAATCCAATACTAAAACATAAATTGGCATTTCCCTATATGTAAAGTTTAGTATATTAGCATTAGATATCGACATAGAAACTCACTAGTGCGTGTGTTTGATGTCGTAGGATCCCGGTAGTAAGACGTTGGTGCATCCCGAAGTACTCACGCACTCCCCTATTTTCGGTTTTTATGTTTTGGGGTGGAAAAGCATGTCCAGAAAAACTATTGTTTGCATGATGTATTTAAATTGTTTATTATCAAACTTGATTGCTATTGTATTGCTATGTATCTTTATGTATGTTTATGCAACACGGAACATGAGAACTTATCGTACTAAGGCCCTTCCCTTATCTCTAACCATTAACTCTTTGAGCCAATGGTCATTATGGATAGCGCTATTAGGAATTGACAACTCCTCACTCGCCCGAATCGCTGGAGTGCATGATACCATATTCATCTATGGAACGATAAGCATAGATCTCGATAGGGCTTCAGTCATAGGTTTGGTTGAGATTCATTGTTTGCTCATACACATACAAACTCGTTTCTCGTTATAGCAATAAACTTGTATTCATTAATAGCAATCAACTTGTTTATCATTGAAGCAATGTACTTGTATTTACGAAAAGCCTTATTGTACGCTCGATTTTTATAAACTTGTGATACTCACCAACTATTTTCATAGTTGACGCTCGTTTTACATGCTTTTTCAGGAAGTAATTAGTAAGTGGATGTAAAGATTCATCATCATAGAGCATGCTGCATCGTGTTGAAGCTATTATGAAGCTATATTTTGAACAATGTTATTTTGAAAAACTTGTATTTTGTTTCTTTTGAAGCTATGGGTTGTAAACTTTTAAATACTGCTATGGTGATGTATCTTTATCTTTTGCATTGAAACCGTTATCGCTGTCATACCTTACATTAAAGACTCATAAAACTCATAAAATTGGCAAAGGTTACAAAAATGAAGAGTCTAGTTCTAATTAATTGGAGTTATGACTCCATAATTTGTCCTCAAGTTATGGAGGACCAAGAGTCTCTTCATTAAATAAAAAAAAAAAATAATGTAACCTTAATTAATTCCATAAGTTATAAAATAAAGAAAAAGTTAATTCTTTATTAGTTTAAAGTCTTCCATATTTTGTCCACAAGTTATGGAACTTGAAGAGTTTTTGGATTAAAACTACTTTAAATACATAAGTTATGGAATTAATTAGTTTTGAATAGTTTCAAAACTTGCCCTCAAGTTTTGGAATTTGTAAAGTTTTCTCTTATGAATACTTTAATTCCAAGTTAGCCCTTAGAATTTTTGTCACACCCCCAAACCAAGGA
Source organism: Lactuca saligna (assembly GCF_052625555.1). Classification (NCBI taxonomy): domain Eukaryota; kingdom Viridiplantae; phylum Streptophyta; class Magnoliopsida; order Asterales; family Asteraceae; genus Lactuca; species Lactuca saligna. The sequence continues at coordinate 214,765,138 of NC_136420.1, forward strand.
TGGCGGAAACGTCGGGGGGTGGAGGACTTCATGTATAGCATCATAACCACAATTTTAATAGTAATTTAAGCAAACACAACCAACATATATATAATTGAAAAAGTTACATCACTTGTATGAATTACATGTTTCAAAATCAATTACAATATGTTGTCGAAATGTGAAAAGTTTGACGCCTTAACGTCCCATCCTCAAAAGCACTTGATAACCTGATTAGTGTTTTCCTGTGAATACAAGTTGTTTGAAAAGTGTCAACACAAAGGTTGGTGAGTTCATAAGCTTTTATTAATAAACTTAGTAGGAGTATTTCACATGTAAATGTCGCGTTTGTTTCAGAAAAATCCGATATTTCCCTTGAAATCCGAAAAATGTAGCCTTATAACCAAAGACTAGAATGTATGAGAAATCATCGTTTCTTAGTAGAAATGTTGTGAGTTTAAAATGTTATGGAAAGTAAATTTCTTTTATCAACCTAAAACCTACTTCGGTTTTATGAAACCCCGTAAACTTCATGAATTGTTATCCCCCTAAGTGAGTCGCTATAATCATACTGTGACTATGTGAACCTGGCACAACGTTTCTCAGGCGTCGCGAAAATGAAATGACATTTGTCACCCGTAGACCTGCAGGTCCCACTGTAGCTAGCAGCAAGGTGTGGGGTGTCAAACCCAATATAGATCTATATACAAGTATCACGTTCTCCCTCAAGGAGATTCTGATTATAACTACCAGGAATTATATCCCGCACTCGGACGTACGGGGAGAGAGAGAGTCTCACAATATAGGTTAACAAGTTTACGTGAAAGGTGTGTGAATATAAATCTTTCTTGTATGGATGTACCCTTTTTGTATGAGTGCGTTGAGTGATGTATCATAAACTATACCTATTATAGTTTATCTAAAATGTATGTAATATGTATGATCTCTTTCATGGAAATGTATTAGTGTTATGAATTTATCAAACTATACTTTTTATAGTTAAATAATACGTGTTCTAAAATGAATGAATAATATTTAATATGAGTGTCTTAGTTTCAGTTCATAATGATAAACTAACTAGGAAACACATTCAAATATTAAAACTTATGATTATACACTTTGCTCAACATAATACAAAGTGTTATGATATTTACATGCTGTTGGCAAAATTTAGCAATTCTGCCCTGTTTTGGAAAAATCCTAGAAAAATCATACGAAGTCGAAAACTAGATCCGTAAATTCTGAGAGTTCAAAAAATGTGTCTAGTTTGCTCATAATTTTTATCACAAATTAATATGACCTCTAACTTGGGTGAAAAAGTCCAAAATCACAGACTGGTCCGGATTGTTGTTTGAAATGATAGGCAGTTTTGTAAAAATCACCATAAATTGTAGAAAAATCGTATGGAGATGTGCAAGTAGCCATTTTAAAGCTAAAAAATTGAACTATTTGCACCTTGTACAGTTTTGAAAACAAAAATATTTAAGATGCCCAAAACAGTCCGTGAATGGAGTTGAACTTTTCTGATGAAGGCTGTTAGAAAAATTTAGATATGTTCTTAGTGTTTTAACTTGTATTCCCCCCCCCCCCCCCCCCTGAAAACTTGAGAAAACATGAAAATGTAGGGGTATGAACTCACCTTAAGTGATTTCAGTAGATGATTGTTGAAGAATGGAAGTGTTTAATTCAAGAACACTTGGAGATGCCTTGAAGGTTTCGAGGATCTAACATCATAGTTAGGGAGTTTGTGTAAGCAACCAAAGATTTGAGTAGAATGAAGTGAAATAATAATAGGGAGGATGAATTTTTACTTACTAAGTGTGGAAGAACACTTGAAATCAGCCTTGGATCTCGAAAATTTGTGTAGAAGAGTTTGAGAGAAAAAGTGGTGTTTGTTACTTAGTGGAATGAGAGAATATGAGAGAAAATGAGGAGTGTGGTTGTTTGTTCCAGCTCAAAAACGTGGGAGTGAGTGAAATTTGAGTGTAAGGGAACATTGAAGTGACATAGGTAAGGTGGGGAGGTATGGCTGGTCATAGAGTGGGTGTGGGGTGGTTGCTTGTGTCATAAGTTAAGGCAAAGTCAACACTCTACCTTAAATAAATCCCCCATTAGATCTTTATTATTTAATTAATGATTTTTATAAAAATATGTTTAAATTATGAATATTTAGAGTTTATTATGTTAAAATAAAATTTCTGGAGAAAATCCCGCTTTAAAATCACGAAAAACGGGCTTAAAATGTTAAAAATATCAAAAATGGGCTGAAAATGACAAAAATGCGAAATCTGGCCGAGGCTCGGCCCTCTTATGCTGAACCGAGAGAGAGAGGGAGGCGGAACCGAGAGGAGAGGAGAAGGAGGGAAGGAACCGAGAGGGGAGAAGGTAGAGGGTAGGAACCGAGAGGTGGGAGGGGACAGAGAGGCGCGCGAGACAGAGAGTGAGAAGAGAACAGAGAGTGCGACGCGAACAGAGAGGCGGAGTAGCGAACAGAGAGGCGGAATAGCGAACCGAGAGGTGGAATAGCGAACAGAGAGGCAGAATAGCGAACCGAGAGGTGGAATAGCGAACAGAGAGGCAGAATAGCGAACAGAGAGGTGGAATAGCGAACAGAGAGGCAGAATAGCGAACAGAGACCGAGAGGAGCAGAGCGTGAGCGACAGAGGCAGAGGCTCGGTCTCTGGTCTCTTAGCCACCAGAGGCTCGGTCTCTGGTCTCTTAGCCACCAGAGGCTCGGTCTCTGGTCTCTAAGCCACCAGAGGCTCGGTCTCTGGTCTCTTAGCCACCAGAGGCTCGGTCTCTGGTCCTAAGAGGCCTCTCACTCCGGTTTCGGTTCCTAAAGCCTATTTTTCTCGTTTTCGCCCCGTTTCAAGCCGTTTTTGACCCGGTTAAGGGCCGGAATGACCCGAATGATTCCAAAAAGTCACGGGAAACTTTTGAGAGAGATTTGGGAGAGATTCCTCACACTTGGAGAGATTTAGGAGAGATTTCACATTCTTGAAGAGATTTCTCATACAAAGAGATATTTGAGAGAGGTTTCACATACTTGGAGAGATTTGGGAGAGATTTGATATTCTTGGAGAGATTTTTCATACAGAGAGATATTTGAGAGAGATTTCACATACTTAGAGAGATTTAGGAGAGATTTGACATTCTTGGAGAGATTTCTCATACAGAGAGATATTTGAGAGAGATTTCACATACTTAGAGAGATTTAGGAGAGATTTGACATTCTTGGAGAGATTTCTCATACAAAGAGATATTTGAGAGAGGTTTCACATACTTGGAGAGATTTGGGAGAGATTTGACATTCTTGGAGAGATTTTTCATACAGAGAGATATTTGAGAGAGATTTCACATACTTAGAGAGATTTAGGAGAGATTTGACATTCTTGGAGAGATTTCTCATACAGAGAGATATTTGAGAGAGATTTCACATACTTGGAGAGATTTAGGAGAGATTTGACATTTTTGGAGAGATTTTTCATACGAAGGGGTATTTGAGAGAGGTTTCAAGTGTGGCATTTGTGAGTGTTTGGTTCCGTAATGCAAGTCTCTTGAGCCCGTTAAGTCATGATTAAGGATCCCACACACTCCTAATGAGTATGCAACATGGTTTTCATCAGTTTAATTCATTCATTAGTACTAAGGCTTAGGAAATTTTTAACACAAAACTTTTCTCCAGTGATGTTTTCCCATTAATATAGCAAGTTATACAATACGAACATAACACAAATCCTAATACACAAGGTTTAATAGAGTTGACCGGCTTGACTTGATGACTTGAATTGACTCAAGATTGACGATTGTCACATCATCCCCCCGTTAGAGGGAATTTCGTCCCGAAATTTAAATTCGGCTGGGACTTCAAGGGTTTGGGAAAAGATGTGGATACTTTTACTTCATTTGATCTTCACGTTCCCAGGTAAACTCAGGCCCTCGTTTCGCGTTCCAACGAACCTTCACTATGGGAATGCGACTTTGTTTTGTTCTCTTGATCTCTCGATCCATGATCTCGACGGGTTCCTCCACAAAGTGGAGATTTTCATTAACTTCGATTTCTTCGAGTGGTATTACGAGTGTCTCGTCAGACAGACACTTCTTTAAGTTGGACACGTGGAAGATAGGGTGCACATTACTAAGTTCTTGTGGTAGTCGGAGTTTGTACGCCACAGGACCAATCCTAGCAAGGATTTCGAACGGACCGATGTACCTTGGGTTTAGTTTCCCCCGTTTACCGAAACGTATCACCCCCTTCCAGGGGGAAACTTTTAGTAGTACCCGGTCTCCGACCTGGAATTCTAAAGGTTTGCGTCGCTTATCCGCGTAACTCTTTTGTCGATCACGAGACGCTTTTAGTCTTAGGGTGCTATCAGGGACTTGCCCTCTGGCTAGCTGAGTATCTCCAACTTCGGCCCAACACAGTGGTGATCTACACTTGCGGCCGTAGAGAGCTTCGAATGGAGCGACTCCAATGCTAGTGTGATAACTGTTATTATAAGAGAATTCGATAAGCGGTAGATGGGTATCCCATGCCTTACCAAAATCTATCACACAGGCTCTCAGCATGTCTTCCAACGTCTGGATGGTTCTCTCGCTTTGTCCGTCCGTTTGTGGATGGTAGGCCGTACTCATGTCTAACCTGGTTCCCAGAGACTTTTGTAGGGACTGCCAGAAACGCGAGGTGAATCTACTATCTCGATCCGAGATAATGGATGTTGGTACACCATGTAGTCGCACGATCTCCTTAATGTACGTCCTGGTCAACTTTTCCATCTTGTCTATTTCCTTTATTGGCAGGAAGTGCGCGGACTTGGTCAATCTGTCCACAACCACCCATATGGTATCCATCCCACCTGATGTCTTAGGCAATTTGGTTACGAAGTCCATGGTTATTCGCTCCCACATCCACTCGGGTATATCCGGTTGTTGAAGTAGTCCTGATGGCTTCTGATATTCCACCTTGACCTTGGCGCAAGTGAGGCACTTGCTCACATAAGTAGCAATTTCAGCCTTCATGTTTGGCCACCAGTATAACCTTTTGAGGTCTAGATACATCTTATCTGACCCCGGATGAATGGAGTATCGAGTCTTGTGGGCCTCGTTCATTACAACGTCTCGGTACCCACCGAACTTCGGTGTCCAGATTCGATTCATGAGATAACGAGCTCCATCCCCTTTGACTTCCAAGTTCTTATCCATCCCCCTTAGTGCTTCGCTTGCCACGTTTTCTGGTTTCAGGGCTTCTAATTGGGCGTCCTTGATCTGGGTGGCCAGTTGGGAGTGGATGGTCATGGCTAGGGATTTTACTCGGCGACCCGAGTATTCTTTCCTGCTTAAGGCGTCGGCTACTACATTAGCCTTGCCCGGGTGGTAGCGAATTTCACATTCGTAGTCATTCAGTAATTCCACCCATCTTCTTTGGCGCATGTTTAGTTCTTTCTGATTGAGAATGTGTTGAAGACTTTTGTGATCAGTGAAGATGGTGCACTTGGTGCCGTAGAGGTAGTGCCTCCAAATCTTCAGGGCGAACACCACAGCTCCCAATTCAAGGTCGTGGGTTGTGTAATTAACTTCATGTGTCTTCAGTTGCCTTGATGCATAAGCGATGACTTTTCCCTTTGCATGAGCACACAGCCGAGGCCTTGATTTGAAGCATCGCAATACACCACAAAATCATCAGTTCCTTCTGGAAGAGACAAGACTGGTGCGCTGCATAGGGCTTGCTTTAGTGTCTGGAAGGCGGCTTCTTGTTTATCTTCCCATTCGAACACCACCCCTTTCTGAGTCAAGGTGGTGATAGGCTTAGCGATTTTGGAGAAGTTTTGTATGAATCTTCGATAGTAGCCTGCGAGTCCCAAAAACTGTCGGATTTCTGTCGGCGTTGTAGGTGTTGACCAATCTTTGATTGCTTTGATCTTCGAGGGGTCCACATGTATTCCTTCTTTGCTTACTACGTGGCCAAGGAATCCTACTTCTCGGAGCCAAAATTCACACTTTGAGAATTTAGCGTAAAGCTTCTCGGTCCTTAAAACCTCCAAAACTAGTCGTAGGTAATGTCTGTGCTCTTCTCCGCTCCTCGAATAGACCAGGATATCATCGATGAATACGATGACGAATTTATCCAAGAAGGGTCGACACACTCGATTCATCAAATCCATGAACACCGCGGGCGCGTTAGTTAACCCGAATGGCATCACTACAAACTCATAGTGCCCATAGCGAGTTCTGAATGCCGTCTTGGGGATATCCTCTTCTTGAACTCGCAGTTGATGATAGCCCGACCTCAGGTCGATTTTTGAAAAGTAGCTGGCTCCTTGGAGCTGATCGAAGAGGTCATCGATTCGGGGTAGGGGATAACGGTTCTTGATAGTGAGTTTGTTTAGTTCTCGATAGTCTATGCACATACGAAAAGACCCATCCTTCTTCTTTACAAATAAGACTGGTGCTCCCCAAGGTGAGAAGCTTGGCATGATGAACCCTTTGCTCAATAGTTCATTCAATTGGCTGGATAGTTCTTGCATTTCTGCCGGTGCTAAGCGATAGGGAGCCCTGGCGACGGGGGTAGCTCCTGGGATTAAGTCGATCCGAAATTCGACTTGTCGTGCGAGTGGTACACCAGGCAGATCGTCTGGGAAAACATCAGGGAAGTTGCATACTTCTGGAATTTCTTTGATGTCCCTCACCTCCTGTTTCTTGTCTACGATGTGGGCTAAGAAAACCTGGTATTGCTTTCGGAGGTACTTTTGGGTTTTAACACAAGAGATGATTTGCAGGTTCGCACTAGGTTTATTGCCATAAACGGTGAGAACGTTGCCATTCGGCAGATTGAGGCAGACGGCCCTTTCGTAACATAGAATGTCGGCACGATGAAGGCTTAACCAATCCATACCAATGATTATATCGAAGCTTTTTATGGTGACCGGCATAAGGTCGATTTTGAACAAATGGTTGTCTAGAGTGAGAGTACACCCTATGTAAATATCATTAGCGCGCTCAACCTTTCCATTTGCCATTTCTACGATGTAAGAATCTTCTAGTGGTTGAGAATTTTGCTTAAGTATATGTTTGAATTGGTGACTTATGAAACTTCTTTCTGCCCCACTATCGAAAAGTACGCATGCATAAGAGTTATTGAGGAGGAACGTACCAGTAACCACAGAGGGATCCTTGACTGCTTCTCCCTGCCCTAAAGTTAGGACTCTCCCTACACCCCCAGCATTAGGGGCTCGTGCCTTGGGGCAGTTCCTCCTGAAGTGTCCCGTTTCACCACACCCATAGCAGGCTTGGCTTGCTCCAGTGTTGGCGGTCGTAGCGACTTGTGTGGCGGGTTGGGTAGTCGCTCTACAGAATCGTGCAGTGTGCCCCTTTTTGTTACAGTTATTGCAGTGTAACTCTCGACAAGCACCGTTATGGTGGTAGTTACACTTGTTGCACTTGGGAAGAGTTCCTGTATAATGTTTCGGTGGCGCTGGTGCGACAGCAGTAGTGGCGGCGCGAACAGCAACAATCGGTTGCTTTTTGGCGGGGTCCTGAATTGGTTGTTTCCTTTTATTGCCCCAGAACTTCCTCTTGTTGTTCCCTCCTTTTGTTCGGTCGGTGGTGGTTATCACGGTACCACGGCTAGCCCTGTGATCTATGAGTTGTTGTGCCAATTCCTTGGCACTCTCAAAGGTAGTGGGTTTCGAGGCCAAGACACTATCTTGAATCTGGGATGATAGGCCCCAGAGATATCGTTCCACCTTTTTCTCTTCTGGAGTGACCATTGTTGGACAGAGGAGTGCTAGGTCGTTGAAACGGGCAGTATAAGTTTCAAGATCAGTGCCTGTCATCCTGAGGTTCCAAAGTTCTTCTTCAAGTTTTTGTATTTCGCCCCTCGGGCAGTATTCCTTTAACATTAGAGCTTTCAAATCCTCCCAGCTGATCGCGTTAGCTATTGCAGGAGTAAGTGACTTAACTCGGCCATTCCACCAAGTAAGTGCTTTTCCAGTGAAAGTGAATGCCGCAAACTTGACCTTGCTCGCTTCGGGACAAGCGCAGATTTCAAAAACTGCCTCGGTCCTTTTGAACCATTGAACCAGTGTGATAACGCCCCCGCTTCCATTGAAAGGATCGGGTTTGCCATTAGTGAAGTCTTTGTAAGAGCACTCCCTCGTACGCCCCGTACTGTCCCCATGAATGGAATTTGTAGCTCCGGATCCAGAACCGCCGGAACCATGGGTTCCCATTTGCGACATTGCTGCCGCCACGGCTGCCGTTACTGCAGCCTGGAACATTGCAGGATCAAACTGCGGAGGTGCTGGTGGAGGCGGCACTGGGTTGCTGGAAGGCCTTGGTCTTTTCCTTGGTGGCATGGTTCTGTCATAAAAAAAAATGACTAGTCGGTAAGACTTCAATAGTGATAACGAGTCGAGTGTTACTGGTTTCATCCCTCTTGTATTTTATCATAACTTTATTATTCGTAAACTGTTTGTGTGATCAGGTTATGATGTATAGTGCCAAACATTCAATAAATAAAACACATGCCAAATTTCATTGATAACTTTTAGTACATAACGTTTAGAGAGAAAAGTTTGACCTCATAAGGGTCTACATTACATCGTTACAAAAGGTAGTTTTTAGCATTACAAAAGCCCTTTGAATAGTGTAATCACATAGTCGCAGGGTCGACCTACATACAAGGAGTAGCACCAACGCGTACTCATAAAATTCTACTACCAAGACGGGAGAATAGCAACGAGTTCTAATCACTGCGACCCTTCTTTGACGGAGGCTGCGATGATGTCGATGCGCCCTGTAGTTCCGCCAATTTGCGTTCGGCTGCAACCATTCTCTCTTCGAGTGCCATGTATCTTTCCCGATACTCTCTTGTTTCTGCTTGAGCCGCGAGAAGGTCTCGAATGAGTTGGTCTCGGTGGTGGGAGTCTCGTTCCAGGTTTCTGGTGCGATCCGTAGTAGACTGTACAATGGCACTTAACTCCCGGACCTGATCTGTCGTTGTCCTACCACGATCATCCATTCTTGCCATTCGTTGTATCGTGACGGGGAGAGCCCTGTCAGCCGGTCCACCATGAGTGAGATCATAGTAACCTCGTTGGTAGCCATATGGTGACCGTTGGCGTTGTTGTCGGCTCCATCTTTCGATCGTTGTTACCCAAGGGGGTTCAGGTCCGTTGTAACCAAAATGGTGCGCGGGTACCCTCGCGATGTAGGGAGGGTTGAATACTTCTGGTGGTTCCTCCGCTTCGTTCCCAACCATGACTACCTCATCACCTTCCTCTTCTTCCTCTTCTTCCTCTTCTTCTTGGTCGTCTTCCTCTTCTTCCTCTTCTTCTTCTTGTTCGTCTTCCTCCTCGGGCTCCTCCTCGGGATCCTCTTCGGGATCCTCCTCAGGTTCCTCTTCGGGATTCTCCTCGGGCTCGTCTTCGATCCATCCCGCGTTTCCCTGATTGGGAAAGTAGGGGTCCCCGGGTATGTGAAATCCTGCCATGTCGTCTGCACGAGAAACGGGGTTAAGAAGTACATATCGGAAAATAATAATTTGGCGCTATAGAAACGTACAAATACTCATATAGTATTTTTAAATGTTTATATTTGGTTCTTAGCGTGTTCTTTATGGAGTGTAATTAGGTTTTCAGATTTGTCGCTCATTACGACTATTCCTTAGGGTGCGTAAGTTACTTCTTGGACGGATATAGTTGATCAGGCTATATCCTTCCCAGAACTGATTACACATGCTAAGGCGTATTAATAATGTTCGACTCCTCCTCTTTCAATTTATGTTCTCCTAAGTTATGACACCATGCTAGTATAGAATTCATGCAAGTATACTTTAAAACAAGAATTTATTTGTTTTCTAAAAGTACAACTCTTTAAATCACTCTAAGAATCAGAGACTTTTAGTCCCAAATGTGTTTATAGTTTGTATATCTTATGTGGTTGACATACTTAATTCACTATAAACCGTGCTCTGATACCAATCTGTCACACCCCCAAACCAAGGATGGCGGAAACGTCCGGGGGTGGAGGACTTCATGTATAGCATCATAACCACAATTTTAATAGTAATTTAAGCAAACACAACCAACATATATATAATTGAAAAAGTTACATCACTTGTATGAATTACATGTTTCAAAATCAATTACAATATGTTGTCGAAATGTGAAAAGTTTGACGCCTTAACGTCCCATCCTCAAAAGCACTTGATAACCTGATTAGTGTTTTCCTGTGAATACAAGTTGTTTGAAAAGTGTCAACACAAAGGTTGGTGAGTTCATAAGCTTTTATTAATAAACTTAGTAGGAGTATTTCACATGTAAATGTCGCATTTGTTTCAGAAAAATCCGATATTTCCCTTGAAATCCGAAAAATGTAGCCTTATAACCAAAGACTAGAATGTATGAGAAATCATCGTTTCTTAGTAGAAATGTTGTGAGTTTAAAATGTTATGGAAAGTAAATTTCTTTTATCAACCTAAAACCTACTTCGGTTTTATGAAACCCCGTAAACTTCATGAATTGTTATCCCCCTAAGTGAGTCGCTATAATCATACTGTGACTATGTGAACCTGGCACAACGTTTCTCAGGCGTCGCGAAAATGAAATGACATTTGTCACCCGTAGACCTGCAGGTCCCACTGTAGCTAGCAGCAAGGTGTGGGGTGTCAAACCCAATATAGATCTATATACAAGTATCACGTTCTCCCTCAAGGAGATTCTGATTATAACTACCAGGAATTATATCCCGCACTCGGACGTACGGGGAGAGAGAGAGTCTCACAACATAGGTTAACAAGTTTACGTGAAAGGTGTGTGAATATAAATCTTTCTTGTATGGATGTACCCTTTTTGTACGAGTGCGTTGAGTGATGTATCATAAACTATACCTATTATAGTTTATCTAAAATGTATGTAATATGTATGATCTCTTTCATGGAAATGTATTAGTGTTATGAATTTATCAAACTATACTTTTTATAGTTAAATAATACGTGTTCTAAAATGAATGAATAATATTTAATATGAGTGTCTTAGTTTCAGTTCATAATGATAAACTAACTAGGAAACACATTCAAATATTAAAACTTATGATTATACACTTTGCTCAACATAATACAAAGTGTTATGATATTTACATGCTGTTGGCAAAATTTAGCAATTCTGCCCTGTTTTGGAAAAATCCTAGAAAAATCATACGAAGTCGAAAACTAGATCCGTAAATTCTGAGAGTTCACAAAATGTGTCTAGTTTGATCATAATTTTTATCACAAATTAATATGACCTCTAACTTGGGTGAAAAAGTCCAAAATCACAGACTGGTCCGGATTGTTGTTTGAAATGATAGGCAGTTTTGTAAAAATCACCATAAATTGTAGAAAAATCGTATGGAGATGTGCAAGTAGCCATTTTAAAGATAAAAACTTGAACTATTTGTACCTTGTACAGTTTTGAAAACAAAAATATTTAAGATGCCCAAAACAGTCCGTGAATGGAGTTGAACTTTTCTGATGAAGGCTGTTAGAAAAATTTAGATATGTTCTTAGTGTTTTAACTTGTATTCCCCCCCCTGAAAACTTGAGAAAACATGAAAATGTAGGGGTATGAACTCACCTTAAGTGATTTCAGTAGATGATTGTTGAAGAATGGAAGTGTTTAATTCAAGAACACTTGGAGATGCCTTGAAGGTTTTCGAGGATCTAACATCATAGTTAGGGAGTTTGTGTAAGCAACCAAAGATTTGAGTAGAATGAAGTGAAATAATAATAGGGAGGATGAATTTTTACTTACTAAGTGTGGAAGAACACTTGAAATCAGCCTTGGATCTTGAAAATTTGTGTAGAAGAGTTTGAGAGAAAAAGTGGTGTTTGTTACTTAGTGGAATGAGAGAATATGAGAGAAAATGAGGAGTGTGGTTGTTTGTTCCAGCTCAAAAACGTGGGAGTGAGTGAAATTTGAGTGTAAGGGAACATTGAAGTGACATAGGTAAGGTGGGGAGGTATGGCTGGTCATAGAGTGGGTGTGGGGTGGTTGCTTGTGTCATAAGTTAAGGCAAAGTCAACACTCTACCTTAAATAAATCCCCCATTAGATCTTTATTATTTAATTAATGATTTTTATAAAAATATGTTTAAATTATGAATATTTAGAGTTTATTATGTTAAAATAAAATTTCTGGAGAAAATCCCGCTTTAAAATCACGAAAAACGGGCTTAAAATGTTAAAAATATCAAAAATGGGCTGAAAATGACAAAAATGCGAAATCTGGCCGAGGCTCGGCCCTCTTATGCTGAACCGATAGAGAGAGGGAGGCGGAACCGAGAGGAGAGGAGAAGGAGGGAAGGAACCGAGAGGGGAGAAGGTAGAGGGTAGGAACCGAGAGGTGGGAGGGGACAGAGAGGCGCGCGAGACAGAGAGTGAGAAGAGAACAGAGAGTGCGACGCGAACAGAGAGGCGGAGTAGCGAACAGAGAGGCGGAATAGCGAACCGAGAGGTGGAATAGCGAACAGAGAGGCAGAATAGCGAACCGAGAGGTGGAATAGCGAACAGAGAGGCAGAATAGCGAACAGAGAGGTGGAATAGCGAACAAAGAGGCAGAATAGCGAACAGAGACCGAGAGGAGCAGAGCGTGAGCGACAGAGGCAGAGGCTCGGTCTCTGGTCTCTTAGCCACCAGAGGCTCGGTCTCTGGTCTCTTAGCCACCAGAGGCTCGGTCTCTGGTCTCTAAGCCACCAGAGGCTCGGTCTCTGGTCTCTTAGCCACCAGAGGCTCGGTCTCTGGTCCTAAGAGGCCTCTCACTCCGGTTTCGGTTCCTAAAGCCTATTTTTCTCGTTTTCGCCCCGTTTCAAGCCGTTTTTGACCCGGTTAAGGGCCGGAATGACCCGAATGATTCCAAAAAGTCACGGGAAACTTTTGAGAGAGATTTGGGAGAGATTCCTCACACTTGGAGAGATTTGGGAGAGATTTCACATTCTTGAAGAGATTTCTCATACAAAGAGATATTTGAGAGAGGTTTCACATACTTGGAGAGATTTGGGAGAGATTTGACATTCTTGGAGAGATTTTTCATACAGAGAGATATTTGAGAGAGATTTCACATACTTAGAGAGATTTAGGAGAGATTTGACATTCTTGGAGAGATTTCTCATATAGAGAGATATTTGAGAGAGATTTCACATACTTAGAGAGATTTAGGAGAGATTTGACATTCTTGGAGAGATTTCTCATACAAAGAGATATTTGAGAGAGGTTTCACATACTTGGAGAGATTTGACATTCTTGGAGAGATTTTTCATATAGAGAGATATTTGAGAGAGATTTCACATACTTAGAGAGATTTAGGAGAGATTTGACATTCTTGGGGAGATTTCTCATACAGAGAGATATTTGAGAGAGATTTCACATACTTGGAGAGATTTAGGAGAGATTTGACATTCTTGGAGAGATTTTTCATACGAAGGGGTATTTGAGAGAGGTTTCAAGTGTGGCATTTGTGAGTGTTTGGTTCCGTAATGCGAGTCTCTTGAGCCCGTTAAGTCATGATTAAGGATCCCACACACTCCTAATGAGTATGCAACATGGTTTTCATCAGTTTAATTCATTGATTAGTACTAAGGCTTAGGAAATTTTTAACACAAAACTTTTCTCCAGTGATGTTTTCCCATTAATATAGCAAGTTATACAGTACGAACATAACACAAATCCTAATACACAAGGTTTAATAGAGTTGACCGGCTTGACTTGATGACTTGACTTGACTCAAGATTGACGATTGTCACAATTTTAAAAGTTAAAATTCAACCCTTATACTTTATAATATTATAAGTTAATAATATATATGTATAAGAGTAAAGTGAGTCTTACCGCTAGTACGCCTCATTCACGAAGCCGGTCTATAAGGTGGGTATAAGGTTGTTGCCTATAAAATGGCAACTTAATGGGTGTCCACTCTCACCCACCGCTTGCTTGACCGGTGGAGGGTCGTTAGCCGAACGGGTTTGACAGGACTATAATTCTCCCTTCATTAAAAGTATTAATGATAAATACTAAGTAACTAAACTCTTAATAATACCCAATCTTAGTTACTTAGGAAAATGTGAAGAAGGTGCTAATCCATGAAATTACACTTTGCACTTTGTTTAAGTCGGTTAGTGGAGCGTGTGTGGTTAACCGGCACACTAACTCGTATTTAACAAGGTAGGCGAAGGGTAACTTAATGTTTATCATAGTATCGATGGAGCGTGTGTGGTTAACCGGCACATCGATTGAGGGGTAAACACTTAAGGGTACCAAGTAATTTGCATGGTTACTTCACACCTTGTTTTGTGATCCTCGGCATCCCAGTCACAAAACCTGAAGGGCACACTCGAGATTGAAACATGCCATTGAACAGTTCAATGAATCTCAAAAGATCTAGGAGTTTCAAAACCAATTAAAACCTAATAATACATTTCGTTTATCTTGGTGGAAATTGGTGAATCGTCGTTCACGTACCTTCAAATTGTTTTATAGCTTGGATTACGGCATACCTCTTCTAAGTTATAAAATAGTCTGTTGGGTCCTAGCCTTAATATTTCATATTGGGTGTCATATTAAGGACTTTAAGATCAACTATCTTGAAATCTCCCAAAACATGTCTGGTTTAGACATTTATGATCTTCCCAAATCTCTTGAAACAAGCTTTCCTAAATGAAGATGATGTCCCGTGGAAATCATACTTCTTTCACCTCCTCCAATTATTCTCCCTAACCCACGAGTTCTTGAAAAGTTTAAGGTCACTCAAGCCCTATTGGCAAGGCAAGGTCTAGGTGTGATCACATCTTGGAGATGTAGTCACATATTGACAAGTCGGGAGAGTTGGGTGTCAAAGTCTTGAGAAAGTTGGTGGTTCAACTACTTTCTAAGTCACATAGTGAGTTCCTTTGGGACACCTATGAAACAGACTATGACAAGACCCTTAATGATCTTATCTGTTTGCTAAGATCAACTTCCTAAAACTTAATGGACATTGACAATGATGACATTGGATATCTAGTAAAGCATTCTCTTCCCAATGGAAAGGGATCGGCCATAGTCAACTCGGTTGACCAAATGGTAAAGAGAAAAGCTAAGTTTGTGATAGTCTTGTGTACCATTATCAAAGGGTCCATATGTTTATATTGCCAAAGGAAGGGGCATTGGTTGCAAAGCTGCTAAGTTTACCTAAGGATGTTAAAGTCAATAACTTTGACTCCACTTCAGGTAAAGTCCACTATCTAACTATGCTAAGTTTCTATTCTGAGATTCTTATTACATGATGTGACTGGGTCACATGTTGATGTTTTAAGAATCAAAGAAAAGTGAAGGAACTTAAAGAAAGAATATGATGAATCTGATCTCATAGATGGGTTTCTATCGCGTAGTTTGAAGATCGGATTCTTGAGCTACTTCTTAGGAGTTATGAAGTATTGCTTAGGAATAGATAACAACAAGTTTTCATATGGATTGTAAGGATAAGTTTTTCTGCATAGTTTTAAAATAAAAGAAAATTTTTTGATTTTATTTATTTTTTAAAATATCCTTACAATGGCATTTGAGGAAAAAAAATTGTTGCTTATATGATTCCATTAATAGCAAGAGTGGAAATATGAAATTGATTCCTTCATTTGTGGTAATGTCTAAATTTACCAAATAAGGAAAGATTCTCATCATCCAAAGTCTTAATTGGACCAGGACTTGGAATCATGCAAGTTCTATAACATGATGAATGAGAACTTTCAAGTATTGGAAAATTAAGACTGATTACGTGTTCACGTGATTGTGTGAGTCAAGTAATGGACTAAGGGATCGAGTACATAGTCTTGTGCACTGATTAAGTCCACCACAAAAGATATAAGGCTATTCGTCATAGTTTACTAAAGCTTAGTAAATATGATTATACTTACAAGCGTAAGTGTAACTCTGAGACATTGGAAAAGGTTCCAATGCATGGCAGAGCGAATAAGAAGAATCAAATTAGGTAGAAGGATAAAAGTTCCTCAAATCTGAAAAGATGGGAGAGTACTTTAGTATCAGCTTTGTGATCATCTTAATGATTAAGAATCCATATCAAAATTAGTTCTCTAAGGAAGTCTTAGTGCATTCTTATGACTAAGAAGAAGGGATCTTGAATTGTTGAAATGGTTAAATCAAGAAGATGAGTCATACTTCGTTCCATTACAAGTCTTAGAGTCATACTCCAAGATTGTAATTTGAGTGACATGTCTTTAAGAAGGTTTAAAACACGTGTCAAATGTAAGAGTAAAAGTGTCCTACTCTTGTTCATTTTAAGTTGGTAAGTTGTGATGTTTTGGATAAAACAAAGACCAACTTAGGCCAATTGTGTGAAGTGTTTGTCTTGGTTAGAATCCACACTATCTCTTGGATGTTTGACAAGGGAGTCTTATAGGTCAAGAGGACAGTGGGAGTCTTAAAGGTCTTGAAAGTCTCAAGAAGTAATCAAGAATGAAACTTGAAGTTCTTTACTAGCACACGACTTAAGGGTTATAGCCTATCGTGTTGACATATTCTGTGCACATTCCAGTTTAAGTTGGCTTTGCATATGAGTTCTTAGAGTTCTCAATGTGTTGCACAACAACTTGGAAGCAATGGCAGGCCCTTGAGCTGCCAGGTGGCAAGAAGTTAAGATTGAGTTTAGTCCATATGAGTTTGGATTTGTCATTATCCTTGTCTTGTGACTATGGTTTTGACAATTCACATGGATAAGAACACATACACCACTAAATCTAAGTGTCATAAGGTTTCTCTCCGATTCATGAAAATGATGGTGAGGAAACTCTTTCACTAAGTAGATTTTAGCTAGATAGCAATTGTAATATTTGCATTCTCAAAGTCGTTAGTGGAGCGTGTGTGGTTTACCGGCACACTAACCTGGACTTGTGAGAAGCGGCAAAGGTCTAAACAATCGAGACTATGATTACAGCATCCCTTTTCATAGTTCTTAAAATTGTTCAGACACACAAGTGTGCTATCTAAGGCAAGGTGTATGGTTTTGATAAAGTTTTATCAAAACAACCTAGTATCAGAAATCTGAACTTTGGTAAGAAAGTCAATAAAGTATTGATTTCTAGAAGTCGAGCTTTCTGAGTATATGTCAAAGCTAGTGGGAGCATAAGTGTTATGCTAATAATCATCATTTTAGTGGGAGCATGATAATTATGATAAATATTGCAAGTTAGCAATGTTAATTATAGAAAAACAAAAGGTTTCAATTGGGAAAAAGTTGTTTTGCTATAATTAAGGGAGAGGAAATTATACTTCATCTCAAATCTATAAGCTTAGATCGTGAGGTTTTAATCATTTAGTCAAGGATATATATGAATTTCATGTTAGAATGGCTCAACATAAGGAAATTCTGTATATGGTTCCATTTGACTTTGTCATTTTTCAAATCTATAAGCTTAGATCGTGAGGTTTTAATCATTTAGTCAAGGATATATATGAATTTCATGTTAGAATGGCTCAACATAAGGAAATTCTGTATATGGTTCCATTATTTGCGTTCTAAAATTTAATTATGATTACGGCATCCCTTTTCATAATATGAATTATGAGAACTTGGCAGATAGAAATGGAAATGTTATAGCAAAAGACTGGTTTAGTTTTTATGTGAGTCATCATGAATCGTGTCCCATATGCTTCGGATATAGGATCGATTACATGTGCTATAGTTATCCATTCTAAAAGTTTCCAAATGCCTGGGGCATTAAGAATGGGAAAAGGTTTAGAACTGGATATGACTAAAAGGATTAAACAATTTTCGAGGAAAATCTAAGGTTTACCAAAGATTGGTTGCTCAAGGACAGTTGGAAGTGTAGTGATAATTCTGGAAGGACCATATTGACATAATCTGTAAGGAGGCAACTCTTGTTCAGAAGTGATAGTCAAAATGAATCCGGAAATGTTTCAAAGTTAGAATTTTCAATCTGTGTAAGATTAAGGAAATTTAATGCAAGAAGGATGTTTCCAAGGAGTTGATCTCCTTTGGAATACTCTGTAATGATTGTTGCCAAGTCTTTGTGAATTTGTGCATAATCGTTACAAGAGGATCAATGCATATAAGTTTAGAATCTAACAGATTTCAGTAAATGGCATGAATTTGGAATTCTTGCATTTGCAGTAAGGATTTGCGAGTGTGAAAAGAGAATCATTGAAGTTATGTTCAATTGATCTAGTTCACAAAGTAAAGATCATAGACAAACATAGTATGCATACTTGGTGTATGGCATGACTAGTGTTTAGAAAAACATAGTGTACATGCTTGGAGCATGGGACAACTATTGTTTTAAATTCAAGAATAAAGTTAATAGCTGAAACAGTATACAATGAATAATGTGTAATCATATGGTGATAAATAAAATGTGTTTTATTTATGTTCATAGGTTTTGATACCATATTGGATTCAATTATTATTGTGTTTCACTTTGCATGTTTTGACTTCCCGAATAAACTAGGTTATTCTTCTTGAATGACTAAGTTATTCAAACCATCCACAGTTGGTCATATGTTGGAAGTAGATATGAATTAAGACTGTCATGGGTTGGCTTGTAGTGGTCTAAGATGTTGGACAAAGAGCTACAACACTCATGAGTGCTCATAAGTTTTGAGTATTGGATTCAACCCGCGCTCATTGGAATCACTTCATGGATTTTATCACGAGTGATCATGAGACGATAATATCTTATATTCTTCAAACCTAGAGATATGAGTTGTTACTATGAGTTGATAGTACATTGATTGCACGAAACCGCATTTGGTAACTCAGTGCTATAAAATGTGCCTTTGTGTATGATTCAACAAGTAGTAGAACAAGACATATGAGTCGAAGTTTATCCATTCCTTTTACCTTCGGGATAAAAGCGATATCTGTGGGCCCCTCGATGATTTGATGATGACAAATGGAAGTGCTCGGCCGGGCCAGGACTGATTTGATTTGTTCAATTAGTCAGTCGTCATAAATCGGAAATCGGGAAACAACAAATGGACAAAGAGAATGATTATAATCCATGTCTCAGTCCATATGATATCTAGAATGGAGGAATATATGATCCCTTATCTAATGGACAAGTCATTGACAAGATCAGAGTTCATCTACAAGGTCAGAGTTCGACAAAAGCTTTTGAGAGCTACGATTGCCAGTTGGTTCCTGAATTCATACGCAATAATAGTTTTAGACTTATCCAAGTGGGAGACTGTTGGATTAATGTCTAAGTCCATAACTATAATTGGTAAGACTTGACCTGACCTGGCATGGTCCATTTGGGTTGCATACCATCATGCACTTGGATAGACTAAATGAGAGAAATAAGACACTTATGGTTATTAATATATTATAAGTTCTAGTATATTAATAATAAGAATAATGAGATTATTTAATTAGTATTGATCAAGAATTAATCTAGTATTAATTGAGTGATCAAAAGAAGACTAATTAAATATGTGGGTTGATTGTGTAAATCATCCATACTTGTATAGTGGGCTAATGCTCCATGGATTATCTAGTTGGGCCAAAACCCATATGATGCTCCATGGATGCTCCATGGTGTATTTGAACCCATGGATCCAAGGAAATGGAAAGTCATGACAATTAGGGTTTACCCTAATTGTATAACTATATAAGCATCTTATTCTTGAGGAAAAATCGGCCACTAGTGAGAGTAAGAAAGGGCTAGCCGATTTCATGAAGTGTAGAATTCTCTCTAAGTTATTCTAAGTGTTTTGATGATTGTGAACCATTTGAGGTGTCACACTTGGGGCACTAGGCACTCAAGCTTCATGAAGACAAGCTCCATCAAAGAGGTATGTATTCTATCTTGTTATATTGATTGTTGTGTATGCTAGTTTAGGATAATACCTTGGATATTCATATTTCCATGTATAATAGAGAAAACATAGATCCAAGGTATTTAGGGTTGCATGTACACTTAGGAGTGTTAGAATGCTCATAACCCAACAAGACGTTCCCAAGACAGCCTTCCGAACCCGTTATGGACATTACGAATCTGTAGTGATGTCGTTCAGATTAACCAACGCACCAGCAGTATTCATGGACCTAATGAATAGAGTGTGCCATCCTTACTTGGATCAATTCGTCATCGTATTCATCGATGATATACTTATCTACTCCCGAAGTAAGGAAGAACATAGTCAACACCTACGGAGGGTCTTAGAAACACTACGATCAGAGGAACTCTATGTGAAGTTCTCTAAATGTGAATTTTGGATTCGAAGAGTTAAATTTTTGGGCCACGTGGTTAGCGAAAATGGGATACATGTGGATCCCTCCAAAATTAAGGCCATTAAGAACTGGTCGGCACCAAAGACACCTACAAAGATTCGTCAATTTCTAGGCCTAGTTGGCTACTACCACAGATTCATAAAGAACTTCTCTAGCATCGTGAAACCTCTTACTACATTAACCCAGAAAGGCATGGTTTTTGACTGGGAAGCAAAACAAGAGAAGGCGTTCCAAACTCTGAAACAAGCCTTATGCACCGCACCAATACTATCCCTCCCCGAAGGGATAGAAGATTTTGTAGTATATTGTGATGCATCGAATCAAGGGCTTGGTTATGTTCTTATGCAACGAGGGAAGGTTATTACTTATTCCTCCCATCAGCTTAAGACACACGAAGTAAACTATACGACACACGATCTCGAGTTGGGAGCAGTGGTATTTGCTTTAAAGATCTAGAGACACTACCTGTACGGAACGAAGAGTACTATCTACACCGACCATAAGAGCCTTCAACACATTTCTCGATCAGAAGGAGCTCAACATGCGACAACGACGATGGGTCGAGTTACTCAATGATTATGAATGCGGGATTCGTTATCATCCTGGTAAGGCCAATGTAATAGCTGACGCCCTCAGTCGAAAAGAATACACTGGTTGGAGAGTCAAATCTCTGAATATGACCATCCATTCCCACTTATCCACACAAATTAAAGAGGCTCAACTAGAAGCTTTACAACCCGAGCATGTGACGGGTGAATCCCTGAGAGGAATGGAAAAGAATCTAGAAATCAAGGGTGACGGAGCCTATTATCTCGTGGACCGTATCTGGACACCAAGACATGGTGGTTTCAGGGATGCGGTCATGACTGAAGCGCACAACACGAGGTATTCCATTCACCCAGGTTCAGATAAAATGTGTTTGGATCTTAAGAAACTGTATTGGTGGCCTAACATGAAAGCAGAGATTGCTACCTTTGTAAGTAAATGTCTTACTTGTGCTAAGGTTAAGGTCGAGTACCAGAAAAATTCAATATTACTACAACAAACAGAGATACCGGAATGGAAATGGGAACGGATCACTATGGATTTCATAACCAAGTTGCCCAAGACAACGGGTGGACTTGATACCATATGAGTCATCGTCGAAAGATTAACCAAATCCGCGCATTTTCTATCAATCAAGGAGACTGACAAGATGGAAAGTCTTACAAGAACTTACATAAGGGAAATAGTACGATTGCATGGGGTTCCGATGTCCATTATCTCCGATAGAGATAGTAGATTTACATCAAGGTTATGGAAGTCACTACAAAGTTCCTTAGGGACTAGATTAGACATGAGTACAGCCTACCATCCACAAACAGATGGGCAAAGTGAGAGAACGATACAAACTTTGGAAGATATGCTGAGAGCCTGTGTGATTGACTTTGGAAAGGCATGGGATATCCATTTACCTCTGGTCAAATTTTCATACAACAATAGTTATCATATGAGCATAAAGGCTGCTCCATCTGAAGCCCTCTATGACCGCAAGTGCAGATCCCCTCCGTGCTGGACCGAAGTTGGCGACACACAACTAGCTAAAGGACGAGATACTGAAAACACTCTCACCGGTCCAGAAATCATACGAGAAACGACAGAGAAGATCGTTTAGATTCGTGAACGGTTGAAAGCATCTAGAGACCAATAGAAAAGCTACGCTGACCAACGGAGAAAACCTTTGGAATTCCAAGTAGGAGACCGTGTTCTATTGAAAGTCTCGCCATGGAAAGGCTTAATACGGTTTCGAAAGCGTGGAAAGCTAAATCCAAGGTACATAGGGCCTTTCGAGATTCTTGCCAGAATCGGCCCTGTAGCTTACAAACTTAATCTACCCCGTGAACTTAGTAACATACACCCAACCTTCCACGTATAGAATTTGAAAAAGTGTCTGTCCGATGAGACTCTTGTTATCCCACTCGACGAGATCGAGATCAATGAGAACCTCAACTTCGTGCAAGAACCGGTAGACATCATGGACCGAGAGGTCAAGCAAACAAAACAAAGTTGCATACCCATCATGAAAGTCCGCTAGAACGCCAAGCGAGGACCTGAATTCACATGCGAACGCGAAGATCAAATGAAACAAAAGTACCCGAATCTTTTTCGCTAGTTCACTTGTATCTTTCTTGCTATAAATTTCGGGACGAAATTCCCTCTAACGGGGGGATGATGTAATAGCCCGGTATTTCAACTACATGTAAACGAACTAAAAAGTCAAGTATTGTAACCATGTTAGTTGTAATAAAATTAACTTCAAAAATAAAATATACAAAAATCACTAATTAAATTACCTATTATGTTAGATGTCGTTAAACTGTGATCGTACGTAAAAAGAACGCCCAAATCCGACTTTGTATAAGAAAGTTAGGAATTTTTCAAGTTCGGCTTACGGCAGACGGCTAAAAACTCGAATCAGAGATCGAGCGACTTTTGACCGGAATGACCTAAACGAGAATCGAAGGTCTCAACAATGGTATTTCAGCGGTAAAAAGTCTGGCAAAAACCGATGTCAGATAAAGAAGTTATAAATTTCTAAAGAAATTTTCTTACCGCGACCTTTAAAAAATAAATAATAAAAATAATTTCGAAATTTTCCAACGGGGTCTAAACGAAAGTTGTAGAGTATGGTCTCACCTTCTCGTGGATATAAAGAACGTCGAAAACGGAGTTTGTATGAAAAAGATATGAATTTTTGAAGTTTGCTAAATAATTAATATATAAATTTAATTCAAAAATTGGTATTATCCGAAGGGTGAGTCACCGCATCCATCCGAATTACGCGTCGCGTACAGGTGTACGCCCCGCGTACTCGAGGCCTTGGCCTCGGTTCGTCCACGTCGCCCCTATGCGAGCCTACCCATCCCGTCCCATCCGAAGCCGAGGCAGTCGAGGACTCGGTCACGCATGACGCACGCGTACGCCCCGCGTACGCCCAGCATACGAGATCGGTTCCCAGCCCCTATAAAAGGCATGCGAGGGTTCCGGGAAAATCACACCATTTCTCTCATTTCTCTTACGTTCTTTCCTCGTTTTCCGTGCCCGTGCTACCCTGAAGCCCTGATCACTTTGCTCAAGTCCCGAAGGTCGTTTGTGCTCCCGAGAATCCCGAGGAAATCCACTTTCTCGAGCCGAAATTCTGTCCGATTTTCATCCTGCAACCTCCGATCTTACAAGTGAATTCATACCCCTATAATTCACACTTTTAAATGTTTTATGAGTACTCTTACATGCTTTTAAGGGGGGGGGGGGGGAATACAAGTAAAACACTCGATTATTATCATGTGTTATATAAACTTTCACTATACGTGTTTTATCAAAGGAATCATATGTGATTTAAAACTATTATAAGAAACTTTCATATGCAAATTATACCACGACAACATTTTATCTTTTGAAATGAGAAACGATTTATGTATTTATATAAATCAGAAACTTTGCTTATACTACATTTCTATGTGTCGGTTTTGACACTACAAAAACTACACTTTTCATAACAAGTGAACATTTTCACTAAGGGTTTATTATACAAAGGAAACACACTTTTAGGAAACTATAATAGATATAGTTTTACGAGAATACTACGAGCTTTTACATACATGGAAATACTATTTCAAGAAGCTACTTTCATATACAATAACGAACGAACGTTTGCACACGTAAATCTGTTTTATACTAAGTTTTGTGAGACATTAACTTCAAGTACGTTCGAGTACACATTTCAAGTCCTGTATTATATACCAGAATCCCTTGGAGGGGGAGCATGGTGTTTGTGTATAGATCTATATTGGCTTGACAACCCGCACCCTGACTGTTAGCTACAATCCACCATTTAGGGTGACAAACGTCAAAACATTCCAACGCCTGAAGAACGTCGTGTATACGCATTCCTTGTCAATAGTATGGTTATAAAACTCACATAGAGTATTAAAAACACAATGATTTATGGGTTTTTCAGACGTATTGGAAATTTTATACGTACATACATTTACTAGAAACAAACAATTGTCTTGAAAAAATGCTACATTTATACTAGTAGAAAATATAGGATTTTCTAGGAACAAGCAAACAAAGAACAAAAACATTTCATTTCATACAAACATTTTCATTAAATTACTTATGAAACTCACCAGCTTAAATGCTGATCTACTCTTTCAAAACTACTTGTATGTACCAGGAATTCAGTAATTACAGGTAACAAACAGGTTTTGGAGAAGGGACGCTGCAGCGCCAGTTTAATTTCATATTTTGACATCATATTGTAATTGATTTTGAACATGTACACTTTTAAACAATGTAAACTTTCAATTATATATATGATGGTTGTATTTCTTTCTTTAATATGTATTCATTTGTTACGTTACCACATGAAGTCATCCGCCCCCGAACGTTTCCGCCGTTCCGGTTTGGGGGTGTGACAAAAACCAAGAACGGTGGAAACGTTTTGGGGTGGAGCACGTCATGTAAAGTATCACAAAATTTCAAAGTAGTAAACAAGAAAAAATGTCATCCATTGCATTGATAGTAGAATTTTAATACATGTGTGTTCTTTCATAAAATAAAACACCATAATAAATAATCAAAATAAAAGATGAGTATTGACTGCTCCATCTTCTCAATACCTAGTCATCGTACCTGTCTACTGGTGACCTGAGAATACAAGTTATTTTGAAAGAGTTTATCAACATAAAGCTGGTGAATCCATAAGTATTTTAGTGTCATTGATTTGTAAAAACTTGTAATGAAAGACTTGTAATTGTTTGAGGAAAAGTTTGTATAAGTATGAAAACCCTAGAAAATCTCATATTTCCTACCAGTATAAAAGGAGTCTTCTACAAAGACTCGACTGTTTTGAAGGTATGCTTCACTATAAAAATGACGGTTTTTCTCGTGTTTAACTATTATTATAAAAGTATAGTCTACCTCATCATTTATGTGAATGTGTCACAAAATAAAGGTAATAAGGAAAATAGCATATTTATATCAAAATATATTCTACCTCGTTTATGTGAGCATGTCACAAAGTAAAGGTAATAAGGAAAATTGTATAATCCTTGAGAATGTATCCATTTTTCTAGGATAAACACAGCGTGGTAACTCACCGAACAATACAACCGAGAACATCCGTAGATGAACTTATCCCACTGTAGCTATCAGCCGGGTGTGGAATGGTCAGTCCCATAGTGTGTAAATGTCTTCCTAGTATAGTATATAGCAATTCTCTTCGTATAGTATACTTGTATAGACTCATAAATGAACTGACTCATGTGTGATTCCTTGTACTAAGAATAGTAAATAGTATATCTTCATATAGTATGTATTAGAGTAGTGTATGTATTAGTGTAGTGTATGTATTTTTTATAGTATGCATTGAATCATGTATGAAATGACTCTTAGTGTGATTCCTTGTACTAGGAATAGAAAGTAGTATCTCCTAACTATACCTATTATAGTTACTAGTAATGTGCGTGTATTACCGAAAGTATGCCTTTGCTACCCAAAGGTACTAAATTGACTGATAGAACTTTTATGTCTATATATGTATACACAATATATAACTAATATTTAGATGACATTCGGACAAATAACTGATACCCTAAGGCCACATCCAAACAAGGAAAAGGAATTAAAGCGAGCTAGTAGTCCTACGTCCTTTAAACATTGCTTATATAACTATACATATATAGCCAAACATTTGACAATATAAAAGTTTAAAAGAAGTTTTGTAAAACCTTCGAAAAGTTTAATAAATAAGAATTGATGACATGATGTCAGTTTATAAAACGATTTAAAAGCCGTTTGTTTGATAAGAACAATTGAAAGTATAAGAAATCCTTTGTTTGAAACACAACTTGAAGTACATGAAAACCTTTGTTTGAAACATAGTTATAACAGAGTTTGAAAGGAAAGATATAGTATGTATGATAGTTTGATAAATGTTTTAACATGTAAAAATGTTTTGAGAAATCATTTTGAAGTAGTATGCTTAGTAAAACAGCTAAAAGTGTAGTAAATCCATAGTTTGATAGCTATTAATCACATGTGATTTATATAATAACTATCATGATTCAACTTGTATCCCCCCCCCCATAAAAGCATTTAAAACATTTAAAAGGTTAATTAAGGGGTATGAACTCACCTGTAGTGAGTGGATTGTATGGAAGTGTCGGACAAGATGCTTGGTGTCAAGTGAAGACTTGAACACACACAATGATCCTATGAACATATATATATATATATATATATAACTAATTAGTGATTATAACACTAATTAAGTAAGTATAAACACCCTAAAGCGTGGAAACCACTTTGGTTTAAGTGCTAGGAGGCCATTGGATTGCAACAAAGGAGTGTAAGGCATTGCATTTGAGTTTATGGCCCAAAGACCACTCTCAATGGAGTTTACGGGCTAGGGGAGTTTACTCCTGGCCGTAAACTCTCTAAAGGGTCATATTTATGGTCTTGAAGGTAGGGAGTCTCAAGTGTTTAACTGTTCCTAGGTTAAACAAGAGTCTATATGAGTTTAATGTCCAAGAATTGAACATAACATGAGTTTACGGCCTAAGGACCATTCCTCCATGAGTTTACGGTCGTAAACTCATGGTATTATGTACCAACTCAAAGTTTAATGTCCCTAGTTCATTGGTGGAGGGTTCTAATCCAAGTTCTAAGCATAGGAAAGGAAATTAGGGCATCAATACACACTTATAGGGAGTTTACGGTCTTGGGAGATCCTTGGACGTAAACTCTCTTCCAACCCTTAAATCTTGATGTTTCTAAGGCCTAAGCATGTTCAATCCAGTAAATAACAAGTTAGGACAAGAGTACTTACAATATAGGAGCTCAAAATGGCCGATTATGGCCAAGAACACTAGTGTGTGTTCTTGGTGTTCTTCGTGAAACTTGAAAATCTATGAATACATGATTTTCATGGATGAAATCATGAGGGAATGCTAGATTAAGAGGTGTATCAACAAGTCAAGGAAGAATACTTACTAGTTTTGAAGATCTAAGGTGAAGATCGGGATGATAGTTGAGAGGATTTGAAGTAAAATAGGCTAAGGAAAGGAAAGAATGAGAAAAATGGCCACAGACAATATATATACTCTTGAGTTTATGGCCACATGAGTTTACGGACATAAACTCATGGTCTTGTGGCCGTGAACTCATTTTGAGGGGGTTATGGTCTGATTTGCTACATTGTGGTTCTAGCAGGTACTTTCTAACACTTATTCCTTAAGTGTATTAGGCTCAAAACGCTCAAACAGACTCTAAATTATGCTAAATGATAGCAGGAATGAGTCTGACACTAAATTGAGTTGACTGACTGAGATTTCAAAGTAATAGAAAATTTCGGGTTGTTACACTATGAATCGCATTCTAGTTAAGGATAAGGATCTGCTTAGTTTTTGCATGATAGAATGCTAGGAGAGATGTCGTGTATGCCTATTATGTGAGCTTGTAGAATTGCATGTTAGTTCTAATTAACCAGTGATTGTTTGGCTTGATATGTGATGTCTGTTATCCTAGGGAGCATAGGATGCTAGATTAGGTATGATTTGCATGCGTAGGGCAATCAGTAGAGAGAGTAGGAGCCCCTAATGTAAATGGTAGTATGTGGAATTGGATGTTCGTGATTATTATGTAGATTGGAGCGCGACTGCATGAATGTTGCTTGATTTTTGCTTTGTATAACTCTTAGGTGACGGAAGTTAGCTACTAAGTGAATATGTCAAGTCACACGTGACAAGGGTTGAATAATCTCATAGTGGTGGATTTGACCCTATTACGCAGCTCTTGTCTGAGTCCAACCGTTGAAGGGATGAATCTGTTACTTGAAGGATTATCTAATCTTTGTAGCATGCGATTGTATTCATGAGGTGGGTGACTGGAATTATGTATAGTTCTTTAGAATCTGATGGCAGGGTGAGGTCGGAAAACTAGGAAAGCCTAGGGATTGCTCTAGTGGGAGTTGTTGTGCTGGTTAGCGAGTGTTGGTGTTTGGATTTGAGAATGTGACTTAGAGGATTCGGGAGGATTCTTGAGGAAAGTATGGATATGTGTGGAAGGTAGTTTTGGGCCCATACTAATGGAAGCACAGGATCCATACTTGAATCGAGGAAAGCCTTGGAGAATCTAGGAAACATGTGGGATGAGGATTATCGGGTGTATTCGGATCGTCTGCATGTTTTTTTTGTATGGTGTTGAGCACTCAGGTATGGGGTTCAGGTTCTAATTCTGACTTAGTAGTAGGTATTGAGTCGCTAATACGGGATTTCACCTCATCAGAGATTAATCATGGAATTTTGGAATGGACCTCGGTGATCTTTGGTTCAGTCAAGTATGGAAGGAAGGGTTTTCGAACTCTTGGATGGTCATCACGGGGCCTTTCAGACCGTGATTGTATTAGGGAAGTTAGGGGCTAGTCTAGAGCCCAAAGCTTGTGGATCCCTTGAATCCTTCAGGAAGGAGGATCCTGTTGTCAATTATTGTCATCTGGGATCAGAGGTGAGTTTTGCACCATGTCTTCAGGAGGAGGAGGTCCAGATCCCTTCAGATGCTTTTGCGGGTATGATATCTTTTGTTTTCTTCTGGGTTGTTATCATGGATTTTTATTAAGTTGGAATTTTGATTGTGTTTGGGTAAATTATATCTCGGGATAGTTCTTTGCTATTATCTAGGTTATCAAGCATTTTTGTATTTCATTCTGCATGTTGAGAGTCTTCAATGAATCTTTAGAGGATCGTATACTATTGAGCGAGTTTCAGCGTGTTTAGTTGTTGATCCAGGTCTTTGTCGGGATCAATTTAGGGGTATTGCTTGGAGGATCTTTGGTCAGGGTTAGCAGATTGGTTCTCTGGTGAAGTCAGGGTTCAATGGTTTTATTGTCTGTTCTAGTACGATCAGCAGTTATCTATGGAAGAACCTTTGGGTTCAAGCACTACCTTTGTTAGGAGAGGAGAGGTAGTAGGAAGATGGTTATTTCAGTTGCATTAGTTGTTCATTAGAAATATCAAGGGAGTTTTATATTTGCATGGGTTGTCGACGGTTAGAAATCAGTAATTCCTTGAGAATGGAAGTTGGGGGTGAGGATTCGTCAATCAGGGCAGGGGTTATGGTTCTTAGTCACCAACATAAGAACTCAAGGAATTGATATGGTATCATGGGAGGTGATTTGGATTATCAGACTAGTTAAGGTCTCAAGAGAATTCTTCCGAATTTCAGGAGTTGGGCAATCATTGAGATTGGCTAGTAATGGAACGCTAGTTTTGGTAAGTGCAAGTCATAGGTGGTTCATGCTATATGAGGTTTGATGGGCTGGGAATCCATCAGGCTTATGGGATGAAAGAGCGTCATTGAATCCAAGTGGGGGAGAATCGATGATAATTTCTGGGAGTTGGATCGAGTGTGGAACTAGGGCAAGTTTCGCATCCTGGTCAGGAAGAGAGATAACCCAAATGGCCGTTTAGATTAAGATGGTGTAATTGGGAGTTTGGGAAACTTCCAAACCTTGGTCGGTGTCTTCTTTATTTGTGCATAGCAGGTTTGCGGTTGAGTTCAGGATGAGGGTTTCGGAATTCGAAGTATGACCCAGATACCTGGTTGGATGCGGGTTTCGACTCAAGATGCATAGGGTTGTGGTGGTTAAGGTTGATGGGTTTTGAGCATTACAACATTCCTATGGTGCACATGCAACCCTAATTGCTTTGGATCTAAGTTTTTCTCTATTGAACATGAAAATACAAAATCCAAAGCAATAACCATAGATCTAGTATATATAATTACGAAATTCACATATATATTGATGACTACCTCACTTGTTATATTGTAATAACAAGAACAATCCTTGAAGATCTCGACCTTTGAAATCTTAGTGCCCTATGTGTTACACCTCTAATGGTGTTACAAACACTCAATGCAAAGAATGACTTGGAAAGAGGTGAAAATCGGCCACCATAGGGTTTCTAAAGCTCAGGGCCGATTTCATCAAGTATGATGGCCTTTATATAGTTGTGGTTGCTAAGGTTTTCAGGTGGAAACCCTAATACCTTGCTTAAGGCTTAAGCAACCCATGGACCCCCTCTTTGGAGCCCTTGGATGAAATCTATAGGGCCTCCCTATAGGATTTCGTCCACTCCACTCTATGGAGTCCATCAGCCCAGTTTTGCAACTATCAATGATTTGCAAAACCAGTCCCTTCATTATTAATTAGTTCCTTTAATCCCAAAATTAATACTAAATTAATTTCTGATCAATTACCAATTAATAATATGATTTCCAAATAATATATTAATCCTGTAATACATTAATAAAATTATTCTGAGTGCTAATTTATTATTCATATAATAAATCCTACTCTCTCTCCACTTGTTATCTACCAAGTTGCATGAGTGAAGGCAACCCAAAAGAACCATGCTCATAATCAAATCAAGTACATATCAAATATAGTTATGGGCTTGGACACATAATCCAACAGTCTCCCACTTGGATAAGTCTAATAACTATTGTTGCAAGTATGTCTTCATAATCTGATTAGCAATTGTAGCTTTCAAAAGCTATTGTCGAACTCTGATATTTTCAGTAATGCATCCTTTAGATAAGTGATCAAATATTCCTCCATTCTACAAGATACCATATGGACATGAGACATGGATTATAATCATTCTCTCTATCCAAGGTTTGTTTTCCGACTTTCAATTTATGACGACTGACAACAGACTATAGTTGAACACATCAACTTAGTAGGGTGTCATCATTAAATCATCATGGGACCCACATATATTGCTTTTATGCCACTAAGGGTAAAAGGAACGGATAAACTTCAACTCATATGCTTGTACTATTTACTCATCAAATCACACACAACAATATGTTTTATAACATCAAGTTACTGATGTGTTTACATATTATCAATGCGCAACCGACTTGTAAACAACAACTACATGTCTCTGTTTCAAGAATATAAGATATTATCATCTCACAATCACTCATGATAAAATCCATGAAGTGATTCAAATGAGCGCGGGTTTAATCCAATACTCAAATCTTATTTCAGGGGTACTCAATGAACACTCCAGCAAACTTGTGCTATGTCTAAGTTCTTAGACAATCTACAGTCGGATTCATGACAGTCTTACCTCATTACTTACTTCCCAAGTACGATCGACTGTGGATGTTTGAATAATCTTATTATTCGGGAAGTAAAACATGCGAAGTGAAACACAAGAATATTCTAATCCAATATGGTCTCAATCTTTTGAGTATAAATAAAACACTTATTATTTAATCACCATATTAATTAGACCTTACTCATTGTATACTGTTTCGATCAATCAACTTGATACTTGAATTATAACAATAGTCATCCCATGCTCCAAGCATGCACACTATGTTTATCTATGGTCCTTACTTTGTGAAATATAACAATTCAACACATTTCCAATGATGCTCATTTCACAATTCCAAATACTTTTCACAAGTGTAAGAATACCAAATTCTTGCCACTATTAGAATGTGCTAGAGTCTAAACTTACATGTAATGATCCTTTTGTAATGTGAAAGCACCAAAGTCACAAAGACTTTGCTAATTATTTAACAAAGCATTCCATTGGAGATTGTTACAAGACAATTCCACGAAAACGAAGTCTCACATTCAAAGTACCTTCATTCGAACATCCTTCTTGCATAAAAGTTTCTAATCTTACACATAGATTCTTAATATCCAACTCCCATTATTGAAACATTTCCATTATTTCCATATGACTATCCATTCTTAATGGAATCTTATCTATTAAGAATTATATCAATATGGTCCATCCATTACTATACCCGTTCGGCTAACGACCCTCCACCAATCAAGTAAGCGGTGGGCGAGAGTAGACACCCATTTGACCGCCATTTTATAAGCAGCTTCCTTATACCCCCCCTTATAGATCGGCTTCGTGACTGAGGCCTACTAACGATAAGACTGGCTCGTCTTATATATATATATATATATATATATATATATATATATATATATATATATATATATATATATATTAATCTTTTAATAATATAATAGTATAAGGGTTGTATTTTAAACTTATAAAAAACTAGGGATTTTAGAATTTAATATTTCAACATTAAAAAAAATTCAATCAATTTTTAAATTCAAAAACTTGAGGGAAAATTTTGAAACCTTTCAAAACTTATGGATCAAATTTTAAATAATTGAACTAATCATATAATTAGAACGTTATCTTAAAATTTGACCATTATCCTCTAATTAGATGAGGATATTCACTACCATATCAGAAAATTCGAATTTAAATAGTTAAAACAATTTACGGTAATGATCCTTTTCTAATTTTGAGCTAAAATCCAAAAAATCTGCCAACAAACGAATCAACTCGTCGAGTCAGGGCTTGGACTTGTCGAGTTGGTCCAACTCGTCGAGTTCATCTTAGGACTCGTCGAGTTCTACAGTCAGAGAGCAAAAATCGATTTTGTTCCAGCTTTGGCAAAACACAATAACATCAAATATAATAGAAAACACCATAAGCTCTGATACCACTGATGGGTTTTGAGCATTACAACATTCCTATGGTTCATATGCAACCTTATTTTCTTTGGATCTAGGTCTTTCTCAAGTTATACATGCAAATCAATTTTCCAAAGCAAGAACCCTAAACTAGCATACAATTTTTCGGATTCAATGAATAAACCAGGGTTACAAGAATACATTTCTTGTTAACTAGTAGTAACAAGCAATCCTTTCCTTGATCTTGACCTTCAAGAGCTTAATGCCTCAAGCGTTGCACCTCTAATGGAGTTACAAGCACCACAAGAAAAGAATGAGGAGGAGGAGAGGTAGAAATCGGCTAGCATATCTTCTAGGGAAGCAGTAGTCAATTTCATGAGGCTAGAGGTTCCATTTATAGTTGAGGCTACTAGGATTTTCCACTTGAAACCCTAATTCCCTTGCTTAGTCCCTAAGCAACACATGGACCCCCACATGGTAAGCATTGGATGAAAATTCTATGGGCTTCCCATAGATTTTCATCCACCCTATACCAATAGGATCCATTAGCCCAAACTATAATGATTACTCATTTACATAATCAATCCTCGTTCTTTTAATCAATCTCTTTTGATCACTAAATTAATTCCAAATTATTTCTGAATCAAAACTAATTAAATAATATGATTTCTCAATTAATATATTACTCCTATAATATATTAATAAACCATGTAAATAACCTCTTTCTCTAAAACTCATTTTGTCCAGTTGCTATGGTGAAGGTAACCTAAAAGGACCATGCTACTATCGGGTCAAGTACATACAAATTATAGTTATGGGCTTAGACACCTAATCCAACAGATTCTCCTTCTTTCATTTTGCATGCCATTAAGAACTTTACCACCTCGTACTTTTCTTGACAAGCTCACTTATGGTACTTTTCCATAAGGTCCTTGTTTATCTCATATGACCAGTAATCCTCATAGAATCTCTGCAACTCATGGGTCATAGTGGCTATCATGATGCAAGAAACTTTTGTCGCATCATAATAATGTTTATTGCAGGCGGCCAATTCTTTAGGAGTAGCCTTCTCTTCATCGGTCTCATTGAGTTCTTTTTCGAGAACATACTCATTGTTCTCAAACCGAAGGGCCATTTTGATATTCCACATCCAATCATTATAACTGGAACCATCCAATATGACTTTGGAACAGATAGGGAGCAAGGAGAAGTTATGGTGGTTGGAGGAGGAGGAAGTAGAAGCATCAATTGGAGTAGATATCTGTAAAAGGAAGATAGTTTTAGTTAGATAAGAATAATCCTTAATATTATAACCAAAAATAAAATATTAAGACTATGATCCAACTAAATAATTCACAACTTAGAAAATTGATGTCATAATCTAATTGTAAATTTTATAAAGGTAGGTAAATGACGATTTACTAATTCCACCAACAGGAAATGAAATTAAGTTAAGTAAAATTCCTAGGTCTTTTGAGATTCATTGAACTATTCAATGACATGTTTAATCTCTGATTATGCTCTTCTATTTGTGACTGAGATACCGAGGATCACAAACAATATGTGAATAACTGTGCGAATGTGCTTAGTAACTTCATTGTCCTTTATCATCCCAACTGATGTGCTGGTAAACCACACACGCACCATCAACAATGATAATTTATGAGATACCCATTACAACTCTTTATTAGTCCCTATTAGTGTGTTGGTTAACCACACATGCCCCACTAACGACTTATAATAAGCAATGTGTAATTTCATGGGTTAGCATACAAATTCACATTTTTCCTAAAGTAACTAGATTTGGGATTTAAATATACAAAAGGTTCTAGTACTTTTTAATATTATTATACTTTTAATGAGAATTAATGTCCTATCAAGTAGGTTATGCTAACGACCTCCACTAATTAAGGAAGCGGTGGGTAAGAGTGGACGTCCATTCAACTACCATTTTATAGACAGTTTCCTTATACCCCCTTATAGATCGGCTTCATGAATGAAACATACTAGCGACATGAATGTCACAGCTAGAAATTTTTGTGCCTTGTGACTACAACAATTAAGTTAAATTGTGAATCAAAGACATAAGAGCATGTATCATGCATACTCTATGACAACAAAATCTCAAACAAACACCCCATGCAAGCATTTCAAGTAGTCAACAAGCAATTGGAAACCCTAGGAGTTCTTGTTTAAGTCCATTTTGGACTAGGACTTCCTTATTGGGCCCAATGGACCAATAATCTTCCAATTTGACTATCTTGGGGTTAGAACTCTTAAATGGACTCTAATTGGACCCACTTCCATGTATTTCAACATTTTGGGCCATATTGGGCCTAGAATGAAATAAATTAATTATATGAGCCATTTTGGGGCATAATTAACCCAATTGAGCCCTAATAGGTCATAAAAATCACACTTATATTTATTAGGACCAAAAATCACTGAACATAACTATGAAAGTGGGCTTAAGCCTTTAAGGCCCAAAAATCTCCTCTTTCCCTCTCCATTCTTGGCCCAAGCCCACAAAGAGCAAAGAGTTGACTTTGTGTGTGCCACCTCACAATTATTCAAAAGGGATTTCCATGCATTTCCCATACTTCCATGCAACACTCTCTTCTTATCCCTCTCTCTCTTTCTCTCGGCCGACTTCAAGCACACACACACACATTTCACTCACCATTCTCTCAAGAAACTCCCTCATTTCTCCTCCATATTTTCGAAGATCTAAGAAGAGTTCAAGGGCTTCTTCCATAAAAATCATCATCTAAGGTAAGAAATCTCTTAGATCCATAATCTAACTACTTCATTTCATCCAAAAATCACCTCTTAATTCATTCAAACTCATGATCTAGCACCTAAGAAGCATCCAAGTTCGAGATCTTCCAAGGAAGGCTGCTAGGATCGAATTCTTCTCATCATTTCCTTCCAAAACCGAAACCACACCCAAGGTGAGCTTCATACCCACTCTTTTTCGTTTTTATGGGTTTTTATGGGGGGGAATACAATCAAATGTGTAGATCTATGAGTAAATGTATGCCTTGTGTGATTTTTATGCTTGTATGTATGATTTTCTGTGTTATGTGATGAATATGTTGGCTAAAAATACCTAAAAACCGAGATCTACAACAAGAGGAATGAAATAAACTTAACTTTTACCATTTTACACTAATCAAGTCAAGAAAAATAATTTATTTGATTAGGATGGACATTTTTAGACATAAAACCGAATTTTGGGCTCAAATTGTCAAAAATACAAAAACTAAGGGCCCAAAATGACAAATGAAAATTTCTGGAGGTTGAAAAGAGTCTAAATAGTTTTTAATATAATTTTTCTGAATAACAACACTTTTGAGGGGCTTAAAATGTAAATTTTAAACATAATGGGCTAAAAATGGGCTTTTCGGCCCAATAAGCCCCAAATTGCGAAATTTGTGGAATAGAGGGGCTGAAAATGCAAGTTTCCGTAAAACAGGGGATTACAAGTGTATTGAAACTATTTTAAAGGTCAAAAATGCTTTTCAAATTCAAAAGGGATAAAAAATGCAAAAACTTTCCATTTTGGGCCAAAATTGTAAAGATTGCGAAATATGGGGGTTCCAACCGAGAAAACCTCATTTTGAAGGACTTAAGTTGTTTATTAAGTAAATCTTGGCTGAAAATGTCTTTTAAATAAGTTTTGATGCTAAAGTGTCAAGAAAAATGGTTTAGGGACTAAAATGGAAATTCTTTTATATAAAGGATTAAAAGTGTAAATTTTATCCAAGTAGGGTCACAAAAAGGTAAACTTTTACTTATAAACAAATAAATCCCATTAGATAAAATACGAGCACTACGACTACCGGCGAAACGTAATATCAAATACACCTTCAACACCAATATCGTTACCAAACGATTTGATTCGGTCTCGAATCAATTACAAAACAAAAATCAATAAACATTAGTACTTCAATAAAACACGCAAAATTTACTAGAAGTCAATACTCAATCTTTGGGCTTGAAAGTTTCAAATCGTGCTTGTTGGGCCTAGCTAGCCCAATGACATGATCTTTAGGCCCGAAGGGAACGCGCTTACATGTTATTGGGTCTTCTATGACCTAATTCCATGTAAAAGGACTTTTAATAGCT
This sequence comes from Lactuca saligna, assembly GCF_052625555.1. Classification (NCBI taxonomy): domain Eukaryota; kingdom Viridiplantae; phylum Streptophyta; class Magnoliopsida; order Asterales; family Asteraceae; genus Lactuca; species Lactuca saligna. Next base: position 214,802,080 of record NC_136420.1, read on the forward strand.
TTATTGTGCTGTTAGGCCCCAAGGGTCCATTGGTACTGCTAGCAAAGTCGAGAAGTCAAATGCGAGTCGGGCCAAGTGCCTTTCGCATTCACGATAGCCTTGAACGACTTATGGAAATAACGGGGGCTTCGTACCTTCCTTTCTCCTCAGTTGTGGGGCTATGAGAAGTCAGGGTGGTTGGATTAAGTGAGTCTTATGGACGACGCCTAAAGGATCATTTGTAATTGGTAGTTATAAACTAGTCATTTTCGTTAATGCGTGATTATAACGACTCACAACCCATAATTAATCCAATGTCACCTGCGTAATCATAAACAATCGTCGTATCGGTATAACAATAAATAAGACATGTAATTCTATGTATTGGGAAAACATCGGTTTTCCCGGGAAATCAACACTTTTAACTATGTGATGTATACAAGGTTTAACAATTATACACGCTTACAAAATCGACAAGCATACTACGGATCTCCACACTTTTTCTTATATACAATACTTGTTTCAGAAAATATCGGATTTTCTGGGTTTTCAAACTTCACAAAAATCATTATTTTTCAAACATGACTTATGAACTCACCAACATTTCATATGTTGACGTTTTCCAAAATACTTGTATTCTCACGTAACAGGTAAATCGAAGAATAGGTATCCAGTGATGTCATGGTGTTTTGTTTAAATTAGTATCGAACGGTTTAAGTTATGGAAATGTAATGTTTAAAACAATGTACTGAATGTAAGCAATATTTGTTGGTTATATTTCAATGCATGGTGATGAATGATGTTATGATTCATGTATAATCATTGTGATGGTATTCAATTGAGTCACAATAGCCCTCGGACGTTTCCGCCGTCTGGTTCGGGGGTGTGACATTAAATGACTTAGTCTTATACATATCATATATTAACAGTTAATAATATATATTAGGTGTATTTTAAACTTTTCAAAATACTAGGTTTATTCTATTAAAATTTATAAATTAATAAACAATTAATTTAAATTCAAAAAATAAACCAAGTGGTTTAATATTTATCTATCAATTAACTTTTAATTAAATATATTAAATCAATTAAGGATTAACTAATTAAATTAATCAAATATTTAATCATAATCCTTACCCTGTAAATTTTTGAAAATTATGGGTATAGGACTTATGCATCCAAATGATTTAGAATTTGTCGCAACCCTTGGAACATACTATAGCCTAGGTGGCGAAGAGCCGACATCGAGGTGCCAAACCTTCCCGTCGATGTGAGCTCTTGGGGAAGATCAACCTGTTATCCCTAGAGTAACTTTTATATATTGAACAACGACCCTTCCACTGGGCACCGTCTGATCACTAAGGTCGACTTTCGTCCCTACTCGACGGGTGGGTCTTGCAGTTAAGCTCTCTTTGGCATGCTACTATCCATCATGCATCCCCATGCACTAATTTTTTTCAATATCGGAGAAAAAAAAATCAAATTAAGAGCTTGTTTTTCACATTAAGTGATGTACACACACATATAATCACACAAATACATATAATGATAAACACAAATATTTGTTAACGCACTAAAAATATAATTCAAAGTAGCTGACCTTGGTTGTCAAGATTATTTGATAGAATTGTGTTTCTTAGTAGCCTCTGAATTGTGACTCTATGAATATTTGCCAACACCTTTCTTAACTGATCCTATACACATACACAAAACAATCAAACTGAAAAGAAGGGTCTAAATTTAAATTTTGAGAAGCATCAACAATATCCTTACCTTTATACCTAAAATAATCCCCATCTATAGGGTATTTATAAGAAGGAAGATGGTTGGCTTTTATATGTAATAAATTACAAATTTGGTTACTGCTAGCACCAGAAGACCCATTTCCACCAGAATGGTTTTTGCTGACAAATCGATGAATACCACTTTCCATAACATTATTGACAACAAACAATTATACTGTGGTGGGAGACATACTAGTAAGAAAATTAAGAAGATATCTGACATCACTACCGTTAAAAATCTACATAACTACATTAATCTTGAACATTGAAAAGATAGATGTATTTGGTTAGTGAAGCAACTAACGTAATTAACCCAACGGAGTTGATATCATTGATTATATATACACTAAAACATGTGTAGTCTGGAGCAATATATTACATAGATCCCTCGATACGCTGCCATTCCCCTCTACTAGAAACTAACACTCGAAAAAATCCCGTATACATACTCATTCTGGATAAGTGTAAGGAAAGTATCAAACACATAAATATGTTAAATATACGGAACAAATACACATAAATACCCTAATTTTAACTCTATGGAATAGCACTTCGGAGTATATGGATATTCTAGACTAGACTTTTTCAGTCTATAATTCACTTTTTCAGCCTGGAATGTACTAGATCTTAGATGTAGGAAGGTTCTGTCAATAATCTAATGCCCACACCAGATATGGACCGAACTGTCTCACGATGTTCTGAACCCAACTCACGTACCACTTTAATAGGCGAACAACCCAACCTTTGGAACATACTATAGCCCAAGTGGCAAAGAGCCGACATCGAGGTGTCAAACCTTCCTATCGATGTGAGCTCTTGAGGAAGATCAACCTGTTATCCCTAGAGTAACTTTTATTCGTTGAGTGACAACCCTTCCACTCGGCACCGTCAGATCACTAAGGCTGACTTTCGTCCCCACTCAACGGGTGGGTCTTGCTGTCAAGCTCTCTTTGGCATGCTAACATCCATCATGCCTCCCCATGCACTCATTTTTTTCAATATATGAGAAAAAAATAAAATTAAGAGCTTGTTTTTCCTATTAATTGATTTACACATACATATAATCACACAAATACATATAAAGACACATATATTTGTCAGCACCCTAAAAATATAATTCAAAGTAGTTGAACTTGGTTGCCAAGATTATTTAGTAGCATTGTGTTTCTTAGTAGCCTCTGAACTGTGACCCTATAAATATTTGCCAGCGCCTTGCTCAATAGATCCTATACACACACAAAACAATCAAATTGAAAAGAAGGGTTTAAATTCAAATTTCGAGAAGCATCAACAACAACCCTACCTTTATACATAAAATCACCCCCGTCTATAGGGTATTTATAAGAAGGAAGACGGTTGGCTTTTATATGTAATAAATTACAAATTTGGTTATTGTCAGCACCAGAAGACCCATTTCCACCAGAATGATTTTCCTTGACAAATCGATGAATACCACTTTCTATAACATTATTAACAACAAACAAATGTACTGTGTTAGGAGACAGAATAGTAACAAAATTAAGAAAATATATAACATTACTATCATTAAGAATCTGTACAACTACATTTAATCTAGAACATTGAAAAGATAAACATATTTGGTTAGTGAAGCAACCAACGTAATTAACCCAACAGAGTTGATATCATTGCTTATATCTACACCAAAACATGTGTAGTCTGGAGCAATATATTGCATAGATCCCTCGATACGCTATCAGTGCCCTCCACTAGAAGATGACAATCGAAAAAATCTTGTAACACCCCGACTCTCAGGTATTAATTTTTACAGCTTAATTTTTCATACTGAAAGGTCTACTCGACGAGATGATGCCCTGACTCATCGAGTATGAACTTTTGAAACCACATGTTTTAAATGACCAACTTGTCGAGTCGGATACATGACTCAGTGAGTTAGAGTTGGAGGATGAAACCCTAATTTTTAGGGTTTTGCACCCTATTTAAAGGGTCATTAGCCTCCCTTATAGCCCCTTGTGAGTCCAGAAACCCTAATTCGTGTGTATGCTCCATTCTTGTGTGATTTTCAAGCTTGGAAAGTGTTTTGCAAGGAGAAGACTTGAAGTATAAGAGGAGTAGTGCAAAAGGTGGTAGTGGATCTAACACTTCTGCTTCTTGGCATCAGTTTGAAGGTAATAAGTCGTTACCTTGAAATTCTTTCCTTCTAGTTGAAGATTATGGATTTTTTTAGCATATTTATGTTAGCCATTTGGGTATGGGCTAGGATCTGAAGTTGCAACTTCAGATCTAAACTTACCTTGGTCACTAAGTCTATAAAGTTTCCACCGTTAGCAAGTATGAACCTTCTCTTGTGAGTTAAACCCCATTACAAGCTTGGATTTGACATTCTAATCCTTTAGAACCTTGCATGCACGTAAAGTTTGCAACTTTACATGATGAACATGCCTTAGGAAGCTTGATTTGCAATATGGAGCTTTGGAATGGCTTAAAAAGCATCTAAATGGAGAAAGGACTAAAGGGACTCGACGAGTTGCATGGACAACTCAACGAGTCCAATGAAGATTGTCGTGCAAGGACTTCTTCATGGACTCGGCGAGTCAGTCGGGTGACTCGGTGAGTCAGCTAGGGTTTTCCCGACATTTGGACATGCATGAACTCGACGAGTTTCAGGAAAACTCGACGAGTCAACTGGGGATTTCACGACTTCTCGAGTTCAGGATGGACTCGACGAGTCAGGTCAACATGGATTGTTGACCTTGACCATTGACTTGGATTTTGACCAAGGGTTGACTAGTTGACTTCTGGGGTATTATGGTAAATTAGATATTTATGAAAAGGTCTTATAGTAAATATAGGTGGTGGAGTTCATGGCCGTGGTCTGAGAGTTTGAGTTATCACTTCAATTCGACAGTTAAGAGGTGAGTTATCCTCACTATACTAACAGGGTCAAAGGCACCAATGCCGAAGCTTATCAGATTTGTATCCTGGTTTATTGCATGATATGTTTATTGATTTACATCCTAGTACTTAGGGTGGTGATATGCTTAGTGACCTGGTTAGGTCGGTATCATGGTAGATAGGATGATGCTATGTTAGTGATCGGATAGGTCTGTATCCTGGTAATAGGATGTTGCTATGATTAGTGATATGTTATATCGGTTTGACTTATATATATATATATATATATATATATATATATATATATATATATATATATATATATATATATATATATATATGCTAACGTATGATATGTATGTGCACATGTTTGTTGATTGGGGGTTGAGTTGAGGTGGTCCTGCATTGTGCTGAAGGCCAACATACCAAAGGCGGTTTGGATAAACTGAAGGCCCTGCAAAGAGGTTCGGTTAGGCCGAAGGCCTAGCGAGCGAAAGTATCAAACACATAAATATGTTAAATATATGAACAAATACACACAAATACTCTAATTTTAACTCTCTAGAATAGCACTTCGGGATGTACGACCATTCTAGACTACACTTTTTCAGTCCAAAATTCACTCTTTCAGTCTGGAATGTATTGGGTGTCAGATTCTGGACCTAATTCCTACAAACCACCAACAACTTCAGAACAAAAAATAAATACTTTGGAATATCGTATTTTGAAATACTTTGGACGATCCAATTCCGAATTGATGTTACGTGCTCCAGAATAGGATATTCCGGAGAAATGGTCATTTCTAAAAAACGTTACTTCTATAAATAAATTCGTTTATAAATGTTAGTTTACTCAATTTCTACCGAAGAAGACCAAATGCACCACAAAAAACATATTTTGAGAATTGTGCAAATTAAAAAATAATTATAGACCAAACGATTATCTCAAACCATATTTGCCGTTTGTTTAGCCTGCTTTAATTTCTTAGGGAAAACTACAATAAAGTCCTTACATATTGGCCTCATAATCGATTTTGTCATTATATCTTTTTTTTATTTAATTTAACCCTTTTACCCGGTCAACAAGTCATTAAAATTTCCAAAATTGCATTGTTGGCCCAGATTTCAAAATTTATTACAAATCTGGTCTAAAAAATGCATACATACATTCATTTTACAAAAAAATATATACAAACACTTATTTTATTATAAATATATTTGTATGAAAACACATATTTATATAAAAATATATGTACAAACACCTATTTCATAGTAAATATATACATTTCTTTTGTAAAAAAAAATATTTATATGCATCCAAATAAGTTTGTGTATACATTTCTTTTGCAAAAACATATATATATATATATATATATATATATATATATATATATATATATATATATATATATATTTTATAAACACTTATTTTATAATAAATGCATTTATATTTAAACACGTTTATATATAAAATGTATATGAAAATAAGTGTTTGTTTACATTTTTTTAATAAATGTGTTTGTAAGCAAATATATTTATAATAAAATATGTGTTTGTATATATTTTTTATACAAACTGATTTATATATATTTATATACTTAATAAATACCTATTTTTATAAATAGATATTTCATAGACAAAAAAGTTTTTATATAGAAAATATAATATTTTTATATGAAAATATATATATTTTTTTGTATAAATATGATTTTATAAAGAAAAAATATATTCGAAATAAATTTTGAAAAAAGTAGTTGTAAAAAAACTAAAATTATGATAAATTTATAATAAAATTCTAAAATTTTGGTCAAAATGGAAAAGTTGGGACTAAATTTGTAATATAATATAGAATCTGAGATAAAAGTGTAAATTTTGAATCAAATTTATAATAAATTTTAAAATTTAGATAAAAATATAATTTTTGAAAGTTAGATTATAAAAAGGATTAAATTGAATGGACTTTAATTATAAAAAAAAATACAAGATAATATGGTTTTATTACAGTTTTTCCAATGAGAAATTATGATAAGTGTCATCTTTCTATATTTTTTAAACTAAATCATTAACACTATATTAGGAATATATCAAATATAATTAAATTGAATGGTGATTTGTCATAATTTTAGTGGGTCGAAATAATTATAGGAATAAAAGGTAGGAGTCAATTTAATTTCTCTTTTCCAATTTCTTATGCTGTAAAATAAATGACCATGAATCTGCATCCAACGTGGTGCAGAGGCGTAGGGTTTTATTGAGGTTTTAGTTGGAACATAAAAGACGAGGCGAAAAAAGGGTTCGCACTTCACAGTTCAGACCAAACCAGATTCGGTAAAATCTCCCTCACTTCCAATAACAGCTAACATACCGTATTTCTCCGCATATATCATCTCCCTTTTTCTCTTTTCTTCTTCGTATAACATTGATTACTTGATACAGAACACCCAATTCTCCAACTTATGGCAGACGACGATCATAAAGGCGAACTTGAAGACTCTCCAGCAATTATAGCACTTGGCTCCCTCCTTAAGCTCACCGAAATCCATTTTTGGTATGATTCAGTGTTTCACCTAAAGAATTTGATGGATGTGAAAAGGGCATTTTTAATTTCATATTTCCAATACCTGGTGGAAACTTGGTTATGTCGATATTTATGCCTAATTGTCAACAAAATCAATGTACGGAAATGATGGGAAAGAAATTGCGAAAGAGAAATTTAGTAAAATATTGTTATCTGTGTTGTTACAGGGTCGATCTTTATACGGGGATACCATATGATTCAACTTATCTAGAGTGCAAAGTAAGTCTGTGTCTTCATTTAATCCCTCCATTTCTCAGTAAGGTCGATAGTTCTTGAGTTAATTGAACTTAACACTTTTGTCATGCAGGAAACGGCCATGGATGAAGTCATCAGCTCAATCAAGACAGGTTCTGATTTGATACAATGTTGGGATATTTTATGCTTGTTATGTTCTAACAAAAATGCAATTTCATGATTATATCTTGTTGTGTGTTTCAGAAAGTAGTTCTGTATCTGTTGAGACTGAATTGTCTAGGCAGATGAATGAACTAGGGCTTCCTCTTTCCTTCTGCACAAACAAGGAGGTAAGATATATCTTTTTTGTTTCTTTGTGATTAAATCAATCATCAATTCATGGTTTTTTTTAGAATGATCTGTTGTTTCCTTTGTTGCAATTTTGTCTATCTAGGAGACATTGCAATCACATTTCCTTAACTTGGAGGCATTCATAACCATATTCAAATCACAAAGGTGAAAAAGTTAACCAAATTTTTTCAACTTGAGGTGAAAGAGACTTGTTAGTTGTCACACACACACTGATTTTGCTATCTTGGGAATCTTTATTTGTTAAATTCTATTTCATGATGCATTTTTTTTTCAATTTGTAATTAGCTTATAAGGGGTTCACAATTCTCACTTTATATCCATGTAGGAATAGCTATTACTTATTAACACTAACTACCATCTCTTTTCTTTACAATGATGCTTAAATTTGTTTTCCAGAAGAGAAATGGAAAGGTTAGAGGAAATAGAAAGAATGGAAACAAGAAAGTTATGTATACTTATGAAGAAACCATAGATGAAGCTTCATTAAATAGTTCTATTCTCACAAAAGATAACATGCAAACGGAAGCTACTCCAGAACATGTTAATGGTGGAACTTGTAGTGATATGATTGTTGATGACAAAAGTGAGAATCCAAAAGATGAAATGATTGATTATACAATTGATAGTGGAAGAAATAATGAATCTGGAGATTGGATGACATATTGGGATGAGTTTTATGAAAGAAACTACTATTACAATAGTAGAACACATGAGTCAACATGGGAACAACCTTCAGAAATGGCAAACTTAGATTCTGTTTATGTGTTAAATGAGTTGAAAGAGATGGTGTTTAAAATAGATGATGAAGGTGATGCTATTAGAAATGATATCAAAGAGGAAAATTCAGGTGTTTTGCAACATGATTGTAGGCTTTCAACTACTGTTTCTGATGATAAATTTAATGAGCTTTTGAGTAGTAAAGAAGTTGATGGAAATATGCATCTCACACCAGAGAAATTGTGTAATGAAGCTGATGATGTTGTTTACAAAAGAAAAAAGAAAGTGAAACGAACAAAGGCACACAAGAGATCATCTGTTGACAATAAAGGTTTCTTTTACTAAGCATGTAATTGACTTTTAAACCTGATTAAGGAGACAAAATGACAAAAATGCCACAACTTTATAGGCAGTGTTATGATATAATAAGAAACAAACTGAAAGTATTGTAATAGAAAGAAGGGTTAATCACTTAATCTCATAAAAGACCTTATATTTTGTGTCTTTTCCGGATTAAACCTTTACTTTAGTTTTTTCTTGAAAAAAGACCTTGCATTTTTTTGTTCTTCATTTTTCTCCCATCTGGCCCTTTTAGTCTTTTTTTCAGAAAAACTTTGCAAAATGTGAGGGCTTTTTCAAGAAAAACTAAAAAACTCGAGGGTTTATTTGGAAACAATTAGACAGTTGAGGGGTTTTTTCGGAAAAAATAAAAAATACAAGTTCTTTTTCAGGAAAAAAAAAAGAGATAGATTTAATCTGGAAAACACACAAAATATAAAGCCTTTTATGAGATTAACCATAGAAAGAAATTAAAGTAGAATGCTAATATGCTATTTATAATACACAAACAAATGGAAAAAAAAATGTAGTTATTTCTTGCATTCATCACTTTTTTTTTTTTTTTTTTTTTTTTTGGATATTATAATTTGATAGCTTTTGATATCATCAAGATTTATTGTAGTTTCCACAGAGGCTGAATTTGAGGTGTCAAAGGATCCAATTATTAGCAAATATTGGTGTCAAAGATACTTGCTTTTTTCCAAATACGATGATGGAATAAAAATGGATGAAGAAGGTTGGTTTTCTGCAACTCCGGAATGCATAGCACGGCATCACGCATTCCGATGTCGGAATGGAATCATTGTCGACTGTTTTACTGGAGTTGGTGGGAATGCAATCCGATTTGCATCAAAGTAAGTTCAATTTTACTCGGTTTCCAAAAGATACCCTTTCCATAAATAGCAATCTACTTTCATTTATCTGTTTTTTATAATTAATTTCTATAAAAGTTAAATAATATATATATATATATATATATATATATATATATATATATATATATATATATATATATATATATATATATATATATATATATATATATTTACTTAATTTCAGCAGCATCCACACAATTGCAATTGATATTGATCCAAAGAAGATCGAGTATGCTCAACATAATGCATCCATTTATGGAGTCAAACATCTTATAGAATTTATAACAGGCGACTCTTTCATTTTAGCCCAAAAGTTAAAGGTATCAAAGTGTAATATTTACATTCCTTTTTTTTTTTTTTTTTTTTTTGTTTTGCATCTAACCTTTTAATATATAGGCAGACACTGTGTTCTTGTCTCCACCCTGGGGTGGGCCCCACTATGCTAAAGCAAGAAACTTTGACATCATCACTATGCTGAAGCCACATAACGGGTTTTTCACTTTCTAGCTATTTTTCTTTTTTATTTTATATTTAAATGGCTTCAAAATTGAAATACTAATAACTAATGTAGTTTTATTGACTTATGTTAGACAATTTCTTTTCAATGTGGGGAAACAAATAGCTCCAAGAATCGTTATGTTTCTTCCAAGAAATGTTGACGTCAACCAACTTGCTGAGCTGTCACTTTCTGCTAATCCTCCATGGAAACTTGAGGTGCTTTACTTATGTGTATGATTGAATGAATGAATGAATATATGGAGTGATGATAATTGTGTATGATTGATTTTTCAGGTTGAAAAGAATTTTCTGAATGGCAAGTTGAAGGCTATTACTGCCTACTTCACGGATCCATCATTGTGATTTTGGTCGTTGATATTTAAATGTTGTAGATTGTATATGAAAATTTAAACATGTGTTGATATTTTATTTGAGTTTGGATATAAATATTCGAAATACAAGCATTGGATTTTTGGGATTGAAAATAAGCCATGGTTGAATACTTTAATTGGAATTTAACCCTAAACCCTAAGCAAATAGATCTTAGGATCTGTTAGAAGTTGTTTCTGTTTAAGGTAGATTTCGAGAAAGCATTGGATTCATTAAACTGGGATTACTTAGACTTGGTTATAGAACATATGGGTTTCAACAATAAATGGAGATGCATGTTGGATACATGGTTGTCTTGAGACTTGAAGAGCTTCTGTCCTTGTTAACGGGTCTCCTACGAAAGAGTTCACTATTTCAAAAGGAGTTAGACAAAGGGATCCTTTGTCCTCATTCCTTTTCATCATAGCTATAGAAGGATTATATCAAACCATCAAATGTGCCCTGAACAAAAATCGCATATCAGGTATAACTCTTCCCCAAAATGGTCCATCTCTTTCACATCTATTCTATGGAGACAATGCAATATTTGTTGGAAGATGGGATACCATGAGCATAAAGAACCTTGCTAGAATCTTGAAATGCTTCCATATTATCTTTGGTTTAAAAGTAAACTTCCAAAAATCTCGATTATTTAGGATCTATGTTCCAGATGATGAACTCCAAAGGCAAGCACAAGTATTATGTTGTATCCGAAGTTCATTCCCATCCACCTATCTTGGAGTACTTGTTGGGGAAAACATGTCATTAAAGAAGCATGGGAGACCAATAATAGAGAAATTTCAGTCGCGACTATCGATGTGGAAAGCGAAGAGTATGTCATTTTTGGAGTTCGTCTCACCTTAATCAAGTCTCTTCTCAATAGCCTCCTCACCTATTATTTCTCCCTTTTTATTACACCCGCCAATATCATTGAAGATCTCGAAAAATTAAGAAGAATATTTTTATAGGGCGGTAACACTACCAAATCAGCTATACATCAAGTGTCATGGTCAAGAGTGGTGGCAACAAAAACTGATGGGGTCTGGGTGTTGGTACATTCAAGACCCAAAATTTGGCACTCTTGACAACATGGTGGTGGAAACTTAAAAACGGGCCCGATAGCTTATGGAAAACGTGCACAAACTGCATATATATATATATATATATATATATATATATATATATATATATATATATATATATATATATATATATATATATATATATATATATATATATATATATATATATATATATATATATATATAGTCACAAACATTGCAAAGGAAATGAAAAATGGAAGTTGGTGCAATATTGCAAAAGCAATCAAATCTTGTGTGAATTTAATGTCAAACCACCACGACATATTTTCTATAACCCCAGTTCAAACACAAGCTTCTTGTTTTGGAAGGATGGATGGTGTGGACCTCTTACACTCCAAGAATGTTTTCGATGTCTTTATGTTATGGAAAAAGCAAAGTTTTGCTCAATCACAAACAATATCACCACTACAGGCTTTACATGGAATTGGAAAACACAACATATGGTTGATGAGGCTGCAAATGATTTTCAGAGCTTATGCTCTTTACTTTGTAATGTTAATATAATTCCCGTTGCTAATGGTTTTCATTTAAACTGGAATTTGGATGACAAATACACGGCAAGTACCTTAAAGAAGTTGCTATAATCAAAAGCCCTTAAACCACACTCTGATGTGCAAATCAATTGGTCAAAGATTGTCCCACTGAAAATAAGATGTTTTATATGGAGTCTTGATGATTAGAATATGGGTAGCTACAAACTTGGAGGTAAGGGGCGTAAAAGTAGAAACGGATATGTGCCCTCTATGTAAGAAAGAGAAAGAGACATGTGATCACTTATCGATTAGATGTGAAGTCGCTGTGGAGACTAGGTCGCGGATCTTTAAATGGTGTGGCATCCCTGTCACCACGTTCAATAACGTGATATATTTCATCAGATTTGCGAGAAGTTGGGGAAATTGTAAACTCGAGAAGGAAAATATAAATTGTTGGATTAGGTATCTAAGTCGATAACTATAATCGGTATGTACTTGAATTTATAGTAGCATAGTCCTTTTAGGTTGCATTCATACTAGCAACTTGACATGATGACTTTTGGAGAGAAAGATTTAATTTATTATTTGGAATAATAAATTAGTATATAAAATGATTTTCAATGTATTATGAAAATAATATATTAATTAGAAATCATATTATTAATTAACATTTGATCAGAAATTAATTTGGAATTAATTTTGGGATTAAAGGAATTAATTAAAATTAAAGGGGTTGTTTAGCAATTAATAATAGTTGTGGATTTGGGCTCTTGGACCATCCTAGAAGGATGTATGAAAATTTCTAGGGATGACTGTCACACCCCCAAACCAAGGATGGCGGAAACGTCCGGGGGTGGAGGACTTCATGTACAGTATCACAACAACGTGTATAATAGTGCTCAAAGTAAAATGCAACCATCATAAATATAATTGAAAAAGTTACACCAAAGTATAGGTTTACATGTTTCAAAATCAATTACATTATGGTGACAAAAGTAAATTGTTGACGGTTTAACGTCCCATCCTCAAAGCGCTGAAATTTTCCTGTTTCATTGATTTCCTGAGAATACAAGTAGTTTTGAAAAAGTGTCAACAATTAAGTTGGTGAGTTCATAAGAGTTTTGTTTGAAGTAGAAAAACGTTTCCTTGTAAAATCGATAGAGTTTGATTTCCAAAAAATCCAATATTTTCTTAGTTAGATGTGAACATAATATTCCTATATGATGTATTAATGACCCTAGAATGACCCGTAGCATTCTCCTGTAATCGTCCAGCGTATATAAGTTATATAAGGTTTAAATTAGATAAAACGTTGAATATAGTGGGTCTGCCCTAGGTCCACAACCCAACGAGGAACAGGAGATGAGGTGGGCCCTACCAATTCTAAGCCAATCGAGACTAAATTCTTATATGACTCAAACATATACGCTCAAAGATTATAGTTGAAGTCTAGCAATTCTAGATGAAATATAGTTTTAATATCATAATAACTATCTTAAGTGAACCTGGTACTTTGTATCGGTACCCCCTTTTTGTATAAAGACCCGACACTTTGTATTTGTACCCCTTTTGTGTATAAACCCGACACTTTATATTTGTACCCCTTTTTGTATAAAAACCGGCACTTCGTATTTGTACCCCTTTTTGTATAAAGACCCGACACTTTGTATTTGTACCCCTTTTTGTATAAAAACCCGGTACTTTGTATTTGTACCCCTTTTGTGTATAAACCCGGCACTTTGTATTTGTACCCCTTTTTGTATAAAAACTGGCACTTTGTATTTGTACCCCTTTTTGTATATAAACCCGACACTTTGTATTTGTACCCCTTTTTATATATAAACCCGACACATTGTATTTGTACCCTTTTTTGTATAAAAACCCGGTACTTTGTATTTGTATACCCTTTTGTATATAAACCCGACACTTTGTATTTGTACCCTTTCTTTTTTGTACGAGTGTGTTATGTAAATGATCATAAACTATACCTATTATAGTTTATTAAAATGTTTGAAATGTATATGTACCCTAACTATACCTATTATAGTTTAGTATGTTTATTTGTGGTGTTTAAGAATCCCATCCTATGTAAGTCAAATGTATAGTACAATATAGCTATGTTTATCTTGCTTTGTTTGGTACTAATGGTTATGATGGAGGATTCTTATAAATTAAGTAAGTAATTTCCTATTATATAAATATATCATAACAAGAAATACATGTAATATATGAAGTCATCAAAGACTTAACACTTTGCTCAACTTGTTACAAAGTGTTTTGATAGTTAGAAGCTGTTAACTAATTCTTAACCTTTCTGCACTGTTTTAGAAAAATCATAGCAAAATCATACGAAGTCGAAAACTAGATCCGTAAATTCTGAGAGTTCCTAAAATGAGTCTAGTTTACTCATCATTTTTATCATGATTTTTGGAAGCCTTTAACTTGTATTAATATACTCATATTCTCAGACTGGTCCGGATTTGTGTTTGAAAACACAGGCTGTTTTGTAAAAGTCACGATAAATTGTAGAAAAATTGTGTGGAGATGTGAAAGTAGTCATTTTAAAGCTAAGAAGTGGAACTACTTGTACCTAAAAAAAATTTGAAAACTAAAATGTTTAAGTTGTCCAAAACAGTCCGTGAATGGAGTTGAACTTTTTTGATGACGGCTGTTAGAAAAGTTTAGTTATGTTCTTGGTGTTTGAACTTGTATTCCCCCCTAAAAACTTGAGAAAACATGAAAATGTAGGGGTGTGAACTCACCTTAAGTGATTTCAGTAGATAAGTGTTGAAGAAGAGAAGTGTTCAACCCAAGAACACTTGAAGAATCACTTGAAGATTCGAAGCTCTAACACAAATATGATGGAGTTTGTGTAAGATATCCATGATTTGAGTAGAAAGAAGTGAGATATTCATAAGGAGAATGAATTATGCTTACCAAATGTGGAGGAAAACCCAAGATCATCCCTTGAATCTCGAATTTCTAGAGAGAGGAAGTGAGAGAGGAAAGAGTTTGATCTTCTTGGTGAAATGAGAGAAAATGGGAGAAATGAGGAGAGAGGATGAATGTCCAGCTCTCAAAAACGTGGGGAAAGGGTGATAATTGAGTGGAAAGGACATTGATGTGACCTAGGTAAGGTGGGGAGGTGTGGCTGGTCATAGAGTGGGTGTGGGAGTGGTTGCTTGTGTCATAAGGTAAAGCAAAGTCAACACTCCACCTCTTTATACTTTACCCACTAGCTTTTATTATTTAAATAAAGATTTTCATGAAAATATGATTAAATTGTGAATATTTAGGGTTCATTATGTTAAAATATAATTTTGGGTGAAAATCCCACGTTAAAATAATTAAAAATGGGCTTAAAACGCAAAACTAGTCGAAAACCGGGAAGAAAAGCATTCCCAGCGAGACCTCTCGGTCCTAGGCCGAGGTTCGGTCCCTAGGCCGAGATTCGGTCCTTGCTGATGCCGAGCAGGAAGCGAAAGGAGCGAAATAGAAGGAAGCGAAGGGAGGGCTCGGGTTCGCATGCCAGGCTCGGTCTGCAGGTAAGAGGCGAAGATGGTCAGACCGAAATGAGCCGAATGAACAGTGGCTTCGGGTTCAGTCCCCCCCTGTGCGAGGTTCGGCCCTGAGAGGACCTCTCGGGTTCGGGTCTTCTTGCCTTCTTGGTTTCGGTCCCTAAGAGGACTTTCGGGTCCTAAGAGGACTTTCGGGTCCTAAGAGGGGTTTCTGCTCCTTAAGTCCGTTTTTGGGCTGTTTTCGCTAAATTCGAGGGTCGGGGTGCCCCGAGTGATTATAGAAAGTTGAGAGAGATTTCGAGAGAGATTTGGGAGAGATTTGTCATACTTGGAGAGATTTGGCATACTTAGAGAGATTTGACATTCTTGGAGAGATTTCTCATACAAAGAGATATTTGGGAGAGATTTCTCATACTTAGAGAGATTTGGGAGAGATTTGACATTCTTGGAGAGATTTCTCATACAAAGAGATATTTGGGAGAGATTTCACATACTTAGAGAGATTTGGGAGAGATTCTCGACAAGAAAAGATAGAGTGAAAACGATTGAAAGAGGTTTCATTTGTGACCTTTTTGAGTGTCTGGCTTCGCAATGCAAGGTCCGTAAACCTTGTTAAGCCTTGTTTAAGGATCTTACACACTCCCGATGAGTATGCAACATTTTTTTTATCGGTTTGGCTCGTCACTTACCATAGATTTGGGTTAAGGAGATCTAGATGTACGTACTTTTCGATTTATGATCTCTCCTTAGAATAGCGACTTGTTTAGTAATTACACAACGTAAACCCTAGTACACAAGGGTTAGTTGAGTTGAACGGTTTGACTTGTTGACTTGAGTTGACTTTGACCTGACCGGATGTAACACCGTGATTTTCAAGACAGGATTTTTCATTTAAATAATCAATCTAATATTAAAACACTTGTTTAAAATCTTATTCACATTCGAATTACAAAACATAGTTTCATTTTCATTATAATAGAAGACCAGGATCCTCCAAAACACAACTCTTTATTCGGTGTGTACAATCGAACCGTTGCCATCCCGCGTTACTGTAAGAACCTGAAACAACATAACATAAACAACGTAAGCACGAAGCTTAGTGAGTTCCCCAATATACACCTTACGCACGTACGCCTTTCCAGGCCCTGACCTTCCGGTCCACTGCACAATGCCTTCCGGCCCATGAGATAATCGCCTTCCGGCCCATAAGATATTTGCCTTCTGGCCCATAAGATAATTGCCTTCCGGCCCATAAGATAATTGCCTTCCGGCCCATACACATATATAACACATAACACAAATACTCTAACACATAAAGCACATATATCATATATCAACCTGCCTTCCGGCCCGTAACATACTCTAACACAATAAGCACATATATCATATATCATACCTGACCTTTCTATCACATAATACTTTGCCTTCCGGCCCATATATAAACATGTATATCACGCGTAGCAGCTAACTTTCCATTTATAGCATATAAACTTAACACATAACATACTTGACCTTCCGGTCACACAATCAAACCCTTCCGGGTGAAGTATAGTGAGAAGACTCACCTCGCGGACGCTGGGAGATAGCAACTCCTGAAGTCCCTTGCACTTGATCCTCCGAGCTACAAGCTCCCTGTAACATCATATATATCTTATCAACACTTCTACCTTCCACGTTTACTGACCCTAAGAAATCACACCGGTCATCTCTGGTCAACAGTCCATTGTCAGCTCGACTGGACTCGGCGAGTTCCCTGGCGACTCGGCGAGTCTGGTCGTTCTTCAATCCTCTAAAATTCCCCTTCTACTCGTCGAGTATCCCCTTTGACTCGGCGAGTTACTCCTGGAAGAATCGCGGGGCCACCCCGACTCCACTCGCCGAGTCTGAAGAACAAACTCGGCGAGTCCCAGTGAATCTTCAAGCTACTCGCCGAGTCTGACCATCCGACTCGGCGAGTCCACGCCATGCAGTCGATCGAACTGCTTCCTGAGGTACATATTTTCCCGAATATACAAACATGGATCCTTCTGGACCTCTAAGGGTCCTAATGCAAGGTTATAAACGTTGAATAACAACACACAAACCATCTAGACTCCAAATGGGTTCCATAAACCCTAAATCTATATACACATCAATCACAGGAGAATGTAATCCGAGTTATTACCTGAATGATGTACCTTCCATGTTCCCCAACCTTCAGAACTCGAACTCCCTGCAGTTCCTTTAACTAAAACCCTTCTCCTCCTTGCACAACAATTCCTTCAAGGTCACCCATGGCCTTCAAGCTTGCTCTAGACGCCTCAGTCGTTTAGGGTTCTCTTCAATCGGCCAAAAGACGAGCAATGACGGCATAAGATCCCTTATATACATCCCAAACTGAACGGCTAGGGTTTTCCGCTGAACAGCGTCGACTCGCCGAGTCCATACCTGGACTCGTCGAGTCCATACCTGGACTCGTCGAGTCCAGCCACGAACCCGCGACCACAACTGCGACCCTACTCGGCGAGTCTGGCTCCAACTCGCCGAGTCCCCCCTTTAAAACACCCCAAAATGCTATTACACAATACTTAAGATTTTGGGCTGTTACACCGGAAATTGAGGGTTGTCACATCACCCCCCCCCCCCCCCCCCCCCGTTAAAGGGAATTTCGTCCCGAAATTTGCACTTTGAATGGGGATCCAAGAATTTGGAGGAAAGATGGGGGAAAACTTTTCGCAGTACAAGAAATTGATTATGGTGAGGAATAACTCGCTCGATATCACATGACGGTCTTTGAATGTCTTATTGTTTACGCTCTCAGTCTAATCCTTGGCATTACTACTATGCATGCTTTAATCGATGCTAGATTTAACATATAAAGATATTTAGAATTTAAATGTCGATGTTAGAAACACGTACTGATATTTGCGGGCAGTTCCGGGGTGGTTTCTCCTTTGGTGATTGCAAGAACCGTTCCACCACCACTGGCATCTCTTGTTCTTGGGCAGTCCCTTTTAAAGTGTCCTGTTTCTCCACACTTGTAACAGGCTGGGCTTACTCCAAAGCCAGGGACCTGGTTAATGGGTCGTGCTGGTGCCTTACAGAAACGAACAATGTGCCCCTCTCTGTCGCAGTTTTTGCAATGCATCTTCCGGCAAGCCCCAATGTGATGGAAGTTACACCTGTTGCATTTCGGAAGGGTTCCGGCGTATGGTTTCATGGGAGTTGGCGTGGTGAGGGTTGTGGAAGCATGAATAGCAAAGATATGTTGCTTCATAGCGAGGTCCTGGGCTGATTGGTCCTTCTTGTTGTCCCAAAACTTTCTTTCGTTGTTCCCTCCTCTTGCTTGGGTAAGGGTGGTTGTCATAGTGTCATGGTTGGCATGATGGTCGATGAGTTGTTGTGCCAACTCCTTGGCGCTGTCGAAGGTAGTTGGTCTTGAGGCCAGCACGCTATCTTGAATTTCGGGGGACAATCCCCAGAGGTATCGCTCCAACTTTTTGTCTTCCGGGGTGACCATAGCGGGACAAAGGAGTGCTAGATCACAAAATCGGTTGGTGTAATTTGTAAGGTCGGAGCCTGCCATTCTGAGTTTCCACAATTCTTTCTCCAGCTTTTGCACTTCGCCTCTTGAGCAATATTCTTTCAGCATCATCTTCTTTAAGTCCTCCCAACTCAACGAGTTAGCCACTGCAAGCGTAAGTGACTTAACTCTGCCGTTCCACCAAGTGAGAGCTCTTTTGATGAAGGTGAATGTCGCGTACTTGACTTTGCTCGCTTCGGGGCAAGCACAAGTCTCAAAGATTGCTTCGGTTCTCTCGAACCATTGAATTAGTGCGAGGACGCCCCCACTTCCATCGAAAGAATCGGGTTTGCCATTTGTGAAGTCCTTGTAAGTGCATTCTTTTGCGCGTCCTGTATTATCCCCGTGGTTAGAGTTTGTGGCTCCAAATCCAGCACCACCAGTGCCATTTGTACCAATTTGTGACATTGCAGCTACCAC
Organism: Lactuca saligna; assembly: GCF_052625555.1. Lineage (NCBI taxonomy): Eukaryota > Viridiplantae > Streptophyta > Magnoliopsida > Asterales > Asteraceae > Lactuca > Lactuca saligna. The sequence continues at coordinate 214,821,714 of NC_136420.1, forward strand.
GGCTGCTGTTACTGCAACTTGGAACATTGCGGGATCAAACTGAGGAGGTGGTGTTGGAAGTGGTGGTGTTGTGCTGCCGGAAGGTCTGGGTCTTTTCCTTGGTGGCATCATTCTATCATGAGTTTGCAAAAAAATGATCAGATGGTAAGTTTCTACTAGCAAAGACAAGTCAGTTGTTATAAAATTAGATTTTTCTGCATTATTCTCCGATGTAAGAATGCCTTATATGTAATTCATAAAGGAAGTCCATATGAATGAACTTCATGAGTTCAGTAGGTTTTCTATCCAAGTGAAGCCTTATACTTGACCTAGGCTAGGTCCTTATTATGACCAATTGAAGTATGTTCTCGAAGGTTTGACCTACATCCCTATGATGCAGTCTTATATCAAAGTAGAAGTAAGTTTGGAGAATGATCTTATCGTTAGGGTGCAAAGTCATGCTTGGATGTATTATTTTAGGCTTTCCTCTTTGTATGTGTAAATGGGTTGAGTCTTTTCCTATAAATAGGAAGTGAGTGACTCCCATTATGTAAGAGTCCATATGGAGTGTTAGACTAGAGAGAGAAATTGTATACAAGACCCATTTTGTATAATCTTTCTAGATCTAATAAGAGCTTACAAAGATTTATTTACTCCTTGTGTTCTTGAAATTGTATGATGAATCATTAGATCTTTTCTAATTTCGCATATGCCATCAGAATCAACTCAACTACAATTGGTATCAGAGCAGGTGTTCTTGATTTCATCAAGAATTGATCCTTGATGGCGATTTTGATTTGGTGATTCATTTTTTGATCATGGATCTTCGTGATTAGAGTGTTTTTGTGTTCTTGAAGTCGAATTTTTCCTTGATTTGATTCATAATTCGACTTTCTCTCTCTAGAATACTTGTTTGTATCACTTTCTCTCACTAGAATTTGATTCATATTCACTTTCTCTCTCTAGAAAACTTAAGTTCATATCGATTGATCAAAGATGGAAGAAACAATTTATGAAGTTTTTATGGAGGATTTTCCACGGCCATTTAGTTTTGAAGGAGTTCTCAATTGTTTTGTAACCGGATATTTCAAACAAAATACACTCATTTCTAGTATGAAATGTGAATGTGGAAAATTCATTGGTTATCCTATTGATCATGATCATCATAAGATGTTGCTTAATCGTTTGGTAACAACTTATCATGAAAGAAGAAAGAAGAAGAAAGATGATGAAGTTATTGAAGGAATTCGTCTTGATGAATGCATATATGGTGATAATGTTTTTGCTTCTTACCCGGATGTTCTTGATGTTCAAGAAAAAGGAGTTCAAGTTGATTTTCAAGATGAAAAAGTTTTTTGCTCAATTGGAGTTCAAACCGATGATATTTTGGGTTCTTGTGATTCGTTTGAAGGAATGATTCTTTATCGGAAGCCGGTGATCCAAGAAATTCACAAGTATCAAACTCCAAAAGATTTGATTCAAATTCACAAAGTTGATGTTGTGAAAAGTGAGTTTGTTCATGAAGTCAAATCTTCAAGATGTAAAAAGATGAGAAAGAAAAAGAAGAAGAAGATGAATCGGAAGAACAAGCGGGTTTACTCACAAAAATCGTCATATGTTGTGAAGCCAAAATCCGTGAAGCAAATTTGGGTTCCAAAGCAGCAATCTCCAAGTGTTGAATGAATTTGAAGTCAAAACCCAAATGTGTTGGTGGTTCTTTTGAAGATGTTCTTGGTTTGATGAAGAACACGAAGAACAAGTTGTACATCTCGCATGGTGGGTGGTACAATGTTCGATTTGGAGATTTTCTCATTCCGACAAAAGAACCAAGATCTTCCAAATATGATTCGTTCGTTAAAAATGGATCTCGATTCGTCGAAAAGGTATCTCAAATTCTCAAATGGATACCAAAACATCCATGATTTCGATTCATGTTTTACGTTTTTCATTTTTGATCGATTTGCCTCATTGGATCTATTCCGTTTCAACCCCTTTGATTGATCCAATATTTTTTTTCCAGATCATATCCAAAAGAAACATTTAATTTTGTTTTGATTATTTCAAAACATCAAATTTGAAATTCACTGTTCATCGTTAATTTTGTTTAAAGCCCAATCCTAATTTCTATTAATCCATTCGATTTTAAAGCCCAATTCGTTACTTGTTACTGTTCACACATGTATCAAGCTTGATATTATGATATTTTCCACTCTTATTTCATCTTACTGACTTGAAATCGAATGACCATTAAAAGTCAAAATCCTCTTTTGACTATGAGAGTGTGATTAAATTGATACTCGATTTGTATGAATTTGAAATTACAATCGAAACTCGTTTTTGTTACCTACTCTTGGAGTCGTATTTGATTCAAAATCGTTTTAGATGATTTCGATTTCAACTGATTCTTGAATTCGTTGTTTGAAAACGATTTTTGATGATACTGTTCGATTTTGATTTTTGATTAATTTTGATTTTAGATTGTTTGATTCAATGAAGGATTGGACAATGTTTATTGAAATCAAACTAATTTTGAATATCTGAGTTAAAATCAAAGAATGGAGAACAAATATTTGGGATCGAGAGTTTTAAAGGTTCTTATCTGAGTCGTCGATATCGTGGGTTCGTTACTATTGATTCGATTTTGGATGTTAATAATCGGGCTCTAAATGATATCGATTTGTGATGTTGACGTCGTTTTTGATCGATTGTCAAGGATTGATGTTCGATTTTTGATTATTGGAGCCGATTTTCGAATGTGTGAAGACGATTTTGATCGATGCTAGTCTAATTTCGCATGTTTGAGAATTGCTTATTTGTGAAATCGAGTTTGCATATGGAATCAATGATTGATGATTTTGGAGTTGCGAATCAAATCTTAGGAACGAAATCAGGGATGTATGTTCGTTGATGTTGAAATCGATAGTTGGTTATGACCTGAGACTAACGAATCGATGGTTGATGAGTAATTAGATTTCGACTTTGATTTGTGATATCAACGTGATTTGTATCGATTGGGAAGACTGGATTTCGAAATCTTGGAATCATTTTTCAATGTATGTTGATTTTGCGAAGTCGATTAAAAGTGAAGCCAGTCATTGGTCAATAGTTGAATCATTTGGAAATCAATTGCCAAGAGTCGATTGCTTGTAATGTTGACTGCGAAGGTTGGTTTGAATGAAAAACCGAATCCAGTAGGTCATCAATTGTCGACTGATTTTATGAAAATTTCAGTTGCGTTCGCATTTGGTTACAGAGCTATCTTGGAATCGCATATTAAAATCAAAGGTCGCATCTGGATCTTTATTAGATTCGCATACTGATCTTGTTTGGGTTCGCATTTGCCATGTTTGTTTGATTCGCAATTTGGAAGTCAAACAAAATATTCATTTGTATTTTGTTATGAAATGGTAATATGGTTCACATATTTGGATTAAAGATGCGAAAAAAATTTGTAAGGAATATGGAAGAATCTGGAAAATGCGAAGTGATTGACTGATTAGTGAATCGGGGAAGAAGAAAACAAAGAGTTTCATTTTGCATCCCTGAACTTTTTCACGAAGTGACAAAATTGATCCAACTTCGCATGATTGGAGAACAAAAGGGAAGAAGATTCGAAAATAGTCCCTGGAGTTTCGCATTTTTAGAAATACATACCTAACTTCGCAAATAGCAATAAAAGCTGAGAAATTACAACATTTTCAGTTCTGGTCCTTGCAGTTTGTGCGAATTTACGCTTTATGCCCGGTTTCGCAAATGGGCTAAAGTTTCGCATATTTGACTGTTTTTGGCGCAACGGGTCCCTGCAAGTTTCAGAAAGTAACAATTTCTACCCGGTTTTTGAAAAATCTTGCAACTTTCACTCAAAAAGTCAAAAATTTTCATAAATTGAAATTTTTTTGTGGCTTTTTCGTGATTGTTTTTCCGTGCAAGATTTTTGGTGATTCATTTTTGGTACACATCAAGGGGGAGTATTGTGAAGATTATTCCTCGGGCGCTTCTCATCCTTAGTGGGTTTTATAATCATTTTTTGATTATAAAAAGAGGGAGAATATGATGGGTATTCGAAGCTTCTCGGGTTTTTCGAATATTCATTTGTGGATTTGAAGACCGGTGTTACTTCGAGGGGGAGTTTGGTCTTGATCGCGCTAGCTCATTGGAGATTAAAGCCGGACATCCAATCCTAACTTTGAGAGGGAGAATGTTAGGGTGCAAAGTCATGCTTGGATGTATTATTTTAGGCTTTCCTCTTTGTATGTGTAAATGGGTTGAGTCTTTTCCTAGAAATAGGAAGTGAGTGACTCCCATTATGTAAGAGTCCATATGGAGTGTTAGACTAGAGAGAGAAATTGTATACAAGACCCATTTTGTATAATCTTTCTAGATCTAATAAGAGCTTACAAAGATTTATTTACTCCTTGTGTTCTTGAAATTGTATGATGAATCATTAGATCTTTTCTAATTCCGCATATGCCATCAGAATCAACTCAACTACACTTATGATGTTTGTCGTTTCAAAATCGGATTCCATTGGTTGGTGAATAACATGATCCAACCTTGGAAAGAAATTGGGAACGATCCCGGAGCTAAATTACTCTAGTCCAACAACTTGATTAAAGTGGGTTTCAGATAGACTCATAAGGAAGTATTCGAACAAAGAGTGTCACAGAATTTATCAGACTGACAACGTCATTGATGTTTAAGATGTAATACGCTTGGGAAAAATTGACTTTGTAGAGGGTCTTACATCACATCTGGAGCAGGAGAGTTTTGGCCATCTAAAGGCCTAACCAAAGTACTTATAGTACAAGATGGTTTCATAGAGAATGCCACATAGGACATAGATAGGAAAAAAATTCCTTGTTAATAGGGAAAGAAAGTAAGGCATCTACTACTGGCGGCGGTCATTCATCTGGCGTACTCAGAGTTCTATGACTTCGGTTTGTGTTTCAGCCAGTGCTTGCAACAGGGTTTCATGGTCTCTCTCAGATTTTTCACGATTGTGCTCAAGGCGATTGGTGCGGATTGTATGCATTCATGCATTTGCATCAACCTATGTGGTACGATGGAGAGTTGCTCTGTTCTGAATCTCATTTCGGGTAACCTTACGGACCAGGATTGGAAGAATTCTATCTGCTGAGCTTCCTTTGCTTTTGTTGTAGAAGCTTCGTTCTCTATTAAACGGCATAGGTTGGTCTTGTTCTTCGCTCCAGGTTTCCAAGAACTCTACCCAAGGAGGCGTCAGGCCTTGAAAAAAACCGGACGAGGGTTGGGATTTGGAACAAGGGTCATCGGGGGTAGGTTCTCCACTTCAGGTTTGGAGTCAGAATCATCAACAAAGCCGTCAGCTTGGTGACCATCCACAGGGGTTGGGTGATCATGTTGGATAAGGTGTCTAAGTCCATAACTTATTTGGTATATACTTGACCCGACCGGCATGGTCCATTTGGGTTGCATCTCATCCAAACTATTATGGATAATTTTATGAGAGTTATACACATATGTTTATTAATATATTATGAGTTATAATATATTAATATGAAGTTACGTTATTTAATTAGTTTTTAGTCTTAAATTAATTATGAATTAATTTAGAGATTAAAAGGAATACTAATTAAATTATGGGCTATTTGTTTTATATAGTGTGGGCTAATACTCATTTGTTAATGGGCTAGGCTTATGTGGAAGTCCATGGATGATCCATGGAGCTTTTAACCCATGGATCCTTGGAAAAGGAAAAGACATGGGTTATTAGGGTTTCACCCTAACCATGCACACTATATAAGCATGCTTATGGAGCATGAAATGGAGCCTAGAAGAGAAAACTAGTGAACTAGTGTGTGTGTGCATGTGTGTGGCCGATTTATACAAGGTGTATACTCTCATCAAAGTTTTCCAAGAGTTTGTGGTGTTTGTGATTCCATTTGAGGCATTCACACTATTGGTGCTTGGCCTTCAAACTCCTTAGAACCAAACTCACCAAAAGGTATGTAATCTCTTCTAACTCTTTTATGTTGAAATGTTCCCCATGCCATGTTAGATAGGTTATAAACCTTGGAAAATTATTATTTTGCATGTATTTAGACAAACATAGATCCAAGGTTTATTAGGGTTGCATGCACACTTAGGAAGTGTTAGATTGCTCAAAACCCAACAGTAGTATCAGAGCCTAGGCTTGCTTGTTTGATACTTGATGCAAAATAGTGAAAAAAGTCGAAATCGTTGCTGTCTGCATGGTGGACTCGCCGAGTCCATTGGGGGGACTCGACGAGTCCAAGGCAAACTTCAACCTACTCGACGAGTCAGTTCATGCACTCGACGAGTAGGATCGAAAGAGTGCAGATTCTCGACTTTTACTGTTGGAAATGGACTAGAAACATTACCCTAAATTGTTTTGGTGTTATAAAACTTATTTTAGTTGGTGTAATGGTTGTTCTAATCCATTTACAATAGCATATATCAAAATTCCATGATTTTATGTGTTCATATAATTCTTGAATTTTTGATGATCATGTTCATGTTCTTATGAATTTAGAAAATGATAGGAATTATTTGCTGAATTGTTTAGGATTAATTCTTTATCATTTATGTGTTTTAATGGAGTCCATAATTTGTCCTCAAGTTATGGATTACCAAAGGTCACTTTCATTCAACACACACTTAAAACACATAAGTTATATGAAAATGAAGAGTCTTCATTTTTATGAACCTTTAATTCATAAGTTATGAAATGAAGAGTTTCGCAAAGTTACAAAACTTGCCCTCAAGTTTTGGAATTTGTAAAGTTTCACACACTTTAATAAACTTTAATTCCAAACCTTAGAGTTTTAATAGTTAAAATTCAACCCTTATACTATTTATAACATTAATGGTTAATTATTATATATATGTATAAGAATAAGTCGTTTTACCGTTAGTAGGCCTCATTCACGAAGCCGGTCTATAAGGTGGGTATAAGGTTGTTGCCTATAAAATGGCGACTTAATGGGTGTATACTCTCACCCACCGCTTGCTTGATCGATGGAGGGTCGTTAGCCGAACGGGTAGAACAATGACTTTAAATCCTCATTAAAAGTATAATGAATACTATAAAATAACTAAACTCTTTTAATTCCTAATCTTAGTTATTTTAGGAAAATGTGAACATGGTGCTAGTCCATGGAATTCACACTTTGTACCTTACCAAGTCGTTGGTAGAGCGTGTGTGGTTAACCGGCACACTAACTAGGACTAGTAAGGATCACGAAGGGTAACTTAATGTTTGTCATAGATCAATGGAGCGTGTGTGGTTAACCGGCACATTGATTAGGTGATAATATTAAGAGTACCAAGTGAATTAGCATGGTTATTCACACCTTGTTTTGTGATCCTCGGCATCCCAGTCACAAAACTTGAAGGGAACAATCGAGATTGAAACATGCCATTGAAAAGTTCAATGAATCTCAAAAGAATCTAGGAATTTCAAATCCAATTAAACCTAATAAATCATTTCGTTTTCATGGTGGAAATTGGTGAATCGTCATTCACCTACCTTTCAAATATATTATTACTTAGATTACGGCATCCCTCTTCTAAGTGTAATATATTGTGATTGGATCCTAGCCTTAATATTACATTTGGGTGTCTTATTAAGGATCCTAAATATCTAATCTAAACTTACTTTCTTCTTTCAGATGTCTTCCAACACTAATGCTTCAGGCTCTAACCCAACTGGTTCTTTCTCTCTCATGAATCTTTGTGGGAGGGTCATCTTTGATGGTTCCAACTTCATGGATTGGATTAGGAACATCAGGATGGTTACTCGTTACGAGGACAAGGAATATGTCCTCGATAAGGAGTTAAAAGAACTTGATGAGTCTACTGCTACTCCTGAGGAGATCGCTGAATTCAGGACTCATGAGAGAGATGCTACTAAGGTGGCATGTATCATGATGGCCACGATGACAGCCGAGCTCCAAAAGTCGTATGAAGATTTCTACCCTTTTGAGATGCACCAAGACCTGATGGAAAGGTACCATCAGAGTGCTCGTCAGGAGCGGTATGAAATAATCTCCTCCATAATAACTACCCGCATGAAGGATGGTGAATCCATCACGGGCCACATGCAAAAGATGCAAAGGTATGTGGACCATTTGCTGAAGCTGAATGTTAACATCCCCGAGGAGTTGGCAATTGACATCATTTTGCACTCCTTGCCTTCTTGTTATGATCATTTTCGAATGACATATCATATGAACAAGGAGGAAGTTACCCTCAGCAAGCTTCAAGGACTCTTGAAGACCGCTGAAACCGGTCTTAAGGGTAAAGCGGTTGTTACCTCTACTACTCCTACTCCAACTTCTACCCTTGTTTTAGCTATTGGGCAAGGCAAAGGGAAAAAGAGGAAGCACCCTTCGAAGGGTACCAAGGGAAAGTCTCTTGAAGGCTCCTCATCAAAGACTAAGCACGGTTCTGTCACTCCTTCTGCCATTCCCAAGGATGCTGAATGCTTTTATTGCCATGAAAAGGCACACTGGAAGCAAAACTGCCCTAAGTACTTGCAGGATCTAAAGGATGGGAAAGTGAAACCCACCTATGCAGGTATTTACACTATATTGTCTAATTACTCAACATATTCTAACTCTTGGGTGCTTGATACAGGATGTGGTATTCACATATGTTCTGATTTGCAGGGCCTAAGAAGGAGTGAGGATGTGGAGCACGGGAAGATAAACCTAATCATGGGGAATAGGAAGGCTTCACCTGTTTCCAAGATTGGAGTTTATACTTTGTTGCTTAATAATGGGTTAAAATTAGATTTGAATAAATGTGTGTACTCGTCTGAAATGGCGAGGAATATTATTTCTTTTCATGCTTTGTACAAACAAGGTTTTACCTTTTCGTTTGATAATGAATGTGGTGGTATTAATGCTTTCTTTAATAATGTGTTTTATTTTAAAGCATTACCTTGTGATGGCGTGTATGAAACTGTGTCGATTGTAGACAACTTAGGAAATAATGTGTTGTATATTGATTCTTCTACTAGCCTAGATAAAGCATCATTGTGGCATTGTCGTCTTGGACATGTAAACAAGAAACGCATAGGCCAACTCCAAAAGAGTGGAGTCTTGGAATCATTTGACCTCAAATCAGATGATAGTTGTGAATCTTGTCTACTTGGAAAAATGACAAAATCACCCTTCACTGGAACTTGTGAGAGGGGTGAGGGTTTGTTGGACCTAATACATACTGATGTATGTGGGCCATTCAAAACCGCCACAAGGGATGCTAATCGGTATTATGTGACTTTTATTGATGATTTTAGTAGATATGGGTATGTCTACTTAATCAAAAATAAGTCCGAAACCTTTGAAAGGTTTAAGGAATTCAAGCAGGAAGTAGAAAATCAATTGGGCAGGAACATTAAGATGCTTCGATCCGATCGAGGTGGTGAGTATCTTAGTACCGAGTTCCTTGACTACCTTAAGGAGTGTGGGATTGTCTCACAATTGACTCCTCCCAGGACACCACAGTTGAATGGTGTAGCTGAGAGGCGTAACCGAACCTTGTTGGACATGGTTCGCTCTATGATGAGTCGAGTTTCGTTACCAATCTCTTTTTGGGGGTATGCCTTAGAGACTATCGCCCATATCCTTAAACTAGTCCCTACAAAGAAGGTTACCAAAACACCTCATGAGATGTGGACTGGGAAGGTTCCCAATTTGGACCACATCAAAATTTTGGGTTGCGAAGCCTTCGTGAGGCGTGAAACTCATGATAAGCTTGAACCCCGAAGTGAAAAGTGTATTTTCATCGGCTACCCACATAAATCCTTCGGTTACCTCTTCTACAGACCCAATGAGAATGTGGTCTTTGTAGCACGAAGAGGGATCTTTCGCGAGAAAGAATTTATAAGCCAAGGAGACAGTGGGAGGCAGATTGATCTTGAAGAAATTCAAGAATCAATTGGTGAAGGAACCTCAGACACTAGCAATCAACCTGAGGAGGAAACTCCTGTTGATCCAGCTGACGAGTCTGTACCTCCGAGGCGTTCCACACGGGTTAGGAACACACCTTCGTTTTATTATGGTTTTCATATTACTACGGAAGGTGATACGTTTATTAGTGACAGTACACTAGTAAATTTGGATGAACCTAGCAGTGTTAAGGAAGCCATGGCAGGCCCGGAGTCTGCTAAATGGAAGGAGGCTATGGACAGCGAGATACAGTCCATGTATGACAATCAAGTTTGGAACTTGGTTGACAATGTACTAGGCCGTAAAACAGTCGGGTGCAAATGGATCTTCAAGAAGAAGACAGACATGGAAGGAAAAGTGCATACTTATAAGGCTCGACTGGTTGCGAAGGGTTTTACTCAAACTCAAGGTGTTGATTATGATGAAACCTTTTCGCCGGTAGCAAAGATTAAGTCTATTAGGGTTATGTTAGCCATTGCAGCATTTCATGATTATGAAATATGGCAAATGGATGTCAAAACCGCTTTCCTTAATGGAAAGTTGGCTGAGGATGTGTACATGAATCAGCCAGAGGGTTTTGTCAATGCAGAGTACCCTAATAGAGTATGCAAGCTTGAGAAATCCATTTATGGATTAAAACAAGCATCTCGTAGCTGGAATCTTTGTTTTGATGAGAAGGTAAAAGAGTTTGGCTTCTTGAGAAGTGAAGATGAGTCTTGCGTGTATGTCAGAGCTAGTGGGAGTATAGTTAGCTTCTTGGTACTGTATGTGGATGGCATACTACTCATAGGAAATGACATCCCAACCTTGCAGGAGGTTAAGTCCTGGCTTGGGAAGTGCTTTGCTATGAAGGACCTAGGGGAGGCTACCTATATCCTAGGGATAAGGATATTAAGAGAAAGGAGTAGAAGACTAATTAGACTTAGTCAGAGTATCTACTTGGATAAGGTGTTGAAAAGGTTCAACATGGAGAATTCCAAGAAAGGAGATTTACCGATCCAAAGCAATACCAAACTGAGTAAGACTCAGAGTCCGAGTACAGAGGCAGAGATAGCTGAGATGAGCCAATTACCATATGCTTCCGCAGTTGGCTCGATCATGTATGCTATGACTTGTACCCATCCTGATGTGGCATTTGCTTTGAGCATGGTCAGCAGGTATCAGGGGAACCCTGGCAAGGCTCATTGGACCGCGGTAAAGAACATTCTCAAGTACCTGCGGAGGACTAAGGATTGGATCCTTACCCTTGGTGGCAGTGATGACTTGAGAATATTAGGGTATAGTGATGCTGGTTTTCAGACTGATAGGGATAATTTCCGCTCTCAGTCGGGCTGGATCTTTACCTTAAATGGAGGGGCAATTTCTTGGAAGAGTTCCAAGCAGGAGACGGTGGCTGATTCGACTTGTGAATCAGAGTATATAGCAGCGAGTGAAGCAGCGAAGGAGGCGATATGGCTAAAGAACTTCATCGGAGACCTTGGAGTTGTACCAGCTATTAAGGAACCTATAGAGATTTTCTGTGACAACAATGGTGCGGTTACCTTAGCCAAGGAACCAAGAGATCATGGCAGATCCCGACACATTGACAGAAAATATCACTTCATAAGACACAAGATTGAAGAAGGACTCCTTGTGACAAGGAGGATATCGTCGGATGAAAATCCTGCAGATCCCCTTACGAAGGGACTGACGAGGGTTAAGCATTTTCAGCATGCGAGACGCATCGGGCTGAGGGACGATATTAGTTTTACAGATTAGATAGTTTTCCTGAAACTTGTAAAATGTAATCGACGTTTGATGATGAATAAAATTTGTGATTTATTTATGAGTAAAGTGTTACTATCATTGTCAATTATTTACTATTGTTTCAGTTTTGCATGTTTTGACTTCCAGAATAATTAATTTATTCAAACCTCCACAATCGATCATACGTCGGAAGTAGGTATGAATCAAGATTGTCATGAATTGGGTTTGTAGATGCCTTAAAGGTGTTTAGACATGGCAATGGTTGCTGCAACATTCATGAGTACTCATAAGTTATGAGTATTGGTATAAACCCACGCTCACTTGTATCACTTCATGGAATTTATCTCGAGTGATCGTGAGACGATAACATCATATAAATCTTTAAACCTAGAGATATGAGTTGTTACCTATGAGTTGGTTGTGCATTGATTGCACGTAAACGCATCAGTAACTTGATGTTATAAAACGTGCCTTTGTGTACAATTCAATAAGTAGTAGAACAAGCATATCAGTCGAAGTTTATCTGTTCCTTCTAGAAATAGAAGCGATATCTGGGCCCCTCGATGATTTTGTGTTGACCCATGTACCAGGCCTGGTCAGAACTAAACCGATGTGTTCAGTGAAGTTCTTCGTCAAACAAATCGGAAAATCGAGAAACAACTGCTAGACAATAAGCAAGACATAGTTCCATGTGTTTGTCCGGCTGATATCATGAGAACAGAGGATTATGTGATCACTTATCTAAAATGGCGCTTCATAGTTCGACAGAGTCTTCATTGTTCGAGGGAGTTTTCGAGAGCTACGATTGTTGGTTGGTTCCTGAAGTTATAGGCAAATATAGTTATTAGACTTATCCAAGTGGGAGTTTGTTGGATAAGGTGTCTAAGTCCATAACTTATTTGGTATATACTTGACCCGACCGGCATGGTCCATTTGGGTTGCATCTCATCCAAACTATTATGGATAATTTTATGAGAGTTATACACATATGTTTATTAATATATTATGAATTATAATATATTAATATGAAGTTACGTTATTTAATTAGTTTTTAGTCTTAAATTAATTATGAATTAATTTAGAGATTAAAAGGAATACTAATTAAATTATGGGCTATTTGTTTTATATAGTGTGGGCTAATACTCATTTGTTAATGGGCTAGGCTTATGTGGAAGTCCATGGATGATCCATGGAGCTTTTAACCCATGGATCCTTGGAAAAGGAAAAGACATGGGTTATTAGGGTTTCACCGTAACCATGCACACTATATAAGCATGCTTATGGAGCATGAAATGGAGCCTAGAAGAGAAAACTAGTGAACTAGTGTGTGTGTGTGCATGTGTGTGGCCGATTTATACAAGGTGTATACTCTCATCAAAGTTTTCCAAGAGTTTGTGGTGTTTGTGATTCCATTTGAGGCATTCACACTATTGGTGCTTGGCCCTCAAACTCCTTAGAACCAAACTCACCAAAAGGTATGTAATCTCTTCTAACTCTTTTATGTTGAAATGTTCCCCATGCCATGTTAGATAGGTTATAAACCTTGGAAAATTATTATTTTGCATGTATTTAGACAAACATAGATCCAAGGTTTATTAGGGTTGCATGCACACTTAGGAAGTGTTAGATTGCTCAAAACCCAACAGATCATTCTCTGGCTCCTCTCTGAGTCATTCAGTATCGTCGTGGTTGGGGTAGTACGGGTCATCGTGGGGATGGAATCCAGCCATGATATCTTCGCGAGAAATGGGGATATAAGAAATAACTAAGTAGACGTACTAATTAGATAATTATAAGATGATCTTTATCAGGTAGTTCAACATATTGTTTAGTGCATACTAGTTATATGTATTTGGGACAGGATAGACCTTCGAATAAGCGACCCTAACTCTAAATCCCCAATCCAACGAGAACATGAAGTTAAGCAAAGATCCATGGATTCTAAGTCTATGACATCCTGGATACATATAATTTTAATGTATCCACTAAGCAATTATTAACCTATTGATAAAAATCTATTTAGTTCTCAGATAAGTAATTATAATAACACCAAATACCCCTATGGTATTTCATTGTGGTAGTGTTGGTAAGTTTTTAGACTTGTTGCCACATCACAACCATTCTTGGGCATATGCTAATCACTACTCGGACCAGCATAGTTGATCAGGCTATGCCATTCCCAAGACTGACCATACATCCCCAAGCTTACCTGTGATATCCAACAATCATTACTTTTGTTTTGTTCTAGAATGATGATGACCTTAGTATGTATGCATGCATGTATACTTTTAACAAGAAGCTATTTATTTCTAAAAGTATAGTTGTTTTGAAAACTTTAAATCAGAGACCTTAGTCCCAATGCATTTATAGTTTGTATATCTTATGTGGTTCGATATACTTAGTTCACTATAAACAATGCTCTGATATCAATCTGTCACACCCCCAAACCAAGGATGGCGGAAACGTCCGGGGGTGGAGGACTCCATGTACAGTATCACAACGTGTATAATAGTGCTCAAAGTAAATGCAACCATCATAAATATAATTGAAAAAGTTACACCAAAGTATATGTTTACATGTTTCAAAATCAATTACATTATGATGACAAAAGTAAATTGTTGACGGTTTAACGTCCCATCCTCAAAGCGCTGAAGTTTTCTTGTTTCATTGATTTCCTGAGAATACAAGTAGTTTTGAAAAAGTGTCAACAATTAAGTTGGTGAGTTCATAAGAGTTTTGTTTGAAGTAGAAAAACGTTTCCTTGTAAAATCGATAGAGTTTGATTTCCAGAAAATCCAATATTTTCTTAGTTGGATGTGAACATAATATTCCTATATGATGTATTAATGACCCTAGAATGACCCGTAGCATTCTCCTGTAATCGTCCAGCGTATATAAGTTATATAAGGTTTAAATTAGATAAAACGTTGAATATAGTGGGTCTGCCCTAGGTCCACAACCCAACGAGGAACAGGAGATGAGGTGGGCCCTACCAATTCTAAGCCAATCGAGACTAAATTCTTATATGACTCAAACATATACGCTCAAAGATTATAGTTAAAGTCTAGCAATTCTAGATGAAATATAGTTTTAATATCATAATAACTATCTTAAGTGAACCTGGTACTTTGTATCGGTACCCCCTTTTTGTATAAAGACCCGGCACTTTGTATTTGTACCCCTTTTTGTGTATAAACCTGACACTTTGTATTTGTATCCCTTTTTGTATAAAAACCGGCACTTCGTATTTGTACCCCTTTTTGTATAAAGACCCGACACTTTGTATTTGTACCCCTTTTTGTATAAAAACCCGTTACTTTGTATTTGTACCCCCTTTTGTGTATAAACCCGACACTTTGTATTTGTACCCCTTTTTGTATAAAAACCGGCACTTTGTATTTGTACCCCTTTTTGTATATAAACCCGACACTTTGTATTTGTACCCCTTTTTATATATAAACCCGACACTTTGTATTTGTACCCTTTTTTGTATAAAAACCCGGTACTTTGTATTTGTACACCCTTTTGTATATAAACCCGACACTTTGTATTTGTACCCTTTCTTTTTTGTACGAGTGTGTTATGTAAATGATCATAAACTATACCTATTATAGTTTATTAAAATGTTTGAAATGTATATGTACCCTAACTATACCTATTATAGTTTAGTATGTTTATTTGTGGTGTTTAAGAATCCCATCCTATGTAAGTCAAATGTATAGTACAATATAGCTATGTTTATCTTGCTTTGTTTGGTACTAATGGTTATGATGGAGGATTCTTATAAACTAAGTAAGTAATTTCCTATTATATAAATATATCATAATAAGAAATACATGTAATATATGAAGTCATCAAAGACTTAACACTTTGCTCAACTTGTTACAAAGTGTTTTGATAGTTAGAAGCTGTTAACTAATTCTTAACCTTTCTGCACTGTTTTAGAAAAATCATAGCAAAATCATACGAAGTCGAAAACTAGATCCGTAAATTCTGAGAGTTCCTAAAATGATTCTAGTTTACTCATAATTTTTATCATGATTTTTGGAAGCCTTTAACTTGTATTAATATACTCATATTCTCAAACTGGTCCAGATTTGTGTTTGAAAACACAGGCTGTTTTTTCAAAGTCACCATTAATTGTAGAAAAATTGTGTGGAGATGTGCAAGTAGTCATTTTAAAGCTAATAGGTGGAACTACTTGTACCTAAAAAAGTTTTAAAAACTAAAATGTTTAAGTTGTCCAAAACAGTCCGTGAATGGAGTTGAACTTTTCTGATGACAGCTGTTAGAAAAGTTTAGTTATGTTCTTGGTGTTTGAACTTGTATTCCCCCCCCCCCTAAAAACTTGAGAAAACATGAAAATGTAGGGGTATGAACTCACCTTAAGTGATTTCAGTAGATAAGTGTTGAAGAAGAGAAGTGTTCAACCCAAGAACACTTGAAGAATCACTTGAAGATTCGAAGCTCTAACACAAATATGATGGAGTTTGTGTAAGATATCCATGATTTGAGTAGAAAGAAGTGAGATATTCATAAGGAGAATGAATTATGCTTACCAAATGTGGAGAAAAACCCAAGATCAGCCCTTGAATCTTGAATTTCTAGAGAGAGGAAGTGAGAGAGGAAAGAGTTTGATCTTCTTGGTGAAATGAGAGAAAATAGGAGAAATGAGGAGAGAGGATGAATGTCCACCTCTCAAAAACATGGGGAAAGGGTCATAATTGAGTGGAAAGGACATTGATGTGACCTAGGTAAGGTGGGGAGGTGTGGCTGGTCATAGAGTGGGTGTGGGAGTGGTTGCTTGTGTCATAAGGTAAAGCAAAGTCAACACTCCACCTCTTTGTACTTTACCCACTAGCTTTTATTATTTAAATAAAGATTTTCATGAAAATATGATTAAATTGTGAATATTTAGGGTTCATTATGTTAAAATATAATTTTTGGTGAAAATCCCGCGTTAAAATAATTAAAAACGGGCTTAAAACGCAAAACTAGTCGAAAACCGGGAAGAAAAGCATTCCCAGCGAGACCTCTCGGTCCTAGGCCGAGGTTCGGTCCCTAGGCCGAGATTCGGTCCTTGCTGATGCCGAGCAGGAAGCGAAAGGAGCGAAACAGAGGGAAGCGAAGGGAGGGCTCGGGTTCGCATGCCAGGGTCGGTCCGAAGGTAAGAGGCGAAGATGGTCAGACCGAAATGAGCCGAATGAACAGTGGCTTCGGGTTTGGTCCCCCCCCCTGTGCGAGGTTCAGCCCTGAGAGGACCTCTCGGGTTCGGGTCTTCTTGCCTTCTTGGTTTCGATCCCTAAGAGGACTTTCAGGTCCTAAGAGGGGTTTCGGCTCCTTAAGTCCGTTTTCGCGTAGACTTCCGTTTTTAGGCTGTTTTCGCCAAATTCGAGGGTCGGGGTGCCCCGAGTGATTATAGAAAGTTGAGAGAGATTTCGAGAGAGATTTGTCATACTTGGAGAGATTTGGCATACTTAGAGAGATTTGGGAGAGATTTGACATTCTTGGAGAGATTTCTCATACAAAGAGATATTTGGGAGAGATTTCTCATACTTAAAGAGATTTGGGAGAGATTTGATATTCTTGGAGAGATTTCTCATACAAAGAGATATTTGGGAGAGATTTCTCATACTTAGAGAGATTTGGGAGAGATTTGACATTCTTGGAGAGATTTCTCATACAAAGAGATATTTGGGAGAGATTTCACATACTTAGAGAGATTTGGGAGAGATTCTCGACAAGAAAATATAGAGTGAAAACGATTGAAAGAGGTTTCATTTGTGACCTTTTTGAGTGTCTGGCTTCGCAATTCAGGGTCCGTAAACCCCGTTAAGCCTTGTTTAAGGATCTTACACACTCCCGATGAGTATACAACATTGTTTTATCGGTTTGGCTCATCACTTACCATAGATTTGGGTTAAGGAGATCTAGATGTACGTACTTTTCGATTTATGATCTCTCCTTAGAATAGCGAGTTGTTTAGTAATTACACAACGTAAATCCTAGTACACAAGGGTTAGTTGAGTTGATCGGTTTGACTTGTTGACTTGAGTTGACTTTGACCTGACCGGAAATTGACAGTTGTCACAATGACCTAGAATTTTCGTCCAAGACCTTAAGGTTAAGGAGTCCATAGGCTGCTTAGGCCTTAAGCTGGAAATTAGGATTTCCTCCAACAAACCATAACTTTAGGACTAAGCAACCTCAACTATAAAAGGAGCCTCACCCCTCTTAGTTTCGACCATCCTTTGAAACCCTAACAAGAGCTGAAACTTTGAAGAATCTTCCTCCTCTTTCCTCTCATCCTCTTGCTTGGTGTGTTTGTGAGCCATTAGTGGTGTTACAATTGTAACACTTTCTCTCAAAAGTTCAAGATCTTCAAGGATTTCATTGTTATTACAATATAACAATCAAGTTATGTATTCTTACCCTAGTTATTGTTATTTTCCAAAATAATACATGCCTCCTAGGGTTTCTAGTTTTGTGTTTAATGCTTGTATGTCTAATGGAGAATACATAGATCCAACAATTAGGGTTGCATTCACACATAAGATTGTTTGCTATGCTCAAAACCCATTAGTTGTATCAGAGCTATTGGTTTTTTGTTTTCAATCAGATTTGATGCAATTGATTGAACTTGACAAAATTAGGGTTTATGGCAATTAAACCCTAGGCCTTATGATTTTCGCAATTATGGTTTCATAACCCTTTTCTTCGAAATTTGCAAAGGGTTTTAACCCTTTCATTTGGCCTCCTAAATTTCGAAATCTAGGGTTTCCTAACTGTAGCGTTTTTTAAAATAAGGCAAGGTTGAAAGCCTTGCCTTCCACTCCAAGTCCCAGATTTCTAAAATCAAGGGTTTGATAGGGTTGTTATATTTGGTACTTTATCTTCCAAATTGTTTTACTAGATAATTATAGAATCTTATAATTCCCTCCCATATTTTCGAAATTAGGGGATAAGAGATTAGGTTAAATTATTTTGTTTAATTTAATGGATAATCCTTAATATATTTAATAAATTAATTAAAAGTTTAATTAATAGATAATTGTTAAATCAAAGTTTTTAAAATTTAAAATTTAAATTAAAATTGTTTTTAATTTTTGAAATTTTAAACAGATTTAAAAACCCTAGTTTTTTGAAATGTTTCAATTACACCCTTATATTATATGTAAAATTAAAAGTCTAATATTTACTATATGTATAAAAATGGTGTATTTTATATGTATATTAAATATTAGGCTTTTAATTTTACATATAGTATAAGGGTGTATTTTAAACATTTCAAAATACTAGGTTGTTTAAATTTATTTAAAACTTCGAAAATTAAAAAACAATCTTAATTTAAATTTTAAATTTTAAAAAATTTGATTTAATGATTATATATTAATTAAACCTTTAATTAATTTATTAAATCAATTAAGGATTATCCATTAAATTAAACAAATTAGTTTAACCTAATCCCTTATCCCCTAATTTCAAAAATATGGGAGGGGTTTATAAGGTTCTATAGTTATCTAATAAAACAATTTGGAAGATAAAGTACCAAATATAACAACCCTATCAAAACCTTGATTTTCGAAATCTAGGACTTGGAGTGGAAGGCAAGGCTTTCAACCTTGCCTTATTTTCGAAAACCCTAGGGTTAGGAAACCCTAGGCCTCGAAAATATGGAGGCTAAAGGAAAGGGTTTAAAAACCCTTAAGAAATTTTGAAAAACAGGGTTATGAAACCCTAATTGCGAAAACCATAAGGCCTAGGGTTTAATTGTCATAATCCTTAAATTTGTCAAGTTCAATCAGTTGCATCAAATCTAATAGAAAACAAAAACAAGTAGCTCAGATACCACTGATGGGTTTTGAGCATAGCAAACAATCCTATGTGTGCATGCAACCCTAATTGTTGGGTCTATGTTTTTCTTTATTAGACATATAATCATTGAACACAAAAAGTAGAAAGCCTAGGATGCATGTATAATTTTTGAAATTAACAATAAACTAGGGTTAGGATACATACATTTATTATTATATAGTAATAACAATTGTTTCCTTGAAGATCTTGAACTTTGAGAGCAAGTGTCACAAGTATAACACCTCTAATGGCTTACAAACACACCAAGAAAAAGGATGAGAGGAGTGAGGAGGAGGAAACTCCTAGAATTTGGTTCTTCTTAGGGTTTGAATCATCTGACCAAAAACTTAAGGGGTTGGGGCTCCTTATATAGCTGAGGTATCTTAGAGCCAAAGCTAGGGTAAAATGAGGACACCCTAATCTCTTTGCTTAAGCCCTAAGTATCCCATTGACTCCCTATCCAAGAGCCTTGGACGGAAATTCTATGGCTTTCCCTAGGAGTTTTTGCCCACTCGTTTTAGGAGAGTCCAAGAGCTCAATTCCAAAACTATCAACAAATTGCAAAAAACCCTGTACTTTTAATTAATTCATTTAATCCCACAATTAATTCCAAATTAATTTATAATTAAATATTAATTAATAATATGATTTCTAATTAATATAATATTTTCATAATACATTAATAAATCATTTTATATACTAATTTATTATTCCAAATAATACGTTTAACCTCTCTCTCTAAAAGTCATCCTGTCAAGTTACGAGTATGAAGGCATCCCAAAAGGACTATACTGCTATCAATTCAAGTACATACCAGTTACAGTTATGGACTTAGGCACCTAATCCAATAAAAACAGCTCACGAGGTGTGGACATGGAATGTTCCTTCATTGGCACATATCAAGGTTTGGGGTTGTGAAGCTTTCGTTAGACGAGAGACTCACGACAAGCTTGAACCTTGAAGTGAGAGATGTATTTTCATCAGCTACCCTCAAAAGTCCTTTGGATACTTGTTCTACAAACCTAATGCAAACATGGTTTTTATAGCACCAAAGGGAGTCTTGAGAGAGAGAGAGAGAGAGAGAGAGAGAGAGAGAGAGCTCATATGCTAAGAGGACAGTGGGAGTACAATCGATCTTGAAGAAATTCAAGAGTCAAGCGAAAAAGGAACCTCTAACACTAACGCTCAACCTAAGGAAGATATTCCTACTGAACCAATTGACGAGTCATTACCTATGAGGCGTTCCGGTAGAGTTAGAATGCCACATGAGTTTTATGGTTTCCATATAACTGCAGATGGTGATACGTTTATCAGTGATAGTACACTGGTAAATTTGGATGAACCTTCTAATGACAAGGAAGCTATGGCAGGCCCCGAGTCTGCCAAATGGAAAGAGGCAATGGATAGCGAGATCAATTCCATGTATGACAACCAAGTTTGGAATTTGGATGTCAATGTACTAGGTCGCAAGACAGTTGGGTGCAAATGGATCTTCAAGTAAAAGGATGAAATTGATGGAAAAGTACACACTTTCAAGGCACAACTGGTTGCGAAGGGCTTTACGCAAACCCCAGTAGGGATGTTAAAAAGTATTGTGGTACCCCGTTCCCATGGGGGGCCCCGTCCCATTTAGGGGAATTTTTTTATAAAAATCGAGGGTGGGGGCAAGGTTAACCCCTATTTTAATTTCGAGGGTGGGGGCGGGGGTAAGCAATCCCGTCCCGAAACCCCCATAGGGACCCCGTTAATAAATTATACATACATTTACATATATTAATTATATAAATATAATAAACAATAACATGATTTTAAACTTCCAAAATTCATCAAAAAATATATTTTTAAGTTGTCAGTATAATGTTTTTAAGATGCCAAAACTTTTTTATTTTTAACATGTATAATTCTACTATAAATAATTATTTTCTACCTAAAAATAGCTTCTTTTAGCCTAGATAACAACTTCTTTTAACAAAAAAAAAGACTACTTAAAATCAATCAGGGGCGGGGGAATGGGGCGAGGGTAATAAAGGGGATTCTGGGGTGGGGGCGGGGGTAGGAAGGCTCAACATTTCGGGGGCGAGGGCGGGGACGGGGGAACCAGGAAATTTCAGGGGGGGTGGGGAATGTGCTCCCCAAGGGTTGACTATGGTGAGACCTTCTCAATAGTGGCTAATATTAAATCTATTAGGGTTATGCTAGCCATGTATGCGTTTCATGATCATGAAATTTGGTAGATGGATGTTAAGACCACTTTCCTTAATGGAAAGTTCGGTGAGGATGTTTACATGAGTCAGCCAGAGGGTTTTGTGGATGTTAAGTATCCCAATAAAGTGTGTAAGCTTGAGAATTCAATCTATGGATTGAAACAAGCTTCTCGCAGATGGAATCTTTGTTTTGATGAGAAAGTCAAAGAGTTTGGCTTCTCTATAAGTGAAGATGAATCTTGTGTGTATGTCAAAGCTAGTGGGAGTATAGTCACATTCCTGGTATTATATGTTAATGACATACTACTTATAGGAAATGACGTTCCAACCTTGCAGGAAGCTAAGGCCTGGCTTGCAAATTGTTTGGCTATAAAGGATCTGGGAGAGGCTGCTTATATTTTGGAAATAAGGATTCTGATAAATAGGAGTAAATGACTAATTGGACTTAGTCAAAGTACATATTCGGATGAGGTGGTAAAGTGTTTTAGCATTGAGAATTCCAAGAAAGGAGAGTTACCTATACAGAGCAATACCAAATTGAGTAAGATTCATAGTCTGAGTACCGATGCGGAGATAGCAGAAATGAGTCGAGTTCTATATGCTTTCGCCGTTGGATCGATGATGTATGTTATGACATGTACTCGCCCTGACATGGATTTAGCTTTAAGCATGGTTAGTCAATATTTGGGAAATCTAGGTAAAGCTTATGGGATAGCAGTCAAAAACATTCTTAAGTATTTGCGAAGAACAAAGGACTGGGTCCTTGTGCTTGGTGGTAATGATAACTTAAGAGTTACTGGGTATAGTGACGCCAACTTTCAGACTGACAGAGACAACTTATGTTCTCAATCTGGCTGGGTGTTTACCCTTAATAGAGGAGCGGTGACTTGGAAAAGTTCCAAGCTGGAAACGGTGACTAATTCGACCTGTGAATCAGAGTACATTACATCGAGCAAAGCATCAAAAAAGGCTACATGGTTGTAGAACTTCTTTGGAGACCTTGGAGTTATAACAACCATAAAGGAATCAATGGACATTTATTGCAATAATGAAGGAGCGGTTTCCTTAACCAAAGAACCAAGATATCATGGCAGATCTAGACATATCGATAAAATATACCACTTTATCAGACATCGATTAGAAGAAGGACACCTCGTCGTGAAGAGGGTATCATCGAAAGAGAATCCTGGTGATCCCCTCACAAAGGGTCTAAGTAGGGTTAAGCACGCTCAACATACGCGGAACATTGGTCTAAAGGATGATATTCGTTTTAGTGATTAGATAGATAGATAGAAACTTGTAACAAATAAATGTAATTGACATTTGATGATTAAATAAATGGAGATTCGTTTATAAGTATTGTTTAGTATCTTTTATCAATTGTTTATCATTGTGTTTCACTTTTGCATGTTTTACTTCTAAAAAAATTGGATTATTCAAATACCCACATTCGATCATACTTTTGAAGTAAATAGTGAATGAAGGTTTTCATGAATTGGGTTGTAGATTGTATAAGTGTTTGGACATAGTAATGGTTTGCTGCAACATTCATGAGTGCTTTTGAAATGGAGAATTTGAGTATCATATTAAACTCATGCTCAATGAATTACTTCATGGAATTTATCACGAGTAATTCTGAGACGATAATATCGTATAATCTTTAATCTGAGATATATGAGTTGTTGTTTACGAGTTGGTTGTGCATTGATAATGCATAAACGCATCAGTAACTTGATATTATAAAACATATCGTTGTGCATGATTTGATGAGTAAATAGTACAAGCATATAAGTCAAACTTTATCTGTTCCTTTTGCGCTAATGGGAGAAGCGATATCTTGGCCCCCTTGATGATTTGGTGTTGACTTATGTGCCAAGCCCGATCAAGACTGAATTGATCTGCGCAATTAAGTTCTTTGTCATCACATATCAGAAATCGGAAAGCAAATTGTTGGACAATAAGAATAAATCTGTTCCATGTCATTGTAACATCCCGAGTTCATGTATACCTTGTAACCCTTGATCTTTTGAGTATTTGTCTATGTTAGACCCTTATTGAGAAAAGGAGGTGAATGAGTACACGGGACGTACGCGAGTGTATGCTCAGTGCACTCATATGCGTGCTTTTGACACGGAAACCACCTAGTACGCTGGGCGTACTAGGCCCAGAGTGAAAACCCTAATTTAGGGTGAGTCCCCTCTATAAAGGATTTGATGGCCTCATTCCTGGCCACCATTCTCAGACAACAAACCTTCTTACACCCTAAACCTTCATTCTTAAAACTTGTGAGTGCATTTGAGAGCCTTTGTGTGATTTTGTGTGTTCTTGGAGTGAAGAAGAAGCCTTGGAGAAGGAGTGAGTGTCCAGGCCCTTGGATCTGAGCATATCTAAGTTGGGAGCTTCAAATAGAGGTATAAAGCTTCAAGCTTTCTCACTCTTTTGTTTTGTGCATCATAGTAGAGTATTTTAGGGTTTTGTCCCAAAAGTTGGAGACTTTATGAGATATTGAGTTCCAGAGACTATGATCAACCCCCTTTGAGTGTATTTAGTGGTGAAGTGTCATAAAAATCCACTCTTGGACGTTGGAATCAAGCCATGCATGAGATATGAGCTTTTTGTGATAAAAGAGTGAGTGTTTTGTGTGTTTGTGACCATATCATCCATGCAAATACTTAAAGTCATTCACTTTATAGATTAGGAGCTATTAAGGAGTCCAGATCTGTGATATGATCCAAGGTCTTAACTGATTAAGAACAAACGAGTAGAAAGAGTGAAACTAGGACATATGTTGGGCATAATCCCAGTACGCGCAGCATAGGGGTCGAGCATCCTCGATGCCTGCATGGTAGCTAAGTACGCCCAACGTAGAGAGCTGGTACGTGCAACGTTTGCACTTTCATTGACTTTTGGTTGACTTTTAGGGTTTGGTCAATTTGCAGACTATTAAGGCCATGGAGGGGTAAAATGGTCTTTTACCCTTCGGTGAGTTTGTAGAAGGGTTGGTCTAGCTTCATTAAGAGTCGTTATTAATTAGGGATAATTATCGTATTGTGTTAGGCGGAGGCTAGACCGGTGATTCGAGTTCGAGATTACCCGAGTTCTTACGAGGTGAGTCTTCTCACTATACTTTACCATGAGTGTTATCTCTGTGTAACCGGATGGTCTATGTGCTTATTGAGTTATGTGATATTATGCATTTTGCCTGTGTGATATATATGCTTTATTTTGTGTTTACTGAGATCGGACCGGAGAGTCCAACCCTAGTTGTGGGACCGGAGGGTTTCCACCGAGACAGGATCAGTGGGTCCAAACCGAGCTGTGAGACCGGAGGATCCCACTGAGACACATTGACCGGAGGGTCTTACTGAGTTACAGCCTCAAGTGGCTAATGAGTTGTGTGTGGTATTTTGTGGAACTCACTAAGCTTCGTGCTTACCGTGTTATGTGTTATGTGTTTTAGGTACTTCCGATGATCGCGGGAAGGCACCGGCTTGATTGTACACACACCTAAGCTGGAGAAATATTTTTGGAGGATCTAGATTTGTGATAAATAATTTTTGAAATATGTGTTGATAATTGATACTTGGTGTGTTTGTGAGTCATTTGATGTGTTACACTTGTGACACTTGCTCTCAAAAGTTCAAGATCTTCATGGATTTCATTGTTATTACAATATAACAATCAATGTATGTATTCTAACCCTAGTTATTGTTATTTTCGAAAATAATACATGCCTCATAGGGTTTCTAGTTTTGTGCTCAATGCTTGTATGTCTAATAGAGAAAACATAAATCCAACAATTAGGGATGCATACACAAATAGAATTGTTTGTTATGCTCAAAACCCATCATAATTGCAGTAATTTATCGAATGTTATGTTCATATAGGCGGCGAGAAACAATAAGGTTTTCAAACAGATGAATACAAATACTGCAAAAATTGCATACGAGGTGGTCTGTCAAACATACGCATGGTTCAAATATAGAAATTTTGATGTAAAAACTAGGTGGGTAGATTAGAATATATCTTCATTTTGTTAAACACCATATTTTCATCTTTATACCAGTCATCTCTTAGCTACTTGCTAATCATGAAGTATGTTTGAAACACTCATGAAAAATAAAATGATACTATACATTAATCGATTAGTTTTTTCTAGCATCATAAATGACAACAGTTATGTATACGTGTGGGTATGTATAATAAGTTTCATTGATGGCATGATGGTGTCGACTTTGGACCACAATAAATGAAAACCAGGCATAGTATCAGTAATGTAGTTAGGTAGCAGCATATACCAACAAAAGTAGGCAAAAGAGAGAAACAAATAAAGTGGTAGGGTTGATAGCGTATTTTGATAAGGGTAATTCGGAATTAGATAATGGGTTTAAAATTAAAATGTCTTTAATATTCTGGTCCGATTATGGATAAAAACAGAACACTGTGAAATTGAACCCGGTAACAATTAGAGGTTTCTATGTATATATTATTATTATTACACAAAATTGAATTTCTTTATGTGAAGAATCTTGTGTTGGCTTTAAATTCTTTATAATATATTTTTCAATTTTCTAGCTTCTTACTATTTAATAATATCCGTTTGTTAAAAAAAAAAAAAAAAAAAAAACAGTAATTTAAATTGATCTAAAGGTTATTAGGGTTAGCGATATCGACGGAAGAGACATTGTTGGGTTGGTAAGAGCCTTGAAGTCATTGCCAAAGGCTATATTAAATAATAAATAAATAAATAAAAAATCCTTTTTCCGACTATATATAAAAACTCCACCCAACTCCAATTAAGTTCATATAATTATAATTCATATATGGGCAACAAATGGCCCATGAACATAATTCTGTCACTGATCTTCTTAAGAATCATGATTTAATTACAACATTCTAGAATGTAGCTTTTTTGAGTTGCTATTAGTCATTCACGATGACAAGTTTTTTTTTTCTTTTTTTTCATAATGGAAAATTTTCTAATGAGAATTTTCGGATCAGGTTTCGTGTACCGAATAATTTTCTGCTGCGAACATAAGACTATGTCTCATGCCCTAGAGTCACTGCAAACGAACCTCCATGACCACCCGGATGCAAGATTTCATAGTAGGGGTGTCATGGGAAAATCAGGGATTACACGATAATAAAAAAATTTTGAAAATTTTTCACTGCGTCCGAAAAATCAGGGTTGCACATGTCACTACGTGTACTAAAAGCACTAAAAACGTTCTTTGTTTAGTAGTGTCTGGATTTAAACATAGATCAATAAGTTATCTATCATATTTTCTATATGTTTTAAGGATGTCAATACAACTCAAGTGATTATTCAGGATAACGAGTTGATTCAAATATCATTTTAATTATCTTATTTAGGATTTTAATTTTCAGTTGTGTGTATTTTTGTGATGAAAAATGTTTTTTTTTTTTTTTTTTTTTTAAATGTTTTAATGTAAAAACAAAATCGATAGGGTTCGGAAGGTTGTAAAAATGAATTCTTTATATTGTTAGTTTGGGAAAAATGAAAGAAAAAGGAAAGATAACGTGTATACGTCAAATGGGTGACTACTCAAGTTCCAACCTTAAGTTATTGTGTAACGTTGTGTTTGAGGTTTTACAAAAGATAAGTACATTTATTTTAAACGAAAATGATGTATTGATGTATATGCCAATATCTCATGAACGGATTACATGTTGTCGAAAAAGAACACTGACTTTAAAATTTAGACATATATCGAGATATAAATAATTAAGTATACATGAACGTTATCTTTAAGTAATGATATCTAAGTAAAATATTAAATGTAGGGTTGATATAACTGTTTTTACTTTTCACATAAGACTCCTCCTATAGAAATAACTCGTATAGTAATTCATGATTTATTGGTTTTACGTAGTAGAAAGTAGAAAAGTGAAGTAGTTGTAACTGGGGCCAGGTGGCGTGTTAGTGCAGACAATGCCAAGGGCAATTAAATGCCTGTCACCACACAAGTATGTAGCTGACGCCTGACGACCTTTGTTTACGAAACTTGTGTTGTGTGTTCTAAATAGTTGGATATGGTTCTCTCATGGTACTTACATGCTTCAAAATTTATATGTGTGGTCAAGCTTTATTAAAATATTGTTTTGATTTATATGTGTATAAAAATAAATTATAGTTGAAAATACATATAAAAATATGAATTATATACAAAATTGTCGCTTTAAGTCATGTCTTACAAAAGATATGGCTCGTCAAGATTCGGAAAAGCTTGAGACTTGATATTACTGCAAAGTCACGCGTTATATTATTTAGAACCTTAGTGTTAACTATTTTGTAACAATTATATTAGAAAAGTGACTGTACATTGTTTATCTTTTATTTTTTTAATTTTTTTACATTATATTAAATAAAAAACATAAGTATTAAAAATACAAAAATATTTTATAAATAAAAAAACACACTTAAATAAAAATAATATTTTTAAAATTCAACATACATTTTACTAATAAAAAAAACATTTAAAAAAAATATTACTCACCTGCATCATTGTCCTCATCGTCCGCGTCCTCATCCTCCTCGTTTTGGTCTTCGAATTGTCGATGTCATATGTGCTCAGTCAAATCATGACGTAGATTGTGATGTGTTTCACTATTTTGTATTTTCAAAAACCTTGTAAAGTATGTTGGGCTACCGACTTGTGTTATTGTTGGTGGATTGAGCATATCGTTCTGAGTATATGTACAAATAGCATTATCCTCTTCTTCTATTATCATGTTATCTAAATTACACACACTTTCATCACCTTCATAAATTTTCCCATTTCCCATACTCGTGTTGGATGTTTGATTATGTGTCACTTCTGTTTGAGGACTCCAAATGTCTGCTCCACATCCTTCATTGCAGATTTATGTGCTAACTTGAACAATTTTCGTTTTTCATCAGTCGGATATGTGTATGACTTGACAAATGTAGCGTACTTTGGATATATATCATCAGCAAGGTAATATCCATAATTGTATTCATGTCTATTTATAACGTATGGCATGTTTGGTGCTTTACCTACAAAATATCATTAAATAACGAAGATGCTCCAAGCACATTCACACCGTTGTTTGACCTTGCCATACCAAAAAAAATGCATGCCAAAACCAGAGGTCTTGTGAAACAACTGCTTCTAGTATAACAGTAGGCACACCATGATCACCTCGTGTGAATTGCCATCGTCATGCATTGGGACAATTTTCCCACACCCAATGTGTACAATCAATGCTACCTAGCATTCTTGGAAATCCATGTTTAGCCTGATGTGCGGCATACAACTGTTCGACATCACTTCTAGTCGGATTTCACATGTATATGTCACCGTAAAGCTCTATAACACGCTCACAAAAAATATATGTGCATTCTTGACCGGTCCTAACATTCCTGGAAATCCATGTTTAGCTTGTTGTGCGACATACAACTATTCGACATCACTTCTAGTCGGATTTCGAAAGCACATGTCAGCGTAAAGCTTTATAACATACTTACAAAAAAGATATCTGCATTCTCGACTTATCCTCGCACACATTTTCAAATATTCATCTGAAGTGTCTGCGGCTATGTCGTATGCCAATTATCTAAGACTTGTTGTGCATTTTTGAAACATAGTAAAACCACGTTTACCTCTAGCATCCCATCTCAATTGAAAAAACTCATAATTATTTTCCAAATCTCTAGCTGTAACGACCCAATTTTTTTCAAAAGAAAATTTTCATTTTTAAATAATCGAAACATTTCCAATAAGCCACAAAATCTCAAGAACAATTGTTTTCACATTCATAATATCAACAATTTATTTACAAATATCAGAGTGTCCCATAAAAACTCCTAAGAGAGTGTATGTCGCGCCATTGCCCTTGCCCTTATGCTCGGAAGTACCTGAAACAAACCAACAAACTATAAGCTAATGCTTAGTGAGTTCCACATAGCATACCGCACACGATCCACATAATCACATAATACATATCAACTATAAAAGCTACGTAAGCCACATAAGCTATGCATATCAACCTAGAAGGATGCAGTAGAAACCCTCAAAGGCCTTACTTTGGGTGCCATTGTAACCCCCCACGTGGTCTTAACCTATTGCCATGGGAACCCCCACATGGTCTTAACTACCTACCATGGGAACCCCCACACGGTTTTTCCTATCACAGAAAATTTCATATAAACTAAACGTATAACATACTAGGATGCCATGGAAACCCTCCAAGGTCTTACACTGAATGTCATGGGAACCACCGCATGGTTTTAGTCTGCTGCCACGGGAACCCCCTGGGGTCTTCCATACTAGCATCATAAAGATAACTATAATATAACATATCACGCAATCAACTAGTATTCCACATAATATGTAATGGGTCGGCCTTGGTGTCTTTGACCCATTGGTATGGTGAGGAGACTCACCTCTATCTGCTGAATCTGAAAGCTACTCTCCTAACAATCTGTAACCACCCATACTGAACAATAATACCATTAACCCAAGCTAGGGTTGAACATAATCCAATTAAAGGGCCCAAACCCCAAGTCCTTTAACAATGGCCCAAAAAGTCCTCGTTTGCTAATGGGCCCAAAGTCCATCTTTTAAATCATTAATGGGCCTTATAGCCCAATAAAGCCCAACCATAGTAACCATGGCACAAAATATATAAGTTGGACCACTGACTCAAAATGTGAGCAGACCCAATAACTAATTAAGGCCCAAAGGGCATACAAGCCCAAAACAAGTTGGAGTCCATCTGAGGTGCATACGATTGCGTACCACCCTGGTACACACAGTGTAATGAGTCCCTGAGCTGGTCGCACTGCGTATTCTAAGTTACGCCCAACGTACAAACAAAATAAGCACCTTCTTCCATTAAGTGCTTAATGCTCGATGTTCTAACGTCCAATATCAAATCTGAGCTCATTAAGACGTCCTAGGGCATAAAGTTGGCAACTTTATGCCCTTACATGCTATATGGAACTTAAAAACTTCATTCTTCACATTAGGACTGTTGGAACTTGAAAGTGAACATCTAGCAATCCCAAGTACCTATTTCGAAGCTTACTGGTTTCGAAGTGAATAATGCTCCAGAATTTGTCCACAGCTGAAGAGAAGAAGAGGAAGAATATTTTGAAGAGGAACACATTCCGGAGTGACACTCACGTCCGAAATGTATGCTGATCTGGAAGAACATTTTTTTGTCTTTTTGTCATTTATTATCCTTGTATTGATGTAACATTACAAAGGACTTAGCCTTTTGTTGTATTTGACAATCAGAATGTCATAAATAGCTCTATTGTCCAGTCCGATATAAGTTACTCAGTTAATTCACTGTAACATTCTCTCCTATATAAAGGAGCATTCGATACAAGTTAAAAATGGATCTTTTGCTCAACTTTTGGCATTTACTTAGTTATCTCAAATCTTTTTCAAACATTCTTCTTATTCTTCATTTATTAGCTTTACCTTGATCATTTACTCTAGTTCTTCATTTAATGTCTTGATCATTTGTTGAATATAATATCTAAGACTTGACTGGTCTTTCCAGTCTAGACTTGAAACTTCTTATAGTGAGCAGACATTGATCTTAAGCATTCATTCAAGGTTTGTATTCTCAATCCTTGTCCCTACGCAACTGATCAAATTCTAGTTCTCATAAGGACTTCATATAAAGCTTCAAACTCATGCATGGGGTCTAGATACTCTTCAAGCTAGTACCTTTATACATTTAGCATGCTTAAAAATCCCATACCTAACCATTTCAGTCTCTGGAGTTGCTTAACTCTCAAGAGAAGGTCCAAAACCAACTAAAGGGACAATATAGAAAACCCTAGCTAGATCTAATAAATAAGATGGCAAGATCAAGACTTTATACCTCCAGATACTCTTCAAGGTGAACTAGATGCAGATTCTTGAACCCAATGCCACTCCAAGCTTGCTTAGTAATTCTTTCTTCTTGAATGGACTCTAAATGGCAAAAAAAATACACTCCTTAAGCTCAAAAACACTCTCACAAGGTATCTCTGGTGCAAAAGGGAGAAATGAGGCTATAGAGGCTGATTAGAGTTTGTTCCAAGAGGCTTAAGGTGTTTAAATAGGTGTCAAGTCTAAGAATTAGGGTTTTGGCCCTCTGTTGCGTATGCCTCGCGTATCTATACGTACACCCTGCATACGTGGCCATCCTCCGCGTTCATGCATGCTTAGTAAGCTAAACGTACTGTAACGCCCGGGTTTTCAGGGCTAAGCATTTTTGTCAATGTAATAGTCTAGGTCAACTATTGTAACTCTTTTTGAAGTAATAAATATGAAATATTTGAGTATTATGTGAATTATGTGTGTTTATGTGTTTATTATTTAATTATAAATGTATAATTAATAAAGAATAAAAATGAGCGTCAAAATTAAAGTGTGAGATAATCCCGATATCTCTACATAAAGTTGTAGAATATGTCTCAAGGTTTCCGTGCATATAAAGAATGCCGAAATCCGAGCTATAACGAAGAAGTTATGGCCCGCCGAAGTTTTACGACAAAACCGGCACGATACCGGGAGATGTAAATAGTGAATTTACGATAGAAGACTTTTTAGCCTTAGCAATCTAAACAAAAGTCGTAGAATATGTTAAACTAAGAACATCGATAAAAAGAACGCCCAAATCTGACTTCGTATGAAGAAGTTATGATTTTTCTAAGATTCGGCTTAGCAATGCACGACCTGAAACTCGAATTTTAGTTCGAGCGGTTTTTGGCTTA
The DNA here is from genome assembly GCF_052625555.1 of Lactuca saligna. NCBI lineage: Eukaryota > Viridiplantae > Streptophyta > Magnoliopsida > Asterales > Asteraceae > Lactuca > Lactuca saligna. The sequence continues at coordinate 214,854,209 of NC_136420.1, forward strand.
CGCAACGTAAATGAGAGTTGAAGATCTCATTAATAGGAAATCAACAGTAAAAATACAGACAAAAACAGAGTCCGTATGTAGAAGTTATTAATTTTACGCAGACGTTTAACAGTATAATCTCCTTGTACTGTTAAATTTAAGATCGGTCGAGAATTAGCTGACGGTGTCAAAATGAAAGTTGTATATCTTATTATTACCTACGCGTGGATATAAAGAACGTCAAAAACGGAGGTCGTATGTGAAAGTTACGGATTTTAGAAGTCGGAAGTGTGCTGTGCGAAAATGGGTGATGTGGCACAATCTTGGCCATTGCTTTCTCCCCAAGGCTTGCCACCAGATGGTGACATGTGGCACCAAGTTCAGCCACATTTCACCCTATAAATACCACCTCTCCCACCCTCATTTTCTTCACACCTTTCCCATTCTTTCTTCTCTTTACTCTCTCTCTCTCTCTAGAACCTCTCTCTAGCCCCGAAATCCCCCGAAAAGCCTAGGGAACCTCCCTAGCACGAGGCGGAAGCCCCGGAGTGCTCGAAGGCTCCGAGAAGAAGAGCTTTTCGGCTCGGGAACGCTGCTCCAAGCAAAGCCCGGTTTTCTATAAAACCCGCTGTAAGTGAGCTACGCCTACGCTATTTTTAATATAACTTTTATTTAATTATAGTAACGTTATTAGGAACTTATAATAAATACTTGGGCTATTATTATGGGTTATATAAGTATTTTTTTGATGCTTATATAATAATAATAATAATAATAATAGCTAGACTATTAATTAGTCTCGACGAATAATAAACTAAACTCTAGTGGTAATAATACTAGGTTTCGTCGAAGAAAAAAATTCTTTTTAAGAAGCGAAGCGCTGTCTGAGTTCGGAATCACCACCTTTTCCGGTGAGTGCATAGTTACCTTCAACTTACACATAGATATGAAGTATTTTATATAAATTACGTGCTATGTGTGCATATTATCTGAATACTTGCTATCTATGCTAGATGAACGTTGTTATACATGTTTTCAATGATTTAAACTGTATATGTATTTTATATCTACGAAAATGTTGGGGTAAAACATGGGTAGATGTAATAGGTGATGTGTGATAAAATAATGAGAGGCCTCAATGTTGTTGTTGTTGATCCAGTCATCTAGCGGAGTATAGATGACGACCACGGACTCTTCTAGACAGTCCAGTGGAACACTAGCAGGCTCGCAACCTGTAGGTGTTGTGAACGATGTGTTCACCGGTGTACTCCATCCCCCACATGGTTGCCTATTAGGACATTTATTGCTGAGGAATCCCCTTAGCAGTAGTGTCCGTCCCGATGATGATCCTTAGGCTAGGTCCCTTATGATAGGTGTTTAGGGACGTAAAGTGAGGATAACGGGAACGGGTAATCGGGTTATTGTTGATTGATGAAATTAATAAACTTATTGTGGGTTGAAAACCCTATGTGCTCACCAGGCTCCCAAGCCTGACCCACTCAGTTTTATGCATTACAGGTAGTGGCGCATGAGCATAGGTGTGATGTTTTGGACGAGGGATTACGGATATAGGCCTGTAGATATGAAATAATGTAGTAAGGCTTATATTGTATTGTTTATACTTTTGATCTGTACGAACATGACATCCCGAGTCTTTTAATGAAATACATTTCTATGGAAATGCTTTTGATAAATCTTTATCATATTATTGTTTTGGGACAAATTCCGCAACCCTTTTATTAAAAGATAACTCTGATTTTGAAATAAAGTATAAACAAAACCGGTCTTTTCTGGCCGTGATTTTGGGGATGTCACAGTTGGTATCAGAGCATTAGTTTAAGCGAACTAGGAATTTGTAGGATTTCTAGACTTAAACTTAGAATGCTAAGCGATGATTGTGAGGTGTGAGCACTAGCTTATTTTAGGAATTGTGCCTAAAATGCTTTTATGTGCTAAATGTTTTATGCATGATATGCTGTTATTTTGTTCGGGATCTATGGTCTGTTGCCGACCGGATCTGGAACCTTATGTGTTTAGGATTCTAAACGTACGACTACGATATTAGAACTAGCATGTAAACATGTCGGAGTGATAAGGACGATTTAAAACGTCTCTCCTAAATAAAGATCTAAATCCACCTTATTCGGTATATAGATCAAGATGGTAAGGACCCGTAGCGTAAACGTAAACGCAAATGGGAACGGACACCAACCCCCCGTGATCGAGCAAATAACAGTTGTGGAAGCCGCCGCCGGACCAATAACGATGGCCGGAGTGCAAGCGATGATCCAGGCAATGTTGGATCGTCAAATGGAGGAAACCAGGCGTTTGCTCCAGCAAAATCGAGAGGAAGCGACTATTCAGCTCGAACAGCCCGAGTTGAACGAAGGGCAGACTGAAGAAGGAAACTACAGTGGGACTATTGGTCAAGCCAACCCACCGATAGTTAGGCAAAACCACCAGGATGGAGGAAATGATGGACGTGGATGCAAATACAAGGATTTCATGGCATCCAAGCCACCGAGTCTATCCGGAAGCCCGACGCCGGTGGAAGTCATGAACTGGATCTCTGAGATGGAGACAATGTTTGAGAGTTGCGAGTGTAGCAATAGGCAGAAGACTGCTCTTGCAGTTCCTCTATTGAAATCTGGAGTACTAAGCTGGTGGAAGCTACTAGCTGATTCAATGCCCAAAGGTGAAGCAAGCAAGATGTCGTGGGAGGATTTTCTGGTACAGTTAAAGATGCAATACTGCTCTGAGCAGGATCTTCTGGAGATCAACAACGAATTCCAGAGTCTGAAGAAGGGGAGGATGAGCGTTACTGAATACGCTGCAAGCTTTACTGAGAAAATGAAGCTTGTTCCTCACCTCGTCCCAACTGAACTCTCCAAGGTTAACAAATTTGCCCTCGGATTACCAGCGGACTTCGGTCCAATGGTCAAGCAAACTAGCACTCTGAAAGCTGCCATCTGGGCTGCTAAGAATGTGGAGACCCAGATACGAGAAAAGGGTCTGGAGAGAGCGGAAGTGGGAGAGAAACGGAAATTTGACGGATCCTCGAGGTCCGGTAAGAAAGGTAGATTCTCGAAGTCTAGTTCGAGAGGAGGAGGATCAGAAGCAAAGTGGTGTGACAAGTGCAAGAAGAAGCACTCTGGGAAGTGTGATGGAGGGGTCACTTGTTACAAATGCGGAAAGCCTGGGCACTATGCCAACGAATGCACTCTTAACCAGAAGGCCTGTTATGGGTGTAATGAAGAAGGGCACATTTTGAAGGACTGTCCGAAGAAGAAGGAGGCAGGAAGACCCAACATACCACCAAAGCCGAAGGCGAGAGCCTTCCAGATGACGCTCGAGGCTGCAAAGGAGGCAGCAGACGTCGCTTCAGGTACCTTTCTTGTAAATGGTTTGCCTGCAAATATACTGTTTGATTCCGGAGCCAACTACTCCTTTGTGTCGCATAAATTTAGTGCGAAATTAGCATTACCTGTAGAAAAACTTGATAACGCCCTAATTGTAGAAGTTGCCAGTGGCAAATTCGTACCTGTTAGTAATCGTATTAGGAACATCGTCATTGACCTAAACGGAAACGAATTCCAGGAGGAACTATTACCCATAGAGTTAAACGGTTTCGACATCGTTTTGGGTATGGATTGGCTTAGCGCCAACGATGCCGAGATATTATGCCGAAAGAAGATAGTTAGGATAAACCCACCCGGAAAGGAATCATTTATGGTGTACGGGGACAAACGCAGAGTGAGTTCTGGAATCATATCCTTGATGAAAGCTAGGAAATGTTTGTCCAAGGGATGTGCATCGTACTTGGCATTCGTAATCGATGCTAAGAAAGAAAAGAAAGAGGTGCAGAATATACCGGTTGTGTGCGATTATCCGGAAGTCTTTCCCGAAGATCTTCCTGGATTACCACCTGATAGGCAAGTAGAATTTCGTATAGACTTATTACCAGGAACAACACCGATAGCAAAGGCACCTTACCGATTAGCACCGACGGAGATGAAGGAGCTCATGATGCAACTTCAGGAGCTGTTGGATAGCGGTTTCATTCGACCTAGTTCATCACCCTGGGGAGCTCCGGTGTTATTCGTGAAGAAGAAGGACGGAAGCATGAGGATGTGCATAGACTACCGAGAGTTGAATAAGGCAACGGTGAAGAACAAGTATCCATTACCGAGGATTGATGATCTATTCGATCAGCTGCAAGGTTCGAGCTACTTCTCAAAGATCGATCTTAGGTCAGGATATCATCAGCTGAAAGTGAGAGAGCAGGATATTGAGAAGACTGCATTCAGAACAAGATATGGACACTACGAGTTCTTGGTTATGTCATTCGGACTAACCAATGCTCCCGCAGCATTCATGGATTTGATGAACAGGGTTTGTAAACCATTCCTCGATAAATCCGTGATAGTGTTCATCGACGACATTCTCATATACTCGAAAAGCCAGGAGGAGCACGACAAGCATCTACGAGAAGTATTGGAGGTGTTAAAGAAGGAGAAGCTTTTTGCAAAGTTCTCCAAATGCGACTTTTGGATACGGGAAGTCCAATTCTTGGGTCATGTTGTTAACCAAGAGGGAATAATGGTTGATCCCGCCAAGATCGAGGCTGTAATGAAGTGGGAACGTCCGAAGAATCCCACGGAGATTCGAAGCTTTCTAGGATTAGCCGGATATTACCGACGATTTATCCAAGGCTTTTCTTCGATAGCTGCTCCATTAACAGCTTTGACCCATAAAGGAGCTACGTATACATGGAGTGAGAAACACGATGAGGCGTTCGAGAAGCTAAAGAAGAAGTTATGTGAAGCGCCGATACTTTCTCTACCCGATGGAGTCGAAGATTTCGCAGTTTATAGTGATGCATCTGGAGTCGGGTTAGGTTGTGTTCTGACCCAAAGAGAAAAGGTGATAGCATACGCATCTCGACAATTGAAAGAGCACGAAAAGAACTACCCCACTCATGATCTGGAGTTGGCAGCGGTAGTATTCGCCTTAAAGATATGGAGGCATTAACTCTACGGCACGAAGTGCAAGCTCTTCACTGATCATAAGAGTCTCCAGTATCTCTTTAATCAGAAGGAGTTGAACATGAGGCAACGACGCTGGCTAGAACTTCTCAAGGACTACGACTGTGAGATACTTTACCACCCAGGTAAAGCAAATATTGTTGCTGATGCTCTCAGTCGGAAAGTCAATCTTGAAAGAAGAAGGCCGAGAGCGTTAAGAATTGAAGTCGTCTCGACGATTGTGGAAAGTATCAGGAAAGCTCAAGAAGAAGCCTTAGAAAAGAATGACCGAAAGGAAGAACGTTTGGGAAAAACGTTAGTGTTCGGTACGAACAGTCGAGGACTGAAGGTATTCCAAGATCGAATTTGGGTACCTAAGACGGGAGGAATAAGAGATCTTCTAATGGAAGAAGCACACAAGACCATGTACTCGATTCATCCCGGTAGCACTAAAATGTATAAGGACCTAAAACCCTACTACTGGTGGCCGACGATGAAGCTCGATGTTGCGAAGTATGTGGCTGAGTGCGTAACATGTGCGAGGGTTAAGGCACAACATCAAAAACCGTATGGGAGTTTAGAACCCTTACCTGTACCCATGGGTAAATGGGAAGACATCACCATGGATTTTGTGACTAAACTGCCCAGAACGAAGAATGGTCACGACATGATTTGGGTAGTCGTGGATCGTTTCACCAAGAGTGCACACTTCATAGCAGCCAACGAGAAGTGGTCTATGGATAAGCTCGCAAATGCTTACGTGAAGGAAATTGTAAGACTTCACGGTGTCCCTCTTACTATTGTGTCAGATCGTGATAGTCGTTTCACATCGAGGTTTTGGAGGAGTCTACAAGAGGAGTTGGGTACAAAGTTGTGTTTGAGTACTGCTTACCATCCGCAAACTGATGGTCAGAGTGAAAGAACGATTCAGACGTTGGAAGATATGTTGAGAGCATGTACCCTCGAATTCCAAGGGAATTGGGACGAGCACTTACCTCTGGTAGAATTTTCCTACAACAATAGTTTTCACTCGAGCATCAAGATGGCTCCTTATCAAGCCTTGTATGGGCAGAAGTGTCGTACGCCGTCTTGTTGGCTTGAAGCCGGAGAGAAGCAGTTTATGGGCCCCGAGATAGTCCATGAGACTGCTGAGAAATTGAAGGTGATTAGGGAAAGAATGTTAGCAGCTCAGGATCGTCAGAAGAGCTATGCCGACAAGAAAAGACGACCGATAACCTTCGAAGTTGGGGATTCCGTTTTACTTAAAGTCTCACCGTGGAAGGGACTTATACGATTTGGGAAACGAGGAAAGTTGAGTCCAAGGTTTATTGGACCATTCAAAGTTCTTCAGAGGATTGGGAACCAAGCTTACAAGCTGGAATTGCCCGAAGAACTCAATGGTATTCATAACACCTTCCATGTGTGTTATTTGAGGAAATTCATGGGAGATGTTCCCGACATAATTCCAATCTCGGAATTAAGGATGGATGAGAATAAAAGGCTGATCGAAGAGCCTGAGGCAATTATTGACCGTAAGACTAAGAAGTTACGACGCAAGATGGTCGACTTGGTGCTAGTCCGATGGAAACATTCGAATGGGCCGAATCTCACTTGGGAAACAGAGGATGACATGATGAGTCGCTATCCACATCTGTTTGCTGATGCATGATTCCGGGACGGAATCATCCTAAGGGGGTGAGAATTGTAACGCCCGGGTTTTCAGGGCTAAGCATTTTTGTCAATGTAATAGTCTAGGTCAACTATTGTAACTCTTTTTGAAGTAATAAATATGAAATATTTGAGTATTATGTGAATTATGTGTGTTTATGTGTTTATTATTTAATTATAAATGTATAATTAATAAAGAATAAAAATGAGCGTCAAAATTAAAGTGTGAGATAATCCCGATATCTCTACATAAAGTTGTAGAATATGTCTCAAGGTTTCCGTGCATATAAAGAATGCCGAAATCCGAGCTATAACGAAGAAGTTATGGCCCGCCGAAGTTTTACGACAAAACCGGCACGATACCGGGAGATGTAAATAGTGAATTTACGATAGAAGACTTTTTAGCCTTAGCAATCTAAACAAAAGTCGTAGAATATGTTAAACTAAGAACATCGATAAAAAGAACGCCCAAATCTGACTTCGTATGAAGAAGTTATGATTTTTCTAAGATTCGGCTTAGCAGTGCACGACCTGAAACTCGAATTTTAGTTCGAGCGGTTTTTGGCTTACGCAACGTAAATGAGAGTTGAAGATCTCATTAATAGGAAATCAACGGTAAAAATACAGACAAAAACAGAGTCCGTATGTAGAAGTTATTAATTTTACGCAGACGTTTAACAGTATAATCTCCTTGTACTGTTAAATTTAAGATCGGTCGAGAATTAGCTAACGGTGTCAAAATGAAAGTTGTATATCTTATTATTACCTACGCGTGGATATAAAGAACGTCAAAAACGGAGGTCGTATGTGAAAGTTACGGATTTTAGAAGTCGGAAGTGTGCTGTGCGAAAATGGGTGATGTGGCACAATCTTGGCCATTGCTTTCTCCCCAAGGCTTGCCACCAGATGGTGACATGTGGCACCAAGTTCAGCCACATTTCACCCTATAAATACCACCTCTCCCACCCTCATTTTCTTCACACCTTTCCCATTCTTTCTTCTCTTTACTCTCTCTCTCTCTCTAGAACCTCTCTCTAGCCCCGAAATCCCCCGAAAAGCCTAGGGAACCTCCCTAGCACGAGGCGGAAGCCCCGGAGTGCTCGAAGGCTCCGAGAAGAAGAGCTTTTCGGCTCGGGAACGCTGCTCCAAGCAAAGCCCGGTTTTCTATAAAACCCGCTGTAAGTGAGCTACGCCTACGCTATTTTTAATATAACTTTTATTTAATTATAGTAACGTTATTAGGAACTTATAATAAATACTTGGGCTATTATTATGGGTTATATAAGTATTTTTTTGATGCTTATATAATAATAATAATAATAATAGCTAGACTATTAATTAGTCTCGACGAATAATAAACTAAACTCTAGTGGTAATAATACTAGGTTTCGTCGAAGAAAAAAATTCTTTTTAAGAAGCGAAGCGCTGTCTGAGTTCGGAATCACCACCTTTTCCGGTGAGTGCATAGTTACCTTCAACTTACACATAGATATGAAGTATTTTATATAAATTACGTGCTATGTGTGCATATTATCTGAATACTTGCTATCTATGCTAGATGAACGTTGTTATACATGTTTTCAATGATTTAAACTGTATATGTATTTTATATCTACGAAAATGTTGGGGTAAAACATGGGTAGGTGTAATAGGTGATGTGTGATAAAATAATGAGAGGCCTCGATGTTGTTGTTGTTGATCCAGTCATCTAGCGGAGTATAGATGACGACCACGGACTCTTCTAGACAGTCCAGTGGAACACTAGCAGGCTCGCAACCTGTAGGTGTTGTGAACGATGTGTTCACCGGTGTACTCCATCCCCCACATGGTTGCCTATTAGGACATTTATTGCTGAGGAATCCCCTTAGCAGTAGTGTCCGTCCCGATGATGATCCTTAGGCTAGGTCCCTTATGATAGGTGTTTAGGGACGTAAAGTGAGGATAACGGGAACGGGTAATCGGGTTATTGTTGATTGATGAAATTAATAAACTTATTGTGGGTTGAAAACCCTATGTGCTCACCAGGCTCCCAAGCCTGACCCACTCAGTTTTATGCATTACAGGTAGTGGCGCATGAGCATAGGTGTGATGTTTTGGACGAGGGATTACGGATATAGGCCTGTAGATATGAAATAATGTAGTAAGGCTTATATTGTATTGTTTATACTTTTGATCTGTACGAACATGACATCCCGAGTCTTTTAATGAAATACATTTCTATGGAAATGCTTTTGATAAATCTTTATCATATTATTGTTTTGGGACAAATTCCGCAACCCTTTTATTAAAAGATAACTCTGATTTTGAAATAAAGTATAAACAAAACCGGTCTTTTCTGGCCGTGATTTTGGGGATGTCACACGTACTCCTGGAGTACGCCCGCGTACTAAGGGAAATTTTATGCCATCGTTTCCATTTGAAGGTTCTAAATAGTAATACCTAATTTGGAGTGTTACAACTCTCCCTGTCCGTGGATGCAAATAGATCGGGGTAATGCTCCCGCATCTGGTCTTCCGACTCCCATGTCCATTCGTAGCCTCTTCGGTGATGTCACTTCACCTTCACCTCCTTATTAAGAAGAACCTTTGTCTTCTTATCCAAAACCGCAATGGGTATCTTAATGTAGTTCAGGCTCTCATCAACCTGAATGTCATCCAACAGAATAACCGCGGCCTCGTCAGTGACACACTTCTGAAGCTGAGACACATGGAAGGTGTTGTGAATTTAGCTAAGTTCGTCTGGCAGATCCAAACGGTAAGCCACCTTGCCTGCCGATGCCGAGATCCTAAACATGCCAACATATTGTGGCCCTAACTTGCCCCTCTTCTGGAACCTGATGACTCCCTTCCATGGCGACACTTTCAGTAGTACAAAGTCCCCCACTAGAACTAAAAATCCGATCGATGCCGGTCAGCATAACTTTTATGACGGCTATGTGCGACTCACATCCGGTCGCACACCTACTGAATCAACCCGGTAGTCTTGAGCACTAACTCGGTGCTCCCCATGACTCGGTGTCCAACCTCGCCCCAACAAAACGGGATTTTACATTTCCAACCATACAACATCTCGAACGAAGGTCAGCCAATACTAGCATGATAACTATTGTTATATGAAAACTCTGCTAGTGGGAGGTATGTATCCTAACTTCCTCCAAATTCCAACAAGCATGCCCAAAGCATATCCTCGAGTGTTTGGATCGTCCTCTCGCTCTGGCCATCAATATGAGGGTGGTATGTCGTGCTGAAATGCAACTGAGTGCCTAGTTTCTCATGGAACGTCCTCCAGAATCTAGATGTAAATCGGACATCCCGGTCAGAGACCACCAACACTGGCGCCCCATGCCTAACCACCACCTCTTTCACATAAATATCTTCTAATTTGTCAAAGGGGATGCTCTCGGAGATCATAATAAAGTGGGCACTCTTTGTCAGCCTATCCACAATAACTTATATGGCATCCACACCCCTCGTTGTCCTCGGTAACTTTTTTATGAAGTCCATGGTGATCTCTTCTCATTTCCACATAGGAACGGGTAACAGCTGAAACGTATGGGTGCGGAAACGTATGTGATGAAGTAAATGGTGATCGCTTCTCATTTCCCGGTTACCGGTACCCACACCCAGACACACTGTATGTCACACCCCCGAACCAGGATGGCGGAAACGTATGGGTGCAGATGTCGTCATTGTATAGTATCACAACAGTTGTAAATAATGAAACATAGCAAACCAAACAACATACATTAAGAATACAAACTTACATAGTTTACATACTGTGTTTGTTCAAAAGTTACACAATAATGACTGAAAAGTAAAATTCCATAATGCAGCAACACTTGATCTCAATAGAGTTGAATACATGTTACTGGTTCCCTGAGAATACAAGTGGTTTTGAAAATCATCAATAATAATGTTGGTGAGTTCATAAGCATTTTTGTATGAGAAGGTTTGTAACTGCTTTGTTTAAAAATGGTTTTGTATATTTCTAGAAAATTTGATAGTTTCTATAAAGTAGACTATTAGTCTAATAACCAAGACTAAAAATGTATGAATTTCCTTTATATCCTTATGCTTGTGAAATGAATAAGTATGTATGTTTCCAGAAAATCTAATATTTTCTTATGTATGATCTGTAGTCTTAAAACCCTAAGAATAGAAATGTAAGCAATAATGTATTGTAAAGTAGTATGTAGTTTTATATTTTTATTAAAGCGGTGAAGTGTGAGCTTCCCATAAACCAAGATAGTATCGTTAATCCCTATGTGACTTATAATAACGATGTTTGATGTGACTGTTATGCCTTTATGATGTTCTTCATGCATCAGAATTAGTAGATATTTGTCACCCTAGAATGGTCCATCTAACTGTAGCGAACAACTTAGGTGTGGGGTTGTCAACCTGTATAGATCAATACACAACTATCTCGCTCTCCCTCCAGGAGACTCTAGTTATAATGCAGGACTTAAATTGTACACTAGGTAGGTACGGTGAAGAGAATGTCTCACTAGAGCATTAATAGATTTGCATGAACTACGACTCCCATTTTTTGTATAACGAAATAATCATTCCATTGAATTTTTTTTTTATAAAAGTATGGTTTTATGACTTCCAAACTATACCAATTGTAGTTTTCATTGTATGTTTTTGTGTAAACTATTTATAAAAACTTTATATAAAATACCAAGTTGTAATATTGTCAAATGTTAATGCACGTTACCAAAACATAACTCCTTGGGTTTTAACCCACCAAATATAATAGAGGCGAAAATATAACCATTTTAACTAGGAGAATTATGTTTAGTAAAACTCACCAAAATCTTGTAGTTTGTACAACTCATATTTTTCCTGTTGATGTTTGTTAACACAAAATGAGATATATTTTTGGTTATCTTTGTACATCAAACCCATAAAATACGCTTTTTGTGTAAACAAAATGGTGTTAACCACATCTTAAGCAAATATTACTCCAAATTCAAATAGTAAGTTGAAGCATGCAATTATTCACATGTAACACTGTAAATTTTTAAACAAAATTTTCATTTTAAAATCACATAATTCTCATTGACACATTTCACAAAAATCCCAAGGTATCAAATTAATAAAGACACATATCCATTAACAAAACCCAGGATCCTCAAACATAACTCCATCTCGTGTGTACAATCAAGCCGACACCTTCCAGCGATCCTAAGAAGTACCTGGAATGCATATCACATAACACAATAAGCACAAAGCTTAGTGAGTTACCAAAAATACCACACACACAAATAATAAGCCTCTTATGGCTATAACTCGGCATGGATCCTTCGGTCATGTGTCTCGGTGAGGACCCTCCGGTCTAACAACTCGGTGTGGACCCTCTGGTCATGTGTCTGAGTGAGGACTCTTAGGTTTCACAGCTCGGGTTATCTCCCCTTAATCTGCTATTTAGAATCATGGTACCCGAACCATGTTATCTCCCCTTAACTTGCTATTTAGAACCTATGGAATTCTCCCTGTTTCGAGTACGGCTCCTCTGCTTTCAGTAGTACACGCCCATACTACTTGCCACATCTACCTATACTTTCCACACGGATCATCCCAGATTTCCAAAGTAGCTGCTCAACCTTCTTGATCACCAATCCGGATACACATGTCGCTCTCCAGCGAATACTCTCCTCTATCAGAGCACTCATCTAACTAAAATCACTCTCTAGGCTCTTCCTAGGTGCTCACACTTCTCTGTCATCATCTGGTGAAGAACTCATCATGATGCCAACCATCTACCTCCTGAATATCGTCATATTCACTTAGTAGCTGTCTCCTATCATCAATAGTTCCACAAAGCACAAGGCAAGTAACATTTGGGCATCGAATCATCTCCATCAACACGTAAAGCCACTCGAGCATACAACTCTACTTACTCTATCTGCACTCTAAAAGGCATTACTGAACTCAAGAAACCCTACCTCTTGTGGGTATCTCACTACTCTCTCAGTAGGTTCCTCAAATGCACATCTATGTATCTCTCCTAGATTACGCCTCTACTCAAATCTCTCTCTAAAAGATTATTGCTAGGTACTCGTCCTCAACACATACACAAAGCAATAGCAGATAATATCAATCAATAGCATTTCCTAGGCTAAGGCATCACAAATCAGACAACTCTAGCCCTAAGATATGAAATACCTAGCCTATCTTCTAGCATGCATCCGTAATATCTCATGAATATCTCATAACACAAATAAGTAAGGGTATTTTGGGAAATCACCGTTCGGGATCGGGCTGACTGTACACACTGCTCCAACTCGTTTTTCTCTTAAAACTCTTTCTCATTAAAAAAAAACATTTATTGTGAAATTTTTTCTCAAATCCTCAGTTTGCGTCCAGACACACCCAAAGGTACATCCGAATCCTTCAAACCCAGGCTCTGATACCAACTTGTAATACCATAAATTTTCAAACAAAGTTTCATTTTAAAATCACATAATTCTCATTAACACATTTCAAAAAAATCCCAAAGTATGAAATTAAGAAAGACACATATCCATTATAAGAATCCAGGATCCTCAAACATAACTCCATCTCATGTATATAGTCAAGCTGACGCCTTCCCGCGATCCTGAGAAGTACATGAAACACATATCACATAACACGGTAAGAATAAAGCTTAGTGAGTTCCCCAAAATACCACATACACAAATAATAAGCCTCTCAGGGCTATAGCTCGGCATGGACCCTCCGATCACGTGTCTCGGTGAGGAACCTCCAGTCTCACGGCTCGGTGTGGACCCTTCGGTCATGTGTCCAGTGAGGACCCTCCGGTCTCAAAGATCGGGTTGGACCCTCCGGTCTGATCTATGAATGCACAGTATAATATAACATATATCACAAAGACATAATATACGATATCACAATACTCAATATAAACACATAAGACCCTTCCGGTCACATAAAGATTACCACTCTAGGTAAATATAGTGAGAAGACTCACCTCGGATGTTGAACAACTCATATAGATGTTGCTGCTGCACACCGACCTCTAACACTAAATCAAAACCCACAATTACCCAATTAATATCTAAGACCAAGCCTCGTGCATTAGGTCTAAAGATAGCTCACTACTCGACCCAAAATTAACTCAATCTCATTGGGCCCACCAAGGCCTAATACTAAATGGGCTCTCCCAAGGCCCAACTCTTAAGCTTAAGTCTAAACGACAAGTCCAACACAAAGGCCCAAGACATACATAATATCCCTCTGCTCAAAATCTCCAGTATAATAGGCTCAAAAATCCAGGCCCAACAATTAAGGCCCAATGTAGGTTTTAGCCCAAAAAGCCCACAACAAGGTTACACGGGGCGTACCTCCCTGGTACGCTCAACATACGCACTAATCCAGATCGGGCCATTGGGGACACTTTATTAGTACATGGGGCGTACTGGATTTATGCTCAACGTACCTCCTTACTTTATTTTTCCACTCTCTTGTTCTTAACCCATTAAGACCATAGCTATACTCTCATATCTGGACTCCCAAAAAGCTCATACTCCATAAAGTTCATGACTTGAAGCCTTTGCATGGTTGATAACGTCCCAAACCCAAATACACTCACTCTTTACTCCCAAAAATGTTCATATCTCATGCATGGAGTGGCTTTAACGTCCAAGACCTCATTTTTATGAATCCTCTCCACTAGAAACACTTAAAAGGACATATATTAGGCTCCGGAGTTCAACAACTCATAAAGCTTCAAGCTTTGGGATCCAAAACCCTAAAATGGACCATAATATGCTCAAATAAAAAAGGATGAGAAAGCTTTGAGCTTTATACCTTCAAATGATGTTCCAACCACAGAAAAGCTCAGATCCAAAGCCTGGACTCCGACTCCATTCTCTTCCATGCTCCTTCTTCACTCCAAGGGTACCACAAGAACACTTAGAAGCTCACAAATGGAAACTCAAGCTAGAGGAATGGATATTAGGGTTTTGAGAGGGTTGAAGGCTAGAAATGGTGGCCAGAAATGAGGCCATCGTATTCTTTAAATAGGGATACCTCCTCATTTAGGGTTTTCCCTTGTGCCTAGTGCGCCCAGCATACTCTGTGGTACACCCAACATGCTAGGTGGCTCCACTTCAAATTCACGAACATGAGTACGCTACGCGTACACACATGTACACCCTGCATACTTAGTTGCCACCTTTCTCAAATAAGGGACCTATCTTGCCAAAAATTCAAACTATCATAGCTTCCTCGTTATAAGTTCGTTTCCAATGAACCTCATATCCACGAAAAGGTGGCGAGAAGCCCTACGCTTATAGCAACTCATCGCAGCCCCGAGGCTTCCTCATGCCCGGGTTGCTGCCCACGAACCCTAAATAATGAATGATCCGAAACAGAATGTTACATCATAAGACAAACATATTTTGATTTGTATCCCCCCCTCCCGGAAAGCATGTAAAACTCAAAAAATGGGGGTGTGAAGCTCACCTTGGGTAGTTTTGTGGGTGATAAGAAGGACAGAGATGAGAGTTTTCGAGCCTAGCTTCTGGTGTGGGAGGTTGATGAGTTTCTTGGAGGTTGATTCTTCTAAGGATTTCACACATGAAAAATATGTGTAAACATGATGAAATTTACATACAAATATGTGGAATCATTAGAGGCTTACAAAAATTCTTACCAAATTTCTAAGGACCACTTATATGATGATGATTTTTGAGGAGAACCTACCTTGTTCTTGAGAGAATTTCTTATGGAGAATGAAGATGAAGAGAGGTAAAATAGTGAAGGAAAAAGGAGTTGGTGACTGAAAGGAGGTTCCTGTCGTGGTTTAAATTGAAGGAATGGGTATGGATATATGATAGATATTTGAGTGTTGTGTATGGTAGTTTGCTGGGTAAAAAGAGGTAAGGTTGAATCTTTCATCCTGATGGAATTAATCAGGTTTATTTTAGACTATTTTAGTTTTGTATTTAAATTGAATAAGCTTGGGTTCAAGGGTTTAATCCATTTTGCATGGCAGGAACTTGAAGAGCAAAAGCAGTTGTTGTTAGGTTCATTTAGTAATGGGAAAATGACTTGTAAGGGTAACAAAGTATTAGACTTGTATAAAAAATACCATTCACTTTTGTACTTATATGACCATTAAACTTCACATTTGTTCAAAAAATACCATTATATTACCGATAATAATAGGTCATCAGCCACGTAGCATGTCATGTGGCTGCTAACGTGGATTTTACTGTTTATTATGTACACATTATACCATTAAACTATTTTTTGTACACATTATACCATTAAACTTTTTTTTGTACACATTTTACCATTAAACTTTTTTGTACACATTTTAACATTAATGTTATATAATTTATTGAAAAAAATATCATTTCAAAATATACAAATTATTACATAAAAGTAGGTTTCCCATCACCTGATATGGATTTTACTGATTTTCTAAATTTTAGTAAACTTATCATTATAAGTCATTTTCCTATCGGTAAACAACGACATAATTTCAATGCACTTTTTTAATCATCAACCATAATCAAGAAGAGGGGGGGGGGGGATTATAATAAGGTAACATGTACAAAATGTTTCATGAGTTTATAAGTGTGCCTCAAACGTAGTTTTCTAAGAAAATGACTTATAAGAATATGTTTATCAGACATTAGCTAGAATAATGAACAATTGAGTATTTCTTCGTCACTCCAGATAGAAGTCTCAAGTTCAAATCTTGTGGGTTTCAATCGATGTATGACCAACATAAATTCACAATGTAGTTGTAAAAGAAAGTGCTTAGTATCATTGTAAAAAACAAACCCTTTCCCCTAAACCTTACAAAATCAGGGGGCTCACAATAGGTGATGGAAAACCCCTTTTATGTAAAAATATGTATTTTTGAAATGATATTTTTTGAATAAATTATATAAGATTAATGGTAAAATGTGTACAAAAAGTTCAATGGTAAAATGTACACAAAAAAAAAAGTTTAATGGTATAATGTGTACAAAAAATACTTTAATGGTATAATGTGTACATAATATACAATAAAATTCACGTCAGCAGCCACATGGCATGCCACGTGGCTGGTGACCTACTCTTACTGGTAACATAATGGTATTTTTTGAACAAAGGTGAAGTTTAATGGTCATATGTGTACAAAAGCTATAGTTGATTGGTGATATATGTACAAAAAAAGTTCAATGGTATTTTTTGTACAAGTCTAATACTTCATTACCCTTACAAGTTATTTTCCCTTTAGTAATTTATTTAAATAGCTAGTATGTGCTTTGTCACGTGATCTTTAGGTAGACATAGTCGAATATCATGTAGTCAAGTAGGACCTATTATTTTGGCTAGTCTTTTGGTTCAAACGTTGTCACTGAAGAGGCTATTTATAGCCATTAGTTGTTTAATAAAGAAAAGTAGCTTTTGTGCATCTCACTTCTTTTATCCTCTGTATACATTTATCACCCAAATGTGAGAGTGATACTTATTTATTTTATAGTAATTTCATTACGTGAATTTTACATAATCGAAATTTGTGAGGCTTTATCTCCAACATTTGGTATCAAAGCGGAGATCGATTGAAGAGGGGTGGATTTCAGATCAGCAGGTTGTTCTTTGTTCTAGGGATCAAAAGGGTAGTGGAGACAAGTCGTCATTCCGGCCAACTTCAGGGGGCTTGTTAACCCAGTTTGATCGAAGAACACAGGAGGATCAAGAGCAACCAGAAGGTGTTAATCAAGGGTATAAAAACAGCAAGTGAAAGGTAACAAAAGGTGTTTGCAGGTAGCTCTTTCAAGTAGTGTTTTTAGTTGATTATATAACCTTGGTAGTGTAGTAAATCGCAAGAATGGCTCCACCAAAGGATCAAACAGCTGTTGTTGTCAAGGAGAGCAACACCATGTGTCACACCCGAAACCGAAGGCGGAAACGTTCCGGGGTGGAGGACGTCACGAATATCGCAACCAATGTACATAGTAAGCAAAGTAAACAACCATTACATTACATTACATTACATTACATATTGAGATTTACATTTGTTCAAAAGTAAAGTTGTACAGTGTTATACATATGTATATATAAACAAAAGCAGACGTGTCTTCGTTGCACTCCGTCTTCAGCAAAAAGGATCATCGGGTACCTGTCTAATGCGCACCTGAGAATAAAAGCAGATTGAAAATCAGCATAAAGCTGGTGAGTTCATAAGCGGTTTTGTTTTCTGAAAATGTACGAGTTTCCTTTTAGTTTCCAAAAATGTTACGACCCAATAAAATCCCATATTTTCTTAAAAGTAAAATTTAGTTGTTCTGTTATGTTACACTGTTCTGGTTACAAGTTGTGATTACCCCAGGAAAATCCTATATTTTCCTAATGTGAAAGATGAGTAGTGTTATCGATTCAGAAAGTAACGTACAAGTATCTACCATACTTAAAGTGTGTGTGTGCGAAGTTTCCTGACAGTTTGGTTACCTTTAAGTGTACATTAGTTTTACGACGTATATAAAACTAATAAATAAGTATAAAGTTTTCATAATCTTGATTGCGAGTTCCATAACGATACTACAAACTAGATTTGACTCGAGCCGGGGCCAATATCTTCAATGACTTTTGTTACCCTTGAACCTTTCGGTTCGACTGTAGCAAGCAGCCAGGTGCGGGATAGTCAGTCCTGTATAGATCTATACACTCAAGTCACGTTCTCCCCTTTTCGGAGATTCTGGTTATGGTGGCGGGCCTCCACTTTCGTGCCTAGGAAGTGTTACAAAGGACATGTCTCCAATCTTTAAGATTCATGAATTTAAAACTGAAATCATCGATACGGTAATCTTGTTCTATTGGTGCTATACTCTCGTGTCTAAAAGGAGTACTAACTAGGACCTGACTAAGTTCCAATGATACCTGTCCTTCACACTCGTGTCTAGGGGTGTTTTATTAAGGACAATACAAAAGTTCTATCTACTATCCTCCACTCGCATATCTCTGTGGGGTGTTACCGAGGACAAAAACCATGTTCAAATGTTATGCTTTTAACTATTATAATGTGGGAAAACATTTGTGAAAATATAAAATACAACAATGTATAAGGTATTTCACAAATAACATGATAATGTGTTCTGTAGGTTCAAACGGTTGTTTGTTACGACTGTCTGTCACACCCCAAAACCAAGAATGGCGGAAACGTTCTGGGGCGGAGGACGTCATGTAAAGTATCGCAACACAGTAATGTAAATAAGAAAACAACATCATCTATTGCATTAAATATATAATTTTAATACAAGCGTGTTCTGTACAGTATAGACACCAAAAATAATGTATATCAAAATAATAAGATGAGTCTTGGATGCACTCCATCTTCTAAAAAGCTGGCCTCGGTACCTGTCTACTGATGACCTGAGAATACAAGTTATTTTGAAAGATTTTATCAGCATTAAGCTGGTGAGTTCATAAGTATTTTAGTGTCGGTATTTGTAATCCAAAAACGTTTGAAAATGTCTCAAGTGTAAGTTTGTAAAATGTAAGTAAATGTTTGTAAGTGTTTGTACAAGTTTGAATCTCTCAGAAAAACCTATATTTTATATTAAAGTAGCCTTCTACCAAGGCTTAACTGTTTTGTATGCTCGTTTGTTGTAAAAGTGTGTAATTTCCCAAGTGTAACTATCATTTAACAAAATATAGTTTGTACATTAAAGTTTAAGTGAAACAATCACTAAAAGTATGTAATGGGTAAATTATTGTAGTACTGTAGTGTTGTATTATAGGAACTACTGTTGTACTAACTACCTTAAACCGGATTTATATTAAGGTATCATGTGATAAATTGCACCATACTATCGACTGGTAACAACGACATACGAATGGTCGTAATAACGGAATGATGTTTGGCACCCGCAGACCTGCAGGTCCGGCTGTAGCTAGCAGCAAGGTGTAGGATAGTCAATCCAGTATAGATCTATATGCAAACTCACACTCTCCCTCCAAGAGAATTATGGCTACAACTCGGGTCATGACAATTAAGGCATGCCCCGATACAGTGGATCACAATTATTAACGTATTCTTGTATATGTAATGTAATGAACTGTTCTAGTATAGTTGTATATGTTCTTCCTCTAGTATAATTGTATATGTTCTTTGTCTAGTATAGTTGTATATGTTCTCTTTCTAGTATAGTTGTATAAGTACTCGTAGTAATAAGTATTAACTCATGAATAAACTAACTCATTTATCTAGAAATTGTAGTATATGTTACCCCGATGGTAACTTACTGATGATGTACTGATAAGTATGAATATGGAAGTACTTTTATGTCTATACATGTATATTTGATATATAACAAATATTGAAACGACCTTCGGACGGTTACCCGAAATCCCACCAGACCACTTCCAAATCGAGAAAAAGGAAATAGGGCGGATGGCCTTCCTAAGCCCTTTAAACATTTCTTATATATCTATACATTTATGGACATGTAATTTATAAGAAGTAAAACAAAGTTTAATAAAATCATTTGATAAGTAAAAGAGTTTGTAAAACATTTTGAAGTAAAACAGTTTGATAAACAGTTTGAACAGTGATAAAATCATTGGTTTTCTAGTTATTAATTGCATGTGATTAATGTAATCACATGTGATTGATGCAATAACTATAAGAATTTAACTTGTATCCCCCCATAAAGTATTTAAAACATTTAAAAGCATTTCAAAGGTTAATTAAAGGGGTATGAACTCACTTGTGGTGAGTGGATTGGATTGAAGTATCGGATACCGTGCTAGGTGGCAAACGAAGACTTGTTCACACGCACGAGCCTAGTTATCATATAATGAGCATATATATAACTAATTAGCCAAATAATAACTTAATGAAATAAGTTGGGACACTCAGGAACATGTAAACACTTTGTATAAGTGTTATAGGTCCTATGGGTTGCTTCTAGGTTGTTATGGGACAAGGCTAAAGGGGTTTAAAGCTTCCAAGGACCTTGTATAAGTGTTTACTACTCAAGAAACTCCATAGAAGGAGTTTACGGTCGTAAACCCTTGAGTTTACGTCCGTGAACTCAAATCTTGGTGGTTTTTGGTTTTTTTGAAGTGTTGTTGGATTTCTAGAATAAGCCTTGCTTGGTGGTTTAATCCTTTGGGTAGTTTAGGGACTTAAAATACTCCTTTGAGGAGTTTACAGGCCAAAAGACCATTTCTTTTGGAGTTTACAACCGTAAACTCTCAAGGTATGGGTGTTTTAATTCTTTCAAGTCCCTTGCACAAGTAGGATAACTTCTAGGCTTTTGTTTAAGGCTAAAGGGGACCCTAGGCACACTTTGGTGCCCTTATTTAGAGTTTACGGCCCAAGAGTATTCATTGGCTGTAAACTCCCTTTAAGGGGTGTTTTTGATGTGTTCATGTCCCCATATTAGCTAGAAGTAATTGAGGGTTAAAGTCTAAAGTCTTTAGGAGTGATTAGGGCATGTTATGTCCCTTGAATTTGGAGTTTACGGCCTAAGACTTTCTTGGTCTGTGAATTCCTAAAGCTATGTGTTCTTGATTTTTTTCTAGCCTTAAATGTACATACATATCATCCTAATTTAGTTACCTAACAAGGAAATGGGACTAGATAGCCTTTAAGCTTTGTTTTGGAGTTTACTCCCCAAGAACGTTCTTGGGCGGTAAACTCCTGAATCTGACATATTTGACATGTAATCTATGTTATTAAGCATATAACAAGCATTAAATAACAACTAGAGAAGTGCACTCACGATTTGGGATGAAAACCCGAATATCCGTGAGAGAGAAAATGGCTTTTCTCTAGTTGGAATTGTAAATAATGAATGAATTTAGTTCAGAAATCTATTTATATTCCTGAGATATTTTTGACAGAAATATTTTTATTCCTGAAATGATTTCCAATATAACAGGGTGTTGGAATAACAGTGTTGCACAAAACCGTAGTGCATCCACTCTCCTGATATTCACTGAAGTGTAAACCCTAAATTACACCAACTTATATGAAAAGTCTGAAAATCGACTATGATTGTTATAACTTCTATTGAAGTGATATTGTTTGTATAGAATGGAAATTTCGGGTTGTCACATCATCCCCCCGTTAGAAGGAATTTCATCCCGAAATTAGAATTTAAGCAAATAAGAAGTTACAAATAACTAAGCGAAAAGATGAGGGTATTTCAGTTTCATCTGATCCTCGCGTTCCCAAGTGAATTCCGGTCCTCGCTTGGCGTTCCAGCGAACCTTCACAATCGGGATACGACTTTGTTTCGTCTGCTTGACCTCACAGTTCATGATCTCTACTAGTTCTTCCACGAAGTTGAGGCTCTCGTTGAGCTCGATCTCGTCGAGTGGGATTACAAGAGTCTCGTCGGACAGACACTTTTTCAAGTTAGACACGTGGAATGTAGAATGTACGTTACGAAGTGTGTCGGGTAGATCGAGTTTGTAAGCTACGGGGCCTACTCTTGCGAGAATCTCGAAAGTCCCTATGTACCTCGGATTAAGCTTCCCACGCTTTCCGAAGCGTATAAAGCCCTTCCAGGGTGAGACTTTGAGAAGGACTCGGTCTCCCACCTAAAATTCCAAAGGTTTTCTGCATTTATCAGCGTAGCTCTTTTGTTGGTGTCTAGAGGCCTTCAATCGTTCACGGATCTGAATGATCTTCTCTGTCGTTTCCCGAATGATTTCCGAACCGGTGAGAGTGCTGTCAGAAGCTTGCCCCTAGCTAATTGGGTATCACCCACCTCAGCCCAGCACAAAGGGGATCTGCACTTTCGGCCGTAGAGGGCTTCAAATGGTGCTGCCTTTATGCTCGTGTGATAACTGTTGTTGTAGGAAAATTCGACGAGGGGTAAATGGGTATCCCACGCTTTTCCGAAGTCAATTACACAAGCACGCGACATATCTTCTAAAGTCTGGATCGTCCTCTCACTCTGTCCGTCAGTCTGTGGATGGTAGGCTGTGCTCATGTCCAGCCTTGTTCCTAGGGAATGTTGTAGTGATTGCCAGAATCTTGAGGTGAACCTACTATCTCGATCGGAGATAATGGATATAGGTACACCATGTAGCCGTATGATTTCCCTAATGTATGTTCTCGTAAGTTTCTCCATCTTGTCGGTTTCTTTGATAGGCAGGAAGTGCACAGACTTGGTCAATCTATCGACGAAGACCCATATGGTATCATGTCCACCCGTTGTCTTGGGCAACTTGGTTATGAAATCCATAGTGATCCGCTCCCACTTCCATTCTGGAATCTCTGGTTGTTGCAGTAAACCGGAGGGCTTCTGGGACTCGACCTTAACCTTTGCGCAAGTAAGGCATTTACTTACAAAGGTAGCAATCTCTGCTTTCATATTAGGCCACCAGTATAGCTTTTTAAGATCCAGATACAACTTATCTGAACCTGGGTGGACGGAATACCGAGTGTTGTGCACCTCGGTCATGACCAAGTCTCGGAAACCACCGTGCTTCGGTGTCCAGATCCGGTTCATGAAATATAAGGCTCCGTCACCCTTGACTTCTAAATTCTTGTCCATTCCTCTAAGGGATTCACTCGTCATATTTTCAGATTTCATGGCTTCAAGTTGGGCCTCCTGAATTTGCTTAGACAAGTGTGAATGGATGGTTATTGATAATGACTTGACTTTGCGACCAGAATATTCCTTCCGACTTAGGGCGTCTGCTACTACGTTGGCTTTACCCGGATGATAACGAATATCACATTCGTAGTCACTGAGTAGCTCGACCCACCGTCGTTGTCTCATGTTGAGCTCCTTCTGATCGAATATGTGTTGTAAACTCTTGTGGTCGGTAAAGATAGTGCTTTTCATCCCATACAAGTAATGTCTCCAGATCTTCAGAGCAAACACCACTGCTCCCAGTTCAAGATCGTGGGTCGTGTAGTTAACCTCGTGTGTCTTCAACTGTCTCGAGGCATAGGCGATGACCTTACCTCGCTGCATCAGAACACATCCGAGCCCTTCATTTGATGCATCGCAATAGACTACGAAGTCCTCTATCCCTTCGGGGAGAGATAGTATTGGTGCGGTGCACAAGGCTCGCTTGAGCGTTTGGAATGCTCTTTCTTGTTTCTCTTCCCAATCAAAGGCCACGCCTTTTTGGGTCAGGGTTGTAAGAGGTTTCGCTATTCGGGAGAAGTTCTGTATGAATCTGCGGTAGTAGCCAGCGAGGCCTAGATATTGACGAATTTCAGTAGGCGTCTTCGGTGCTGACCAGTTCTCAATGGCTTTAATTTTGGATGGGTCCACGTGGATTCCCTCTTCGCTTACCACGTATCCTAAGAATTCGACTCTTCGGATCCAAAATTCACATTTCGAGAACTTCGCATAGAGTTTCTCTGTTCGTAAAGTTCCTAAAACTTGTCGCAAGTGATAGCCATGCTCTTCCTTACTTCGGGAGTAGATCAGGATGTCGTCAATGAAAACGATGACGAACTGATCCAAGTAAGGTTGGCATACTCTGTTCATCAGATCCATGAAAACTGCGGGCACATTGGTCAATCCGAATGGCATCACCACGAACTCATAGTGTCCGTAACGAGTTCGGAAGGCTGTCTTTGGAACATCCTCCTTTAGTACTCGTAACTCGTGATATCCGGATCTCAGATCAATTTTGGAGAAGTAACTCGCCCCTTGCAGTTGGTCAAATAGATCGTCTATGTGAGGCCGAGGGTAACGATTTTTGAGCATCATTTTGTTGAGTTATCTATAGTCGATACACATACGGAATGATCCGTCTTTCTTCTTAACAAAAAAGACCGGTGCTCCCCAAGGTGAGAAGCTTGGTCTTATGAAGCCCTTGCTGAGCAGTTCGTTAAGTTGACCAGATAGTTCCTGCATCTCTGCTGGTGCTAATCGGTAGGGCGACTTGGCTACTGGTGTAGCTCCTAGAACTAAGTCAATTCTGAACTTGACCTATCGTTGCGGAGGTAATCCAGGTAGCTCTTCTGGGAAAATGTCGGGGAAGTCGCTCACTACTGGAATGTTCTTTAGTTCTTTCGTTCTGAGGCTCGTGTCGACGACGTGAGCAAGGAATGCGTGGTATTCTTTGCGCAGATATTTCTGTGCTTGAATACTTGATATAATACGGAGACTCGCACCAGGTTTATCGCCATAGACGATAAGAGTTTCGTTAGACGGGAGGTTTAGACGGACTGCTTTCTCGAAGCACATGATGTCGGCGCGATGAAGACTTAACCAATCCATGCCGATGATAACGTCGAAGCTTTTTAATCGAGACCGACATAAGGTCAATTGGGAATGAATGGTTATCTAGAGTTAGGGTACATCCTAAGTATATGCTATTGGTGTTTTCTGTTTTTCCATTAGCCATTTCTACTGTGAATTGTTCTTTAAGTGCGTGTGGTTGTTGTTTAAGAATGCGAGCAAATTTATGGTTCACGAAGCTTCGCTCCGCTCCACTATCGAACATAATGCATGCATAGGAGTTATCGAGGAGGAACATACCAGTCACCACCATCAGGTCAGCAACTGCTTCCCCATGGCCTATTGCCAGTACCCTCCCTGCTCCGCCAACATTCTTCGCTTTGGGGCAGTCCCTCTTGTAGTGGCCGGTTTCACCACATCCATAGCAGGTTGGGCTCGCGCCAGAGCCGGGGACTTGGGTGATCGGTTGTGCCGGGAACTTACATAAACGGACGGTGTGTCCTTTCCTGTTGCAGTTAGAGCACTGCATTTCACGGCAGGGGCCATTGTGGTGAAAGTTGCATTTGTTGCACTTGGGCAAACTTCCAGCATACTGCCTCACCGGAGCAGTATCAGCAGCAGGGGTTATCGCAGCATGAACAACCACAACTTGCTGCTTTTTAGCAGCTCGCTGTTTCTTCTTGTCTTCCCAAAACTTCCGCTTAGTGTCAGCGGGTTTGGAGGGTTCCGGGATGACTAGGGTTGTTGTTGTTGCAGGGGTTTTGACTCCATGGTCAATGAGTCGTTGTGCCAATCGCTTGGCACTGTCGAAGGTAGCGCGGTTTGATGATAGGACATTCCCCTGATACGGAGGGACTAGCCCCCATATGTACCTTTCGAGCTTTTTCCCTTCAGTGGGAACCATATTGGGGCAGAGGGCCACCAGTTCGCTGAATCTAGCGGTATAAGCAACAATGTTGGTGCCCTTCATGGTCAGGCTCCAAAGCTCCTACTCCAATTTCTGGATTTCGCCCCTTGGGCAGTATTCCTCAATCATGAGGTCTTTCATCGTTTCCTAGCCTATGTCGTTGGCTACGACGAGGGTTAGAGCTTTAACGTGGCCGTTCCACCACATCAGGGCCTTTCCTTCAAAGGTGCATGCGACATATTTGACTTTGCTCGCAGCAGGGCATGACCAAATTTTGAAGAGTGATTCAGTCTTCTCGAACCATTGCGAGAGGGCAATGACTCCACCGGTCCCATGAAAGGACTTCCGCTTGCAGTTGGTGAAATCCTTGTAAGAGCACTCTCTTGAGCGCACAGGAGTTTCCACCGGAATAGAGTTAACAGGGGTTCCACCTCTGCTGGCATCAGTAGAGTGATGTTGTGCCATGGCAGTTGCCACTGTTGCGGCTACGACAGCATTTAGGGCTGCTATATTGATGACCAGAGGTGGAGGAGGCGGTAGAGGTGTAGGGTTATTCCGAGGAGATGTGCGAGGAGGCATCTTTCAGCTATAAGTTTATAAAGATGAGCAAAGTGGTAAGAATCAATTTTTAAGTAAGGTGAGAGTGACACATGGACTAACTAACCATAGCCCAACAGTTGGATGAGTGTTTGAGATCATAACAAAGAAGATTAGTAGGAAAACAAGAGTGTAAAGATTTTTCCCACAGATTAGATAGATGTCAATAGTACTAGTATTACCGATGTAATAAGTTCAGGGAAAATCGACCTAACAATAGGTCTTACATCGTACCAGACGGAAAAGTTTGACATATCTTAGATTCCTAATTAGAGTATTGAAAGTTAGGAATATTTTATAGACAAGTGCTACTTAGAGCACAGATGTTAAAGGCTAATCCTTAACCCAAAAGATAAAGATGTACTAGACATCTCCTAACGGTGATGAGTATTCCTCGGGAGAACCCTGAGGTCTCTCATTTGATGGATCACCTCTTGAAGGTGTCGTTCATGAGCCCTTTTATGAGCTCGAAGTTCCATAACTTCTGCTTGAGAGGCAACCAGATGTTGTTGCAGGGTTTCATTGGTTCTCCGGGTCCGTTCAAAGTCTTCTTCGAGACGGCGGATGCGGATTGTGTTGACACCAGAGTTGGCATCAATTTCCATGACCCGGTCGATGGTCGCTCGACCTAGTTCATCATTGCGAGCTATTCTGCGGATCATGACAGGCAGAGCTCGATCCGTAGAGCCACCATCGCTAACGTGGTAAAAGGTTTGGTCCCCAAAATAAGGTAAGGGTTGACCCTGTTCGTCACTCCAGCGATTCAAGTTATTTACCCACAAGGGAGTGGGACCTGGAAAAGCTGGTCGAGGGTTGTTGTTCGGGGCTTGACCTACTGGAGGTAGGTTGTTGACTTCGGGCTCAGAGTCGGATCCATCCGAGAAGCCTTCAGCTTGATGATCATCCAATGGAATTTGGTGCTCATCATCAGACTCTGCTTCAAGCCATCCTGTGTTTCCTTCATTTGGAAAGTACGGGTCGCCGTGATGGAATCCCGCCATTTAAATCTACGCGAGAAGAGAGGTATAAGGATATAGTATATATGTAGCTAGTAGTACAAAATATACCTATAGTATTCTAAGTTTAGGTTCTATTGATCTTCTCGTGGTTTTGTTGGTAAGTTTTTAGACTTGTTAACACATCACAACCATTCTAGGGCATATGCTAATCACTCCTCGGACCAGCATAATTGATCAGGCTATGCCATTCCCAGGACTGACCATATATCCCTGAGCTTACCTGTGATATTTAACAATCGTAATACTTTTGTTCTTTTCATTGTGACACTAATTTTAGTATGAATGCAGACTAGTATACTTAATTAAATATCTTAGTATTTAAAGTATAGACTCTTGGTCAGAGTGTTTTAATCCCAAATGGGTTTATAGTTTAGTATATCTTTTATGGGTTGATATACTTGATTAACTATAAACAATGCACTGATACCAATCTGTCACACACCAAAACCAAGAACGACAGAAACGTTCTGGGCGGAGGACATCATATAAAGTATCACAGCACAGTAAATGTAAATAAGCAAACAACATCATCCATTGCATTAAATATATAATTTTAATACAAGTGTGTTATGTACAGTATAGACACCAAAAATAATGTATATCAAAATAATAAGATGAGCCTTGGATGCGCTCCATCTTCTCAAAAGTTGGCCTCGATACCTGTCTACTGATGACCTGAGAATACAAGTTATTTTGAAAGAGTTTATCAGCATTAAGCTGGTGAGTTCATAAGTATTTTAGTGTCGGTATCTGTAATCCAAAAACGTTTGAAAATGTCTCAAGTGTAAGCTTGTAAAATGTAAGTAAATGTTTGTAAGTGTTTGTACAAGTTTGAATCTCTCAAAAAAACCTATATTTTATATTAAAGTAGCCTCTACCAAGGCTTAACTATTTTGTATGCTCGTTTGTTGTAAAAGTGTGTAATTTCCCAAGTGTAACTATCATTTAACAAAATATAGTTTGTACATTAAAGTTTAAGTGAAACAATCACTAAAAGTATGTAATGGGTAAATTATTGTAGTATTGTAGTGTTGTATTACAGGAACTACTGCTGTACTAACTACCTTAAACTGGATTTATATTAAGCTATCATGTGATACATTGCACCATACTATTGACTGCTAACAACGACATACGAATGGTCGTAATAACGGAATAACGTTTGGCACCCGCAATCCTATAGGTCCGGCTGTAGCTAGCAGCAAGGTGTAGGATAGTCAATCCAGTATAGATCTATACGCAAACTCACGCTCTCCCTCCAAGAGAATTCTGGCTACAACTCGGGTCATGACAATTAAGGCATGCCCCGATACAGTGGATCACAATTGTTAACATATTCTTGTATATGTAATGTAATGAACTGTTCTAGTATAGATGCATATGTTCCTCCTCTAGTATAATTGTATATGTTCTCTGTCTAGTATAGTTGTATATGTTCTCTTTCTAGTATAGTTGTATAAGTACTCGCAGTAATAAGTATTAACTCATGAATGAACTGACTCATTTATCTAGAAATTGTAGTAGTATGATCCTATGTTACCCCGATGGTAACTTACTGATGATGTACTGATAAGTATGAATATGGAAGTACTTTTATGTCTATACATGTATATTTGATATATAACAAATATTGAAACGACCTTCGGACGGTTACCCGAAATCCCACCAGACCACTTCCAAATCGAGAAAAAGGAAATAGGGCGGATGGCCTTCCTAAGCCCTTTAAACATTTCTTATATATCTATACATATATGGACATGTAATTTATAAGAAGTAAAACAAAGTTTAATAAAATCATTTGATAAGTAAAAGAGTTTGTAAAACATTTTGAAGTAAAACAGTTTGATAAACAGTTTGAACAGTGATAAAATCATTGGTTTTCTAGTTATTAATCGCATGTGATTAATGTAATCACATGTGATTGATGCAATAACTATAAGAATTTAACTTGTATCCCCCCATAAAGTATTTAAAACATTTAAAAGCATTTCAAAGGTTAATTAAAGGGGTATGAACTCACTTGTGGTGAGTGGATTGGATTGAAGTATCGGATACCGTGCTAGGTGGCAAACGGAGACTTGTTCACACGCACGAGCCTAGTTATCATATAATGAGCATATATATAACTAATTAGCCAAATAATAACTTAATGAAATAAGTTGGGACACTCAGGAACATGTAAACACTTTGTATAAGTGTTATAGGTCCTATGGGTTGCTTCTAGGTTGTTATGGGACAAGGCTAAAGGGGTTTAAAGCTTCCAAGGACCTTGTATAAGTGTTTACTACTCAAGAAACTCCACAGAAGGAGTTTACGGTCGTAAACCCTTGAGTTTACGGCCGTGAACTCAAATCTTGGTGGTTTTTGGTGTTTTGAAGTGTTGTTGGATTTCTAGAATAAGCCTTGCTTGGTGGTTTAATCCTTTGGGTAGTTTAGGGACTTAAAATACTCCTTTGAGGAGTTTACAGGCCAAAAGACCATTTCTTTTGGAGTTTACAACCGTAAACTCTCAAGGTATGGGTGTTTTAATTCTTTCAAGTCCCTTGCACAAGTAGGATAACTTCTAGGCTTTTGTTTAAGGCTAAAGGGGACCCTAGGCACACTTTGGTGCCCTTATTTAGAGTTTACGGCCCAAGAGTATTCGTTGGCTATAAACTCCCTTTAAGGGGTGTTTTTTATGTGTTCATGTCCCCATATTAGCTAGAAGTAATTGAGGGTTAAAGTCTAAAGTCTTTAGGAGTGATTAGGGCATGTTATGTCCCTTGAATTTGGAGTTTACGGCCTAAGACTTTCTTGGTCCGTGAATTCCTAAAGCTATGTGTTCTTGATTTTTTTCTAGCCTTAAATGTACATACATATCATCCTAATTTAGTTACCTAACAAGGAAATGGGACTAGATAGCCTTTAAGCTTTGTTTTGGAGTTTACTCCCCAAGAACGTTCTTGGGCGGTAAACTCCTGAATCTGACATATTTGACATGTAATCTATGTTATTAAGCATATAACAAGCATTAAATAACAACTAGAGAAGTGCACTCACGATTTGGGATGAAAACCCGAATATCCGTGAGAGAGAAAATGGCTTTTCTCTAGTTGGAATTGTAAATAATGAATGAATTTAGTTCAGAAATCTATTTATAGTCCTGAGATATTTTTGACAGAAATATTTTTATTCCTGAAATGATTTCCAATATAACAGGGTGTTGGAATAACAGTGTTGCACAAAACCGTAGTGCATCCACTCTCCTGATATTCACTGAAGTGTAAACCCTAAATTACTCCAACTTATACGAAAAGTCTGAAAATCGACTATGACTGTTATAACTTCTACTGAAGTGATATTGTTTGTATAGAATGGAAATTTCAGGTTGTCACACTGTCAGTGTTAAAAGCATCTATAATATGAAACACAATGTATGTAAAAACAAGTTTTGAGTACAAGTATCACTTGTACTTTGCGTGTATTCCCCCCCCCCCTGAAAATAGTGAAAAACATTGAAAAATGGTAGGGGTATGAACTCACCAGACGAGAAAACGCGACGGTTTGGATGCTAAGCGTTGGTTCGGGGCTTGCTTACACGCGAGGTTCCTATGTAATATGAAATGGTATCCAAAGGTATCTAATTATACTTTAAACCACTAATTAGATATGATAATACACTCCCAGGAGCGAAAACACTTCAAATCAAGTGTTTGGAGTGACCCGAGTGACATCTACGGACGTATATGGCTTGGATATTGAATTGGGACTTCTAGAGTAAACTCCTTAGGGAGTTTAAGGCCCTAAACACCACACCCACATGAGTTCACGGCCGTGAACTCATAAGTGGTGTTTGTGGATGCTAAATGGCCTTGAAACACTTGGGGGTTAAATCTAGGTTTGGTTTTAAGGCATTGGAAAGTATTTTAAACATTTTAAGGACCCTAAGAGGAGTTTACGATAGTAAACTATGTGTTTACGGCTGTAAACTCTTGTGCGTCCATTCACAAAATGTTTTGATGGTCCTAATTCAATCACATGTGATTCCAAGTCATTTTACAAGTCTAGGGGTGAAGTTTGAGCATCATTTGACTTAGGTTTATGAGTTTACGGCCCAGGAACCCTTTATAGGGGGGTTTACGACTGTGAACACTCCAAAGGGATGTTTTCATCAAGTTAAAGGTCCCTAAATCGATTGTGGTTGATTCTAGAGTTTATTCCAAGGCTATTGGTGTGTTTAAGTGGCTTTTAAACACTCAAATGTGAGTTTACTCCCCATGAATATGAGTTTACGGCCCAAGCATGATCTTGGGTAGTAAACTCATGTTTACTCCTCAAAAATGATGTTCCATGTGTTCTAAGTCCGAATTGGTAAGCCATAAAGTCATATCTAAGTCGTAAAGTTGGTTTGGAAGGGTTTAAAGGCTCAAAAACCCTCTTTACCTGTGTTTACGGCCCAAGCATGCTCCAGGGCCATAAACTCATGAATATGGTCCTTTTCCAAAAATAAATCACGAAATTGAAGGCTAAAGGTGCTATATTATGAGTTAGGGAAGTTACCTTGAAGATTTGAAGCCTAAATTTGATGTTTTTGGACTCTAGATTTGGTTTGAGGAGAGAGGTTAGAGAGAGAGAGTAGTGAGAGAGTGTAAAAGCTTCAAATGGAAGCTTAAACCACCTTAAATATGGTTCGGGTTTGGGACACGGTGGAATTCTACCCGATACCGACGTTAAACGGGGCTTTTGGTCGCACCCGATTAAGATGTCGTAACCCGATATGGTCGAAACTAGAATGTTTCCGATTACTAATATGGAGTGATCAAATGAGTTCTAATCATGTTTAGACATCCATTAAGTCATAATAGAAGTCTCCAAAATAATGACTTAATTTATAACTTATACGGAAACAATTCGAAAAAGACGAATTTTATGGCCGGAAACGGGTTACGGTGATGGAGTGAACTTCGGGTTGTCACATTATCCCCCCGTTAGAGGGAATTTCATCCCGAAATTCAAACCTTAAATACGACTCATGGATTTCGTAAGAGATACGGATACTTTGATTTCATCGGATCTTTACGCCCCCAAATGAACTCGTGTCTTTGTATGGCATTCCGGAGAACCTTCGTTACCAGGATACGGTTTTGGTCGCATTGAAGGGACTACTAGGGTTTCATCGGGTAGGCACTTCTTATGAATAACGACGTGGAATACTGGATGGTTGCTACTAGGTTCTGAAGGTAGTCGGAGTTTGAAGGTTACGGAATCGATACTAACGAAGATATCAAAGGGTCTAATGTACCACAAGTTAAGTTCTCCGCGCTTTCCAAGGCATACCATGTCTTTCCAAAGTAATACCTCCTACAAGAGGGTACATCTTCCGATGTTAGAATGGTTAAGGTTTTGGTGATTCCAAAAAAATTCTGGATGAACCTGCAATAGTAGTCAGCGAGACCCAAGAATTGACGGGTTTCTGTGGGTATTTTCGGTGCCGACTGATTCTCTATTGCTTTGATCTGAGGAGGTTTCCACATGTATGTATTCATTGTCTACTACATGACCAAGGAAATTGGGTTGACTGATGGACATCACCACGAACTTATAGTGATCATATCGAGTTTGGCATACTGTCTATGGAACATCACTCTCATGGATTTGTAGCTGTCGGTACCTTGACTTAAAGTTTATCTTTGAGAAGTGGCTGGTTCTATGAAGTGGACCGAAAAGGTTATCTATTCGAGGAAAAAGGATATCGGTTTTGATGGTCGTTTTGACTACTGAAATAGTTCCAGGAATTTGGTTGATGCGAAATTCAACCTGAGGTTCGAAAATAATTCTCGGAAGCTCTATAGAAATACATCAGGATAGTCACAGACTTTGGGGACGTTCTCAAAGTTTCTAACTTCCTTTTTTCCCACGGATCACATGGGCTAGGACTGCATGACACTCCTTTCGGGGAAAACTCTTGAGTTTTGATGCACGAAATGATACGAAGGTCGGAACCGAATCTATCACCGTAGATCACGAGGGTTTGAACAGAGAGGATATTGGAATGGATGGCTTTTTCAATACTAGGGTATCGGCACGATTGGGAATCAATCATTCTGTGTCACAGATAACGCCAAAAGTATTTATGGAAACTAACATAGGATCAATGGATGAAGAGTGATCGTTCAGATCAAAGGTACACCCTATGGATCTATCGATAAAGTTCTCTTTCCTGCTGTTAGTCATCTCGATGGTGATTGTTTCATTTACTAGTGAAGGTCTAATATTAAGAAGATGTTTGAATGAATAGTTAACATATTTTCTTTTAGCACTAGAATCGAAAACGATTGCAGGCGTAAGAGTTGTTGAAGAGGAGTATACCTGAGGCGACGGTGGGATCAGCAGCTGTCTCCTCTCGTCCTATTGCTAAAAATTTTCCGGTGTTGCCAGTCGTTGCTGTCTTGGGGTACTTTCGCTTGTAATGCCCTACTTCTCCGCAACCATAGCAAGCCTGACCAATTCCCGTTCCGGAAGTCTGATTGATTGATGGAGTTGGTGTCTTGCAGTTCTTTGCAGTGTGACCCTTTTTGCCACAACTGTTGCAAAACACCTCTATACATGGGCTGGAAGTGAGGTGATGATAGTTTCACTTGTCACAACTAGGGAGGGTTCCATCATATCTACTGGTAGGTTTTCGAGCTGAGGATCCAACAACAGAGACAGTTGTAGGGGTAGTAGCAGCGTGAACTGCCACAGTTTGCTACCTCTTCGAAGACTCCTGTGATATCTTACTTTCCTTCTTCTTCCTAATTTTTCTTTTCTCGCCACTCCTCTCTGTCGGTTTAGGAATGGTAGCTGCTTCTTCAAAGTTATCACTATGGTCTATTAAGATTCGTGCTAAACATTTGGCGTTGTCGTATGTATCTAGCCTCGCAGCTATGACGTTTCCTTTCGTTAGCTGGGTCAGCCCCCAGATGAATCTCTCTATCTTCTTACTCTCCGGGGTAACCATTCCTGGACAGAGTAGCACCAAGTCTTCGAACCTGGAAGTGTAAGCGGCAATATCAGAACCTTTCATCTTCAAGTTCCAGAGTTCGTGCTCTAATTTCTGCATTTCGCCCCGAGGGCAGTACTCAACCAACAGAAGTTCCTTCATGGCCTCCCAACCCATGGCATTGGCTACGGGTAAAGTTAGGGATTTGACTCGGCCGTTCCACCAAGTCAGAGCTTTGTCGATGAAGGTGCAGGCAGCAAACTTCACCTTATCAGATTCTGAGCAGGCACAAATTTCAAAGATTGATTCGATTTTCTCAAACCATCGGGTGAGGGAAATGACACCTCCAGTGCCATCAAAGGACATGGGTTTTGTGTTCATGAAATCTTTATAGGAACCCCCTCTTCAGTGTCCCTGACTATCTTCTAGGTTCTGGGACTGGGGACCACCTCTTGAACTACTGTGGTTTCTTTGTGACATGGTGGCTGTCACTGCTGCAGTAATGGTTGTTTCAAGCATTACGAGGTCAATCTGAGGAGGAGGGGGTGGCAGAGGGTTGTTGGTCTTTGAGCTGGGTCTCTTTCTTGGAGGCATCTTGATCTAATAAGATCAGGAAAGAGATGATGATAAGTCTTCCGAATTGAATTGAGAGATATGACAGATATATATATATTCCGAATAAGTGATAAAGCAGGAAAGAGTTATCAAAACAGATAAATTATCGCTAAAGGAATGATCAGGGAACAACGCTTGATTGAGTTTTTCTACAAAGGATTGGCTCGAGAAATACTCCTATAGTATTTCATGATTCGCTACGACCATGGTTCGATGTTTGGGGTATTAGGGTAAGTTTTAGGCATGTTGAACACCACAGTCACTCCCAAGCACATGTTGGCCGTGTCTCGAATGAATATAGTTGGCCAGGCTATATTGATCCTAGACATAGCTACATAACTGTCCAGGTTTAACCGCAGCATACAACACCCATTTACTTATGTTTTGTTCTACTTGTCGTTACGGATCTCGATGCTTAGGTATACTTGTATACTTTTGAAAATACTTATACTTTGAAGGATACTTTTAGTTCAGAGCACTTAGGCCCCTTAGTGTTTATAGTTTTATACCATGTAAGGTTTGGTATACTTAGTTCACTATAAACAAGGGCTCTGATACCAGTCTGTCACACCCCGAAACCGAAGGCGGAAACGTTCCGGGGCGGAGGACGTCATGAATATCGCAACCAATGTACATAGTAAGCAAAGTAAACAACCATTACATTACATTACATTACATATTGAGATTTACATTTGTTCAAAAGTAAAGTTGTACAGTGTTATACATATGTATATATAAACAAAAGCAGACGTGTCTTCGTTGCACTCCGTCTTCAGCAAAAAGGATCATCGGGTACCTGTCTAATGCGGACCTGAGAATACAAGCAGTTTGAAAATCAGCATAAAGCTGGCGAGTTCATAAGCGGTTTTGTTTTCTGAAAATGTACGAGTTTCCTTTTAGTTTTTGAAAATGTTACAACCCAAGAAAATCCCATATTTTCTTAAAAGTAAAGTTTAGTTGTTCTGTTATGTTACACTGTTCTGGTTACAAGTTGTGATTACCCCAGGAAAATCCTATATT
This sequence comes from Lactuca saligna, assembly GCF_052625555.1. Classification (NCBI taxonomy): domain Eukaryota; kingdom Viridiplantae; phylum Streptophyta; class Magnoliopsida; order Asterales; family Asteraceae; genus Lactuca; species Lactuca saligna. The sequence continues at coordinate 214,890,168 of NC_136420.1, forward strand.
TTCCTAATGTGAAAGATGAGTAGTGTTATCGATTCAGGAAGTAACGTACAAGTATCTACCATACTTAAAGTGTGTGTGTGCGAAGTTTCCTGACAGTTTGGTTACCTTTAAGTGTACATTAGTTTTACGACGTATATAAAACTAATAAATAAGTATAAAGTTTTCATAATCTTGATTGCGAGTTCCATAACCATACTACAGACTAAATTTGACTCGAGTCGGGGCCAATATCTTCTATAACTTTTGTCACCCTTGAACCTTTCAGTTCGGCTGTAGCTAGCACCTAGCTGCAGGATAGTCAGTCACGTATAGATCTATACACTCAAGTCACACTCTCCCTTTTTCGGAGATTCTGGTTACGGGGGCGGTCCTCCACGTCCGTTCCTAGGAAGTGTTACAAAGGACGTGTCTCCAATCTTTAAGATTCATGAATTTAAAACTGAAATCATCGATACGGAAATCTTGTTCTATTGGTGCTATACTCTCGTGTCTAGGGGGAGTACTAACTAGGACCTGACTAAGTTCCAATGATACCTGTCCTTCACACTCGTGTCTAGGGGTGTTTTATTAAGGACAATACAAAAGTTCTATCTACTATCCTCCACTCGCATATCTCTGTGGGGTGTTACCGAGGACAAAAACCATGTTCAAATGTTATGCTTTTAACTATTATAATGTGGGAAAACATTTGTGAAAATATAAAATACAACAATTTATAAGGTATTTCACAAATAACACGATAATGTGTTCTGTAGGTTCAAACGGTTGTTTGTTACGACTTTCAGTGTTAAAAGCATATATAATATGAAACACAATGTATGTAAAAACAAGTTTTAAGTACAAGTATCACTTGTACTTTGCTTGTTTTTGATGGGTTTTGTACATAATAACATTCCTAAGTGCGCATAAAAACCCTAATGCTCGGATCTAGGTTTCTCTAATTAAACATGCATTGAATCCAAGACTCCCAATGGCTTATTAGGTATAAGAACTACACAAAATCAGATTTAGAATAATAGCTTGAAACACTTGTTTGATCTTCTTGTTCTTGGAGCTTTAGAGTCACAATTATCACTCCTCTAATGGCTTACAAACACCAACTAGCAAAGAGGATGATTTGAGAGAGAGGAGAGAGGAGGGAATTCGGCCAGGGGTTCTCTACTTTAGATCAAGTACCGATTTCCCTTTGCCATAGGGTCTATTTATACCTGTAGACTCCTTAAGGGTTACCACTTAAACCCTAATTGGATAATCTTCTCTTAAAGCAATCCAAATCCATTCCTTAGATAACCTTGGACGATTTGAAGCTATCCATAGCTTCTAGAATCCGTCCATTGTCTATCCAACATGGATTTACAGTCTAAAGTTTAACTATCAAACAATTGACAGTTTATACCCTCTTATTTAATTAATCTCCTTAAGTCACCAAATTAATACCAATTAATCCATGACTTATATTAATCAAATAACTATATTATTATTCCTTATATTATTCTCATAATATATTAATAATATCTATTATCTCATAATAAATCATCCTACCAAGTTGCTATGGTGAAGGCAACCCAAAAGGACCATGCACAATCGGGTCAAATACTAGCCTAATATAGTTGCACTCTTAGACACTATTCCAACAGTCTCCCACTTGGATAAGTCTAGTAACTATATGCGCAGGTACATTCCGATTTGCAATCGTAGTTCTCAAAGACGCTGTCAGACTCTGATCTAATCAATCTTGTCCTTCATATAAGGGATCGTATAGTACTCTGTTAGATATCATGCTGACAATTCTATGGAATGATTAGTCTAGCATTTGGTTTCTCGATCTCTGCTTTATTTGACATAGAACTTAATCGAACACATCAATTCAGTTCTGACCGGGCCCGACACATAAGTCAAATCAAATCATCGAGCGGCCGAGATATCACCTTTTCCTTCAAAAGATAAAAGTTACAGATAAACTTCAACTTATATGCATTTACTTATTCATTAACCAACTACACACAACAATGCGTTTTATAACATCGAGTTACCAATGCCTTTTCGCATTATCAATGTACAATCAATTAACTAATAACAAACCATATATCTAGGTTTTAAGACTATAAGATATTATCGTCTTGCGATCACCTTTTACTATCTTATTCCATAAGGTGATTCCAGCAAGCGCGGGTTTGTTCCAATGCTCAAAACTAGTTCATAAGCACTCATGAACGTTACAACGATCATTTGCTATGTCCAACACCATTTAGACACTCTAGACACCTATTCATGGCAATCTTCATTCATATCTACTTCCGACATATGAACGATTGTGGATTATTTGAACAATTCGATTATTCTTAATAAACTCAATTATTCTGGAAGTCAAAACATGCAAAGTGAAACAATAGTTAAACAATTAACATAAGACAGTAACATTACTTATAAATAAAACTCCTTTATTTAATCATCAAATGTTAATTACATTTATCTATTACACATTTCTAATACTATCTAATCTATGCTAATATCATCCTTCAGCCCAATACTCCTAGCATGCTGCAAATGCTTAACCCTACTCAGTCCCTTCGTAAGCGGATCTGTTGGGTTATCTTCTGATGATATCCTCTTCACTACGAGTTGTCCTTCTTCTACACGATGTCTAATAAAGTGATATTTTATGTCGATATGTCGTGATCTACCATGATCTCTCGGTTCCTTGCTCAAGGCAACCGCACCTTCATTATCACAGAAAATCTCCATGGGCTCCTTTATGGCAGGTACAACTCCAAGATCACCAATGAAGTTCTTTAGCCATATTTCCTCCTTTGACGCTTCGCTCACTGCAATGTACTCTGATTCGCACATTGCATCAGCTACGGTTTCCTGCTTGGAACTTTTCCAAGTTACTGCTCCTCTATTCAGGGTAAAGACCCAGCCCGACTGCGAACGGTAGTTGTCCCTGTCGGTCTGAAAACTAGCGTCACTATACCCTCACACCTTCAAGTCATCACTCCCTCCGAGGACTAAGAACCATTCATTCGTTCTCCGAAGGTACTTAAGGATATTCTTCACCACAATCGAATGAGCTCTGCCTGGATTCCCTTGATATCTACTAACCATGCTCAAAGCAAAGCCTACATCAGTTCGAGTACAAGTCATAGCATACATGATTGAGCCAACTGCGGAAGCATATGGAACTTGGCTCATATCAGCTATCTCGGCTTCAGTACTTGGACTTTGAGTCTTACTCAACTTGGCATTGCTTTGTATCGGTAATTCTCCCTTCTTCGAGTTTTCCATACTAAAACGTTTCAGTACCTTCTCTAAGTAAGTGTTATGACTAAGTCCTATTATTCTCTTACTTCTCTCTCTTACTATCCTTATTCCCAAAATATAGGAAGCCTCTCCGAGGTCCTTCATAGCGAAGCACTTCCCGAGCCAGGACTTAACTTCCTGCAGAGTCGGCACATCGTTTCCTATGAGTAATATGTCATCGACATATAGAACGAGGAAGCTTACTACACTCCCACTGGCTTTGACATATACACATGATTCATCTTCGCTTCGTACAAATCAAAACTCTTTGACTTTCTCATCGAAGCAAAGATTCCATCTGCGAGATGCTTGCTTTAGTCCATAAATGGACTTCTCAAGCTTACACACTCTATTCGGATGCTTCGGATCCAGAAACCCCTCTGGCTGAGCCATGTAAACATCCTCAGCCAACTTCCCGTTAAGGAAAGAGGTCTTGACATCCATTTACCAAATCTCATAATCATGAAATGCGGCAATAGCCACTCTAATAGATTTTATCTTCGCAACTGGTGAGAAGGTCTCTTCATAGTCAACTCCGGGAGTTTGAGTAATGCCATTCGCAACTAATCGCGCTTTAAATGTGTGTACTTTTCCATCTATGTCAGTCTTCTTCTTGAAGATCCATTTGCACCCAACGGTCTTACATCCAGGCACATTATCAACCAAACTCCAAACTTGGTTATCATACATGGATTGGATCTCGCTACCCATTGCTTCTTTCCATTTCGCAGACTCCGAGCCTGCCATGGCTTCCTTATATCTATTAGGTTCATCAAGGTTTATTAGTGTACTATCACTAATATACGTGTCCCCTTCGGTAGTAATATGAAAACAATACAACTGGGGTTAAACTCTAACTCTTTCGGAACGTCTAAGAGGTAATGATATGTCAATCGGTTCAACCTGAGTTTCCTCCTCGGGTTGAGCGCCAGCGGTAGAGGTTCCTTCATCTATCGACTCTTGAATCTCTTCAAGATTGATTTGCCTCCCACTGTCTCCTAGGATTATGAGTTCTCGCTCTTGGAAAACTCGTCTCCTCGCAACAAAGACAACATTGTCCTTTGGTCTATAGAAGAGATATCCAAAGGATTTCTGCGGGTAGCCGATGAAAATACATCACTCACTACGAGGTTCGAGCTTGTCGTGAGTATCTCGTCTTATGAGAGCCTCGCAACCCCAAACCTTGATATGTGTTAACGAAGGAGCTTTTTGTCGTCCACATCTCATGAGGTGTTTTGGTAACCTTCTTAGTAGGGACTCGGTTAAGGATATGGCAGCAGTCTCTAAGGCATACCCCCAAAAAGAGATAGATAGTGAAGCACGGCTCATCATAGAGCGAACCATGTCCAACAAGGTTCTATTACGCCTTTCTGCCACACCATTCAATTGTGGTGTCCTAGGTGGCGTCAATTGTGAAACTATTCCACACTCCTTGAGATAATCATGGAATTCAAGACTTAGGTACTCTCCTCCTCGATCGGATCGAAGCATCTTGATCTTCCTGCCCAATTGATTCTCCACTTCATTCTTAAACTCTTTGAGCTTTTCAAAAGTTTCTGACTTTTGCTTGATTAATAGATATACCCATATCTACTATAGTCATCTGTAAAAGTCACGTACAAGCGGTTACCATCCTTCATGGTAGATCTAAACGGTCCACACACATCGGTATGTATGAGGTCCAATAGACCCTCACCCCTTTCGCACGTACCAGCGAAGGGTGACTTAGTCATCTTTCCAAGTAAACAAGACTCGCATGTGTCATCTTCCCTAAGGTCGAATGACTCCAACACTCCATCCTTTCGGAGTTGGGCTATGCATTTCTTGTTGACATGTCCAAGACGACAATGCCATAAGGATGCCTTATCCATACTATTGGAAGAATCCAAGTACAAAACATCATTTCCTAAGTTATCAACAATCATAACAGTTTCATAAATTCCATTACATGGTATAGCTTCAAAGTTAAAGACACCATTTAGATAAGCTAAAATAGAACCATTCTCATTATTAAAAGAAAATCTAAAACCTTGTCTAAACAAACCATGAAAGAAATGATGTTTCTAGCCATTTCTGGCGAATAGCAACAATTGTTCAAATCTAAAGATAAACTATTCCTAAGCACTAAAGAATACACTCCAATCTTGGTCACAGGCGACGATCTTTTGTTCCCCATGATTAGATTTATTCTTCCATGCTCCACGTCTCTACTTCTTCTTAGTCCCTGCACATTAGAACAAATGTGGTAACCACAACCGGTATCAAGAACCCAAGAAGTATTGTGAGATGAATCGTTAGATTTAATTGTATATATACCTGCGAAAGATGGCTTGATCTTTCCTTCCTTGATGGCTTGCAGGTACTCCGGGCAGCTTCTCTTCCAATGTCCTATCTTGTGGCAGTGGTGGCACTCTGCCTCCTTCGGGTTAGGGCAGGGCTTAGCGGGATCAACTTTGGTCCCACTAGAAGAGCCACCATCTCGGGCTTTAACCTTTCGATAGTTCTTTGATGAAGCCTTCCTCTTCTTTCCCTTTCCTTGTCCAATTGCCAAGACAGGAGCAGCAAGCGGATTGGGAGTTGGTGCAACAGACTTGTCCTTGAAGTTGCTCTCAGCAACCCTCAAGAGACATTGGAGTTTGCTTAGGGTGACCTCTTCTTTGTTCATGTGATAGGTCATCCTAAATTGATTGTAGCTTGGAGGCAAAGAGTGAAGCACCATGTCGATCGCCAATTCTTCCCCAAATTCAACATTTAACTTGTCAAGGCGGTCGACATACGTTTGCATCTTTTGCAAGTGCACAGTAAGAGACTCTCCATGACCCATCTAAGCGGAGATCATGTTCGTGAAAATCTCATAATGCTCTTGTCTCGCGTTTTGATGGTATCTCTACAATAAGTCTTGGTGCATTTCGTACGGATACATGTCCTCGTAGGACTTTTGGAATTCGGAGTTCATTGTCGCGATCATGATGCAATGCACTTTCGTTGCATCACGCTCGTGAGTTTCGAAAGCGGTTATTTCGGTGGGAGTAGCAATTTTGGGGTTGATTTTCTCGAGCTTCTCATCGAGGACATACTCCTTATCCTCATAGCGAGCAATCATGCGAATGTATCTTATCCATTCGCTAAAGTTCGTTCCATCAAAGGTGACCTTTTGACAAAGGCTCATCAAGGTGAAAGAACTCGCAACAACATTGTTGGCGTTCGACATCTATAAATAGAAAGGACAAAGATTGATTAGAATGTGAATCCCTAATTATTACCCAATAAGAAAAATTAGGGCTAGGATCCAACAACAATATTTACACATTAGAAAAGGGATGCCGTAATCTAACATGCAAACAATTTGAAGGTAAGTGAATGACGATTCACTAATTCTCCACCATGAAAAACATAACTTTAAGTCCTAAATGTATTGAGAATTCCTAGGTTCGGATGAGTTTCATTGAAACTTTTCAATGGCATGTTTAAATCTCGATATGCCCCTCTTGTTTGTGACTGGGATACCGAGGATCACAAAGTGGGTGTGAATTACCATGCAAATTAACATGGTGCCTTCATTGTAATGATCACCTATTCGATGTGCCGGTAAACCACACACGCTCCATCGAACTATGATAAACAATGAATCACCCTTTGCCACCTTCGCTTAGAACCAATTAGTGTGCCGGTAAACTACACACGCTCCACTAACTTCTTAGCAAGGTGCAAAGTGTAATTTCATGGGATTGCATCAATCCACTTTTCCTAAAGTAACTAAGACTGGGAAATTTTTAGAAAACATGTAGTTACTTTGTATTTCTTATTATACTTTTAATGAGGGGATGAGGTTGCCCTATCCTACCCGTTCAGCTAACGACCCTCCACCGATCAAGCAAGCGGTAGGTGTGAGTGTACACCCATTAAGCGCCATTTTATAGGCCGCAACCTTATACCCACCTTATAAACCGACTTCGTGAATGAGGCCTACTAACGGTAAGACTAGCATTTAAGTTATACATATATAGATATTAATCTTGTAATATTATATTAGTATAGGGTTGTATTTTAAACTTGTAAAATTCTAGGGTTTGAAATTTAAATTGTCTAAATTAAACTTTTAATCACAAAACATAAATTTCAAAACTTGAGGACAGGTTTTAAACATTTAAAACATAAAGGATAAAATAACAAATAATTTAAATTAACAATTAATCACATAATTATCCATATTTGATTAATAATTATCATATAAGGAAATTAAATATTTTATTAATTGATAAATATCTTCAATTAGATCAAAAATATAGTCATATATATCATAAAATCGGATTAAGGTTGATCTAATAGGATTAAGGTAAGTTTCCATAAGATAAATATGAATAAATCCCGTTTTTGTCTAATCCTGATGCTCGGACTCGCCGAGTACCCACACTGGACTCGCCGAGTCAGGCCAACTCGCCGAGTCCACTATGGGACTCGCCGAGTCCATGACTCAGAAACACAAAAATCGAATTTTGTAGTTAAGATTCAAACATTCAAGCATCAATTAAATATAAACCAATGTAGGCTCTGATACCACTGATGGGTTTTGTACATAAGAACATTCCTAAGTGCGCATACAAACCCTAATGCTCAGATCTAGGTTTCTCTAATTAAACATGCATTGAATCCAAGACTCCCAGTGGCTTATTAGGTATAAGAACAACACAAAATCATATTTAGAATCATTGCTTGAAACACTTGTTTGATATTCTTGTTCTTGGAGCTTTAGAGTGACAATTGTCACTCCTCTAATGGCTTACAAACACCAACTAGCAAAGAGGATGATTTGAGAGAGAGGAGAGAGGAGGGAATTCGGCCAGGGGTTCTCTGCTTTAGATCAAGTACCGATTTCCCTTTGCCATAGGGTCTATTTATACCTATAGACTCCTTAAGGGTTACCACTTAAACCCTAATTGGATAATCTTCTCCTAAAGCAATCCAAATCCATTCCTTAGATAACCTTGGACGATTTGAAGCTATCCATAGCTTCTAGAATCCGTCCATTGTCTATCCAACATGGATTTACAGTCTAAAGTTTAACTATCAAACAATTGATAGTTTATACCCTCTTATTTAATTAATCTCCTTAAGTCACCAAATTAATACCAATTAATCCATGACTTATATTAATCAAATAACTATATTATTATTCCTTATATTATTCTCATAATATATTAATAATATCTATTCTCTCATAATAAATCATCCTACCAAGTTGCTATGGTGAAGGCAACCCAAAAGGACCATGCACAATCGGGTCAAATACTTGCCTAATATAGTTGCAGCCTTAGACACTATTCCAACAGTATTCCCCCCTGAAAACAGTGAAAAACATTGAAAAAGGGTAGGGGTATGAACTCACCAGATGAGAAAACGCGACGGTTTGGATGCTAAGCGTTGGTTCGGGGCTTGCTTACACGCGAGGTTCCTATGTAATATGAAATGGTATCCAAAGGTATCTAATTAGACTTTAAACCACTAATTAGATATGATAATACACTCCCACGAGCGAAAACACTTCAAATCAAGTGTTTGGAGTGACCCGGGTGACATCTACGGATGTATATGGCTTGGATATTGAATTGGGACTTCAAGAGTAAACTCCATAGGGAGTTTACAATCCTAAACACCATACCCACATGAGATCACGACCGTGAACTCATAAGTGGTTTTTTTGGATGCTAAATGGCCTTGAAACACTTGGTGGTTAAATCTAGGTTTGGTTTTAAGGCATTGGAAAGTATTTTAAACATTTTAAGGACCCTAAGAGGAGTTTACAATAGTAAACTATGTGTTTACGGCCGTAAACTCTTGTGTGTCCATTCACAAAATGTTTTGATGGTCCTAATTCAATCACATGTGATTCCAAGTCATTTTACAAGTCTAGGAGTGAAGTTTGGGCATCATTTGACTTAGGTTTATGAGTTTACGACCTACGAACCCTTTATAGGGGGGTTTACAACCGTGAACACTCCAAAGGGATGTTTTCATCAAGTTTAAGGCCCCTAAATCGATTGTGGTTGATTCTAGAATTTATTCCAAGGCTATTGGTGTGTTTAAGTGGCTTTTAAACACTCAAATGTGAGTTTACTCCTCCTGAATACGAGTTTACGGCCCAAGCATGATCTGGGGCAGTAAACTCATGTTTACTCCTCAAAAATGATGTTCCATGTGTTCTAAGTCCGAATTGGTAAGCCATAAAGTCATATCTAAGTCGTAAAGTTGGTTTGGAAGGGTTTAAAGGCTCAAAAACCCTCTTTACCTGTGTTTACGGCCCAAGCATGCTCCAGGGCCATAAACTCATGAATATGGTCCTTTTCCAAAGATAAATCACGAAATTGAAGGCTAAAGGTGCTATATTATGAGTTAGGGAAGTTACCTTGAAGATTTGAAGCCTAAATTTGATGTTTTTGGACTCTAGATTTGGTTTGAGGAGAGAGGTTAGAGAGAGAGTAGTGAGAGAGTGTAAAAGCTTCAAATGGAAGCTTAAACCACCTTAAATATGGTTCGGGTTTGGGACACGGTGGAATTCTACCCGATACCGACGTTAAACGGGGCTTTTGGTCGCACCCGATTAAGATGTCGTAACCCGATATGGTCGAAACTAGAATGTTTCTGATTACTAATATGGAGTGATCAAATGAGTTCTAATCATGTTTAGACATCCATTAAGTCATAATAGAAGTCTCCAAAATAATGACTTAATTTATAACTTATACGGAAACAATTCGAAAAAGACGAATTTTATGGCCGGAAACGGGTTACGGTGATGGAGTGAACTTCGGGTTGTCACACCATGACTCTTCAATGTCCGGTATTGTTATAAAAAATTACACAGTATGGGCTATAAGGATGCGGGCTATCTTCAATGTTCATGGGGTGTGGGAGGCAATCGATCCGGTAGTTAATGGGGATATCAAGAAGAACAACATAACAATTGCACTTTTGTTTCAAGCCGTACCGGAGGAGCAAACATTTTTAATAGGGAATCTCGGAACCGCAAATGAGATGTGGGTGGTTCTCAAAACCTGTCATTTGGGTGCGGATCGAATTCGAGAGGCAAGACTTCAAACTCTAATGGGAGAGTTTGAAAATCTGAAGATGACGGACCAAGAGGTGATAAATAACTTTGTTAATAAGTAATCCAAATATGCTTCTCGAGCCGCCTCACTTGGATCGGTTATGGAGGAAGCAAAATTGGTTAAGAAATTTCTTAACGGGTTACTGAAACGTTATTCATATGGTGGCTTCCATAGAACAGGTTGTAGACTTGAAGACCATCAGTTATAATGATGTTGTGGGTCGACTTAAAGCTTATGAAGAAAGTATTAAAGTTGAGGAGATCCAACCCGAACAAAATCAGCTTTTATTTGCAAATTCGGATGAAAAAGCAAAATAAAAAGAACATAGGTGTGAGCATTGTGGTTGTGGAAACTCGAATCGTGAAGACTATGGGCGTGGTTGAGGTGGAGGTCGGGGGTCCGAGAAAGGTCGAGGAGAAGGTCGAGTACAACGGGACAAGAGTCACATGAAATGCTACAAATGTAATGAGTTCGGGCATTACATTTTGGAGTGTCCATTGTGGGAGAAAAAGAATGAGCTTAACTTGAACCGGTGCGAGGACGAGGAACCGACACTGCTGTGAATAAACAAGCTGATTAAGGGGGTGATTGATGGAATTAACCAGGTTTATTTTAGACTATTTTAGTTTTGAATTTAAATTGAATAAGCTTGGGTTCAAGGGTTTAATCCATTTTGCATGGCAGGAACTTGAAGAGCAAAAGCATTTGTTACTAGGTTCATTTAGTAATTTATTTAAATAGTCGGTACGTGCTTTGTTACGTGATCTTTAGGTAGAAATAGTCGAATATCATGTAGTCAAGTAGGACCTATTCTTTTGGCTAGTCTTTTGGTTCACACGTTGTCACTGAAGAGGCTATTTATAACCAGTAGTTGTTTAATAAAGAAAAGTAGCTTTTGTGTATCTCACTTCTTTTACCCTCTGTATACATTTATCACCTAAATGTGAGAGTGATACTTATTTATTTTATAGTAAGTTCATTATGTGAATTTACATAATCAAAATTTGTGAGGCTTTATCACCGACACATCCCAAGGTAAATCTCTAACTTACAGTAAATCTGATAGGAAAACCACACTGGAAAACATTTTAGGATGATTCACCTTTTAGGTTTTTGGCCATAAGAAGGTGTTTGTGGTTTTTTATGGCCGAAATCCCTTGGTACACCTCATACTTGAGGATTTTGGTCCTAATGGGCTCTTAAAAGTGATTTTTGTTCTATTCTTGTAGGGTTTTGGGCCTCTAATGGGCCATAAATTGAGATTTCGGTCTTGTAATGTTTTCCCATGGATGTGTTTTCAAACTTCAACAATATAGATCACAAATTTTGTGGCCTTAGAATTTGAGTGTTCAAGGTTATGACATAAATACAAGTTCTTGTGTTAAAACCATTTGATTCATGTTTGATTTGCATTGATCATTCAAGGATTATTTCAACATGAATTTTCCAAATATATATCATCTCTAATTATACAAATGGTGTCCTTTTGGTTTCCAATAAACATCATTGTATCAAAGTTACATAGAAAAACATCATAGATAAACTTATATACAAGACTCCTTAGGCTTGGTTTGACCCAAAACTTTCTAGTTGTGACACTGTGTCAGAAGACCTCGGCTATCCCCAACAAACAAGGGAAAATAACCCTGAATCTACTCTATCTTCCAGTTCTCTTTCTTCAAGCCCTCCACTTGAGCCTCCTTTCATCATATCCAACAATGGAGAGATCACTGTCATCCCCCAACAAACATTCCTAATTGGGGGAACCTGCCATCTTGCGGTTCAAAGCATCGACCACCACTTTGGCCTTCCATGGATGGTATAAGATCTCATAGTCATAATCTTTCAGTACATCCAACCACCTCCTCTGTCACATGTTTAGGTTCTGCTGATCCATCAAATACTTCAAACTTTTGCGGTCAGTGAAAATGGTGCACCAAACTCCATACAAATAGTGCCTCCAAATCTTGAGGGAAAACAACACTCCCCCTAATTCCAAGTCATGAATGGGGTAGTTCACCTCATGAGGCTTCAATTACCTCGAGGCGTACACGAAAACATGCCCTCTCCGCATCAGTACAGTGCCTAACCCCAAGATGACGCATCACGGTACACTACCAAATCATCCAGCCCCTCAGGTAGTACGACAATCAGAGCCTTACATAACCTATTCTCAAAGCTAACTACTAATCTTGGCCCCATCAAAATGTCACATTCTTCTTGGTTAGGCAGGTCAAAGGTACTGCAATCTTGGAGAAATCCTGGATGAATCTCTAATAGTATCCCGCTAGACCTAAGAAGCTATGAATCTCATATGCATTCTTCAGTACTTCCCACCGCATCACTGCCTCAACCTTGTCTAGATCCACCGAAATACCCTCCTAGTTGATGATGTACCCCAAAAACTACACTTATCACAACCAGAAATCACATTTTGAGAACTTTTCATAAAGTCTTTCCATTCTCAGTCTCTCCAATACCTCCCTTAGATGATGCTCATGCTGCTCCTTGGTCTTAAAATATACCAAAATATCATTGATAAACACGATCACTGACTGAGCAACATCAGTCTACACACCCTGTTCATGAGATCCATGAATGCTATTGGGGCGTTGGTGAGTCCGAATGGCGTCACCACAAACTCATAGTGCCCATACCGAGTCCTGAAAGCTATCTGCGGTATATCCTCATCCCGAATCCTCATATGATGGTACCCCGATTGGAGATCAATCTTGGAAAACCAAGATTCGCCCTGTAGCTGATCGAACAAATCATCAATCCTCGAGAGCGGATAACGGTTTTTCACCATTAACTTGTTTAGCTCCCGATAATCAATACACATCTTGTGTGACCCGTTCTTCTTTTTCATGAATAGGATCGGTGCTCCCCATGGGGAATTGCTCAGATGAATAAATCCTCAGTCTAGTAGCTCCTGAAACTGCATAGATAGCTCCTGCATCTCGGGCGGAGCTAGCCGATATGATGGCTTGGCTATCAGAGTGGAACTCGGCACCAAATCAATGTGAAACTCCACTTGCCTCTCCGGAGGCACTCAAGGTAACTCCTCGTTAAAGACATCCCGAAACTCCTGTATAACTGGTACACTGCCCAAATCCGTGTAGGTCCCAACCTTTGTATCCGAGATATATACCAAAAATCCCAAACAACCCTGCTAAAGGAGTCTCCTATCCCTTGTAGATGAATAGAGGGTTGGTCCCTGCGAGGCCATCTCTCCATGAATAACTAGTTCCCCCCACTTAGGGTTCGAACCCTCACTAGTTGGCGCTCACATTCTATCATGGCCTCATTGGCCCCCAACCAGTCCATCCCGACGATCACCTTCAACCCTCGCAATGGTATCAGGACTAAATCAACACGAAACCTCTCCCCAAGCACATTCATGACACAGTCCTGATACACCCTCGCAACGCTCATAGTACGGTCATCCACAATATCAACCTCAAGTGAGGAATCCAAAGTCCCCGGTGCATCCCGAAACTTCTTGCTAAGCATAAGAGATACCAACGATCGGGTAGCACCAGAGTCAAATAGAATGTGAGCCGACATACCATTGACCAAAAAGGTCCCTATAATTTATTGAAAAAAAAAGGAAAGCATATTATGATATGATAAATACCATTAATTTATTGGAGTAAAAATAGACGTAACATTGATTAATCTTTAGTTGGCGAAATGGTAGCCTTTTTTGTTATATGATAAATACCATTAATTTATTGACAAAAAATGATGAACCAGAGAGCATAACAGAAGAGATTTGGTGTGAGATTAATGTTATTGATTTCCATTCCAATACAACCTTGTTTCTAAAATCAGCCCGACAGAGGTTACTCAAAATTAAAATCTAATGGTAGTTGGGCAGTGAACATATTGATTCATAAAAAAACAAAAGAGATCTCATCATTTTCTAATAAATTTACCTCTGATATTACATCAATTAAGCATTTTGATGATATGAATTCAAGCACTACACTGATCTCAGATAATTAGATGTTGTTCCTATACCTAAAGATTTCTATTTTCGAATGAACAATAAACACCAAAAGGAAACGATTTATCGAAAAGTAACTTGTATTCCTTGAAATATAACATGTTTCCGAATGGAAATAATTGCCAAAATAAACTATCCGCATCCGTCGCTTGGTGTGTGTAAACGACTAGTGTGTGTGTGTGTATATATATATATACACACTATTATATTAAGCATATTGAGAGTTTATTGAAATTTAAGAGGTACAATTTTCACTCTTAGATATACAATCAAGTTATGCACATAAACTATTAATCCATTGTTAAAAATTGAACCCGCAATTACGGTTTTTAGGAAATTTCCATTATATTTCCTTTTCCGTGTTTTTCCCCATGTTACATCTTTATTCTAAAATCAAATATAAACTTTCAAACCTAACCTAATCTACTAATTTTAATCAACATTAATTAAGAATCAGTTACCCTATAATATCATTATACGTTACATCCATTACTGTGAATAGAGAAAATTATGGGTTGAATTTTTGACGATTAAGAAAATTATATGTTCTTAAATTTAAGCAGTAAGCGTGAATAAAGAAAGTTATGAGTTAGATTTCTTTTCTGAAATCTCAAATTCATATTTAATCTCCCTAGGTTTTTCTTATATAAATCATTTGTTTGTTTAAATATCATATTCCCCTTCATTTTTTGTTTTTTAGTCATCTTCATTAAAAAAGTTAACATTACTAATAATTTAGTTTTTATTTTTAAAATTTGTGGTTTATAATATTTTATGAGAGCATAACTCACATGGACAAGCTTATGCACCAGAATGGCAAATTGGCATGTTTTAGAAGAAAAAATATCGGCCCTGCTATCACAATTACAAAAATATACTCTGATTTTGTCTTTGCACATTTAATCAAATCCCCCAGTCCCCGTCGATATTCCCAACAAATACTTTATGTTTATGTTCTCTTTAAATAGAGAAGAAGAATAAGAGATTGTTGTTTGAGGACACTTACATCTCCATGGTCGATGGGTTTGACTATATTAAATTCATTGCATTCATTCTTCAGTTAGTTGTCTTCTAATCAGGTAATTATCATCCTTGTCATTCTATGTTTCTGTAAATTCGGCTTTAATAACCACAGTCTGGAGGTTTGGTACTTACCCCATTTTTTACATTATAATATCCTATGGAAAAATTTTGTATTCAAAGCTTAATTTTTTTTTACTTTGTGTTGGATTAGGTGTCTAAGCCCATAACTATAATTGGTATGTACTTGATCTGATAGTAGTATGATCCTTTTAGGCTGCCTTCGTACTGGTGACTAGACAAGATGGCTATTGAAGAGAGAGGCTGATTATTATTAAGAATAATAAATTGGGGCATAAATATGATTTATTAATATATTATAAGAAAATTAGAAATCATATTGTTAATTAGTATTTAATCAGAAATTAATTTGGATTAATTTTGGAATTAAAGAAACTGATTAAAAGTGCAGGGGCTAGTTTGTAGTTATCTGATAGTTGAGGCTTTGGGCCATTGGATCACCCTTATTAAGGATGGGCCGAAAATCCCTAGAAGGTTCTAGGTATTTTTGTCTAACGCTAAGGAAAGGAGGTCCATGGACTTGCTTAGGCCCTAAGCTAAGGAATTAGGGTTTCCACCTTAAAACCCCAGCTACCCTCAAGTATAAATAAGACCCTTAGGCTCTAGAATTCTTCCATCCTTAGGAAAACCCTAGAAGAGCGATTTTTGGAGCAAGCTACCCTCTCTCATATCTCTCATATTCATCTGCTCACCCTAGTGTGTTTGTGAGCCATTAGAGGGTACTACAGTTGTGGTACTTGTTCTCAAGAGCAAATGAACTTCAAGATTTAGTTGTTATTACTATATAGCAATAAGGGTACGTAATCTAATCTTTTGTATGTGTTTTTTGAAAATATTAGGTGCATATTAGGGTTTCCTATTGTGTTCATTTGTTGTATGTCGAATAGAGAAAACATAGATCCGAACTAGGGTTGCATGCACACATAAGATTGTTTGTATAAAACTCATCACTTTGTACATGCATTTACAACATACTCTGTACCACAAGCTCGTAACAGGATGAATAAGTTAAATCTTTATGTCTAGAGGCCTTTTTGAAGCAACATACATGCATAAGTTATGGTAGGGTTAGTTTCAATTTTCATTAGTTTTAATTTGGCATCAAATTCCAATCAAATTTTGTTTTTCTATCGTTTGATTATAGTACTGCAGATTTAAAGAATTCTCACATGTGTGTTATGGTATGGAGGTGCAAGGAACAACATCAATATCATATTGGCAGCAAATTTTTACCGTGAATCATTTGGCGTTTGTATGATTACTTTTAAATTGGTAAGGTGAGAGGACAAAATGGTGGATGCCTAGTTGTACCATCTCCCATTGGCAAAAGATGATGCCACAATATTAGGGAAATAAATGAAAGTGATTTCATAAAATGATATATATATATATATATATATATATATATATATATATATAATGAGATGCGATTATTTTGTTAACTGCAAGAAATTAAATTGTGCTTTCATTTATTAGTGATTCTTTTATTATTTTGTATGATGATAACCATGATGATTTTTTATAATTTAAATGTCTCTCAATTTTATCTTTTCTATTAAGACATTTTACTATAATTTTTTTCCCAAGTTATAGTTTATAGCATTGTATTGTTTTTAGTATTTATTAGGAAGTTAAATCTTAGATATGTATTCAATTTGCGCA
This sequence comes from Lactuca saligna, assembly GCF_052625555.1. Classification (NCBI taxonomy): domain Eukaryota; kingdom Viridiplantae; phylum Streptophyta; class Magnoliopsida; order Asterales; family Asteraceae; genus Lactuca; species Lactuca saligna. The sequence continues at coordinate 214,907,346 of NC_136420.1, forward strand.
TATGATTTGAGAACTCTGTACAATTTAAAGATAGAGATGGATATGTGCGCTTAATGAAGTATTTCAGTTCATTTTCAATATTTTGTTGCACACCAGGCAACATAAGTTTTGATTATATTTGTTTGACATATCTCACATTGTTTGCATTAACATTCACGGTTATGATTTAATGGGAAAGTGTGTTTGATTTACAAAGTAAGGATTTTGTGATGAATAACTCATTTGTTGTTCAACATAGAATAAAACTCTATTTGCATTGATAACATTAGCCTACAATGATTTGTTGACAACCGCAAAATGTCTTTTGCATATAGTTATTTGATTAACTTTAGTTGAGTTGTATTGTGCATTTGTAAATGAAAACTTTGTACATGCATTTACATCATACTCTATACCACCAGCTTGTAACAGGTTGAATAAGTTGAATCTTTATGTCTAGAGGCCTTTTTGAAGCAACATACATGTATAAGTTATGGTAGGGTTGGTTTCAATTTTCATTAATTTTAATCTGGCATCAATTTCCAGTCATTTTTTTTTCTGTCGTTTGATTATTGTATTGCAGATTCAAAGAATTCTCACATGTGTGTTATGATATGGAGGTGCAAGGAACAACATCAATATCATATTGGTAGCAAATTTTTACCGTGAATCATTTGGCATTTGTATGATTACTTTTAAACTGGTAAGGCGAGATGACAAAATGGTGGATGCCTAGTTGTACCATCTCCCATTGGCAAAAGATGATGCCACAATATTACGGAAATAAATGAAAGTGATTTAATAAAATGCTATATATATACATACATACATACATACACATATATATATATATATATATATATATATATATATATATATATATATATATATATATATATATATTCAATTTAATAATTTTGAATTTATGTACTTATGAGATGCGATTATTTTGTTAAATGAAAGAAATTAAAGTGTGCTTTCATTTATTAGCGATTCTTTTATTATTTTGTATGATGATAACTATGATGATTTTTTTATAATTTAAATGTCTCTCAATTTTATCTTTGCTATTAAGACATTTTACTATAAATTTTTTCCCCAGTTATAGTTTATAGCATTGTATTGTTTTTAGTATTTATTAGGAAGTTAAATCTTAGATATGTATTCAATTTCTGCATATGATTTGAGAACTTTGTACAATTTAAAGATAGAGATGGATATTGGTGCTTAATGAAGTATTTCAATTCATTTTCAATATTTTGTTGCATACCAGGCATCATAAGTTTTGATTATATTTGTTTGACATATCTTACATTGTTTGCATTAACATTTACGGTTATGATTTAATGGGAAAACGTGTTTGATTTACGAAGTAAGGATTTTGTGATGAATAACTCATTTGTTGTTTAACATAGAATAAAACTCTATTTGCATTGATAACGTTAGCCTGCAATGCTTTGTTGACAACCGCAAAATGTTTTTTGCATATGGTTATTTGATTAACTTTAGTTGAGTTGTATTGTGCATTTGTAAATGAAAGTCGAACCAACTATTGTTTTAACTTTTTTTTTGTTAAAAACTGAGTACATTTAGTTTATGAACCGATCCATATCCAATAAAACAAAACCAAAAAATTGATGCAAACCAAAACTGTAATCATTTGATGATAATTAATTACTTATATTTATTAATTTTAAAGTATTTTTTTAATCATTTTAGTAATACCATGCCAAAATCACTTTACGGTTTAGTATTCACCAAAAATCGAAAGAAACCGCTTCATATTCACCCAAACAATTTGTGTCCCACTGCATAGCATGGGTACACAACTAGTATATATATATATATATATATATATATATATATATATATATATATATATATATATATATATATATATATATATATATATATGTTCAAATGTTTTTAGCAACTATTGTGTGCCTAAATGCACAAATGAGAATTCAAGAAATAATAAATAATTAAATAAATCATTAAATGGTATTTTGGATATTTTGTACTTTTAATTAAGGAAATCATTTAATTGAAATCCTGCAATTAAGAAAATAAAGTAAATATATTTGACCTAGTCATGTGTGTGGTCGAACATGTTCATCATCGGCATCAACACCATCACCATCACCGCTGCTCATTTCCTCTCTTCACCGACCTCCATCTTTTAATTTTTTCAATTCTTAACAATTCCAAACACTCACTCACTCAATTCATATCTTCTTCCATCAGCAAATTCTAACCGAGTACTCAGAAACCTCCAAAATCCTCAAACCCTTTTCACTCCAAAAAACCACCGCTACTGTGCTCTTATTCTTTGTTGTTGCTGTCATTCTTCACTATTCACATATCCACCATCATCTTCCTCTCCAATCGGAATTCCTATCGTGTCACCGACATCAACGTTTGATATTCATGTGCACCTTTCGAGTGTTCATAGATTTGAATCCGTATGCGAAGGTTTTTCTATTTTCTGTAATGGAATCCATGAATTTTGCAAGAGCATCGATTACATGTAAGCTTCATCTCACTTATCAATTTTGCAAGAGCATCGATTACATCCCATACATTTTTCTTATTCTGATAGATTATTTGTATTTCCAGTTTTTTTTTTCTTTCATTCTTTGTGTAGCAATCCTTTCCCGCCAACTGTTCACTAAAATGGCCAGATGAAATTTTTTGTCCATTTCCATTGACTTCATATTTTTTTATTATGTTGTTGTTCATGTAGTTTTGATTATGAGGGCCTAATTAGGAAAGCTTACCATATGGCTGGAATTATGTTTAAATTTATCTGATCAAGTCAGATATGTGTTGAAGAAGTTCCTGCAAAACAGGGTACATATGTACCTTATAACATTATGTTAGAATGAAATATCGAATTTTAATTTTGCTAGAATAAAATCTTAAATTCCAAGTCAACTTAAGTACCACATAATGGAATCCCGTAACCAATTCTATCATAAAAGAATTGATATCCATTCTTGTTATTGGTCTCGATTCTTATAGAATGACATCCTAAATAATGAAATATTATATTCTTTCAGAATAAATTACATTGCATGTTTAGGTATGACTGTTGATGTTGGTTTGTAGAAATTATAGTTATATTTGATTTGAATGTATATCACATTCTATCGGAATTTATTATTTTATTCTATTTAATGCACTAAAATTTATTGTTATATATATATATTTATATTTGATTTGAATGTATATCACATTCTATCGGAATTTATTATTTTATTCTATTTAATGCACTAAAATTTATTGTTATATATATATATATATATATATATATATATATATATATATATATATATATATATATATATATATAATTTTTGTTTTAACTTGCAACAATTCATTTATTCATTGCTGAATAACGACATAAAGCTGTTGATACAAAATTTATTGCAGAATAATAATATAAATATAGTGTTTTTATGTTCTCACACTATTTTTTTTATTTGAACTACTATATATTATTATTATTATTATTATTATTATTATTATTGTTATTATTATTATAAATGAAGATCAAATCTGATACATTTCAATCTCTTATGAGTTCTGACACTTGTCATTTTGTTATATTTTTAAATAAATAATATCCACATATCAATTTATGGGTTTTTTCAATTTTTAAAATTTGAAAGCCATATAATACTCTTTATTTCAAAATTTTACACCTAGTGTGTATATATATATATATATATATATATATATATATATATATATATATATATATATATATATATATATATATATATATATATATATATATATATATATATATATATATACCCTTAAGGGTATATAAGCTTAGGTACCAAACTCACCATATTACGTCATTTTGTTTGATATATTTAGTATAATGTTCTTCAACTTCAATCCTTAACTTGATTTACTTTCAAGATTTTCAAAATTTCATTATTATCTACCTCTTACATCACATCTTTTTGACGAACATCAATTAGACTATATATATTATAGTTGAAAATGAAAATTATGTATGAGGAAAATAAATGTGAAATTTATAAAAATCTTTGAATGATATCAACTTAGAAGTTGAATTATAAGAACATTAGATAATTAAAATGTATATATATGATACAAAACGACGTAATATGATGAGTTTAGGTACCTAAGCTTATATACCCTTAAGGGTATATTCACTTTTCCCATATATATATATATATATATATATATATATATATATATATATATATATATATATATATATATATATATATATATATATTCTTTTTTATATTTCATTTTATTTTAGGTTTGCGAACTAGTGATATTTAAAGAATGTTCAAAATAAATTTTGGTATAAAGTAGGTGGGAAAAGTTTCGAAAATACTATTTAAATACCAAGGACTATTTGTATTTTGTAGTACTTAGCAAGCTACAACTTTATCGATTAATGATAGTACTTTTTTACTTCTCTAAATATGATTATCCTTGTTTTTTAGGTAGGTGCACAAAAATTGAAAATAAAAACTATTGAGATTGCTTTAGGTGTCTTTATCAAAATTTAGTCAGATTTCGGGTCAAAACAGAAATATAAATAGTGAAGAAGAAAAGAAATTATTGTGTGTCAGTCTCTTGAAGTTCAACAAAACACCATCATGGGCCTCGTGACACCACTTGTCTTTTGCTCTTTCTCTCTCTAATTTCCCCTCCCAGATGCCCGCCATTTTCTCCGTAATCGCACTATCATGATTCACTGTAACCACGATTGAAGCTGTAATTTCCGCCATTAACAATGCAGGACCTAAGATTTCAAGATCACAAAATCAGCATTACCAGTAGCCAGTCGAGATCGAGCTACGGCGGAGGTAGTGCTGGTGGTGGTGGTGGTGGTGGTAGTCCCGACTCCGTCATATTCTCCAATTTCAGCCTCTTTTCTTCTTCCGCTTCAGCTAGCGTTGAGCGATGTTCTTCTGCTTCAGATGCTCTTGATCGAGATTCCATCGTCTCCGAAATGTCTCTGGTAATTATCACATTACAGATTACACTAAATATAATGTGTGCTATTGTAATGTACAGTATTTTTAATTAGTGTGAGTTGTGTTCCTTGTTGGATCAACAAATCTAGGGATGATTAAACCTCAAATTCGTCTGGTTCGAAGCGTTTAAAATGTCTTTTGATTTGTGGCACAGCATTTGTCGGGACGTGGTTTCCGTGATTCCTCCTCCTCCGCAAGGGGTCCAGATCCAGATCCAAACAATAATTCTACAGTAGTTAGGAGCGGAGGTCAGCATCCAGTAAGCAAAAAAGCCGAAAAAGCAAAAGGTATAATACAATAAACATTCTCATGGCCATGTTTCAATAATTTAAGCAAATTGAATTTTGAAGAGTTTCCTTTAACGAAAGCAAATCATAGAGGCAACTTTCCTTTTTTTCTATTCTACATGCAGCTATAATAGATTACACTGATGTCGAAACACATGGTGAGAAGCATCAAACTCTAGATTCAGCAAGAAGCTCCTTCTCTCAAGCTCTAAAAGGTATTATCCTAATAAAACTTTGCATCTTAACATGACTTTTAAGTTGTAATCAATAGCTACATGGTGAACTAATCAGAAAGTCGGGTTGTCATTTTCCTCTTTTACAGATTGCCAAACACGAAAGTCAAGATCTGAAATTCTATCAAGGAAGTCTGATAGAAAAAGACCAACATCTCTAGATCTCAACAATCAAGTGATAAATGTAACCACATCTTCTCCAAGACTTGCCATGAAAACCTCTGTTTCAAGTCGAAGAACAAGCTTATTCCCAAGTCCTGTAACCCCAAATTATCGACCTCCAAACATGAAAGGATGGAGTTCAGAACGTGTGCCTTTACCTACAAACACTAACAGAAGACAAGTGAGTTCTGGATTGATGTCTTACAATAGTGGAAGAACACTTCCTTCCAAATGGGAAGATGCTGAAAGGTGGATATGTAGTCCAGTTGGAGGAGAAACCGCTTTAAAACAATCAATTCAACAGCCACAAAGAAGACAAAAGTCAAAGAGTGGTCCACTTGGGCCACATGGATCTTCATTCTACTCCATGTATTCCCCTGCTGTACATACATTCGATGGAGGGAATATAGGAAGTTTAAATTTGCTCAATGGATCTCCATTTTCAAGTAGAATAAATTCTAGTAACAATGTTAATCGAAATGAGAGTAGTGGAAACTTCCCTTCATTGACTGAGCCATGTATGGCAAGATCAGTCAGTGTCCATGGTTGCTCTGAATCATTGAGTCAATCATTGTTGCGTATAACTCAAGGTTAGCTATTTCTATTTCATTAAGAATTTGGTAATGGAGTTTGGGTTTTTGGTTTTTAAATTATGAGTTGTTTACAGATGGAAAAACTGGTGATGTTTCAAGGAGAGATATGGCAACACAAATGAGCCCTGAGGGAAGTCAATACTCGTCTCCTAGAATGAGAAACTCTGTCTCTGTTTCCAATTCTGTTACTGTGGATGAGATGCAGCAGATCCGAACCTCTAAAGCAGATGTGAGAGATGTACAGGTGGATGATCAGGTCAGTTTGTCAAGATGGTCAAAGAAAACTAGAACTAGGATTCCGGGCAAGCGGGCAGGGTCAGACATAGTGGATGACTGGAAAAGAAAAGCGTTGGAGGTTCGGTCTGCAGATTGGGAAGTTTCAGAGATGACTAAAAGCCTTTCAAAGTATGTCAACTCTCTTCAATTCTCTTTTTTGTTTAAGAAAAAATAAAAACTGAAAATACAATGCTGTATTTTGGTAGATATTCTAAAGCACAATGTGCTAATATAAAAACAAAAATTTAAAGTACAGGTATGTTACACATTCTTATTAATTCTCTTTTCCAGGGTTAAAAGGGAGGAAGCTAAAATTACTGCTTGGGAGAATCTCCAGAAGGCAAAAGCAGAGGCATCGATACGCAAACTTGAGGTCTATTTTTCACCTTTTTAATATTTTATAGTACATGTACTAGCTCTTGATCTCTTTCGCCTGTGCAAAAGATGTAAATACCTTCCTTATCCGCATCATTGAAAATATCCCTAGAAAGTTCACCCAGTCCATTACACTCCCATACTGTATGACAAATGCGTTCGTCATACAGAATGAGAGTTCCGTGATGAAACTGGAACTAGACAGACTTTCTAGGGCTATTTTTAAATTATGACGATAAGGAGGGCGTTTACGTCTTTTGCATAGGCGAGAGATTGAGACCGAGTCCATGTCTCACCTTTTTGAATAGGACAACAATTGCAATTTTTGTTTGTCACATTCGTCCTGGTCTTGCAACAAATGTATGCCAGACACTGACATAGTCTGTCATGTCCTGTCATGTCATGTTATGTCATGTCATGTCCTGTTTATCTGACTGAGAGTCTGTCGTGTTATGTTTGTTATCTGATTTTGGTTATGTGATTCACAGATGAAATTGGAAAAAAAGCGATCGTCTTCCATGGATAAGATTATGAACAAACTACGATCAGCTCAAAAAAAGGCACAAGAAATGAGAGGGTCGGTTTTATCAAATCAAGTTCCTCGATCTTCAACTTCTTCTTCTTCACATAAGGCCATCTCACTTATCAGGACTCCACAAATAGGTTCCTTAAGTGGCTGCTTTACTTGCCATGCATTTTAACACAACCTATTTGTGGATGCCTTATAGGTAATTCCTGTTTGCTCTCTATGTATGTGCTAATTTTTCATTATCATTTATGTATCTCTCATATCTCATTCATATTCCTACAAGTGAAAGTAGAATTTTTTTTTTTTATCATTCGTTTTATGAAATTGTATTTTAATGTAATGTTCTATTTCAGTTTCTTTTTTTTGAAATAGAGATATGTTAAGGTATTGATTCCCTTCTACGTGAATGATAGTTACAAATTGGGTTTAAGTGTTGTCTCATAGTTTGTGTAGAATTTTATTTTGTATTATAAAAAAATGGTAAATTTTACTATCTGAGCAACCCATATGATAGGCCAATTGTGGATCAACTAATAATCTTACCCTCATGTGTAACTCCATTCTTCAACCACACTGCCAGCCGATTACCACTGCTATCTCCACCAACCACCTACCTCTGCTATTGCCACCACCCATCTACTGCCACACCCACCACCACTACCTGCCATTGCTACCACCACTGCCACACCCATGTACTGCCACTGCCGTCACTACCACAAACCATCACCATCCACCATCACTGCCACTACCATCATCACTGTCAGCACCACCTACCACTACCAACATGAATGCTCAGTTCACCGCCACCGACATGAATACTCAATTCATTGCCACCTATATGAATGCTCAATTTATAAAATGAAAATTTACTATTTTTTATAGTTTTATATAATATATCTTTACATATTTGATAGAAAACAAAGTAAAACTAAATAAGACACATAAAAAGAGCAATTATGTTATTTTACATGGATTATGATTCTATTTCTCGACAATCAAATATAATCTAAAATTAATTTCAATTTCATTTTCTACTAATCAAACAGTATATAGAATTAGATTCAAATTCATGATAGATTATTCTTCCATTTCCAATTTCAATTCCCTCAAAAAGAACCAAAACACCTACGAAATTAGCAATAACCGGCTGGAAGATATGAATTATGTAAAAACCACATGCAAATGAATGAATTCTATACGAGATTCCTGTCACTTTATATATATATATATATATATATATATATATATATATATATATATATATATATGGGTTCAATTGAGAAAAAAAAAGATTGAGAATGTAAGAATCATTCTTAACCAATCATTTAATTAAAATCTTAACATAAAATACACGGTGTCAAACTTGTAAATATGATAAAATATCTTTCAAAATCACAGAGACATAACTGTGGATAATTAGATAACAATTCAAATTCATTACTAATCGATCGTTCATCATCCACATTTCTTCTCCAACCTTCAACGATCATCCATATTTCTTCAATTAAATCCTTGATCAACATCAATCCAGTGTTAATCAATCATCGATCTTCGTCAATAACACGTTTATCAACATCATTCAACAGTAGACAACAAAAATTCGTTTTTGGTTCTTTCTATCCAACATTCAATTCTGTTTGAATACAAGCATATCTTCAACACCTACGATTTTATACTCCCAACATCACTAGATCATCATCATCGATAATCAACAATGGTTCAATTTCATATCATTCATTTAACATCGATCATCAAACGAAACTTCGAAATTAAGGTTAGAAAAACATCAAATCATTTTTTTTTTTTGAAAATTTTCATATAATTCTATATCAATATACTATTTTGTAAGTTTTAAATGGTTAAAGTATCATGTTTTTAGCATTTTAAAAAAAACTAACTTGTATGCACTCCAACTGTTTGATGAAATGTATAACTAAATTACCATGTTATATTCACATATGAATATGTTTTCGCACCTGAATCAATATATGATTATTAAAACACAAAACAAATATGTAACTCTGTATGATAACATATAAAAGTTATATATATATATATATATATATATATATATATATATATATATATATATATATATATATATATTTGTCAATACACCTTGTAATATTCATATGTGAATATACTGTGTAATATTCATATATGAAGATACTATATAATATTCATATGTGAATATACTTCTAAATCGCTATTATTATGAACTAACAATATATTTTAAACATTTTTGATGTGTATTCACATGCTTTTTCAGGTATGGTTATAACTCAATAAATGAATAACATTTCAATCAATGGTTGATTCATATCCTAGTGGTTGACGTAATTAAGAAGATATTATTGACGAAGACAATATATTTTTATATTCATATGTAAATGTTATACAAGTTAATATATTGTTCATTTTGATCATGTTAAATTCAAATGCGAATGATATTCATTAACTAAAACAATGTTATTTGTCTTAGTATAATGTTGAATTTATATATAAAATAATATTGTTACAATACACACACAAAAAAAAATTTATTCACAAATCAATTCTTATAGTGTATTATTTATTTTTATATATAAAGGTTATATGCACAAAATAAATAAATCATCGTGTATAGTTTATTCACATAAATAAAAATAACATATTATAATTATATTTTTACTAGTGGGATTGAAGTTAGTAACATTATCAGTAAATATGTCGTAATGATTTCTAAACTTTATTCATATATGAATAAATAACATGACATGATGATATCATCACTACTAGGAATGGAATTTTTTTTTTGGAAAGGGAACTTCCCTAACGAGGGTTTCCAGGCCAGCTTTCGCGCACCGACTAATCCCCCGCTGCAAAGATAAAGCTTTGCCTCATGCCCTGGAGTCACTGCAGGCGAACCTCCATGGCCATAAGGGCTGAGTGGTGCCAGGATTTGAACATGGGTCAATAGGTTATCCACCATATCTTCCACATGCCTTACCAAGTCACCACAACCCAAGTGGTTAGGAATGAAAATTTAGTGACATCATCAAAATAACGAAATTCGAATATTCGATGTAAATTGTGCGATTTACAAAACTCACAACGTCGCCGTGATGTACAATGTTTTTCGGCCATTCAGGACTGTTAGGGCCTCAAAATGATGTTTTTCTATTTTTATAATTTTTCCGAAAAAAATAGTTATCATTTATTCACAAATGAATATAACATTAATAAAAAAAATGCTTATATGATTATTTTATTAACCTAAAAGATTAGTTGTATGTGAATATATATATATATATATATATATATATATATATATATATATATATATATATATTATTCTTATCAAATACTTTTTAATCTTTAATTATATATATATTGTAGTTCTCGGTTTTATTGATAATTTTATTTATTTGTAAATAATACATAAATATTCACATTTGATTATTACATATATATTCATTTGTGAATATTACATATGTTTACATGTGGATATAATTCTTATATCTTATTCACATATGAATTACAAACTTGCTTAGAACCTCAAAAAGACGTATTTTTTTCCGGAAAAATACGTTATCATTTATGAATATTACATTTATTCATTTGTGAATATTACATGTATTCGCATGTGGAAATAATTTTTATATGTTATTCACATATGAATTACATAGTTGCTCTGTGTTTTTAAAAGACATACATTGATTCCCGTGTATAGACCTATTTACTTGTGAATATTACATGATATATTTAGTTTATGCATTTTATCGAACAAATGACGTGCAAATAAATTAACTTCTATAATAATGGTAAAAAATTAACAATTGAAGCTAATAATTATAACACAAATAAAATCCTATCAAAACTAATCAATAATCAGTAGGTTTAGATTAAAATTTTTGAAAAAATGTATATAAAACGAAGTTTTTCAAACATGAAAAGCGATTTTAAAAAAAATCTTCAAATATATGGTTATGTTGATGCACTTTCGATTACTATCTGTTGTTTGATATTGGTGAATGTTCAATTGATGAAGTTTCGATGATTGGTGATCGCTAAATGATGTGATATCGATCAATACGGATTATGTTTAACGATTTTGCTTTGACATCAACGAATTTGTACAAGATTAAATCATGATTTACACTTAATAGTACGCATAAATGTTTTTTTATGATGAATCACAAGATTTTGATGAAATAACGAAGATTTTTTTATTAAGAGCTGATGTTTTTATGAAGTGTCGATGTTTTTTTTATGATGAACAAGTAACATTGATGTTTTTTTTTTATGAAGAATAGATGACGTTGATGGAGAACAAATGATGTTGATAGATAACATATGATGTTGATGAAGAACAGAGGAACGATCTAGATGAATGAATAACAGATGGTGTTAACAAAGAAAAGATGAACAATTCAGAAGAACAGCGTATCCTTAATGACTTAATCTAAATGTATTTTACATATATAAAAATGATTGGTTGAGAATGATTATTTAATTCTCAAAACCTTTTATTTTCTCAATTGAACTTGCCCCCCCCCCCCCCCCCCTCTCTCTCTCTCTCTCTCTCTCTCTCTCTCTCTATATATATATATATATATATATATATATATATATATATATATATATATATATATATATATATATATATATATATATATATATATGTATATTAAATGTAAAAATATTTCCACAGATCACGGTAAACAACTGTAGGACAATAACCAGATTGTCTATGTTTCATTTTACTTAAAAATACCAGTGTTGTAAAAATCTCGATTAGGTCCCGATTAATCTCTGATTAATCCCTAGGCGCTACTTGACCGATTAGAGAGCGCCTAGCGATTAATCCATGCATACAAAATGACTGAAACAGTAGAGTCCGATTACATTTTAACACTTTGAAGAGGTTATATCTCAATAGAAACTATTTGAGGTATGATTAGTGTTGTATTTATCATATTAACCTATTTTGTTATGATATTAGTGGTATTTATGAAGTTTTATGTGATATTAGTCATATTAAAATTTTTAAAATCTAACAAATTAGCAATTAATGGTCCCCGATTAATCCCCCGATTAATCTCTGCCTAGCTGATTAATCTCTTGACCCCAGTCTACCGACTAGCTAACATCGAGCAATTTTTACAACCATGAAAAATACTAATAATAATTTATGAAAAATTATATATCTTCCTACTTTTCTTTCTAATTATCACTAATTATAAATTTAGGTATCAAACTTTACCTCGTTAATAATTCATACTCTTCTACGCTCTCTAATTATTATGTTGATATGGGTTTTGAGCCTTCTATTGGGTTTTATCATAGCCATAATCCAAATTTTCACTAAAATGGAGGTGATAATAAAGAGATCCATTGAACCAAACTAACCTCAATTTGTTTACACAGCGTAGACAGTATTTGATACAATATATTTTCAAGTAAAGGAGTAGACATGTTTGTAGGTAGAAAAAACAATAGGCTTAATATTTATGAAGTTATAAGGGTTTTTGTAGATGGATTATTTATTTGTGCAAACTTTCAAATTTTTTGGCACCTTCGGGCAAGAGATCAATTAGGGTTAATGATCGGTAATAATGTTTTAACTTTGTCTACATTAGGGTTTTTTTTAAAATTTTTTTTAATTACACTAACATGGTTGTTATAACGGTTTAAAAAAGATAATGATGTTTTAATTTTGTCTACATTAGGTTGTTAAGGTATTTTTTTTGTATATATTACACCAACATGGTTGTTATCACTCTTTAAATAGGGGTAATAAGATTTTAATTTTGTCCACATTAGGTCCTTATTTTTAATATTTTTACCATTTCATCTAACTCTTTTGTAATTTATATTTGTATCTAGTTAGATGAATTCATCATTTCATATTCTCATTTTAGTCGTTCATTCGCCACAACTACGGTTTCAATTGAAAGATTACATAACTGTTTTTTTTTCTCATTTTTACAAAAAAAAAAAAATAAAGAAGAAATGAAAAGAAAAACTAATATCAATCAAGTCTTAATGATTAAGGCTTTGCTTGGCTCGCCACAACTAGCAAATAAGCTAATTTATTTTTCGATCTTTTTTAAGTTGTTATGTTTAACAAGTCAAAAAGTAGCTTATAAGTTAGCGTTTTAAAAAGCTATTTAGAATAGTTTTTTTTTTTTTTTTTCAAATATACCACTTAATTAATTAAGAAAACATATTTTTTAAATGCCCTTTTATGTCATTATATAAATTTCAGATAGGTTATACTTCAGTAGCGAAGCCAAAGCCAAAGTAAAAGAATATCCCCAACAAGTAATTGGGTATCCCCAATAAGCAATGACATATCAGGGCTACCCTATTACTTGTCGGAGGTACTCTTTTACTTTGATTCTGCATCCGTCACTGGCTTATAAGCTATCTAAAATTTATATAATGATATAAAAGGGCATTTAAAAAATATGTTTTCTTACTTAATTAAGGGATATATTTGTAAAATTTTTAAAAAACTTTTTTAAGTAACTTTTTTTAAACGCTAGCTTATAAGCTACTTTTTTCTTGCCAAACATGACAACTTAAAAAAGATTGTAAAATAAACTAGCTTATCAGCTAGCTATGATGCTCAAAACATAGTCTTAATGTAACGACCCAAAATTCAATACCAAAAATTTCGTTTTATTTAAGTTATTACATAAAACCATCAATATAAAACAGCCATAATAATATCTCATGTCAAACCAGGGTGTCAATAATCAAGCATGTCATCATAAAATAATATCAGAGTGTAATCCCAAAGATCTCATGTGCGGAAAACGTAGTATGATGCGCTGCGATCGAGCCGACTCTTTTCCTTTGAAAATGAAGTACCTTAAACCAAAAATGTAAACCGTAAGCACAAAGATTAGTGACTTCCCCAGAGCATACCCCACACAATCCTCATAACCACATAATCCACATTAGTTATAACAGCTACATAAACCATATCAATCAGATAACCATATCAACCAGATAACCATATCAATCACATAACCATATCAATCACATAGTCATGCATATAAAGATATACGGATGTTGTGGGCTCCCCCCAAGGTCTTACTCTAGGATGCCATTGGCTACCCATATGGTCTTACACCTAAGTGCCATGGGCTCCCCTATAGTCTTTAATAGGAAAGCCATCGGCTCTCCACATGGTCTTACATCCGGTGCCATGGGCTCCCCCATGGTCTTTAATAGGAAAGCCATGGGCTCCCCCACATGGTCTTACATCCATATGCCATGGGTTCCCCCCATGGTCTGTATCTGAAAAGTTATGGGCTCCCCTACATGGTCTTACATCCAAGTGTCATGGGCTCCCCCCATGGTCTTTCATGCAAATATCACATAAACAAATAACATAGCACATAACATATAACCAACTAGCATACCACATATCACCACAACTAGTGTACCACATATCATATAATTGGCTGGTCTTGGTGCTTTAGACACATTGGTATGGTAAGGAGACTCACTTGGCACTGTTGAAATCCCACGGATAAAACTCTAGCTGCTGGATGATAGATTCCCAACTATCAACATTAAAAAATACCTAATTAATAATTGGGTTCCAAGCCTAAGGTCCAAATCACACTCCAAAAGCCTAAAAGCCAAGTAATGGGCCAAAGCCCAACTTATGGCCCAATTTTCCAAATTGGGCCCAAACCTTTGCATGGTTACATTCTAAGGCCCAACCAAAATTCCAGTCCATCATTTGGTATTTTTAATGGCCTAATATCTCATAATCACAAAGGCCCAAACTATGGCCCATGTATGGCCCGATTTTCCAAATTAGGCCCAAACCCTTATATGGGTCTTACCCTAAGCCTATCAACATATTCTAGTCCATAAGATTATTCTTGGATGGCCCATTAATAATCCAATTACCAAAGCCCAATGGAAAGGCCCAACTCAAGGCCCAAGTGAAATTAGGGTTTCACATAAAATGACGATTAGGGTTAAGTGTTTCTCACTTAACCCATTAATAACTTAACCCACTAAGGACTTAATCCGTTAAGTCCAATATTGCTTAGATTAGTTTCTGCCAATGATTATTATTTAACATTTCAAGTTATTAAATAATTCTCGTGTGTGTCCCGATAAATTCTCAAAATTAGGGTTTTATTGGCATTAGGGTTTTCCAAACCCTAATTAGGGGTCCTAACCAAAATACTAGCCCATTTATTAACTTGTTGGGCCTTTAGGTCAATTAGGGCTTTATTAGGCCTATTAGGCCAACTAGAATATCATTAAGCCCATTAGTCACATGCTTGGGCTTTTAGGTCCCTTAAGCTTCATTGGGTCCATTAGGGCCTACAAGGCCCATTAGGGTTTCAAGCACCCCAAACTAATCAAACTAAACGAGGCAAGCACACCGCCACCCGACATGGTGATCGGTGCCAGCAGGAGGCGGCAGCCACCACCCTATGGTGGTGGTTTGAGATTTCTATTATTATATTGGCACCATTACAATGTATAACTCGATAACACACACACACACTAATAATAACATACACACACACAATCACCCTTGTGGTGGCCGGTAGTGGTAAGTGGTGGCAGCCACCACTTCACGGCTGTTGTAAGTGGTGGCAGCCACCACCTCACGGTGGTAGTGGTGGGTTTTCTAGCCAACTAAACTCCCACACAACACCCTCTTACTGTAGAAATGAACACAAACGCACCAAAACACACACACATGGCGGCACATGGTAATAACGACTTTATCAGTGACGGATTGCGGTGATAGCCGCCACTGTGATGTGGTAGCGGCGGTTCTCTTAATTCCCAATCGAGCATCCACACGTGCAAACACAATCTAAAACACACTCCTATACGTGAAATGACCCACACAACCGGCTGAAACTATCTCACAAACACACACACACACACACAAGAACACAACCACTGCCAACGGTGGCAATGACGTTGAACGAGAATCGGAGGGTGGTCGTAGGGGCGGTGGGAACGTGATTCCTTGGTGGGTTACAGGAGCAACAGGTGTCTATTGCCCGACGACCTCCTTGGCTTCGACGGGGATGGGAAACGACGGCGACAACTGAGCTGGACGCAAAGCCGACGAAGAGACGACGACAGAAGAATGATAGCGGCAACATGACGGCGATAACATCTTCGATCTCCAATCGGTGCAGCATCATTCGACCGATCTCAGTGGCTTTTCCCAAGCTACACACAACGTCAGGTCCTTGTCTTCCCGTCTTCAACAACAGTGGGTGGTGGAACTTGAATAGGCAGTGATGACCGATTGTTGAAGGTGGAGTGTCACACCCCAAAACAAGGAACGGCAGAAACGTTCTGGGGTGGAGGACGTCATGTATAATATCATCAACAATGTAAAGTAGTAAACAAGCAACAACATCATCCATTGCATTAATAATATAATTATTATACAAATGTGTTCTGTCAAATTTTGATAAACACTAAAGCATAAATCAAAATGAAAGATAAGTCTTGAACAAGCACCATCTTCCTTTCTCCTTGCATCGGTACCTGTCTATGATGACCTGAGGATACAAGTAATTTTGAAAGCGAGTATCAGCTTTGAAGCTGGTGAGATCATAAGTATTAATGTGTCTTAATTTGTAAAACTTATAATTTTTAAGACTTGACATTGTTTTGAAAGAAAGCTCGTATAAGTATAAAAATGTTTGTAGAACAACTGTAAATGTTTGAAAAACCCTAGAAATCCCTATGATTCCTATTAGTAACAAAAGGAGTCTTCTACCAAGACTTGACTGTTCTCAATGTAATCTTCTACCAAAACCTAACTATTCTGAATGTAGTCTTCTACCAAGACCTAACTGTTTTGATTGTAGTCTTCTACCAAGACCCAACTGTGTTACTATTATTATCATTATAAGAATTTGTATCCTTTGGTACTAAGATACTTACATATAATTCACCTCATTGGTCATGTGAATGAGTCACAAAATAAAGACAATAATACAACTAACCTGAATATTACCCTTTGGTGCTAGGGTAACTATCATTGTTAACTTTAAGACATCCGTAGACGTACTCTTACCTCTGTTGCTAACAGCTGGGTATAGGAATATTTAATCCCTTAATCGTATACCTGTAATGGTACCAACCGTTGACATCCGTGGATGTACTTTTACCTCTGTAGCTAACAGAGATTTTAGGAATGGTCAATCCCACAACTGTATCCTTGGGTACTAGGATAATAAATCCAATCTATCTCGTCGATTATGTGATTGAAATCACAAAGTAAAGGTAAGAATGAGGGTTTTGATAACAGAGTCGATACATATAAAATGTAATAGGACTCCTCCTGATATATCTATGTAACAGTGCTCTTATAAGTATGATCATGTAAAAGTAAAGATGTATATGTACTTATGTAAATGTGCTCATGTAAGTGTAATCATGTAAAGGTAAACATGTATATGTACTTATGTAAATGTGCTCATGTAAGTGTAATCATGTAAAAGTAATCATGTATATGTACTTATGTAAAAGTGCTAGCTGTAATGTGTGTTCTCTCTATCGAGCAAGTATAGTAATGTACTGTAATGTTCTAGAAGGTATTGACTCATGAATGAACTGACTCATTTGTATGATATCTCGTTCTAGTAATTGTTCTAGTGTCTTCCTAAACTACTCATATGGTAGTTTACTAGAAATCTATCTGGTAAGTATGGACATGGATGTATACCCTTGCTACCCAAGGGCATAGGATGAACTGGAAGGACCTTTTATGACCATATATGTACACATGATATATAACTAATATTTAAACGACTTTCGGACGAATACCCAATATCCCACCAGACCACATCTCAAGGTGCGAAAAGGAAATAGGGTGGATAGCCTTCCTAAGTCTTTTAAACATTTCTTATATAACTATACATATAGAGGCATGCAATTTATAATATAAAAGCATAAATAAGTTTTGTAAGACATTTGAAATATAAGTATTATTTTAAGAAAAGATCGACTTGATGTCAATCTATAAAACGATTTGAAGGCATAAGTTTAATAAAACAGTTTAAGTATAAAGAAACATTTGTTTGAAACACAGTTGTAAATAAGTTTGAAAGGTAATGTACGGAGTAAGCTGTACAGTGTAAAAAAGGAGTTTAAAACATATAAAAGGTTTATAAAAAGTCATTTGAAGGAAACTGTTTGGTAAAACGGCTAATGAGTAGCCAAATCATTTGAATGCTGTATATTAATCACATGTGATTGATGTAATAAGTAATATAATCCTACTTACTAATCACATGTGATTGACATAATAAGTAGCATGATTCTACTTGTATCCCCCCACCCATAAAACATTTAAAAAGAGTTTAAAACATTAGTTAAGGGGTATGAACTCACCTGCCGTAAGTGACTGGAATTGAACGGACTGTTATCGTACGGAAGGATCGGATAAGTGCTTGGTGTCAAGTGGAGACTTAGACACACAATGATCCTAATTACATATGAAAACATATGTATATAAATAATTAGTTATTATAACACTAATTATACAAGTAATAACATTTAAGCGCGAGAATAACACTTTTGGTCAAGTGCTAGGAGGCTAAAGGGTTGCAACAAAGGAGTGCAATGCCCCTAATGTGAGTTTAAGGTCTAAAGACCATATTCATTGGATTTTACGGCCCAAGAGAGTATGCTCCTGGCCGTAAACTCCCAACCAAGGCTTGGGATGGTCCTTTCAATTACTACAACCTTAGTGGGAATTGTTTCAAGGCTTTTACAAGTGTTTGGGCAC
The DNA here is from genome assembly GCF_052625555.1 of Lactuca saligna. NCBI lineage: Eukaryota > Viridiplantae > Streptophyta > Magnoliopsida > Asterales > Asteraceae > Lactuca > Lactuca saligna. The sequence goes on from NC_136420.1 coordinate 214,926,598, forward strand.
CATATTGACTCCTTTGGGGAGTTTACGGCCCAAAGACCCTTTTCCATTGGAGTTTACGACCGTAAACTCCCTTGGGAGGGTGATTATGGTGCTTTCAAGTCTCTAAAATAACTAGGAACAATTCTAGGCTTTTGTACTTGGCTTTAGCAGGATTTATGGCACCATTTGGTACCATTTCTTGGAGTTTACGGCCATAGAACATCTTGGGCCGTAAACTCCCTCAAACATGGGGTTCTAAATGTTTTAGCTAGTCCATAACTCATCTAGGTACTTGTCCAAATTGTCCCTTGGCCTTAGGAAGTGTTTAAGGTGTCCTTTGACCCCTTTATGGGAGTTTACGACCCAAGAACCATTCTTGGCCGTAAACTCTTCAATAATTGTGCTTTTCTTATGTTTCCTAGGTTCTAAACACATTAGTGTACATGTATAAAATGAAGCCTAAGCCTTTGGGGAAAGTAGGGCACATTTATGCCCTTGAAAATGGTGTTTACGGTCCAAGAAACTCTTGGGCTGTAAACTCCAAAAGCTTTATGTTCTTGGATGGTTTCTAGCCTCAAAACATCCTACAATAAGTCCTTAACTAGTTGTCTAACAAGGAAATGGGACTAGGTGGCCTTTAGGCCTTGTTTTGGAGTTTACACCCCAAGAACGTTCTTGGGTCGTAAGCTCCCGGATCTTGTGTTTTGGACATGTAAATAATGTTATTAAGCATATAACAAGTATTAAAACACATCTAGGGAAGTAGGCTCAAAATCTGGGATGAAAACCCGAAGATCCGTGAAAGAGAAATGGGCTTTTCTCTAAATGGAATTCAACTAATGAACCAATTTGGTTCGGAATTCTATTTATAGTCCTGAGATTTTTGGCAGAAAATATTTCTATTCTCGGAATGGATTCTAATGATCTAGGGTAATGGAATTTACAGTGTTGCACAAAATCCTAGTGCAACCACTCTCCTAATACCCCTTTTTGGTGTAAAACTCTAAAACTGCCAAACTTATATTCTAAGTCTGAATTTTCATTGTAACTGCTCTACTTCTATTGGATTGAAATGGTTTGATTGGAATGGAAAATTTCAGGTTGTCACATCATCCCCCTGTTAAAGGGAATTTCGTCCCGAAATTAGAATTTAGGCAAGGAAGTATGCACGAATGATCGAGTCGTGAGGAGAAAACTTCCTAATCGATTGGTTCTAGCGCACTTAAGTGAAATCGGGTTCTCGGTTAGCATTCCAACGAACCTTCACTAATTGGCGACGGCGTTGCTTCGTCCGCTTGACCTCTCGGTCGAGGGTCACTACGGTTCTAATACGAAGGCGAGGATCTCGACGAGCTGACTTGCAAGAGTCCTAACGGAAAGGTATGGTCTCATTATCGAGATGCGAAGAGTAGAAAGTATGTTACCGAGTTCGTGGAGTAGGTCTAGTTTGTGCGAGGCACAGGACCGATTCTGATAAGAATCCCGGAGGTCCTGTCTAACTTGGATCTAGCTTTCTACGCTTTACGAAGCGTATTACGCCATTCTCAGAGTGAGTTATTCTAAAGAACTTGGTCACTCACTTGGAATCTCAAAAGTTCCTTTTCTTGCATAACTTCCCAGTCAAAGGCCACCCCTTGCTGGGTCAAAGTCGTACGAGTTTCTGTAGCTTGCGAGGAGTTCTAAATGAACTAAGGCGGTAGGTCGGTAAGACCTATAATTTGGTAAATGACTGTCGGCGTCTCTGGTCTCGATAAATGCTCAACAGTTTTTGACAATTCGAAAGAGTACTCAAATTTTCCCACACTACTAATAGTGGGTCTTAGAAATTTGACTCTTCAATTTCAAAACTCGTGCTTTGAGAACATCGCTAAAAGTTCCTCTGAAGGGGATGTTTTCCCATGGGTTCCTTCTTACTACAAGGGTAGATAAGCAAGTCATTACATGGAGAAATGACTAACGGATCCAGGTAAGAAAGACGTATCCTACTTGTTTTAGCTCATAAAAGTTATGGGTGTGTTGGTCCTATCCGAAGGGTATCACTACGGACTTGAAGTGTCCGTATCGAGTTCAGGAGATAGTCTTCTGGACATCTTTCGCTAACCCTCGAACTGGTGATATTCGGATCCCGAACCCATTCGTGGAAGTAGTTTCTTTCTTTGCGCTTGCTCAACCATCTTGTCTACGCGCGGCAGAGATAACGATTTCTAATGAAAAATCTCGACGGAGTCCTCAATAACCGAGGTACATGCAATGCGATCCGTCGATCTCTGGAAGAATATGACCGAGGTTCTCTAGGGTGAGACACCTAGTCTTCTAATTCTATTTATGTGTAGTTCACTAAGTTGTCCAAACTGTTCTTGTATCCCCGTGGGTGTTTAAACTATAAGGTGATCTGTTTACGGGAGTCGTACTGGGTTCCATGCTTGTTCTCATGACGATGTGATTACTCGTACTTAGGCAGTTCTCCGTCCTGAAGTTCATATTAGAATTCATACCTAGTTTCACAATCACCCTTTCGTGTATACGAGTCATATATAATTAAGGTTGAAAAGGTAGTCGAATAACTGGTTCTTCTTTAAGTTCACATCCCATCGGGGAAAAAGAATTTAAAGTGGAATCATCAATTCTAAACCTGTAGAACATTGATTATATATCCCTCTTATGCATATATTCTTCAGTGATAGATCAACCGCATGAATCCCTTGATTAAACTTGACGTACTGCACGAGTGGTACTTCGGGGATTTCTTCGGAAAGAAAATAACTAATAGGTACTCCTGGCATGGGTATTTCGGTGTTCTGATGTGACGGTTTCGCTGGAAAAGTGATCTAGAAGAAAGAGGTGTACGTATGAAGCTGTTTTCGTGAGGATCAAATTGAATCGAGTCGTATGATAATATCGGAATCATACAGAAACTTAAAGACATTAGATTTGAACATAAAACGTTCACAGACAAAAACAACCGTGCAACTACGAACAGAGTTACAGTACTTTAGATTTACTACCAGACTATTGCTGCGATTAAGGTATACTACAAAAGACAAGTATACGCAGCACGAGAATCCCTATACAGATAGGATCTCGCAAAAGGTATGACTCTAGTTGCACTAGTTTCAAACACGTTTTTGATTATACAAAAACTGACGATTTGGAGGGAACCTATACTATATTAGGGTCTTTAACCATCTCTTTCCATTCTACGATCAAACCCCGTCACGTTTGTTGTTGTCCTTCTCTGCTGGACAGTCCCTCTTGAAGTGTCCCATGACGCTACATAGATGGCATATCTGAGAGGTTTGGACATTGGTGGTTGATGTGATGTGCTGAATCTGAATCCTACAGCAGCTGGTAGTATGTCCATTCCTGTTGCACCTAAAACAGTGTAACGGACGACAACTACCCAGATGATGAAAGCTACACTCATAGCATTTTGGTAGGTTTCCAGCATATTGCTTGGATGGTGTGGGAACAATCGGGACACCAGAAGGAATGGTGGTAGGAGGTGCAGATGTAGTAGCTGTGAAGGTCGTTACCGGTGGTTGTTTCTTATTCGCCCCTCGAAGTGATTTGTCCTTCTTTTTGGCCCAAAACTTCCGTTTGCTAATCTTGGTCCTCACACTCGGGGTATCGTGGTGGTTTGTTTCTCGTCGAGGTATTGGTTTGTCACTTGGATTGGCATTGTTGTTAACAGCTCCACTAACATTCGCATCGTTAGCGTGAAGGTGGGTCAGAATAGCTGACACAGCAGCCGAGACTGCAGCTTGAAAGGTAGATGCATCAATCTAGAGGGTTGGTGCTTGGTTGATGGGTTGCTCATCCTTCTTTGGCGACATGATTCTGTAATACGAAAATAAGGAATTTGTGAGCGATTCTGGTTGACCCTAATGTACTTAGATTGTTCATGTAAAGAGTATAAGTATGTTCTCGAAAGTTGGACCTACATCCCCATGATGCAGTCCTAGTCACGGGTGGAAGTAAGTTCGTAGAATGGTCTCAAGATGTTTGTCGTTCGAGCTGAGGTATCGTGGGTTGGTGAATAACAAGATTCAACCACTGAAAGAGACTTGGAAGTGTCTCCGGAGATAAATTGCTATAGTCCAATGATTTGACTAAAGCATGATTCAGATAGACTCTTATGAATGAATGACAAGAGTACTTGAATGAAGAATGACACAGAAGTTAGCCGGCTGTCAATATCTGTGATATTCACGATGTAAAGATTCTGGAAAATGACCTTGTAAAGGTCTTACATCATATCCACTAAAGATAGTTCCTGACAGCATAAAGACCTAACTCAAGTACTTACGGTACAAGATAATTTCATAGAAAATGCCACATCCGGCATAGACAGAAAAATACGATTCCTTTTTATAAGGGAAATAAAGTAAAGCGTCTACTACTGGTGACGGTCATCCCTCTGGTGAACTCGTAGTTCAACCAATTGACATTCCATGTCAAGTAGGTGTCTCTCACACACCATCTGGCGTACTCGAAGTTCTAAGACCTCGGCTCGTGATTCAGCCATTGCTCGCAGCAGGGTTTCATGGCTTCTCTCTGATCTCTCGTGTGAATCTCCTAGATGAATGGTGGGGAGGGTATGCATTCTAGCATAGGCGACTATTTCTGAAATCCGATGTAGGGCTGTCCTGCCTTGAATCTCATTTCGGGTCTCTCTACGGACCAAGATTGGCAAGACTATATCTGTTAAGCCCTCATTGCTCAAGTCGTAAGAGCTTCGGTCGCCATCAAATAGCATAGGCTGATCTTGTTCTTGGCTCTATGTTTCCAAGCATTCCCCCCACTCAGGGGGGGGGTCGGGCCATGAAAAGTCGGACGAAGGTTAGGAATTGGAAAGAGAGCTGCTCGGGGTATGTTCTCAACCTCTACTTCGGAGTTAGCATCATACAAAAAGTCTTCATCATGGTGATCATTCAAGGGGAAAAGGATGATCATTATCTGGTTATTCTCCAAACCAACCAACTATGACTTCATTCGGAAAGTACTGGTTGCCGAGGGGATGGAGTCCAGTTATGTTTTCTATGCGAGAATTTAGGGTAAGAGAATAATTATTAGACAAACTATCTAGATAATTATTTAGAAAATCTTCATTAGTTACATCGCTATTTGTAAAGTGCATACCAGCTATGTGTAATCTGAACAGGATAGACCTTCGAATAAGTGACCTTAATTCCAAATTCACACAGAATAGGGGTAAGGCAAAAATTATCACAGATTCTAGGTCTATAACATCCTAATTACATATAGCCTTAGTGTATCCACTTAGCAACTATCAACTTAGTAATGAAGATATCGTTTTAAATTCTCAATTATAAAGTACTCCTAGTAACACCAAATACTCCTATAGTATGTTAAATTTTAATGTTATGTTCTATTGTTCTCATTGTGGTAGGGTTGGTAAGATTTTAGCATTGTTGCAACCATACACTTAAACTTAGGCACATGCTAGTCAACCCTCGGATAATATAGGTGATCAGGCTATATCTTCCCAGTTTTGACCATATGTCTCTAAGCCCACTTGTGTTGCCCAACAATCGTAATTCTTTTGTACTGTCCTAGTGACACTGATTTTAGTATGAATGCAGCACGTATACTTACTTAAATATTTTACTATTTAAAGTATAAACTCTTGGTCAGAGTATATTTTAATCCCTTATGTATTTATAGTTAGTATATCTTTTATGGGTTGATATACTTAATTCACTATAAACAATGCTCTGATACCAATCTGTCACACCCCAAAACCAGGAACGGCGGAAACGTTCTGGGGCGGAGGACGTCATGTATAATATCATCAACAATGTAAAGTAGTAAACAAGCAACAACATCATCCATTGCATTAATAATATAATTATTATACAAATGTGTTCTGTCAAATTTTGATAAACACTAAAGCATAAATCAAAATGAAAGATAAGTCTTGAACAAGCACCATCTTCCTTTCTCCTTGCATCGGTACCTGTCTATGATGACCTGAGGATACAAGTAATTTTGAAAGCGAGTATTAGCTTTGAAGCTGGTGAGATCATAAGTATTAATGTGTCTTAATTTGTAAATCTTATAATTTTTAAGACTTGACATTGTTTTGAAAGAAAGCTCGTATAAGTATAAAAATGTTTGTAGAACAACTGTAAATGTTTGAAAAACCCTAGAAATCCCTATGATTCCTATTAGTAACAAAAGGAGTCTTCTACCAAGACTTGACTGTTCTCAATGTAATCTTCTACCAAGACCTAACTGTTCTGAATGTAGTCTTCTACCAAGACCTAACTGTTTTGATTGTAGTCTTCTACCAAGACCCAACTGTGTTACTATTATTATCATTATAAGAATTTGTATCCTTTGGTACTAAGATACTTACATATAATTCACCTCATTGGTCATGTGAATGAGTCACAAAATAAAGGCAATAATACAACTAACCTGAATATTACCCTTTGGTACTAGGGTAACTATCATTGTTAACTTTAAGACATCCGTAGACGTACTCTTACCTCTGTTGCTAACAGCTCGGTATAGGAATAGTTAATCCCTTAATCGTATGCCTGTAATGGTACCAACCGTTGACATCCGTGGATGTACTTTTACCTCTGTAGCTAACAGAGATTTTAGAAATGGTCAATCCCACAACTGTATCCTTGGGTACTAGGATAATAAATCCAATCTATCTCGTCGATTATGTGATTGAAATCACAAAGTAAAGGTAAGAATGAGGGTTTTGATAACAGAGTCGATACATATAAAATGTAATAGGACTCCTCCTGATATATCTATGTAACAGTGCTCTTATAAGTATGATCATGTAAAAGTAAAGATGTATATGTACTTATGTAAATGTGCTCATGTAAGTGTAATCATGTAAAGGTAAACATGTATACGTACTTATGTAAATGTGCTCATGTAAGTGTAATCATGTAAAAGTAATCATGTATATGTACTTATGTAAAAGTGCTAGCTGTAATGTGTGTTCTCTCTATCGAGCAAGTATAGTAATGTACTGTAATGTTCTAGAAGGTATTGACTCATGAATGAACTGACTCATTTGTATGATATCTCGTTCTAGTAATTGTTCTAGTATCTTCCTAAACTACTCATATGGTAGTTTACTAGAAATCTATCTGGTAAGTATGGACATGGATGTATACCCTTGCTACCCAAGGGCATAGGATGAATTGGAAGGACCTTTTATGACCATATATGTACACATGATATATAACTAATATTTAAACGACTTTCGGACGAATACCCAATATCCCACCAGACCACATCTCAAGGCGCGAAAAGGAAATAGGGTGGATAGCCTTCCTAAGTCTTTTAAACATTTCTTATATAACTATACATATAGAGGCATGCAATTTATAATATAAAAGCATAAATAAGTTTTGTAAGACATTTGAAATATAAGTATTATTTTAAGAAAAGATCGACTTGATGTCAATCTATAAAACGATTTGAAGGCATAAGTTTAATAAAACAGTTTAAGTATAAAGAAACATTTGTTTGAAACACAGTTGTAAATAAGTTTGAAAGGTAATGTACGGAGTAAGCTGTACAGTGTAAAAAAGGAGTTTAAAACATATAAAAGGTTTATAAAAAGTCATTTGAAGGAAACTGTTTGGTAAAACGGCTAATGAGTAGCCAAATCATTTGAATGCTGTATATTAATCACATGTGATTGATATAATAAGTAATATAATCCTACTTACTAATCACATGTGATTGACATAATAAGTAGCATGATTCTACTTGTATCCCCCCACCCATAAAACATTTAAAAAGAGTTTAAAACATTAGTTAAGGGGTATGAACTCACCTGCCGTAAGTGACTGGAATTGAACGGACTGTTATCGTACGGAAGGATCGGATAAGTGCTTGGTGTCAAGTGGAGACTTAGACACACACAATGATCCTAATTACATATGAAAACATATGTATATAAATAATTAGTTATTATAACACTAATTATACAAGTAATAACATTTAAGCGCGAGAATAACACTTTTGGTCAAGTGCTAGGAGGCTAAAGGGTTGCAACAAAGGAGTGCAATGCCCCTAATGTGAGTTTAAGGTCTAAAGACCATATTCATTGGATTTTACGGCCCAAGAGAGTATGCTCCTGGCCGTAAACTCCCAACCAAGGCTTGGGATGGTCCTTTCAATTACTACAACCTTAGTGGGAATTGTTTCAAGGCTTTTACAAGTGTTTGGGCACCATATTGACTCCTTTGGGGAGTTTACGGCCCAAAGACCCTTTTCCATTGGAGTTTACGACCGTAAACTCCCTTGGGAGGGTGATTATGGTGCTTTCAAGTCTCTAAAATAACTAGGAACAATTCTAGGCTTTTGTACTTGGCTTTAGCAGGATTTATGGCACCATTTGGTACCATTTCTTGGAGTTTACGGCCATAGAACATCTTGGGCCGTAAACTCCCTCAAACATGGGGTTCTAAATGTTTTAGCTAGTCCATAACTCATCTAGGTACTTGTCCAAATTGTCCCTTGGCCTTAGGAAGTGTTTAAGGTGTCCTTTGACCCCTTTATGGGAGTTTACGACCCAAGAACTATTCTTGGCCGTAAACTCTTCAATAATTGTGCTTTTCTTATGTTTCCTAGGTTCTAAACACATTAGTGTACATGTATAAAATGAAGCCTAAGCCTTTGGGGAAAGTAGGGCACATTTATGCCCTTGAAAATGGTGTTTACGGTCCAAGAAACTCTTGGGCTGTAAACTCCAAAAGCTTTATGTTCTTGGATGGTTTCTAGCCTCAAAACATCCTACAATAAGTCCTTAACTAGTTGTCTAACAAGGAAATGGGACTAGGTGGCCTTTAGGCCTTGTTTTGGAGTTTACACCCCAAGAACGTTCTTGGGTCGTAAGCTCCCGGATCTTGTGTTTTGGACATGTAAATAATGTTATTAAGCATATAACAAGTATTAAAACACATCTAGGGAAGTAGACTCACAATCTGGGATGAAAACCCGAAGATCCGTGAGAGAGAAATGGGCTTTTCTCTAAATGGAATTCAACTAATGAACCAATTTGGTTCAGAATTCTATTTATAGTCCTGAGATTTTTGGCAGAAAATATTTCTATTCTCGGAATGGATTCTAATGATCTAGGGTAATGGAATTTACAGTGTTGCACAAAATCCTAGTGCAACCACTCTCCTAATACCCCTTTTTGGTGTAAAACTCTAAAACTGCCAAACTTATATTCTAAGTCTGAATTTTCATTGTAACTGCTCTACTTCTATTGGATTGAAATGGTTTGATTAGAATGGAAAATTTCAGGTTGTCACATGGAGAGTGTATGTAGCGGCTGCTGATCCTCTTAGGGTTAGGGTTACACAAATCATATAAACCCGACTCATATAAAAGCTTGCTATAATGTCAAGAATGGTCCCCCCGCCTTCCTTTTCTTTCAATACAAATCCCCAATTTACCTTTTTAACCCCAACCACCCAAAATCCATTCAAATTAAGGCCGAAATCTATTCTTTAGCCCCTACTTCCATAAATCCTTTCTTATTAGGTCCAAATGATACCAAATGCACACTATCTTCTAAAAATATTTGCAAAACAAGTCCCAAATTTACACTTGGACCCCCGAAAGTCTAAAATATATCATTTGACTCTTCGAAACCAACAATCCACTGAATAATATAGATTTAGGGCGGCTATTCGCTCATCAATTTTTATCTATTATTTATTATATAAACAGGATGTTACACTTAATCATTAAGACTTTGAATATTATTAGTGTCTTCTTTTTTTTATTTTTATTTTTTTGTAAAAAAACAAAAAACTGTTATGTAATATTTCAATTGAAATTGTGGTTGTAGTGAAACTAAAAGTAGAAGATGAAATGATGAAGTCATCTAACTAGCTATTAATATAATTTGTAAAAAAGTTAGATAAAATGATCAAAATATTAAAACTATGGACTTAATGTGGACAAAATTAAAACATTGTTAACCTTTCTTTAAACGGTTATAACAACCATGTTGGTGTAATATGTAAAAAAACATTAAGGTACTAATATAAACAAAATTAAAACCTTATTATTCTTTTTAAACAGTTATAATGATATAATATTGAAAAAAAAACTTAAGGAACCTAAACAAAATTAAATCCTTGTTATCCTTATAGATCATTAACCCGATCAATTATGCTAACCATGTGTAACAAGTTTCAGGGGCGGACGCAGGATTTCTCGGTAAGGGGTGCACGGGAAAGTTAGGGGTTGCACGATAGTAGAAAAAATAAAAATTTTAAAAATTTTTGAAAAATTTTCCACTACGGCCGTAAAAGTTAGGGGTTGCCGGTGCCACCGGTGACCCACCCTAAATCCGCTCTTGACAAGTTTTACATATATACCAAATAATATTATAAAACTCCATAAGTTTTACACTCAAATTTCTAATTTACGCTAACCTTTTTTAATGAGTTGACATTATTTTTACTTTTATTTTTTAAAGTTTTATTTGTTACTAGTTTATAACCTGTGTGAACCATGGTTATAAAATTAATTAAAATTTTATATTAAAAATTAAATTTATTAATCAATTATTTAAAAAAATTATTACTTAAGAAATATTTTTTTAGTTATATAAAGGGAATTATAATCAATGATTTAAATAAATATGTGAAGTTATATCATTTTATAATTTATATTAATTTTATTTTATTTTTCAATCTAATGTTATAAATTTAATATAATTAAAGTGAGAAATTAAAAATTTGAAATTTAAAATGAGGAATCAATTATTAATTTAATGTAATTAGAATGGAAATTTGAAATTTGAAATGGATAATTAATAGATTGACAAGTAGAATGATAGATGATATATAACATTAATGAAAAGTTCTAATTATATAACACTTATCAATAGGAGATTAAACTTATTTTTTTTTATTAAAATAAGGATAGCAGTTAGCCGCTAACGTGGCATACATAGATGTCAAATCATTTTTAATTTTATTTTAAGCATTGATACATGATTCATTCAGCACATCTCCCCAGTTATCAACTCCGTCAACAATACATCAATAGATGACCTGACAACCTACAAAAAAAAAAAAAAAAAAATCTGAAAATTATTTTTAAATTAGTAACATGAAAGTTTGGGTAATCTAAAAATTGACGTGTAAACTTAAAAACTTTTGTAACATTAGTCCAACACCAGATATGGCTTCGTCATGCTTGCATGATTTACTCAACAGAATATGGAGAATAATATTTAAAAGTAAATTACAAGAATATTTCCTAACTTTTAAATAACAAGAATATTTCCTATGGTTAGGGATAATTTGTGCGTATAACTCCTAATTATTTTCATTTTTATTTTTATTTATTTTTCTTTAACTCTAACCGTCCGTACTATATATTTTACCCTTTGTAATTACATTTTAATTTATATCATTATTTAAATAAAACACACCACAGCCAAACAACCCACCTGGATCCCACAACCTTTTTTTCTCTCTCTCTCTCTCTCTCTTTTTTTCCTCTATTTAATCTTCTATTTCCATTTCACCTTCTTTTTCTTTGATATTGTTGTAGTGGATCGAACCAGTGAAATCGAGTGTAAACCTCCACTAACTACCCGTCGCTTGGAACCATTGTCTACTTTCTGTCTCCCCCTACTATGGCCTTCCTCCCTCTACATTCCACCCCACCACCATCTTCCAGTCCCATAAATGATCGAGAGCCCTAAAATACCATCGATTCCACCCACCATTGTGAACTCAGATTATAATAGGTGTGAAACAAAGATCCCTAAAAAAAAACACAAAGCGGAATAAAAAAACAAATAAAGAATAAGGGGAGATCGAAGAACAAGAGAAGAATGGGAATCAAGATTAAGAAGGTAATGGTCTATTGTGGTCAGAAAATCGATCAACCTTAAATAACATCACAAGCATAATAAAATTGATCGGCCTAATTGTATATCTAGTTACCAGGGCGATGTGTTCAGGTGTCTTCGTTGCATCTTTGACTTACTCCGCCATCTCCACCAGCACATCTACTAATCAATATCTGGGTTTATATCATCATGTTTTGGAAGATCCCTCATAATTTTTGAGTTTTGGGGATTTCGATTTAGGTTTTGATTTCAAGTTATTTTGCTACCAGGAGTTGATTTTTGTTTGCTTTTGATCCTTGGTTTCAAGTTCGATTTTGATTTCAGTTTAAGTTTTGATTTTGGTTTAAAGTTTCGGTATAGAAGTCACAATGGTTTGATTTTAGGTGGGCGTAAGAAGAATTCTAGTCGGAGAAGACATAGTTGTAGGCAGTGATGGAAGTAGACTGTAAAAATGAAAATTGTTTTGGTATCGGTTCCGATTTTGATGTGGTATTCTTTTTATTGTGATTTTAATGTGGTGTTCTAATTTTGGCATGGGAGGATTGGATGATGGGTCGGCTGGTTGAAGAAGAAGAGGGACAGAAGGAAATGGATCATGTGGTATGGTTCTACCCAAGCATAGGATGGATGTACGAACGGGTAAGACTGTTGGTTTGGATGGGTCAGTTTGATCCAATCCAATGAAAGTGAATACAAATTCATTTCAATTTTCAAAACATAGATCCAAATAGTTCAAACTGAATTTAAATCATATCCGATTCAATCCAATTACAATTCGGTTGGATTAATTTTTATAATTCGATTTTTAAAAACTAAAATATCCTAAAACGACATATAATTATAATATTACTGAATTTTGAACAAGAAACAAAAACAAATTATTTAGTTATGATTTGAAATTTATAAACAACTATTAAGAAGATATATTGTATTTTAATATTTTATAGATAAAAAACTTTTGAGAGAAAATACATATTAATATTTTTTATTAGGTGAAATTTTTTGAACTTATTTCAAAAACTAAATTACAAAATTAATAAATAATTATTGATATATTTTAAAAATAAATAAATAATAAACTGGTATTTGGTTTTGTTGGGTTATTCGGTTCTTATTTTATAAATCATAACCAATCGGAAGTCCAACCTAATAATCCGGTTTTGTTGAAACCAATTCAAAAATTCAAATATTCGAACCAAATAGATCAATCTAAATGGTCCAATTGGACAATTCGGTTTTATCAAAATACTGAACAATCCTACGAACGAGTCAAGTGGGGTAGGGAAGGGCCCATTGCATTTTAATAGTTCGACAAAACTACAAAAATGATCTCTGTGGTTTAACAAATATCATAAACTCAGTTCCTGCTAAAATTTTAGACAAACATGGTCCCAATAGTTTAGAAAACTTGCATGAATGTCTTTTTTGTTGAAGTTGTTACTGTTCATCTATTATTGTGATGATATTTTGGTTTTTTCAAGAAGATATTGAGTTTGTGATTATGTGGAAACTATATCAACCACTTATGTAATTGGTTTTCTATATTTTATGTTTATGAATTTGTGGTTTTTATAGCCTTTTACATTTTAAAATATCACTTCCAACATTTTAAATTGAACTTTGAAAAAATATTACTTTCACCCTTCTATATTTTATGTTTATGAATTTGTGGTTTTTCGAGCCTTTTACATTTTAAAATATCACTTCAAACATTTTAAATTGAACTTTAAAAAATATTACTTTCGCCCTTCTATTTTCTAATTTTTCGTATTAAACCCCCTATTATATATAATTTAATTTATATTAATAACTTCCGTTCGTTAACATAAAAAAAACCATTTTTACGTGTTTATTTTTTATATATTTGTCAATATTATTCAAGGTGGTTAACGTTTCGACTTTAATTTAGAATTTTCTTTCATTAATTTTTGTTTTTTAAAAAAATATGTATGTTTTTCTTTTATAAAATTGTCGGTTAAAATTTGAGTTTGTGTATGTTTTTACATTTTTTTTTTTCTTTTTACGTTTTAGTGTTTAACGTTATATACGATTCTTACTTATGAAACAGGTCATGTATAATAACTTTGGTTTGTTAATTTTAAAAAACGTATTATGTTCGATTTTGTCTATATTTCGTAGGTGTTTTTTTTTTTTTTTTTTTTTTTTTTTTTTTTTTTTTTTGTGCTTAGTTTTATGTACAATCCTACGTATTATTCGTGTAACATATTAATAATTTTTGTTCATTAGCTTAACAAATGTATTACATTTGAGTTTGTTTATGTTTGGATGGTAACTTTTTTTACATGCCAGTATAGATTCAAGTTTGTTTACATTTTGACGTAATTTTTTTTTGTGTGCTTCTTTTTATGTATGTGTTCTTTTTTCTTGAAATGTAACTTTATCAATACAATGGTCAAAATTTTACTTACAGTATTCATTGTTTATAATTAGGTTTTTATCTTTTATATATAAACATACCCATATGTAATAACATACATAAAATAAGCACCAAAACGTAAAAAAAAAATTATATCGACACGTATATCAAAATAAGTAAGTAGATTTAAAAAAAAAAAATAATTAACGAACGAAAGTTTAAATAATAAAAAACGTATTATATGTGATCCGAGTTATAAATGTGAAACATACATAAAATTAAGCATGAAAACGTTAAAAAAATATGTTTTGCGAAACATAGACAAGCTCAATGATAATATATTTTTTTAAGTTAACGAATGAAAACGATTATATTTGACCCGAATGATACATAGGAATATAAATAAAATTAAGCACAAAAATGTAAAAAGAAAATTTACGTTGAAATGTAAACAAAGTTGAATATAATATAATATATTTTTTAAAATTAACAAATGAAAGTTATTATATGTGAGCCATCTAATATGTTAGAAACGTACAACTCGAATTTAAACCCACGATTTTATAAAAACAAAACCATATGATTTTTATTTTTTTATTTTTTATTTTTTATTTTTTATTTTTTTTTTTAAAAAAAAAATTAACGAAAGACAAGTTCTAAATTCAAGTTGAAACATTGACCACCTTCAACTATACCAACAAATGTATAAGAATAAACACGTAATAATAGCTTTTTTAGGTTAAAGAACGGAAGTTATCAATAAAAATAAAATTATATATAATCGGGGTTAAACACGAAAATTTAAAAAATAGAAGGGTGAAAGTAATATTTTTTAAAGTTCAAATTAAAAGGTTCAAAGTGATATTTTAAAAAGTAAAGGGGTGAAAAAGCCACAAACTCATAAACATAAAATATAGAAATTTTTTTACATAAATGGTACCATGGTTACCCATAATCGCAAACTTAGGCCATGTTTGATTTGGATCTAACTGGATCAGGTTAGACAAAAATGTTTGATTTGGTCAGCTCTATGTGTTTAATATGTCTCAGCTTTGCATCTGACCGGGTCAACAATGTTTGACTCGCTCATACCTAAACAATTGTTGACCGAATCTGATTGAAATTCATTTCACCATTGCCCCTACACCACCCTCATCCTCCTTCCTCAACCATCAATTTAATCCCTAGAAAGGGAAAAAGAAACTAGAACACAAGCGAAAAAAAAAGAAACACAAACAAAGACTGCATTTGATCTGGGGAAGAAGACAATTCTAAATTGGAATTAGGTAGTTTTGATCCTTGAAGATACCCATTTTGATCGAATCTACCACAACTTTAAATTGTCTTGCATAACTAATTTTTGGAAATTACTAATTGGACCTTGAACTTTTATAATCAATTATTATTATTATTGTTATTGTTGTTGTTGTTGTTGTTATTATTATTATTATTATTATTATTATTATTATTATTATTATTATTATTCATCATTAGAGCATCAGGGTAAAATGATCATTTTGTATCAGTCAGCACATTCAGTTATATGTACAATCAAACGAAATGGTTTCTTATTCAATCAAAATTTATTACTCAGACAGATCTTTTCCAATCAGCTCTTTCTCAATCAATAACTATCAAATGGGGCTTTAGTCCTTGTTACTTGGAAAGACCAAAATATCACCATACTTACACTAACGGATGAACAATAACGACGTCAACAAAAAAGGTTATTCACGCAAACTTTGAAAGCTATAGAGACCATGTTCGTTAAAAAAATTAGTATAGATTGAATTTGTGATCATTGGTAAACCACATGAACCATTTTTATAGTTTTATCTAATAGTTATATTAGTTATTATCTATAAAATAAATAAATTAAAAGATAAATTAATCAGGGTAATATAGTATTTTTTAATTTTATAGGATCAAAGATACAATAAAAATATATTGTAATGATGATTTAAAGTTAAAAATAAAAATTAAAGACCAAACGATGTAAATATTGATGTAATTTACTCTTGTTTTGTATATTGCCAAGATTTGTATATGGAGAAAGAAAAACCGAATCCGACCATCTAAATTCAGATTATTATTATTATTATTTTTTTGTCGATTTTGTTTTGTATAGTGGCTTCAATTCTATGCATTGACCAAACTAAGTTTTGGGAGATGGCCTATAAATAACACAAAATTTGAATACATCCTACCTCTCTAAAAAGACGAACACATTTCTTTAAGGATATCGACCTTACGTATTAGGCCGTGTCACCATCCTAAATGATATATGACCCACCATATTTTTTTGAAAGAGACCCACCAACATTTATGAATGACTTAACTGTAGTTTCGGTGCAAAAATATAGTGGATTCAGGACCAAAAAAAAAATGGGCCTTTAAAGTTTAAAATAGACAAACTGTTATAAAATTCCCTATGGCTACAACATTACAAAAACAACTAATTTAAAGAAAAATACTTTTTCTAGTATTTTTAGATAAGTTGATTTTTTTTTCTCTCTATATATAAACCATATATCTTAGGAATTCTTGGCCCTTTATAGACATGTGCCCTAAGCGACCGCCCGAATTGTTCACCGTCTGGACCGAGCCTGTTAAAATGTATTATATCATACTGTATTTTGGATTTCATACGATCAGATAAGCAAACAAGCATTTAGAATATAGGTAAATGATACAAAAGTTATCAATATTTTATTTTATTTTTATTTTGCTATAATTTTTTTCTGTTACAATTAAATCAATATGTTTGTTGCAATTCTAACTAGTTGATTGATTTGCTTCAAGTAATCCCGTTATTATTGATGACGTGTCAGAAGTGAAAAAAAATAACGCAAATGACATTGTATTTATTTTTTTGCGATTTGAATACTAAGTTCTCTATCTTTTTCAACTTTAACTGTAAGTTTTCAATTTTCTTCAATTTGCAACATAAATAAAATAAATATATGCAAAGACATAAAAAAAAAGAAACTATGGTTCATAAAATTATATCATTCCTAGTTCCTTTTCAAACATGGACGTTTACCATAAAATTAAGCAATGTAGATATTGAAAACAAGATCACCTAAATTCATATGTACAACTTAGTCATGATCTTGTTAAAGAGAAATTGAAAGTTGATTGCCATAAGCAGACACTCTTGGTAAATTATATAGTTATTTCTTGCACTTAAATCATTTTAAAGTGGAACCAAAACATTGATCACATACATAAGCAAAAGAAATAGACATCATAACCTACAAGAAGTTCACCAATAACATCCATATATATTAGTCTGCATGACTTCTAATTGCTCCATGACACAACGATGCCAATTGGCAGCACAAATATCTCCAGATGTTTGATTTTGTTTTGCCTCTTTTTCTTTCCTAATTCTTATTTGTTTTATCATGGAAAAGACAAAGAGAAATGTCGTTAACTTTTTTTCATATAACCGACATGGTAATTTTGAAGATTATGCCACTATTTTGCGTCTTGATGAGCACATCAGTTGCAATCAAGGAAACATTTCCAATCAGGAGGCATTACGGATCATTGGATTATGCTAATGCAAAAGATACATTGTGGGCCACTTACTGGTACTTGCTCTGATAAAATTCGCATATGAGCAAAAGTAAGAATAACATATACAAAGTAATATATGTCAAAAGCATAAAAGGTATAGTATAAAGCCTGACCAAAAAGATAGAGGACCACAAGAACTCATAAAAACACAACCACAACAACTTCAATGAACATTGAAGGAAGAACATGGATAGTTTAGATATTAATATGTAACGCCAGTAGATCGGAGCTAGTCAATTTAGAGGCAATATGGGTCGAAAACGATTTTTCGATAAAAGATTATTAAGAATAAATAATCTCAATCAAGTTTTAATATATGTTACAAGGTTTCTGTATATATAAAGAGCGCCAAAATCCGAGTTATAACGAAGAAGTTATGGCCCGCCGAAGTTTTACGGCGAAACCGGCACGGCACCGGGAGACGTAAATAGTGAATTTATGATGGAGGAATTTTTAGCCTTAGTAATCTAAACGAAAGTCGTAGAATATGTTAAACCGATAAAATCCATAAAAAGAACGCCCAAATCTGACTTCGTATGAAGAAGTATGATTTTTCTAAGATTCAGCTTAGCAGTGCACAGCCCGAAACTCGAATTTTAGTTCGAGTGGTTTTTGGCTTACGCGACCTAAATGAGAGTTGAAGATATCATTAATAGGAAATCAACGGTAAAAAGACAGACGGAAACAGAGTCCGTATTTAGAAGTTATGAATTTTACGCGGATGTTTAACGGTATAATCTCTTTGTACTGTTAAATTTAAGATCGGTCGAGAATTAGCCGACGGAGTCAAAATGAAAGTTGTAGATCTTATTATTACCTACGCGTGGATATAAAGAACGTTAAAAACGGAGATCGTATGTGAAAGTTACGGATTTTAGAAGTCGGAAATGTGTTGTGCGAAAATGAGTGATGTGACACAATCTTGGCTATTGCTTTCTCCCCAAGTCTTGCCAATAGATGGTGACATGTGGCACCAAGTTCAGCGAATTTTCACCCTATAAATACCACCTCTCCCACCTTCATTTTCTTCATACATTTCTCATTCTTTATTCTCTTTACTCTCTCTCTCTCTCTCTCTCTCTCTCTCTAGAACATCTCTCTTGCCCGAAATCCACCGAAAAGCCTAGGGAACCTCCCTAGCACGAGGCGGAAGCCCCGGAGTGCTCGACAGCTCTGAGAAGAAGAGTTTTTCGGCTCGGAAACGCTGCTCCAAGCAAAGTCTAGTTTTCTTTAAAACCCGCTATAAGTGAGCTACGCCTACGCTATTTTTAATATAGCTTTTATTTAATTATAGTAACATTATTAGGAACTTATAATAAATACTTGGGCTATTATTATGAGTTATATAAATATTTTTTAATGCTTATATAATAGTAATAATAGCTAGACTGTTAATTAGTCTCGGCGAATAATAGACTAAACTCTAGTGGTAATAATACTAGGTTTCATCGAATGAAATTCTTTTTAAGAAGCGAAGCGCTGTCTGAGTTCGGAATCCCCACCTTTTCAGGTGAGTGCATAGTTACTTTCAGCTTACACATAAATATGAAATATTTTATATAAATTACCTGCTATTTGTGCATATTACCTGAATACTTGCTATCTATGCTGGATGAACGTTTTATACATGTTTTCAATGATTTAAACTGTATATCTATTTTATATCTACAAAATGTGTTGGGTAAAACATGGGTAGATGTAATAGTTGTTGTGTGACAAAATAAAATAATGAGAGGCCTCGTTATAGATGTTATTGATGATCTAGTCATCTAGCGGAGTATAGATGACGACCACGGACTATTTTAGATAGTCTAGTGGAACACTAGCAGGCTCGCAATCTGTAGGTGTTTATTCGAACTGTGTGTTTATTTGAACTGTGTGCTCACCAGATGTACTCCATCCCCCACATGGTTGCCTTAAGGACATTTACTACTGAGGAATCCCCTTAGCAGTAGTGTCCATCCCGATAATAGTCCTTAGACCAGGTCCCTTGTGTTAGATGTCTTAGGGACGTAAAGTGAGGATAACAAGAATGGGTAATTGGGTTTATTTTGTTTGATAAAGTTAATAAAATTATTTATTGTGGGTTGAAAACACTAAGTGCTCACCAGGCTCCCAAGTCTGACCCACTCAGTTTCTTGTATTACAGGTAGTGGCGCATGAGCATAGATGTGATGTCTTGGGATGAGAGATTAATGGATTTTAGGCTTGTAAATACGGAATAATGTAGTAAGGCCTATGTTGTATTGTTTATACTTATGTACTGTATCGAACATGACATCCCAAGTCTTTTTAATGAAATACATTTCTATGGAAATGCTTTTGATAAATCTTTATCATAATATTGTTTTGGGACAAATTCCACAACTCTTTTATTAAAAGATTACTCTGATTTTGAAATAAAGTATAAACAAAACCGGTCTTTTCTGGCCGTGATTTTGGGGATGTCACAGTTGGTATCAGAGTATTAGTTTAAGCGAACTAGGAATTTGTAGGATTTCTAGACTTAAACTTAGAATGCTAAGCGATGATTGTGAGGTGTGAGCACTAGCTTATTTTAGGAATTATGCCTAAAATGCTTTTATGTGCTAAATGCTTTGTGCCTAACATGCTATTATTTGTTCGGATCTATGGTCTGTTGCCGACCGGATCTGGAAACCTTATGTGTTTAGGATTCTAAGCATTTAACTACGATATTAGAACTAGCATATAAACGTTTCAGAGTGATAAGGATGATTTAAACGTTAATCCTAAATAAAGATCTAGATTCACCTTATTCGGTGTATAGATCAAGATGGCAAGGACCCGTAGCGGAAACGAGAATGCAAATGGAAACTGAGATCAACCCCCAGTGATACCGCAAATACCAGTCGTAGTAGAAGTTGCACCCAAGCCAATCACGATGGCCGGAGTGCAAGCATTAATCCAGATGATGTTGGATCATCAAATGGAGGAAACAAGGCGTTTACTTCAACAAGCTCGAGAGGAAATTATGATGCCTATTGAACAGCCTGAGCTGAATGACGGGTAGTCTGAGGAAGGGAACAACAACAGGACCGTTGGTCAAGTTAATCCCCCGGTGATTAGGAGGAACAATCATGATGAAGGAGTCGAGAGGAATGGATGCAAGTACAAAGATTTTCTAACTTGCAAGCCATCGACTTTCACTGCGAAGGAAGATCCGATCGGGGTCATGGATTGGATCTCAGAGATGGAATTGGCCTTCATGACATGTGGTTGCAAAGGCAAGCTACAAACCACGTTTACAGTACGTCAATTTAGAGGAGGCGCTGTTCGCTGGTGGAATACCCTAGGGAAGACTTTGAGCCCCAATGAGCCCCTACAATTGGCATGGGCAGAGTTTTTGGTGCAATTTAAACGAAAGTACTGCTCAGCTCAAAACTTACTCGAGCTAGAGAACCAGTTCCTGACCTTGAAGAAAGGAAGCATGTCAATTGATGAATACACCAACAACTTCACAGAGAAGATGGAGTTCGCCTTGCATCTTGTTCCAGATGAGCTGACGAAAATCGACAAGTATGCAAAGGGACTTCCATGGGAGTACACGGTGCTAGTACGTCAGACACCTACTCTGGAGGCAGCTATCTGGGATGCCAAGTCTGTGGAAGATATGATTAAGGGAAGAGCTGCCAACAAGTTTGAGGGGTCTATGAGGCCCAATAAGAAGATCAAGTCTGGTTCAAAGGAGTTTAGCGGAGGAGGAAAAAAAGTGAAATGGTGCGAGAAGTGCAAGAAGAATCACTTTGGGAAATGTAGCGAAGAAGTGACTTGCTACAAGTGTGGGAAGACTGGACATTACGCCAACGAGTGCATCACCAATAAAAGGGTGTGTTATGAATGCCGTGAAAAAGGGAATGTTGCTAAGGATTTCCCGAAAAAGAAAGAGGCGGCAAGACCAAACATTCTGCCAAAACCAAAGGCAAGAGCATTCCATATGATCCTAGACGAAGCAGCTGACGATGCAAGGAATCAGGAGTGAGGATGGATACATGGAGATCAAGTTATGAAGAAGCCATGTAGATAGTGTCATGTGGTGTAGCCTATTAGAGGCATAATCTAGGGTGAACTTGAACACCCATGTAATCGTTTCAAGGAATAATATAAAACCTTCGTTTTGATATTTTATGTGTTAAGTTTCTATGTGATTTTCTTGTATGGTGACTTGGAAAACTATGGGACAATACTTGGGACGAGTATGAGTAGGTGTGAAAGGTAGTAGAGGCCTATACTACCGGAAGCATATGACTCACACTTGGATCAGGGAAAGTCACAAAGTTACCAAGAAACTAGTAATTCATTTTGTTTTATTCAAGTATGTCGTTACCATTGTTTTAGTAATAACTAAGAAGATTGTTGTTATCCCGACCCTAGTATTCATATCACATTGAGTCTGACTACGATGAGTAGGTTACGTGGTTCAGAGAACCAAGTTTGATGTAGCGTCCGACTTAAACCAAACGATTGAAATCAAAGCGATCAATAGAAGTATCACGCTCGTTGTTAAAGAAGTTGGTAGCTAGAAATTCTACATGTTAAAATGTGATTATATAACATTAGACGATAAAGGAAGGCATATTCCATTTCGGAATTTGACTCTAAGAGACCTGAGTCTAAGCATTGCTACATACGATGATAGGTCATTAGAATATGACACATCGGTCAATTGTAGTAATCAAATTAACTTACCCTAATTTTGTTAAGAAGAAGAAGGAGTCTCTGATAAAGAATGAGGTTGTGACATGAAGGTCATGATTGAAAGTCTAACGAGTAGGTGCAAGACCGAGCACCGCCTGCAGTCAAGGAGTCCAAGAGTTAGATACTCGTTCGAAGCAACATAGAAGTTACAATTATTACCTAGGATGAAGAGATAACGTATGGAGTCATCATACAAACATGTTTCGTTGATGATTCCGGGACATAATCATCCTAAGGGGGAGATAATTGTAACGCCTGTAGATCCGGGCTAGTCAATTTAGAGGCAATAGGGGTCGAAAATGACTTTTCGACAAAAGATTATTAAGAATAAATAATCTCAAACAAGTTTTAGTATATGTTACAAGGTTTCTGTATATATAAAGAGCGCCAAAATCCGAGTTATAACGAAGAAGTTATGGCCCCCCGAAGTTTTACGGCGAAACCGGCACGACATTGGGAGACGTAAATAGTGAATTTACGATGGAGGAATTTTTAGCCTTAGTGATCTAAACGAAAGTCATAGAATATGTTAAACCGAGAAAATCCATAAAAAGAACGCCCAAATATGACTTCGTATGAAGAAGTTATGATTTTTCTAAGATTCGGCTTAGCAGTGCACAACCCGGAACTCGAATTTTAGTTCGAGTGGTTTTTGGCTTACGCGACCTAAATGAGAGTTGAAGATCTCATTAATAGGAAATCAACGGTAAAAAGACAGACGAAAACAGAGTCCGTATGTAGAAGTTATGAATTTTACGCGGACGTTTAATCGTATAATCTCCTTGTATTGTTAAATTTAAGATCGGTCGAGATATAGCCGACGTAGTCAAAATTAAAGTTGTAGATATTATTATTACCTACGCGTGGATATAAAGAACGTCAAAAATGGAGATCGTATGTGAAAGTTACGGATTTTAGAAGTCGGAAGTGTGCTATGTGAAAATGGGTGATGTGGCACAATCTTGACCATTGCTTTCTCCCCAAGTCTTCCACTAGATGATGACATGTGGCACCAAGTTCAGCGAATTTTCACCCTATAAATACCACCTCTCCCACCTTCATTTTCTTCACACTTTTCTCATTCTTTCTTCTCTTTAATCTCTCTCCCTCTCTCTCTCTCTCAATAGAACCTCTCTCTAGCCCGAAATCCACCGAAAAGAACCTCCCTAGCACGAGGCGGAAGCCCCGGAGTGCTCGACGGCTCCAAGAAGAAGAGCTTTTCAGCTCGGAAACGCTGCTCCAAGCAAAGCCTGGTTTTCTTTAAAACCCGCTGTAAGTGAGCTACGCCTACGCTATTTTTAATATAGCTTTTATTTAATTATAGTAACGTTATTAGGAACTTATAATAAATACTTGGGCTATTATTTTGAGTTATATAAATATTTTTTAACGCTTATATAATAGTAATAATAGCTAGACTATTAATTAGTCTCGGCGAATAATAGACTAAACTCTAGTGGTAATAATACTAGGTTTCGTCGAATGAAATTCTTTTTAAGAAGCGAAACGCTGTCTGAGTTCAGAATCACCACCTTTTCAGGTGAGTGCATAGTTATTTTCAGCTTACACATAAATATGAAATATTTTATATAAATTACCTGCTATTTGTGCATAATATCTGAATACTTGCTATCTATGCTGGATGAACGTTTTATACATGTTTTCAATGATTTAAACTGTATATCTATTTTATATCTACAAAATGTGTTGGGTAAAACATGGGTAGATGTAATAGTTGCTGTGTGAAAAAATAAAATAGTGAGAGGCCTCGTTATAGATGTTATTGATGATCTAGTCATCTAGCGGAGTATAGATGACGACCACGGACTATTCTAGATAGTCCAGTGGAACACTAGCAGGCTCGCAACCTGTAGGTGTTTATTCGAATTGTATGTTTATTTGAACTGTGTGCTCACTAGATGTACTCCATCCCCCACTTGGTTGCCTTAAGGACATTTACTGCTGAGGAATCCCCTTAGCAGTAGTGTCCATCTCGATGATAGTCCTTAGACTAGGTCCCTTGTGTTAGATGTCTTAGGGACGTAAAGTGGGGATAACGGGAATGGGTAATCGGGTTTATTTGGTTTGATAAAGTTAATAAAATTATTTATTGTGGGTTGAAAACACTAAGTGCTCACCAGGCTCCCAAGCCTGACCCACTCAGTTTCTTGTATTACAGGTAGTGGCGTATGAGCATAGATGTGATGTCTTGGGATGAGAGATTAATGGATTTTAGGCTTGTAAATACGGAATAATGTAGTAAAGCCTATGTTGTATTGTTTATACTTATGTACTATATCGAACATGACATCCCGAGTCTTTTTAATGAATTACATTTCTATGGAAATGCTTTTGATAAATCTTTATCATAATATTGTTTTGGGACAAATTCCACAACTCTTTTATTAAAAGATTACTCTGATTTTGAAATAAAGTATAAACAAAACCGGTCTTTTCTGACCGTGATTTTGGGGATGTCATATAATATTACTGGACATTGCTTTTACTAGGTGTTAATCGCGACACTTAATACGAAATTGTAGAAAGTTTATCGGTTGGTAGATAAGAAATCATTTTATCAACAAAATCTAGCTTAATCACAACCACACCAAAATCATTATCTATCTTTGGTGTTTAGGTTGAAGGATACATATCCATGATTGTGCATCTTGTTTAAACTATGTATGTGGACCTTGATTATCTTTTAAATTTTCATTCCAATCAAATCTTGCAATAGGTTCAAACACTTTAATATTTCCAAACCACATAGAACATGCATTAGTAAGTAATTCTTGAACATCAACCACCCGAATGAATCTAACAAAATCAAATGAATTACATATCTTAGTTGTTTGGTAAATACTATAGACATCAACAACCATTCCGAACTTTCCACATGCATTCCATAATTCACGGATACTCATAGATGGATGAAAACTCATAATGTAAATCGTCTTTGAAATTCTATATAAGACAATCTAACCTTTTATTGTAAGGTATATTGTACTTTTTTTTTAACTGAGTGTCAACATTGAAAACGTAAGGTTAAAATTGTAAAAAAAAAAAAATGAAAACATAGTGTCTTTTGTGACACTATTTTTTTTCCTCTGCCACGCTATCATGTCACGTCGACATTGTAATATGGTGAGTTGAAGCAAACCGAATAACCGATCAGAAATGCAACAAATTGAAAACATAATGACATAATTATCCCACAAAAAAATGTGGCCAAAATTGAAAAAAAAAGTAAGAAGTTAATGAGTTTTGCCTCATTTACCTTTAAAACATTAACATATTTAATCCATTACTTGATTCAATCAGTTAAAGTAACAATTAATTTTAAAAAGATTATAAAACAGCAAAAAAATAGCA
This sequence comes from Lactuca saligna, assembly GCF_052625555.1. Classification (NCBI taxonomy): domain Eukaryota; kingdom Viridiplantae; phylum Streptophyta; class Magnoliopsida; order Asterales; family Asteraceae; genus Lactuca; species Lactuca saligna. The sequence goes on from NC_136420.1 coordinate 214,952,508, forward strand.
AATTAGACTAATCTTACTACATGTTTTTCAAGATTTACCTAAAAAATAGAAAACTTACTGAAATAGTAATAATTTTCGTACTCATCATCTCCGAAAATCATCATTTTTTTACAACTTTAAGACTTCATAACTCTTTCATTGAAAATTGTATGAGCATAAATATATATATATATATATATATATATATATATATATATATATATATATATATATATATATATATATATATATATTTGCGTTGTAAATTGTATTTGAAATTCTGTATTAGATAATCCAAACCTTTTATTGTAACGTACATTGCACGTTTTTTAAACTGAGTGTAAAAATTGGAAAAAAAAAAAACTAAAAACGTAACGTGAAAATTGCAAAAAAATAAAAATAAAAAATGAAAACATAGTGTCTTTTGTATCACTGTTTTCGCTTCTGACACGTCATCATGTCACCTCAATATTGTAACGTGTGAGTTGAAGCAAATCGAGCAACCAATCAAAATTGCAACAAATTGAAAATATAATGACATAATAGTCACAGAAAAAATGTGATCAAAATTGAAAAAAAAAAAAAGTAAAAAGTTAGTAACTTGTGTATCATTTATCCTTAAATTGTTAACATATTAAACTCTTATTAACCATTTTTTAAGATTTACCTAAAAAGTAGAAACTTACCGAAATAATTATAATTTTCGTAATCACAACCTGCGAAAATCATGACTTTTTTTTTATTTTTCTTTATTTTTTTAATTTTTTTTATTTTTATAACTTTAACACTTCGTAACTCTTTCATTGAAAATTGTTTGAGCTCATTTTTTCGTTGTGTTGTAAATCGTCTTTGAAATTCTATATTAGAGAACCTAATCCTTTTATAGCAACATACATTGCACGTTTTTTTAAACTAAGTGTCAAAATTGAAAAAAAATTTGAAAACGTAACATGAGAATTGCAAAAAAAAAAAAAAAAAATGAAAACATAATGTCTTTTGCGTTACTATTTTTTTGTTTAGACACACCATCATGTCACCTCAGCATTGTAACATGGTGAGTTGAAGCAAATCGATCAACCGATCAGAATTGCAACAAATTGAAAACATAATGACATAATTGTCACAAAAAAATATGGCCAAAATAAAAAAAATGTTAAAAGTTAGTGACTTTTGTATTATTTACCCTTAAATTGTTAACATATTTAATACTTTATTTGATTTAATAGAAAAAACATCATAAACGGTCCATGTGGATACCCAAAATCTGAAGTTTAGTCCTCGTGGTTTAAAAACCTCATAGATGATCCCTGTGTTTTCAAAACTTTTGACTATTGGTCCTTATTGCTAACTCCGTTAACTTTTGTTCGTTAATTGAGGGACATTTTCGTCATTTCACACTACAAGGACCATTTATGATCTTTTCAGTTATTTTTTAAAAAAAGAAAAAACTAAATATAATTATTTAATATATAAAATCTCTCTCTCTCTCTCTCTCTCTCTCTCTGGTTTAATCAGTTTCAACTAATTCCATCGTTCATCCTCATTCCTAATCTTATGCTTCACTCGTTTATTGTCAAACTCGAATTCCATGCCTTTGCATTCTAGGAGCTTGTATCGTTGTAGGCATTAAGCGCCAGGACCATGTTAGGGATTTTAGTTGAAAACGATGTCAGTAGTGACAATGAGGATGAAGGCTAGGGTTCCGACAACTTCAGGTGATGCATAAAAACAATGGATGTCATCTGAATCTGAAGATGATAGTTGATAGCTAGCTCCTAATTCTCATTTATTGAAGATCATTTTTTCCATCGAAGGAACTCAACCATTAAAGATTGAAACAAAAATCTCGTATGTTGCATAAGTCCATCACCCCCTTTCAAGTCTGATCTCGATCAATAACGATCGGGCTCATTTTTTATTTCTAATTATGAAGATGCTTTGGCCTCGTTTTGTGGTTTCTTCTTACAACCTCGTGTCTGTCTCCCCATCCTGGTTCCATATATTTTTGAGGCTTGAAAAGGGTTATTCATAATGGGGGAAAATCAAAATGGAGATGGGGATTACCGAAGTAGAGAGGGAGATTTTATATATTAAATAATTATATTTAGTTTTTTCTTTTTTTAAAAAATAATTGAAAAGATCATAAATGGTCCTTGTGGTGTGAAATGACGAAAATGCCCTTCAATTAACGGATAAAAGTTAACGAAGTTAGCAATAAGGACCAATCGTTGAAAGTTTTGAAAACACAGAGACCATCTATGAGATTTTTAAACTATGGGGACTTTGGGTAACCACGAGGACCATTTATGATGTTTTTTTCGATTTAATAATTTAAAAGTAACCATTAATTTAAAAGAGAATTTAAAAGAACTGAAAATAACAAATTAGACTAATCTCACTAATACTTTTTCAAGATTTACGTAAAAAGTAGAAAAGTTACCAAAATAGTTATAATTTTCGTATTCACCACCTGCGAAAATCATGATTTTTTTTTATTACAAATTTAACACGTCATAACTCTTTCATTAAAAATTGTTTGAGCTCATTTTTTTCGTTGTGTTGTTTCTAACAAGGGTTAATCATGGATATGTTACACTCCATATTTAGATGTTCGGAAGTGTGACATCCCCAATTTCACGGCCAGAAAAGACCGATTTGTTTATGCTTTCTTTTATAAAATCAGAGTAATCCTTTGATTAAAAAAGAGTTGCAGAATTTGTTCCCAAAATAAAATATGATAAAATAAAATTTATCAAAACATTTCTTAAAGAAATTTATTTTCATTAATTAACAAAATCTCGGGATGTCATGTTCCGATACAGACCAAAAGCATAAACAATATAAAATAGACCTTACAACAATTATTTATAACTACTGATCTATAATACAAAATCTCTCGTCAAGTCCACCAACTTATACCCTTTTGCCATTACCTGTAATGCAAAGAAAACTGAGTGGGTCAGGCTTGGGAGCCTGACAAGCATATAGGGTTTTCAACCAACAATAATATAATTATTATATTTCATCATCAAACAATCAACCCAATCACCCATCCCCATTATCTTCGTTTAATCTTCCCTAAAGAGATTATCATAAGGGTCATCTCCTATATCATATTTACGTCTTATCTCCTTACATCTTATTTCCTTATATGTTTGTTCCTAAGAACTTTTCCTAAGGATCATTGCCTATGTCGCATAGACAATACTAATTCGGGGATCACTCCCTCAATATGTGTCTAGTAAGGGTTAGACTATCATCGCATGAATACGCAGCCACAACATCGGCTGGACTCGTAATTCATAATAAGGGTTAGACTATCATCGCATGAATACGCAGCCACAACATCGGCTGGACTCGTAATTCATAATAAGGGTTAGACTATCATCGCATGAATACGCAGCCACAACATCCCCTGGACTCGTAATTCATAATAAGGGTTAGACTATCATCGCATGAATATGCAGCCACAACATCGCCTGGACTCGTAATTCATTACATATCTATCATTACCTAATTATCATCACCATTATATCCTCACTTATCTCTTATCACATTTTTTCATCACACACCAACTATTTCATCTACCCATGTTCTATCCAACATATTTGTAGATATAAATTACATATATAGTTTAAATCATATACAAACCTGTATAAAACATTCATCCAACATCCATCTCAAATAAACAAACAATATATAAACACATAACATGTATTTCATAGCAAATACTTAATATCTATGTGTTAGAAGAAAGTAACTACATACTCACACCAAACATATACTTAATACATTCAAACAATACTTGTATTAAAATCGTGTTATGAAAGGGACTATACAATCAATTGATCAGAAGATCATCGGACAACACTACGGCTCTATGAGTAGTACTTCTTCGGTGAAACTAGACGATCTTCACACACCGGGCTTCTCATAGGCAGAACTTCGGCTCGAAAACTATTTTCTTCTCGGGATCTTTAGGCTTCAGTACTTGCTTCGTGTCTCGGGATGATACCGGGGCTTCGTGGGGTTAAAATAGGGCTTAGAGAGGGTATCGGGAGTGGGAGAAAAGAGATTGAGCAACCAAACTCGGCTGCCCCTTGAATTCTATTTATAGAGCTGATTTTATGGATTCACGTCATGAATCTCAAATATTCACATTGTGAGTTCAGTAGTCATCAGGTGCATCATTACAACTTGCGCCTGTCAAACTCTAGAAGTCATAATTACTGAGTTAACGTCGTGAACACTGTATTCATGTCGTGAACTTTGACAGTTTTGGGGTTTCGCGTCCCGAACTTCAGAAATTCATAACTTTCGCATTCGAACTCCATTTTCGACATTCTTTTTTTTCCACACGTAGGTCAAAACAAGATTTACAACTTTTGTTTAGACTTCATCGGCTAATTTTGAATTTAATTTTTATTATATTAGTTTTAGTAGGCCGAGACAGAAAGACTCTGTTATAAACTCATAACTTCTTCATCCAACGTTCATTTTCGTTTGTCTTTTTACCGTTGGACTACTATCGATGAGATCCTCGATTCTCATTTAGATCGTTTTGGCTAGAATCACTCGATCTCATATTCAATCTTTGGGCTGCATACTGCTAATGCTGAAACTTCGAAAAATCATAACTTCCTCATACGAAGTCAGATTTAGACGTTCTTTTTATGCACTCTCTCGGTCTAACATATTATATGACTTTCATTTAGATCGTTAAGGCTAAATATCTCTCTAACTTAAATTCACTATTTACGTTGCGCTGTATCGTGTTGGTTCTGTCGCGAAACTTCGACAGGTCATAACTTCTTCGTTATAATTCGGATTTCGGCATTCTTTATATACACGAAAACCTTGTGACATATACTAAAACTTAGTTAAGATTACTCCTTCTAAATAATCTTCCAAATAAAAGTCATTTTGACGCTCATTGTCTCCAAATTGACTAGCCCTGATCTACGGGCGTTACAGGAAGTTATATTTTTTAGCGTTCAAGTTTTAGCCAAGTTTAGACCTTCAAAACATTCTTTTAGGAAGCTCATTTTAGTTGATTTTTTTTTCATTTCATTCTATTCTTCATACAAGTGTTTTCCATATACACATCACACTTAAAATTTCGATGTATGGAAGTCGCACTTTGTTAACTCTATAGTAGGATGATTGGTGTTTTTTTGAAATGTCCAAAGGTCACCATTTTTTTTATGGATATCGGGAAGTCATACTTCTACACTGTATTCATATTATATTATAAATAAAAGTTAAATTAGGGTATAACATGTAGCCTTAACATAAAGCACTACATTAAACACTATTATGTAAACATTAGTGCTTATTCTCCCGAATTACAAATGCATACATAAATTATTCAGTTACATATAATGTAACATAGTCAATCATTTATTTGGTTATTTCCATTAGGGAGCAGGCATGAGTGGATTCAGTATTTCAGTTTGGGATGAAGACCGATACACTACACAAGTAAAAATATAATTACCAATATGGTCAAAGTGTGACATGTTTAATGATCGAAATATCATTATTACATGTTGACCAGATATACTACCTTTCAGTCATTTCCCACATATACAACATATCATACACTAATTCATAACATAATACAAAATTCTAGACACTGATTCACAAGTTAATACAATATTTCAGACACCTATTCACAACTTTAAATATACCTGATTTCAATGAGGCATTTTGTCAAACATCTTGCATTGACCATGTTTCTAGATCTGAGATAATTTACATTAACTACGTGATTTACATATATATGTGATAATCAGAGAGAGTGTTTGAGTTTAACAAAACTTAAGAGTGATATGATGGTAGTAGTTCATGGAATGAGGGTGGTGCTACGATGGTGTAGACCACGACAGTGTGATTCTCGATGGTGGTTTCTAAATCTAGATCTTATTTTCGATGGTGGTATTTAGATCCAAATCTGATGGTGGTTGAAGGCTCCAAATATGAGATTGTCATGCATCATAGAATCGTCAGAGATTCTAGATCTAATATTTACATGCTTTTTAGAGTTGTCAGAGGTTCCATATATGAGATTTTCTTGCTACAGTATAATATTTAGAACGCTTGTCAAATGTAAGAGTAAAAGTTTTCTACTCTTGTACATTTGAAATTGGTAAGTTGTGATGTTTTGGATAAAACAAAGACCAACTAAGGCCAATTGTGTGAAGTGTTTGTCTTGATTTGAATCCGCACTATCTCTTGGATGTTTGACAAGGGAGTCTTATATGTCAAGAGTATAGTGGGAGTCTTAAAAGTCATGAAAGTCTCAAGAACAAATCAAGAATAAAAACCTGAAGTTCTTCACTAGCACACGACTTGAGGTTCATAACCTATCGTGTTGACATATTCTGTGCCCATTCCAATTAAAGTTGGCTTTGCATATGAGTTCTTAGAGTTCTCAATTGGTTGCACAACAACTTGGAAGCAATGGTAGGCCCTTGAGCTGCCAGGTGGCAAGAAATTAAGATTGAGTTCAGTCCATATGAGTTTGGATTTGTCATTATCCTTGTCTTGTGACTATGGTTTTGATAATTCACATGGTTAAGAACACATACACCACTCAATCTAAGTGTCATAAGGTTTCTCTCTGATTCATGAAAATGATGGTGAGGAAACACTTTCACTAAGTAGATTTTAGCTAGATAGCAATTGTGATATTTGCATTCTCAATGTCGTTAGTGGAGCGTGTATGGTTTACCGGCACACTAACATGGACTTGTGAGAAGTGGAAAAGGTCTAAACAATCAAGACTATGATTACGACATCCCTTTTCATAGTTCTTAAATTTCTTAGACACACCTGTGAACTATCTAAGATATGGTGTATGATATTGATAAAGTTTTATCAAAGCAATCTAGTATCAGAAATTTGAACTTTGGTAAGAAATTCAATAAAGTATTGATTTCTAGAAGTCCAACTGATTTCTGAGTACATGTCAAAGCTAATGGGAGCATAAGTGTTATGCTAATAATCATCATGTTAGTGGGAGCATGATAATTATGATAAAGGTTGCAAGTTAGCAATGTTAATTATAGAAAACAAAAAGTTTCAATTTGGAAAGAGTTGTTTTGCTATAATTAAGGGAGAGGAAATTATACTTCATCTCAAATCTATATGTTTAGATCGTGAGATTTTAATCAAATTTAGTCAAATATATATATGAATGATATGTTGGAATGGCTCAACATAAGGAAATTCTGTATATGGGTCAATTATTTGCGTTCTAAAATTCGATTATGATTACGACATCCCTTTTCATAACTGAATTATGAGAACTTGAAAAATAGAAATGGAAATGTTATAGCAAAAGACTGGTTTAGTCATTATGTGAGACATCATGAATCGTTTCCCATATGCTTCGGATATAGGATCGATTACATGTGCTATATTCATCCTTTCTAAAATTTTCCAAATGTTTGGGGCATTAAGAAGGGAAAAGGTCTAGAATTGGATATGACTAAAAGGATTAAACAATTGCCAAGGAAAATCTAAGCTTTACCAAAGATTGGTTACTCAAGGACAGTTGGAAGTATAGTGATAATTCTGGAAGGACCATATTGACATCATCTGTAAGGAGGCAACTCTTGTTCAGAAGTGATAGTCAAAATGGAATATGGAAATGTTTCAAAGTTAGAAATTATTCAATCTGTGTAAGATTAGGAAACTTAATGCAAGAAGGATGTTTTCAAGGAGTTGATCTCCTTTGGAATACTCTATAATGTTTGTTGTCAAGTCTTTCTAACTTTGTGTATAATCATTACAAGATGATCAATGCATATAAGTTTAGAATCTAACAGATTTCAGTAAATGGCATGAATTTGGAATTCTTGCATTTGCAGTAAGGATTTGGGACTGTGTGTGACAACCCGAAATTTCCATTCGGTCAAACCCTAAAAGTCAACCACTTCGTATCATAAGTTAAAGTCGTTATTTCTTATTTTCAAGAAATATAAAATTTGTTTGATTATTTTAATATTATTTTTAAACGAACGGGTGAAAGAATTTGCCGTCGCGGGTTTTGAATTTTAAAAACCGCAAACACTTTGAGTCTTAGAAATCCCCGACCAAAAATTTATGTTTGGGTTAAAAAATCACCTAAAAACTGTGAACTCATACCTATGTATGAGTTTACTTCCCAAAAAGCTAGTCATTTGTGTTTACTCCCCAAATGTCAAAAGAGTAAACTCCAAAATATCCTCTCAAGTATCATCCAAGTTTTTATTCAAAATCTTCAATCTAGTAAGTGTTTCTAGCCCTTTTAAGTTAGTATATCACTTAATCTAGTGATTTTTCATCCTTTAATCCATCCATTTTTGTGTTTTGATTAGTTTCCAAAAACACAAAGAACACCAAGAACACACACTAAGTGTTCTTGGATTTAAAGTTCATTTCAAGCTTCCTCTATGTAAGTACTTCTATCCTAGATTCATTTTAAGCTTGCTATACATTTTTATACCAAGGAAAAGTCCCAACAACACAAAGAACAAGGTGCTCACAGTTTTGGGAGGCTCCCAAAACCGTAAACACCCAATATAGTGCCTTAGGGTGCTTTAGGGTGTCTAGATGCTTCACAATGACTTAGGGAGTTGTCTAGATCCATCCTTAATGACTGTATCACACAAAAAGCACCAAAATCATATATTTTTATGTTTTTACGGTTTGGGGATCTCCCAAAACCGTAAACACCTCAAATGTGGTGTAAACGTCCCATAAATGGCCCATGGTTGTTCCTTATGGCTAGAATCTAACCTAGACTAGTGTCATGTTTGTGCTAAGGACTTGAAAACCACCAAATACCAAACTTAGGAGTTTAAGGTAGTAAACTCATGAGTTTAAGGTAGTAAACTCATGGAGAAATGGTCCTTAGACCGTAAACTCCATTTAGGAGTGTTTTGATGCCACACAACACTTCCTAAGGCTAAATCATGAAGTAGGAATGCTTGGAATAGCTTAGAAGACTTCAAACCAACAAATGGTCATAAAGTGTAGAGTTTACGACCGTAAACCCTTGAGTTTACTGCCGTAAACTCCTTGGGTAATGGTCATGAAAACCGTAAACTCAAAGGGAGTTTACCCTTGAACCCCAAATACACTAGCCTTTCCCTACAACCCTTAGATGCAACCCTTGAGACTTATAACACTTGTGTAAAGTGTTTAGCATGTACTAGAGTGTCTTAACTTTGTTTATTAGTTGTTTAAAGACTAATTGTGTATATACATATATCCTTATATGTTATTAGGATCTTTGTGCGTGTCTAAGTCTTCACTTGACACTAAGCACTTATCCGACACTTCCTTCCGATCCACTTACTACAGGTGAGTTCATACCCCTTAATCAATGTTTTAACTATTTTTAAATGTTTTATGGGGGGGGGGGGATACTAGTAGAATAATGCTAATTATTATATTAATCACATGTGATTAATAAGCAACATTCAAATGGTTGGCTACTCATTAGCCGTTTTACCAAACAGTTTACTTCAAATGTTTTTCATAAACACTTTATGTGTTTAAAACTCCTTATTACACTGTACATTTTACTTTGTATGTTTTACTTCAAACTTATTTACAATTGTGATTCAAACAAATGTTTCCTTATACTAAAGTTGTTTTATCAAACCCATGCCTTCAAACCGTTTTATAGACTGACATCAAGTCGATCTTTTCTTAGATAATAATTATGTTCAAAGGTTTTACAAAACTTATTTTATGCTTTTATATTATAAATTGCGTGACTATATATGTATATTTATATAAGGAATGTTCAAAAGACTTAGGAAGACTATCCACCCTATTTCCTTTTCGTGCTTGAGATGTGGTCTGGTGGGACATCGGGTATCCGTCTGAAGGTCGTTTAAATATTAGTTATATATCATGTGTACATATATAGTCATAAAAGTCCTTCCAGTTCATCCAATTCCCTTGCGTAGTGAGTGTATACATCCATGTCCATACGTATCAGTTAGATTACTAGTAAAGTATCATAGGGGTAGTTTAGGAAGATACTAGAACTACTACTAGAACACGATATCATACAATGAGTCAGTTCATTCATGAGTCTATACTTGCTAGATAGAGAGCACATACATTACAGCTAGAACATTACAGTACGTTACTATATTTGCTAGATAGAGAGCACATACATTACAGCTAGAACATTACAGTACATTACTATACTCTTACATGGATATATTTACATAGATACATTTATATGAGTACACTTACACGTATTACTAGTACATTTTATATGTATAGATTCTGTTATATAATCCTCATTCTTATCTTTACCTTGTGATTTAATCACATAATCGACGAGATAGATTGGATTGAATATCCTAGTACCAAAGGATACGTTGCAGGATTGACCATTCCTAGAATCTCTATTAGCTACAGAGGTAAAAGCACATCCACGGATGTCAACGGTTGATACCATTACAGGTATACTTTTAGGGACTGACAATTCCTATACCCAGCTGTTAGCAACAGAGGTAAATGTACATCTACGGATGTATTCAGTTAACATTGTTAGTTGCCCTTGTACCAAAGGGTAATACTAAGACATTTTGGTCTTGGTAGAAGACTACATTCAGGACAGTTAGGTTTTCGTAGAAGACTACATTAAGAGCATTTAGGTCTTGGTAGAAGGCTACATTGAGAACAGTTAAGTCTTGGTAGAAGACTCCTTTTGTTACTAATAGGAATCATAGGGATATCTAGGGGTTTTCAAATGTTTACAATTGTTTTACAAACATTTTCATACTTACAGTTCATATACATTTTTAATACTTACAATTCATATACATACAAATTCTTTCATACAAATTAAGACACTAAAATACTTATGATCTCACCAGCTTCAAAGCTGATACTCGCTTTCAAAATTACTTGTATCCTCAGGTCATCAATAGACAGGTACCGATGCAAGGTTTAGAGAAGATGGAGCTCGTTCAAGACTCATCTTTCATTTTGATTTATGTTTTAGTGTCTATTATAATTTGACTGAATACACTTGTGTTAAAATTATATTATTAATGAAATGGATGATGTTGTTGCTTGTTTACTACTTTTCATTGTTGTGATACTGTACATGACGTCCTCCGCCCCAAAACGTTTCCACCGTTCTTGGTTTTGGGGTGTGACACTATAAAAAGAGGATCATTGGAGTTATGGTCAATTGATCTAATTCAAAAAGTAAAGATCATAGACAAACAAAGTATGCATACTTGGTATATGGCATGACTGGTGTTTAGAAAACATAGTGTACATGCTTGGAGCATGGGGCAACTATTGTTTTAAATTCAAGAATAAAGTTGATAGCTGAAACAGTATACAATGAATAATGTGTAATCATATGGTGATAAATAAAAGGTTTTTTTTTTTTTTTTTTTTTTATTTTTTTTATTTTTTATATTTATGTTCATAGGTTTTGATACCATATTGGATTCAATTATTATTGTGTTTCAGTTTGCATGTTTTAACTTCCTGAAAAACTAGGTCATTGTTCTGGATGATTAAGTTATTCAAACCATCCACAGTCGGTCATATTTTTGAAGTAGATATGAATTAAGACTGTCATGGGTTGGCTTGTAGAGGTCTAAGATGTTGGACAAAGGGCTACAACACTCATGAGTGCTCATAAGTTTTGAGTATTGGATTCAACCCGCGCTCATTGGAATCATTTCATGGATTTTATCACGAGTGATCATGATACAATAATATCTTATATTCTTCAAACCTAGAGATATGAGTTGTTACTATGAGTTTGTTGTACATTGATTGCACGAAAACGCATTCGGTAACTCGGTGTTATAAAACGTGCCTTTGTGTATGATTAAACAAGTAGTAGAACAAGCTATATGAGTTGAAGTTTATCCATTCCTTTTACCTCCGGGATAAAAGCAATATCTGTGGGCCCCTCGATGATTTGATGATGACAAATGGAAGTGCTCGACCGGGCCAGGAGTGATTTGATTTGTTCAATTAGTCAGTCGTCATAAACCGGAAATCGGGAAACAATAAATGGACAGAGAGAATGATTTATAATCCATGTCTCAGTCCATATGATATATATAATGGAGGAATATATGATCCCTTATCTATCACACCCCAAAACCGAGAACGACGGAATACGTTCTGGGGTGGAGGACGTCATGTTTAGTATCATAACAATATATAATAGTAAAAGCAATCAACCACATCCATTGCATTAACATAATAATTGTAATACAAGCGTGTTCTGTACATTTATGTAGACACCAAAAGTATAAACAAAATAAAAGATGAGTCTTATATGTGCTCCATCTTCCAAAAACTGCACCAGTACCTGTTTATTGTTGACCTGAGAATACAAGTTATTTTGAAAAAACGAGTATCAACATAAAGCTGGTGAGTTCATAAGTATTTAGTGTCACTGTTTGTATAAAAGTTTTTGCAAATTGCGTAGTATGACATTTATTAACAAAGTTTGAAGATGGTTTGATTCCCTAGAAAATCCCATGTTTTCCAGCAAAAGTAGTCTTTTACCAAGACTTAGTTATTTGTAAATTTGTTTCTTTGAAAATGTAATAGTTTTCTTATGAAAGTATCAGAAATGAAAAATACAATTTAAACTTGTTCATTATAGAGAAATAACAGAGTTTCACCCCCAGCAGCGTCCCTGCCGGTTATATGTAATAGTGAATGTAAACTCTGAATAGTATTAATTTCGTATACACCTCGGGATGTGTGTTTAATTAAGGTTTGAATGTGAGCTCGTATGCAATCATACCGAGTGATAGTAATACAGTGACTGACCCTCCAGGTCACCGATAGTGTTCTAGTGTTTTGTCATCCCTGGGCTACATGGTCGGATTGTAGCTAGCAGTCGGGATGGGGGAAAATCCGTCCCGTATAGATCTATACATGTAGTGTTCACTCTCCCTCCAGGAGACGATGGTTATCTGACGATCACATAGCGATAAGTCGTATAGATAGATAGTGCATCACATTCTGTTGTAGTATTTTATTACGTATGGTATATAGTGTTCTCTCAGTATACTATGTACTGTTCTCTTGATGTAGTTTATAGTATTTCCTCTTATAGCGGGAAATGTTTCGTTAGTATAGTGTATAATGTTTAGTGTTCTCTTCGCATCGTGTATTGTACATATAGTCTTGTAATTGTACTCACCATAGTGTGTATCATAGTAATATAAAAAATGAGTGGTAATCCTTAACTATACCTATTATAGTTAAATTGAGTACTTGATTTACTGTCTTCGATATGTAGAAGTATCGAACTAGAGTGAAAAATTTATGTCTAACACTAATATAGAAGATATATAACTAAGTATTCAATGACAATCAGATAGATAACCTAACACCCTAAGTCCACAATCAAACAAGAACAGGAAATAAGGTCAGTTATCAGTTCTAAATCCTTCAATACTTACTTATATAACTATATTAGTGTAGACATGATTTGAAAATAAATTTAGGTTTTGAATATATTGAAAAATTGTTTTAAGAGAATTGATTTTTGAAAATGAGGTTGAAAAACATTTGCAATAACTTTACTGACAATATAATTTAAAAATGTAAAAATCCTTTTGACAGTAAGTCTTAAATCACATGTGATTGATTCTGCAATGTATTGGATTCAACTTGTATTCCCCCCCCCCCCCAATAAAAACAATTAAAACATTTGAAAGGTTAATTAAAGGGGTATGAACTCACTGTTTGACGTAGGGTTCAAGTGTGCTATTGATATGAGTGTCGAGTGTCAATGAATGCTCTGAACGCAAGTAGCCCCTATTAATCATATGGTGACACATATATAAGTTAGAGCTAGGGTGTTTCATGACTAAAATGATGGCAAATCACCCTAAGGACTTGGAATCACTAGGACTAAGTGTCCCGTGTTCTATACTCAATGATCTATGCAAGTTTAAGGCCAAATGTGAGTATTAGGGTGGGTGTATAACCATAAAAGTGAGTGTGCGGCTAGGGAATGCGACCAGACTTGTGTGTGAGGCTGCACACAAGAATGTTCGGCCATACAGGGTGTGTGTGCGGCCATACACAGGGGTGTGCAACCGTACACTCATTCTTTGAGTCATATGTGTCGATTGTGTGGCCATACTCTCACTTTGTGTCACACCCCAAAACCGAGAACGGCGGAATACGTTCTGGGGTGGAGGACGTCATGTACAGTATCATTACAATTGCATAATAGTAAACACAAGAAAACAACAACCATTTCGTATAGTCATAGTGAATGTAATTACAATTGTATTCTGTGAAAGTTTAATAAACATAAAAAATATAGCCAAAAGTGTAACAAAATAAAAGATGAGTCTTGTATATGCTCCATCTTCTCCAAAAGCCGACCTGTACCTGCCTATCTTTGTCTTAAGGATACAAGTTATTTTGAAAACGAATATCAGCATAAAGCTGGTGAGTTCATAAGAGTTTAGTGTCATTGTAGTACAAAAGTGTTTGCAAACTTATAGGATAAAACTGGAATTTGTATTTATGAGTAGTAGAAATCCCTCGAAAATCCTATATTTTCCAAAAAGTACATTTGTAAGTCAATCTTTCTTGTGTGTACAAGTAATATTGTGGAATTCCTTCAATTGTAAATGTGTATAAATAAATCTCATGTAAGTAATACGGCTGAAGAAAAGTTATGTTTACTAACAGTAGTAGTGTTGTAACTTTAGTTAGTAATAGATCTTTAATTACTTTGGGATTTTAGTTCAGACTTTAAGTCTTAGTCTATTTCTTTAAATGTAAGTTTAACTTCTCATGTGACCAATTGTGAAGTAGTAGAGAACCGATGACCTTCCCGGTCATGCGTAGTGAAGTAATGTAGTGCCACCCCTGGCCTAGTCGGCCCTGACTGTACTTAACAGTCGGGATGTAATAGTGTCTGTTCCGTATAGATCTATACATATAGTGTTGCTTTCCTTTCGGGAAGCCCTGGTCACATGGTGTAAGTACAGTAGAGTACCTTATACAGAGATAGTGTGATATTCTTTGTATTAGTGAATTCTCTTATGTTTTAGTATGGTAGACTTATAGTATAGTAAGTAAGTGCTCACTTGTACTTGCATTAGCTTGTAGTATCAACATATATAGTGAGTATAGTAGTAGAGTGTTCTCTCGTACTCGCATTATCTTTTAGTATTAACAGATATAGTGAGCATAGTAGTAGTAGAGGTAACGAGCAGTAGCCTTAACTATACCTATTATAGTTAATTAGTGTATGTGAATTCCTGCCTTTGATCAACAAAGGTAATGAATAAAATGAAAAACTTTCATATCTAACTCAAATATATATGATATATAACTAAGAATCCAACGACAGTCGGACGGACAACCAGTACCCTAAGACCACATCAAACAAGAACAGGGAATAAGGTGAGCTATCGGTCCTAAAGTCCTTCAAGTCTTACTTATATAAATATATTAGTGTAGATATATATATATATATATATATATATATATATATATATATATATATATAAGAAGTATCTAAAAGAAGTCCTTCAAGTCTTACTTATATAAAAGAAGTCCTTCAAGTCTTACTTATATAAATATAAATATATTAGTAGTAAAAATGAAAATTTGAAAATAGTTTAACAACAATTTAACCTTAGAACGCATTTGATAATTAGTTAAAAACAGTTTTATCGATAAGTATCTAAAAGTGTAGAGAAATCTCTCTTTTTGATGAAAAATTGGAAATCACATATGAATTGATAATAAAACATGTAGTGTAGTACTTGTATCCCCCCTAAAACATCTAAAAACATTTAGAAAGGTTCATTAAGGGGTATGAACTCACCTGTAGTGAGTAGTTCTGATGACAATGTTGGATCTGTTGCTAAGTATCAAGTGGTGACTTGAGTATACACGTGAATCCTATTTAGCACATATTGATACATGTATGAATATAATTAGTGTCCGGAACAACTATTTAACGAATTGGGACCGCCTTAGGGACTAGTGAACACTTATTTTGAAGTGTTACAACCATTAAATGACTGTACGAAGGGTTAAAAGTCTAAACAAAAGAGTGTATGGCCAAAATACTCACTATATGTGTGTGTGCGGCCATGTGTGCGGCCAGGTGTGCTGCCAGCACATGTGTGTGGCCAGCACATGTGTGCGGCCATGTGTGCTGCTAGATGTGCGTGTGCTGCCAGAAAACATGGTGTTCTTGGTGAAAGATGTTACCTTTCCAGATGATACTTGAGAGGATTTTCGAGTCCTAGCTTTGCAAGAGTGTAAGAAATGATCAAAATGACCAAGGATAGAATATATAGGAGGGTGTGTGCGGCTAGAGTGTGTGTGCGGTTGGCCTATGTGCGGCTGGCTGGCCGCACACACTAGTGTGCGGCCGCACACATGAGTTTTGGTGTGTTTGGTCCTTTTTTCCAATGCTACAACCAAACTAACCCATCCTCCGACACGTATCTCAATTATACTAAGCTTTAAGCACTCTTTTAGACTCAAAATTTCATTATAAAATAGCAAAACGAAGCTATCTTTGATATAAAAGAAGAATGTAAGTTAGAAATTTCGGGATGTAAATAACGGAGAAATTTTTGGGTTGTCACATCATCCCCCCGTTAGAGGGAATTTCGTCCCGAAATTTGAGTTCAAGTAATAATGTCATTACAAGATAATTAAGCAAAAAGATGGGGATACTTAAGCTTCATTTGATCCTCGCGTTCCCAAGTGAATTCCGGCCCTCGTTTGGCGTTCCATCGAACCTTCACAATTGGGATGCAACTTTGTTTCGTTCTTTTGATCTCCCGATCCATGATTTCCACAGGCTCTTCCATAAAGTTGAGGCTTGCGTTGATCTCAATCTCATCTAGTGGGATCACCAGGGTTTCGTCAGATAAGCACTTTTTCAGGTTCGAGATGTGGAAGGTAGAGTGTATGTTACTAAGTTCGTTCGGTAGATTGAGTTTGTAAGCTGCTGAGCCGATTCTGGCAAGAATCTCAAAAGGCCCTATGTACCTTGGGTTCAGCTTTCCATGCTTTCCAAAGCGTATTGTGCCCTTCCAGGGTGAGACCTTCAAAAGGACTCAGTCTCCCACCTGGAATTCCAAAGGCTTTCTTCGTTTGTCTACGTAGCTTTTCTGTCGGTCCCTAGCGGCTTTTAATCGTTCGCGAATCTGTACAATCTTCTTGGTTGTTTCTTGGATGATCTTTGGACCCGTGAGAGTGCTGTCAGGAACTCGTCCTTTATCTAATTGAGTTTCACCCACTTTAGCCCAGCACAGAGGGGATCTGCACTTCCGACTGTAGAGGGCTTCAAATGGAGCTACCTTGATGCTCGTATGATAACTGTTGTTGTAGGAAAACTCTACAAGGGGTAAGTGTGTATCCCAGGCCTTACCAAAGTCAATCACACAGACCCGCTGCATATCTTCTAAGGTTTGGATCGTCGTCTCACTTTGTCCGTCAGTCTGCGGATGGTAGGCTGTACTCATGTCCAACCTGGTCCCTAAGGCGATTTGCAGCGATTGCCAAAATCTCGAAGTAAACCTACTGTCTCTATCCGAGATAATAGATACAGGGACACCATGTAATCGAACTATCTCCTTAATGTATGATCTTGTGAGTTTCTCCATCTTGTCTGTTTCTTTGATGGGTAAGAAGTGCGCGAACTTGGTGAACCCGTCAACGATGACCCATATGGTATCCAACCCACCCGTTGTCTTGGGTAGCTTAGTTATGAAGTCCATAGTGATCCGCTCCCACTTCCACTCAGGTATCTCTGGTTGCTACAGAAGACCTGATGGCTTCTGATATTCGACCTTCACCTTCGCGCATGTAAGGCATTTACTAACGAAGGTAGCAATCTCTGCTTTCATATTAGGCCACCAGTATAGCTTTTTGAGATCGAGATACATCTTATCTAAACCTGGGTGAACGGAGTATCGAGTGTTGTGTGCTTCCTTCATGACTAAGTCTCTGAAACCACCATGGAGCGGGGTCCAGATTCGGTCCATGAGATAATAGGCTCCATCAGCCTTGATCTCCAAGTTCTTATCCATTCCACGTAGGGATTCTCCCGCCACATTCTCAGGATTTAAAGCTTCGAGCTGAGCCTTCTTAATCTGTGCGCATAGATGTGAATGGATAGTCATTGTTAGTGACTTGACTCTCCAGCCAGAATACTCTTTTCTACTCAGTGCGTCTGCTACTACATTGGCTTTTCCATGGTGATAGCGAATCTCACAGTCGTAATCATTGAGTAGTTCGACCCACCGTCATTGTGACAACCCAAAATTTCCATTCTGTACAAACTATATCACTTCAATAGAAGTTATAGCAGTCACAATTAATTTTCAGACTTTTTCGTGTAAGTTTGAGTAATTCAGGGTTTACACTTCAGGAAATATCAGGAGAGTGGGTGCACTAGGGTTTTGTGCATCACTGTTATTCCAACACTCTATTATATTAGAGATCATTTTGGGATAAAAAATATTTTCTGCCAAAAATATCTCAGATATATAAATAGAATTCTGAACCAAATTCATTCATTATTCGCATTTCCAACTAGAGAAAATCCATTTTCTCTCTCACGGATCTTCAGGTTTTTATACAAAAACGTGAGTAACTCTTTCTAGTGGTGTTAGAAAGCTTATTATGTAGTTATAACATGATTTAGATGGCTAAATCACTAGATTTAGGAGTTTACTCCCTAAGGTGTTCTTGGGCGGTAAACTCCCGAAACGAAGCCTAGTCTGTCCCCCGTGATATACTATTGCCTTGGACTTGTATAGGAGTGTGTTAGGGACATGAAATCAAGCAAGAACCACCCAATTTTGGGAGTTCACGGCCCAAGAGTATCTTAGGCTGTAAACTCCAAAATCATGCTCAAAATGGTGCTTTTAAGGCACCTAAGGCCTTAGACTTTTACCTAGACTTGTTCCAAATAAATCAAGGGCCTTAAACACATAAGAATCACATTGCAAAGTGAGTTTACGGCCATGACATGGTTCATGGGCCGTAAACTCATTAAAGGGGCACCAAAGTGTGTCAAGGGTCTTCATATGCTTGGAATAAAAGCCTAGAACCTATACCACTTGTGCATGAGACTTGAAAACATCTAAAACACCCATCCTTAAGAGTCTACAACCGCAAACTCTAAGGGAAATGGCCTTAGGGCCGTAAACTCCTCAAAGGAGTGTTTCTAGGCCCTAAACCCTTTCAAAAATTTAACCACAAAGTTGGAATAATTCTAGGAATCATTTGGAACTTCAAAACACACAATACCCCCATGGTTGGGAGTTTACGGCCGTAAACTAAAGATTTTACAACCGTAAACTCCATGTGTGATGGTATTTGGAGAGTAAACACATATATGGGGTCCTTTGGAACCCTAAACACAAGTGCCTTGCCCCATAATAGCTTAGATGCAATCCTTAGGGATTAAAACACTTATATAAAGTGTTTACTATGTCTAGGATGTCTTATCTTTATCAATTAGTAATTTAAGTCTAATTGAGTGCATATATGTGTGATTATATGTTCATTAGGATCGTAGTGCGTGTACAAGTCCTCATTTGACACCTAACAATCCTACATTGTCCGGTTCATCCAAATCACCATCTACAGGTGAGTTTATACCCCTAATCAATGTTTTAAATGATTTTAAATGCTTTAAAAGGGGGGGGGGGGGGGGAATACAAGTAGAAACAAACATGTTATTAAATCATTGATATGTATTTTATAACTGTGTTTGTCATTTAACAGATTTCACATACTACAAAATGTGATGCATGAAATGGTTTTAAATCTTAAGAATACTTTGTTATCAAATGTTTTACTTTTGAAATGTTTATTAAAATGACATCAAGTCATTGTTAATTATTGTTCAAAACCCATAAGATGTCTTACAAAACCATTTTACATTCTTGAACTAAACTATGCATATACACTTATATTCTTATATATGTATTGATGTTATAGTTTACATCTTTCATTTAGTTTCTCACACCCTTGAGTAGTAAGAGTGTATAAACCTACTTAAACAACTAATTACGTTTCATTAAATCATCATAGGGATAATTTGAAGATATCAAACATTACTCCTATTACAAGGAATCACACAAGAGTCAGTTCATTCATGAGTCTATACTACTACATTACCTGATACATGATTACATATACATATGCTTACCTGATACATGAATATGTTTACATATACTTACCTGTTACATGAACACACTTACATGAATACGATACAGGAACACTTTTACATAGGTGCACTATCCTGTATTCACTTACCTGGATACTTGTACTTAGAACTATGAGGATGATTTATTCGTACTTTCTGTGTAAATTATCTTTCCTATCCCGGTTCAACGGGATATCTCGGCGGGACTTACCATTCCGAACCCTACTGATTAGCACCTGTGGTCGATGACCATCTACAGAGGTCTAAGGTTACTACTTATAAAGGAAGATCGATAACCGGGGCTAACCCCTCCACCCACCTGCTGCTGCTACAGAGGACAAGTGGACAATCTTCGATTGTTTATAAGGTTATACTTTTCGCTTATTGCGATGTTGTGTTACTCCTAGTACCCAGCGATGACACTTACATTATTACTTTTCTGGACAATCTTCGGATGTTCATTAGGTTGCATTTTTCGCTTAACGCGATGTTGTGTTAGTCCTAGTACCTAGTGACAACACTTACAGTAGTACATTTTCCTGTTTACTTTATTTTGTGATACTTTCACATAATCGACGAGTTAGACTAAGTACTTTAGTACTAGTCAAAAGAAGGAAAAACTATCATTTTACTTACAAAACATTCGGGTCTTGGTAGAAGACTACATTATCATAACAAAAAATTTGGGTCTTGGTAGAAGACTACATTATCATAACAAAACATTCGGGTCTTGGTAGAAGACTACATTATCATAACAAAACATTTGGGTCTTGGTAGAAGACTACATTATCATAACAAAACATTCGGGTCTTGGTAGAAGACTACATTATCATAACAAAACATTCGGGTCTTGGTAGAAGACTACATTATCATAACAAAACATTCGAGTCTTGGTAGAAGACTACATCTCACACTGATAGAAAATAAGGGATTTTCTAGGGCTTTTCGTACTTTCATCAACATTTTCATTTAAAGGTTTACATGACTTTTAAAACAGCTTTTAGTAAGCAAGACAATGACACTTAAATACTTATGAATTCACCAGCTTTAAAACTGATACTCTCTTTCAAAATAACTTGTATTCTCAGGTCATCAGTAGATAGGTACGGTGGCCAGGTTTTTAGAAGATAGAGTAGACAAGTCTCGTCTTTTATTTTGATTGTATATTTTTGGTGTCTTATTACAATGAAAGAACACACATGTATTAAAACTTTACTTATAATGCAATGGATGATGTTGTTGCTTGTTTACTATTTTACATTGTTGTGATACTGTACATGACATCATCCACCCCTGAACGTTTCCGCCGTTCGTGGTTTTCGGGTGTGACAGATTGGTATCAGAGCATTGTTTATAGTGAATTAAGTATATCAACCCATAAAAGATATACTAACTATAAATACATGGGATTAAGACACTCTGTCTAAGAGTTTATACTTTTAAATAATAAAATATTTAACAAAGTATACGTGCCTGCATTCATACTAAAATCAGTGTCACAATGACAAGAACAAAAGTATTACGATTGTTGAATATCACAAGTAAGCTTGGGGATGTGTGGTCAGTCTTAGGAGTGGCATAGCCTGATCAACTATGCTGTTCCAAGGAGTGATTAGCACATGCCCCATAATGGTTGTGATATGGCAACAAGTCTAAAAACTTACCAACATTACCACAATGAGAGCATTATAACAAAACCTAAATCTAAAATACCATAGGGGTGTTTTGTGTTACTAAAGTACTTAATACTTGAGAACTAAAATGGAATCTTCATTCCTAAGTTGATAATTGCTACGTGGATACGCTAAAATTATATGTAACTAGGATGTTATAGACTTAGAATCGGTGAAATTTTTGCTTTACCCTTATTCCTTGTGAATTTGGAATTGAGGTCACTTATTTGAAGGCCTATCCTGTGTTGATTACATATAACTGGTATGCACTTTACAAATAGCGATGGAACTAATGAAGATTTCCTAAATAATTATCTATATAGTTCGTCTAATAATTATTCTCTTACCCCAATTCTCGCGTAGATAAGATGGCTGGACTCCATCCCCACGGCAACCTGTACCTTCCGAATGAGGTTATTGCTGGATGGTTTGAAGAAGAGCCAAATAATGATCATCCTATCCCTGTGAATGATCACCATGATGAAGACCTTTCGGATGGTGCTAACTCCGAACCCGAGGTTGAAGACCTACCCCAGGCAGCTCCCGTTCCAATTCCTAACCCTCGTCCGGCTTTTCATGGCCCGATGCCTCCATGGGTGGAATGCTTGGAAACATGGAGCGAAGGTCAAGATTAGCCTATTCCGTTTAATGGAGACCGAAGCTTTTACAACATAAGTGAAGGGAGCTCATTAGATAGAGTCCTATCAATTCTGATTCGAAGAGTTGCCCAAAACGAGATTCAGGGCATGACAGCCCTACAACGTATCACAGAAGTTGATACAAATAGAGGAATGCATATGCTTTGCACCAGTCGCCTTGAACACGCTCGTGAGAGGTCTGAGAGAGACCATGAAACCCTGCTGCAAGCACTAACTGAATCACAAGCCGAAGTCATAGAACTTCGAGTACGCCAAAGGGTGTACGAAAGACACCTACTCGATGTGGAACGCCAACTGGCTGAACTGAGAGTTCACCAGAGGGATGACCGTCGCTAGTAGTAGATACTTTACTTTATATCCCTTGTTAGAAAGGAATCGTGTTTCTGTCTATGCCCGATGTGGCATTTTCTATGAAACTATCTTGTACTGTAAGTACTTTAGTTAGGTATTTATACTGTCAGGAACTGTCTTCTCTGGATATGATGTAAGACCTTTTTACAAGGTCATTTTCCCGAACTAGTACATCATGAATATCAAAGGTATTGATAGTCGGCTAACTTCTGTGTCATTCTTTATTTCAAATACTCTTATCTTACTTTCATTTGAGTCTATTTGAAACATGCTCTAGTCAAGTCATTGGACTATAGCAATTTAACTCTGGAGACATCTCCAAGTCTCTTTTAATGGTTGGATCATGTTATTCACCAACCAACGATACCTCGGCTTGCACAACAAACATCTTGAGACCATTGTAAGAACTTACTTCTAAACTTTACTAGGACTACATCATAGGGATGTAGGTCAAACCATCGTGAACATACTTCTATTCCGTACTAGGACTGCATCATAGGGATGTAGGTCGAACCTTAGAGAACATACTTCTATTCTTTGCATGAGCAATCGAATTACGTCTAGTTTCAACCATTTTCGCTCACAAAAATCATTTTCTTTCGGTAACAAAATCATGTCTCCCAAAAAGAACGATCAGCCCATCAACCAAACACCAACTCTTCAGAGTGATGCAACTACCTTTCAAGTTGCAGTCTCGGCTGCCGTGTCAGCTATTTTGACCCACCTGAATGCTAACAATGCAAGTGTTAGCGGGATCGTTATCAATCATTCCAATCCAAGTAACAATCCAGCATCGCAGCGAGCAACAAACTACCACGATACCCCGAGTGCTGAGGCCAAGAGTAACAAATGGAAGTTTTGGGCCATAAGTCAGAACAAGTCGCTTCGAAGGGCGAATATGAAACAACCACCAGTAACAACCTTCACAACTACGACATCTACACCTCCTATGACCATTCCTTCTGGTGTCCCAATGATCCCCAACCCAGCCAAACTTTATGCTGGAAGTCTCCCAAAATGCATTAAATGTAGTTTTCACCACCACGGACCTTGTAGGGAGAGGCAGTGCTCACATTGCAACAGGAAGGGGCATACAACCCGTGTCTGCAGGACGCCAACAGCTCAGGACGCACCAGTGCCAAACACCAATGGGAACCAGGTTTGCTACGGTTGTGGCAAAGTAGGTCACTACAAAAGGAACTGCCTAGAGGCAGCAATTGCTGGCACAGACGAAAGTCTACTACCAACCACCGCCGCAGGAGAGTCTACTCCGGACCCACGTTAATGTAATTTAGGTGTTTTGTTGTAACAGACTTATGAACCATCCCAACACTAGTGCAACCAGAGTCTTATCTTTTGCGGGATCCCATCCGTTTAGGGATTCTCGTGCTGCGTATACTTATCTTTTGTACTATACCTTGCTCGCATAAATAGTCTTGTAGTAAATCCTAAGTACAGAAACTTTGTTAATGGTTGCTGTGTTGTGTTTTGTCTGTAACGCCTTATGTTCAAATCTAATGTCTTTAGTTTCCAGATGTTTCCCGACTTTATCATATGACTCGAGCAAATTCGATCCTCGCAATACCAGCTTCATAATTACATCTCTTTCTCCGAAATCGTCTTTTAGCGAAGCCGTCATATTAGAACACCGAAGTACTCATACAAGGAGTACATTATAGTTCTTTTCCTTTCCGAAGGAATCCCCACAGTATTACTCGTGCAGTACGTTAAGTTCAATTCTAGGATTCATACGGTTGATCTATCACAGAAGAATGTATACATGAGAGTGATATATAATCAATGTTCTACAGGTTTAGGATTGATGATTCCACTTTAACTTCTTTTCCCTCGAAGGGATGTTAGATTAAAGAAGAATCAGTTATTCGACTACCTTTTCAGTCTTAATTATATATGACTCGTATACACGAAGTTATGATCATTGAATCACGTATGAATTCTAATATGAACTTCAGGACGGAGACTGTCCAGGAGTACGAGTAATTGCATTGGCATAGGAAAAAACGTAGAACCCAGTATGACTCTTATAACCAGATCGCATTACAGTCTAAACACCTACGGAAGATACAAGGACAGCCCGGACAACACAACGAACTACACAACAATAGAATTAGAAGACTAGGCTTCTCACCCTTGAGAACTTCGGTCTTATTCTTACCAGAATTCGACGGAGTGCATCATATGTACCTCGACGATCGGAGACTTCATTTAGATTTCCTTTAGAAATCGTTATCTCTGCCTCGCCTAGAAGAGTTAATTGAGCAAACACAGGGAAAGAGTTACTTTCTGAAATGGACCTGAGATCCGAATATCACTAGTTCGAGTGATAGGGAAGGATGACCTGAAGACTATCCTCCGAACTCGAAGCGGACATTTCATGTCCGTAGTGATACCCCTCGGATAGGGCCAACACGCCCACAGTATTCAGGAGCTAGATGAGTGGAGTACGTCTTTCTTACTGGGATTAGTTCGTCATTTCTCCATGTAATGACTTATCTGTTTACCCTCGTAGTGAGAAAGAACCCATAGAAACATTACCCTCGGAGATACTTTTCGCAAAGTTCTCAGAACACGAGTTTTGGAATTTAGAGACAAATTTCCTGAGTCACACTATTAGTGTTGTGGAAATTCTTGAGTACTCTGTCAAATTATCCAAAACCATTGGGAATTGTCGGGACCATAGTCACCGATGAAAAATTCACCAAATTCTAGGTCTTACAGACCTACTATCATAGTCCATTCGGAGCTCCCCGCAAACTTCAGAAACCCTTTCGACTTTGACCCAGCAAGGGATGGCCTTGACTGGGAAGTAAGCGAGAGAAAGAACCTTTGGAATTCCAAGTGAGAAACCAAATTCTTTAGGAAACCTCACTCTGGGAACGGCTTAATACGCTTGGTAAAGCGTGGAAAGCTAAATCCAATGTAGTTGGGACCTCCGAGATTCTTACCAAAATCGGTCATGCATCTCACAAACTAGACCTACTCCGCGAACTCAGTAACATACATTTTCCCCTTCGCATCTCGAACCTGAAACAATATCTTTCCATTAGGACTTTCGTAAGCCCTCTCGACAAGATCGAGATTTACAAAATCCTTTCCTTCGTATTAGAACCGTAGCAACCCTTGACTGAGTGGTCAAGCGTATGAAGCATCGCCGTCGCCCTTTAGTGAAGGTTCGTTGGAATACCAACCGAGAACCCGATTTCACTTGGAAGCGCGAGAACCAATCGATTAGGAAGTTCACATAACGACTCGATCATTCGTACCTACTTCCTTGGTTAAATTTTAATTTCGGGACGAAATTCCCTTTAACATGGGGATGATGTGACAACCCAAAATTTCCATTCTGTAGAAACTATATCACTTCAATAGAAGTTATAGCAGTCACAGTTAATTTTCAGACTTTTTCGTGTAAGTTTGAGTAATTTAGGGTTTACACTTTAGGAAATATCAGGAGAGTGGGTGCACTAGGGTTTTGTGCAACAATGTTATTCCAACACTCTATTATATTAGAGATCATTTTAGGAATAAAAATATTTTCTGCCAAAAATATCTCAGGATATATAAATAGAATTTTGAACCAAATTCATTCATTATTCGCATTTCCAACTAGAGAAAAGCCATTTTTTCTCTCACGGATCTTCAAGTTTTTATACAAAAACATGAGTAACTCTTTCTAGTAGTGTTAGAAAGCGTAGTTATAACATGATTTAGATGGCTAAATCACTAGATTTAGGAGTTTACTCCCTAAGGTGTTCTTGGGCGGTAAACTCTCGAAACGAAGGCTAGACTGTCCCCCGTGATATACTACTTCCTTGGACTTGTATAGGAGTGTGTTAGGGACATGAAATCAAGCAAGAACCACCCAATTTTGGGAGTTCACGGCCCAAGAGTATCTTAGGCCGTAAACTCCAAAATCATGCTCAAAATGGTGCTTTTAAGGCACCTAAGGCCTTAGACTTTTACCTAGACTTGTTCCAAATAAATCAAGGGCCTTAAACACATAAGAATCACCTTGCAAAGTGAGTTTACAACCATGACATGGTTCATGGGCCGTAAACTCATTAAAGGGGCACCAAAGTGTGTCAAGGATCTTCATATGCTTGGAATAAAAGCCTAGAACCTATACCACTTGTGCATGAGACTTGAAAACATCTAAAACACCCATCCTTAAGAGTTTATAGCCACAAACTCTAAGGGAAATGCCCTTAGGGCCGTAAACTCCTCAAAGGAGTGTTTATTAACCTTAAACCCTTTCAAGAATTTAACCACCAAGTTGGAATAATTCTAGGAATCATTTGGAACTTCAAAACACACAATACCCCCATGGTTGGGAGTTTACAGCCATAAACTCAAGAGTTTACAAATGTAAACTCCATGTGTGATGGTAATTGGAGAGTAAACACATATATGGGGTCCTCTGGAACCCTAAACACAAGTGCCTTGCCCCACAATAGCTTATATGCAATCCTTAGGGATTAAAACACTTATATAAAGTGTTTACTATGTCTAGGATGTCTTATATGTATCAATTAATAATTGAAGTCTAATTGAGTGCATATATGTGTGATTATATGTTCATTAGGAACGTAGTGCGTGTACAAGTCCTCATTTGACACCGAACAATCCTACACTGTCCGGTTCATCAAAATCACCATCTACAGGTGAGTTCATATCCCTAATCAATGTTTTAAATGATTTTAAACGCTTTAAAAGGGGGGGGGGGGGGGAATACAAGTAGAAATAAACATGTTATTAAATCATTGATATGTATTTTAAAACTGTGTTTGTCATTTAACAGATTTCACATACTACAAAATGAAATGGTTTTAAATCTTAAGAATACTTTGTTATCAAATGTTTTACTTTTGAAATGTTTATTAAAATGACATCAAGTCATTGTTAATTATTGTTAAAAACCCATAAGATGTCTTACAAAACCATTTTACATTCTTGAACTAAACTATGCATTTGCACTTATATTCTTATATATGTATTGATCTTATAGTTTACATCTTTCATTTAGTTTCTCACACCCTTGAGTAGTAAGAGTGTATAAGCCTACTTGAACAACTAAGTACATTTCAGTAAATCATCATAGGGATAAATTGAAGATATCAAACATTACTCCTATTACAAGGAATCACATAAGAGTCTGTTCATTCATGAGTCTATACTAGTACATTACCTGATACATGATTACATATACATATGCTTACCTGATACATGAATATGTTTACATATACTTACCTGTTAGATGAACATACATACATGAATACCATACAGGAACACTTTTACATAGGTGCACTATCCTATATTCACTTACCTGGATACTTGTACTTAGAACTATGAGGATGATTTATTAGTACTTTCTGTGTAAATTATCTTTTCTATCCCGGTTCAATGGGATATCTCGGCGGGACTTACCATTCCGAACGCTACTGATTAGCGCCAGTGGTCGATGACCATCTACGGACGTCTAAGGTTACTACTTATAAAGGAAGATCGATAACCGGGGCTAACCCCTCCACCCACCTGCTGCTGCTACAGAGGACAAGTGGACAATCTTCGATTGTTTATAAGGTTATACTTTTCGCTTATTGCGATGTTGTGTTACTCCTAGTACCCAGCGATGACACTTACATTATTACTTTTCTACACAATCTTCGGATGTTTATTAGGTTGCATTTTTCGCTTAACGCGATGTTGTGTTAGTCCTAGTACCCAGTGACAACACTTACAGTAGTACATTTTCCTGCTTACTTTATTTTGTGATACTTTCACATAAACGACGAGTTAGACTAAGTACTTTA
The DNA here is from genome assembly GCF_052625555.1 of Lactuca saligna. NCBI lineage: Eukaryota > Viridiplantae > Streptophyta > Magnoliopsida > Asterales > Asteraceae > Lactuca > Lactuca saligna. The sequence goes on from NC_136420.1 coordinate 214,981,219, forward strand.
GTACTAGTCAAAAGAAGGAAAAACTATCATTTTACTTACAAAACATTCGGGTCTTGGTAGAAGACTACATTATCATAATAAAAAATTCGGGTCTTGGTAGAAGACTACATTATCATAACAAAACATTCGGGTCTTGGTAGAAGACTACATTATCATAACAAAACATTTGGGTCTTGGTAGAAGACTACATTATCATAACAAAACATTCGGGTCTTGGTAGAAGACTACATTATCATAACAAAACATTCGGGTCTTGGTAGAAGACTACATTATCATAACAAAACATTCGAGTCTTGGTAGAAGACTACATCTCACACTGATAGAAAATAAGGGATTTTCTAGGGCTTTTCATACTTTCATCAACATTTTCATTTAAAGGTTTACATGACTTTTAAAACAGCTTTTAGTAACCAAGACAATGACACTTAAATACTTATGAATTCACCAGCTTTAAAACTGATACTCTCTTTCAAAATAACTTGTATTCTCAGGTCATCAGTAGATAGGTACGGTGGCCAGGTTTTTAGAAGACGGAGCAGACAAGTCTCGTCTTTTATTTTGATTGTATTTTTTTGTTGTCTTATTACAATGAAACAACACACATGTATTAAAACTTTACTTATAATGAAATGGATGATGTTGTTGCTTGTTTACTATTTTACATTGTTGTGATACTGTACATGACGTCCTCCACCCCTGAACGTTTCCGTCGTTCATGGTTTTGGGGTGTCACAGTCGTTGCCTCATATGGAGCTCCTTTTGGTTTAGTATATGTTGTAGGCTTTTGTGGTCAGTGTATATTGTGCTCTTTGTCCCATACAGGTAATGTCTCCAAATCTTCAGAGCGAAAATAACCGCCCCTAACTTGAGGTCGTGCATGGTGTAGTTGATCTCGTGTGTCTTTAGCTGTCTTGAGGCATAGGCGATGACCTTACCTCGTTGCATGAAGACACAACCGAGCCCTTGGTTCGATGCATCACAGTATACCACATAATCTTTTGTTCCTTTGGGAAGGGATAACACCGGTGCGGTGCATAGGGCTCGCTTCAGGTTCTGGAATGCCTTCTCATGTTTCTCTTCCCAGTCAAATGGTATGCCTTTTTGTGTTAACTTAGTGAGATGTTTCGCAATCCGAGAGAAGTTCTGAATGAATCTGCGGTAGTAGTCAGTGAGCCCTAGAAACTGAAGAATTTCCGTAGGCTTCTTTGGTGCTGACCAGTTCTCAATGGCTTTAATTTTGGATGGGTCTACATGGATTCCTTCCTCACTAACCACGTGTCCTAAGAATACAAATCTTCGGATCCAAAATTCGCACTTAGAGAACTTTGCGTATAACTTCTCCGATCGCAGGGTTTCCAAGACTCGTCGTAGATGATTTCTGTGCTCTTCCTCACTCCGAGGTAGACGAGTGTATCATCAATAAAGACGATGATGAACTGGTCTAAGTATGGATGACACACCCTATTCATCAAGTCCATGAACACTACGGGTGCGTTAGTGAGTCCGAAGGGCATCACTACGAACTCGTAGTGCCCGTAACGAGTTCGGAAGGTTGTCTTCAGAACATCCTCCTCAAGCACTCGCAACTGGTGATACTCGGACGTAAGATCAATCTTGGAAAAGTAACTCGCACCTTGTAGTTGTTCGAACAGGTTGTCTATATGAGGAATAGGGTAGCGGTTATTGACCGTGAGTTTGTTGAGCTCGTTATAATCGATGCACATACGGAACGATCTGTATTTCTTCTTCACGAACAAGACCGGAGCTCCCCAGGGTGAGAAACTCGGTCTTATAAAGCCCTTGCCGAGCAGCTCGTTAAGTTGACCGGATAGTTCTTGCATCTCGGCAGGCGCTAAACGATAGGGCGACTTAGCTACGGGGGTAGCTCTTGGGACTAGGTTGATTCTGAACTCAACCTGACATTTGGGAGGTAAACTTGGAAGGTCTTTCGGAAAGACGTCAGGGAAATCGCATACAACATGGATGTCTTTTGGATCTTTCAATTTCTGGCTTGAGTCGACGACGTGTGCAAGGAAGGCGCGATATTCCTTGTGCAAGTACTTCTGGGCTTGAATACTTGAGATGATACGAAGACTCGTACCGGGTTTGTGTCCGTAGATTAACAGAGTTTCGTGATTTGGTGGATTTAGGCGGATGGCTTTGTTGAAAAATAGAATATCAGCGCGATGAAGACTCAACCAGTCCATGCCAACAATGACGTCGAAACTTTTGATCGAGACCGGTATGAGATCGATTGGGAATGAATGGTCATCTAACGTGAGGGTACAATCTATATAAATTTCATTAGAGCTTTCGGTCTTTCCGTTAGCCATTTCTACGAGGAATGTTTCTTTTAGTGGTTGCAGGGATTGTTTAAGTAAGTGTTTAAAGTTTTGGTTTATGTAGCTTCTTTCTGCACCACTATCGAATAAGACACAGGCATAAGAGTTGTTGAGAAGGAACGTACCCATGACTACTGTGGGGTCCGCTACTGCTTCATTGTGGCCAATAGCGAGTAGTCTTTTGGTTCCTCCCACATTCCCAGCCTTCGGACAGTTCTTCTTGAAATGGCCCGCTTCACCGCAGCCATAACAGGTCTGGGTCACTCCCGAACTAGGGACTTGCGAGATAGGTTTGGGTGGGGCTCTGCAAAATCGAACAGTATGGCCCTTCCGGCCACAGCTGGTGCATTGCAATTCACGGCAGGGGCCGTTATGATGGAAGGGGCACTTGGGGCACTTGGGCAGGTTCCCAACATAAGCTTTCGCCGGTGCAGGAGTAGCAGGAGTGGTGGCAGCATGGACAACCACGATCTGTTGGTTTTTGGAAGAAGACTGAGTTCTTTTTTCCTTCTTCCGATCCCCACGTTTCCTCTTGTGGTCGGATGAGTTGGGTGGTACAGTGGCAGTTGTAGTTGCTGTTGCTGGAGTGGGAGGAGCTTCATGATCGATCAACCTTTGGGCTAACTCCTTGGCGCTGTTAAAGGTTGCAGGATGAGAGGATAGAACATTTCCTTGATACGGGGGCACTAAACCCCAGATGTATCGTTCGATTTTCTTGTTCTCCGAGGGGATCATGTTGGGACACATAGGCGCCAAGTCGCAGAACCTAGTTGTGTAAGTTGTGATGTCGGTCCCTTTCATCTTGAGGTTCCAGAGTTCCTCCTCAAGTTTCTGAATTTCGCCCCTAGGGCAGTACTCCCTTCTCATGAGGTCCTTCAGTGTGTCCTAGCCCATGGCATTGGCTGGTATCAAAGAGAGTGCACTGACTTGGCCGTTCCACCATGTCGGAGCCCTGTTAGTGAGGGTGGCAGTAGCGAATTTTATTTTTATCTCCTCGGGACATGAACACATTTCAAAGACAACCTCAGTTCTTTCGAACCACTGAGACAATGCTAGAATTCCTCCGGTATCATCGAAGAAGGTAGGTTTGCAGTTCATGAAGTCCTTATAAGTACATCCCTGCACTCTTTGATGGACTTCACCAAGTCTAGAGTTGCCACCGCTTGCATCGCCAGAGTTCATTTGAGCCATGGCTGCCATCACAACTACAGTCAGAACCGTTTGAAACAACACTGGGTCGAACTGTGGAGGAGGAGGTGGTGGAGGAGTTTGAGCTGCAGGTCTGCCTCTGTTCGGGCGTTTGCGGGGATGCATCTTTTACTGAAAATTCATGGGGATAGTGACAATAGTAAGAGTCTATCAGAAGTATGATAAGAGTGCTTTATGGACTAAATCAAGATTATCCATATTCAAATAGAGAGTCATAGCAATAGAGTAGTTAACTGCCAATTGCTGGTATTAATGATGTAATATGGGTTCGGGAAAAGTGACCTAATAGTAGGTCTTACATCAAATCATAAGGAAAATGTTGGCAGCTTAGAGGTCCAATTAGAGTACTTTCAAGGTCATGAATGTTTACAAACAAGTGCTCTACCGAGCATAGAAAAAGAAAGGCTATTCCTTAAACAAAAGGGAAAGATAGGTACACATCTTCTACTGACGACAGGTATTCGTTGGGCGAACCTTAATATCATTTAATAGGCGAACCACTTCCTGAAGGTGTCTTTCCTGGACCCTCTGACGTGCTCGGAGTTCTCTAACTTCGGCTCGGGATGCAGCTAGCTGTTGCTGCAGAGCCTCGTTGGTCCTCCTTGTCCTATCCATAGCTTCTTCCAGTTGGCGGATGCGACCCGTGTTGAGGTTTGAGTTGGCATCAACCTCCACAATTTGGCCAATTGATGCTTGACCTTGCTCGACATTCCTGGAAATCCTTCAGACCATAATGGGCAAGACTCGGTCCGCTGATCTTCCTTCGCTTATGTTGTAGAATCTTCGATCTCCATTGAAAGGTATCAGTTGACCCTGCTCATCGCTCCAACAGTTCAGGGTTATTTCCCACATGGGAGTGGGAACTTGAAACACTGGATGGGGGTTAGGATTTGGAGCTACTGGGGGCAGGTTGTTAACTTCTAGCTTGGAGATGGAGCTATCCGAGAAGCCTTCAGCATGGTGATCATCCAAAGGGATCGGGTGATCATTTTCTGGCTCCTCGTCGAGCCAACCTCCATTGCCCTGGGTTGGATAATACGGATTGCCGGGATGGTGGAAGCCAACCATGCTATCCATGCGAGAAATGGGGAAAGAAGGTTAATAGACGTACTAATCTAGGATACTTATAAGATGGATCATTATTAGTCAAGCCAATACTTGCGTAGTGCATACCAATTACATGTAACCGAAGCAAGATAGTCCTTCGAATAAGCAACCCTAACTTCAGATCCCCAATAAAACAAGAACATGAAATGAAGCAAAGGCCTCAGATTATGAGTCTATAGCGCCCTAGTCGCATGTAACTGTGGCGTATCCACTTAGCAACTATCATCCTACCAACAACGACCCTTTTAGTTATCACATATGTAGTTAGTAGAGTGCAGAATACTCCTATAGTATTCTTGTTCTAACGTTCTTCTTGTAGTGTTGGTAAGTTTTTAGACTTTTTGTATCACCACAATCACTCTTAGGCACATGCTAGTCACTCCTACAGAGATGTAGTTGATCAGGCTATATCCACCCAGATGTGACTATATGTCTCTAAGCTTAATTGTGTTGTCCAACAATCTTTAATACTTTTGTTCTGTTCTAAAATGATACTGACCCTTTGTATTGGTGAATGTATATGTATATACTTAATTAAATAATTTAGTATTTAAAAGTATATATTCTTGGTCAAAGTGTTTTAGTCCCGAAGTGTTTATAGTTCGTATATCTTTTATGGGTTGATATACTTGATTCACTATAACAATGCTCTGATACCAATCTGTCACACCCCAAAACCGAGAACGGCGGAATACGTTCTGGGGTGGAGGACGTCATGTATAGTATCATTACAATTTCATAATAGTAAAAACAAGAAACAACAACCATTTCGTATAGACATAGTGAATGTAATTACAATTGTGTTCTGTAAAAGTTTAATAGACACCAAAAATATAGCCAAAAGTGTAACAAAATAAAAGATGAGTCTTGTATATGCTCCATCTTCTCCAAAAGCTGACCTGTACCTGCCTATCTTTGTCTTAAGGATACAAGTTATTTTGAAAACGAATATCAGCATAAAGCGGGTGAGTTCATTAGAGTTTAGTGTCATTGTAGTACAAAAGTGTTTGCAAACTTATAGTATAAAACTGAAATTTGTATTTATGAGTAGTAGAAATCCCTGGAAAATCCTATATTTTCCGGAAAGTACATTTGTAAGTCAATCTTTCTAGTGTGTACAAGTAATATTGTGGAATTCCTTCAATTGTAAATGCATAGAAATAAATCTCATGTAAGTAATACGGCTGAAGAAAAGTTATGTTTACTAACAGTAGTAGTGTTGTAACTTTAGTTAGTAATAGATCTTTAATTACATTGGGATTTTAGTTCAGACTTTAAGTCTTAGTGTATTTCTTTAAATGTAATTTTAAGTTCTCATGTGACCAATTGTGAAGTAGTAAAGAACCGATGACCTTCCCGGTCATGTGTAGTGAAGTAATGTAGTGCCACTCCTGGCCTAGTCGGCCCTGACTGTACTTAACAGTCGGGATGTAATAGTGTATGTTCCGTATAGATCTATACATATAGTGTTGCTTTCCTTTCGGGAAGCCCTGCTCACATGATGTAAGTACAATAGAGTACCTTATAGAGAGATAGTCTGATATTCTTTGTATTAGTGAATTCTCTTATGTTTTAGTATGGTAGACTTATAGTATAGTAAGTAAGTGTTCACTTGTACTTGCATTAGCTTGTAGTATCAATAGATATAGTGAGTATAGTAGTATAGTGTTCTCTTGTACTCGCATTAGCTTGTAGTATTAACAGATATAGTGAGTATAGTAGTAGTAGAGGTAACGAGCAGTAGCCTTAACTATACCTATTATAGTTAATTAGTGTATGTGAATTCCTGCCTTTGGTCAACAAAGGTAATGAATAAAATGAAAAACTTTCATATCTAACTCAAATATATATGATATATAACTAAGAATCCAATGACAGTCGGACGGACAACCATTACCCTAACACCACATCAAACAAGAACAGGAAATAAGGTGAGCTATCGGACCTAAAGTCCTTCAAGTCTTACTTATATAAATATATTAGTGTGTGTGTGTATATATATATATATATATATATATATATATATATATATATATATATAAAAGAAGTAGTAAAAACGAAAATTTGAAAATAGTTTAACAACAATTTAACCTTAGAACGCATTTGATAATTAGTTAAAAACAGTTTTCTCGATAAGTATCTAAAAGTGTAGAGAAATCTCTCTTTTTGATGAAAAATTGTAATTCACATATGAATTGATAATAAAACATGTAGTGTAGTACTTGTATCCCCCCCTAAACATGTAAAAACATTTAGAAAGGTTCATTAAGGGGTATGAACTCACCTGTAGTGAGTGGTTCTGATGATAATGTTGGATCTATTGCTAAGTATCAAGTGGTGACTTGAGTATACACGTGAATCCTATTTAGCACATATTGATACATGTATGAATATAATTAGTGTTATGAGCAACTATTTAACGAATTGGGACCACCTTAGGGACTAGTGAACACTTATTTTGGAGTGTTACAACCATTAAATGACTGTACGAAGGGTTAAAAGGCTAAACAAAAAAGTGTATGGCCAAAATACACACTTATGTGTGTGTGCGGACATGTGTGCGGCCAGGTGTGCTGCCAGCACATGTGTGCGGCCATGTGTGCTGCCAGATGTGCGTGTGCTGCCAGAAAACATGGCGTTCTTGGTGTTCTTTGTGTTCTTAGTGTTCTTGGTGAAAGATGTTACCTTTCCAGATGATACTTGAGAGGATTTTCGAGTCCTAGCTTTGCAAGAGTGTATGAAATGATCAAAATGACCAAGGATAGAATATATAGGAGGGTATGTGCGGCTAGAGTGTGTGTGCGGTTGGCTGGCCGCACACACTAGTATGCGGCCGCACACACGAGTTTTGGTGTGTTCGGTCCGTTTTTCCAATGCTACAACCAAACTAACCCATCCTCTGACACGTATCTCAATTATACTAAGCTTTAAGCACTCTTTTAGACTCAAAATTTCAATATAAAATAGCAAAATGAAGCTATCTTTGATATAAAAGAAGAATGTAAGTTAGAAATTTCGGGATGTAAACAACGGAGAAATTTTTGGGTTGTCACACTTTGGAGGGTGTTTTGAATGTGTGGGGCCACCTGATGAAGGTGTGCGGCCACACTCCTTCAAGGGGTGAAAAAACAAAGAAAACTATGAGTTTTGGGCTTGGATTCAAGTGTTTTACATCTATAACAAGCTGAAAGATGATGTTCTTCATGTTTTGGAGGCCTTCTAAGTGTTCTTGGGTGATGTTTTTAGAGAGACAAAGTAGAGAAAGGAAGAGGGTGCAGCCAAAAGTGAATGGAAAGGGGTCCTCTACTATATATAGGGCCGGGTGTGAGGCTGGAGGGGGTTTGCGGTTGGGTGTGCGGCTGGCTGGCCGCGCACACCTCTCTTGGTGTGTTTGATTGGATTTTTTGATGCAACACCCTTCCTAACCGTTCATATGGCTCAATGTCTTAGTCACATGTAAAGATCACAGATTCTAAATCTACAATGTCTACAATGTCTTAGTCACATGTAACCATAGCGTATCCACTTAGCAACTATTGCTCTCTTAATAATGACATTTTTAGTTCTCACATATGTAAATTATAGAGATACAGAATACTCCTATAGTATTCTCGTGTTAGAGTTCTTGTGGTAGTGTTGGTATGTTTAATGCTTATTGCAACACCACAACCACTCTTACGCACATAGTAGTCACTGTTAGAAAGATGTAGTTGATTAGGCTACATCCACCCGGATGTGACTGTATGTCTTTAAGCCTAATTGTGCCGCTCAACAATCTTAATACTTTTGTTCTGTTCTAGTATGATACTGACCCTTTGTATTCGTGAATATATATATATATATATATATATATATATATATATATATATATATATATATACTTAGTTACACATTTTAATATTAAAAGTATATATTCTTGGTCAGAGTATTTTAGTCCCGAAGTGTTTATAGTTCATATATCTTTTATTGGTTGATATACGTGATTCACTATAAACAATGCTCTGATACTAATCTGTCACACCCCAAAACCGAGAACGACGGAATACGTTTTAGGGTGGAGGACGTCATGTTTAGTATCATAACAATGCATAATAGTCAAAACAAGCAACCACATCCATTGCATTAATATAATAATTGTAATACAAACGTGTTATGTACATTTAGGTAGACACCAAAAGTATTAAAAAAATAAACGATGAGTCTTATATGTGCTCCATCTTCCAAAAACTACACCGGTACCTCTTTATTGTTGAATACAAGTTATTTTGAAAAAACTAGTATCAGCATAAAGCTAGTGAGTTCATAACTATTTAGTGTCACTATTTGTATAAAAGTGTTTGCAAATCGCATAGTATGACATTTATTAACAAAGTTTGAAGATGGTTTGATTCCCTTGAAAATCCCATATTTTCCAACAAAAGTAGTCTTTTACCAAGACTTAGTTATTTGTAAATTTGTTTCTTTGAAAATGTAATAGTTTTCTTATGAAAGTATCAGAAATGAAAAATACAATTTAAACTTGTTCATTATAGAGAAATAACAGAGTTTCACCCGCAGCAGCGTCCCTGCTGGTTATATGTAATAGTGAATGTAAACTTTGAATAGTATTAACTTTGTATACACCTCGGGATGTGTGTTTAATTAAGGTTTGAATGTGAGCTCGTATGCAATCATACCGAGTGATAGTAATATAGCGACTGACCCTCCAGGTCACCGATAGTGTTCTAGTGTTTTGTCATCCTTGGGCTAAAGGGTCGGACTGTATCTAGCAGTCGGGATGGGGGAAAATCCGTCCTGTATACGTCTATACATGTAGTGGTCGCTCTCCCTCCAAGAGACGATGGTTATCCGACGATCGCATATTGATAGGTCGTATAGATAGATAGTGCATCACATTCTGTTGTAGTATTTTCTTACGTATGGTATATAGTGTTCTCTTAGTATACTATGTACTTTTCTCTTGATGTAGTTTATAGTGTTTCTTCTTATAGCGGGTAGTGTTTCCTTAGTATAGTGTATAGTGTTTAGTGTTCTCTTTGCATTGTGTATTGTACATATAGTCTCTTAATTGTACTGACCATAGTGTGTATCATAGTAATATAAAAAATGAGTGGTAATCCTTAACTATACCTATTATAGTTAAATTGAGTACTTGATTTAGTGTCTTTGATATGTAGAAGTATCGAACTAGAGTGAAAACTTTTATGTCTAACACAAATTTACAAGATATATAACTAAGTATTCAACGACAGTCGGACAGATAACCTAACACCCTAAGTCCACAATCAAACAAGAACTGGAAATAAGGTCAGTTATGAGTTCTAAATCCTTCAATACTTACTTATGTAACTATATTAGTGTAGACATGATTTGAAAATAATTTATGGTTTTGAAAATATTGAAAAATTGTTTTAAGACAATTGATTTGTGAAAATGAGGTTTATAAACATTTGCAATAACTTTACTGACAAAATGCTTTAAAAATGTAAAAATCCTTTTGATAGTAAGTCCTAAATCACGTGTGATTAATTCTGCATTGTATTGGATTCAACTTGTATCCCCCCCGCCCCGATAAAAACAATTAAAACATTTGAAAGGTTAATTAAAGGGGTATGAACTCACTGTTTGACGTAGGGTTCAAGTGTGCTATCGATATGAGTGTCGAGTGTCAACGGATGCTCTAAACGCAAGTAGCCCCTATTAATCATATGGTGACACATATATAAGTTAGAGCTAGGGTGTTTCATGACTAAAATGATGGGAAATCACCCTAAGGACTTGGAATCACTAGGACTAAGTGTCCCGTGTTCTATACTCAATGATCTATGCAAGTTTAAGGCCAAATGTGAGTATTAGGGTGGGTGTATAACCATAAAAGTGAGTATGCGGATGGGGAATGTGGCCAGACTTGTGTGTGAGGATGCACACTAGAGTGCGCGGCCGTACAGGGTGTGTGTACAGCCGTACACATGGGTGTGCGACCGTACACTCCTTGTTTGAGTCCTATGTGTCGATTATGTCGCCATACTCTCACTTTGGAGGGTGTTTTGAATGTGTGCGGCCACCTAATGAAGGTGTGCGGCCGCACTCCTTCAAGGGGTGAAAAACATGGAGAACACTATGAGTTTTGGGCTTGGATTCAAGTATTTTACTTCTATAACAAGCTGAAAGATGATGTTTTTCACGTTTTGGAGGCATTCTAAGTGTTCTTGGGTGACGTTTTTAGAGAGAGAAAGTAGAGAGAGGAAGAGGGTGCAGCCAAAAGTGAATGGAAAGAGGTGCTCTACTATATATAGGGTCGGGTGTGAGGCTGGAGGGGGTTTGCAGTTGGGTGTGCGGCTGGCTGGCCGCACACACCTCTCTTGGTGTGTTTGACTGGATTTTTCGATGCAACACCCTTCCTAACCCTTCCTATGGCTCACATCTATGATATACTAAGCCTAAAACACTCGCGCAGACCCAAAATGTTGCTAAAAGATGCTAAATTCGCGTGAATTATAGATATATGGATCGATTTCACAATGTAAAAGTGTCGGATTGTCACATTCTACCTCCGTTAAGGAAATTTCGTCCCGAAATTTAGAGTTTAAACAGTTAAGTTATTACAAATAACTGAGTAAAAAGGTGGGGGTATTTAAATTTCATTTGATATTCGCACTCCTAAGTGAACTCTGGTCCTCGTTTGGCATTCCAACGAACCTTCACTATAGGGATGCAACTTTGTTTCATTCGTTTGTCCTCTTGATCCATAATCTCCACCGGTTCTTCCACGAAATTGAGGCTCTCATTGATCTCGATCTCGTCGAGTGGGATTATAAGAGTCTCGTCGGATAGACACTTTTTCAAGTTTGAGACGTGGAATGTAGGATCTATGTTACTAAGCTCGCGGGGTAGATTGAGTTTGTAAGCCACGGGGCCGATTCTAGCGAGAATCTCGAAGGGCCCTATGTATCTTGGATTTAGCTTTCGACGCGTTCCAAAGCGTATCGTGCCTTTCTAGGGTGAGACTTTCAGAAGGACTCGGTCTCCCACCTGGAACTCCAAAGGTTTTCTTCATTTGTCTGCGTAGCTTTTCTGTTGGTCTCTAGTGGCTTTTAATCTTTCGCGTATCTGAACGATCTTCTCGGTCGTTTGTCGAATGATCTCCGGACGTATGAGAGTGCTGTCAGGAATCTGTCCTTTAGCTAATTTGGTATCACCCACATCAGCCCAGCATAGAGGGGATCTGCACTTTCGGCCGTAGAGGGATTCAAATGGAGCTACCTTGATGCTCGTGTGGTAACTGTTGTTGTAGGAAAACTTGACAAGGGGTAAGTGGGTATCCCACGCCTTACCAAAGTCGATCACACAGGCTCGCAGCATGTCTTCCAGAGTTTGGATAGTCCTTTCACTTTTCCCGTCGGTCTGCGGATGGTAGGCTGTACTCATGTCCAACCTCGTTCCTAGGGCGCTCTGAAGTGATTGCCAGAATCTCGAAGTGAACCTACTATCTCTATCAGAGATAATAGATATAGGAACACCATGTAGTCGAACAATCTCTTGGTTGTAGATTCGTGTGAGCCTTTCCATCTTAAAAGTTTCTTTGATTGGCAGGAAATGGGCGGATTTCATCAATCGATCGACAATTAACCAAATGGTATGGTACCCCTCGGAGATTTGGGTAATTTGGTAATGAAATCCATAGAAATCATCTCCCATTTCCACTCAGGTATCTCGGGTTGTTGGAGCAGACCTGAGGGTTTCTGATATTCGACCTTCACCTTGGTACAAGTCAGGCACTTGCCCACGAAGGTAGCGATCTCGGCTTTCATGTTTTGCCACCAATATAACTCCTTGAGATCAAGGTACATTTTGTCCGAACCTGGGTGAATGAAGTACATTGTCTTGTGAGCTTCATTCATGACAACTTCTCTGTAACCACCAAACTTTGGGGTCTAGATCCGGCCCATGAAACAATAAAATTTGTCTCCTCGAATCTCAAGATTCTTATCCATTCCCCTCAACGTTTCGTTTATTATGTTTTTTGGTTTTAGGGCTTCCATCTGGGCTTCACGGATTTGCGCAGATAAGTGAGAATGGATAGTAATTGTTAGTGATTTAACCTTTCGACCAGAATATTCTTTCTGACTCAGGGCATCTGCTACTACATTGGCTTTACCCGGGTGATATCGAATTTCGCATTCATAATCATTGAGTAGTTCGACCCGCCGTCGTTGTCTCATATTGAGCTCTTTCTGATTAAGTATGTGTTGGAGGCTTTTGCGACCGGTGTATATCGTGCTCTTCGTATGATACAGATAGTGTCTCCAGATCTTTAGAGCGAACACAACCACTCCTAATTCGAGATCGTGTGTGGTGTAGCTAACTTCGTGTGTCTTCGTTTGTCTTGAAGCGTAGGCGATGACCTTACCTCGTTGCATCAGAACACAGCCGAGCCCCTGATTGGACGCGTCGTAGTAAACCACAAAATCATTTGTTTCCTCGGGAAGGGATAGTATCGGCGCGGTGCATAAGGCACATTTCAGGGTTTGGAATGCCTTATCCTGTTTCTCTCCCCAGTCAAAGGTCACACCCTTCTAGGTTAATGTTGTAAGAGGTTTCGTCATCCGGGAGAAATTCTGAATGAACTTGCGATAGTAGCCAGTGAGACCCAGGAATTGATGAATTTCTGTAGGCATGTTTGGTGCTGACCAGTTCTCAATAGCTTTAATCTTGGATGCGATCACGTGGATTCCTTCTTCACTAACCACGTGTCCTAAGAATTCGACCTTTCGGATCCAAAATTCGTACTTAGAGAATTTTGCGTACAACTTTTCTGATCGTAGGGTTTCCAAGACTCGTCGTAGGTGCTCGCTATGCTCCTCCTCACTTCGAGAGTAAACCATTATGTCATCAATGAAGATGATGACGAACTGATCCAAGTAAGGACGAAGCACCCTATTAATTAAGTCCATGAACACTGCGGGCGCGTTGGGCAGTCTGAATAGCATCACTACGAACTCGTAGTACCCGTAACGAGTTCGGAAGGCAGTTTTTTGAACATCCTCCTCGAGCAATCGCAACTGATGGTATCCAGAACTTAGATCAATCTTAGAGAAGTAACTCGCCCCTTGCAGTTGGTCAAAGAGGTCGTCTATACGAGGAAGAGGGTAATGGTTTTTAATCGTCAGTTTGTTGAGTTCTCTGTAATCGATTCACATACGGAACGATCTGTCTTTCTTCTTTACGAACAAGATCGACGCTCCCTAGGGTGAGAAACTTGGTCTTATAAAGCCCTTGCTGAGCAACTCGATAAGTTGACCAGACAGTTCTTGCATCTCAGCAGGTGCTAAACGATAGGGCGATTTCGCTACAGGGGTAACTCCTGGAATTAAGTCGATCCTGAACTCGACTTGGCGTTGCGGAGGTAACCCAGGTGACTCCTCTGGGAAGACGTCAAGAAAGTCGCATACTACGGGGAAGTATTTCAGATCTTTCGTTTTCTGGCTCGTGTCGACAACGTGTGGAAGGAATGCGCGGTATTCTTTATTCAAGTACTTCTGGGCTTGAATACTGTAAATGATACGAAGACTCGTACCGGGTTTGTCTCCGTAGATTAACAAAGTTTCGTTATTCGGTAGATTTAGACGGATGGGGACTCAACCAGTCCATGCCTACGATGACGTCGAAACTCTTGATCGATACTGGTATGAGGTCGATAGGAAATGAATGATCATCTAGCGTGAGGGTACAACCTATGTACATCTCGTTAGAATTTTCTGTCTTTCCATTAGCCATCTCTACGACGAAGGTTTCTATTAACGGTTGTGAGGATTGTTTAAGTAAGTGCTTAAAGTTTTGGTTTACGAAACTTCTTTCTGCCCCACTATCAAAGAGGATACAAGCATAAGAGTTGTCGAGAAGGAACGTACCCGTGACTACTGTGGGGTCTGCCACTGCTTCATTGTGACCGATAGCAAGTAGTCTTCCTGTTCCTCCTGCATTCCCAACTTTCGGGTAGTTTCTTTTGAAGTGTCCGAGCTCTCCATAGCCATAGCAGGCTTGACTCACTCCGGTACTGGGAATTTGACTGATGGGTTTGGGTTGAGACTTGCAAAACCAGACGGTATGACCCTTCCGATTGCATTTAGTGCAGTGCATTTCGCGACAGGGGATGTGATGATGGAAAGAGCACTTGGGTAGCATTCCAACATAGATTTTGGCTGGTGTAGGGGCAGCAGGAGTAGTGGCAGCATGGATAACCACCGTCTGTTGGTTTTTGAAGGATGATTGAGTTGACTTGCCCTTCTTCCGGTCCCACCGTTTCCTCTTGTTGTCGGATGACGTGGAAGGTGCAGTGGCAACCGTTGTGGTTATTGATGGTGTGGAGGGAACTTCATGATCAATCAACCTTTGAGTCAATTCCTTTGCACTGTCAAAGGTCGTAGGGCGTGATGCTAAAACGTTCCCTCAATACGGGGGCACTAAACCCCAGATGTATCGCTCAATCTTCTTGATTTCAGAAGGGATCATGTTAGGACACATAGCTACCAGGTCGTAGAACCTGGCCGTATAAGCCACTATGTCGGTCCCCTTCATGTTGACGTTCCAAAGTTCCTCTTTGAGTTTCTGAACTTCGCCCCTAGGGCAGTACTCTCTCATCAATAGGTCCTTTAGTGTGTCCCAGCCCATAGCATTAGCTGTTACCAGGGAGAGTGATTTAACATGGCTATTCCAACATATCAAGGCCCTTTCAGTGAAGGTGCAAGTAGTGAATTTAATCTTTCTTTTCTCGGGGCACGAGCACATCTCGAAGACGGCCTCCATTCTTTCGAACCACTGAGATATTGCAAGGATTCCTCCAGTCCCATTGAAGAAGGTTGGTTTGCAGTTCATGAAATCCTTATAGGTGCATCCCTGTGTCCGTTGATGATCTTCACCATGTCTAGAATTTCCGCCCATTCCAGCGCCACTTGCATCACCATAATTTATTTGAGCCAGAGCTACAGTCACTGCTGTGGTTGCACCCATTTGAAACATCACCAGATCGAACTGTGGAGGGGGTGGTGCTGGAGGAGTTTGAGCTGCAGGTCTGGCTCTGTTTGGGCGCTTACGGGGAGGCATCTTTTACTGAAAATTTATAAGGATGATGTCACACCCCGAAAACCAAGGTGGAAACATTTACAGGGCATACTCCACATTGAGTATCAAATCCAATGCACATAGTAAGAAAAGTAAACAACTATTACATTACATATAGAAATTTACATTTGTCCAAAAGTAAAGTTGTACAGTGTGATACATATGTATATATATGAACAAAAGCAAGACGTGGCTTCGATGCACTCCGTCTTCGACAAAAGGATCATCGTGTACCTGTCTAATGCGGTCCTGAGAATACAAGCAGTTTGAAAATCAGCATAACGCTAGTGAGTTCATAAGCGGTTTTGTTTTCTGAAAATGTACAAGTTTCCTTTTGGTTTTTGAAAATGTTACGACCCAAGAAATCCCATATTTTATTATATGTAAAGTTTCGCTATCTGTTACGTTACATGGTTCTGGTTATGTTCAACTGTTACCCCAGGAAAATCCCAGATTTTCCTAATGTGAAAGATGTATACTGAAAACCTGGTTATCCTTGTAAAGTGTGTGTTAGTTCACCAATCCAAAAGGTAATGTAAAAGATGTACACTGAACATGTATTAGTTTTAAACACGTATATAAAACTAATAGATACAAAGTAAACTAGTTACTAAACCCATTATTACTAAAAATTAAATCTATGTTATCCAAATTGCGAGTTCCATAACCATACTAGAGACTAATTATGGAAATAAGTAGTCCATCTCACTTTATGACTTTCGTCACCCTTGAACCTTTCGGTTCGGCTGTAACTAGCATCCAGGTGCGGGTAGTCAGCCACGTATATATCTATATACTCAAGTCACGGTCCCTATCTAAGAGATTCTGGTTACAGGGGCGGTCCTCTACTCGCGTATCTCTGTGGAGTGTTCTCCGAGGACGTGTCTCCAATTTATAGGAATAACAAATTTACTAGTAATAATACTGAAAGATCAAATGACTGTCCTCCACTCGCGTATCTCTGTGGAGTGTTACCGAGGACAAAACAATGTTCTAAGTTCTAATGTTATGCTTTTAACAAATATAATGTGGGAAAACATTTGTGAAAATATAAAATACAATAATTTATATTGTTTTTCACAAATAATATGATAATGTATTTTGTAGGTTCAAACGGTTGTTTTTTTACGACTCTCAGTGTTAAAAGCATATGTAATATGAAACACAACACACATAAAACAAGTTTTGAGTACAAGTATTACTTGTACTTTGCTTGTATTCCCCCTGAAAACAGTGAAAACATTGAAAAAGGGTAGGGGTATGAACTCACGAGATGAGAAAATGTGACGGTTTGGATGCTATGTGTCGGTTCGGGGCTTGATGACGCGCGAGGTGCCTATGTAATATGAAATGGTATACAATTGTATCTAATTAGACTTAAAATCACTAATTAGATATGATTACACACTCCAATATGAGAAAACACTTCAAACTAGTGTTTGGAGTGACCCGGGTGACATCTACGGACGTATAGGGCTTTGGAAAATGAGTTTGCTCTTCAAGAGTAAACTCCTTAGGGAGTTTACGTTCCTAAGACCATTACCATATGAGTTCACGATCGTGAACTCATGAATATGGGGTTTTGTGGTGCCAAATGGTCAATTAACACATGGGAAGGGTTGCTATGATTAAATCTAAGGCATAGGAATGAGTTTTACCACCAAAAGGACCATCAAAGGGAGTTTATGGCCCTAAACTAGGAGTTTACGGCCATAATCTCCTATACTCTTCTTATATTCACGATTTGGTGGCCTTAGATCAATCACATGTGATTCAGACGAATTTTACAAGCCTTAGAATGAAGTTAGGGCATCATTTGGCTAGTGTAGGTGAGTTTACAGCCCAGGAACCCATTATAGGGGGGTTTACAGTCGTGAACTTTCAAAGGGGTGGGTTTCATCAAGTTTAATGCCCCTGAATCGATTGTGGTTGATTCTAGAATTTAATCCAAGGCTATTGGTGTGTTTAAGTGGCTTTTAAACACTCAAATATGAGTTTACTCTCCATGAAGGTGAGTTTACGGCCCAAGCATGTTCTTGGGAAGTAAACTCATGTTTAATCCCCAAAAATTGGATTCAAGGTGTTCTAAGTCCAGTACATTAAGTCATATAGCCAAATCTAAGCTCCAAAGGTCGATTGGAAGGGTTTAAAGGCTCAAAAACCCCTTAAATGTGTGCTTCGGCCCAGGCATGTTCCAGGGCTGTAAACACATGAAAATGGTCCTAAATGATTTTTTGAACTTGGATTTGAAGGTCTAAGATGCTGATCCATGAGTTAGGGAAGTTACCTTAGTGATTTGGAACTTATATTTGATGATTTTGGACTTGAAACTTGGATTGAGGAGAGAGGTTAGAGAGAGAGTAGTGAGAGAGAGAGAAAAAGATTCAAATGGAAGCTTAAACCACTTTAAATAGGTTCCAAGTTTTGGACATGGTGGAATTCTACCTGATACCGACGTTATACGATGCTTTTGGTCGCACCCGATTAAGTTACAGTAACCCGATATGGTCGATTCTAAAATGTTTCTGATTACTAATATGGAGAGTTAATATGAGTTCTAAACATGTTTAGACACTCATTAAGTCATAATAGAAGTCCCACATTTATGACTTAATTTATTGACGTAACGGAAACGGAATTGAAAACGACGAATATATTAACGATAAGGGTTACAATTGATGGAACGAACTTCGGGTTGTCACGTTATCCCCCCGTTAGAGGGAATTTCGTCCTGAAATTCAGAATTAAGATACAATTCATGGATCTGGAAAGAGATGTGGATGCTTTTGTTTCATCGAGTCATCACGCTCCCAAGTGAATTCCGGTCCCTGCTTGGCATTCCAACGAACCTTCACTATTGGGATGCGACATTGTTTCGTGCGTTTGATCTCTCGATCCATGAGCCTTCTAAAGAGACTGCCAAGTGAAATCCGTGCTCATGTCTAGCTTAGTTCCAAGAGCCTTCTAAAGAGACTGCCAAAATTTGGAGGTAAACCTGCTATCTCGATCAGAGATAATGGACGTAGGTACACCGTGCAGTCGAACTACCTCCCGGATGTAGATCCGCGCGAGTCTTTCCATCTTAAACGATTCTTTAATTGGGATGAACTGAGCAGATTTGGTTAAACGATCGACAATTACCCAAATGGTATCGTACCCACTCGGAAACTTGGGTAACTTGGTGATGAAATCCATGGTAATCATCTCCCATTTCCACTCGGGTATCTCGAGTTGCTGGAGCAGACCCGAGAGTTTCTGGTACTCAACTTTCTCCTTGGCGCATGTCAAGCACTTGCCCACGAATGTAGCGATCCTGGCTTTCATGTTTGGCCACCAGTATTGTTTCTTGAGATCTAGGTACATCTTGTTCGAACCTGGGTGAACAGAGTATCTGGTCTTGTGTGCTTCCTCCATGACAATCTTCCTGAATCCTCCGGACTTTGGGATCCAGATTCGGTCCATGAAATAGTAGACTCCATCACCTCTGATCTCAAGTTTCTTATCCATTCCCATCAAGGCTTCTCTTGATTTGTTCTCGGGTTTAAGAGCTTCTATCTGGGCGTCTCGGATTTGCATGGATAATTGGGAATGGATAGTGATTGTCAGTGACCTCACTTTATGACTTGAACTTTCCTTTCGGCTAGGGGCATCTGCCACCACATTGGCCTTGCCGGGATGGTAGCGAATCTCGCACTCATAATTGCTGAGCAGCTCTACCCATCGTTGTTGCCTCATGTTTAAGTCCTTCTGATTGAGGATGTGTTGCAGGCTCTTATGGTTAGTGAAGATTGTACACTTGGTTCCGTAGACATAATGTCTCCAGATTTTCAGTGCAAAGACTACGGCTCCTAACTCCAAGTCGTGCATGGTATAGTTGACCTCATGTGCTTTTAGCTATCTCGAGGCATAAGCAATTACCTTTCCTCTTTGCATAAGCACACAACCTAAGCCCTGATTAGACGCATCATAATAGACAACGAAGTCTTTTGTCCCTTCGGGTAGGGACAGAACAGGTGCGCTACACAAGGCTTGCTTTAATGTCTGGAACGCTGTTTTTTGTTTTTCACTCCAATAAAAGGGTACACCTTTCTATGTTAGAGTGGTTAGGGGTTTGGCGATTTTGGAAAAATTTTGGATGAATCTCCGATAATAGCCGGCGAGACCCAAGAATTGATGGATTTCTGTGGGTGTTTTCGGTGCCGACCAATTCTCTATTGCTTTAATCTTGGAAGGATCCACATGAATACCCTCCTCGCTTACCACGTGACCGAGGAAACTTACCTTCCGAATCCAGAATTCACACTTTGAAAATTTTGCGTATAACTTCTCGGATCTAAGGGTTTCCAACACTAATCTCAAGTGTTGTTTGTGGTCTTCTTCACTTCTAGAGTAGACAAGTATGTCGTCTATGAATACGATGACAAACTTGTGTAAGAAGGGACGACACACCCGGTTCATCAGGTCCATGAACACTGCCGGTGCATTGGTTAGACCGAAGGGCATCACTACGAACCCGTAGTGTCCATACCGAGTCCTGAAAGTTATTTTGGAACATCACTCTCATGAACTCGTAGCTGATGGTACCCTGGTCGAAGGTCTATCTTTGAGAAATAGCTAACTCCTTGAAGTTGATCGAAGAGGTCATCTATTCGCGGAAGGGGATATCGGTTCTTGACGGTTAACTTGTTCAACTCACGGTAGTCGATACACATCCGGAAGGATCCATCTTTCTTCTTTACAAACAATACCGGAGCTCCCTAGGGTGAGGAACTCGGTCTGATGAACCCTTTGCTGAGTAACTAATTGAGTTGGCTGGATAACTCCTGCATTTCTGCTAGAGCTAGGCGATATGGAGACTTGGCTACGGGGGTAGCTCCATGAATTAGGTTAATGTGAAATTCGACCTGACATTCGGGAGGAATTCCTCGGAGCTCTTCTGGAAAGACATCAGGAAAGTTACAGACTTTGGGGATGCTCGCGAGGTCTTTAACTTTTTGTTTCTCGTTAATGACGTGGGCTAGGAATGCTTGGCATTCCTTTCGCAAGAGTTTCAGATCTTTGATGCAGGAAATGATGCGAAGGTTGGAGCTGAGTTTGTCGCCATTGATCATGAGAGTTTGACCCGAAGGTAGGTTGAGACGGATGGCTTTTTCTTATTTAAAGGATATCAGCATCATTGGGACTCAACCAATCCATGCCAATGATAACATCAAAGCTCTTAATGGAGACTGGCATAAGATCGATGGGAAATGAATGATCGTTCAGGGTAAGGGTACAACCTATGAATATGTCGCTAGCGTTTTCTTTCTCACCGTTGGCCATCTCGAAGGTAAACATTTCGATTAATGGTTGCGGATTAGGTTTTAGAGTATGTTTGAACGAATGACTAACAAAACTTCTTTCAGCACCCGAATCAAAAAGAATACTAACATAAGAGTTGTCGAGAAGGAACGTACCCGAAACAACAGTGGGATCGGTGACTGCCTCCTCCCATCCCATGGCTAGGACTCTCCCGGTATTATCAGCTGTCGCCTTTTTGGGGAAGTTCCTCTTGTAATGCCTAACTTCTCCACAATTATAACAGGCTTGACCAACACCTGCTCCAGAAGACTGATTTGCAGATTGGGCTGGTGTCTTGCAGAATCAGACCATGTGCCCCTTTTTACTACAGTTGGTGCATGCTAGGTCACGGCAGGGACCAGGGTTATGGTTGTATTTTCAATTTTCACACAGAGGAAGGTTACCAACATACCTACTGGTAGGGGTTTGAGCTGTATATCCCACAACATAAGCAGCAGCAACGGGGGTAGTAGCAGCATGGACTGCTACAGTCTGATGTTTCTTTGAGGATGCTTGAGAAGGTTGGCCTTTCTTATGTAAAAACAACAAAATTCAGGTCAAAATTAAAATTTTATAAAACCATAATTAAGTATACTAAGTGGTAGATATTGTAACAAGGTTTTCATACATATAAAGAACACTAAAATCCAAGTTATAACGAAGAAGTTATGACTATTCTAAGTTCCCCGACAAAAACCGGCAATACGAAGTTACGTAAAAACGCAAAGTTTCAACAAAACACTTTTTGACCTTAGGTGTCTAAATGAAAGTCATAGATATCGTCAAACCGTAACCGTACATAAAAAGAACGTCCAAATCTAACTTTGTATGAGGAAGTTGTGATTTTTCTAAATTACAGATATAGCAGTAGACAGCTAAAAACTCGAAATAGAGATCGAGAGACTTTTGGCGAAAACAACCTAAATGAGAATCAAAGGGATCAACAATTCTAGCACAACGGTAAAAAGTCTGACGAAAACGGACGTCGGATGAAGAAGTTATGGAACTTTAACGGACTTTTCCTGTCCCAACCTATTAAAAATATAATATATAAATAAAATCAAAACTAGCCAACGGAGTCTAAATGAAAGTTGTAGATCGTAGTCTCATCTTCGCGTGGATATAAAGAACGTCAAAAACGGAGTTCGTATGAGAAAGATATGAATTTTTGAAGTTTGTTAATTAAATTAAATATAAATTAAATTAAAGCCCGGTATTATCCGAAGAAGGAGTCACCGATCCGATCCCTCGTACGCCCAGCGTACTCGGATGCTAGGCTCCGGTTTCGACCGAGGATGCGCTCATGCATGACGCATGAGTACGCAGCGCGTACTCTAGTACGCCCCGCGTAACGCAACCTCCCAGACCCCTATAAAAAGGATGCGAGGGTGCCGGCCAAAATTGCTAATTTCCCTCCTTTCTCGCACCGAAGCTCTGCGTTTCAACCCTTGGAATCATCCCAAAGGCCCGGTTTTCATATCCAAGGTGGGAAGAAAGTTTTACACTCCCGAGACTCCCGAGATTTTCCCGAGAATCTCGATAGATTCGCTTTCTCGAGTAGAAGTTCTGCTCGGTTTTCGTCACGCTTTCTTCAATCAATCAAGTGAGTTCATACCCCTTTCAAACACACTTTAAATACATCTTAAATGCTTTTATACTCTTTTAGGGGGGATACAAGTAAACATACGGTTATTATCGTGTATTTTTATAAAGTTTCACTTCGCATGTTTTACCGAATAAATCACTTGGAACTCATTACTATTATGGAAAACTCTTGTCATACTTTCTGTACATTAGACTTATGCAAAGTATATAATGATTTCAAAGTACCCTTCATTGTTAAGTCGTTTTATACATTCTAAAAACATATGATTTATGCTTTGTCAAACATTGTGAAAAAGGATAAACTTTGCATACCAAAAACTATCACTTTAATACAGGCTTAATTGAGAATCCATGAGACGTGTATATCTTCAAACGTTACATTTCTTTATTAGAAAGTAATGCTGCAAGTCCTGTCTATAACCAGAGTCTCCTGTTCGGAGAACGTGTCAAATGTGTATAGATCTATACGGGAAGTCATGATCCCGCGCCCTGACTGTTAGCTACAGTCCGTCCTTTGGGGTGACAGTTGTCATAACGCTGCGACGCCTGAAGAACGTCATTAAAGGCATATTATGTTTAGTATGGTTATAAAACTCATCGGATATACAATTATTAAGGTATTATGCTTTTATGAACGAGCGGCTATTAAAACTATTCTTCATCTAACAAATGCGATCTTCGTATAGCTTTATTATATAAAACTATGACACAACTTTTAAGAACGTCGGTTTCTTGCGATTTTCGGTCTTAGAGACTACCAGTTATGTTAGGAAAATAAGGGGTTTTCCTATATACAAACCAAACAACTAATAGGAAAATAAGGGATTTTCCTGGTGCAATTATTTACAACTTATAACACGAACATTCATATGCATTTCATACTTTTATAAGAAAATAAGGGTTTTTCTTGGAAAACACAACAATTCGTATCTCAACCATTAGGGAAAATATGAGATTTTCTGGATCTAATACATTCACTTTCAACACAATAAATCACAACTCTTTACATTTGAAATACTGCGTTTTCTGGAAAACATACACGAACTTTTGAATGGCGTACATTTTCTCAAAACACTACTCATGAACTCACCAACTTAATTGTTGACACTTTCTCTTTGAAATAACTTGTATTCTCAGGGAACCGCTAAGCAGATTTGGAAATCAACTTATGGGGATTAACTTGTTGACGTTAATTACTTCTTCTGAAAGATGTTTATGTAGTTAACTTTTGAACATGTAACGAATACAATTATGTAAACATTTTGGAAACTTTAATGTATATGGTGGTGTGTACTTTCCTTTGTATGAACTATTATGATACTAAATATGACGTCCTCCGCCCCCGAATGTTTCCGCCGTTCTGGTTTGGGGGTGTGACAGATTGGTATCAGAGCTCTGTTTATAGGGAATTAAGTATATCAAAACCATTTCTTTTTTGTATACAACTATAAACTCAACTGGGCAAAAACACTCTGAGTAAGAGTCATACTTTTAAAATTAAATTTATTTAATTTTTGTAAAGTAGGCATCACTACTAGAAAAACAACCTTTTACGATGCGCAATTTATGATACGCATTGATTCAGGATACGCAAACGAGTGTGATCTAAAAATAATGTCATCTCTCTATAAATTTTAAGGATTTAGGGCGCGCATTTTTGCGTACCCTTAAATTAGTGTCTAAAAAAAAACACGGAGGGCGCCTATAATAAAACGTGTGTCACCTGAGGATGTCGCTTTATAAATTTAAATGGAAACGCGCCTTCCATCCTTTAGTAGTTGAGGGGGAAAATGAAATCCTAAAAAATTAAAATCCCCGCCTTCCTTTTTGTTCCTTTCCCTCTTTCCCTAATTATCGACGCTCCTTCTTTCCCCCTGCCGACATTGACTGCCACCTACTTCTTCCCTCACACTTCGACCATCGTTACTTGCTATTCCCGATCGTCGACGTCGATCAAGGAAAGTACGCCACCAGCCGACAACCTTCAATCTCTCCTTCTCATTTTCTCTGTAAACCCTAATCCGTATATGGTTTCCAGTCATTTCCCCAAAGGAAACAGATTTGATCCAATCATTTCCCCAAAGGAAACAGATTTGAACCCTCTTGATGACTATCAAGAATTCTTTGATGATCGATTGATTCAAGACTTTGACTATTGAGTGAAAAATGCATAATGGACACAGACCTTCTTGTTCAACTATGGTTTCCAATAATTAGACAAGGTAAACATGGGGCCCATGTGAAGGAAGATTCAAGCCCATTTATGTGATTGAATCCGCTTCGTATGTGTTCGATCCAGAGATTTTAGGGCTCTTTGAGGCGACCTCAACCCAGCAGCTCGTATCGGAAGAAGGTATTGCTGGTAAAGCGTTGGGTACAAACCAGCAGCTCACAGGTTGTCCATCATCAGCCACACACCGTGTTTTATAGGCCACAAAGACTTGGAGTAGATGAAATTGAAATCGAAATTGATATTATCTAGCTGAATCGATATCGATTTGACTCCAAATTGCAGTCAATCGAAGGATTATTTGGTAAGGTGCACTCTTCTGTATTGTAAAAATTGCTCTTCTTTCTCCTTTATTCATGCCTCTGATTTCGATTTTGATTCTTCTTGTATTCTCCTCTGTAAAACCCTAACTGGAAAGGCGATACAGATATTAATCGTGATTTCCTCCTCTTTCCTTGATCCTCAATTCTACACTCTAAGCATCTCAGGTACGCTCCATTCCATCTCCCTTATTCTTTTTTTTATGTCTCAGGTGAGACATCCATCTCCCGTACTTTTTTTCTTCTTAATCCCATTATGATACTTGTTCACAGTCGCACACAACACCACACACACATCCACATGTTTACTATTTTGATTCTTTCTGTCTATTTTCACTGATAAGTTAGGGTTTTGGTCTCTTTGTTATGGACTATGAATGGTGAATGATGCCTACTCCTAGATTTAATAATAGTAATACTAATCAGTATTACATGAAAACAGATATGTCCAACAATGTTGTCGGGCTATCGACTATTGACTCAACAATGGTATCTCAACCACTAAACTAGAAGCACCAAGTTGGTGGCCAGAACAGTCACATATTACATAGCCTTGGGAGCCATATGGGTGGGGGAATCAGGTCTACTTTACAATACAAAGCTTATGGATTTTCAAATGTCACAGAGAAAATGAGACACCTTCTCATTATGGGACTGTTCTGAATGTCCATCAACAACAGATGTCACAGGGTACTCTCTCTCTCTCTCTCTCTCTCTCTCTGCTTTTGTCACTGTAGTATCCTCTTTAATGTTGATGGGGTACTTAATACGTATACTTTGCAGGTGATGGTTATGGGAGTAGCACCACTGATTCTTCTCGAATCGGAAACTTTTATGTTCCCACAACCTCAAATACATCAATGATGAATAATCAAAGTTCCTCTCAAAGTTCCTGCATCAGGTTATTCCTTTAGAAAGGAAATTGTTAAAGGAGAACTTTTTAATTTTTTTTTAAAATATGATTTAAATGTTTGGCTTGTTACATGTTTGTGCAGTGCATTTTTCGCAAGTCAAAAGAATGCAAAGAGTGGCATAAAATATTAATGGATTGAAATAATGTTGATGGGGCGGATAGTGCTAAAGATTCAGGGAGCTCTCAGCCTTATCCCTCTACTTTACTCGGCATTCCAGAGGCAATATTCAGTTTCTTTATATATATATATATATATATATATATATATATATATATATATATATACAATATACATGTTAATATATATATATATATGTATGAGTATGATTGTTGGTTCTTGTATGTTGATATAAGGCAGTGCAAGAAAAGCATTTCAACGGTTGCAGGGACCAATGGAAGAGTCTAAACAAATGATTGTTCTTGGTATGTATTTGCATTGTTGGTGATTCAAGCAAGTTTTTGATGAGCCTGAGACCTGTAAATCGTCCTTCTAAGTGTAAAAATTACTCTCATAATTTGTTGTATTTTCAGATTTTTGCAAACTGTCTTGATGTATCTAAACTGGATGATGGTGATGAAACTAAAATCAGGGTGTTAGGGAACAGCTCTGAATGCAATAACAATTGCATCCAGATCATCTGCAACCCCAACAAAGGCCTGAAGACAGTTCTCAACATCAACAATCAACTCTAATACTTCAAAACCCTGATTCAAGATAACAATAAAATCAACATAATTTGAAAAATACTGTTTTTCAGTTTTCATATAAACTGTGCCAAGTACCGTGGTAAGGGCATCACATCTTGAAGAAGTCCAAGTAAAAATGTTAAATTTGACATGTAAACCTGCATAGTTTATTATTAATTCTTCTACTTAACTTAATTACTCCATAATGTCTCACGATATCATGTTCATCTTACTGTAGAAGCATATTCCACCAGAATTGTGGCGAGTGTGTGATTGTAAAGTGGTGAGGGAACCTTATTCTTGATTTCAAGTCCCGTGTCCATAAAACAACCCTAATAAATAAGTAAATGGGACATTCTTCAGAGCTGTTTCAATGGTAAGTCTGCAAAGAAATTAAAAAAAATTAATATGTGGGTTTCAAAATTATTATGATTCAGATCATATAATAACTGAATACAAACTTTAGCTTGTGGAAGTACAAATCCCATTCTTCAAGCTTTGATGGTGACAATCTCCAATCATATGGAATAGCAAGAATATCATTTGCCTCAATCCCAAATTCAATGCACCATTCTTTCCATACTGATGAAAGAGGACCTGATAATCAAGAATTCACTTTCAGGGACTATATGTTACAACTTACATATAACGTATAAGTGTGTGTGTTTATGTATATACAGATGGAGAGATGAAAAGAATGTTACCTGTTATATAACATGGGTCAAGTTCTGTGATAGCTGAAAGGCCACTATCTGGACGTGACTTACACTCCGGATGAACCGATGTTTATTTTGTTATATAAAAAATTAATCTTTTAAAGTAATTATGTTGATGATTAATTAATTAAATATTGTAACAGGAATGACAAGGGGGACACACTGACTGCATTATACTACCACATTGTTAAGTCGTTGACCAACACAACTGTAAGTGCATTATACTACCCTGTAAGCCCTTTGTGACTTCTGTTGCAAATCCTTTATTCAGTTATCTTTTCATGGTAAAAGGTAAAAGCCTCATGCCAGTTTCATATAAAACTTTCTGAAAAGATGAGGTTTATTTAACTTATTAGTTTCTTAGTTGTGCATATACTTGTAGGTTTTGTTGAAAAAAGCAATACCTTGTGCTTCCCTGCTTGTTGCCATCCATGGCTGTTATGTGAATCTTTGTTGGGTACTTGCATATTGAATAAAAAAATACAACCATATCGGATTCGCATAATAGTTTGTGATAAAGATAAAAAGGAGTTAATTTTGCATTTTTTTTGTAGCATAGTCAGTCACCATACTGTCAGATTTAATTTGGAAATATGTGGTGTAGTTTGCAGAAAGAACAACACATGGATGACCCTTGCAGCTCGGTAAGTCCCTATGATTTCCTAAAAACTTTTCATCCTTTTCTAGTTCTTACAATGAGTGATATCCTTAATAGGTTCCAGAAATACTAAAATTGTGTTTTGTGTATGTAGGTTTGTTGTTGTGATCCAAACACCATGGTCCAGTCCTTGTGATTGCCCTCAACATTGCATTCTTGAAAGCAGTAGTCCCACACTTGGCTTAAATCTAATTGGAGAAGGAACAAAATCCCAATTCCGGATTGCTAGGGCCCACTTTTGTAGGTAGGTAATCATAATCATATAGTTTGTTTTGTTGGTAAACAATGAGTTGTAATAATATTTGCAGTTCCTCTGTCCTGGAATTAGGAAGCGATCCGATGTACTCAATTGAACGCCTTCGCGAAGAGAATGATGCGGTTATTTTAGCAGTTGGGGCAACAAAGCCACGAGACCTCCCTGTTCCAGGACGTGAGCTCTCAGGTGTGCATTTTGCAATGGAATTTCTACATGCGAATACTAAAAGCTTATTGGATAGCAATCTTGAAGATGGAAACTATATGAGAGGAACCAAACATAGCGCATTGTACTCTCATTTATTTTCTAACGATAACAATATAATTCCATTTTCTTAATAACAATGTACAATCGGATCCCCTTAGTCGTTCGAACGATTATTTGTATGGCATTAAATTTATTCAATGGATTCTAGTTTTTGTATATGATATTTTATTTTTTATTATGAAACATTAAATACAAATTTAATTTGAAAATAAGTAAATCCATAATTAATATTTTTTTTTAACATTTACAATTATGATACGCAAAAATGTGTGTCATCTTCATTTATGACATGGCCTTTCTTGACAGGGACTTTCTTGATATGCAATGTGTGTCATTAACGCGCGTCGTAAGGTTACAACACGCGAATGCGTTTCGTCTTCCTTTATGACAGGGCCTTTCTTGATACGCATTGCGTGTCGTAAACGCGCGTCATAATTGCGCGTCGTAAATGAGCGTCGTAAATGCGCGTCATCTATAGACAACGCGCAAAAGCGCGTCGTCTCTCTTTATGACAGGGCCTTCCTTGACGCACATTTGCGCGTCGTCTGAGCCTTTTACGACGCGCAATGAGCGTCGTAAAAGGCTGTTTTTCTAGTAGTGCATGCATTCATTTCATATTAATAACATGGTCAGTATCATAATTAAAACAATATAGAAGTATTATATATAAGTTGTGCAGTGAAGGTATGTCTTGGATCATGTAATCGGAATTGGGATGAATGTAGCCTGATCAACTATATTTGTCCAAGGGCCGACTAACGTATGCCAAGGAGTGCCTGTAATGGACAACAAATTTAAAACTTACCAAAAGCATATCGTTAAAGAATACTAAGGGAGTATTCGAGTGCCTTCAACCCTTAAACTTAAGAGTAAATTCCATGTGCTTTAGGTTATAGTCGATTCTTAACCCTATTCTCGTACATACTCAATGGCAGGATTCCATCACCCCAATGACCCCTACTACCCCAACCAAGGTAATGGAGAGAGGATAGAGAATGATCCTGAAGAAGGAATGCAAGAAGAATCAGACTCAGATCCAGAGAACAATAACCTACCCTTAACGACTCCAATTCAAAATCCTAATCCTCGACCGGAATTTCATGGCTCGACGCCCCTTTGGGTAACTAACCTGAATAGGTGGAGCCGCGAACAGGATCAACCCCTTCCATTCAATGGAGACCGAAGCTTCTACAACCTAAGCGAGGGGGGCTCAGCAGACAGAGCCCTTCCTATATTGGTTCGTCGGATTTCTCGCATTGATGAACAAGGACGGACGACCATCCATCGAACTGAGGAAAATGATGCGAACACTGGAGTCAACACAGTTCGCATCCGACAGTTAGGATTAGCTCACGAGAGAATCGTAAATCGAAATGAAGCGTTGCAGAGAGAGCTAGCGGCAACTCAAACCGAAGTGACAGAACTTCGGGCATGCCAGGCAAGACATGGACAACGTATGCTCGAGATGGAGCGTCAGTTGGCAGAATCTAAGACCCATGTAGCCAGCTCACGTAACAAATAATACTTGTCTGACTTTCAAAATTTTGTCATAGCATAAGACCTCGGATAAATTCCTTACTTTTCTTAACCTTGTAATCGGAGACCTTTAGATAGGTCAAATTTTCCTAACTACAAAATGTAATGCACCATGTTTTATAATATATGATGTATTTCCTTTATTAAACCATTTGCATACCTCTCCAATTCATGAGTTTATCTACTCTCCTTATGAGTCGAACTCAAAACCCTATTCAGGGGTAAACCAAACTTCTGATATAACAAAACACTAATGCGCGACTTTCGAATCATTAAAACTTATAATTCTTCTTGTTATTTCCTTATCAGAATCATGTCGCCAAAGAAAAATGATCAACGGATCAACCAAAGACCAACTCTTCAGATTGATGCAGCTACCTTTCAAGCTACAGTCTCGGCTGTCGTATCAGCTGTTCTGACCCACCTTAATGCTAACAGCGCGAATGTTAGCAGGATTGTTAACAATAACTCCAATCCAAGTAACAATCAAATACCTCAACGGGCAACAAACTACCACGAAACCCCGAATCCCAAGCCCAAGAATAACAAACGAAAGCTCTGGGCTAAAGCTAAAGGAAAATCACCCCAAGGGACGAGCAAAAGACAACAACATGTGGCAACCTTCGCAGCCCCAGCATCTGTACATCCTACTACCATCCCTTCTGGTATCCTAATTGTCCCTACACCAGCTAGGCAGTATGCCGGAAACCTACCGGAATGCAATAAGTGCGGCTTCCATCATCTAGGTAGTTGTCGTCCATTACACTGCTTTAAATGCAACAAGAACGGACATACTACCAATTGCTGCTGGACTCGGACCCAACACATTACAATGTCGAAATCTCTCGAATATGCCATCTATGTGGCGTAATGGGACACTTCAAGAGGGACTGTCCAACAGAGAAGGACGACGGCGAATCCGGAGGAGTTTGACCTCAGAATGGAAAGAAGCAATGAAAGAACCTATTATAGTATACGTTCACTTACAATCGTCAGTATTATGTATGTCTTTTTAAAACATGTTTAAAACTAGTGCAACTAGAGTCTTATCTCTTGCGGGATCCCTTCGGTATAGGGATGCTCGTACTGCGTATACTTACCTTTTGTAGTATACCTTATTTGCAGCAATAGTCTTATAGTAGCCTAAAGTGTTGTAACTCTGTTGATGGTTGCACGGTTGTGTTTTGTCTGTAAACATCTTACGTTCAAATCTAATGTCTTTAAGTTTCCTTATGATTCCGACATTATCATATGACTTGATTCAATTTGATCCTCACAAAAACAGCTTCATACTTACATCTCATCTCCGAAATTCTCTTTCTAACAAAGCTGTCATTCCAGAATACCAAAGTACTCGTGCATAGAGCACTTATTTTTTCTCATCCTTTCCGAAGAAAAATTCAATAAACCGCCCCGAAGTACCACACGTGTAGTACGTCAAGTTCAATCCAAAGACCCACAGTTTCAAGCCTATTTATATACGGCTCATATACTTGAGACTATGATTGATGAACCTGGTATGGTTTCTACTATGAACTCCAGAACAGAGACTTCCCAAGACTACGAGTGATCGTGCTGCCATGCAAATAAACTTAAAAGCCCAACGCATGGCCTTTTTTTCGATTGGAACAAGGAAGAAAGATAGAACAAAAGTACCTATCCTTTTCCCTTAATTCATGAATAACCATACTCCTACATCCAAAAGGTCGTACAATGGCAACCAACCTAAATGCAACCGATGCAACTTTCATCATCACGGACCCTGCTGTGAAATGCATTATGTTAGGTGTAATAGAAAGGGACACACCATCCGCCACTGCAGAGAACTACCCTAACCAACTACTCCAGCCACAAATATAGGTATAGACCGTGCTTGTTATGAGTGCGGAGTAGCGGGACACTTCCGAAGGGACTACCTAGAGTCAAACATCATGAATGCTGGTAGAGGAGGTCGAGTATTCGTAATGGGCCAAGAGGAGGCTATTGCAGACCCCACGGTTATTCTGGGTACATTTCTCCTTGATAACTTAGTTACGTACGTTCTATTTGATAGTAGGGACGCAGAGGAGTTCCGTGAGTCACAAGTTTAAAAAAAAATCTACTCGAACAACCACCCCAACCATTAAAGAAAACTTTCATAGTAGTAATAATGGAGATAGACTAAAAAGCACTAAAAACACACACGTAGAATGCACTATTTCACTAACGAACGTCTTACAATGAGAAGTACCGACATCAACATGCGACGTGGATTGGTGTAGCCCTACCCATACCAGTTCCATGTGTTATAAAAGACCCTTTCACCTTAACCATCGACTAACGAAACTCGATCGATTTATAATGACAAACCCGACACAAACACCAATTGGTTTCTACTTTCAAAACCCCGAAGTACTCATGTGAGGAATCTTTACAACTTTCCCGTAGTATCCCCCAACAGATCATATAGAAAAACCACGCTTACAACAAGTCAAATCCAAGCTCAGAAACTAGCAGTAAATCCAACCATGAACTTCAAAACATGGCTACCCTAATTCATCGAGTGAATATGCTAACATTTAGGAGAACATAAGTAAATAAACCCAAAAACCGTACGATCCCGATCGGTCGCTGTGATAGGCGGAGAAATGAAGGTCCGCTGAAACACGCACATTAGGATCTAGATTCATAAAGGAACAAGAGGAACAAACGGACCATAAGCACTCACGCCTGCCTACAAGTATTGGAGTCCCAGTCAAAATGCGAATTTCAGGACGAAATTCTCTCTAACGGGGGGATAATGTAACAACAGCAAAATTCAGGTCAAAATTTAAATTTTATAAAACCGTAATTAAGTATACTAAGTGGTAGATATTGTAACAAGGTTTTCATACATATAAAGAACACTAAAATCCGAGTTATAACGAAGAAGTTATGACCATTCTAAGTTTCCCGACAAAAACCGGCAATACGAAGTTACGTAAAAACACAAATTTTCAACAAAACACTTTTTTACCTTAGGTGTCTAAATGAAAGTCATAGATATCATCAAACCGTAACCGTACATAAAAAGAACGTCCAAATCTAACTTCGTATGAGGAAGTTGTGATTTTTCTAAATTACAGATATATAGCAGTAGACAGCTAAAAACTCGAAATAGAGATCGAGAGACTTTTGGCCAAAACAACCTAAAAGAGAATCAAAGGGATCAACAATTCTAGCACAACGGTAAAAAGTCTGATGAAAACGGACGTCGGATGAAGAAGTTATGGAACTTTAACGGACTTTTCCTATCCCGACCTATTAAAAATATAATATTAAAAATAAAGTCAAAACTAGCCGACGGAGTCTAAACGAAAGTTGTAGATCGTAGTCTCACCTTCGCGTGGATATAAAGAACGTCGAAAACGGAGTTCGTATGAGAAAGATATGAATTTTTGAAGTTTGTTAATTAATTTAAATATAAATTAAATTAATGTCGGGTATTATCCGAAGAAGGAGTCACCGATCCGATCCCTCGTACGCCCAACGTACTCGGATGCTAGGCTCTGGTTCGTCCACATCGCTCCAATGTTTCGACCGAGGATGCGCTCATGCATGATGCATGAGTACGCATCGCGTACTCTAGTACGCCCCGCGTAACGCAACCTCCCAGACCCCTATAAAAAGGATGCGAGGGTGCCGGCCAAATTTGCTAATTTCCCTCCTTTCTCGCGCCGAAGCTCTGCGTTTCAACCCTCGGAATCATCCCAAAGGCCCGGTTTTCATATCCAAGGTGGGAAGAAAGTTTTACACTCCCGAGACTCTCGAGATTTTCCCGAGAATCTCGACAGATCCGCTTTCTCGAGTAGAAGTTCTGCTCGGTTTTTGTCACGCTTTCTTCAATCAATCAAGTGAGTTCATACCCCTTTCAAACACACTTTAAATACATTTTAAATGCTTTTATACTCTTTTAGGGGGGATACAAGTAAACATACAATTATTATCGTGTATTTGATAAAGTTTCACTTCGCTTGTTTTACCGAATAAATCACTTGGAACTCATTACTATTATGGAAAACTCTTGTCATACTTTCTGTGCATTAGAGTTATGGAAAGTATATAATGATTTCAAAGTACCCTTCATTTTTAAGTCGTTTTATACATTCTAAAAACATATGATTTATGCTTTGTCAAACATTGTGAAAAAGGATAAACTTTGCATACCAAAAACTATCACTTTAATACAGGCTTAGTTGAGAATCCATGAGACGTGTATATCTTCAAACGTTACTTTTCTTTATTAGAAAGTAATGCTGCAAGTCCTGTCTATAACCAGAGTCTCCAGTTCGGAGAACGTGTCAAATGTGTATAGATCTATACGGGAAGTCATGATCCCGCACCCTGACTGTTAGCAACAGTCCGCCCTTTGGGGTGACAGTTGTCATAACGCTGCGATGCCTGAAGAACGTCGTTACAGGCATATTATGTTTAGTATGGTTATAAAACTCATCGGATATACAATTATTATGGTATTTTGATTTTATGAACGAGTGGCTATTAAAACTATTCTTCATCTAACAAATGCGATCTTCGTATACCTTTGTTATATAAAACTATGACACAACTTTTAAGAACGTCAGTTTCTTGCGATTTTCGGTCTTAGAGACTGCCAGTTATGTTAGGAAAATAAGGGTTTTTCCTATATACAAACCAAACAACTAATAGGAAAATAAGGGATTTTCCTAGTGCAATTATTTACAACTTATAACACGAACATTCATATGCATTTGATACTTTTATAAGAAAAGAAAGGGTTTTTCTTGGAAAACACAACAATTCGTATCTCAACCATTAAGGAAAATATGAGATTTTCTGGATCTAATACATTCACTTTCAACACAACAAATCACAACTCTTTACATTTGAAATAATGCATTTTCTGGAAAACATACACGAACTTTCGAATGGCATACATTTTCTCAAAACACTACTCATGAACTCACCAACTTAATTGTTGACACTTTCTCTTTGAAATAACTTGTATTCTCAGGGAACTGCTAAGCAGATTTGAAATCAACTTATGGGGATTAACGTGCTGACGTTAATTACTTCTTCTGAAAGATGTTTATGTAGTTAACTTTTGAACATGTAACGAATACAATTATGTAAACATTTTGGAAACTTTAATGTATATGGTGGTGTGTACTTTCCTTTCTATGAACTGTTATGATACTGAATATGACGTTCTCCGCCCCCGAACGTTTCCGCCGTTCTGGTTTGGGGGTGTGACATCTTATTCTTCCAGAACTTTATTTTCTCACCACTCCTCTTGGTCGTTTTAGGAATGGTGGTTGTTTCCTAAATCTCATCACTGTGGCAATCAGAGTTTGGGCTAGGCTTTTGGCACTGTCATAAGTATCCGGCCTTGCAGATAAGACGTTTCCTTTAGTCGTTTGGGTCAGCCCCCAAATAAATCTCTCTATCTTCTTACTCTTCGGGGTAACCATTCCCGGACAGAGCAGCGCCAGGTCATCAAATCTTGAGGTGTATGCAGCAATATCAAAACCCTTCATCTTCAGGTTCCAGAGCTCGTGCTCTAACTTCTGTATTTTTACCCGAGGGCAGTACTCAGCTAGAAGGAGTTCTTTCATGGCTTCCCAACCCATAGCATTGGCTATAGGTAGGGTTAGAGATTTGACTCGGCCGTTCCACCAAGTCAGGGTTTTGTCAATAAAGGTACAGGCTGCGAACTTTACGTTATCGGACTCCGAACAAGCACATATTTCAAAGATGGATTCGATTTTCTCGAACCATCGGGTGAGGGAAATGGCACCTCTAGTGCCTTCAAAGGAATTGGGTTTTGTTGTCATGAAATCTTTGTAAGAACCCCCTTTTCGGTGTCCTTGACTATCTTCTAGGTTTTGGGGCTGGGGACCACCTCCTGAACTACCGGGGTTCATTAGTCACATGGCGGCTGTCACTACGGCATTTATAGCTATCTGTAGCATTACGGGATCAATTTGAGGAGAAGGTGGTGGCGGAGGGTTGTTGGTCTTTGTGCTGGGTCTCTTTCTTGGAGGCATCTTGATCTAATAAGATCAGGAAAGAGAGGATGATAAGTCCTCCGAATTGAATGAAGAGATATGACAGTTATATATTCCAAATAAGCGATAAAGCAGGAAAGAGTTATCAAAACAGATAATTTTATCGCTAGAGGAATGATCAGGGAACAAGGCTTGAGGATTTCTACAAAGAATTGCCTGGAGAAATACTCCCATAGTATTTCATGATTCGCTACGACCATGGTTCGATGTTTGGGATATTAGGGTAAGTTTTAGGAATGCTGAACACCACAGTCACTCCTAAACACATGTTGGCCGTGTCTCGAATGAATATAGTTGGCCAGGCTAATTGATACTACACATGACTACATAACTACCTAGGTTTAACCGCATCATACAACACCCATTTACTTATGTTTTGTTCTATTTGTATTTACGGATCTTGACGGTTCGGTATACTTGTATACTTTTGAAAATACTTATACGTTGAAGTATACTTTTAGTTCAGAGCACTTAGACCCCTTAGTGTTTATAGTTTTATACCATGTAAGTTTTGGTATACT
The DNA here is from genome assembly GCF_052625555.1 of Lactuca saligna. Classification (NCBI taxonomy): domain Eukaryota; kingdom Viridiplantae; phylum Streptophyta; class Magnoliopsida; order Asterales; family Asteraceae; genus Lactuca; species Lactuca saligna. Next base: position 215,018,112 of record NC_136420.1, read on the forward strand.
TCATTCACTATAAACAATGGCTCTGATACCAATCTATCACACCCCGAAAACCAAGGCGGAAACATTTCCGGGGCAGACTCCACGTTGAGTATCAAATCCAATGCAGTTAGTAAGCAAAGTAAACAACCATTACATTACATATAGAAATTTACATTTTTTCAAAAGTAAAGTTGTACAGTGTGATACATATGTATATATGTGAACAAAAGCAAGACGTGTCTTCGATGCACTCTGTCTTCGACAAAGGGATCATCGGGTACCTGTCTAATGCGAACCTGAGAATACAAGCTGTTTGAAAATCAACATAAAGCTGGTGAGTTCATAAGTGGCTTTGATTTCTGAAAATGTATGAGTTTCCTTTTGGTTTCTGAAAATGTTACGACCCAAGAAAATCCCATATTTTCTTATATGTAAAGTTTCGTTATTTGTTATGTTACACGGTTCTGGTTATGTTCAACTGTTATCCCAGGAAAATCCCAGATTTTCCTAATGTGAAAGATGTATACTGAAAACCTGGTTATCCTTGTAAAGTGTGTGTTAGTTCACCAATACAAAACGTAATGTAAAAGATGTACACTGAAAATGTATTAGTTTTAAACACGTATATAAAACTAATAAATACAAAGTAAACTAGTTACTAAACCCATTATTACTAAAAATTAAATCTCCGTTATCCAAATTGCGAGTTCCATAACCATACTATAGACTAATTATGGCAATAAGTAGTCCATCTCACTTTATGACTTTCGTCACCCTTGAAACTTTTGGTTCGGCTGTAGTTAGCAGCCAGCTGCGGGGTAGTCAGCCACGTATATATCTATACACTCAAGTCATGCTCCATATCTAAGAGATTCGGGTTACAGGGGCGGTCCTCCACTCGCGTATCTCTATAGAGTGTTCTCTGAGGACGTGTCTCCAATTTATAGGAACAACACAGTTACTAGCAATAATACTTAAAGACCAAATGACTATCCTCCACTCGCGTATCTCTGCGGAGTATTACCAAGGACAAAACAATGTTCTAAGTTTAATGTTATACTTTTAACTAATATAATGTGGGAAAACATTTGTGAAAATATAAAATACAACAATTTATAATGTTTTTCACAAATAATATGATAATGTATTTTGTAGGTTCAAACGATTGTTTGTTACGACTCTCAGTGTTAAAAGCATATGTAATATGAAACACAACACATATAAAACAAGTTTTGAGTACAAGTATTACTTGTACTTTGCTTGTATTCCCCCTGAAAACAGTGAAAACATTGAAAAAGGGTAGGGGTATGAACTCACCAGATGAGAAAATGTGACGGTTTGGATGCTATATGTCGGTTTGGGGCTTGATGACGCGCGAGGTGCCTATGTAATATGAAATGGTATACATCCAAAATGTAATGTAAAAGATGTACACTGAAAATGTATTAGTTTTAAAGACGTATATAAAACTAATAAATACAATGTAAACTAGTTACTAAACCCATTATTACTAAAAATTAAATCTCTGTTATCCAAATTGCGAGTTCCATAACCATACTATAGACTAATTATGGAAATAAGTAGTCCATCTTACTTTATGACTTTCGTCACCCTTGAAACTTTAGGTTTGGCTGTGGCTAGCAACCAGGTGCAGGGTAGTCAGCCACGTATATATCTATACACTCAAGTTACGCTCCATATCTAAGAGATTCTAGTTACAGGGGCGGTCCTCCACTCGCGTATCTCTGTGGAGTGTTCTCCGAGGACATGTCTCCAATTTATAGGAACAACAAATTTACTAGTAATAATATTGAAATATCAAATGACTATCCTCCACTCGCGTATCTCTGCGGAGTGTTACCGAGGACAAAACAATGTTCTAAGTTGGTAGGACACAAATTGGGAGAATTTGCACCTGCTTTAAATTTCCGAGGCCATGCAAAAAGCGATAATAGATCGCGTCGTTAAAAAACGTTTGTTTATGTATAATAATATATATAGATATTTATCATTGATTAGTAGGAGGCGAACTTTATGTTAAATAAGAGAACAACAGAAGTATACGCTTTAGGTCAACATATATCTATGTCTGCTCACAAAGCGCGAAGGGTAATTGATCAAATTCGTGGGTGTTCCTACGAAGAAACACTTATGATATTAGAACTCATGCCTTATCGAGCATGTTATCCAATTTTTAAATTAGTTTATTCTGCAGCAGCAAATGCTAGTTTCAATATGGGTTCGAATGAAGTAAATTTAGTCATTAGTAAAGCTGAAGTCAATGAAGGTACTATTGTGAAGAGATTAAAACCTCGCGCTCGAGGGCGTAGTTTTGCGATACAAAAACCTACCTGCCATATAACTATTGTAATGAAAGATATATCCTTAGATGAATATACAGATACTTTTAACTAATATAATGTGGGAAAACATTTGTGAAAATATAAAATACAACAACTTATAATGTTTTTCACAAATAATATGATAATGTATTTTGTAGGTTCAAATGGTTGTTTATTACGACTCTCAGTGTTAAAAACATATGTAATATGAAACACAACACATATAAAACAAGTTTTGAGTACAATTATTATTTGTACTTTGCTTGTATTCCCCCTGAAAACATTGAAAACATTGAAAAAGGGTAGGGGTATGAACTCACCAGACGAGAAAATGTGACGGTTTGGATGCCATGTGTCGGTTTGGGGCTTGATGACGCGCGAGGTGCCTATGTAATATGAAATAGTACACATCCAAAACGTAATGTAAAAGATGTACACTGAAAATGTATTAGTTTTAAACACGTATATAAAACTAATAAATACAAAGTAAACTAGTTACTAAACCCATTATTACTAAAAATTAAATCTCTGTTATCCAAATTGTGAGTTCCATAACCATATTGTAGACTAATTATGGCAATAAGTAGTCCATCTCACTTTATGACTTTCGTCACCCTTGAAACTTTTGGTTCAGCTGTAGCTAGCAGCCAGGTGCGGGGTAATCAGCCACGTATATATCTATACACTCAAGTCACTCTCCATATCTAAGAGATTCTAGTTACATGGGGCGGTCCTCCACTCGCGTATCTCTGTGGAGTGTTCTCTAAGGACGTGTCTCTAATTTATAGGAACAACACATTTACTAGTAATAATACTGAAAGACCAAATGACTATCCTCCACTCGCGTATCTCTGCGGAGTATTACCGAGGACAAAACAGTGTTCTAAGTTTAATGTTATACTTTTAACTAATATAATGTGGGAAAACATTTGTGAAAATATAAAATACAACAATTTATAATGTTTTTCACAAATAATATGATAATGTATTTTGTAGGTTCAAACGGTTGTTTGTTACGACTCTCAGTGTTAAAAGCATATGTAATATGAAACACAACACATATAAAACAAGTTTTGAGTACAAGTATTACTTGTACTTTGCTTGTATTCCCCCTGAAAACAGTGAAAACATTGAAAAAGGGTAGGGGTATGAACTCACCAGATGAGAAAATGTGACGGTTTGGATGCTATATGTCGGTTTGGGGCTTGATGATGCGCGAGGTGCCTATGTAATATGAAATGGTATACATCCAAAACGTAATGTAAAAGATGTACACTGAAAATGTATTAGTTTTAAAGACGTATATAAAACTAATAAATACAATGTAAACTAGTTACTAAACCCATTATTACTAAAAATTAAATCTCTGTTATCCAAATTGCGAGTTCCATAACCATACTATAGACTAATTATGGCAATAAGTAGTCCATCTTACTTTATGACTTTCATCACCTTTGAAATTTAGGTTCGGCTGTGGCTAGCAGCCAGGTGCAGGGTAGTCAGCCAAGTATATATCTATACACTCAAGTTACGCTCCATATCTAAGAGATTCTGGTTACAGGGGCGGTCCTCCACTCGCGTATCTCTGTGGAGTGTTCTCTGAGGACATGTCTCAAATTTATAGGAACAACAAATTTACTAGTAATAATACTGAAAGATCAAATGACTATCCTCCACTCGCGTATCTCTACGGAGTGTTACCGAGGACAAAACAATGTTCTAAGTTTAATGTTATACTTTTAATTAATATAATGTGGGAAAATATTTGTGAAAATATAAAATACAACAATTTATAATGTTTTTCTCAAATAATATGATAATGTATTTTTCAGGTTCAAACGGTTGTTTATTACGACTCTCAGTGTTAAAAGCATATGTAATATGAAACACAACACATATAAAACAAGTTTTGAGTACAATTATTATTTGTACTTTGCTTGTATTCCCCCTGAAAACAGTGAAAACATTGAAAAAGGGTAGGGGTATGAACTCACCAGACGAGAAAATGTGACGGTTTGAATGCTATGTGTCGGTTTGGGGCTTGATGACGTGCGAGGTGCCTATGTAATATGAAATGGTATACATCCAAAACGTAATGTAAAAGATGTACACTGAAAATGTATTAGTTTTAAACACCTATATAAAACTAATAAATACAAAGTAAACTAGTTACTAAACCCATTATTACTAAAAATTAAATCTCTATTATCCAAATTGCGAGTTCCATAACCATACTGTAGACTAATTATGGCAATAAGTAGTCCATCTCACTTTATGACTTTCGTCACCCTTGAAACTTTTGGTTCGGCTGTAGCTAGCAGCCAGGTGCGGGGTAATCAGCCACGTATATATCTATACACTCAAGTCACGCTCCATATCTAAGAGATTCTGGTTACAGGGGCGGTCCTCCACTCGCATATCTCTGTGGAGTGTTCTCCGAGGACGTGTCTCCAATTTATAGGAACAACAAATTTACTAGTAATAATACTGAAAGATCAAATTACTATCCTCCACTCGTGTATCTCTGCGGAGTATTACCGAGGACAAAACAATGTTCTAAGTTTAATGTTATACTTTTAACTAATATAATGTGGGAAAACATTTGTGAAAATATAAAATACAACAATTTATAATTTTTTTCACAAATAATATGATAATGTATTTTGTAGGTTCAAACGGTTGTTTGTTACGACTCTCAGTGTTAAAAGCATATGTAATATGAAACACAACACATATAAAACAAGTTTTAAGTACAAGTATTACTTGTACTTTGTAAAAGGGTAGGGGTATGAACTCACCAGACGAGAAAATGTGACGGTTTGGATGCTATGTGTCGGTTTGGGGCTTGATGACGCGCGAGGTGCCTATGAAATATGAAATGGTATACAATTGTATCTAAATAGACTTTAAATCACTAATTAGATATGATTACACACTCCAATACGAGAAAACACTTCAAACAAGTGTTTGGAGTGACTCGGGTGACATCTACGGATGTATAGGGATTTGGAAAATGAGTTTGCTCTTCAAGAGTAAACTCCTTAGGGTGTTTATGGCCCTAAGACCATTACGATATGAGTTCACGGCCGTGAACTCATGAATATGGGGTATTATGGTGCCAAATGGTCAATTAACACATGGGAAGGGTTGCTATGATTAAATCTAAGGCATAGGAATGAGTTTTACCACCAAAGGGACCATCAAAGGGAGTTTACGGCCCTAAACTAGGAGTCTACGGCCGTAAGCTCCTATAATCTTCTTATATTCATGATTTGGCGGCCTTAGATCAATCACATGTGATTCAAACCAATTCTACAAGCCTTAGAATGAAGTTAGGGCATCATTTGGCTAGTGTAGTTGAGTTTACGGCCCAGGAACCCATTCAAGGGGAGTTTACGGCTGTGAACTCTCAAATGGGTGGTTTTCATCAAGTTTAATGCCCCTAAATCGTTTGTGGTTGATTCTAGAATTTAATCCAAGGCTATTGGTGTGTTTAAGTGGCTTTTAAACACTCAATTATGAGTTTACTCTCCATGAAGGTAAGTTTACGGCCCAAGCATGTTCCTGGGTAGTAAACTCATGTTTAGTCCCCAAAAATTGGATTCAAGGTGTTCTAAGTCCAGTACATTAGGTCATATAGCCATATCAAAGCTCCAAAGGTCGATTGGAAGGGTTTAAAGGCTCAAAAACCCCTTAAATGTGTGTTTACGGCCCATGGATGTTCGATGGCCATAAACACATGAAAATGGTCCTAAATGATTGTTTGAACTCGGATTTGAAGGTCTGAGATGCTAATCCATGAGTTAGGGAAGTTACCTTAGTGATTTGGACCTTAAATTTGATGATTTTGGACTTGAAACTTGGATTGAGGAGAGAGGTTAGAGAGAGAGTAGTGAGAGAGAGAAAAAGCTTCAAACAGAAGCTAAAGCCACTTTAAATAGGTTCCAAGTTTTGGACACGGTGGAATTCTACCCGATACCAACGTTATACGATGCTTTTGGTCGCACTCGATTAAGTTACGGTAACCCAATATGGTCGATTCTAAAATGTTACCGATTACTAATATGGAGTGTTAATATGAGTTCTAAACATGTTTAGACACTCATTAAGTCATAATAGAAGTCCCACATTTATGACTTAATTTATTGATGTAACGGAAACGGAATTGAAAACGACGAATATATTAACGATAAGGGTTATCATTGATGGAACGAACTTCGGGTTATCACAGATGACAACAATAGTGAGAAACAATGGTGAGTATGATGAGAGCGTTTCATGAATTAAATCACCATATACAAGTTGTCAGACAAAGTCATATACCGAGTAGAGGGACATAAGAGTATAGACTTTTCCAAATAGGTTAGATAACTGTTAATATTAATGGTATTACTAATGTAAATAAGTTCCTAAAAAATGGCCTAACGGTAGACCTTACATCAAACCATAAGGGGAAAATGATTAACAGTCTAGATGACTACATAGCATACTGAAAGATGAGGATATTATATACACAAGTGCTTCATTCAAACGCAAATGCTAAAGGCTATCCCTAAGTAAAAGGAAAAGAGGCGCCAGTCATCTTTTATCGGTAGCGGCAAATGTTTCTCGGGCGAACTCGAAGATCGGCCAATTGGCATTCCATGTCGAGGAGGTGTCACTCGTAGACCCTCTAGCGAACTCGGAGCTCTATGAATTCAGCCTGAGTCTTGGCTAATGCCCATAGCAAGGCCTCATGATCTGCTGCACACCTCTCCCTAGCATGTTCCAGGCGGCTGGTGCGAAGGGAGTGCAGTCCTCCATTCGTATCAACCTCTGCGATATGCTGGAGAGCTATCCTGCCTTGAATTTCATTGCAGGCAACTCTTCGGAACACGATGGGTAAAACTTTGTCCGTCGATCCTCCTTCGCTTGTGTTGTAAAAGCTTCAGTCTCCATTGAAGGGCATGGGTTGATTTTGCTCCTCACCCCACATTTCTATGCATTCCAACCATGCAGGCGTCGGGCTGTGGAAGGATTGGCGGGGGTTAGGGTTTGGGACCGGGGCCACAGGGGGTAGGTTGTTGACTTCGGTTTTGGAGTTAGACCCATCCGACAAGCCTTCTTCTTGGTAGTCATCCAAAGGGATTTGATGTTCCTCATCGGGCTCTTCCTCAAGCCATCCCGCATTGCCGTGATTTGGGAAGTATGGGTCACCGTGATGAAATCCGACCATGATATTGTTTGACATACTAATCTAAGATACTTATAAGAGAATCATTATTAGTCAGACCAACACTTTCATAGTGCATACTAATTACATGCGATCGAAACAAGATAGACCTTCGAATAAGCGACCCTATCTCTAAATCCAAAACCAAACAAGGAACATGAAGTAAAGCAAATATCATAGATTCTAAATCTACAATGTCTTAGTTACATGTAACCGTAGCGTATCCACTTAGCAACTATTGCTCTCCTAATAATGACATTTTTAGTTCTCACATATGTAAATTATAGAGATGCAGAATACTCCTATAGTATTCTCGTGTTAGAGTTCTTGTGGTAGTGTTGGTATGTTTTATGCTTGTTGCAACACCACAACCACTCTTACGCACATGCTAGTCACTCTTAGAAAGATGTAGTTGATCAGGCTACATCCACCCGGATGTGACTATATGTCTTTAAGCCTAATTGTTCCGCTCAACAATCTTAATACTTTTGTTCTGTTCTAGTATGATACTGACCCTTTGTATTCGAGAATATATATATATATATATATATATATATATATATATATATATATATATATACTCTTAATACTAAAATGTTTAACTAAGTATATATATATATATATATATATATATATATATATACATACTTAGTTAAACATTTTAGTATTAAAAGTATATATTCTTGGTCAGAGTGTTTTAGTCCTGAAGTGTTTATGGTTCGTATATCTTTTGTGGGTTGATATACTTGATTCACTATAAACAATGCTTTGATACCAATCTATCACACCCCAAAACCGAGAACGGCAGAATACGTTTTGGGGTGGAGGACGTCATGTTTAGTATCATAACAATGCATAATAGTCAAAACAAGCAACCACATCCATTACATTAATATAATAATTGTAATACAAGCGTGTTATGTTCATTTAGGTAGACACCAAAAGTTAAAAATAAATAAACGATGAGTCTTATATGTGCTCCATCTTCCAAAAACTGCACCGGTACCTTTTTATTGTTGACATGAGAATACAAGTTATTTTGAAAAAACTAGTATCAGCATAAAGCTAGTGGGTTCATAAGTATTTAGTGTCACTGTTTGTATAAAAGTGTTTGCAAATCGCATAGTATGACATTTATTAACAAAGTTTGAAGATGGTTTGATTCCCTTGAAAATCCCATATTTTCCAGCAAAAGTAGTCTTTTACCAAGACTTAGCTATTTGAAAATGTAATAGTTTTCTTATGAAAGTATCAAAAATGAAAAATACAATTTAAACTTGTTCATTATAGAGAAATAACAGAGTTTCACCCCCAGTAGCGTCCTTGCCGGTTATATGTAATAGTGAATGTAAACTCCGAATAGTATTAATTTTGTATACACCTCAGGATGTGTGTTTAATTAAGGTTTGAATGTGAGCTCGTATGCAATCATACCGAGTGATAGTAATATAGTGACTGACCCTCTAGGTCACCGATAATGTTCTAGTGTTTTGTCATCCTTGGGCTAAAGGGTCGGACTGTATCTAGCAGTCGGGATGGGGGAAAATCCGTCCCGTATACATCTATACATGTAGTGGTCGCTCTCCCTCCAGGAGTCGATGGTTATCCGACGATCGCATAGCGATAGGTCGTATAGATAGATAGTGCATCACATTCTGTTGTAGTATTTTCTTACGTACGGTATATAGTGTTCTCTTAGTATACTATGTACTGTTCTCTTGATGTAGTTTATAGTATTTCTTCTTATAGCGGGGAGTGTTTCCTTAGTATAGTGTATAGTGTTTAGTGTTCTCTTGGCATCGTGTATTGTACATATAGTCTTGTAATTGTACTGACCATAGTGTGTATCATAGTAATACAAAAAATGAGTGGTAATCCTTAACTATACCTATTATAGTTAAATTGAGTACTTGATTTAGTGTATTTGATATGTAGAAGTATCGAAATAGAGTGAAAAATTTTATGTCTAACACAAATTTACAAGATATATAACTAAGTATTCAACGACAGTCAGACAGATAACCTAACACCCTAAGACAATTGATTTGTGAAAATGAGGTTTATAAACATTTGCAATAGCTTTACTGACAAAATACTTTAAAAATGTAAAAATCCTTTTGATAGTAAGTCCTAAATCACGTGTGATTGATTCTGCAATGTATTGGATTCAACTTTTATTCCCCCCCATAAAAACAATTAAAACATTTGAAAGGTTAATTAAAGGAGTATGAACTCATTGTTTGACGTAGGGTTCAAGTGTGCTATCGATATGAGTGTCGAGTGTCAACGGATGCTCTGAACGCAAGTAGCCCCTATTAATCATATGGTGACACATATATAAGTTAGAGCTTTGGTATTTCATGACTAAAATGATGGGAAATCACCCTAAGGACTTGGAATCACTAGGACTAAGTGTGCCGTGTTCTATACTCAATGATCTATGCAAGTTTAAGGCCAAATGTGAGTATTAGGGTGGGTGTATAACCATAAAAGTGAGTGCGCGGCTGGGGAATGCGGCCAGACTTGTGTGTGAGGATGCACACTAGAGTGTGCGGCCGTACAGAGTGTGTGTGCGGCCATACATAGGGGTGTGCGGCCGTACATTTCTATTTGAGTCCTATGTGTCGATTGTGTAGCCATACTCTTACTTTGGAGGGTGTTTTGAATGTGTGCGGCCACCTGATGAAGGTGTGCGGCCGCACTCCTTCAAGGGGTGAAAAACATGGAGAACACTATGAGTTTTGGGCTTGGATTCAAGTATTTTACTTCTATAACAAGATGAAAGATGATGTTCTTCACGTTTTGGAGGCATTCTAAGTGTTCTTGGGTGACGTTTTTAGAGAGAGAACATAGAGAGAGGAAGAGGGTGCAACCAAAAGTGAATGGAAAGGGGTCCTCTACTATATATAGGGCCGGGTGTGAGGCTGGAGGGGGTTTGCGGCTGGGTGGCCACACACACCTCTCTTGATGTGTTTGACTGGATTTTTCGATGCAACACCCTTCCTAACCCTTCCTATGGCTCACATCTATGATATAGTAAGCCTAAAACACTAGTGCAGACCCAACATTTTGCTAAAAGATGCTAAATTCGCGTGAATTATAGATATATTGATCGATTCCACTATGTAAAAGTTTCGGGTTGTCACATTATCTAATGGAAAAGTCATTGACAAAGGTCAGAGGTCATCGACAAGGTCCGAGTTCGACAAAAGCTTTTGAGAGCTACGATTGCCAGTCGGTTCTTGAGGTCATACGCAATAATAGTTTTAGACTTATCTAATTGGGAGACTGTTGGATTAATGTATAAGTCCATAACTATAATTGGTGAGACTTGACCTAACCTGACATGGTCTATTTGGGTTGCATGGCATCATGCATTTGGATAGACTATAATGAGAGAAATAAGACTTAAGGTTTGTTAATTATTATAAGTTCTAATATATTAATAAGGTTATTTAATTTGTATTGATCAAGAATTAATTTGGAATTAACTAAGTGATCAAAAGGAGACTAATTAATATATGGGTTGATTGTGTAAATCATTCATTCTTATATATGTAGGCTTGTGATCCAAGATTCCTTATGTTAGACTAAGTCCATTGGGTGACCCATGGATACTCCATGGATATTAACATCCATGGAGCATAAGGAATGGATAAAGTTATGAGTTACATGGTGTAACCCTAATAGCCACCATACAAAAGAATCCCATGGCTCAAGAAATTGGCCATTATGTGTGAGAGTGAATGGCTACCCGATTTCATGAAGTGTGAATTTCTCTTAAGTCATTCCATGTGTATTTGGTGTTGTGTGAACCATTTGAGGTGTCACACTTGGGGCACTAGACACTCAAGCTTCATGAAAACAATCTACATCAAAGAGGTATGTAATTCTAACTTGATATATTCATTTGAATCAATGTTATTATGCTAGTTAGGATGAATACCTTGGAAAGTTCATATTTGCATGTATAATAGAGAAAACATAGATCCAAGGTATTTAGGGTTGGATGTACACTTAGGAGTGTTAGAATGCTCAAAACCCAGCAGATCTTGTGATATGTAATATGATAATTATCTTTTTGATACAAGTATGGTAGACCTCGGGGGGTTCCCATGGTAGTGGACAAAGACCATGCGGGGTTACCATGGCATTCTGTGTAAGATGTTTGAGGGTTTCTGTGGCATCCTAATATGTTTGTAAGTTTAGTTTGTATGCTATTTATATGTTAGGGAAGACCTTGTGGGGGTTCCCATGGTAGGCAGTTAAAACCATGTGGGGGTTCCCATGGCAGGCAGTGAAGACCATGTGGGGATTCCATGGTAGTGGGTTAAGACCACATGGGGGTTCCAGTGGTACCCGAAGGAAGAACTTGGAGGGTTCCATGACATCGTTATATGTTTATGTGCATGGCTTATGTGATTGATATGGTTTTTGTAGCTAATATAGCTAATATGGATTATGTGGTTATGTGGATTATGAAGGGTATGCTCTGGGGAGCTCACTAAGCTTCGTGCTTACAGTTTTGTTTATGGTTTCAAGTATCATTGGTTTTGAAAGGAAGGGCCCATCTTGATTACAGTGCACACACCCTTGTTTTCCGCATTATGTGATTTTGGGAAGTAACTCTAATAAATGTTTTAATTAAGCAATGTTTGTTAATGGTTGGATTATGTAACCATTGTCTATGACAATAACAAAAATGAAAATTTTACCCTTGATATATGGGGTTTTACAAGTTGGTATCAGAGACTTGGTTTGAGGGATTCAGACATACTTTTGAGTGTCTGAACTTAAAATGAGGATTTGTAAAATTTTCAAAGAAAAATGCTTTCAAGGAACGAGTTTCTAAGACAAGAAAGGAGTGGTGCATGCAATCAGCAAAGCTCAAGTAAGTTTTCCCCAGAATACCCATATATGTTATCTGTTATGACTTGATTTATGAATCTGAGAATCGTATGCTAGTTAGGGCTAGAAGAGATGCCTTTATTTGTTGTATGAGCTAGTAGACTCGCATACTAGTGCTGAGTAGTCAGTGATAGATTGGCCTGATAGATGATACTTGTAGCCTTGAGGATACTAGATGCCATGCTAGAATGAGAAGGATTATTGATATTGGTAACTACTAAGTGTATGTTTTGAAATTTGTATACGGTTACGATCTTATAACCTTACAATGAATAGTTTGGCCTTATTTCTTATTCTGTGTATGGCTGTGGTCCTAGGGTAGAGTCTCTTATTCTACTATCTATTAGATCCTGATTGTGTATAATTTGCATGCATAAAGCAGCTAGAGTGAATATGGATAACATGAGTTGTGGTGTGCGGACTAAAGGTCTTATGATAATACTTTGGATTGGAGTGCTACTGCATGAACGCTATTTCCTTTGTTCTTTGTGGAACCCTTGAATGATGGGAGTCAACTACTAAGTGAATATGATGATATTAAGAAGGTGGTGTTGGATAAGGTGTCTAAGTCCATAATTTATTTGGTATATACTTGACCCGGCCGGCATGGTCCATTTGGGTTGCATCTCATCCAAACTATTATGGATAATTTTATGAGAGTTATACACATATGTTTATTAATATATTATAAGTTATAATATATTAATATGAAGTTACGTTATTTAATTAGTTTTAGTCTTAAATTAATTATGAATTAATTTAGAGATTAAAAGGAAGACTAATTAGATTATGGGCTATTGGTTTTATATGGTGTGGGCTAAGACTCATTTGTTAATGGGCTAGGCTTATATGGAAGTCCATGGATGATCCATGGAGCTTTTAACCCATGGATCCTTGGAAATGAAAAGACACGGGTTATTAGGGTTTCACCCTAACAATGCACACTATATAAGCATGCTTATGGAGCATGAAATGGAGCCTAAGAAAGAACTAGTGAACTAGTGTGTGTAAGCTTGTGTGTGGCCGAAAATTATACAAGTGTGTATACTCTCTCAAAGTTTTCCAAGAGTTTGTGGTGTTTTGTGATTCCATTTGAGGCATTCACACTATTGGTGCTTGGCCCTCAAACTCCTTAGAACCAAACTCACCAAAAGGTATGTAATCTCTTCTAACTCTTTTATGTTGAAATGTTCCCCATGCCATGTTAGACAGGTTATAAACCTTGGAAAATTATTATTTTGCATGTATTTAGACAAACATAGATCCAAGGTTTATTAGGATTGCATGCACACTTAGGAAGTGTTAGATTGCTCAAAACCCAACAGTGGTATCAGAGTCAGGTTTGCTTGTTTGATACTTGATGCAAAATAGTGAAAAAAAGTCGAAATCGTTGTTGTCTGCATGATGGACTCGTCGAGTCCATGTGGGGGACTCGACGAGTCCAAGGAAAACTTCAACCTACTCGTCGAGTAGGTTCATGCACTCGACGAGTAGGATCGAAAGAGTGCATATTTTCGACTTTTGCTGCTGGAAATGGACTAGAAACATTACCCTAAACTGTTTTGGTGTTTTAAAACTTATTTTAGTTGGTGTAATGGTTGTTCTAATCCATTTACAATAGCATATATCAAAATTCCATTATTTTATGTGTTCATATAATTCTTAAAATTTTTGATGATCATGTTCATGTTCTTATGAATTTAGAAAATGATAGGAATTATTTGCTGAATTGTTTAGAATTAATTCTCGATCATTTATGTGTTTTAATGGAGTCCATAATTTGTCCTCAAGTTATAGATTTCCAAAGGTCACCTTTATTTAACACACACTTAAAACACATAAGTTACATGAAAATGAAGAGTCTTCATTTTTATGAACCTTTAATTCATAAGTTATGAAATGAAGAGTTTTGCATAGTTACAAAACTTGCCCTCAAGTTTTGGAATTTGTAAAGTTTCACACACTTTAATAAACTTTAATTCCAACCCTTAGAGTTTTAATAGTTAAAATTCAACCCTTATACTATTTATAATATTAATGGTTAATTATTATATATATGTATAAGAATAAGGCGTTTTACCGTTAGTAGGCCTCATTCACGAAGCCGGTCTATAAGGTGGGTATATGGTTGTTGCCTATAAAATGGAGACTTAATGGGTGTCCATTCTCACCCACCGCTTGCTTGATCGGTGGAGGGTCGTTAGCCGAACGGGTAGGATAATGACTTTAAATCCTCATTAAAAGTATAATGAATATTATAAAGTAACTAAACTCTTTCAATTCCCAATCTTAGTTACCTTAGGAAAAATGTGAACATGGTGCTTTTGTAGTTGTTACAACTAGAAAATTTGTGCCTTGTAACTACAACACTTAAGTCGGATTATGAATCCAAAAACGTAAGGGCATGTATGATGCTTACTCTGTGACAACAAAATTGCAATCAAATACACCATACAAGCATTACAAATAGTCAACAAGCAATTGGAAACCCTAGAAGTTCTTATTTAGGTCCATTTTGGACTACAACTTCCTTATTGGGCCTAATGGACCAATAAACTTCCAATTTGACTATCTTGGGTTTAGAACTCTTAAATGGGCTCTAATTGGACCCACTTTTATTTATTTCAACATATTGGGCCATATTGGGCCTAGAATGAAATAAATCAAATATTATGAACTATTTTGGACCATAATTAACCTAATTTAGCCTTAATAGCTCATAAAAATCACATTTATAATTAATTGGGGCCAAACATCACTTAACATAACCATGAAATGGGCTTAAGCATACAAGGCCCAATACTCATCTTTTTCTCTCCAAATCTCGGCCCAAGCCCAACCAAAGAAAGAGAGTTGACTTTCCTATGCCACCTCATAATTATCCATAGGACTCCCATGCACCATCTCATGTTTTCATGCAAATCAATTCAAGAACCACACTCCTCTCCTCTCTCTTCTTGCTCTCGGCCGAACACAAAACACACACACTAACAAAAATTCATTTCATTCTCTCTAAGTCTTGAAGGACATCTCCTTCCTCCTTCTTCAAAAATTTCGAGAATCAAGAGCTTTTCAAGGAGGTTTTTCCCACAAACACATCATCTAAGGTAAGTTGATGACTAATCCAGGATCTACCTACTTCATTTCATAAAAAATCTCTTCTAAATCTATTCCAACTTGTGATCATGCACCTTAGAAGTCACTAAACTCGAGATCTACCAAGGAGACTTGCTAGGATCGAAATTTTCTTCTTTTTCTCTCTTCAAAACCGAAACTACAACTCAAGGTGAGCTTCATACCCCCTTATTTTCGGTTTTTATAAGTTTTTGTGGGGGAGAATACAAGTAAAGGTGTAGATCCATCATTATGTGTGTGTTTTGGTTGATTTCTATGCTTATATGTATGTTTTGTATGATTTTGATGCTAGATCTAGTTATGAATTGCTAAAAACCGAGATATATCTTATACTAGCATGAAATATACTACTACATACAAAGTATACCAAGAAAAAGAGCTAAGTGGCTTAACAATACATACTTTGGGCTAAAAACTCATTTTTTTGACATAAATGTTAAAAATACAAAGTTAAAGGGCCCAAAATGAAATATTTTGAAATCTGATGGGTGAGATGAGTCAAAACAGATTCCATAATGTATTTTATGAAAATATACTCTTTTGGAAGATCAAAAACATAAATTTCAAGCTTAATGGGCTAAAAATGACAATTTCGGCCCAATAGGGCCCATTATGAGAAAATTTCTGTTTTGGAGGGCAAAAACTGTGTTTTCCTGTAAAACAGTGGACTATTAGTGTTACATGTACTTTTCAAAGGTTTAAAACGCTTTTCAAATTTAAAAAGGACCAAAGTTGCAAAATTTTTCCAAATTGGGCCAAAAATGTAAAAATTGCGAAAAAGAGGGGTTATAACCGAGAAAACTGCAATTTCAGGGACTTAAACTGTTTTAAATGAAAAATATGCTGAAAAATATTAATTTCAATAATTTTTGGTGTTAAAATGTCAAGAAAAATGGTTTAAGGACTAAACCGGAAATTATTTTACCTAAAGGGGTGAAAAAGTAAATTTACAAAATTAAGAGGGGTTGTAAACAGAAAATTTTCAAGGGTAATTCAATACACTCGTTGTGAACAAAGATTGACACTACGACTCTCGATAAATTACAATACACAATATCACCAACAATCGTTATCAAACGAATTGATTCGGTCTCGAATCAATAACAAATCCAAAACTACTAACACTATAACGCTCAATACACATATGAAACTCTTGGAACTCTTTACTCTCGTGGAATTACTCAATACGTCGACGTACACTCCTTAGACCCAAAAGTTGCAAATCATGCTTGTCGAGCCTAGCTAGCCCGATGACATGATCTTTAGGCCCAAAGGACACTTGCTTACATGTAGTTGGGTCTAATGCGACTCGGCCGCGTGTAAAAGGACTTTCAATGGCAAACATGCTGCTGGTCCCCAAGGGTCCTTCAGTGCCGCTAGTAAAGTCGGTAACTCACGATTGCGGGTTGGGCTTCGGGCCCTTCGTAATTGCAATGGTCTTGAACGACGCAGGGAAATACCGAGGGTTTCGCACCTTCACTTTTTCTCTCCGGTCGTGGGACTACACAAGTCCGGGAGGATTGAGTTGTGTGAATAAGTGCGAGTGACGCCTAAGGGATCACTAGCACGGTTGCCAATTGGACGTTTTCATTAACGTACGATACAACAATTCACCACCCTCTATATACTTAATGCCTCCGTAGCTCAACGAATACCTCTAACGTAACGAAATAACAGTACCCAAAATAACTAAAGCAAAGTGATAGGAAAATGTCGGGTTTTCCTAGGGTTTTCAACAAGTACACTTACGAACTACATGTCGAATTTCACACCTCTTACGCTTACATCTATAGAATTCAAACAAGGATACTCACGGATCTTCACATATTTTTACGTTATTCTGTTTTCAGAAAATATCGGATTTTCTGGTGATTTTTTTTCAAAACATTACAAACATTGGATTTCAAACATTACTTATGAACTCACCAACATTTCATATGTTGACGTTTTTTCAAAATACTTGTATTCTCAGGTAACAGATAAAGTGAAGGATGAATTGTACTCTATGACGTTTTGTTGTGGTTTAATTTAGTATCGAACAGTTACTTTTGAGAATGTAATGTTTTGGAACAATGTAATGGATGTAAACGCTACCAGTTGTATCATTCCAAATGTTGGTGATGTATAATGTTACGTTTCATGTATATTCATTGTGATGGTATTCAATTGAGTCACGACAGCCCCCGGACGTTTCCGCCGTCTGGTTCGGGGGTGTGACAGGTTGGTATCAGAGCTATGTTTATAGTGAACTAGCATATCTAGCCACACATTGATATGCAACTATAAACCAAAAAGAGGGACTAACATAACTCTGAACAAAACAACTAAATAAAACACCCTTGCTTGCATTAGGAATAGGAACATAACGCCGAACCAAACAAAAATAATACTAGTGTCTCGGTTAATTCGGGACTGTTCTTAGTGATACCAAGGAGTGAATGTAGCCTGATCAACTACATTCTCTCCAAAGTAAAACTAACACACGTCTTGATGAGATCGGAATTGCTAGGGAATCTAAAACTATACCCCTACCACCGAAAAGAGAACGCCTACTTGATCTATGCGATAATTGTAGCATCCTAGGAATAACGTTAGCATAATTACGCCCTCTCGCAGACCGCATGGCTGGTTTTCATCACCCTGGAGACCCCTACTTTCCTAACCAGGGGAACAACGGATGGCTAGAGGAGGAGCCCGAGGAAGACCCTGAGGAGGAATCTGACGGGGAACCAGAGGCCGAAGTTGATGGCGAGCCTGCCGAATTAGAGGAATATGAAGGAAGCCTCGAGGAGGATGCTGATGATAGTGAAGGGGGTGATTCAGATGCGGAGTCCGAAGTCATCAACCCCCCTTACCCGATCAGGGTGCCTGCCTATTGTGTAGGCCCCACTGGTCCTACACCGCCCTGGGGTATTGATCTTTGGAGATGGAGCAGACAGTAGGGATAGCGACCCCCGTACGGCATGTCACGCGAGTTCTTTGACCTGAGAAGACGAAGGAAAGTGATGGCAAGAGGGGAAAGAACAATAAGAGGAAAGGGAGCCAGGGCCCCGACACCTCCAAGAAGCAGCAGACTGTGGCGGTTAATGCTGTTACCGCACCGGTTCCAGCCGCACCACATGCTCCAACCTCAGCCACTTCAAATGCTTCCAGACCTTATTTCGGTAATCTTCCCAAATGCAACAAGTGCGGTTTCCATCACTATGGAGAATGCAAGGATTTTCAGTGCACCAGTTGCAACCGAAGGGGACACACTGCAAAGTACTGCAAGGCTTACCCTCCCTAGAACCAAAATCAGGGAACCAACAACAACAACCATCGCAACAACAACACCCATGCCAGCGGCAATAACGCAGGGCCTAGCCACACCTGCTTCGGATGTGGGAAGACTGGACACATCCGCCGAGACTGTCCTAACAATAACAATTTAAGAAATGGAGGAACAGGAAGGATGTTGACCATGGGTCAGGGTGAGGCTATTCAAGACCCCTCTGTTGTTACCGGTACATTTCCCTTAAACCACGATTATGCATGCATCTTATTTGACACCGGAGCGGAGCGAAGCTTCGTAAGCAATAAGTTTAAGCATTTATTAAAACAACTGCCCCAAAAGCTAAATGAAACCTATACGGTGGAAATGGCCAATGGGAAAACCGAATCCACTGGGGAAATCTACACCGGATGTACCCTAACTCTTAATCAACACGTCTTTCGAATAGATCTAATGCCAGTGTCAATTAGGAGTTTCGATGTGATCATCGGCATGGACTGGTTAAGCCCCCACCATGCCGAAATTATGTGCCATGAGAAGGCCATTTGTCTTCATCTTCCAAATCACGAAACCCTAGTAATTTACGGAGACAAATCTAGCATGAACCTTCGCCTCGTTTCGTGCATCAAGGCACAGAAATATCTAAGAAGGAACAATCTGGCGTTCCTGGCTCACGTGGTGGATAAAACCAAGGAGGAGATTAACGTTCGAGACATTCCCGTAGCATGTGAATTTCCGGACGTGTTTCCTGAAGATCTTCCGGGAGTACCCCCAGAGAGACGGGTTGAGTTTCGAATCGACCTTATTCCAGGAGCAACTCCTTTCGCTAAATCACCCTACCGGCTGGCTCCTGCCGAGATGCAGGAATTATCCAGCCAACTCAGCAAACTTTTGGACAAGGGATTTATTCGACCTAGTTACTCGCCATGGGGAGCTCCGGTGCTCTTTGTCAAAAAGAAAGACGGATCTTTTAGAATGTGCATCGATTACAGAGAGTTAAATAAACTCACAATCAAGAACCGCTACCCACTCCCACGAATCGATGACCTATTTGACCAGCTCCAAGGAGCTAGTTATTTTTCTAAAATAGATCTACAGTCCGGATACCACCAACTCAAAGTCCGGGAAGAGGATATTCCAAAAACCGCTTTCCGAGCTCGCTACGGACATTATGAATTTGTCGTAATGCCCTTCGGTCTAACGAATGCCCCTGCCGCATTTATGGACCTAATGAATCGAATCTGCCGACCGTTCCTCGACAACTTTGTCATTGTTTTTATCGATGACATCCTCGTCTATTCTCGAAGCAAGGAAGAGCATGGCCAACATCTCCGACAAGTCTTAGAAACTCTGCGATCAGAAAAACTTTATGCCAAACTCTCTAAGTGTGAGTTCTGGCTGCGAAGTGTGAACTTCCTAGGTCATGTAGTCAGCCAAGATGGAATCCATGTGGATCCCTCTAAGGTCAAAGCTGTAGAAGGATGGGCAATCCCGACAACGCCCACAGAAATTCGTCAATTCTTGGGATTAGCAGGCTACTATAGGAGATTCATTCAAAACTTCTCTAAGATCGCCAAGCCACTTACCTCGCTTACGCAAAAGGGCGTACCATTCAAATGGATAGACAAACAAGAGATTGCGTTTCGAACCTTGAAACAAGCTCTCTGTAGCGCACCTGTACTATCTCTGCTTGAAGGAACGGAAGATTTTGTAGTCTACTGCGACACGTCAAATCAGGGCTTAGGTTGCGTTCTCATGCAATGTGGGAGAGTGATAGCCTACGCATCCCACAGAGCTAAATGGTGTACATCCCGTGTTTCATGTCTCTAACCTAAAGAAGTGCTTATCAGACGAAACCCTTGTCATTCCTCTTGATGAAATCGAAATCAATGAGAGTCTCCTGTTCGTCGAAGAACCAATCGAAATCATGGACAGGGAGGTAAAGCGTACTAAACAGAGCCGCATCCCGATCGTGAAGGTGCGGTGGAACGCAAAGCGTGGGCCAGAATTCACTTGGGAACGCGAAGATCAAATGAAGCAAAAGTACCCTCACTATTCTAGCATTCTCAAATCTAGCTTTCAAACAGAATTTCGGGACGAAATTCCCTCTAACAGGGGGATGATGTCACAACTAGAAATTTTGTGCCTTGTAACTACAACACTTAAGTCGGATTATGAATCCAAAAACATAAGGGCATGTATGATGCTTACTCTGTGACAACAAAATTGCAATCAAATACACCATACAAGCATTACAAATAGTCAACAAGCAATTGGAAACCCTAGAAGTTCTTATTTAGGTCCATTTTGGACTACAACTTCCTTATTGGGCCTAATGGACCAATAAACTTCCAATTTGACTATCTTGGGTTTAGAACTCTTAAATGAGCTCTAATTGGACCCACTTTCATTTATTTCAACATATTGGGCCATATTGGGCCTAGAATGAAATAAATCAAATATTATGAACTATTTTGGACCATAATTAACCTAATTTAGCTTTAATAGCTCATAAAAATCACATTTATAATTAATTGGGGCCAAACATCACTTAACATAACCATGAAATGGGCTTAAGCATACAAGGCCCAATACTCATCTTTTTCTCTCCAAATCTCGGCCCAAGCCCAACCAAAGAATGAGAGTTGACTTTCCTATGCCACCTCATAATTATCCATAGGACTCCCATGCACCATCTCATGTTTGCATGCAAATCAATTCAAGAACCACACTCCTCTCCTCTCTCTTCTTGCTCTCGGCCGAACACAAAACACACACACTCACAAAAATTCATTTCATTCTTTCTAAGTCTTGAAGGACATCTCCTTCCTCCTTCTTCAAAAATTTCGAGAATCAAGAGCTTTTCAAGGAGGTTTTTCCCACAAACACATCATCTAAGGTAAGTTGATGACTAATCCAGGATCTAGCTACTTCATTTCATCAAAAATCTCTTCTAAATCTATTCCAACTTATGATCATGCACCTTAGAAGTCACTAAACTCCAGATCTACCAAGGAGACTTGCTAGGATCGAAATTTTCTTCTTTTCTCTCTTCAAAACCGAAACTACAACTCAAGGTGAGCTTCATACCCCCTTATTTTCGGTGTTTATAAGTTTTTGTGGGGGAGAATACAAGTAAAGGTGTAGATCCATCATTATGTGTATGTTTTGGTTAATTTCTATGCTTATATGTATGTTTTGTATGATTTTGATGCTAGATCTAGTTATGAATTGCTAAAAACTAAGATATATCTTATACTAGCATGAAATATATTACTACATACAAAGTATACCAAGAAAAATAGCTAAGTGGCTTAACAATACATACTTTGGGCTAAAAACTCATTTTTTTGACATAAATGTTAAAAATACAAAGTCAAAGGGCCCAAAATGAAATATTTCGAAATCTGATGGGTGAGATGAGTCAAAACAGATTCCATAATGTATTTTCTGAAAATATACTCTTTTGGAAGATCAAAAACATAAATTTCAATCTTAATGGGCTAAAAGAGACAATTTCGGCCCAATAGGACCCATTATGCGAAATTTTCTGTTTTGGAGGGCCAAAACTGTGTTTTCCTGTAAAACAGTGGACTATTAGTGTTACATGTACTTTTCAAAGGTTTAAAACGCTTTTCAAATTTAAAAAGGACCAAAGTTGCAAAATTTTTCCAAATTGGGCCAAAAATGTAAAAATTGCGAAAAAGAGGGGTTATAACAGAGAAAACTGCAATTTCAGAGACTTAAACTGTTTTAAATGAATAATATGCTGAAAAATATTAATTTCAATAATTTTTGGTGTTAAAATGTCAAGAAAAATGGTTTAAGGACTAAACCGAAAATTATTTTACCTAAAGGGGTGAAAAAGTAAATTTACAAAATTAAGAGGGGTTGTAAACAGAAAATTTTCAAGGGTAATTCAATACACTCGTTGTGAACAAATATTGACACTACGACTCTCGATAAATTACAATACACAATATCACCAACAATCGTTATCAAACAAATTGATTCGATCTCGAATCAATAACAAATCCAAAACTACTAACACTATAACGCTCAATACACATATGAAACTCTTGGAACTCTTTACTCTCGTGGAATTACTCAATACGTCGACGTACACTCCTTAGGCCCAAATGTTGCAAATCATGCTTGTCGAGCCTAGCTAGCCCGATGACATGATCATTAGGCCCAAAGGACACTTGCTTACATGTAGTTGGGTCTAATGCGACTCGACCGCGTGTAAAAGGACTTTCAATGGCAAACATGCTGCTGGTCCCCAAGGGTCCTTAAGTGCTGCTAGTACAGTCGGTAACTCACGATTGCGGGTTGGGCTTCGGGCCCTTCGCAATTGCAATGGTCTTGAACGACGCAGGGAAATACCAAGGGTTTCGCACCTTCACTTTTTCTCTCCGGTCGTGGGACTACACAAGTCCAGGAGGATTGAATTGTGTGAATAAGTGCGAGTGACGCCTAAGGGATCACTAGCACGGTTGCCAATTGGACGTTTTCATTAACGTACGATACAACAATTCACCACCCTCTGTATACTCAATGCCTCCGGAGCTCAACGAATGCCTCTAACGTAACGAAATAACAGTACCCAAAATAACTAAACAAAAGTGATAGGAAAACGTCGGGTTTTCCTAGGGTTTTCAACAAGTACACTTACGAACTACATGTCGAATTTCACACCTCTTACGCTTACATCTATAGAATTCAAACAAGCATACTCACGGATCTTCACATATTTTTACGTTATTCTATTTTCAGAAAATATCGGATTTTCTGGTGATTTTTTTTCAAAACATTACAAACATTGGATTTCAAACATTACTTATGAACTCACCAACATTTCATATGTTGACGTTTTTTCAAAATACTTGTATTCTCAGGTAACAGATAAAGTGAAGGATGAATTGTACTCTATGACGTTTTGTTGTGGTTTAATTTAGTATCGAACAGTTACTTTTGAGAATGTAATGTTTTGGAACAATGTAATGGATGTAAACGCTACCAGTTGTATCATTCCAAATGTTGGTGATGTATAATGTTATGTTTCATGTATATTCATTGTGATGGTATTCAATTGAGTCACGACAGCCCCCGGACGTTTCCGCCGTCTGGTTCGGGGGTGTGACACTAGTCGATGGAATTCACACTTTGTACCTTACCAAGTCGTTGGTGGAGCGTGTGTGGTTAACCGGCACACTAACTAGGACTAGTAAGGATCAAGAAGGGTGACTTAATGTTTGTCATAGATCAATGGAGCGTGTGTGGTTAACCGGCACATTGATTAGGTGATAATATTAAGGGTACCAAGTGAATTAGCATGGTTATTCACACCTTGTTTTGTGATCCTCGGCATCCCAGTCACAAAACTTGAAGGGCACAATCGAGATTAAAACATGCCATTGAAAAGTTCAATGAATCTCAAAAGAATCTAGGAATTTCAAATCCAATTAAACCTAATAAATCATTTTGTTTTCGTGGTGGAAATTGGTGAATCGCCATTCACCTACCTTTCAAATATATTATTACTTAGATTACGGCATCCCTCTTCTAAGTGTAATATATTGTGATTGGATCCTAGCCTTAATATTACATGTGGGTGTCTTATTAAGGATTCTATATATCTAATCTAAACTTACTCTCTTCTTTCAGATGTCTTCCAACACTAATGCTTCAGGCTCTAACCCAACTGGTTCTTTCTCTCTCATGAATCTTTGTGGGAGGGTCATCTTTGATGGTTCCAACTTCATGGAATGGATTAGGAACATCAGGATGGTTACTCATTATGAGGACAAAGAATATGTCCTCGATAAGGAGTTAAAAGAACTTGATGAGTCTACTTCTACTCCTGAGGAGATCGCTGAATTTAGGACTCATGAAAGAGATGCAACTAAGGTGGCATGCATCATGATGGCCACGATAACAGCCGAGCTCCAATACGTCATATGAAGATTTCTACCCTTTTGAGATGCACCAAGACCTAATGGAAAGTTACCATCAGAGTGCTCGTCAGGAGCGGTACGAAATAATCTCCTCCATAATAACTACCCGCATGAAGGACAGTGAATCCATCACGGCCCACATGCAAAAGATGCAAAGGTATGTGGACCGTTTGCTGAAGCTGAATGTTAAAATCCCTGAGGAGTTGGCAATTGACATCATTTTGCACTCCTTGCCTTCTTCTTATGATCATTTTTGAATGACATATCATATGAACAAGGAGGAAGTTACCCTCAGCCAGCTTCAAGGACTCTTGAAGACCGCTGAATCCGGTCTTAAGGGTAAGGCGGTTGTTACCTCTACTACTCCTACTCCAACATCTACCCCTGTTTTAGCTATTGGGCAAGGCAAAGGGAAAAAGAGGAAGCACCCTTCGAAGGGTACCAAGGGAAAGTCTCTTGAAGGCTCCTCATCGAAGACCAAAAATGGTTCAGTCACTCCTTCTGCCATTCCCAAGGATCCTGAATGCTTTTATTGCCATGAAAAGGCACACTGGAAGTGAAACTGCCCTAAGTACTTGCAGGATCTAAAGGATGGGAAAGTGAAACCCACCCATGCAGGTATTTACACTATATTGTCTAATTACTCAACATATTCTAACTCTTGCGTGCTTGATACAGGATGTGGTATTCACATATGTTCTGATTTATAGGGCCTAAGAAGAAGTGAGGATGTGGAGCATGGGAAGATAAACTTAATCATGGGGAATAGGAAGGCTTCACCTGTTTCCAAGATTGGAGTTTATACTTTGTTGCTCAATAATGGGTTAAAATTAGATTTGAATAAATGTGTGTACTCGTCTGGAATGGAGAGGAATATTATTTCTTTTCATGCTTTGTACAAACAAAGTTTTACCTATTCGTTTGATAATGAATGTGGTGGTATTAATGCTTTCTTTAAAAATGTGTTTTATTTTAAAGCATTACCTTGTGATGGTGTGTATGAAACTATGTCGATTGTAGACAACTTAGGAAATAATGTGTTGTATATTGATTCTTCTACTAGCCTGGATAAAGCATCATTGTGGTATTATCGTCTAGGACATGTAAACAAGAAACGCATAGGCCAACTCCAAAAGAGTGGAATCTTGGAATCATTTGACCTTAAATCGGATGATAGTTGTGAATTTTGTCTACTTGGAAAGATGACAAAATCACCCTTCACTGGAACTTGTGAGAGGGGTGAGGGTTTATTGGACCTAATACATACTGATGTATGTGGGCCATTCAAAACCGCCACAAGGGATGCTAATCGGTATTATGTGACCTTTATTGATGATTTTAGTAGATATGGGTATGTCTACTTAATCAAACATAAGTCAGAAACCTTTGAAAGGTTTAAGGAATTCAAACAGGAAGTAGAAAATCAATTGGGCAGGAACATTAAGATGCTTCGATCCGATCGAGGTGGTGAGTATCTTAGTACCGAGTTCCTTAACTATCTTAAGGAGTGTGGGATTGTCTCACAATTGACTTCTCCCAGGACACCACAGCTGAATGGTGTGGCTGAGAGGTGTAATCGAACTTTGTTGGACATGGTTCGCTCTATGATGAGTCGAGTTTCGTTACCAATCTCTTTTTGGGGGTATGCCTTAGAGACTGCCGCCCATATCCTTAATCTAGTCCCTACAAAGATGGTTACCAAAACACCTCATGAGATGTGGACTGGGAAGGTTCCCAATTTGAGCCACATCAACATTTGGGGTTGCGAGCCTTTCGTGAGACGTGAGCCTCATGATAAGCTCGAAC
The DNA here is from genome assembly GCF_052625555.1 of Lactuca saligna. NCBI lineage: Eukaryota > Viridiplantae > Streptophyta > Magnoliopsida > Asterales > Asteraceae > Lactuca > Lactuca saligna. Next base: position 215,044,722 of record NC_136420.1, read on the forward strand.
CCCGAAGTGAAAGGTGTATTTTCATCGGCTACCCACAGAAATCCTTCGGTTACCTCTTCTACATACCAGTGAGAATGTGGTCTTTGTAGCAAGAAGAGGAGTCTTTTGTGAGAGAGAATTTATAAGCCAAGGAAACAGTGGGAGGCAAATTGATCTTGAAGAAATTCATGAATCAATTGGTGAAGGAACCTCAGACACTAGTAATCAACCTGAGGAGGAAACTCCTGTTGATCCAGCTGACATGTCTGTACCTCCGAGGCGTTCCACACGGGTTAGGAATACACCTTCGTTTTATTATGGCTTTCATATTACTATGAAAGGTGATACATTTATCAGTGATAGTACATTGGTAAATTTGGATGAACCTAGCAGTGTTAAGGGAGCCATGGCAGGCCCGGAGTCTGCTAAATGGAAGGAGTCTATGGACAGCGAGATACAGTCCATGTATGACAATCAAGTTTGGAACTTGGTTGACAATGTACCAGGCCGTAAAATAGTCAGGTGCAAATGGATCTTCAAGAAGAAGACCGACATGGAAGGAAAAGTGCATACTTATAAGGCTCGACTGGTTGCGAAGGGTTTTACTCAAATTCAAGGTATTGATTATGATGAAACCTTCTCGCCGGTAGCAAAGATTAAGTCTATTAGGGTTATGCTAGCCATTGCAGCATTTCATGATTATGAAATATGGCAAATAGATGTCAAAACCGCTTTCCTTAACGAAAAGTTGGCTGAGGATGTGTACATGAATCAGCCAGAGGGTTTTGTCAGTGCAGAGTACCCAAATAGAGTATGTAAGCTTGAGAAATCCATCTATGGATTAAAACAAGCATCTCGTAGCTGGAATCTTTGTTTTGATGATAAGGTAAAAGAGTTTGGCTTCTCGAGAAGCGAAGATGAGTCTTGCGTGTATGTCAGAGCTAGTGGGAATATAGTTAGCTTCTTGGTACTATATGTGGATGACATACTACTTATAGGAAATGACATCCCAACCTTGCAGGAGGTTAAGTCCTGGCTTGGGAAGTGCTTTGCTATGAAGGACATAAGGGAGGCTGCCTATATCCTAGGGATAAGGATATTAAGAGAAAGGAGTAGAAGACTAATTGGACTTAGTCAGAGTACCTACTTGGATAAGGTGTTGAATAGGTTAAACATGGAGAATTCCAAGAAAGGAGATTTACCAATCCAAAGCAATGCCAAACTGAGTAAGACTCAGAGTCCGAGTACAAAGGCAGAGATAGCTGAGATGAGCCAATTAGTGTATGCTTCCGCAGTTGGCTCGATCATGTATGCTATGACTTGTACCCGCCCTGATGCGACATTTGCTTTTTGCATGGTCAACAGCTATCAGGGGAACCCTAGCAAGGCTCATTGGACCGCGGTAAAGAACATTCTCAAGTACCTGCGGAGGACTAAGGATTGGGTCCTTACCCTTGGTGGGAGTGATGACTTGAGAGTATTAGGGTATAGTGATGCTAGTTTTCAGACTGATAGGGATAACTTTCGCTCTCAGTCGGGCTGGATCTTTACCTTAAATGGAGGGGCAATCTCTTGGAAGAGTTCCAAGCAGGAGACGGTGGCTGATTCGACTTGTGAATCAGAGTGTATAGCATCGAGTGAAGCGGCGAAGGAGGCGATATGGCTAAAGAACTTCATCGGAGACCTTGGAGTTGTACCAGCTATTAAGGAACCTATGGAGATTTTCTGTGACAACAATAGTGTTGTTGCCTTAGCCAAGGAACCAAGAGATCATGGCAGATCCCGACACATTGACAGAAAATATCACTTCATAAGACACAAGATTGAAGAAGGACTCCTCGTGGCAAGGAGGATATCGTCGGATGAGAACCCTGCATATCCCCTTACGAAGGGATTGACGAGGGTTAAGCATTTTCAGCATGCGAGGCGCATCGGGCTGAGGGACGATATTAGGTTTACAGATTAGATAGTTTTCCCGAAACATGTAAAATGTAATCGACGTTTGATGATGAATAAAATTTGTGATTTATTTATGAGTAAAGTGTTACTGTCATTGTCAATTATTTACTATTGTTTCAGTTTTGCATGTTTTGACTTCCAAAATAATTAATTTATTCAAACCTCCACAATCGATCATACGTCGGAAGTAGGTATGAATCAAGATTGTCATGAATTGGGTTTGTAGATGGCTAAAAGGTGTTTAGACATGGCAATGGTTGCTGCAAAATTCATGAGTACTCATAAGTTATGAGTATTGGTATAAACCCACTCTCACTTGTATCACTTCATGGAATTTATCTCGAGTGATCGTGAGACGATAACATCATATAAATCTTTAAACCTAGAGATATGAGTTGTTTCCTATGAGTTGGTTGTGCATTGATTGGACGTAAATGAATCAGTAACTTGATGTTATAAAACGTGCCTTTGTGTACAATTCAATAAGTAGTAGAACAAGCATATGAGTCGAAGTTTATCTGTTCCTTCTAGAAATAGAAGCGATATCTGGGCCCCTCGATGATTTTGTGTTGACCCATGTACCGGGCCCGGTCAGAACTAAACCGATGTGTTCAGTGAAGTTCTTCGTCAAACAAATCGGAAACTCGAGAAACAACTGCTAGACAATAAGCAAGACATAGTTCCATGTGTTTGTCCGACTGATATCATGAGAACAGAGGATTGTATGATCACTTGTCTTAAAATGGCGCTTCATAGTTCGACGGAGTTTTCGAGAGCTACGATTGCTGGAAGGTTCCTGAAGTTATATAGGCAAATACAGTTATTAGACTTATCCAAGTGGGAGCATGTTGGATAAGGTGTCTAAGTCCATAACTTATTTGGTATATACTTGACCCGACCGGCATGGTCCATTTGGGTTGCATCTCATCCAAACTATTATGGATAATTTTATGAGAGTTATACACATATGTTTATTAATATATTATAAGTTATAATATATTAATATGAAGTTACGTTATTTAATTAGTTTTAGTCTTAAATTAATTATGAATTAATTTAGAGATTAAAAGGAAGACTAATTAGATTATGGGTTATTGGTTTTATATGGTGTTGGCTAAAGCTCATTTGTTAATGGGCTAGGCTTATATGGAAGTCCATGGATGATCCATGGAGCTTTTAACCCATGGATCCTTGGAAAGGAAAAGACATGGGTTATTAGGGTTTCACCCTAACCATGCACACTATATAAGCATGCTTATGGAGCATGAAATGGAGCCTAAGAAAGAACTAGTGAACTAGTGTGTGTAAGCTTGTGTGTGGCCGAAAATTATACAAGTGTGTATACTCTCTCAAAGTTTTCCAAGAGTTTGTGGTGTTTTGTGATTCCATTTGAGGCATTCACACTATTGGTGCTTGGCCCTCAAACTCCTTAGAACCAAACTCACCAAAAGGTATGTAATCTCTTCTAACTCTTTTATGTTGAAATGTTCCCCATGCCATGTTAGATAGGTTATAAACCTTGGAAAATTTATTATTTTGCATGTATTTAGACAAACATAGATCCAAGGTTTATTAGGGTTGCATGCACACTTAAGAAGTGTTAGATTGCTCAAAACCCAACAGGTGGATGGTTGGCATTGTGAAGAGTTCTTCAGTAACTGATGGAAGGGTGGGTTTGGAAACCTAGGATATGCTCCAATAGTTACTGGGGCGGTTCACTGAGGTTGGGAATCTAAGGAGAGCCTAGGATTTTCTACGGTGGGTGTTATGCTGTTGTTTAGCGGATATTTGGTGAATCAGTGGAGTAGGTGACTTAGAGGATTTGGGATGATTGCCGAGGAAAGTATGGATAAGCGTGGAAGGTAGTATTGGGCCCGTACTACTAAAAGCACATGATCCATACTCAAATCAATGAGATTCTTGGAGAATCTAAGAACCTTATGGGAATTTGAGTTCTTGGTTATGCTCTGATAGTAGGGATGGCTGCTTTTCCAGATGAGGATGAGCACACATAAGGAAGGACCAGGGTTTGGTCCTAATTCCATTGGTGAGTCAGTTAGTGGAAGGACTGCCAGGGTTTTGAGTTCTCCTTGGATCTCTTGTATCAGGTAGAAAGGATTGATTGTGCGATCTATTTCACTTTCAGGATTGGAGACTATGTCTTGGGAGTAGTTTGTAGCCCGGTTTAGCGTAGAGGTTGGTTTAGCTGCAACAGTTCAACCATGAACGATTGAGTTGTTGAGTGTGTCAGGGTGCGAGACCTTGAATGATATGATTTTTAGAGCTCGAGAACAGGAGACTGATTTAGAGCACATTTGGAAAAGGGGACCAGATCAGGTGCATATATTGGAGGGTCCCAAGAAGAGACCCAAGATTTCATAACAATTTTTGAGAGGCCACCAGGGCCAGATTCGGTGCAACTCTTGCGGGAAACTGCATGATGGAATTTTTTCGTTCCAAGGGTTTGGGTAAGTGTAGCTCTATGTTTTCTTCCCTATTTGCATTTGGGTTATAACTTCAAGTGAGGTCATTTGAAATTTACATGCCGTAGATTATTAGAGGTTAGTGGGAGGTCGTTTTCCTTTTTGCTAGTTTGAAGTGTTCAGTGTTAACTTGGATTATGGTCGAGATCGGTTCAGGGGTATTATATGGGAAGGTCTGTGGTCAGGGTTCAGTAGAGTGATTATCCACCATCGTCAGGATTTAGTGGTTTCAGTTATTGTGCTTAGATGTCTTGTGGAGTCGACAAGGGAAGTGGTCTATTGCTGAGGTTTTGGTCTAAGCATCTGTCATTTGGATTTCAATATTTGAGTGCAGTATAATTTCAAGGCATTTGTGTTTATCATTGTTGTTAGGATTCAGCAAGTGTTAATCTAGTCTTCAATGAGTGTGCAGTCTTTTGAGTTGGCTAGTAATGGATAACTAGCAAGGTTAAGCATTAATAGTTAGTGGGTCGATCATTGTAAGGTAAGAAGGATCGGGAATCCTTCAATTCTCATGTGCTTTGAGAATTTAAGCAATTCAAGTGGGCGAGAATTGTCCCGAGATACAGAAGCAGGAGCAGTTTTGAAGCTAGGATAAGTTTTGCATCCCCGTTAGGGAGGAAGTCGGCCCAAGTAGCTGTTTGGTTTGAGGTTTGTGTGAGTTTGGAGTTTGGTAAAACTTCCCATCATGTGAATCACGTCTTCTGGTGGTCAATACCAGAATCACGGAAGCAGGTTGGAGTTCCAATCATGAATTGAGTTCACTATTGGGGTTTGATCGAGTGTGTGCTCGACTTTCTGTGCGATTCAAATTGATAAATTAGGGTTAATGCATTGGGCTACGGTTGTGCTTGGGTGAAAGTGTCGTATGACTACGAGGGAGCTTTAGCATTCACTAGTAGTTAGTTGGGGTGAAAGTGTTGTAAGACTACGAGGGAGCTGTAGCATTCACTAGTAGTCAATTGGGGTGAATTTGTTGTAAGACTAGGGGGGAGTTGTAGCATTCACTAGTAGTCAATTGGGGTGAAAGTGTTGTAAGACTTTAGGGGAGCTGTAGCATTCAATAGCAGTCAGATAGTATGGAAAGTATTGTAAGACTGCGGGGGAGCCGTAGCATTCACTAGCAGCCGGATAGTAGGGGAAGTGATGTAAGTCTGCAGGGGAGCCATAGTATTTAGTAGCAGCGGGATAGTGTGGAAAGTGTTGTAAGACTACGGGGGAGCCGTAGCATTCACTAACAGCCGGGTAGGGTAGGAAGTGTCGTCAGACTACGAGATAGCCGTAGCATTCACAGATTCTTTTAGATGATTTAGGATAGGGTAGGCTAGCTTAAAAGGTTTCGGAGAGGCCACAACTTAACTAGAATCAGGACCAAAGATGATTGTTCGATTAGTTATCCGTGGTCGAGCCTGGATGGTTATGGGAATTCAGGATCGAACTGGTAGAGAATGTTGAGTCAAGGGTTTGGTTCTTGAGTTGCAGGATCATGTGAATAAGTTATACGTGACATGGTAGGGCCACGGCAGGGTAGTCCTGATATTTTATCTCTTGGGCACCTGGTGGTTGGACCAGGTGCGGATTGGTAGTCTCAGGGAATCGGATAAGTGTATTTATTTATCGGTCAACTAAGGGATGTCGGAAATTATGGTGCATTATGCAAATATAGATTTTTGGATCTCAAGGTTGGAGCGGAATATCAATTCATTTTGGGAAAGATCCCGAATCGGAGTTCACACGTGTTCAGTACAAGATTTTGTTTCAGTGAAATGAAATTTGGGGTATCTATATGCCAATGGAGACAATAGCGAGGCGCTAGGGTAATGGATGGACATGGTTGATAGCAGCCTGAGTTATTGTGATATGTCTTGGGTTAGCCTTATCCGTGAAAGAGCCACCACGTATTGAAGTGAGGAAAGGATGGGTCGTGGAGGCTAGGCATGATGTAAGACTACAGTGGTTTTGGTAGCAGACACTTTTCGTATTAGATTCTGTGGCAACAAGTTATCAGGCTATTATGATTGGATGTGTTAGAAAGATTGATGGGCCATGAGTGGCGGTGTAGCTAGGAAAGTTATTGCTAGATGAGGCCTCTCTCGGAGGTCGCATGGAGGAGTGTGAGGTGGCTAGTCGGCTCAGCAACCGGATAGGAATCCGATATTGCGAATGTAGATGTTCGACATTCGGTTATGGTAAGTAAATTCATTCAGTTGGTAACATTGAGATAATTTGAATCAGAGAGAGTCAGGTGTGTTGGATCTAGTTGCCTTTTAAAGGGCTAATGAATGCTTGGGGTGTTGGTGATGTCTCTCCAGATGTCGGGTGTCGGTATTCGTAGGGTTCAGAAAAGTTTGTTGATTATTGGTAAGGGTTGGATACCCAAGTTTTATCGAGGTTGAAGTACTCTCAGGGCTTCGAATTAAGGGGTGACACCCGGTTTTGGAAGCGCGACTGAAAGCCAAATATTGTGATTCGATCAAAGTTATGAAGCTCATACTGATTCATAGTGAATACTATGTATCAGCCACGAAAGTGTTTGGACGACGAATCTACTATACTTCCTTATAGAAGATATTCAGGCAAAGGAGCATCTGAATTATGGGAGGAAGCTAGTGCTAATTATCGAACATAAAATGTTGTCCATGAGGAAGTAAGGTAGCAAGATTAGTGAAGGTGCAATGGGAATCATCATTCGGGTCATAGTAGGTAATGGAAGTCGTGGGCGTAGTTCATGAGCAACGACCAAAGGAGGAGATGAGGAAGCATTAACTAGACCCTGTGCATCAGCAGACTATGAGGATGATGTCTAGTTTAAGTGGGGGAGATTTGTAATGCTTGGTTTATGTGTTATTAAGTTTTCAGGATTTTAATACTTTTGGGCTAGAACTTGAAGAGTTAGGGAGTTCCAACTCATCGAGTAGAGATCCGTTTGGACATAGAATGAAGGTTCTACTCGACGAGTTGGAATGTCTCAATTCAACGAGTAGACACTAGAATGGAAAACCCTAATTTTTAGGGTTTGTATCCTATTTAAAGGCCTTAAGCCTCACTTGTAGCCTCCCTTATCACCCACTTTGTCGAGAAAAACCCTAAATCTTGTCTCATCTCCCATTTGAGTCTGTGAGGGCTTAAAGAGTACCTTTTTGGTGTTTATGTGACGAAGTTTGAAGTGGTTGGTTCATAGCTGAATGCAGAAGCTATATATATAATGTTTACTTTGTTGTAGCAATCATTTTAAGGTATAAAGTCCAAACCTTGACCTTCTTCAATGCAAGTTTATGGCCATTATTAGCCTAGTTTGTTACCATTCTTGGTTTTGAACATGATATGAAGATATGGCTTTAGATCTGGACATCTCAGGGCCTTTAAGGACTTAAAGGTGCCAACTTTATCAAGTCTTGGCCCTCCTTCATGCTCTAAGTCCCTTGACAAGCTTTGATTAAGTGTTTTTAGCCTTTGATGCCTTGCATGGATGTAAAGTTAGCAACTTTACGTGGTATCTTAACCCTAAGGGCCTGGATCCATAGTTTGGGGCTTTAGTTTTGACTCGAAAGGGGTTGAATATGTTGAGACAAGGGAAAGTTGACGAGTTGCCTTGGAAACTCGACGAGTCAGGAAAGGTTTTCGTGTTTCTGGATGCTAAGCAACTCGGCGAGTTGATGAGATAACTCGACGAGTTGTCTAGGATTTTTCCCCTGTTTTCTGAATACCGAAGGAACTCGATGAGTTTCTAGATGCACTCAACGAGTTGGGTCAACATGGATTGTTGACTATTAACTTTGACCTTTGAGTTTCGGCAAGTTATTCCTAAGGGGTGCTTGGAGTAAACCAAATTATAATGAATGAGATTATGGGATTGAAGTAAGTCCCGTAAGTGGTTGGAGCCCAATTTGGAAATTTGGGCCATTGATGGATTTATGGACATTATAGTGTTGGGCTTTTGTTTTGGGCTTGGGCTTCAGGTTTTTTTTTATCATACTGAGCCAGGGGTAGAATGGTAATTTTCCCCATGTAAGATTAAGAATTACAGTATGGAACTCAATTACTAATTGGGTATACTGATTGGTGTTGACAGTTCAGGAAGTCGGTGAGGCAGCAACTAAGGATTTTGTTCGGAAAGATTCTACATTCGAGGTGAGTCTCATCACCATACCAATGGGTCGAAGGCACCAAGGTCGGACCAATATGTGTTTTGTTGAATGCTAGTTGATTTCGTGATATGTGATATGATAGTTGTCTTTCTGATACTAGTATGGAAGAACCCGTGGGTTCCCGTGGCAGTAGACTAAGACCATAAGGGTGTTCCTATGGCATTTGATGTATGACCTTCGAGGATTTCCATGGCATCCTTGTATGTTTGTATGCTTAGTTTGTATGCTATTTCTGTGTTAGGGAAGACCATGTGAGGGTTCTAATGGCAGACAGTTAAGACCGTGTGGGGGTTCCCATGGCAGACAGTTAATAATCCATGGGTTTGTAACTCCCATGGAGCATCCATGGAGCATCCTATCAGTGGAACCCAACTTGATAATCCATGGAGCCTCTTAGCCCACTATACAAGATATGGATGATTTACATAATCAACCCATATATTTAATTAGTTATATTTTGATCACTTAATTAATTCTAAATTAATTCTTGATCAAACTAATCAAATAATATTATTAATATATTAGAACTTATAATATATTAATAATCTCCAAGTGTTATTTCTCTCATTTAGTCTATCCAATTGCATGGTGCCATGCAACCCAAATGGTCCATGTCGGGTCGGGTCAAGTACATACCAGAAATAGTTATGGACTTAGACACGTTATCCAACAGTCTCCCACTTGGATAAGTCTAATAACTATTAATGCAAGTATGACTTCAGAAATCGATCGGCAATCGTAGCGCTTCTCAAGGTTTCTCGGAACTGAGAAGATGATGGTACCCCATTTAAGATAAGGGATAATATAATCCTCTGTTCTAGATGTCAGCTGGACAAATACATGGAACAATGTCTTACTTATTGTGCAGCAGTTTGCTTCCCGATTTCCGATTTGTTTGACAAAGAACTTAATTGAACACATCAATTTAGTTCTGACCGGGCCTGGTACATAGGTCAAAACAAAATCATCGAGGGGCCCAGATATCGGCTTCTAATCCAAGAAGGAACAGATAAACTTCGACCCATATGTTTGTTCTACCACTCATTGAATTATCCACAAAAGCACGTTTTATAACATCGAGTTACCAATGCGTTTTCGTACAATCAATGCATAAACAACTTGTAAGTAACAAATCATATCTCTAGGTTTGAAGACTTATATGATATTACCGTCTCATGATCACTCGAGATAGAATTCCATGAAGTGATTCCAATGAGCGTGGGTTGAGTCCAATGCTCAGAACTTATGAGCACTCATGATTGTTGTAGCCTTGTCCAACACCGTAGACCTCTGCAACCAATCATGACAGTCTTGATTCATACCTACTTCTGACATATGACAGACTGTGGAGGTTTGAATAATATGTTATGCCAAACAAAATTATTCTAGAAGTCAAAACATACAAAAGAAATATAGTAAACGATTGACAAGAGATAGCAAGACTTTACTCATAAATAAAACACCTTTTATTCATCACAGACTGTGGAGGTTTGAATAATGTGTCATGACTCTTCATTTCCATGACCCATGGGTTTGTAACTCCCATGGAGCATCCATGGAGCATCCTATGGGTGGAACCCAACTTGATAATCCATGGAGCCTCTTAGCCCACTATACAAGATATGGATGATTTGCATAATCAACCCATATATTTAATTAGTTATCTTTTGATCACTTAATTAATTCTAAATTAATTCTTGATCAAACTAATCAAATAATCTTATTAATTTATTAGAACTTATAATATATTAATAATCTCCAAGTGTTATTTCTCTCATTTAGTCTATCCAATTCCATGGTGCCATGCAACCCAAATGGACCATGCCGGGTCGGGTCAAGTACATACCAGAAATAGTTATGGACTTAGACACCTTATCCAACAGTTACCCCGAAAAACAAGAAGGTGGAACGATATCTCTGGGGCCTATCACCCCAGATTCAAGATAGCATGCTGGCCTCAAAGCCAACCACTTTTGACAGTGCCAGGGAGCTAGCACAGCAACTCATTGATCATTGGGCCAGCCATGTCACAGTGTCGACCACCTCCAATCAAGCAAAAGGAGGAAACAACAAGAGAAAGTTCTGGAGCAATAAAAAGAATCAACCGGCACATGACCCCACCAAGAAGCAACAGACTGTTGCTATCTGTGATGCCAACAATGACTACACTCTGACACCACCAAAGCAATATGCAGGAAATCTCCCTAAGTGCAACTAGTGGAACTTCCACCACAATGATGCTTGTCGGGAAATGCACTGCAAAAAACTGCGACAGGAAGGGGTGAATCGCTTGTTTCTATAAAGCGCCAGCGCAACCGATCAACCAAGTGGCAAATTCAGGGATAAGCCAAACCTGATATGGATGTGATGAAGCGAGGAACTTTAGGAGGAACCGATGCAAGGCACAAGCCCCTAATGCTGGTGGTGTGGGGAGAGTCCTGACAATAGGACACGGGGAAGCAGTTAAGGATCCTACAGTGGTTACCGGTACGTTTCTCCTCAATAACTCTTATGCATGCGTACTATTTTATAGTGGAGTGGAGAGGAGTTTCGTGAGCCACCAATTCAAATCAATACTTAAACAAAATCCCCAGTGATTAAAAGATTCATACGTAGTATAAATGGCAAACAGAAAGGTTGAACGCACTAATAATGTATACGTAGGGTGTACCCTCTACCTAGATAACCATTCGTTCGAAATTGATCTAATGCCAGTCACCATAAAAATTTTCGACATCATCATTAGTATGGATTGGTTAAGCTCTGATCGTGCCGACATTCTATGTTATGAAAGGGCCGTTCGCCTTAATCTGCCAAACGGGGAAACCCTTCTCAACTATGGCGATAAACCTAGTGGAAATTTGCAAATCATCTCTTGCGTCAAAGCCCAAAAGTACCTTCGAAAGGAATACCATGCATTCTTAGCCCACATCGTAGATAAGAAACAAGAGGTGAAGGACATCAAAGACATTCCCGAGGGGTGCAACTTCCCTGACGTATTCCCAGAAGACCTGCCAGCTGTACCACTTGCACGACAAGTCGATTTTCGAATCGACTTAATTCCCGAAGCTACCCCTGTTGCCAAAGCTCCATACCGCCTAGCACCAATAGAGATGCAAGAACTGTCCAGCTAGTTGAATGAACTATTGAGCAAAGGGTTCATTAGACCGAGCTTCTCAACCTGGGGCGCACCAGTCCTTTTTGTAAAGAAGAAGGACAGATCATTTCGCATGTGCATCGACTATCGAGAATTAAACAAAGTTACCATCAAGATCCGATATCCCCTACCCCAAATCGATGACCTTTTCGATCAACTTCAAGGAGCAAGTTATTTTTCAAAAATCGACTTGAGGTCAGGTTATCATCAACTGCGAGTTCAAGAAGAAGATATTCCCAAGACGACATTCAGAACTCGCTATGGGCACTACGAGTTCGTAGTGATGCCATTCAGATTAACAAACGCGCCTGCAGTGTTCATGGATCTGATGAAGCAAGTGTGCCGACCCTTCCTAGATAAATTCGTGATCGTGTTCATCGATAATATCTTGGTCTATTCGAGGAGCGAAAAAGAAAACATGCAACACCTGCGACTAGTTCTAGAGGCTCTAAGGGCCGAGAAACTTTATGCTAAGCTTTCAAAGTGCGAATTTTGGCTCTGAGAAGTGGGATTCCTTGACCACATGGTAAGCAAGAAAGTAATACATGTGGATCCCTCAAAAATCAAGGCGATTGAAAATTGGTCAGCACCTACAACGCCAATAGAAATTCGACAATTTATGGGACTCGCAGGCTACTACCGAAGGTGTTGGGTTTTGAGTATTCTAACACTCCTAAGTGTAGATGCATCCCTAAATACCTTGGATCTATGTTTTCTCTATTATACATGCAAATAAGAACATCCAAGGTATTATCCTAATCTAGCATACAAAACAATGAGTGTAAGAAGATAGAATACATACCTCTTTGATGTAGAAAGTCTTCATGAAGCTTGAGTGCCTAGCCCCAATAGTGTGGAAGCCTCAAATGGAATCACTTTCTAGTGTGATTCTAGTGGCCGATTTTTGTCAAGAATAAGATCTTTATATAGTGTTACAATTAGGGTAAATCCTTAATTGTCATGGCTTTCCATTTCCTTGGATCCATGGGTTCAAATACACCATGGAGCATCCATGGACCATCCTATGGGTTTTAGCCTAACTTGATTATCCATGGAGCATTAGCCCACTATATAATAATGGATGATTTACACAATCAACCCATATATTTAATTAGTCTTCTTTTGATCACTTAATTAATCCTAGATTAATTCGTGATCAATACTAATTAAATAATCTTATTATTCATATTATTAATATACTAGAACTTATAATATATTAATAACCATAAGTGTCTTATTTCTCTCATTATAGTCTATCCAAGTGCATGATGGTATGCAACCCAAATGGACCATGCCGGGTCGGGTCAAGTCTTACCAATTATAGTTATGGACTTAGACATTAATCCAACAGTCTCCCACTTGGATAAGTATAAAACTATTTATTGCGTATGACTTCAGGAACCAACTGGCAATCGTAGCTCTCAAAAGCTTCTGTCGAACTCTGACCTTGTAGATGAACTCTGACCTTGTCAATGACTTGTCCATTATATAAGGGATCATATAATCCTCTGTTCTCATGATATCAGCCGGACAAATACATGGAACAACGTCGTACTTATTGTCCAGCAGTTTGTTTCCCGATTTTCGATTTGTTTGACAAAGAACTGAATCGAACACATCAATTCAGTTCTGACCGGCCGGTACATAGGTCACAACAAAATCATCGAGGGGCCTAGATATCGCTTCTATTTCTCGAAGGAACAGATAAACTTCGACTCATATGCTTGTTCTACTACTTGTTGAATTGTACGCAAAGGCACGTTTTATAACATCAAGTTACTGATGCGTTTACGTGCAATCAATGCACAACCAACTCATAGGTAACAACTCATATCTCTAGGTTTGAAGATTTATATGATATTACCGTCTCACGATCACTCGAGATAAATTCCATGAAGTGATACAAGTGAGTGTGGGTTTATTCTAATACTCATAACTTATGAGCACTCATGAATGTTGTAGCAACCATTGCCATGACTAAACCCATTTAGCGATCTACAAACCCGATTCATGACAGTCTTGATTCATACCTACTTCCAACATATGAATGACTGTTGAGTGTTTAACTAACTTAGTCATTCGAAAAGAATAACCTAGCTATTTTGGAAGTCAAAACATGCAAAGTGAAACACAATAATAATCGAATCCAATATGGTCTCGGAACCCTTTTGAATATAAATAAAACCACCTTTTATTTATCACTATATTGATTACACATTATTCAATGTTTCAAATAATCAACTTAAGACTTGAATAAGACAATAGTTATCCCATGCTCCTAGCATGTACACTTTGTTTTTCTAAACAATAGTTATGCCATACTCCAAGTATGCACACTATGTTTTTCTATGATCCTTACATTGTGATGTAGATCAATTGAACATGATTCCAATGATACTCATTTCACAATCCCAAATCCTTATTGTAAAAGTAAGAATTTCCGATTCCTATCATTTACCAAAAAAAAACTGTTAGATTTTAAACTTTTATGCAATGTTCCTCTTGTAATGATTATTCACAAAGTCACCAAAACCTTGTCACCAGTCATTACACAGTATTCCAAAGAAGATCAACTCTATGGAAACGAAGTCTCATATTCAAAGTACATTGGTTTGAATATCCTTCTTGCATTAAGTTTTCTAATCTCACACAGATTGAATAACTTCCACCTATGGAGACATTTCCATGTCAATATGGTCCTACCAAAATTAACATTAGACTTCCAAATGTCCCTGAGCAACCAATCTTTGGCAAACCTCAAATTGTCCTCGACAATTGCTTAATCACTTTAGTCATATCCAGTTCTAGACTCTTTCCTTCTAAATGCCCTGAGCATTTGGAAAATTTAGAAAGGATGAATATTATAGCACATGAAATCGATCCTATATCCGAAGTATATGAGACACGATTCATGATGTTTGACATAAAGACATGATACTAGACCAATCTTTTGCTACAATATTTTTATTTGCCATGTTCTTAAAATTTAACTATGAAGAGGGATGTCGTAGTAATAATTGAATTTTGAGAACGCAATATATATAGAATTTTCTCAAGTTTGAACCATTCCAACATGAAATTCATATATATTATTGACTAAAAATGCTTAAAATCTCAATCTAAGCTTTAGAATTGAAATGAAGTATAATTTCCTCTCCCTTAATTATAGCAAAACAACTTTTCAACCCCTGCAACTTCACGAATTGAAGCTTTGTTTTCTATAATTAACATTGCTAGCTTGCAATACTAATCATAATAATAATCATGCTCCCACTAACATGATGATTATCAGCATAACACTTATGCTCCCACTAGCTCTGACATATTTTCAGAAATCTACTGGACTTCTGAAATTTAGATTCATACATCCTTTCTTAGATAGCTCACATGTGTGTCTAAACAATTTTCAGAACTATGAAAAGGGATGTCGTAATCATAGTCTTAATTGCTTAGGCATTTGCCATTTCTCACAAGTCCATGTTAGTGTGCCGGTGAACCACACGCGCTCCACTAACGACTTTTGAAAATGCAAATAACACAATTGCTATCTACGTATAACCTACTTAGTGAAAGTGTTTCCTCACCATCATTTTCATGAATCGGAAAGAAACCTTATGACACTTAGATTTTATAGTGTATGAGTTCCTATCCATGCGAATTTGTTAAAACCATAATCACAAGATAAGGTTAGTGACAAATTCAGCCTTACATGGATTAAACTTATTCAATCTTACTTTCTTGTCACCTTGGTAGCACAAGGCCCACCAATGCTTCCAAGTTGAACTCTGATAACTCACATGCAAATTCAACTTATTTGAAGTAGGTACATAAATAAGAATTATGTCAACACAATATGTTGCAAACCTTAAGTCGTGTGCTAGTGATAAATTACAGGTTTCACTCTTGATTAAATCTTGAAACTCTTTCAGGATCTTTAAGGCTCCCACTGTCCTCTTGACATATAAGTTTCCCTAGTCAAGAACCATTCCTTGACAAAACAAACATTCAAGGGATAGTGCGGATTCTTATCAAGACTAACACTTCACACAATTGGTCTTAGTTGGTCTTTGTCTCATCCAAGACATCACAACTTACCAATCTCAAATGTACAAGAGTGTTAATAAATCTTACTTTATGTCACTCAATGTTACAATCTTGGAGTATGACTCTAAGAATTGTTTTGGAACGAAGTATGACTCATCTCCTTGATCTTAACCAATCCAACAATTCATGACCTCTCTTCTTAGCCATAACAATGCACTAAGACGTCCTTAGAGTATGAATTTGTGATATGGTTTCTATATCATTAAGATGATCATAAAACTGATACTAAAGTACTCTCCCATCTTTTCAGATTTGAGAGACTTTTATCCTTCTGCCTAATTTGATTTTTCTTATTCGCTCTGCCATACATTGGAACCTTTCCAATGTTACAAAATTATACTTAACCTTATAAGTATAATCATATTTACTAATCTTTAGTAAATGATGACAAATCAATCTTTGTGGTGGACCTTGACCAGTGCACACCCAGTGTACCTAATTCCTTAGTCCTTTAATTGACTCACATATACATGTGATCAAAGAATTAGTCTTAATTTTCAAAGATGAAAATTCTCATTCATCATACAATACAACTTGTATGATTCCAAGTTTCTGTCCAATTGAAACTTGGGTGATGAAAAACTTTCTTCATTTGGTAAATTCAGACACTACCACAAATGAAAGAATCAAATCCACTTTCCAATATTGCTATTACTGGAAACATATAAGGAACAATTTTCCACAGATGCCATTGTAAGGATATTTTTTAAAATAAATAAAATTAAAACCCTTTTTTTTCTTTTATTTTAATACTTTGCGGAAAAACTTATCCTTACAATCCACATGAAAACCTTGTTGTTATCTATTCACAAGCAATATATTATAACTCCTAAGAAGTAGCTAAAGAATCCGATCTTGAAACTACACGATAGAAATCCATCTACGCGATCAGATTCAGCATATTCTTTCTTTAAGTTTCTTTACCTTTTCTTTGATTCTTAAAACATCACCATGTGACCCAGTCACATCATGTATCAAGAATCTCAGAATAGAAACTTAGCAGAGTTAGATAGTGGACTTTACCTAAAGTAGAGTCAAACTTATCGACTTTAACATCCTTAGGTAAATTATGGCAGCTTTGCAACCAATGCCCCTTTCTTTGGCAATATAAACATATGGACCCTTTGATAATGGTACACGGGACTATCACAAACTTAGTTTTTCTCTTTACCATTTGGTCAACCGAGTTGACTATGGCCGGTCCCTTTCCATTGGGAAGAGAATGCTTTTCTGGATTCCTTGTGTCACTATTGTCAATGTCCATCAAGTTTGAGGAAGTTGATCTTATCAAGTAGATAAAATCATTAAGGGTCTTGTCATAGTCTTTTCCATAGGTGTTCCAAAAGAACTCACTATGTGACTTAGAAAGTGATTGAACCACCAACTTTCTCAAGACTTTGACACCCAACTCTCTCGGCTTGTCAATATGTGACTACATCTCCAAGATGTGACCACACCAAGACCTTTACTTGCCAATAAGGCTCGAGTGACCTTGAACTTTTCAAGAACTTGTGGGTTAGGGAGAATAATTGAAGGAGATAGAGGAAGTGAAGCATGATGTTGAGGAACATCATCTTCAAGAGATTTGGGAAGATCATAAATGTCTAAACCAGACATGTTTTGGGAGATATTCAAGATAGTTGATTTAAATTCCTTAATATGACACCCAATATGAAATATTAAGGCTAGGACCCAACACAATATTTTATAACTTGGAAGAGGGATGCCGTAATCCAAGATTTAAAATATTTGAAGGTAGGCGAATGACGATTCACCAATTTCCACCACGAAAAACGAAATAATTTATTAGGTTTTAATTGGATTTGAAATTCCTAGATCTTTTTAGATTCATTGAACTTTTCAATGGCATGTTTCAATCTCGAGTGTGCCCTCTCAAATTTTGTGACTAGGATGCCGAGGATCACAAAACAAGGTGTGAATAACCATACCAATTCACTTGGTACCCTTAATATTATCACCTAATCAATGTGCCGGTTAACCACACACGCTCCATTGATCTATGACAAACATTAAGTCACCCTTCGTGATCCTTACTAGTCCAAGTTAGTGTGTCGGTTAACCACACACGCTCCACCAACGACTTGGTAAGGTACAAAGTGTGAATTCCATGGGCTAGCACCAAATTCACATTTTTCCTAAAGTAACTAAGATTGGGAATTATTAAGACTTTAGTTACTTAGTATTTATCATTAATACTTTTAATGAAGGGAGAATTTAAAGTCATTGTCGTACCCGTTCGGCTAACGACCCTCCACCAGTCAAGCAAGCGGTGGGTGAGAGTATACACCCATTAAGTCGCCATTTTATAGGCAACAACCTTATACCCACCTTATAGACCGGTTTCGTGAATGAGGCCTACTAACGGTAAAACGACTTGTTCTTATACATATATATAATAATTAACCATTAATGTTATAAATAGTATAAGTATTGAATTTTAACTCTTTAGAATTCTAAGGGCTAACTTGGAATTAAAATATTCATAAGTGAAAACTTTTCAAATTCCAAAACTTGAGGGCAAGTTTTGAAACTATTCAAAACTAATTAATTCCATAAATTATGTGTTTAAAGTAGTTTTAATCCAAAAAACTCTTCAAGTTCCATAACTTATGGAAGACTTTAAACTAATAAGAGAATTAACTTTTCTTTATTTTTATAACTTATGGAATTAATTAAGGTTACATTTTTACTCTTTAATGAAGTGACTCTTGAACTACCATAACTTGAGGACAAGTTATGGAGTCATTAAAAAAAAAATTCAATGACACAAGACTCTTCATTTTGTAACCATTACCAACTTTTATGAGTTTTATGAGTCTTTAATGTTACTCTTTATGTAACTTGAGGACAAGTTACACAAACACATTTTATACTCAACTCTTAGATTAAAATGGATTGAAAACAACTATTTCAATTAACTTTTCTATTAATCTAAGCAACTCATAAGAACAAGATAATTCATATCAAACTTCTTCATGTAATTAGTCTAAACCTTAAACTAATACAAAACATGAATCTATTGACAATTATTTTCGAAAATGGATTAGCATGAACATTACCACATTAAAAAACAAGTTTATAAGTTCAAATACAACTTAGGGTAATGTTCCTAGTCCATTTCTAGCCAAAAACCTCGAAAATATGCTGTCTGGGGTTCCAACTCGTCGAGTGCATGAACCGACTCGGCGAGTTGGATCGTTTTGATCAATTTTTAGGCATGGACTCGCCGAGTCCCTTGATGGACTCGCCGAGTCTGATGATCAAACAACAACACTTTCGATTTTTTAAGCATCTATTGCAGGTATAACAAGAAAACAAGCCTAGGCTCTGATACCACTGTTGGGTTTTGAGCATTCTAACACTCCTAAGTGTACATGCAACCCTAAATACCTTGGATCTATGTTTTCTCTATTATACATGCAAATAAGAACATCCAAGGTATTATCCTAATCTAGCATACAAAACAATGAGTGTAACAAGATAGAATACATACCTCTTTGATGTAGAAAGTATTCATGAAGCTTGAGTGCCTAGCCCCAATAGTGTGGAAGCCTCAAATGGAATCACAATCATCAAAACACTTAGAATAACTTGAGAGAGTTCTACACTTCATGAAATCGGCTAGCCCTCTTCTTCACTTTCTAGTGTGATTCTAGTGGCCGATTTTTGTCAAGAATAAGATCATTATATAGTGTTACAATTAGGGTAAATCCTTAATTGTCATGGCTTTCCATTTCCTTGGATCCATGGGTTCAAATACACCATGGAGCATCCATGGACCATCCTATGGGATTTAGCCCAACTTGATTATCCATGGAGCATTAGGCCACTATATAAGTATGGATGATTTACACAATCAACCCATATATTTAATTAGTCTTCTTTTGATCACTTAATTAATCCTAGATTAATTCTTGATCAATACTAATTAAATAATCTTATTATTCTTATTATTAATATACTAGAACTTATAATATATTAATAACCATAAGTGTCTTATTTCTCTCACTATAGTCTATCCAAGTGCATGATGGTATGCAACCCAAATGGACAATGTCGGGTCGGGTCAAGTCTTACCAATTATAGTTATGGAGTTAGACATTAATCCAACAGAAGGTTCAAACATAACTTCTCCAAGAATGATAAAACCCTTACCACTCTGACTCTGAAAGGTGTGGTGTTCAAATGGGAAGATAAACAAGAAGCCGCTTTCCAGACACTAAAACCAGCCCTATGCAGCGCACCGATCTTGTCTCTTCCAAAAGGAACTGATGACTTCGTAGTGTATTGAGATGCTTCAAAACAAGGTCTCGGTTGGGTGCTCATGCGCAGGGTTGTTAATAGCGATCGCTACCCTCGCTATAGCGAATAGCGTAGCGTAGCTGTGTTGGTTTGCTACCATACCTGTAGTGATGAAATAGCGCTGTAGCGCTATAGTAAAATTGATTTTTTTTTTGTTTAAATTGGTAAGAAAAGAATGATTCAGGCTCGGAATAGGGTTAGGATGGGTATCGCACTGTCAATTTGGTGTTTCCCCCTCTAATTGACTAAGATTGTACATATGGCGCCAAAATCATCAAAATTAGTTTTGGCTGGTTATTTCCCATTCATGCAACAGTATTGACAGCAACACACTTCCCCTTCTCCCCAGACGACTCCAACAACTCCAGAATCAATCTCGATTGTTCAACTCCAAAAAGGTAAGACTTTTAGATTTCTCTGTTTTTTTTTTCTAACTTCTAGGTTTCAGCTTTAACTGATTTTTCTAATTTTAGCTTTTAAATTTTGTATCTTCTATCTTCTGATTGATTCTGCAAGAAATCAACTTCAAAAAGGTAATCTTTGGCTTCTTTCTTTCTTCTAAGTTCTGAGAATCTTCTAATGCTCCTGTATGATCTGTAAATTCTGAGAACCTTCTATCTTCTGATCAGTTCAAGCATGCCTCCTGGTGTAAAAGAGGATGATATTGGCTGGAAACATGGTAAAAAAGTTGAAGGAACTACAAACTGGGTGTTGTGCAATTATTGTCCAAATGTTGCCAAAGGTGGGATTACAAGACATAAACATCACCTTGCTGGTGATTCCACTTCAATTTGCAAATGTCTTAGAGCTCCACTAGATGTTAGGAAACTTTTTAAAGACATTTTTGAGAAATAGAAACAAGATAAAGTTGATAGGAATCGCGTTCCTCACTTTGATGATGATGTGGTGGATATAAATGATGAAGATGAAGAAGTTGGTGAGGTTCCTTTCTCGTTAGGCAAGATGGTTAATTTGTCTTCCAAGTCAACCCTACACAACAAGAAAGTAAAAGGTGCTTTGGATACTCATTTCAAGCCATCCAATGAAACAGGGAAGAAGAAGGGGTACTTGGTGGGAACCCCCGAACATAACCAACTTCACAAAAAACTAAGAGGTGATGCGGTTCAGAAATTCGCCCGTTGGATGTATGATGCAGGTCTTGCATTCAACGCGGTGAAGTATGATAGTTTAGGGCCCGCACTTGAAGCCATTGCTATACATAGTCCTGGTATGAAACCCCTTAGCTACCATGAGGTACGTGTTCCCCTATTGAAGTTAGAGAAGGAGTACAGAAAGAAACTTTTGATACTAAATGAGACCGAGAAGAAGGCAATCGGGTGTTGTTTGATGGCCGATGGTTGGAGGGACCGGAAGGGAAGAGCACTTATCAACTTCTTAGTGAATACTCCACGAGGAAGTATGTTTCTAGAATCTGTAGATGCATCTTCTTATTCTCATACAGGTACTCATTCTACTTGTTTTTTACTTATGTACTTCACTTATGTTTATATTCATTGTTCTATGTACTTTACTATATTTGGTTGTTATGTACTTTACTAATATTGGCTGAAAGATTAATCTGTTATGTACTTTCTATTAATGGTTGTTATGTACTTTACTATCATTGGCTGAAAGATTAAATTGTTATTGACTGTTATGTTCTAGCATTGGGTGTTTATGTTCTTTACTATTTTTGACTGTCATTCACTCTTGTATTGACTGTTATTGGCTATTTTGTTGTTGTTTGAACAGGAGAGAATTTGTTTAAGTTGTTTGACTACTTCATCAAGGAAACTGGACCCGATCATGTGGTTCAAATTGTAACAGATAGTGCTGCCAACAATGTTTTGGCGGGGAAAATGGTTGAAGCAAAATATCCACACATCTATTGGACTCCATGTGCTGCGCATTGCATTAACCTAATGCTTGAAGACATCTTCAAAGTGACTCATCTTAAGAAGACACTAGATAAAGCAATTGCGATTAATACTAACATTTACAACCGTACATTGCTATTGAATATGGTGAGAGACTTTACGGGTCAAAGAGATATGATTAGGCCTGCAAAGACCCGGTTTGCAACCACCCTCTTAACTCTGAATTGCTTTAGGAGTCATAAGACAAGTTTGAAGAAGTTGTTCACGTCTGAAGCTTGGAACAAAAGCAGGTTCAAAGGGGAGGAGGGAGGTACTCAATGTGTCACAACTATTTTTTCACCTAGTTTTTGGATTAACATTGACATTGCTGTCAAAGTTGGTGAACCATTACTAGCGGTGCTTCGATTGGTAGATAGTGAAAGAAAGCCGGCTATGGGGTATATTTATGAAGCAATGGATAGGGAAAAGGAGCAGATTGCATACTCATTCAACAACAAATTTAACAAATACAAAGCTTTCTTCAAAATAATTGATGATAGGTGGAATTGTCAACTCCACCAAGATTTGCATGCGGCTGGTCACTATCTAAATCCAAGTATTTTTTACAACAACCCAGGAGTGAAAGAAGATAGTGAGGTGATTAAGGGCTTGATGGCATGCATACATAAGATGTCATCAGAAGAAGACGAGACCAAGATTCACCAAGAGCTCTCTATATATAGTGGTGCAGAAGAGTTATTTGCGCAGCATATGGCTATTAAATTAAGAACAACACTTGCACCAGCGAAATAGTGGATGCAATATGGATCATCAGCACCAACACTTAAGAAGTTTGCTGTGAAGGTGTTGAGTCTTACTTGTAGTTCGTCAGGGTGTGAGCGTAATTGGAGTGTTTTTGAACATGTAAGTTGTTCATTTTTTTTTAAGATTAATATCCTTTGCATTATTTACTAATGTTTAATTTTATTTTTGTAGATCCATTCGAAAAAAAGAAACCGTCTAGAAAGACAAAAACTAAATGATTTAGTTTACATCAAATATAATTGAGCATTAAGGAGGAGGTATGATATGCGGGATATGATCGACCCGATCATCTTGGAAGACTCGCACATACATGACCCGTTCGAGTGGTTGGCGAATGATGATGATGGTCTCGTGTTTGAGGGTGATGATTTGAGATGGGATGTTATGGCAGAGGCTATGGGGGTTGATGAGTCGGTTCATCTAACTAGAAGAACAACACCAGGTGGGAGGCAAGGGGGGATGCAAGGGGCTGTTGGGGTTGCTGAGTCGAGCTCACAAGGTAGAGCTAGACAACCCCATTTGATAGATGAACCTGAGGAGGAAAATGATGTTGGGGTTTATAAGGAGTTTGTTGAAATAGAGGGGGAAGATGAACTCGTATTTGAGGAGGATGAGGATAATGGATTAGTGGATTAGTGGTACTTTAGAGTTTAGATTTTAGAGTCATAACACTCTGTTTTGTGGTATTGAAACATAGTTTTAGACTTTAAAGTCTAAAAATAACCACTCTTTTGTGGTATTAGAACTTAATTTTAGACTTTAGAGTCTAATACTAGCCAATCTTTTGTGGTAAAAATCTTTAGGAACTTAATGTTAGCTTAATAGAAATGGTACTTGTTACTTCTATGTGTTATTTTTAATCGCTGAATAGGTGCAGGTAAATATATTGTTTAATTTTATAAGAAATCACAAAACATGAAATAGCTGTCGCTATTTCATCGCTATCGCTACATAGCATATAGGTGGGTTGTCGCTATTTCCTCGCTATCGCTATCGATAACCTTGCTCATGAGAAGGGGGAGGTTATCGCTTACACATCATGGCAACTTAAGACCCACGAAGTTAACTATACTACCCATGACCTCGAATTGGGAGCAGTAGTGTTCACCTTGAAGATCTGGAGACACTACCTCTACGACACAATGTGCACCATTTTCACCGATCACAAAAGTTTTCAGCATTTTCTTAATCAAAAGGAGCTCAACATGTGACAAAGAAGATGGGTAGAGCTACTGAACAATTATTAGTGCGAAATCCGCCATCATCCGGGCAAGGCTAATATTGTAGCCGATGTCCTAAGTAGAAAAGAATATTCGGGATGCCGGGTGAAGTCATTGGCAATGACGATCCATTCGCACATTTTCACACAAATCGAGGAAGCTCAACTTGAAGCCTTGAAACCAAAAAATGTGACGGGTGAGGCATTGAGAGGGATGGATAAAAAGCTAGAAGTCAAGTTGGACGGAGCTCGCTACCTCATGAACCGGATCTGGAAACTAGAGTTTGGTGGGTTCCGAGACGTTGTCATTAACGAAGCACACAAGACACAATATTCCATCCATCCAAGTTCGGATAAGATGTATCTAGACCTCAAGAAGTTGTACTGGTGGCCGAACATGAAAGCTGAGATTGCTACCTATGTGGGCAAGTGTCTGACTTGCGCTAAGGTCAAGGTAGAATATCAGAAGCCGTCAGGACTACTACAACATGTGACAACCCAAAAATTTACATTCAGTGAAACCAACCTCTTCAATAGAAGCCAAGTTTGTTTCTGCTAAACTTTCAAACTTTTGGGATAAGTTTGAGCAATTCAGGATTTACACTTAAGGAGATATCAGGAGAGAGGTTGCACTTGGGTTTTGTGCAACTCTGTTATTCCAAAAGTCTATGATATTAGAGTTCATTCCGGGAATAAAATATTTTCTGCCAAAAATCCCAGGACTATATATAGGATTCTGAACCAAATAATTAATTAGTTACATTTCCATCTAGAGAAAAGCCGAATTCTCTCTCTAGAAATCATAGGAAAACACCAAGATCTGTGAGTTTACCGCCCAAGAACACCTTGGGGAGTAAACTCCATTTTAAGGTCCAAAGTGTGCCCAATGTCCCCTAAACCTTGGAAACCAAACATGGGACAAACCTTGAAATGTTTAGGCATCAAAATCGTTAAAAATCAAGGACCAAAACTGAGTTCACGGCCAAGGAAGTTCTTGGGCCGTGAACTCCATTTTATGGTGCCAAAGTGCCCTGAATGCCTTCCATAAGCCAAGAGACAAGAATAGCCCTTTACCATGATGTGCCTAGGACCCAAAACAAACAAAATATCACCACCCATAAGTGTTTATGGCTGCAAACACATGACCAAATGGTCTATGGTCCGAAAACTCAAGATAGGGGTGTTTTGATGCCACAAACACTTCCAAGGGCTTAGGCATGAATTTAGAATGCTTATTTATAACCTTTAGGACCCTCATAAGTATATTTTGGCGATGAGTTTACGGTAGTAAACTCATTTGGGCCGTGAATACCCCAAAAGTGCCAAAAGAAGTGGTCTTTCTCATCCTAGGGTAGAGCTAATGTCCCTAAATAATTCCCTAGCTTTCATATTTGCACTAACCCATGAGTAACCATGAGTTTCCGGCTATAAACTCCCTTGGGCCGTGAACTTATGGCAGTAAACTCATACAAGTTGTCACACCCCCAAACCAGACGGCGGAAATATCCGGGGGCTGTTGTGACTCAATTGAATACCATCACAATGAATATACATGAAACATAACATCATTCATCACCAAGCATTGGAATATTACAACTGATAGTGTTTACATTCATTACGTTGTTCCATAATATTATATGTCCAAAAGTAAATTGTTCGATACTAATTAAATAACAGCAAAATGTCATAGAGTACAATTCTTCCTTCACTTTATCTGTTACCTGAGAATACAAGTATTTTGAAAAACATCAACATATGAAATGTTGGTGAGTTCATAAGAAATGTTTGAAATCCAATGTTTTGTATTGTTTTGAAAACCACTAGAAAATCCGAGATTTTCTGAAACTAGTATAGTGTAAAAGGTGTGAAGATCCGTAAGTATGCTTGTTTGTTTCCATAAATGTAAGAGTACGATTTGTAAAACTCGGTATGTAGTTTGTAGGTGTATTAATTTAAAAACCTAGGAAAACCCGACATTTTCCTATCACTTTGCTTTAATTAGTTTATGTTTTGTAATTTTGTTGCGACAGGTGTATTCGTTGAGCTCCGGAGACATTGGATTAATTGTGGATTGTGAATTGTTGTAAAGTACATTAATGAAAACGACCAGTTGACAACCGTACAAACAATCCCTTAGGCGTCGCTCGCACTATTCACTTAACCCAACCACCCGGACTCATGTAGCCCCACAACCGAGGGGAAAAAGAGGGTGTGAAGCCCCGGTATTTCCCTACATCGTTCAAGACTATCGTGAATGCGAAGGACCGTTAGCCCGACTGTCATTGGTGAATTTTCAACTTTGCTAGCAGTACCGAAGGACCCTTGGGGACCAGCAACATGTTTGCCATTGAAAGTCCTTTTACACGGAATTAAGTCATATTAGACCCAACTACATGTAAGCAAAATTTCCTTCGGGCCTAAAGATGATGTAATTGGGCTAGCTAGGCCCAGCAAGCATGATTTGAAACTTTTGGGTCCAAGGACGGTGTATCGACGTCTGGTGTATTCCCGCATGTGTATTGAGTTTTCGAGATTTCCATGTGTGTATTTAAGTATCACCGCGTTAGTAGTTTCGGGTTTGTTATTGATT
The DNA here is from genome assembly GCF_052625555.1 of Lactuca saligna. NCBI lineage: Eukaryota > Viridiplantae > Streptophyta > Magnoliopsida > Asterales > Asteraceae > Lactuca > Lactuca saligna. Next base: position 215,071,365 of record NC_136420.1, read on the forward strand.
CGAGACCGAATCAATTCGTTTGATAACGATTTTTGGTGTTGATGGTGAATTATGTTTTGCCGATAATCGAGGTACTAGTATTTCATCGTGTTGGGTTCATTGTTTAAGAGATTAGTCTTTTACATTTTTCAGACCCTTCTTTTTGGATGAATTTACACTTTTGTACCCCTTATATATAATAATTTATATTTTAGTCCTTAAGCCATTTTGCATGACACTTTAGTATCAAAACTTGTAAAAAATTATTTTTCAGCCCAAAGCTTATTGAAAAACTGTTTTAGTCCCTCAAAATGAAACTTTTTCGGCTGGAACCCTCAATTTCGCAAATTTTACACTTTCGGCCCAAAATAGAAAATCTTTGCATCCTTGGTTCCTTTTAAATTTAAAAAGTATTTTTAACCTTTGAAATGGACTTGGGGCACTAGTAGTCCCCTGTTTTACAGAAAAATGCATTTTCAGCCCCTCAACTTTGAAATTTTCGCATATTGGGCCTTATTGGGCCGAAAAGTTCATTTTTAGCCCATTAAGCTTAAAAGTTTACATTTCAATCATTCCAAAGTGTACATTTTTGGAAAATCCCTTTATGAATCTGTTTTGACACATACCAACCTCCAGAATTTGTATTTTTACATTTTGAGCCCTTAAATTTCATATTTTTAGCATTTTTAGTCCAAAAATGTGATTTTTAGCCCAAGAGGTTCATCTAAACTACTTGGTTATTTTTCTAGTAGTGACTTATGTATAATGATATGTTTTAGCACTTGTTTCATGCATCATAATGCAAATCTCGATTTTTGGGTCCTTTTGACTAGTTTCAACACCATAAACACATAAAAGTATGTAAATAAACATAGAAATCATACAAGGCATACACATAATGATAGATCTACACATTTGCTTGTATTCCCCCCCCCCCCCACAAAACTTATAAAAACCGAAAATAAGGGGGTATGAAGCTCACCTTGGGTGTGGTATCGGTTTTGAAGAAAAGATGGAAGAAAATGAGGTGATTTTTGGCCTTAGCACACTGTGATGAAGATCTCGGCCTTGAGGTGGTTCTAGGATGCAAGATCGTGATTTCTTATGAGTTAAGAGGAGATGTTTGATAGATAAAAGAATCTAGGTCATAGTTTTAAGTATGACCTTACCTTGGATGGTGATTTTTTTGTGGAAAACCTCCTTGAATGCCCTTGAATCTTCGAAATTTAGTGAAGAGAGTGGAGGTGTTTTTGGAGAGTGTTGATATGTGAAAGGTGATGAAAATGTGTTTGTGTGTGTTGGAATCGGCCGAGACAAGAAGAAAGATGAGAGAAAGGGTTGAGTTAACATACATAGATGCATGTTGGTCCATGCATGGAAGTATGTGGGACATAAGTGAGGTGGCATGAAGAAGTCAACCCCCCTTTCTTCTTGGATTTGGGCCTTGGGCCGAGAATTTGGAAAGGAAAAAGGTTTTTGGGCTTTATTGTCCCTAAGCCCATATAGAAGTTAAGTTGGATGATTTTTAGTCCCAAATAAATATAATATGATTTTTACACTTTGTTGGGCTAGTTTAGGTTAATCATGGTTCATAGTTTTTAATTTATTTCATTCTAGGCCCAATATGGCCCAAAATGTTGAAATAAATGGATGTGGGTCCAATTAGAGCCCATTTGAAGGTTCTAATCCCATGATAGTCAAATTGGAGGGTTATTGGCCCAATGAGTCCAATAAGGAAGTCCTAGTCCAAAATGGACCTAACCAGAACTTCTGGGGTTTCCAATTGCTTGTTGACCATTTGTAGCACTTGTATGGTGTATTTGTTTGAAAATTAGATGTCATAGAGTAAGCATCATACCTGATCTTTAAGTTTTTGATTCTTCATTATACTCTAGTGTAGAGATTACATGACACAAAATATCTAGTTGTGACATCATCCCCCCGTTGGAGGGAATTTCGTCCTGAAATTCTGTTTGAAAGCTAGATTTGAGAATGCTAGAATAGGTGAGGGTACTTTTGCTTCATTTGGTATTCGCGCTCCCATGTGAATTCTGGCCCACGCTTCGCGTTCCACCGTACGTTCACGATCGGGATGCGGCTTTTCTTAGTACGCTTCACCTCCCTGTCCACGATTTCAATCGGTTCTTCCACGAACAAGAGTTTCTCGTTGATTTCGATTTCGTCAAGGGGAATGACGAGTGTTTCATCCGATAGGCACTTCTTTAGATTAGAGACATGGAACACGGGGTGAACACTGTTTAGCTCTGCGGGTAGCTGCAGCTTATACACCACTGGACCTATTCGAGCGACGATCTCGAAAGGTCCAACGTATTGTGGGTTCAGTTTTCCCCGTTTTCCGAAATGAATAACCCCTTTCCAGGGCGAAACTTTCAACAGTACTCGATCACCGACCTGAAATTCTAAAGGCCTTCACCGTTTATCGGCGCAGCTCTTTTTTCGGTCGCGTGATGCTTGTAATCGAGCTCTGATTTGGACGATCTTTTCCGTTGTTTCATGAATGATCTCCGGTCCCGTTAGTGCTTTGTCTGAGGTATGTGTTTTTGCTGGTTGGGTATCACCCACCTCAGCCCAACATAATGGTGATCTACACTTACGCCCGTACAGTGCTTCGAAAGGAGCCACCTTGATGCTCGAATGATAACTATTGTTATACGAGAATACGACTTAAGGTAAGTGGGTATCCCAAGACTTCCCAAAGTCTATCACGCATGCGCGGAGCATGTCTTTGAGCGTTTGAATGGTTCGTTCACTTTGACCATCCGTTTGTGGATGATAAACGGTGCTCATGTCGAGATGAGTTCCCAATGCCTTATGGAGTGATTGCCAAAAACGTGAAGTGAACCTACCGTCCCTATCAGAGATAATAGATACTGGCACTCCGTGGAGTCTCACGATTTCTTGAATGTATAAACGTGTCAATCTCTCCATCTTGTAGGATTCTTTTATTGGCAGGAAATGGGCAGATTTCGTCAGTCGGTCGATTATTACCCATATGGTGTCTAGCCCATCCAACGTTTTGGGTAGCTTCGTCACAAAATTCATAGAAATCCCCTCCCATTTCCACTCAGGAATTACTGTTTGCTATAATAACCTTAAGGGCTTCTGGTATTCCACCTTTACCTTGGAACACGTAAGGCACTTACTAACATAGGTAGCAATTTCCGCCTTCATGTTAGGCCACCAATAGTGTTGTTTAATATCCAAATACATCTTGTCTGAGCCAGGATGAATGGAGTATCGCGTCTTGTGAGCTTCCTTCATAACTACCTCCCTAAATCCTCCAAGTTTAGGGACCCAAATACGGTTCATGAAATAGTATACTCCATTCTCCTTTGCCTCTAGGTTCTTCTCCATTCCGCGCAACGCTTCGGTTGCCCTATTTTCCGCTTTCATGGCCTCCGACTGGGCTACCACAATTTAGGTGACTAGGTGAGATTGAATGGTTATAGAGAGAGTTTTCGTACGACGACTTGAGTACTCCTTCTGACTTAATGCGTCGACTACCACGTTGGCCTTGCCCGGGTGGTACTTGATTTCACACTTGTAATCGTTTAGCAATTCAACCCATCTTCGTTTTCTCATGTTCAAGTCTTTCTGGTTCAAGATGTGCTGGAGACTCTTGTGGTCCGTGAAGATGGTGAACTTCGTACCATATAGGTAGTGCCTCTAAATTTTCAGGGCGAAGACCACGGCTCCTAATTCCAGGTCATGGGTCGTATAATTTACTTCGTGCGTCTTTAGTTGGCGAGACGCGTAAGCTATCACCCTTCCATGCTGGATGAGAACACAACCTAAGCCCTGATTTGACGCGTCACAGTAGACCACAAAATCTTCCGTTCCCTCCGGTAGCGATAGTACCGGGGCACTACAGAGAGCTTGTCTCAGGGTTCGGAATGCGACCTCTTATTTGTCCGTCCATCTAAATGGTACGCCCTTTTGTGTAAGCGAGGTAAGTGGCTTGGCGATCTTAGAGAAGTTTTGAATGAATCTCCTATAGTAGCCTGCTAGACCCAAGAACTGACGGACTTCTGTAGGTGTTGTTGGGATTGCCCATCCTTTAACAGCTTTGACTTTAGAGGGATCCACATGGATTCCATCTTGGCTGACCACATGCCCTAAGAAGTTCACACTTCGGACCCAAAACTCACACTTGGAGAGTTTTGCATATAGCTTTTCCGATCGCAGAGTTTCTAGGACTTGTCGGAGATGTTGGCCATCCTCTTCCTTGCTTCGAGAATAGAAGAGGATGTCATCGATGAAAACAATGACAAAGTTGTCGAGGAATGGTCGATAGATTCGGTTCATTAGGTCCATAAATGCGGTAGGGGCATTTGTTAGACCGAAGGGCATTACGACAAATTCATAATGTCCGTAGCGAGTTCGAAAAGCGGTTTTCGGAATATCCTCTTCCCGGACTTTGAGTTGGTGGTATCCGGACCGTAGATCTATCTGTAACAACCCGAAGTTGTTTGTCGCCAAAACCCGTTGTACCCGAAAAATTCTCCGTTATCAAATTCGTTCCGTTTTCGCTTTGGGTTAAATTATTTAAACTTATATGTTTATTATAATTTAATGAGTGTCTAAACCACTTAGGAACTCATGTAATTAGCCCAAAATATTAAATTCATAAGTTTTAGAAACGTCCCCGCCGGGTGACGTAAACTTAATCGGGTGCGACCTAAAGCTTCGTTTAGGGCCGGTATCGGGTAGAATTCCACCATGACCAAGTTTTAGGACCTATATAAACGTGTTTAAGCACTGATTTGAAGCTTTTTATTCCTCTCTCTACTCTCTCTCCAACCTCTCTCCTAAATCCAAGTTTAAGGGTCCAAAACTCAAATTTAAGGCCTCAAATCCCTAAGGTACCTTCCTAACCTTAATGTATAGCATATTTGGGTTCCAAATTAGGGGTTTAATCATGAATTAAGGCCTTTTATATGAGTTTATGGCCCAGAAACATGCTTAGGCTGTAAACTCATAATAAGTGGGTTTTTAAGCCCAAAAACCCATCCTAAACAATTTTGGACTTTAGATATGGCTTAATGGCTTCATGAAAAGGACTTATAACATTTAAAACATGAATTTTGAGACATTTGAAGGAGTTTACGGCCAAGGCACATGCTTGGGACGTAAACTCATATATATGGGGTATTCTTGACCTTAAACCCCTCCAAATCACTAATATGGCTTAGATATGAATTATAGAATATTGGTATTATCATTTGGACACTTGAAACATGATTTTATAGGGATTATTGTGAGTTTACAGCCAAGGCTTGTGCTTGGGCCGTAAACTCCATGAAACATGGTGCAAATCCATTTCTAAGGTGTTAGAAAGCCATCCAACACCACCAAAAGCCTTGGAATAAATCATAGGACCAACCAAAAATAGTTTAAGGGCCTTAAACACATCAAAACCCTTTCATTTAAGAGTTTACGGCCATAACATGTGTTCCATGGCCGTAAACTCCAAAAAGTGTGTCATAATGTGTCTCAAATTCATTTCAAGGCTTTAAGGGAATCTTAGAAGCACTTACATGCAAGTTTTTAGCCTTAAAACATATGGATTTACTCTCTAAGAGAGTTTACGGCCATGAGAGGGGTCTCATTGGCCGTAAACTCCAAAAACTCCTTCAAAACATCAAGCAAATGCATGTAAGGTCTTGAAACAATTTTAGCAATCACATGTGATTAGTTTGGAATCCAAAAACACAACTTTTCATGGATTTATAGGAGTTTACGGCCATGAGACCATGCTAGGCCATAAACTCCCTAAAATGTGTAATTTTGGTGTTTAAAATTTATTCCAAACCCTTAAACCAAATCTTGAAATTGTCCCCTAAGTGTTTGAAGTCCGAATTGCACCATAAACCACCCACCATGAGTTTACAGCCGTAAACTCATGGGGAATGGGTGTTTAGGCCGTAAACATTATTTAGAAGTTTACTCTTGGGGAGTAAACTCATTTCCTAAGTCCATCGCATCATTACATGTCCTTAAACGCCACCCGGGTCCCTCCAAACACTCGTATCAGAGTGTTTTCGCGACTCGAAGTAACTGTCCCTATCAAATAATCAATCTAGGTCCTAATTAGATACAAATGTGTATCTTTACATTATAATTAGGAACCTCGTGTGTTTACAAGCCCCGGATCAACACTTAGCATCCAAATCGTCACATATCTCGTCCGGTGAGTTCATACCCCTACCCTTTTTCACTGTTTTGAACTGTTTTCAGTGGGAGAATACAAGCAAAAGTACAAGTGTATTTTGTACTTAAAATGATTTTCAACTTAATTGGTTTCAGTTTCTAAATGTCTTAGTTTTCCAAAGATTTAGATAACTAATGTTTCGATTTGCAGGTTAAATACATATTTCTTTTGAAAAGTGTTTTGATTTAGATTGCTTTTATAAAGAAATCATATTAATATAACCTAGTACGAATACGAATAAGAATATAACCTAGTACGAATACGAATACGAATACGAATATAACCTAGTACGAATACGAATACGAATATAACCTAGTACGAATACGAATACGAATACGAATACGAATGCGAATGCGAATGCGAATCCGACTACGAATGCAAAGTGACGCCATTGGTTGACACTAGACTTCGATTATACAGTTTCTGTACCCTCTGAGTGTCACCAGAGTTTCGAAAACGAATACGAAAATACGCCTCTGAACCTCTACTGAGCTTCAAATATATCCGCCTCAGAATGTTGACAGAGCTTCGAATACATAACGAATTGTACTCATTTGGAAGTTAGCAGAACTTCAAAAATACTATAATGTACGCTTTTGTGTGGTTCCAAATATTCGAAAATACAACGAAGTTAGTAGATAATAGTCATTCGAATGTAGAATAACTAAGGGTTTAGAACACGTAACTAATACTACTTACATGTTAATTACTATTACCTCGAAATCAGACCTAAGAGCCAACCGCCACACATAGGAAAATATGGGATTTTCCTGGGTTAACATAACAGTTAGTAACGAATTTAGAAACGAATAAACAACTCAACATATAGGAAGATATGGGATTTTCCTGGGATAGCATAACAACCAGTAACGAACCTAGATACAATTAGACAACTCAACATATAGGAAAATATGGGATTTTCCTGGGATAGCATAACAACCAGTAACGAACCTAGATAAAATTAGACAACTCAACACATAGGAAAATATGGGATTTTCCTGGATAGTACAACAACACATAAACGGATAAACTAACAAATGAATAACTAAAACTATAAGGAAAATATGGGATTTTCCTGGAATGATATAACCAATCGTTTTCGAAATCGTAACAAAGGAAACTCATTCATTCCAAAACTAAACCGCTTATGAACTCACCAGCTTTATGCTGATTTTCAAACTGCTTGTATTCTCAGGTCAGTGTTAGACAAGTACATCGCAACCTTTTGGAGAAGACGGAGCGTCCCGAAGACTCGTCTTTACTTTTGTTCATATCATATATGTATAAAACACTTGTACAACTTTACTTGCAAACAGATGTAAACAATATTATGTAATGTAATGTTTTGTGATTACTGCTTTACTATGTGCATTGGATTTGATACTTAACTTGGAGTCCGCCCCAGAAACGTTTCTGCCTTTGGTTTTCGGGGTGTGACATTATCTTGGAAAAATAACTAGCTCCTTGGAGCTAGACAAATAGATCATCGATTCGAGGGAGTGGGTAGCGATTTTTAACAATGAGTTTGTTTAATTCTCTGTAATCGATGCACATTCTAAAAGATCCGTCCTTATCTTTCACAAAGAGGATTGGAGCTCCCCATGGCGAGTAACTAGGGCGGATGAATCCCTTATCCAATAGTTCGCTGAGTTGGTTGGACAATTCCTGCATTTCAGCAGGAGCTAGCCGATAGGCTGATTTAGCGAGAGGAGTTGCTCCTGGAACGAGGTCAATTCGGAAGTCCACTTGTCATTCTGGGGGTACTCCTGGAAGATCTTCAGGAAACACATCTGGGAACTCACATGCTATGGGAATGTCTTGAACGTTAACCTCTTCCTTGGTTTTATCCACTATGTGAGCTAGGAATGCCAAATTGTTCTTTCGTAGATGTTTTTGTGCCTTGATGCACGAGACGAGGCGGAGGTTCATGCTAGGTTTGTCTCCGTAAAGTACTAAGGTTTCATGATTGGGAAGGCGAAGGCGAACGACCTTCTCGTGACACATAATTTCAGCATGGTGGGGGCTTAACCAGTCCATGCCAATAATCACATCGAAACTCCTAATTGATACGGGCATCAAGACTATTCGAAAGACGTGTTGATTTAGGGTTAAGGTACATCCGATGTAGATTTCCCTGGTGGATTCGGTCTTCCCATTGGCCATTTCCACTGTAAAGGTGTCATTGAGCTTCTGGGGTTATTGTTTTAATAAATGCTTAAACTTATTACTTACGAAACTTCGTTCCGCTCCGGTGTCAAACATGATGCATGCATAGGTGTGGTTTAGGAGAAACGTATCGGTCACAACTGCGGGGTCCTGAATTGCTTCTCCCAGACCCATGGTTAGCATCCTTCCTGTTCCTCTGTTTCTGGTATTGTTGTTATTAGGGAAGTCTCGACAGAAATGCCCAGTCGTTCCACACCCGCAGCAGGTGTGGCTAGGCCCTGCATTATTGCCGCCGGTAGTGATGTTGTTGTTGTTGCGATTGTTGTTGTTGTTGCTGTTTCCCTGCTGTTGGTTCTGGGGAGGGTAAGTCCTGCAGTACCTTGAAGTGTGTCCCCTTCGATTGCAACTGGTGCACTGAAACTCCTTGCATTCTCCAATGTGATGGAAACCGCACTTGTTGCACTTGGGAAGATTACCGGAATAAGGTCTAGGAGCATTTGAAGCCGCTGAGGCTGGAGCATGTGGTGTGGCTGGAACTGGTGCGGTGGCAGCATTAACTGCCACTGTCTGCTGCTTCTTAGAGGTCTCGGGGCCCTGACGCCCCTTCCTCTTATTGTTCTTCCCTTTCTTGCCCTCAATCTCCGCTGGCTTCTCACCCTTTTTGTTGTTATGGTCATACAACTTCTTCGCCAATCTTTTTGCACCGTCGAATGTTTCAGGATTTGCAGCTATCACGTTTCCCTGGATTGGTGATGTTAGTCCCCAAATGAATCGCTCAATCTTCCTTCCTTCTGAGGTGATCATACCCGTGCACAACAGAGATAGTTCACTAAATCTTGATATGTAGGCATCGATATTCGCAATCTGCTCAGTGAGGTTCCACAGCTCCTGCTCCATTTTCTGAATCTCACCGCGTGGATAGTATTCAGCCATCAACATTTACTTCATTTCCGACCACCGCATGGAGTTGGCTACAGGGAGTGTCATGGCATCCACGTGTCCGTTCCACCAAGTGAGAGCTTGGTCGACCAAAGTGCAAGCTGCGAACTTCACTTTCATCTCCTCAGGACAATCGCATATCTCGAATACTGATTCCACCTTCTCGATCCATCGCTTCAGAGTGATCACTCCTCCAGTGCCGTTAAAAGTTCGTGGTTTGGCGTTTGTGAAGTCCTTGTAGGTAAATGTTTTGGTGGGTCCTTGATTCATCTCGTTGTTCGAACTCCCGGACCCTTGCCCATTGCCTCCTCCGTTGTTCCCTCGGTGAAGTTGTGCCATAGCTACAGTGACCGCAGCAGACACGGCCCCCTGGAATGCAGTGGAGTCAACTTCGAGTGGGATTGGTTCGGGGTTCCTGCGAGTAGCTCGGCGAGGCATCTTTCTGTAATGAAACGGAAAGACTTTGAGTGTTTGAGGGGTTTCTGGAAGGTTACGACCCTACTGACTAGGTGCATGATGCGAACTTAAACACTCTTACCATTTAGCATACAATCATAGATTCTTAACACAGAGCAATTTGTAATATCATAGCAAAGCAAATAAAAGTTTACTAATATTATCCGCATTTGATACATGAAAATTTGCTCGTAAGAGCATACATGAGTGACACTAGTTCAACAACATAACGTCTCTATGAGTAGTGTAGTCACTTAAACATAGAGTCGAGGTACATAGCAAAGTTCCTAATAACCTACTAAGACAAGTCTATCCCTAGTCGCGATGAGTTGGGCCCGGAGGTTGTGCCGAGGAGGTAGATGCTCCTTGAAGACGAGCCACTAGTCGTTCAGCGTCCTGGAGGCGAGACTCCCACCTTACCTGTCTCATGTGAATCTCCCGAAGGATGTCGCGTGTCTCCTGTTCTGCACGCTCGGCCCTAGACCACAGCTGGCGTACCTAATCAGCAGTGTCTTGAGCAAACTCGCCAGTGTTCCTCAATCGTCTCACCATGACCGGTAGGGCTCGGTCGGCCGGTCCTCCATCCCTCAGGTCAAAGAACTCGCGCGACATGCCGAACGGGGGTCGTTGTCCTTGCTGTCTGCTCCATCTCCAGAGATCAATACCCCAGGGAGGGGTAGGACCAGTGGGGCCCACACGGTAGGCAGGCACCCTGATCGGGTAAGGGGGATTGATGACTTCGGACTCCGCATTCGAATCACCCCCTTCACTGTCATCGGGTTCCTCCTCGAAGTTCCCTTCGCCTTCTTCTGGTTCGGCAGACTCGCCCTCGACTCCCGCTTCCGGTTCTTCGTTAGATTCCTCTTCGGGGTCTTCCTCAGGCTCTTCCTCTAACCATCCGTTATTTCCTTGGTTAGGGAAATAGGGATCTCCGGGGTGACGAAAGCCAGCCACGATGTCTGTGTGAGTATGTAAACATGCTAACATTATTCCTAGGATGCTACAACTATTGTAAAGAATAAGCAGGCGTTCTCTTTTTGGTGATAAGGGGTATAGTTTTAGGTTCCCTAGCTATCACGATCTTTTCAGAACATGTGTTAGTTATACTTCGGAGGGAATGTAGTTGATCAGGCTACATCCACTCCTTGGTACCACTAAAAACAGTCCTAATTTAACCGAGATACTAGCATTATCTTGTTTGGTTCGGTGTTATGTTCCTTGTTCCTAATGCAAGCAAAGGTGTTTTATTGTTGTATTTTACTAGTTTTGTTCAGAGTTATGTTAGTCCCTCTTTTGGTTTATAGTTGCATATCAATGTATGGTTAGATATGCTAGTTCACTATAAACAGAGCTCTGATAACAACCTATCACACCCCCGAACCAGACGGCGGAAACGTCAGGGGGCTGTTGTGACTCAATTGAATACCATCACAATGAATATACATGAAACATAACATCATTCATCTCCAAGCATTGGAATATTACAACCGATACTGTTTACATTCATTACGTTGTTCCATAATATTACATGTCCAAAAGTAAATTGTTCGATACTAATTAAATAACAGCAAAACGTCATAGAGTACAATTCTTCCTTCACTTTATCTGTTACCTGAGAATACAAGTATTTTGAAAAACGTCAACATATGAAATGTTGGTGAGTTCATAAGTAATGTTTGAAATCCAATGTTTTTTATTGTTTTGAAAACCACCAGAAAATCCGATATTTTATTAAAGTAGTATAGTGTAAAAGTTGTGAAGATCCGTAAGTATGCTTGTTTGTTTCCATAAATGTAAGAGTACGATTTGTAAAACTCGGTATGTAGTTTGTAGGTGTATTAATTTAAAAACCTAGGAAAACCCGACGTTTTCCTATCACTTTGCTTTAATTAGTTTATGTTTTGTAATTTCGTTGGGACAGGTGTATTCGTTGAGCTCCGGAGACGTTGGATTAATTGTGGATTGTGAATTCTTGTAACGTACATTAATGAAAACGACCAGTTGACAACCGTACAAATGATCCCTTAGGCGTCGCTCGCACTATTCACTTAACCCAACCACCCGGACTCATGTAGCCCCACAACTGAGGGGACAAAGAGGGTGCGAAGGACCCTTAGCCCGATTCGCATTGGTGAATTCTCGACTTTGCTAGCAGTACCAAAGGACCCTTGGGGACGAGCAGCACGTTTGCCATTGAAAGTCCTTTTACACGAAATTAAGTCGTATTAGACCCAACTACATGTAAGCAAAATTTCCTTTGGGCCTAAAGATCATGTCATTGGGCTAGCTGGGCCCAACAAGCATGATTTGAAACTTTTGGGTCCAAGGACGGTGTATCGACGTCTGGTGTATTCCCGCATGTGTATTGAGTTTTCGAGATTTCCATGTGTGTATTGAAGTATCATCGCGTTAGTAGTTTCGGGTTTGTTATTGATTCGAGACCGAATCAATTCGTTTGATAACGATTTTTTGTGTTGATGGTGAATTGTGTTTCGCTGATAATCGAGGTACCAGTATTTCATCGTGTCGGGTTCATTTTTTAAGACGTTAGTCTTTTACATTTTTCAGACCCTTCTTGTTGGATGAATTTACACTTTTGGACCCCTTATATATAATAATTTATATTTTAGTTCTTAAGCCATTTTTCTTGACACTATAGTATCAAAACTTGTAGAAAAATATTTTTCAGCCCAAAGCTTATTGAAAAATAGTTTTAGTCCCTCAAAATGAAACTTTTTCGGCTAAAACCCTCAATTTCGAAAATTTTACACTTTCGGCGCAAAATAGAAAATCTTTGCATCCTTGGGTCCTTTTAAATTTAAAAAGCATTTTTAACCTTTGAAATGGACTTGGGCCTTATTGGGCCTTATTGGGCCTTATTGGGCCGAAAAGTTCATTTTTAGCCCGTTAAGCTTAAAAGTTTACATTTCAATCATTCCAAAGTGTACATTTTTGGAAAATCCCTTTATGAATCTGTTTTGACACATATCAACCTTAAGAATTTGTATTTTTACATTTTGAGCTCTTAAATTTCATATTTTTAGCATTTTTAGTCCAAAAATGTGATTTTTAGTCCAAGAGGTTCATCTAAACTACATGGTTATTTTTCTAGTAGTGACTTATGTATAATGATATGTTTTAGAACTTGTTTCATGCATCATAATGCAAATCTCGATTTTTGGGTCCTTTTGACTAGTTTCAACACCATAAACACATAAAAGTATGTAAATAAACAGAGAAATCATACAAGGCATACACATAATGATAGATCTACAAATTTGCTTGTATTCCCCCCCCCCCCCCACACCACAAAACTTATAAAAACCGAAAATAAGGGGGTATGAAGCTCACCTTGGGTGTGGTTTCGGTTTTGGAGAAAAGATGGAAGAAAAATGAGGTTATTTTCGGCCTTAGCACACTTTGATGAAGATCTTGGCCTTGAGGTGGTTCTAGGATGCAAGATCGTGATTTCTTATTAGTTAAGAGGAGATGTTTGATAGATCAAAGAATCTAGGTCATAGTTTTAAGTATAACCTTACCTTGGATGGTGATTTTTTTGTGGAAAACCTCCTTGAATTCCCTTGAATCTTCGAAATTTAGTGAAGAGAGTGGAGGTGTTTTTGGAGAGTGTTGATATATGAAAGGAGATGAAAATGTGTGTGTGTGTTGGAATCGGCCGAGACAAGAAGAAAGAGGAGAGAAAGGGTTGATTTGACATACATAGATGCATGTTGGTCCATGCATGGAAATATATGCGACATAAGTGAGGTGGCATGAAGAAGTCAACCCCCCTTTCTTCTTGGATTTGGGCCTTGGGCCGAGAATTTGGAAAGGAAAAAGGTTTTTGGGCTTTATTGTCCCTAAGCCCATATAGAAGTTAAGTTGGATGATTTTTAGTCCCAAATAAATATAATATGATTTTTACACATTCTTGGGCTAGTTTAGGTTAATCATTGTTCATAGTTTTTAATTTATTTCATTCTAGGCCCAATATGGCCCAAAATGTTGAAATAAATGGATGTGGGTCCAATTAGAGCACATTTGAAGGTTCTAATCCCATGATAGTCAAATTGGAGGCTTATTGGCCCAATGAGTCTAATAAGGAAGTCCTAGTCGAAAATGGACCTAACCAGAACTTCTGGGGTTTCCAATTGCTTGTTGACCATTTGTAGCACTTGTATGGTGTATTTGTTTGAAAATTAGATGTCATAGAGTATGCATCATACCTGCTCTTTAAGTTTTTGATTTTTCATTATACTTGAGTGTAGAGATTACATGACACAAAATTTCTAGTTGTGACATAAGTGCCTTTATACCCTCCTATGTTGAATCACATGTGATTCCAACACCTAGCCAAGGTGTTTCCTAGTCCCGGAAGGTGATATCTTTCATATAGTTGTTTATAAACACTATATTCATGTCATTATGTGTCCTTAAATATCATTTAGGACTTATTGTGTCTCGGAACATTATTCGTGGAACTTCTCATCCATACACGCATACCCGTTTGAATTACCCACATCAGGTGAGTTCATACCCCGTAATGAATCTTTTAACTATTTTAATTGTTTTAAGGGGGGGGGAATACAAGTTGAACACAATGATAATTGTGTAAGTGTTTGTTATAAACATCTTTCAAAATGTTACTTATGTTATTAATAAGTTGTTAAAACATTTCAAAACTCTTTTACAGGTTATGTTACTTTATAGTTATACAAAACTCCATTTTTAAAGTATAAGCATAACTTTGTAGATAAATGAGTCTTTTCAGTAACAGTCCAGTTAGAACATTAGTAAATTACTATAGGTATAGTTTAAGAGAATGATATTCATTATTTATAGTACAATGAAGCACACACAGAACAGAATAGAACAGAACAGAACATAACATAATAGAACAAACAGTGAAGAGAATCAAACAATATCGGAACAAAACATAACAAAAAAGTAAATTTGCTATAGCATGACAATATAAAGACATGATCTAATTATACCAATGAATCGCTAATGCATTAGTGATAGTTATATTGGGTATACATGATCATATAACTTTAATGTGAATTACACGGCTTGGATGGATTTGCTCGGGTCAAGGTAGGTTCCCTCAATCTCCTTTTATGAGAGCGTTTAGTAGGGGTTCTAGCTTTCACATTATGACCGTAATAAAATAAATATGTTTTTAGGTTAATAGTATCTCCGCATGTCATTATAAACGACATCAGGTTACTCATTTCTCCCATTACTTTCATAAAGTGTCAGTAACACTTGAAGGTTAATCTATTTCTTTTCCAGATGGTTATAAACTAGGGAGAATATACTTTACGTATGACAAAGGAACAGTTGAGTCTTGGTAGAAGACTACTTTCAAAATAGTAAAGTCTTGGTAGAAGATTACTTTCAAAATAGTTGAGTCTTGGTAGAAGGCTACTTTTAAAAGTTAGGACCATTATGCTAACTTTATTATTCCTTAATGTATACACTATAGGATACATATATGCTAAGTAGATTATGACAGCTAATAGGATGTGTGTTCTTCGTTGTACGTCCTGTTCCCGCTGGATGTGGGTTTACACCGAGGTCACCCAATCTATTATCTACCCGAATCTATATATATTTATGCTTAGTATACATTAAGTCATCATAAGGGTACCACGTATGGATCAGGTTATATGACACAGGGTCAATGTACAGTTTTTCTAGTACAAAACTTTAATTCAAAGTCAGTACTTTTGGTATACAAAACTAGCGATTTCCCAGTTAAGGGCTTAATCCATTTTATTAATCCAATATAGTTTTAAAGACTTTAAGTGAGTTAACTCTATAAAACCTTAGTTTATACACCATGTTTATATATTAAACTAGTATCTGACAGCTAGTATGATGTGTGCTCTTCGCTGTACATCCTGTTCCCATTGGATGTGGGTTTACACTAAGGTCACCCAATCTACTATCTACTCGATATCAAATTACATATAGCAGTATAAACAAAGCTATTATAAAATTAATCACCATAGTCAATATTTTATTATAAGAAATATAGGTTTTCTTAAAAGGAACTCTTCGTTAGATATAAAGGAACCATTACAAATAACTCCATGAGTAACAAGTGAATACACCATGGTTATATATGACAACGATCTAACAACCAATGGAATGTGTGCTATCCACCTTACTTACTGTACCCTGTTGGGTTGTGAGTTGAGGGCATATGCGCACAATCGATTGTTTGTTTACTCCAAGTATATATAACTTGTACCCACTTATTACGCATAGAAAGGCTTGTCATGTCCTTTTACTCAACTCCAATTAAAGTAGGAAATATATGATTTTCTAGAGGAACAGGAAAACTTTACAAAACAGAACTTACAGCTTACATCACTTTACATATACATTTTCAACAACACTTTACAGCTTACTCACATCACTAAAATCTTATGAACTCACCATGTTAATTGCTGATCAACTCTTTCAAATAACTTGTATTCTTAGGAGACTATCAGACAGGTGCTCGTGCTGGGACTTCAGAAGATGGAGCATTATAGCTTCAAGTCTTGTTTTGTTATTTGTTTATGACTTCTCTGTTTTGTGAACACATACATTGTAAACACTTTATTTCTAAATGAAATGGTTGTTCATTACTTGATTACCATATAGATATCTCGTGATACTTGACATGATGTCCTCTACCCCCGAACGTTTCCACCGTTCCGGTTTTGGGGTGTGACACAACAACCAGATATACCTGAGTGGAAGTGGTAACAGATAAGTATGGACTTCATAACCAAGCTGCCTAAGACATCGGGTGGGCTTGACACCATATGGGTCATTGTAGACAGATTGACCAAGTCTGCGCACTTCCTACCAATAAAGGAAACCGACAAGATGGAGAAATTAACTAGGACATACATCAAGGAGATTGTGCAACTGCATGGTGTACCAATATCTATTATCTCCGACCGAGATAGTAGATTCACCTTGCGATTTGGCAGTCCTTACAGAAATCTCTGGGAACTAGGCTAGATATGAGTACGGCCTACCATCCACAAACCGACAGGAAGGGCGAGCGCACTAGACAGACGTTAGAAGACATGTTGAGAGCCTGTGTGATAGACTTTGCTAAGGCATGGGATACTCATTTGCCACTTATCGAATTTTCCTATATTAACAGCTATCACACTAGCATTGGAGTCGCTCCATTCGAAGCTCTCTGCGGTCGCAAGTGCAGATTACCTCTGTGTTGGGCCGAAGTAGGGGATACTCAGCTAGCTAGGGGGTAAGTCCCTGATAGCACCCTTACTAGGCCTGAAATCATAAGGGAGACCACATAAATGATTGTTCAAATTCAGGAAAGACTGAAGGTATCTCGTGATCGACAAAAGAGTTACGCAGACAAGCAACGCAAACCCTTGGAATTCCAAGTCGGAGATCGTGTACTACTGAAAGTTTCCCCTTGGAAAGGAATGATACGTTTAGGTAAGCGTGGGAAACTAAACCCGAGGTACATCGGAATGTTTGAAATCCTTGCCAGGATTGGTCCTGTGGAGTACAAATTCCGATTACCATAGGAACTTAGTAATGTACACCCCACATTTCACATATCCAACTTAAAGAAGTGTCTTTCTGACGAGACACTTGTAATACCTCTCAATGAAATCGAAGTTAACAAAAATCTCCACTTCGTCGAGATCCAGTCAAGATCATGGATCGGGAGATCAAAAGAACAAAAGAAAGTTGTATTCCCATTATGAAGGTTCATTGGAATGCTAAACGAGGACCTGAGTTCACCTGGGAATGCGAAGATCAAATGAAACAAAAATACCCACATCTCTTCCCAAACTCTTGAACTCCCAGCCAACACGTAAATTTCAGGATGAAATTCCCTCTAATGGGGGGATGATGATACAATAGTCAATTTTGGGTCAAGTCAAAGTTAACAAGTCAAACCAAACGACCTAATTAGCCCTTGTATATTAGGGTTTACATTGTGTATTTACTAAACAACCCACGATTTTAATGAGAAAACATCATTAGATAATTCGTACGTTTGAAATTTCATAGCTTTAATAATGCTAAGCATCAAACCAAAGCGATAAAACACTATTACACACTCATCGGGAGTGTGTGGGGCCTTAAAACATGGCTTAACAGGGTTTACGGACCTCGCATTACAAAGGCGGACACTCAAAAAGGTCACAAACGAAACCTCCCTCAATCATAGTCACTCTATCTCTCTCTATTTCAAATCTTTCCCAATGGGATCAGATAGTGCCATCAAGCTATTTTGCACCATCATCTATGGTTTATACGTTGGGATTAACCTTGATTACTCTTCAATCCTATGAGAACAATAGATTCAAGTTAGTAATTAACAAAAGAGCCTTTGTTTGTCTCTAGATTCTAGTTCCAAGTGAGTCAGTTCTTGTTGTGATACCGATTCTACACGTTACTAACTTTATTGTATCCGATCGAAGCATGTTTTATTTGATTGGTTCCATTCCAGAAGCCATGTTGTAACACCCATGTATCTAGGCTAAACATTAAAGACAATGTAATAGTCTAAGTCACCTATTGTAACGTGTTTTGAAGTAATAAGAATAAATTATGTGAATTTATGTGCTTTATACTTAATTATTATGATTTAATAAATTAAGGATAAAGATAAGCGTCAAAAATAAATGTTAGATAAACCCAATATCTATGAAAAAAGTTGTAGTGGTTGAAACAAGGATTCCAGATATATAAAGAATACCGAAATCCGAGTTATAACAAACAAATTATGACCTGTCGAAATTTCGCGACAGAACCGACACGACGTTGTGTGACGTAAAAAGTGAGTTTATGATAAATTGCTTTTTAGCCTTAGTGATCTAAATAAAAGTCATAGTATACGTTAAAACGAGAGCGTGCATAAAAAGAGTGTCTAAATCTGATTTAGCATAGAAATATGCAACCCGGAACTTGAATTATAGATCGTGCAGTTTTTAGCCGACACAACCTAGATGAGAATGAAGATCTCGTCGATATTAGTTTAACAGTAAAAACACAGATGAAAATGGACGTCAGATGAAGAAGTTAAGAATTTTTACCAGACTTTTCCTGTCCCGACCTGTTAAAAATATAACTTTAAAAATAAAGTCAAAATTAGCCTACGGAGTCTAAATGAAAGTTGTAGAGTATAATTTCACCTATGCGTGGATATAAAGCATGTCAAAAACGTAGCCCGTATGCGAAATATAATTTTTGAAGTTTTAAATACAAAATTTGAGGCTTATCCGAAGCTATACGCCCATCGTACGAGTTTATGCCCCGCGTACTCGGACTAGGTTAGAAGTTGGCCACGTCGACCTCTTTCTTCGGACGGAGGCACGCATCTCATCCCATCGACATGTCCGCAGCCTGGAAAATGAACCCATGCCACGTCTCGTACGCCCAGCGTACCGAAGTTACACCGAACATAGAGCATAAGAAGCCAGTACGCCCTGCGTACCTAAAGGTTATGCCTAACGTACCGAGGGTCAGGCTCCTACTATATATTGCAAGATAATCCCTCCGGAAATGGTTGCTAATTTTCATCTTCTTTCACTCTAAAACACTTCTCTAGCCACTGTAAAATCACCCCGAAGCCTAGGGAACTTCCCTAATACCTGAAGCATGTCCTGAAGTGTAACACCCGGTTCCTGGTACGTACTTAAATTCAAGTAATTTTGTAATTTACTCTGGGACTCGGCAAGTTGGATGCCCAACTCGTCAAATAGACTTGACATTTGATTGGGGGTTTAAGTGACCTACTTGACGAGTCGGGAGACCGATTCGGCGAGTAGGACTATCTGGATGAAACCAAAATATATGGGTTTGCACCATATTTAAACACCTTATAATACCCCAACCCAGCCTCCATCTTCCGTCCCAACCCATAGAAAACCCTAACTAGAAACCCTAGCCATTTATTGAGTGTTCTTGTGCTTTGTGGTGCCATTTTTGTGTGGTTGAAGTTTGAAGAGGAGAAGGAAGCTTATGAGATCAAGGGGAAGCAAAAAGATCCAGAGTTTTGGGCACATTTCCAGCTTATTTTAGGTATAAAGCCGAAACCTTGTCTATTCATTGCTTAGATCTTGATTTGGGGCTATTTTCTACATTTTTCTAAGCATTGGTGAAGTTATATTCTGTCACACCCCAAACTAGACAGCAAAAATGTCCGAGGGCTCGTGTGACTATCAATTGAAATAGCATAACAACGAAAATACATGAAACATAACATAAAACATCCCCATGTATTACATAATACAACCGATATTGTTCACATCAAGTAAATTGTTTCACAGTACATAATTCAAAACATAAATTGTACGGAGATTAACACATTAATATAAAATTCCCAAAATGCTCTTGATGATTTCTTCAGCTTAACGATTACCTTAGAATACATTTTATTTTGAAAATGGTCAAAATATATATTGTTGGTGAGTTCATAAGCATGTTTGACTGAAAGATTTTGTATTGTTTGTAAAACCCAAAAAATCCGATATTTTCTGTAAATTATATGAAAACGATGAAATGATCAAGTACAAATGTATGTGTGATTTACTTGTAAAAACATGTACAAGTAAGCAATTCAAACATTCCCTTGTAATGTATCTGTTGTAAGTAGAAGGTAATGAATAATAGTATTCCCCAGAAAATCTGATATTTTCTGATTTATAAATGTGTCGGAGTCCTTGTATTACCGTAATTTTTTTTTCATATTATTATGATTAAAGCGTATTGATTCTCATAATGTATCAATGGTAATGGATCTCTACGTGAGTCGTTATAGACATGCATAATAATGACTAATTCGCCTGTCTTGGCATTTTTTCGAACACCGGTTTTGATCAAGATTTTATCACCCTAGATTGGCCTAGTCTAACTGTAGTGAACAACTCAAGTTAGGGGGATTCACCCCCGTATAGATCTATACACAAACTCTCGCTCTCCCTCTAGGAGATTCTGATTATACCTACAGGCTACAAGCAAACACTTAATGGTGTCAACCGATAGTTCTCACTAGATCCCAATGATTTTTGAAATGAATAAGTTTAATGTTAAACATAGTTTGATTTACTAACACCTAATGATACTTAAATGTGAAAAACAAGGCCCAAAAAACATGAATAAGGAAAACTGTGGCCCCTTAGACATGTAAGTTATCTCTAGGCTTGATGGAATGCAAACGGACACGTTGAAACCCATTAAGCTTACAATGAATCTCTCCGGGCAAAATTAACAAGCGAATGAGCCACTAAGGCACAATAACATGTAAAAAATTAATTTAGGCCCATTGAGCAGGTTATTGGGTCTCCAGTAGACATGGATTGAATATATTGTGCCCAATAATCATGCAAACAGATCACGAAGGCCCAATAAGCATGTATAGGAAATATTAGGCCCAATATTCGTACCTTTGTTCTAATTCTTGTATGCTTGTTGTGGTATAATGTTTCTAGACGAATCATTAATTCGTGATGTTATAAAATATCAAATGTTTGATTTTTAACGATGTATTTTAGTGTGTGTGTGTGTGTGTGTGTATATATATATATATATACCATTTTTAAATCCCTTATGTTATAAAAATTTATATTTTTGGTGCAGTTGTTCAATAATTGACATAGTTGACCCAAAATATTTATTTGACCATTTCAACACCTTTTTCACCGAAACTATTATTTTTAACCCTTATTTAAATAAAATGACATTTATGTTCCTTGTTGGTGAAAATAACATTTTTGGCCCATTAGACCATAGAACTTAGCATTTTTGCCCATTTCATATTTCGTTTTAAAATTTCGACCCAAAATATGTTTATTGACATTTCCAACCCTTATTTTATAAAATATTACATTTTCGGCTCATTTTCCAAAAACTTTACGTTTTCGGCACAATTTTTTTAGAAAATTTTATATTTTTGGACTTTATTTCTATTCATTTCCTGTTTTTGGCTCATGTTTTGATAATATTTCATTTTAATCTCTATAAACTCAAATTTTTCACATTTTGGGCCAAAAAACCGTAAGGCCCAATTTTTAAGCCCATTATGCCAAATATTTTATATTTGGTCCTTTTAAAAGGGTGATTATCATAAAAACAAAATTTTTAAGCAAATATGGCCTTTTTGATCTTTATAAAACTGAAAATGTCACTTTTTGTCCAGGCTTTACTTTATTTGACAAAATGATCCTGATACATGATTCTTATTTCGTCTTTCACTTCATAAGCTTATAATACACATTTATCTTTGTAGTATGATGACTATTATGTTTTATTTTCATGAATCTCACCCATTTTGGTTAAAGTTTTCGAGATTTGTAGAGTTTTCTACATATTCACAACATAAACTAAGAAAATCACACATAACATGTAATAACACATAGATCTAAATATAATACTTGTATTCACCCTCCAAAAATATGTAAAAATCGAAAACAAGGGCGGTATGAACTCATGTATGCTTTGTTGTTTCTGTTTTGAAGAAGAAATGGAGAGATTTTTGATCCTAGCAAGCTTCTTGAAGAACTTTGGAACTTAGATGGCTCTAAGATGCATGATTCACAAAATACTATGCGTTAGGAGGAGATTTTTTAAGAAATCAGGAGGCTAAACCATAGATCTTAGCAAAAACTTACCAAGGATGGTGATAGTGGTGAAGAATCCTCTTGAAAGCACCCTGAATCTCGAAAATTTGATGGAAGAAGGAGGAGTTTTAGAGAATATATTTGAAGTGTTTTGAAATGAGAGAATGGAGGTGGGGTGATGGTTGCCTCGGCCGAGTATAAGAAGAGAGGGGAAAGAGAAGGTTTTCCTAGATATTGGGTGAGTAACAGACCTACTAGGAACATGGTGGGTTTGTGCATGGATGCCACCATGCACTAATGAGGTGTCAAGAGCTCAAAATTTCTTCCTTTTTTGTTTAATCACTTTATGTGCCGAGAATGGGCTAGAAGGGAAAGTGGATGAAGAAATTTGGGCCTTCATTTGGCTTGTTCGAATTTATGAAGCCCAAAAATAATTTTTCGGCCCATTGGTTCGTTAGGAAGGTTCACGGCCCAATATGGTATAAAGGAATGGGTTTATGGCCCATTAGGGCTAATTAATTAATTTATGGCCCAATAAGGCCCATTAGGGTTAGAATGAATCATTCTAGGCCCAATTGGTCAAAAATGTTATAGATTTATGAATTGGGTCCATTTAAATTCCAAATAGGGTTTCTAAGCCAAAATTAGTCGAATTGAATGCTTACTGGTCCATTACGCCCAATAAGGAAAGCCTAATCCATATAGAACTTGAACCGAGATTTTTAGGGTTTTCAACTCCCAATTTACTTTTAGAATTGTTTTGCATAGAGTTTTCAATTTCAACTGTAAATCTTTACTAAGGGTGTGTTGTCATAGAATGAATGTAGTGTATAATCTCATGTTAGAACTACAAGTATCACATGGATGATATTTACATGATCGTAGAACTTCTTGGCTAAATTGCTAGTTGTGACATCATCCCTCATTAGAGGGAATTTCTTCCCGAAATTCTTTTGAAAACTAGGGGTATGAAGGAGATAATAAATGTGGGTACTTTTGCTTCATTTAGTCTTCACGTTCCCATGTGAATTCCGGTCCACGATTAGCGTTCCATTGAACCCTCACAATCGGAATGCGACTTTGCTTCGTACGCTTCACTTCCCTATTCATAATCTTGACCTGTTCTTCGACAAGCAGAACATTCTCGTTTATCTCAATCTCTTCCAAAGGAACGACAAGAGTTCCATCCGATAGACAATTTTTCAGATTCGAGACGTAGAACTCGGGGTGTACTTTGCTGAGCTCGGTAGGTAGCTACAGCTTGTATGCTACTGGACCAATCCGGGAAACAACCTCGAATGATCCAATGTATCGCGGGTTAAGTTTTCCCCGTTTCCCAAAGCTGATCATTTCTTTCCATGGAGAGACCTTTAATAACACTCAGTCCCCAAATTTAAATTCTAATGGTTTTTGTCTCTTGTCCGCATAGCTTTTCTGTTAGTATCGCGATGCTTGAAGTCGAGATTGGACTTGGATTATATTTTTGGTCATTTCATAGATGATTTCTGGTCCTGTGAGAGGACTGTCTGGCTATTTCCCTTTTGCTAGTTAGGTGTCTCCTACTTCAGCCCAACATAGTGGCGATCTGCATTTACGACCATAAAGGGCTTCGAAAGGGGCAACCTTGGTGCTCGTATAATAACTATTATTGTATGAGAATTCAATCAAAGGCAATTGGGTATCCCATCACTTGCCAATATCAATCATACATGCTTGGAGCATATCTTTGAGTGTTTGGATGGTTCGCTCACTTTGACCATTGATCTGTGGGTGGTAGGAAGTGATCATATCTAACTGTGTTCCCATTGCCTTCTCAAGAGGTTGCTAGAATCTAGAAGTGAATCTACTATCCAGGTTAGAGATAATAGATACATGTACTCCATGGAGTCGTATAATTTCCGTAATGTAGATTCTAGTCAATCTTTCCATCTTGTAAGATTCTTTTATTGGCAGGAAATGAGCGGATTTTGTTAATCTATCGACAATGACCCATATAGAATCCAACCCATCAGTTGTCTTGGGTAATTTGGTCACAAAGTCCACAGTAATCCTTTCCCATTTCCACTCGGGTATTAGTGGCTGTTATAGTAATCCCGAGGGCTTTTGATATTCCACTTTTACTTTAGCGCAAGTAAGACACTTGCCTATGTAAGTGGAGATTTATGCCTTCATGTTTGGCCACCAATAATGTTGCTTGATATCCAGGTATATCTTATCTGAACCCGAATGGATGGAGTATCGTGTCTTTTGAGTCTCATACACGAGTACTTCTCTGAATCCCCCATGTTTAGGGACCCAAATTCTATTCATTAAATAGTATGCTCCATCATCCTTGACTTCAAAGCTCTTCTCCACCCCATAGAATGATTCTCTTGTGGTGTTTTCTGGTTTTAGTGCATCCAACTGGGCTTCGTTGATTTTCGAGGATAGATGGGATTGGATGGTTATCGAGAGGTTTTTCACCCGACGGATCGAATATTCCTTTCGACTCAGGGCGTCTACTACCACATTAGCCTTACCTGGGTGGTACTTGATCTCACACTCGTAATCATTTAGCAGTTCAACCCATCTTCACTGCCTCATGTTTAACTCTTTCTGATTCAGAATGTGCTGGAGGCTTTTGTGGTCAGTAAAAATGGTGCACTTTGTACCATAAAGGTAGTGCCTACAAATTCTTAACATGAAGACCACAACTCCACGCTCGAGATCATGGGTGGTGTAATTTACTTCATGAGTTTTTAGCTTCCTGGATGCATACGCAATTACCCTCCCACGTTGCATAAGGATACAACCTAAACCTTGATTCAAAGCATCACAGTAGACTACGAACTATCTAGTTCCCTCCGGTAAGGAAAGCACTGGTGCACTGCAGAGGGCTTGCTTCAGGGTTTGCAAAGAAATCTCTTGCTTCTCCATCCAGTCGAAAGGTAAGCGTTTTTGTGTCAATGTGGTGACAGGTTGGCTATCTTGGAGAAGTTCTGAATGAACCTTCGGTAATACCTTGCTATACCCAAGAATTGGTGAATTTTTGTCGGTGTTGTCGGGATCGCCCAAATTTTGATTGCTTTGATCTTCGAAGGATCTACATGTATCCTGTCCTTGCTGACAACATGACCCAAGAAATTTACACTGTGGAGCCAAAACTCATACATGGAGAGTTTCGCATATAATTTCTCATCTTGAAGGGTCTTTAGGATTTTGCGGAGATGATGATTATGGCCATCCTTACTTCGTGAGTACACGAGGATATCGTCAATAAAGACGATTACGAAGTTATCACAGAAAGGGCGACAAACTCGATTCATGAGGTCCATAAATGTGGCAGGGGCATTTGTTAGACCGAAGGGCATCACAACAAATTCGTAATGTCCGTACCATGTTCCAAAGGTGGTTTTTGGGATATCCTCTTCCCAGAGTTCGATTTGGTGATAACTAGATCTCAAATATATCTTGGAGAAATAAATAGCTCATTGAAGTGGTCAAATAAATCATTGATTCGTGGAAGTGGATACTGGTTTTTGATAGCGAGCTTGTTCAATTCCCTATAGTCGATACACATCCTAAAGGATCCATATTTCTTTTTAACAAAAAGGACTGGAGCTCCCCATTGAAAGAAAATTGGTCTTATAAATCTTTTATCCACGAGTTCACTCAGTTGGCTTGATAGCTCTTGCATTTCAGTGGGAGCCAACCTATAGGGTGATTTGGCGATTGGAGTGGCTCCAGGCGCGAGGTCAATTCGAAATTCAACTTGTCTTTCTGGGGGAATTCCTGGATGATCTTTGGGAAATACATCCGGAAAATTGCATGCCACTGGCATATCTTGTATGCTTACCTCTTCTTTGGTCTTCTCCACAACGTGAGCGAGGAATGCGTAGTTCTTCTTGTGTTAGCACTTCTGTGCCTTGATGCACGAGATAAGACAAAGATTTATATCGGGTTTATCTCCATATATTATTAGGGTTTCGTGATTTGGGAGATGAAGGAAAATGACCTTCTCGTGACACATAATATCTGCATGATGGGGGCTCAACCAATCCATACCGATGATCACATCAAAAGTCCTAATATTTACGAGCATCAAGTTTATTTGGAAGGTGTGATTGTTTAGAGTTAGTGTACACCCTACATAGATACCCTTAGTTGATTGAGTCTTTCCATTATCCATTTCCACCGTGAAGGCTTCATTAAGCTTCTGGGGTTGTTGTTTTAGTAAATGTTTGAACTTATTACTCACAAAATTTTGCTCTATCCCACTATCAAACAATATGCATGCATATGTGTTGTTGAGTAGAAATGTACCAGTGACAAAAGTGGGGTCTTGGACTGCTTCTACTTGTCCCAAAGTTAAGAACCTTCCTGATCGTCTGTTTCCTTGGCTCTTAATGTTGGGCAGTTTCAACGGATATGTCCAGTTCTCCTACACCCATAGCAGGTAGGGCTGGCCCTAGCATTGTTGTTGTTGTTGTTGCTGCTTCCTTATTGTTGGTTTTGTGGAGGATAGGTCCTACAGTATCTTGTTGTATAACATTTTCAGTTATAGCTGGTGCAATGCATCTCCCAGAAATCATCGTGGTGATGGAGATTGTATTTGTTGCGCTTTGGGAGATTTCCGGAATACTGTCTAGGGGCACTCGAGGTGGATGAGGCTGGAGCATGTGGTGTGGTGACTGCTTGAGTAGTAGCATGTACAGTTACAGTTTGTTGTTTCTTTGAGGATTGAGGATTTTGATTTCCCTTCCTTTTGTTGTTTTTCCCTTCTTGTTCAAACCTTCTTTCTTAACTTCTGCCTCTCGTGTTTTGGCACCCTTTTTGCTGCTGTGATCATACAATCTCTTGGCCAGCCTCTTTGTGCTATCCTATGTGGTCGGGTTTGCTGCAATGACGTTTACTTGGATTGGCACAATCAATCCCCAGATAAATCTCTCGATCTTCTTTCATTCTGATGTGATCATTCAGGGACACAAAAGAGATAGCTCACTAAACCTGGTTATATATGCATCAATATCCGAGTTTTGAATCGTGAGGTTCCACAACTCTTGTTCCAATTTTTGAAATTTCCCTCGGGGATAGTACTCTGCTAACAACATCTCCTTAAGTTCCTCCCATAGTATCAGATTTGCCACTGGAAGCGTCATGGCCTTTATGTGACCATTGCACCAGGAGAGGGTTTCCTCCACAAAGGTGCAGGCCGCAAACTTGACCTTACACTCATTCGGACATCTGCAAATTTCAAAAACTAATTCCACTTTCTCAATCGATCACTTTAGGGCTATTATGCCTCCCGTCCCATTGAAGTTTCGAGGCTCTTGGTGTTGGTGAAATCCTTGTCGGTTCAAGTTCTTAGGGTTCCATGGTTTGTTCCTTGATTCGTGCTTCCGGTTCCCTGTCTGTTGCCTTCTTTGTTGTTTCCATTGCAAAATTGGGCAAGTGTTGTAGTGACCGCAACGGACACTACTTCTTGGAATGCGACTGAGCTAATTTCTAGGGGCGTTGGTGTCCCGTGGTTTCCACGGTTTGGTCGTTGAGGCTCCATTCTGTCATGGAGCAGAGGTATGATGAGTATATATTGCATTCCAAGGTTAGAATGCCACTGACCCGGCAAATCGATTGGTGTATTCTAAGTGATTCCATATATTAACATAAAAAGTAAAACACATAACAGATAACAATGTCACAAATAAATATAGAGCATTTTCAATCATAATAATCGTTTTAATACATGAAAATTTGCCAGAAGGCATACAGTACATATTAGTGTAAAATCCGATAAAACGATGACCCTATGAGTAGTGTAGTCACTAAAACATAAGGTCGATAGTACATAGCATAGAACACATGAACGAAAAATAATACTAATGAATGAAATGGCTGGTCCTAATTATGGTGGGATGTGCCAGGGGGTGGTGCTGAGGAAGTGGAAACTCCTGAAGGCGAGCCACCTGTCGCTCCGTGTCTCGAAGTCCGACCTCCCACATCACCTGCCTCATGTGAAATTCCCAGATAACCTCCCGCGTTTCATGCTCTAGCCTCACAACTCTTATTCACATCTAGTGCATCTGGTCGGCAGTGCTCCGAACCAGATATTTAGTATCCTTCAATCGTCTCACCATGACTGGAAGGGCTCGACATCCCTCAGGTCGTAGAATTCTCTTGCCATACCAAACGGGGGTCGCTGTCCTTGCTATCTTCTCTACTTCAAAATACCGATACCCCAGGGAGGTATAGGGCCATTGCGGCCCATCCGGTGAGTTGGCACCCTCACTGGGAATGGTGGATTGATGATGACTATGGACTCCGCGTCCGAATCATCATCGCTATCGTCACCAGACTCTTCTACTCCATCATCTATCATAGGTTCTGTAGGTCTATCTTTGATTTCTTCTTCCTGTTCTTCCTCTTCCTCGGGGTCCTCTTTAGGTTCCTCTCCTGGTTCTTCTAGCCATCCTTTATTTCCCTGACTGAGAAAATAAGGATCACTGGGGTGGTGGAAACAAGCCATAATGACTGCATGAGAGCGCATAAATAAATCATATTTAGATTATCCCTATATTATATTTTTAGTTATTTAGGATTGGGTTTCCTAGATTTATTTGAGAATGAGGTAGGCTTTTTGATTCATTTCCTGCTATGATTACTCCCGAACACATGTTGGTCATATTTTGAATAAATATAGTTGATCACTACAAGAAAAAGGCCCTTTAACGACGCGCAAACCACGACACTCATTAATTTATGTTACGCAAAAGAGAGTGACATTAAAAAAGTGACATCTCTTCAAAAAATTTAAGGATTTAGGTCACGCATTATTGCGCGCCCTTAAATTAGTATCATAAGAAAAAAAATTAAAAACACGGAGGGTGCTGTATCTTAAGTACGCACCCTCTATAAGTGTCGCTTTATAATTATAATGAAATGCGCGTTTAGGAAGTAGACAGGGGGAAACGAAATCCCCAAAAGTTTGAAAACCCGCCTTCTACCTTCTTTCTATCTTTCATCTTCCCAATCGACGCTCCCCTCTCCCTCCTTCTCTTTCCTCTCCGATCCACTTACCCGCTACTCCTGACCTCCTTCTTATCGGTCTCATACAGCATCTCGTTCCTCACCTTTTCCGTTGACCACAGGTACTTCTCCAGCGGCCAAGTTTCCACCCTATTATTTTCATCTTCAAATCGATTGTAGTATCTCATTTCTGCTTATCATGTACCTTCGACCCTCTTCTCTCCATCTTTGATTATCACAATAATTGTCTCTTTATAGCAAAACGGAGTTCCATCAGATAAGCACCTCAATTTTCCATCTTTTTATTGGCAACTCAGGCTTAAAATTTTCTTTCTCACCGTCTCACCTCAATGAAGATCAATTTCATGCCTTAAATATTGCAGACAACTGCTCCGGTGAAGTTAACTATAGACAAAGGTTGATTGGGGAGTAATGAAGGTGGGAGGCTGAATCGACCGCGTAATCCCTTTGAACCACCCCCGTCTGATCATCTTCAGATTTTCATTATAAAAATCGGCGATGGGAATTTATAGGGTTTTTAAGCAGAATGACAATTACGATTCTGAAGCATTGAAGTTTTTTTTTATTGAGGGCGCGTTAAAATTAAGAGAGAGTTCGAGAGTGGGTTTTGATTTGCCCACCATCAGACAACCACTTCCACCTTCAACACCAGAACAGCACCATATTTTGGTTGTTGTTGCTGAATCAAACTTCAACTTTTTTTTTCTTCCATAAATCAAGGTATGGTTCCCAATCCTGAAGAGGTACCTATATTTTCTTCAATGGATACCAATCACAAAACGAAACCCTATCTAATTTTCTTAATTCGACAACTTTTGTGAAAGGAATTATGACTTTGGTGTTCCCCATCATGAATTTAAGGTCTATGCATCTTAGGAAAGTTTAATTATTGATTGAGTATGTAACTTTAATTTGTATTTTGTAGAAAATAGGTGTTGTGTTCCCCTTCACCATATAGGAAGATATGGATAACTTGTGGATATTGGAATTAATTTTTTTTTTTTTTTCTAAATAGCTATTTTGAAGACTAGATGCGATGTTAATTTTTACATCCAAGGACCAATTTTATGACTTTCTTTTATCAAGTTCCTGGCAATTTTTTTTTTAACATTTCAGGCGGTAAGTGATTTGAGCATGACCAAGTGGAGGGTCTTCCTTGGGATACCTGTTTGTTTATGGGAAGTCAACTTCTTAAGCTCTCCGTTTTTTCTTCAGGTATTGTTATCCTTTCTCTAAAGCCATATAGACATGTGTTATTTAAGGTTTATTGGGAAAAAACACATTATCTGTTGATGTTCTTTCCATTGTGATAATTCCTTTAGGGTCTAGTGGGTTTAACAATCATCTGAGATAAAGTTAACCCAGTTTTTTCAGTGAACTATTTATTGCCGGCATTCAACCACACCACCATTGTTACTGTTTGGATAACGCCTTCTATCATGTTCACCAGGTTCAAATAGTAAGGTCTGTCACCTATTGCAGTTTCACATTTTTGTTACGTCCTTACTTTACACAAAAATGGTCATATTTTCTCATTTATTTGTCAATCCACTTCAGTAATGTCCAATATATATATATATATATATATATATATATATATATATATATATATATATATATATATATATATATATATATATATATTGCACACCAACTGTTCGGTAAAATGCTTAAAACAAAATTTTTAATTTTTATTCAATATATGTGACAAAGAATATTCATTTTCTGATTATCGACTTACTTCCTCATGTTATTTGGTCCTTTTTATTCAATATATGTATTTTTTATTTTTATTCAGTATCCTTTTTATTGTTTCATTTCTTGATTTACTTATTTGATTGCAGGTCATGTTATTACAACTTCAGGTTCTAATGGTGCTAGTGAACAAAAGCTCAAAAGAGGCATTTTGATTCTCAAACCACTTTTATCCTATTATAGAAGATATTGGTCGGCAGCTCCAAGGAGATCCTGGGCTGTTCTCAAATCCACCTCCACTGATCCATTCTCAAAAGTAGCAATAATGGTATTTGATTTAGCCTTTTGATTTTGATTTATCATATGAATAAAGGTACACTAACAAGGGCAACTTTTGTTTTCATCATAGGTTTCTGGATGTTGGATCTTGCTAATAACACCATTCATGTAACACTTTATAAAAAGATCATTTTTTTTAAAAAAACTTGTGTTTTAAACCATTATTTTAAATTCAAGTAACAGTTTTAATAATTTCAGGGCCCCGCTCGTGCTCTCCTGGCTGATTTAGCAGGTATGTGCCAAGTTTTCTGAATTCCTCAATCTTAATTTTGATCAAAACCCTAAACCCAAATCTGTTAATAGTTTCACCTTATGATGTTTATGTTCTGTCTCTAGCAATGCTAATTATAATATTTATTCATTTATTTGATAGGCCCTGATTTTTTACAAATTTGCCCTTACTTTTTAAATATAATGTTTGTAACAGGGAGTCCTAGACCTGGATGAGGCGATTTCTCCAAAGTGTGGACTTCTTTTTCCTTGTTGGACTGTAATACTTCAGGTAAATGATAAATAATTAATAAGTATTTAAAATATTTTCTTCTTGTGGTTTTTATTTTAATTTTATGGGATTTGATTATAAAATTGTTACAGGGTGGATACGAAGTTTTGTAGCAGATTACTGGATATGCATATCATCGTTAGTAGATTACATACTAATTATTAAAGAGGTGTGATTACCGATTAATAAATAAATATTTCCAGGATTTGGTGCTGCAATTGCATCGATGCTAATGGGTGCATTGATCTTGGTGGCCTTTTAAGGGTTACAGCAAGTTATGGAACAAAAGGTATGCTACTTTTTGTTATGATACTTGTAGTTGTTTAATGAATTTTGTTATATTAAAACTTAGGGGCTGTTTCTGTTTGACTTAATATGGACAAAATGGCCTCATGTGTTAAGCCAAGTTAATGTATTAAGACACCAACCCCTTTAACCTTCTTTTTTCCACCCTCACATGTGAAATTTGTTTTTTCGTATGTAAGGGTAAAACAGAAAAGAAATGGACTTTATGTATCCAAACATACATCATCATCCATTCAGTCTGATGATTTTTCTTATAGTTATTTAGATTCCAATGTTGTTTTTATGATTTGAAAAGTCAATTGTCATCAGTATCGCTCTCTGTTGGATCGGATGGACAACCGAATATCATCAAGGAGTGGCAGATTGAGGAAAGGCAGCTGAGATTTGCATCAATGGTCTGAAACAGTTGATCTAATATATCCAAAATTTCATTAACAACAAGTTATAATTAAAAATAATATATTTGGCCCCTGAGCTTTCAATTTTGATATTTGCTTGTGGTTCTTACTGTTCCAAGTAAATGAGTATCTTTGGCCCCTGAAACCGTTTTTTTTTCTTAGAGTAAATTAAATTTTTGGTTCCTGAGCTTTCGGTTTTGGTCTTTGCTTGTGGTGCTTACTGTTCTAAGTAAATGACTATCTTTGGCCCCTGCGAGTAGCTGAATTTTGTATATTTGGTCCTAGAAAGTCATTTTACTTGAAACATGTATGGACCAAAATTCTAATAGAACTTTTTGGGAATTAAAAAAAAATCAGCAATTTACTCTTTTAGTTAATAAATTCCAAGCAAGCATACACTTGTTGATGTAATAATTGTTGTTGCATTTGTAATTTTGCATTGTAGGTATATTTGGGTGAGCAGTATGTGAACAACCCTACACTTTCTGATGTAACTTTAATGATTGAAGGTACACATATGATATATGATATGTTTTTTAAAAAAGTAAAAATTAAGTAACGGATGTGGCTGGCAGTTTATTTATTTGGTATGATATTAGGCAAAAGGTTTTATGCTCACATAATCTGCCTGCTTGCTTCTTCTGATGCTTTTCGGGAAATGTTTGATGGTGGTTATAGGGTTAGTATCAAACAAGAAACATATAGTATCATATGTGTTTATGAATGATGATGATGAATGTGGCGGTTTGGTTGCATTCTAGGAGAGAGATGCAAAAGATATTGGGAGACATTTGAGAAAATGATTAGGTGCATTTACACTGGATCAGTGGAAGTGGATTTAAGAATAGCGCAGGATCTCCTTAGAGCTGCTGACCAATATCTTCTAGATGGTGTTAGTGAACAAAAACTTTTTAGGAGCAAAATTTCAAAAATAAACTATACTCAAGAGACCTAAAATGTAATTCACTCTAAGTTTAAAGATATTAGAATTAGTTTTAAGTATGATTTTCATTAATCAGATGATAGATTTTCAAGACGTTTCATTGCAGCCATTGTAAGTGTGTAAGTGTGTAATGTCTTAGTTTTAAGTATGATTTTCATTAATCAGGTGATGGAAAAAGTACATCCAGGTACTAGTAAGTGTGTAATGTATTATGTAATTCGAGTTCACAGCCTTAAGGCAATCAACCTTAAGACACACGATTGAGAATGAATGGCATATTTGATGAAGAGAAACATGCCATTCAATTCACCTAAAACTTCATTGCTTTGTACAAAATCGGACGTGCAGGTGGTGGTGGTATCAGGTTTATCTGAATCATTGATTTTCATAAAAATAAAATAGAAAATCACCATGTGTGTACTTGGGGATATAAAAGGAGATAAATAAACAAGGGCACATTTGTAAAAAGTTAATACTTATATTAATACTCTCTCTTGTCTCTGCTTGGCTTACAATCTTGTATTTTGAAATGTAGCAAGGGACACAAGAAAGAGATCATTCTTCAGAAAGGATTGGTATGTTCTCACAAAAGGTATGGAATTGTAGAAGGGTGAATCTGAGGGTGCATAGTGTAGTGAAGAAAGCACATCTTGGCCTTGTTACAGCCCTAGCCTTCTCATAGGATTCAAGGTTCCCTCTCTTTCTTTCTTTATAAATTCTTTAATTCAGACTTCATACCTTTGACCTTTCCATACCCGTATTCTTTTTTATATAAGAAAGCTTGTTGTTTTTTTGTAATACAGAGCCCTGGTGTTTGCATCTCTTGATTCAAGTGCAAGGGTCACACAAATCAAAGAAACCAAAAACAATGGTATATCACTTTTTTTCTCCTCACTCACATCATCATATAAATACGTGTACTTTCTATTGGATTTTTGTAGCTTGCTTCAAGTGTTACAGAAGAGAAAACAAACACTGATAAGAACATGTCAACCATGTTTGATGTGTTAAGAAGGAACAGAACTGTAAAGCTTGAAACTTTAGTCCTGAAATGTAAACCCTGGTAACTTCCCAATTCATACATATATATATTTTCTATGTACCATTTCTTGTCGTTTTCCTCCTTGACCAGGTAATATGATTAATTTGTTTCTTTCTACTTAGTATTTCTTACTGGTTGTGAACAAGCCTCTCATCTCACATTTGAGTTTATAGGAATCAAAAATCACTGTGAAACTTCTAGTGTTTAGATTTCTTAGTGGTTGTGAACATTTGTTTCTTCCCTTTCTACCCTTCACTTGCAGGTTGATGATTTGTCAAGAACGTTCAGACTATTTTCCAAAAATACCCCATGGATTGGATCCTGTCTATAGTATGTTTAAACAAGTTTGTGATTTAGGAGTTGGATTCTATTTTTTTTAAGTAGAATGTAGTTATTTGTATTTGTTGTCATCTGGTTTTATCTTTTTGACGCAATCCAGCATGTTGCTGCTGAAGGAACAACCTTGGTCAAACAGCCAAAAGATGCTGCAAGTAATAAGAAGGTGGAAAAGAGATTGCAGGTTGATCCTGCTACATGAACAATAATGATCTTTAGGGTCTGCTAGAAGGATTGGAGATTGTAGTTAAGCTACTATCTAAGACTTCACGCCAAGGACTTGATGAATTTAAGCTAGCAATGTTTTACTTGATTTGGACATGAACCCTAAGATATCATATTTTGGCATGGCTAGAAGCTTTGGAGGAAACGAGACTGAAGCAAAAGTAAACACACAGAGAGTTGTTGGCACATAGTAAGCTAGATAATGCAATTTTATATAAATGAGTTCATTTTTTTATAACATTTACTCACTATTGGAATAATTATTTGTATTTGACATATTAGTGAAATGAATTATCTTTGTTATTTATGGTATTTTATTTTGAATTATGAGATTTTTAATGTATTATTTAATTTGAAAATTAGTAAATCTATAAATAATGTTTTTTAAACATTTAAAATTATGATATGCAAAAATGTGTGTCATCTTCATTTATGACATGGCCTTTCTTGACAGGGGCTTTCTTGATACGCATTGCGTGTCATTAACACACGCGTCGTAAGGTTACGACACGCGAATGCGTGTTGTCTTTATTTATGACAGGGTCTTCCTTGATACGCATTGCGTGTCTTAAACGCGCATCGTAATTGCGCGTCGTAAATGAGCGTCGTAAATGCGCGTCGTCTCTCTTTATGACAGGGCCTTCCTTGACGCGCATTTGCGCGTCGTCTGAGCCTTTTACGACGCGCAATGAGCGTCGTAAAAGGCTGTTTTTCTAGTAATGGATCATGCTATATTCATCCCTAACATGACTACATCATTGTCTAGGTTTAATTATAGTGTTCAAGTCCCTTCAAAAGATTTTATTAAATATTCTTATGTTGTTACTCTAATATGCACACGCAAGTGTGAAAATTTTGTTTTGTTCAGAGTTTTTTATTCCCATTGTGTTTATAGTTGCATATCATGTATGGTTAGATATGCTAGTTGATTATAAACAATGCTCTGATACCAACCTGTAACACCCCCGAACCAGACAACAAAAACATCCGAGGGCTCGTGTGACTATCAATTGAAATATCATCACAATGAATATACATGAAACATAACATAAAACATCCCCATGCGTTACATAATACAACCGGTATTGTTCACATCAAGTAAATTGTTTCACAATACATAATTCAAAACATAAAAACGAAGATTAACACATCAATATAAAATTCCCAAAATACTCTTGATGATTTCTTCGGCTTAACGATTACTTTAGAATACAAGTTATTTTGCAAATTGTCAACATATATAATGTTGGTGAGTTTATAAGCATGTTTGACTATAAGATTTTGTATTGTTTGTAAAACCCAGAAAATCCGATATTTTCTGTAAATTATATGAAAATGATGAGATGATCAAGTACAAATGTATGTGTGATTTACTTGTAAAAACATGTACAAGAAAGAAATTCAAAAATTCCCTTGTATTGTATCTGTTGTAAGTAGAAGGTAACGAATAATAGTATTGCTTAGAAAATCCGGTATTTTCTGATTTATAAATGTGTTGTAGTCCTTGTATTACCATAAGATTTGTTATCGTGTTATTACGGTTAAAGCATATTGATTCCTATAATGTATCGATAGTAATGAATCTCTACGTGAGTCGTTATAAACATGCATAATAATGACTAAGTTGCCTGTCTTGGCATTTTTCCAAACACCGGTTTTGATCAAGATTTTGTCACCCTAGACTGACCTAGTCTAACTGTAGCGAACAACTCAGGTTAGGGGGAGTCACTCCCATATAGATCTATACACAAACTCTTACTCTCCCTCTAGGAGACTCTAATTATACCTACAGTCTACGACCAAACACTTATTGGTGTCAACCGATAGTTCTCACTAGATCCCAATGATTTATCATGTGAATATGTTTAATGTTAAATGTAGTTTGATTTACTAACACCTAATAATACTTGAATGTGAAATACAAGGCCCAACAAACATGAATAAGGACAACCGTGGCCCGTTGGACATGTATGTTATTTCTAGGCTTGATGGCATGCAAACAGACACGTTGAATCCCATTAAGCATACAATGAATCTCTTTGGAAAAAATTATCATGAAAATGGGCCACTAAGGCCCTATAACATGTAAAACAATTAAATTAGGCCCATTGAGCATGTCATTGGGTCACTAGTAAACATGAATTGAATATATTGGGCCCAATAATCATGCAAACGGATCACGAGGCCCAATAAGCATGTATAGAAAGTATTAGGCCAATATTCGTACGTTTGTTTTAATTATTGTATGTTTGTTGTGGTATAGTGCTTCAAGAAGAAACATTAATTTGTGATGTTGTAAAATATCCAATGTTTGATTTTTAACGATGTATTTTAGTGTGTGTGTGTGTGTGTGTGTGTGTGTGTATATATATATATATATATATATATATATATATATATATATATATATATATATATATATATATATATATATATAGATCCGGTAAGAAATTGTTTTTAGTAGGAAGGTAAAAAGTTTTTTTTCTATATATTTTTTTAACGAACGAAAAAAATGAATCACTAGATGATTCATTTGTAAGATAATTGACATGAAAAAATTCTCAAAAAACATCTATATGATTCATTTTTAAATAAATTAAGAAAAAATCCACTTTTATGACAATTTTAGTGAATAACAACACAATCATCATATAAATGAATCATCGAGATGTTTTTTTGAGAATTTTTTCTTGTGAAACATCTTTCAAATGAATCATCTAATGATTCATTTTGTTTGTTCGCAAAAAAAATATGTAGAAAAAAAACTTCTTACCTTCCTTCCAAAAATTTCCTTCTTATTTGATCTTGACTCTCTCTCTCTCTCTCTCTATATATATATATATATATATATATATATATATATATATATATATACACACACACACCATTTTTTAAATCCCTTATGTTATAAAAATTTATATTTTTTATCCGGTTGTTATTCATTTCCTGTTTTTGGCTCATTTGTTTTTGATAATATTTCATTTTAATCCTTATAAACTCAAAAATTTCACATTTTGGGCCAAAAAACCATAAGGCCCAATTTTTAAACCCATTATGCCATATATTTTATATTTGGTCCTTTAAAAGGGTGATTATCATAAAAACAAAATTTTTAAGCAAATATGGCCTTTTGATCTTTATAAAACCGAAAATGTCACTTTTTGCCCAAGCTTTACTTTACTTGACAAAATGATCCTCATATATGATCCTTTTTTTTTTTTTTTTTTTTTTTTTTTTTTTTTTTTTTGTTTCACTTCATAAGCTTATCGTACACTTTTATATTTGTAGTATGATGACTATTTTGTTTTATTTTATGAATCTCACCCATTTTGGTTAAAGTTTTAGAGATTTGAAGACTTTTACCACATATTCACAACATAAACTAAGAAAATCACACATAACATGTAATATCATATTGATGTACACATAATACTTGTATTCTCGCCTCAAAAAAATGTAAAAACTGAAAACAAGGGGTATGTAATCACGTTTGCATTGTTGCTTTTGTTTTGAAGAAGAAATGGAGAGATTTTTGATACTAGCAAGCTTCTTGAAGAACTTTGAAACTGCGATGGCTCTAAGATGCATGATTCAAAAAATGGTATGAGTTAGGAGGAGATTTTTGAAGAAATCAAAAAGTTAAACCATAAATCTAAGTAAAAACTTACCAAGGATGGTGGTAGAGTTGAAGAATCCTCTTGAAAGCACCCTTAATCTCAAAATTTTTATGGAAGAAGGAGGAGTTTTTGAGAGTATTTTTGAAGTGTTTTGAAATGAGAGAATGAAGGTGGGGTGGTGGTTACCTCGGCCGAGTATAAGAAGAGATGGGAAAGAGAATATTTTCCTGGATATTTGGTGTGTAATAGTCCTCCTAAGAACATGGTGGGTTTGTGCATGGATACCCCCATGCACTAATGAGGTGTCAAGAGCTCAAATTTTCTTCCTTTTTTTGTTTAAATACTTTATGGGCTGAGAATGGGCTATGAGGGAAAGAGGATGAACAAATTTGGGCCTTCACTTGGCTTGTTCGAATTTATGAATCCCAAAAATAAATTTTCGGCCCATTGGCCCTTAGGAAGGTTCACAGCCCACTGTGGTATAAAGGAATGGGTTTATGGCCCATTAGGTCTAATTAATTCATTTATGGCCCAATAAGGATAATTAGGGTTATAATGAATCATTCTAGGCCCAAATGCTCCAAAATGTTATAGATTTATGAATTCGATCCATTTAGAATCTAAATATGGTTTCTAAGCCAAAATTAGTCGAATTGAATGCTTATTGGTCCGTTAGGCTCAATAAGGAAATCCTAATCAATACAGAACTTGAACCAAGATTTTTAGTGATTTCAACTCCCAATTTACTTTCAGAATTGTTTTGCATAGAGTTTTAAATTTCAATTGTAAATGTTGACTAAGGGTGTGTTGTCTTAGAATGAATATAGTGTATAATCTCATGTTAGAACTACGAGTATCATCATGGATGATATTTACATGATCATAGAACTTCTTGGCTAAATTTCCAGTTGTGACATATTTGAGATTAGGTGTAGAAGTGAGTTTGTGCTTCAAATCTGGAACCATTGAGGGTTCCCATGGCATCAAGGTGCCAACTTTATGGCCATGGGAGACCCATGCATCTTGTAGACCTATTTTATGGCTTTTTGAGCTATAGGCCCTATGCATGGACATCAAGTTTGTAGCTTTACGTATAAAATGTACCCTAGGAGGCCAGATCTATGGTTTTGATGCGTTAAGACCCATTATAATCGAATGTATAGTTTTAGATAAAGAGTGACTCGGAGAGTCGTTAATGGGACTCAACGAGTCCGGGTGTATTTTCCACCAAATCATTTCTATTTATGGACCAGATGCTAAGATCACAGGTTCCCCAACTGCATAGGTTCACTAGGGACCTGGAAATCATAGAACTCGCTGGGTGGATGAACACACTCGTCGAGTTCAAGGGAAACTCAGCGAGTCATAGACTGAACACCTTATTATGGATGAAGATGAAATTGACGAGTTTAAGGACGAACTCGACGAGTCGGTTGAAGAGACTCTGATGTGTTGTTGAAGGCAAACTCATTAAGCTCTTGCTATACTTGATGAGTAGGGATAGGATTATGGAATTTGTGGATATGGGGAATCGACGAGTTGGTGGAACAACTCGACAAGTCGAGTCAACCAGATGTTGACTTTGACCAAGGTTCTGACTTTGACTTAGACTTGGATTTGAGTGTCTCTTGTAAGGGTTATGAGTATGAATTGATAACTTAGAAAAGTTTTCATGTACGGATTGAGGAGTCGGGGAGAGTTGATTTTCACACCGACGACAGTGCAGACACTACACAACATTGAGGTGAGTTGCCTTTCAGTAGAAGTGGGTCTAAAGCACCGAGGTCGACCCACTAGTAGTTGATTATAGTTGAGATGCTTGTCTTTGTGATATTTGTTTGGTTTGTTGTTACTTGATGTGTTCTATGTGCCAGTATGATATGTTCTATGTGATACTGGTAGTAAGAGGGGAATAGGCCCCTGATTCGGTCGTTAGGACTGAAGGGTGGGTCGGACACCTCATATATGTCTGAAAACATGTTTATGATATGTTATTATATGATAGTAGTAAGGGGTGAAATAGTCC
This sequence comes from Lactuca saligna, assembly GCF_052625555.1. Lineage (NCBI taxonomy): Eukaryota > Viridiplantae > Streptophyta > Magnoliopsida > Asterales > Asteraceae > Lactuca > Lactuca saligna. The sequence goes on from NC_136420.1 coordinate 215,112,200, forward strand.
CCATGAACGAGTGAGATAGACCGAAGGGTTGGCAGGCACCCTCGAATGGCCTGACACGGTTAGGTCACCACCTCAAAATGGCTTGACATGGGTAGGTCAGCACCCCAAAATGGATAGACATGGGTAGGTCGGGCACCCCGAAATTTCCTAATAGTATGTATGATTGTATGGTATGTGGTATGATGGGGGAACTCACTAAGCTTCGTGCTTATAGTTTTTAATTTCGGTTTAAGGTACCTCTTCAGCTAACGGGAAGGATGCATCTAGGTAGCAACACATCGCACAAACATGATTTCCGCTTTGAGAACCCTAGGATTATACTCTGATATTTTACTATATGATGATATGGTTTTGAGAGTTGTGATTTATGACTTGATGTTTGAAATGATAGCAATGATGTTTTCCGTAAACTATTTTCATAAGTAATATAATTAAGTAAAAAAAATTGGGTCTCGATTTTGGGATGTTATATGAAGCCTCGAAGTCCCTAGAAATAAATTTTCGAGTCAAAACTCTGCCTGCTGAAGCCCGGTTTTTGAGAAAACATCTCGGTTACATCGAAAAAGATTGTTTTATTGGATGAAGTGTTGGCCAATTATTGTCAAATCAGGTGAGTGCATAATTACTTTCATTTTTCACATAAATTTGAAGTATTTTATATAATTTACGTGCTATGTGTGTGCATACTATTTGTTTACTTGAGATCTATATTGTATGAAAGATTTAAACTTTGTTTTTCAGATCTGAACTATATATGTATTTTATATCTAGAAATATGTAGGGTAGAACATGAGTAGATGAAATAGCTGGTGTGTGAAGACATATGAGTTGGATGATGAAAAGAAAGGTGAGATGAGGTTGAAGGTGAAAAATGATAGAAGCTCTTACCCAAACATTGGCCCCGTCATCTAGCAGAGTTTGGATGACAACCATTGACTATTATAGACGGCCCGTGGAACACTAGCAGGCTCGCAACCTGTAGGTGTGAACAATATGTTCATCAGATGTACTCTTAAAACCCATTGCTATGTATTACGAGTGGACTCTCAAAAATAATATTGTTAATAAATGAGAGATATGGACTCAGCACATGTTGTATAAACTCTGGCGGTGATGTGACTTCGTGCCTATTCCTTAGGAGGAATCCTTAGGAAGAAGTGATAAATGATACTTAATAAATGAGAGTGATAGACTTATCACATGTTGTATAAGCCATGGCAACTATGGACTTAGTGCATGTTGTATAAACCCTGGCGACGATGAGACTCCGTACCTATTCCTTAGGAGGAATCCTTAGGAATGATTGATGGATGATTCTTAGGGTAAATCCTTATGAAATAAAGAAGAGAATGGGGATGAGTAATTTGGGATAATTGTTTGATGATAAAAGATAATAACTTTATTATCGTGGGTTGAAAATCCTATGTACTTATTAGATTTTCCAACCTGACCCTCTTAGTTTATTTGTATCACAGGTGTCGATATAAAGCCACGCTACACTGAGAGATTTAGAGAGATGTAGATCACTAATGTAAATGAATGTACGTTATTTTTATGCTTATGTTTCTGTACTGATGATGAAATCCCAAAGTTTTAATATGAACAAAATACATTTCTTCAGAAATGCTTTGATAATAAATTTATCATGTTTTTCTGGGCACAAATTCCGTAATGTATTTCTTTAAATATATACTTTAATTTTCAAATAAAGCATAAAAAATCGGTCTTTTCTGGCTGTGAAAATGAACATGTTAGTATTTGTATCAGAGCATTAGTTTAAGCGAACTAGGAAAGATGAGTGTCTACCATATTTTAGACATGAGCGCTGGTATATTTTAGGAAAGATGCCTAAAATGCTTTTATGTGATAAATGATATAAAGATGCCTTATATGCTATTATTTGATTGGATATATAGTCTATTGCCGACCGGATCTGGAAATTTAATGTGTACAGGTTTCTAAATGTTTGATTACGGTATTAGAACTGACATGTATCTTTTAGGAGTGATTAGGAGATTTATACATCTATCATCAAAAAAACCCTTTCGATCTAAATTCTTGTCACTATACACTGAGCATTTGATTTTGGTGTAAAGGTCGACATGGTGAGCACTCAAAGCAGATTTGGAAACAGTATCCCAGAGCCTGAGCCAATCATGATGGGAGGAGTATACGCAATGGTGTAAGTGATGTTGGATCAACAGATGGAAGAAACAAGGCGTTTACTTCAACAAAGTAAGGAAAAATTACTGTTCCAGTACTCCAGGCACCTACTCTTAGGGCAACTATCTGGGTTGCTAAGTCTATTGAAGAAATGATCAACGATAGGACCACCAACAGGGTTGGATTTGGCAAGAAGAGGAAATTTGAGGGGTCTTAAGTGTTGGATAAGGTGTCTAAGTCCATAACTATTTCTGGTATGTACTTGACCCGACCCGGCATGGTCCATTTGGGTTGCATGGCACCATGCAATTGGATAGACTAAATGAGAGAAATAACACTTGGAGATTATTAATATATTATAAGTTCTAATATATTAATAATATTATTTGATTAGTTTGATCAAGAATTAATTTAGAATTAATTAAGTGATCAAAAGATAACTAATTAAATATATGGGTTGATTAAGTAAATCATCCATATCTTGTATAGTGGGCTAAAAGGCTCCATGGATCATCAAGTTGGGTTCCACCCATAGGATGCTCCATGGATGCTCCATGGGAGTTACAAACCCATGGGTCATGGAAATGAAGAGTCATGACACATTAGGGTTTAACCCTAGGTGTGTCAACACTATATAAGTAACATGATCTCCTCCCAAATCGGTTACACACTAAGAAATAGAGGGCTTGGCCGATTTTTGAAGAGTGTGTGTTCTCTCATAAGTTCTTCCAAGAGCATTTGGTGTTGTGTGAAGCATTTGAGGCATCACACTTGGGGTGCTAGGCTCACAAGGTTTCAAGGAACACAAGCAACAACAAGGTAAGTTATTCTATCTATACTTTATGTTAAAATTGTTCCCCATGTATGCTAGATAGGAATATAAGCTTGGAAATCAACTTTGCATGACAAATTAGACAATCATAGATCCAAGGTTATTAGGGTTGCATGTACACTTAGGAAGTGTTAGAATGCTCAAAACCCATCAGTGGTATCAGAGCCTAGGCTTGTTTGTTCTTATTTGTGCTTAAAAGTTGAAAACAGAATCGGAAATTTGCTGACTGCGAATGGACTCGTCGAGTCTATAGGGGGGACTCGTCGAGTCCATGTGTATCTTCAACCAACTCGGCGAGTCATGTTCATGCATGCGGCGAGTAGGGTCGAATGAGTGCAGAATTTCGATTCAGTTGCTGGAAAATGAATTAGAAACATTACCCTAAACTGTTTTAGTAAATGTAAACTTGTTTTTGGTGGTGTAATGTCTTTGCTAATTCATTTACAACAACTAGTTATCAAAATTACAAAGTTTTATGTAATTTTTGATTGTGTTCATATTCATGTTCTTGTTCTTATGATGTTTTAGATGATCATAGGAATTATTTGTAACCTATTTGGTAGTTTAATTCTTGATCATAATGTGTTTTAATGGAGTCCATAACTTATCCTTAAGTTATGGAAAACCAAGAGTCACACTTGAGTTAAAACCATTAAGAAAACACAAGAGTTATAAAAAATGAAGAGTCTTCATTTTATGACTCTATTAAACTCATAAGTTACAAGAAATGAAAAGTTTTGAAAGTTACAAAACTTGCCCTCAAGTTTTGGAACAAGTAAAGTTAAGTTAAAACTTTAGTTCCAACCCCTAGAATTTTAAAAGTTAAAATTCAACCCTTATACACGAAGCCGGTCTATAAGGTGGGTATAAGGTTGTTGCCTATAAAATGGTGACTTAATGGGTGTATATTCTCACCCACCGCTTGCTTGACTGGTGGAGGGTCGTTAGCCGAACGGGTAAGACAAGGACTTATAAATTCTCATTCAAAGTATGATGAATATAATAAAGTAACTAAACGTTTTATTAAATTCCCAATCTTAGTTACTTTAGGAAAAATGTGAATAAGGTGCTAATCCATGAAATTACACTTTACACTTTGTCTGAGTCGTTGGTGGAGCGTGTGTGGTTAACCGTCACACTAACTTGGACATAACAAGGTAGGTAAAGGGTGACTTAAGGTTTATTATAGTATCGATGGAGCGTGTGTGGTTTACCGGCACATCGATTGAGTGATAAACTTTAAGGGTACCAAGTGATTTGCATGGTTACTTCACACCTCGTTTTGTGATCCTCAGCATCCCAGTCACAAAACCTGGAGGGCACTCCCGAGATTGAAACATGCCTTTGAAAAGTTCATTGGATCTCAAAGAATCTAGGAATTTCTAAAACCAATAAAAACTAAATATTTAATATTTCGGTTTTCGTGGTGGAAATTGGTGAATCGTCATTCACCTACCTTTCAAATATGGTATAGCTTAGATTACGGCATACCTCTTCTAAGTTATATTATATTGTGATTGGATCCTAGCCTTAATATTACATTTGGGTGTTTTATTAAGGACTCTCTTAAATCTAAACTAAACTTGTTCTTCTTTTTCAGATGTCTTCAACTAATGCTTCTGGCTCGAATCCTAATGGCTCCTTTACTCTTATGAGTCTATGTGGGAAAGTCACCTTCGATGGATCCAACTTCAATAAGTGGATCAGAAACATCAGGATGATTACCCGCTACGAGGACAAAGAATATGTCCTTGACAAGGAGCTTAAGGAAATTGACGAGTCCACTGCAACTCCCCAGGAGATCGCTGACTTTCATACTCATGAAAGAGATGCAACCAAGGTGGCTTGCATCATGTTAGCCACCATGACAGCTGAACTCCAAAAGTCTTATGAAGATTTCTACCCTTATGAAATGCACCAAGATTTGATGGAAAGATACCATCAAAGTGCACGACAAGAGAGGTACGAAGTCATCTGCTCCATGATAACAACCATGATGAAGGACGGAGAGTCCGTCACGAGCCACATGTAGAAAATGCAAAGGTATGTGGATCGGTTGCTGAAGCTCAATTTGAACTTCCCTGAGGAGCTTGCAATAGATATCATTTTGCACTCCTTACCATCGTGCTATGATCAATTCCGCATGACATATCACATGAACAAGGAAGAGGTCACCCTCAGCAAACTTCAGGGACTTCTCAAGACCGCAGAAACAGGTCTTAAGGGGAAGTCGGTTGCTATCACTCCTACTCCAGACTCAACTCCGGTCTTGGCAATCGGACAAAGTCGAGGGAGGAAGAGAAAGAGATCTTCAAAGGGTACCAAGGCTCGGACCCTTGATGGCTCTTCTTCAAGTGGAACCAAGAAAGGTTTCATTACTCCTTCTTCTGACCCAAAAGAGGCTGAATGCTTCTATTGCCATGAAAAAGCTCATTGGAAGCGAAACTGCCCAAAGTACCAGCAAGATGTAAAGGATGGGAAAGTCAAACCCAACCATGCAGGTATTTACACTATCATTTCTAATAACTCACCCCATTCGAAATCTTGGGTCCTTGATACAGGTTGCGGTATTCATATTTGTTGTGACTTGCAGGGACTAGGAAGAAGTGAGAATGTGGAGCAAGGAAGAATAAACTTAATCATGGGGAATAGGAAAGTTACACCTGTCACCAAGATTGGAGTTTATACTTTATCGCTAAGTAGTGGGTTAAATTTAGATTTGAATAAATGTTGTTATTCGCCAGAAATGGCAAGAAATATTATTTCCTTTCATGCATTGTACAAACAAGGTTTCACCTTTTCGTTTGATAATGAAGTTGGTTCGATTAATGCTTTCTTTAATAATGTTCTTTATTTTAAAGCATTACCTTGTGATGGTGTGTATGAAGCTGTATCTATTGTAGATAACTTAGGAAATAATGTTTTGTGTATTGATTCTACTAATAATAATAACTTGGATAAAGCATCATTATGGCATTGTCGTCTTGGACATATAAGCAAGAAACGCATAGGCCAACTCCAAAAGGATGGAGTCTTGGAGTCGTTTGACCTAAAGTCAAATGATAGTTGCGAATCATGCTTACTTGGAAAAATGACAAAGTCACCCTTCACAGGCTCGTGTGAAAGGGGTGAAGGTTTGTTGGACCTTATACACACGGATGTGTGTGGACCATTCAAACATGCCACAAGGGATGCTAATCGTTATTATTTGACTTTTACCGATGATTACAGTAGATATGGATATGTCTACTTAATCAAGCATAAGTCAGAGACTTTCGAGAAGTTTAAGGAATTTAAACAGGAAGTCGAGAATCAATTGGGCAGGAACATTAAGATGCTTCGATCCGATCGAGGTGGTTAGTATCTTAGTTCAGAGTTCCTCGACTATCTAAAGGAATGTGGGATTGTCTCACAATTGACACCTCCCAGGACACCGCAGTTGAATGGTGTGGCTGAGAGGCGTAATCGAACCTTGTTGGACATGGTTCGTTCCATGATGAGTCGAGCTTTGCTACCAATCTCATTCTGGGGGTATGCCTTAGTGACTGCCGCCCATATCCTTAATCTAGTCCCTACAAAGAAAGTTGCCAAAACTCCTCATGAGATGTGGACTGGTAAAGTACCTAAACTAGACCACATCAAGATTTGGGGCTGCGAGGCTTTCGTGAGACGCGAGACTCATGATAAGCTCGAACCCCGAAGCGAGAGGTGTATTTTCATCGGCTACCCACAGCAATCCTTTGGTTACCTCTTCTACAAACCTAGTGACAATGTGGTCTTTGTAGCAAGAAGAGGAGTCTTTCGAGAAAGAGAGTTTATAAGCCAATAAGACAGTGGGAGGCAAGTTGATCTTGAAGAAATTCAAGAGTCAAGTGGTGAAGGAACTTTAAACTCTAGCCCTCAACTTGAGGAGGAAACTCCTGTTGAGCCAATTGACGAATCTGTACCTCTGAGGCGTTCCACGAGAGTTAGGAGTGCACCTGAGCATTACTATGGATTCCATATTACTGCAGAAGGTGAGACACTTATTAGTGATGAGACACTGGTAAGTCAAGATGACCCTAACAACTACGAGGAAGCCATGGCGGGCCCCGAGTCTGCCAAATGGAAAGAGGCTGTGGATAGCGAGATACAATCCATGTATGACAATCAAGTTTGGAACTTGGTTGAGAATGTACCAGGTCGAAAGACTGTAGGGTGCAAATGGGTCTTCAAGAAGAAGACCGACATGGATGGTAAAGTACACACTTATAAGGCTAGACTGGTTGCAAAGGGCTTCTCTCAAATTCCTGGAGTGGACTATGATGAGACCTTTTCTCCGGTAGCCAAGATTAAGTCTATTCGGGTTCTGTTAGCCATAGCCGCATTTCATGACTATGAAATTTGGCAAATGGATGTCAAAACCGCTTTCCTTAATGGAAAGTTGGCTGAAGATGTTTACATGAGTCAGCCAGAGGGTTTTGTCAGTAACGAGTACCCTAATAGAGTGTGTAAGCTTGAGAAATCCATTTATGGATTAAAGCAAGCACCTCGCAGATGGAATCTTTGCTTTGATGAAAAGGTCAAGGAATTTGGCTTTTCTAGGAGTGAAGATGAATCTTGTGTATATGTCAAGGCTAGTGGGAGTATAGTTAGCTTTTTGGTATTGTATGTGGATGACATACTACTCATAGGAAACGACATTCCAACCTTGCAGGAAGTAAAGTCCTGGCTTGGAAAGTGTTTCGCTATGAAGGACCTTGGTGAAGCTGCCTATATTTTGGGGATAAGGATTTTGAGAGATCGGAGTAAAAGACTAATTGGACTTAGTCAAAGTACCTACTTGGAGAAGGTTCTGAAGAGATTCAGAATGCAAGACTCCAAGAAAGGAGAGTTACCCATCCAGAGTAGCGCCAAGTTGAGTAAGACACAAAGCCCTAGCACTGAGGCTGAAATAGCAGAAATGAGTCGAATACCTTATGCTTTGGCTGTAGGTTCGATCATGTATGCTATGACGTGTACTCGACCTGATGTAGCCTTTGCCTTGAGCATGGTTAGCAGGTTTCAGGGGAACCCTGGCAAGGCACACTGGACTGTGGTAAAGAATATTCTCAAGTACCTACGAAGGACTAAGGACTGGGTCCTTACCCTCGGTGGGAGTGATGACTTGAGAGTTGTAGGGTATAGTGATGCTAGCTTCCAGACTGATAGGGATAACTTCCGCTCTCAGTCGGGCTGGGTCTTTACCCTAAATGGAGGAGCAATTTCTTGGAAGAGTTCCAAGCAAGAGACAGTGGCAGATTCTACTTGTGAATCAGAGTATATTGCAGCTAGCGAAGCGGCAAAGGAGGCGTTATGGCTGAGGAACTTCATTGGAGACCTTGGAGTTGTACCAGCTATTAAAGAGCCAATGGAAATTTTCTGTGATAGTGAAAGTGCTGTTGCCTTAGCCAAGGAACCAAGGGATCACGGGAGATCCAGACACATCGACAGAAAATACCATTTCATCAGACATCGGATCGAAGAAGGACTCCTCGTGGCAAAGAGGGTATCATCGGATGAGAACCCAGCAGATCCCCTCACGAAGGGATTGACTCGGGTTAAGCATCTCCAGCATGCTCGGAGCATAGGGCTGAAGGATGATATTAGATTTAGTAGTTAGATAATATCGAAATTTGTAAAGTGTAATTGACATTTGATGATGAATAAAAGTGTTTTATTTATGAGTAAAGTGTTACTATCTCTTGTCGATCGTTTACTATATTTCTTTTGCATGTTTTGACTTCCAGAATAATTTTGTTTGGTATAACATATTATTCAAACCTCCACAGTCGGTCATATGTCGGAAGTAGGTATGAATCAAGACTGTCATGTTTGGTTGTAGAGGTCTGGGACAAGGCTACAACAATCATGAGTGCTCATAAGTTCTGAGCATTGGACTCAACCCACGCTCACTGGAATCACTTCATGGAATTCTATCTCGAGTGATCATGAGACGGTAATATCATATAAGTCTTTAAACCTAGAGATACGATTTGTTACTTACAAGTTGGTTATGCATTGATTGTACGAAAAACGCATTGGTAACTCGATGTTATAAAATCGCGCTCTTATGTGTAATTCAATGAGTAGTAGAACAAACATATGAGTCGAAGTTTATCTGTTCCTTCTTGGATTAGAAGCTGATATCTGGGCCCCTCGATGATTTTGTTTTGACCTATGTACCGGGCCCGGTTAGAACTGAATTGATGTGTTCAATGAAGTTCTTTGTCAAACAAATCGGAAATCGGGAAACAAATGTTGGACAATAAGTAAGACATTGTTCCATGTATTTGTCCGACTGATATCTAGAACAGAGGATTATATGATCACTTATCTTAAATGGCGTACCATCATCTTCTCAAGTTTCGAGAAACCTTGTAAAGAGCTACGATTGCCGATCGGTTCCTGAAGTCATACTTGCAGTAATAGTTACTAGACTTATCCAAGTGGGAGAATGTTGGATAAGGTGTCTAAGTCCATAACTATTTCTGGTATGTACTTGACCCGACCCGGCATGGTCCATTTGGGTTGCATGGCACCATGCAATTGGATAGACTAAATGAGAGAAATAACACTTGGAGATTATTAATATATTATAAGTTCTAATATATTAATAATATTATTTGATTAGTTTGATCAAGAATTAATTTAGAATTAATTAAGTGATCAAAAGATAACTAATTAAATATATGGGTTGATTAAGTAAATCATCCATATCTTGTATAGTGGGCTAAAAGGCTCCATGGATCATCAAGTTGGGTTCCACCCATAGGATGCTCCATGGATGCTCCATGGGAGTTACAAACCCATGGGTCATGGAAATGAAGAGTCATGACACATTAGGGTTTAACCCTAGGTGTGTCAACACTATATAAGTAACATGATCTCCTCCCAAATCGGTTACACACTAAGAAATAGAGGGCTTGGCCGATTTTTGAAGAGTGTGTGTTCTCTCATAAGTTCTTCCAAGAGCATTTGGTGTTGTGTGAAGCATTTGAGGCATCACACTTGGGGTGCTAGGCTCACAAGGTTTCAAGGAACACAAGCAACAACAAGGTAAGTTATTCTATCTATACTTTATGTTAAAATTGTTCCCCATGTATGCTAGATAGGAATATAACCTTGGAAATCAACTTTGCATGACAAATTAGACAAACATAGATCCAAGGTTATTAGGGTTGCATGTACACTTAGGAAGTGTTAGAATGCTCAAAACCCATCATTAAGGTCCAACAAGTGCAACATGTTCTCAAATTCTAGCAAAAGAAGATGTAAAGAAAAATGGTGCGGGAAGTAAAAAAAATAAACACTATAGAAGCAAGGTGACTTGCTTAAAGTGTGGAAAGTTTTGCCATTACACCGATGAGTGTACGTGTCCCAAAAGGGTATGTTACAGATGTACGGAAGAAGGATATATTTCTAGAGACTGCCCAAACAGAAACGAGGCAGCAAGGCCAGATACACCACCAAGGCCAAGGGCAATCCACATGGTCCTCAAGAAAGCAAATAAAAATGCTAGGAGTTAGAACTAAAGTATTGATACCAAAGGATCAAGTTATGAAGTAGTAATGTGAATAGTAACAAGTGGTGTAGACTATTTGAGGGATAGTATAGGGTAAACTTGAACCTCTATGTAATCGTTTCAAGATGTAATATAAACCATGGTTCTGTTATCTGATGTATTGAATGACTATGTGAGATTCTTGTATGGTGACTTGGTGAACAACGAAACAATACTTGGACCGAGTATGAGTAGGTGTGAATGGTAATAGAGGTCTATACTACCGGAAGCACAAGACTCACACTTAGATCAGGGAAGGTCACAAGATTACCAAGAATCTTGTAATTAATTCCATTTTTTCAGGTATGCTGTTACCATTGTTTCAGTAATGACTAAGAAGATGATTTCTATTCTAACCCTAGAGGTCATATCGAATCAAGTCTGACCAAGATAAGTTAGTTATGTGGTTCAAAGAACCATGTTTGATGTAGTATCCCACCCAAAAATGAAGATTGAAGTAATAATTCGTTAGAAGTATTGCATGTTAGAATGTGATTATATCACATTAGAACAAGTAAAGAACTACCCTACTCATGATTAGGAGTTGTCACCAGTAGTATTCGCTCTAAAGATACATAGATATTATCTATATGGTACAAAGTAACTTAAGGATTACGACTGTGAAATACTTTACCACCCTGGTAAAGCAAATGTTGTGGTTGATGCTTTAATCAAAAAAAGTGAGCCTTGAAAAGAAAAGGCCAAGAGCATTAAGAATCAAAGTTGTTTTAACGATTATAGAAAGAATCAAGAAAGCTTAGGAAGAAGCTTTAGAGAAGAATGACCGAAAGGAGGAATGTTTGGGCAAAATGTTAGTATTCGATACAAACTGTCAAGGACTGAAGGTATTCCAATATATGATTTGGGTACCTAAGATGGGAGGAATAAGGGATCTTCTGATGGAGGAAGCTCACAAGCCCATGTACTCGATTTATCCTGGAAGTACAAAGATATATAGGGATCTGAAACCCTACTATTGGTGGCCGATGATGAAGCTCGATGTTGCAATTATGTTGTTGAGTATGTGACGTGTGCGAGGGTTAAGGCACACCATCAGTAACTGTATGGGAGTTCAGGACCTTTAGCTGTACCCATGGGTAAATGGGAAGACATCACCATGGATATTGTGACTAAACTGGTCAGAACGAAGAGTGGTCACGAAATGATTTGGATGGTCATTGATCAGTTCACTAAAAGTGCACACGTCATAGTAGTAAATGAAAAATGGTCAGAGCAAACGGGAGATTCAAACATTGGAGCATATGCTAAGAGCATGTATCCTGGAATTCTAAGGTAACTGGGATGAACATTTACCTTTGGTAGAATTTTCCTACCATAATAGTTTCCACTCAAGCATCAAGATGGCACCTTATCAAGCTTTGTATGGACAAAAGTGTGAAACACTATCATATTGGCTTAAAGCTGGAGGAAAGCAGTTTATGGAACCTGAGATAGTTCATCAGACTGCTGAAAAGCTGAAAGTGACTAAGGAAAGTATGTTAGCAGCTCTAGATCTTCGAAAGAGCTATGATAACTAAAAAAGACAACATATCACTTTCGAAGTTGGAGGTTCAGTTTTACTTAAAGTCTTGATATTAAAGGGACTTATAATATTTGGTAAAAGAGAAAAGTTGAGTCCAATGTTTATTGGATCATTTAAATTTCTTTAGAGGATTGAGAACCAAGATTACAAGCTAGAATTACCAAAAGAACTGGATAGTCTTCATAACGCTTTCCACATGTGTTATTTGAGTAAGTTCACAGGTGAAGTTCTCGACATAATTCCAATTTCTGAATTAAGGTTGGATGAAAGCAAGAGGTTAATTGAAGAATTGGAGGCAATTGTTGACCATAAGACTAAGAAGTTGCAATGCAAGATGGTCGAATTAGTGCTTGTGTGATGGAAACATATGAATGGGCCAAATCTCACCTGCGAAATGGAGAGTGAAATGATTAGTCTCTATCCGTAGTTGTTTGTTGATGTATGATTTCGGGGATGACATCATTATAAGGGGGAGAGAATTGTAACGCCTGTGTTTCTGAGCGAAGCATTAAAGATAATGTAATAGTCTAAGTCAACTATTTTAATGTGTATGGAAATAATAAGAATAAATTATGTGAATTTATGTGCTTTATACTTAATTATTATGATTTAAAAACTTACGGATAAAAATAAGCGTAAAAAATAAGTGTTAGATAAACCCGATATCTATGAAGAAAGTTGTATTGGTTGAAACAAGGATTTTGGAAATATAAAGTCTACCGAAATTCGAGTCATAATAAAGAAGTTATGACTTGTCGAAGTTTCACGACAAAACCAGCACGACGCTGTGTGACGTAAATAGTGAGTTTACGATAAAGTGCTTTTTAGCCTAGTGATCAAAATGAAAGTCGTAGTATACGTTAAATCGAGAGCGTGCATAAAAAGAATATACAAATCTGACTTCATATGAGGAAGTTATGAATTTTCTAAGATTTGGCATAACAATATGCAACCCGAAACTTGAATTATAGATCGAACAATTTTTAGCCGACACAAGCTAAACGAGAATCGAAAATCTCATCGATATTAGTTTAACGTGAAAAAGACAGACGGAAACGGATGTCAGATGAAGAATTTATGAAATTTTAACTGACTTTTCTTGTCCCAGCCTGTTAAAAATATAACTTTAAAATTAAAGTCAAAATTAGCGTATGGACTCAAAATGAAAGTTGTAGAGTATAATTTTACTATGCGTGGATATAAATAACATCAAAAACGAAGCCCGAATGCGGAAGATATGAATTTTTGAAGTTTTAAATATAAAATTCAAGGCTTATCCGAAGCTGTACGCCCATCGTAAGGGTTTACGCCCCGCGTACTCGGAATAGGTTAGAAGTTGGCCACGTCGACATCTTTCTTTGGACGGAGGCACGTATCTCACCACATCGACATGTCTGAGCCCCAAAAAACAAACCCATGCCATGTCTCATACGCCTAACATATCGAAGTTACGCACATCGTAGAGCATCAGAAGCCAATATGCCCCACATACCGAAATATTAAGCCCAACATACCAAGGGTCAAGCTCCTACTATGAATAGAAAGCGGAGCCCTTCGGAAATGTTTGTTAATTTTCGTCTTCTTTCACTACTAAACACTTCTCTAGCCACTTTAAATCACCTCGAAGCATAGGTAACCTCCCTAATACCTGAAGCAAGTCCCAAAGCCCCGAATTCCCCAAGAAAATAATTTTTTCGAGTCAAACCTCTGTCGGCGTGAAGCCTAGTTTTTGAGAAAACATCCCAGTTTCATCGAAAAAGAATGTTTTAAGGGACGAAGTGCTGCCTAATTATACTTCAATCAGGTGAGTGCATAGTAACTTTCATTTTTCACATAGATAAAGAGGTTTTATGTCAATTTAAACTCATGGCATTTTCACTAAGTAAGAAAGGTTACTTATACATTTTGGCCTTTGGTTATAAGACTACATTACACATATTTTAAGGAAAATATCAGATTTTTCTGAAACAAACACTACATTTACAAGAGAAAGACTTCTATTAGGTTTTATAGTAAAAACTTATGAACTCACCAACCTTTGTGTTGACACTTTTTCAAATAACTTGTATTCTCAGGGAATCACTAAACAGGTAACCAAGTGCTTTTGAGGATGGAACGTTAAGGCGTCGAACTTTTTATATTTTGTCAACATATTGTAATTGATTTTGAAACATGTAATTCATACGAGTGATGTAACTTTTTCAATTATATATACGTTGGTTGTATTTGCTTAAATTACTATTGAAATTGTGGTTATGATACTATACATGAAGTCCTTCACCCCCGGACGTTTCCGCCATCTTTGGTTTGGGGGTGTGACAGATTGGTATTAGAGCACGGTTTATAGTGAATTAAGTATGTCAAACCACATAAGATATTCAAACTATAAACACATTTGGGACTAAAAGTCTCTGATTCTTAAAATGTTTTAACGAGTTGTACTTTTAGAAAACAAATACTTTCTTGTTTTAAAGTATACCTACATGCATTATATACTCGCGTAGTGTCATAACTAAGGAGAACATAAATTGAAAGAGGAGGAGTTGAACATTACTAGTACGCCTTAGCATGTGTAATCAGTTCTGGGAAGGATATATCCTGATCAACTATATCCGTCCGAGAAGTAACATACGCATACTAGGGAATAGTCATAATGGGCGACAAATCTAATAACCTAACTACACTCTACAAAGAATGCACTAAGAACCAAATATAAACATTTAAAAATACTATAGGAGTATTTGTACATTTCTATAGCGCCATGTTATTTTTTTTCCGATATGTGCTTCTAAACCAACCCCCCCCCCCCCGGTTTCTCGTGCAGACGACATGGCAGGATTTCACATACCCGGGGACCCGTACTTTCCCAATCAGGGAAACGTGGGGTGGATCGATGATGAGCCCGAGCAACAAATCGAGGAGGATACTGAGGAGGATCCTGAAGAAAATCCCGAAGAGGAACCCGAGGAGGAAGACGAACAAGAAGAAAAGGAGGAAGACAAAGAACAAGAAGAATAGGAGGAAGGTGAAGAAGAAGAAGAGGAAGATGATGATATAGTCATGGTTAGGAACGAAATGGAGGAACGACCGGAAGTATTCAACCCTCCTTACATCGCGAGGGTACCTGCACACCGTTTTGGATACAAGGAACCTGAACCCCCTTGGGTAACGACGACCGAAAGGCGGAGCCGACAACAATGCCAACGGTAACCACATGGCGACAAACGAGGTTATTATGACCTCATCCATGGTGGACCGGCTGACAGAGCCCTCCCCGTCATGACACAACGAATAGCAACTATGGATACACGTGGTAGGGCGACGACCGATCAGGTCAGGGAACTAAGCGCCATCGTAGAGTCTACCACTGATCGTACCAGAGATCTGGAACGAGACTCGCGCTATAGAGGCCAACTCATTCAAGACCTTCTCGCTGCTCAAGTAGAAACAATAGAGTATCGAGAAAGATACACGGCACTCGAAGAGAGAATGGATGCAGCCGAATGGAGATTGGCAGAACTATAGGGCGCATCGACATCATCCCAGGCTCCATTAGGGAAGGGTCGTCGTGATTAGAACTCATTAGTATTCTCACGACTTGGTAGTAAAAGTTTATGAGTACGCGTTGGTGCTACTCTTTGTATGTAGTTTGACCCTACGACTATGTGATTACACTATTCAAAAGAGCTTTTGTAGTGTCGAAACTATCTTTTGTATTGATGTAATGTAGACCCTTATGTGGTCAAATTTTCCTCAAAACATTATGTACTAAAAGTTTACCAATGAATTTGGCATGGATTTTATTTATTGAATGTTTGGCACTAGACTTCATAACCTGATCACACAAATAGTTTACAAATAATTAAGTTTCGATAAAATGCAAAACAGATGAAACAAGAAACACTCGACTCGTTATCACTATTAAAGTCTTACCGGCTAGTCATTTTTTTTTATGACAGAACCATGCCACCAAGGAAAAGACCAAGACTTTCCGGCAACACAGCACCGCCCCCTCCACCACCACCTCCGCAGTTTGATCCTGCGATGTTTCAAGCTGCATTAACAGCAGCCGTGGCGGCAGCAATGTCGCAAATGGGTACAAATGGTTCTGGCGGTTCTGGATCTGGAGCTACCAATTCAATGCATAGGGACAACACGGGATGTACGAGGGAGTGCTCTTACAAAAGACTTCATGAATGGCAAGCCCGACCCTTTCAATGGAAGCGGGGGCATCATCACACTGGCACAATGGTTCGAAAGAACTGAGGCAATTTTCGAAATATGTGCTTGTCCCGAAGCGAGCAAGGTTAAGTATGCAGCATTCACTTTCATCGGAAAAGCTCTTACTTGGTGGAATGGCCGAGATAAATCACTTACTCCTGCAGTAGCTAACTCTATAAGCTAGTAGGATTTGAAAGCTTTGATGTTACAGGAGTATTGCCCGAGGGGCAAAATACAAAAACTTGAAGAGGAACTTTGGAACCTTAGAATGTCATGCACTGATCTTGAAACTTATACTGCCCGTTTCAATGACCTAGCACTCCTCTATCCAACAATGGTCACTCAAGAGGAGAAAAAGGCGGAGCGATACCTCTGGGGGCTGTCATCCCATATTCAAGATAGTGTATTGGCCTCGAAACCCATTACCTTTGAGAGTGCCAAGGAATTGGCACAACAACTTATAGATAATAGGGCTAGCCGTGGTTCC
Source organism: Lactuca saligna (assembly GCF_052625555.1). NCBI lineage: Eukaryota > Viridiplantae > Streptophyta > Magnoliopsida > Asterales > Asteraceae > Lactuca > Lactuca saligna. Next base: position 215,129,028 of record NC_136420.1, read on the forward strand.
GTGATAGCCACCACCGACCGAACAAAAGGAGGGAACAACAAGAGGAAGTTCTGGAGCAATAAAAAGAAACAACCGATGCGGGACCCCGACAAGAAGCAACAGACTGTTGCTATCCGTACTGCCACCACTGCTACCTCTCCGACACCACCAAAGCAATATGCAGGGAGTTTCCCTAAGTGCAACAAGTGCAACTACCACCACAATGGTGCTTGTCGGGAAACGCACTGTAGAAACTGTGACAGAAAAGGGCATACTGATCGTTTCTATAAAGCACCAGCACGACCGGTCAACCAAGCTGCCAATGCAGGGGAAAGCCAAACCTGCTATGGATGTGGTGAAACAGAACACTTCAGGAGGAACTGCCCCAAGGCACAAGCCCCTAATGTTGGGGGTTTAGGATGAGTCCTAACTTTAGGACATGGAGAAGCCGTCCAGGACCCCTCCGTGGTTACTGGTACGTTCCTCCTCAATAACTCTTATGCATGCGTACTTTTCGATAGTGGGGCGGAAAAAAGTTTCGTAAGTCACCAATTCAAGCATATACTTAAGCAAAATTCCGAACCACTAAAAGATTCTTTCGTTGTAGAAATGGCAAAATGGAAAGGTTGAGCGTGCTAGCGATATTTACATAGGGTGTACTCTCACTCTAGAAAACCATTCATTCAAGATTGACCTTATGCCGGTCACCATAAAAAGTTTTGACATAATCATTGGTATGGATTGATTAAGCCCTAATTGTCCCAAAATTTGATGTTACGAAAGGGCCATCCGCCTCAATCTACCGAATGGCAACATCCTCAACGTTTATGGAAACAAACCTAGTGCGAACCTACATATCATCTCTTGTGTTAAAACCCAAAAGTACCTCCGAAAGCAATACCATGCATTCTAAGCCCACGTCGTAGACAAGAAACAAGACGTGAAGGACATCAAAGAAATTCCAGAAGTATGAAACTTCCCTGACGTATTCCCAGACGATCTGCCAGGTGTACCACTCGCACGACAAGTCGAATTCCGAATCGACTTAATTCCTGGAGCAACCCGTGTTGCCAAAGCTCCATACCGCCTAGCACCAGCAGAGATGCAAGAACTGTCCAACTAGTTGAATGAACTGTTGAGAAAAGGGTTCATCAGACCGAGCTTTTCGCCTTGGGGAGCACCAGTTCTATTTGTGAAAAAGAAGGATGGATCCTTTCGCATGTGCATCGATTATAGGGAGTTAAACAAACTCACCATAAAAAATCGTTACCCCTTACCCCGAATCGACGACCTTTTTGACCAACTCCAGGGAGTGACCTACTTTTAAAAAATTGACTTGAGGTCGGGTTACCATCAATTGCAAGTTCAAGAGGAGGATATCCCCAAGATGACATTCAGACCTCGCTATGCACACTACGAATTTGTAGTGATGCCATTCAGATTAACAAACGCGCCTGCGGTATTCATGGGTTTGATGAACCGAGTGTGTCGAACCTTCTTAGATAAATTCGTGATCGTGTTCATCGAAGATATCTTGGTCTATTCGAGAAGCGAAGAAAAGCACAGACAACACCTACGACTAATTCTGGAGATTCTAAGAGCTGAGAAGCTTTACGCCAAGTTTTCAAAGTGTGAATTTTGGCTTCGAGAAGTAGGATTCCTTGGCGACGTAGTAAGCAAGGAAGGAATACATGTGGATCCCTCAATGATCAAAGCAATTGAAGATTGGTCAGCACCCACAACGCCAACAGAAATCTGACAATTTTTGGGACTCGCAGGCTACTATCGAGGATTCATACAAAACTTCTCCAAGATCGCTATGCCCCTCACCACCTTTGACTTGGAAAGGTGTGGTGTTCAAATGGGAAGATAAACAAGAAACTGCCTTCCAGACACTAAAGCAAGCCCTGTGCAACACACCAATCTTGTCTCTTCCAGAAGGAACCAATGATTTTGTGGTGTATTGCGATGCTTCGAATCAAGGCCTCGACTGTGTGCTCATGCAATGGGGAAAGGTTATCGCTTACGCATCAAGGGAAATTAAGACCCATGAAGTTAACTATACCACCCACGACCTCGAATTGGGAGCGGTAGTGTTCGCCTTGAAAATCTGGAGACACTACCGCTACGGCACAAAGTGCACCATCTTTACCGATCACAAAAGTCTTCAGCACATCCTCAATCAAGAAGAGCTCAACATGCGACAAAGAAGATGGGTAGAGCTACTAAATGATTATGAATGAGAAATTCGTTATCATCCGGGCAAGGCTAATATTGTAGCCGATGCCCTAAGTAGAAAAGAATACTCGGGTCACCGGGTGAAGACACTAACGATGACAATCCATTTGCACCTATTCACATAAATCAAGGAAGCTCAACGTGAAGCCTTGAGACCCGAAAATGTGACAGGTGAGGCATTGAGAGGAATGGATAAAAAGCTTGAAGTTAAGAAGGATGGAGCTCGATACCTCATGAACCGAATCTGGACACCAAAGATCGGTGGGTTCCGAGATGTTGTAATGAACGAAGCACACAAGACACGATATTCCATCCATCCAGGTTCGGATAAGATGTATCTAGACCTCAAGAAGTTGTACTGGTGGCCGAACATGAATGCTGAAATTGCTACCTATGTGGGCAAGTGTCTGACTTGCGCCAAGGTAAAGGTAGAGTACCAGAAGCCATCAGGACTACTACAACAGTCGGATATACCCGAGTGGAAGTGGGAGCATATAACCATGGATTTCATAACCAAGCTACCTAAGACATCGGGTGGGTTTGACACCATATGGGTAATCGTAGACAGATTGACCAAGTCTGCACACTTTCTACCAATAAAGGAAACCGACAAGATGGAAAAGTTAACCCGGACATACATCAAGGAGGTTGTGCGACTGCATGGTGTACCAATATCCATTATCTCTGACCGAGATAGTAGATTCACCTCGCGATTTTGGCAGTCCTTACAGAAATCTCTGGGGACTAGACTAGATATGAGTACAGCCTATCATCCGCAGACCGACGGGCAGAGCGAGCGCACCATACAGACATTTGAAGACATGTTTGTGTGATATACTTTGGGAAGGCTTGGGATACTCATTTACCAGTTATTGAATTTTCCTATAATAACAGCTATCACACTAGCATTGGAGTCGCTCCATTCGAAGCTCTGTACAGTCGCAAGTGTAGATCACCTCTGTGTTGGGCCGAAGTGGGGGATACTCAGCTAGCTAGGGGGCAAGTCCCTGATAGAACCCTTACTGGACCTGAAATCATAAGGGAGACCACAGAAAAGATCATTCAAATTCGGGAAGGACTGAAGGCATCTCGTGATCGACAAAAGATTTACGCAGACAAACGACGCAAACCCTTAGAATTTCAGGTCGAAGACCGAGTACTACTAAACGTTTCCCCCTGGAAAGGGATGATACGCTTCAGTAAACGTGGGAAACTAAACCCAAGGTACATCCGACCATTCGAAATCCTTGCCAGGATTGGTCCTGTGGCGTACAAACTCCGATTACCACAAGAACTTAGTAACGTACACCCTACCTTCCACGTATCCAACTTAAAGAAGTGTCTGTCTGACGAGACACTTGTAATACCCCTCAACGAGATCAAAGTTAACGAAAACCTCCACTTTGTGGAAGAACCAGTTGAGATTATGGATCGGGAAGTCAAAAGAACGAAACAAAGTCGTATCCCCATTGTAAAGGTCCGCTAGAACGCTAAATGAGGACCTGAGTTCACCTGGGAATGCGAAGAGCAAATGAAACAAAAATACCCGCATCTTTTTCCGAACTCCTGAAGTCCCAGTCAAAACGTAAATTTCGGGACGAAATTCCCTCTAACGGGGGCATAATGTGACAATAGTCAATTACGGGTCGAGTCTAAGTAGAATGAAGTCATCAAGTCAAACCGGTCAACTCAATTAAACCTGGTACATTAGGGTTTGTGTTATGTAAATATTGTATAACTCACTATTTTAATGGGAAAACATCACTTGGAAAAATTCGTGTGTTTAATTTTCCTTAGCCTTAGTGCTAAACAATGAACAAAAACGATGAAACAATGTTGCATACTCATCGGGAGTGTGAAAGATCCTAAAACATGGCTTAACGGGGTTCACGGACCTTGCGTTGCGGAGCCACACACTCACAATTGTCACACATGAAAACTCTATCAATCGTTTTCATTCTATCTCTCTCTATGTAAAATCTCTCCCAAATCTTTCTAAGTATGTGAAATCTCTCCCAAAACTCTCTTTGTATGAGAAATCTCTACAAGAATGTGAAATCTCTCCTTGTATGAGAAATCTCTCCAATAATGTGAAATCTCTCCCAAATCTCTCTCAAAAGTTCCTTAAACTTTTTGCAGTCTTTCGGGCCATCCCGACCCTTAACCGGGTCAAAAACGGCATAAAACGGGGTAAAGTAGGCTTAAAGACTCGAAATCCTCTTATTAGGGCCAAAGCCTCTCAGAACCGAAGGTCCTTATAGGGACCGAACTTGCTAAGGACCGAAACTAGGAGAGCCGAACCCGAGATGTCACACCCCGCTAAAGCGGAAACGCAAGGTATGACAGCGATAACGGTTTCAATGCAAAAGATAAAGATACATCACCATAGCAGTATTTAAAAGTTTACAACCCATAGCTTCAAAAGAAACAAAATACAAGTTTTTCAAAATAACATTGTTCAAAATATAGCTTCATAATAGCTTCAACACGATGCAGCATGCTCTATGATGATGAATCTTTACATCCACTTACTAATTACTTCTTGAAAAAGCATGTAAAACGAGCGTCAACTATGAAAATAGTTGGTAAGTATCACAAGTTTATAAAAATCGAGCGTACAATAAGGCTTTTCGTAAATACAAGTACATTGCTTCAATGATAAACAAGTTGATTGCTATTAATGATTACAAGTTTATTGCTATAACGAGAAACGAGTTTGTATGTGTATGAGCAAACAATGAGTCTCAACCAAACCTATGACTGAAGCCTTATCGAGATCTATGCTTATCGTTCCATAGATGAATATGGTATCATGCACTCCAGCGATTCGGGCGAGTGAGGAGTTGCCAATTCCTAATAGCGCTATCCATAACGACCATTGGCTCAAAGAGTTAATGGTTAGAGATAAGGGAAGGGCCTTAGTACGATAAGTTCTCATGTTCCGTGTTGCATAGACATACATAAAGAAACATAGCAATACAATAGCAATCATGTTTGATACAATTCAATTTAAATACAACATGCAAACAGTAGTTTTTCTGGACATGCTTTTCCACCCCAAAACATAAAAACCGAAAATAGGGGAGTGCGTGAATACTCACGATGTTTTGTGTAGACACAAGCGGTACTTCGGGATGCACCAACGTCTTACTACCGGGATCCTACGACATCAAACACACGCACTAGTGAGTTTCCATGTCGATATCTAATGCCAATATACTAAACTCTACATATAGGGAAATGCCAATTTATGTTTTAGTATTGGATTTTATATCAATTAGTTACACTTTTTCTGAAGTAATGAAATTCTATATATCGGGCGATTAATTACAACATTGGAATATAAACTTTCCAAATTTTTAAGTCCTTATTACAACATAAATTCACGAAAATAGCATTCGAGGGATAAAAATTCTCAAACTTTTTATTTAACTGTTATTACACAATACTAAGCTGGGAAAATTATAAAAATGTATTTCCAAGCTGTTTAATTATATTTTATGATTTTTGAGCATTTATTTCAATAAAAATTGAAATAAATAGAAAACAGTTTCCAAAATTACCCAAACTTTTTATTTAATTGTTATTATACATAAATAGGCTGGGAAAAATATAAAAGATATTTTTCAGTGGGTATTTCTATTTTTCCTTGCTTTATTCCTTTAAATAGTCATTAATTAAAGAAATAATATTAAACAGTTAAAATAAATCACCATAAATTTTTGTAACATCATTTACAGTATAAATATCCTGGTAAAAATATCAAAAGTGGTTTTCATAATGTATAAACTGGTTTTGGGTATTTATGTATATTTAAGTGTATTTTAGTGCAATTAACTTTAGAAAATAAGAGAAAAATAGTTTACAGTAGAGAAAAATATTCAAAATTTTTATGTAACCTCCTACTCTATAATATTATATCCTGGTAAATTTTCATGAATTTTGGATAATCAGAACTATTTCTCCCATTTTTAGACCATTATAATTACCAAAAATTGGGAAAAATAGTAAAACATGATGGAAAATCTTGAAATTATTTTCTGGAGTCACCCATCACAGTTAAGGTATGCAAAAATTGTTAGATACAATTTTCACATCCTATAAAGTGGTTTTGTAATTTATCATGTCCTAAATAAAAGAAAATTAGAAATCATATGAAACGGTAACAAAAATTGCTGAAATTTGGTGAGGGGTCATTATTCCCCATAAGGATCATCCATGAATTTATTTAGGATTTATTGACCTCTGGAAGTATTTTATATGATTTATGCCCTTGGTTTTAGCAATAATTCTAATAAATCAAAGAAATAACAAAAGCTCTTGAAATTTTCCAGATTATCTCATGCATGCAAGGGCTTTCAAAAGGAAAAATGTAAAAAAATGTATTCAGAAGAGAAATGAGGGTAATGATTCGAAACAATTTAAGAAAAGTTGCATGCAATAATGCATGAAGTGTAAATGTGGCTGAAGTTCATGAATTTGTGTAGCCCATTCAGTGAGGTTTTAAGCCACGAAATTTCAACCATAATTCACTAGATATGTTAAGTTTCTAAGGTATTTTTCCTCAGATTTATGGTTGGGTTTAAGGCCATTGTTTAAGCAAGATAAAAATAGTGATCACAGAAAAAGAGCTGTATGCGCAACCTTTTTGTAATTTAATATTTTACAGTGAGACCAGTTGGGTTTGAACACTAACTCGTGGAACTAACCAATAAAAAAAGAATATCATGATTTGGTTAAGAAATGACTGAGTTATGACTGTTCAAAGTCGAACAAAGTAATCTGGCAGATTGCATGTTTGCTTGTGTGCATTATTAGGGTATTTCAACAAGAACATCATGCATGTCTTTGGTAAGGCCCGATTTCTAACACATGCATGGAATGAATGAGCATCCAAGATGTACTAGAAATGGTTTAAATGCTTTTGTTCATGCATGAACACAAAAGAAATGGAGAAGAACATGAAATATTAGGTTTTGATGTCACATGATCATATGTGCATCTTTTCCACTCGTTGCATGGGTTTGATCCCGGATTTTCACCATCACTAACACATGCATTGTGTTATGGTGAGAATCTACAAACCACAAGGGGAGAATAAAGATTTCTATCCGTGGAAAGGCATAGAATCCGAAAAGTAGTGAAGACTAAGAAGAAAAAGAGGTTTAACCATGAAACTGTGGAAGAAGATGTTGTTGTTTATCTTGGTTTTGACCTTGAGAGAAGTAAGAACACTTCAAGGGCTTCACAATCTCGAAATTTTGCAGAGAAATGAGAGGATTTTCGTGAGTTTAGAGAGAGGGAAGAAGAGAGTGAAGTGTGTGAAGAGAGTGAAGTGAGAGGGTGAAGAGGGAAGAGGTGGAGTAAGGGTTTAAGCTTAATGATTGTGTTTTGGGGAAGATAGAGGGCATGGGGAGAGGTGATGGCCGGTTTTTGCATGCATTTTGGCCTCCTCTCTCCTAAATTTTAAACTTTATAAACTTCCCTCCTATATTTTATATAAAAACATTCGTTTTTATAAAATGTTTATTAAGCAATTTGATTTATTTAAAAATCTTGTTTTCAACAAATAATTTATGATTAATACTTGTAATTTATTGATGAGATTAAAGTTTCTTTTAATCTATGAAGATCGAAAAGATCTTGAACAAGTTATGAAAACAATGACGATATAAACACAGTAAAATTATAGAACAAGAATGAATCAAACGTGTCGAATGATTAAAACAAAATCCTCAGAAGAGCTCGATCAAGAACATCAACTGTAGAGGATTGGAAGGTTACAAGTGTTATCAAATAAACCTTTAGTCGTCTGGAAAATATCGTATTCTCAGATCTCTCAAAACCCTTAACCTAATATGCATGCAAGCATAAGCTTATATACAAAGCATAAATGACATACGGTTGGACAGGCCCAAACCGTAATACAAAGAATTATAAACAAACGAGCCCAAAAGACGCAATCTTCTAAGCCCAACAATCTCCCCCTTTGCGTCAATTTGGGGCGAGATCTTCACTCTGTCTTCAAAGCAGATGGCTTCTTTACCGTTTGAAAAATTTTCGGTATCAAAGCTAGAATATGATGCCTGAAGGTAATATACCAACGAAGCATATCTGTAAAGTTCTTCTTATCTGCTGTTGTATTCTGTTTGCATCGGTGAATGATATTGATGATGTGCTCCAGACACTCTGTAGAGAACAGATGCTTGTCTACCAACGCAAACAGAAACTTGTGCTTATCCCCCCTTGTGAACATAACTGTCAGATTGGAAGAATCAATCTGCCCCAACTTCATTTTATGGACATCTCCGGTTTTGGAAGTGGGCTTGACAGTCGGTTTCTTATTCATCACCTTTGCTATTTCCTGATCCATAGTGGCCAGCTCATGGACATAGGAAGCCAACATTCTTTTAAGATGAGAAAGAATTGGTTCATATTCTCTCTGGTTGGAGAGAAGAATGTTGTATAGCAAGATCCAATCGTGGGGGTTCAGACTGGGAAGATCTGCCAGAGAAATAAGATGTTCGGTGTTGGCAGTTCCTCTGTTGATTTTGAAATTGACGTTTACAAATTTCCCAGCCTGGGTTGGTTTCAGTACCTTGACTCTTATAATTTTCTGGGCGCTCCAAGTCAAGTACTGAGGTTGACCGAATTTCAGATAGAAATCGATAAGCTCCCTGTCAACCTTCGGGTTCGGATGAGGGACGTTTGCAGTGACATCAAAGCAGTGAAAAGTGAAGGCTTTACACGTAATGGGCATGTCGAACTACGAGTCTTTGGAGTTTTCACACTCAAAAGATGCAATCGGTTCCAACCAATAAATAGAAGGAAACTCAATTGCTTGAGTGATGAGTGTGTCTCTGTCCCAATCTGGGAACAGAGTCTTTTTGGCTTGAATTGCCTCCTCATCCTCCCGGATTTTCCTTTCTCTGGCTTCTGCCTCACGAGCTATCTTCAATGTTTCATCAAGCTCTCTGTCCCGTTTCTTGCGTTGAAGAGCTTCAGTAATGGTTTCATCTGATTCTGATTCGCTCTCAACTAGGACATGTTTACCAGAACCCGAAGCTACATTACCCTTCGGTTCTTGTTTGGACATACCTTCCTCTCCCCCTTGTCTCGGAAGAACATGCTTCTCCGAGACACCCTTCATTTCAGTTAGGATAGTGATCGCCGGAAGGAGTTTTGCCTGGAGATGCTGACGAATAGTGAGGGTTAGGAAGGGATCATGGGAGTCAAGAACACCGGTTAACATATTTTTAACGTCACCAGCGCAACTCTGAAGAACTGCCCGTTGAGTTTGAAGTAAAGTGATTTCTTGTTGTGCCTGGGCCAGTTGAACTTTCTGTAAGTCAATAGTTGCCTGGTGCTTGATAACTTCTTCCTTCAGGGTGCTCTCGGCTGCTAAAGAGGCAAAACGTGAATCCAAAGATTTGAGATTTGAAGTGGATTCAGTTTTGAGGTCAGCACGCAGAGCCTCAAATTTCCTGGTTTCTCCCTGAAGGGTGGCTGCGAACGAGTCTACTGACGCTTGAAATTTGGAAGCATTTGAATCAGCATGAGCCTTGAGAGAATCAAGAAAGATCTGAGTTGTATGAACAACCTCAGAAACTTCCTTAGTGGCTTTGGAGCATGAGGCTGCTGAATTGTCTACAGCGTCAGTAGAGCGATCCAAGGCTTCGGTGTAAGTCTGGATTGCTGACTCGATGAAAGCCTTCAGCACAGCACCCCCATATGCTTTACTGTCAGCCAGCAGACTGTCGAGTTTTGCGTGAATCTCTTGAAGTTGCTGACTTGACACAGGGGTATCTGTATCGGTGTCGGTTGGGATCCGGTAAGGGCTGTAATAGATGGAATCAAATTCATCATCATCACCCCCTAGGGTAGCACCGGAGTTGGAAGATGGAGAAGGGGAGGATTGAGGGTTGATGACCGGGGTTTCAACCACAGAAGCAGCCCCCGTATCAGATACGTTGACCGTTACTGGTGGTTGGGTTGTGGTTATGGTGATAGATTCTGTGATAATAGGTTGGGAGATAGAAGATAAAGGTTGAGAAATGGTGAAAGGAATAGTGGTTTCGGTTGTGGTTTGGGAAATTGATGTTGGAACAGAACTTGAGATGTTCTGTTTGGGTGATTCGGTTGGGGTTGAAAATTTTGGGGAAGTAGGAGGAGAAGGAGATTTGGTAATTTGGGGAGATTTAGGTGGGGTAGGTGAGTTTTGTGGAGACGAAACGGGTGCAGTTTCGGGTTGAGGATTAATATCTGGTGGGGTAGGTGAGTTTTGTGGAGACGAAACGGGTGCAGTTTCGGGTTGAGGATCAACATCTTCTGTTTCGGATGGTGCATTCTGTTTTGATTCAGAAGGAGATCCTTTGGCTCTTTTAGCCATCTTCTTGACCTTTTTCGATCTCGGCTGAGAAGGTGCCTCTGCCTCGGATTTGCGTTTGGAGGACCTTCTCTTTTTCTCCTTTTGGGGTGCGGGTTCCTTCATCTCAGCCTTCTTCTTTTTGCTCGCTCTTTTGCCTCGATTAGCAGGCTGATCCAGAGCCTCAAGAGCTGCACGTTGTTCCTCGGAAAGAACCCTAGGAGGCAGGGGGGTTCTGGAGCTGTAGTCCGCCATAATCTTGCTGTGGGGCGTGACACATCTGTACATGGACTCAGGGATTAGTCCATAGTGGAGGAACTTACTTGGATCTGAGAGAATGATTTTCTTGGTGTGGTATGTGGCAATTGAAGCCATAAGAACATCCTTCATGACAGGGATGTCAAGAGAATCAATGGCTCTCCTGGTGATGAGGGTCCAAAACCTGGCGCATGAAATTTCTGAGTGCCTTGCGGTAGAGTTGAGACTCTGAACCACTTGAGACCAGAGAATCGACCCATAGTCCAGATTGATCCCGTTGTAAAGCCCATACAGCATTGTGAGAAATCCTTTGCTAGTGGTGTCGGAACCACCACATCGCTCCGCTAAACCCTTAATTAAAAGGGTAAGCAATCCATTCCACTGAGATGGAAGACATGATTTCTTGACTTTGCCAACAGATGTTAGAACATCTGTATACCCCATCTCGTACATCATCTTAAAAATCTGGGTGGTTGTGATGAAGTCTGGTGAAATAACAGAAGCATCTACGGCAAGCCCTAGAAGAGAGCAAAACCGTGCTTTGGAAACGGAAGTCTTCTTGTTGTGAATAGAGAAATAGATACGGTCTTTGTGTTTGTCATAGCTTGCTGTGGAGTAGACTTGAGATAGCAGGGTCATAGGAACTGCCTCCACTTGCGTTAATGCCAACACCAATGGGGAATATGTGAGGCATTCCACCACGTAGAGCATATATGAGTCATAGACGTATGGAGACAACTCTATGATCATGTTCTGATTTGGTTTGATTGCAAGAAAAGAAGAAGAAGCAGACTGATCGTGAGTGGAAGAAGAAGTCGCCATTGTTGAGTTTTTGGAAGAAGATGAACAGGGGCAACTTTTTCAGAGAGATAATGCTTTGAGAGGTAACTGCCGAAGAACACGATCACGTCTTATTTATACCGTTCCCAGGAGAGAGAAAATCGTGATGATTAGGAACCCAAAACGTCGCCTGAAAAAGCGCGATTAGAAGTTATGGTGTATTCAATGAAGACGTCAGCACACGTGGGGCTGAAACGAATCCTTTGCACGCGCCCAAATCTTTTTCGTACCTTTTGAAATCCCTTGTGCCCTTGTTTGGTTACAGTTGAGACTTAGAACCATGTGCCAAACAGTAATTAGAATGTGGGAAAACAATTCCGTGCATAAGAGTGTGAAAGACAAGGAAATAAATCTAATGTGTTTGGTAGTGCGTGTTGTCTAAATAAAAGACAGAAGGCAGAAGATTCCGGGCAAGAATCGCTTCCTTCAGAGTCAAGAGAGACCTGAAGTGTTTGTGTGGTTTCCCGTGAAATACGATCAGTTGTTTTTAGAGAAACAATGAAAGGCGTCTTCTGATGATGGCTAAAAGGTGGCTGAACTCAATCCAAACATTAAGTCTTGACATAAAACTTAAGTGTTGGTAGAGTTACCTGTGAGACCGATGTGATCTGTTGAACAGGTAGGTGGGAAGTATTCTGTGATGGGAATGATATAGACAGAAATCTCAAAATAAATTAAACTGGATCTCTTCGGGAAGAAATGTCTTAGGACGAGACAGTTTCATAAAGGATCACTCATAAAGAAGATTTCCAAGTAAAAGCTTGAGTTAATAACTCACCGTCAATTCTATTCAGGTGTTGGATTTTGGGTTTCACTCAGAACGTGGTAATCGAATCTAAGATCATGAACTCAGATGTTGTGCAACCATAAGCCTCAGTGGTAAAGACCGAGAGCATCAAGGGTTACTTTGGGGAGCGAATGTAAGTGAAGAAGTTGAAGAGATGGTTAAGAGACCGAACGTACCTTCTGCTACATAAATGGGACAAAGCAGAGCAACTCATGTTTCAGATGAGTAAAAGAAGGTAGCTCTAGACCGAATATGAGAGAATAGCCTGATTGGGAAGAAACGATAGGTATTGATCGAATCATTAAGGCATGCTCAAGGTCATAGAGGCTTGAGACAACATACAGCAGCATGCTTCTAGGGACGTCTAACTAGTCTTATAAGAGAAAAACATACCTGGATGAATGTTCCATAAGAAGATACTTGTATTCACTTGAGCAAGAAGTACATATACTAGAAATATGAAATATTTTTGAAATTTTGAAATTTACTTAGAGATAAATAAATACTGAAAGACAAAATATTTTTGTTAATTTTTAATTTTCTGAAAAAGAAATAAAAACAGAAAGATAAAATATTTTTGTTAAATTTTAATTTTCTGAAAAAGAAATAAAAAAAATAAAATATAGACAAAGAAAAGAAGCAGAGATTTGGAAGAACCGAGCGGTTTGATTGAATGAGCGCCTATATTGTAGAGGCAGAGAGAGACCGAGCGATCTGGTTGATTTGGTTCCGTTATGTTACTAGAGCAGAGAGCAACAGAGCATTCTGCTAGGTTCGGTTCTTTGATTTTGCCAGAGCAGAGAGTAACCGAGCGGTCTGGTGGATTCGGTTCCTTGATTGTACTAGAGCAGAGAGCAACAGAGCGTTCTGCTAGGTTCGGTTCCTTGATTTTGCCAGAGCAGAGAGTAACCGAGCGGTCTGGTCGATTCGGTTCCTTGATTGTACCAGAGCAGAGAGTAACAGAGCGGTCTGTTAGGTTCGGTTCTTGAATTTTACCAGAACAGAGAGCAACCGAGCGGTCTGTTAGGTTCGGTTCTTGAATTTTACCAGAACAGAGAGTGACCGAGCGGTCTGTTAGGTTCGGTTCTTGAATTTTACCAGAACAGAGAGTGACCGAGCGGTCTGTTAGGTTCGGTTCTTGAATTTGACCAGAACAGAGAGCAACCGAGCGGTCTGTTAGGTTCGGTTCTTGAATTTTTTTTATTTTTTTATTTTTTTTATTTATTTATTTATTTATTTTTTTTTTGAATAGAGACATGAGGATTTGGGACCGATTCTGCAACCATCATGCCTAAGCCTTGCAATATCTGATTGAATGATGCTTCAGGAAGAGCTTTTGTAAAGATGTCAGCCAGCTGATCAGTGGTTCTTACGAAGTGAACTTCGACATTTCCATCTTCCACATGATCTTTGATGAAGTGATACCGTAGTGCTATGTGTTTGGTTTTGGAGTGTTGCACTGGGTTATGACAAATCCTAATTGCACTTTCGGAGTCACAATATAGTGGGATCTTCTTCATATTGAGTCCATAGTCTCGAAGTTGACTTTGGATCCAAATCACTTGTGATGTGCATGATGCGGCTGCAATGTATTCTGCTTCGGCTGTAGATAGCGACACGCATGTCTGTTTCTTGGATTGCCAGCTAACTAACTTCCCGTCAAGAAATTGACATCCACCGGTCGTGCTTTTTCGGTCGAGTCCACATCCTCCAAGGTCAGCATCAGAATAGGCTTGAACGAAGAAGCCTGAGTTGGATGGATACCAAAGACCTAAGGAGGTGGTTCGCTTGAGATATCGGAGGATGTTCTTCACTGCAAGCATGTGAGGTTCACGGGGGTTTGCCTGAAATCGAGCACAATAACACACAGAAAACATGATATCAGGTCTGCTAGCAGTAAGATACATTAACGATCCAATCATTTGACGATAGAGCGTGATATCAACAGCTGGTTTGTCTAGAGATGGGGTAAGCTTAGTGCCGAATGCCATTGGGACTTTGACTTTTGAGTCTCCCATCATACCGAACTTTGCTAGGAGAGTCTTCGTGTAAGCTTCCTGATTAATAAAGATGCCTTCGGGTCCCTGTCTTATGTTTAAACCAAGGAAAAAGTTAATAGGACCCATTGAGCTCATTTCAAACTTAGTCTCCATCAGCTTTCTAAATTCAGCCGTTAAGCTTGGATTCGTGGAGCCAAAGATGATATCATCGACATAAATTTGAACTATCATAAGGTGGTTACCTTCCTTTTTGCGAAAGAAGGTTGGGTCAACCAAACCTTGTTTGAATTTAGACATCTTTAAAAATTTTGTAAGCGTTTCATACCAGGCTCTCGGAGCTTGTTTAAGGCCGTACACAGCTTTATCCAGAATATAGCAATGATTTGGATGCTTTTCGTTCACGAATCCAGGAGGTTGCTCTACGTACACCGTCTCTTCAAGTTCTCCATTGAGAAATGCACACTTGACGTCCATTTGGAAAACCTCAAAGTTCTTGTGAGCAGCATAAGCTAGAAATATTCTGACAGATTCTAGCCGAGCTACTGGAGCGAAAGTCTCTTCGTAGTCTATCCCTTCCTCCTGACAATATCCCTTTACCACCAGACGAGCCTTGTTCCGTATAACATTACCTTCCTTGTCCATTTTGTTCCTAAAGACCCATTTGAGACCAACGACCGAAGCATCTGGAGGAGTTGGAATTAGGCGCCAGACTTTGTTTCTTTCAAATTCGTTCAACTCGTCTTGCATTGCTTGAACCCAATCAGAGTGGTCGAGAGCAGTGTTAACTGTCTTTGGTTCAACTTTTGATACGAATGAATTGAACATGCAAAACTCTACCTTTGAAAATAAGGAAGTCTGTTTTGCCTTCAGTTGTGATCGGGTCAGAACCTTTTCAGATACATCCCCAACTACCTGAGAGACAGGATGATCTCTGGTCCATTTGATAAGAGGAGGGTAATTTGGATCAACGGTTGGGTCTAAGTCAGCATTGATTATTTCTTCTAGTTCAGATTGGCTATCATAACCGAGTGTCACATCGGCATGTTCTACCTCAGTTGGTGTACTTTGGAAGATATGAGGTTCGTGTGATTCTAGTGGACCTGAGCTTGCTGGTGTTGAGACCTCTTCGGTTGAAGTTGTGGAATTTGGCTCCCCCTGGACTTGAGCGTTTGGCTCCCCCTCGACTTGTGTGCATGGCTCCCCTTCGACTTGAGCACTTGGCTCCCCCTCGATTTGAGCTTCGTTGGAAGGAGAGTCGTTACAGATTGATTCTTCTTCATACATTCTCCTTGCAGCATCTTCAACAATCTGCTCCATGTGATCAACTTTGTTATCTGCTGCACCAGCTTCAGAAAGTGAAGAATTCTCTGGTTCGTCAAAGAGCTCCAGAAATGTCTCGAATAGATTAGCAACCGAGACTGTAACCATGCCATTTGGAGGAAAGATTTCCCCAGTGATATTTTCTTTAGCCTGCAGCTTCTTGACATAGTTGTCATCAAAGGTCACATAATACGTCTCTTCAATTTTTCTTGAACGCTTGTTTAGGACCCTGTATGCCTTGGATGTGAGAGAGTAACCCAGGAAAATTCCTTCGTCGGCTTTGACATCAAACTTGTTGCGGTGTTCTTTAGAGTTGAAGATGAAACACCTTGAGCCGAACACATGAAAAAATTTCACATTTGGCTTCCTGTTGTTCAATATCTCATATGGGGTGAGTGCGAACCTTTTGTTGAGATATGACCTGTTCTGTGTAAAACAAGCAGCACAAATAGCATCAGCCCAAAAATAAAGAGGTAAAGAAGCGAAACTTAGCATAGTTCGGGCAGCTTCACACAAGGATTGGTTTCGTCTTTCGACTATTCCGTTCTGTTGTGGTGTGTAGGGAGCTGAGAAATTATGACTAATTCCCTTCTCTGCAAGAAACTCTTCAAACTCCCTGTTCTTGAATTCGAGACCATTGTCGCTTCGGATGTTGCGAACAACCTTTTTGAGTTGTACTTCAATTTGCGTAATAAACTTTTTCAGCTTTTGAGTCGCTTCAGATTTGAGCTTTAGAAAGAACACCCATGTAAATCGAGAAAAGTCATCAACGATAACAAGAATGTACTTGCTACCACCGATGCTTTCGATAGATGAAGGACCACACAAATCAATATGAATTAATTCGAGTGGTTCAACAACTTTTGTGTTGATAATAGATGGATGACTTTGACGACTCTGCTTTCCCATTTCGCATGCAGCACATAGATGATCCCTGTCGAACTTGAGTAATGGAAGGCCCCTTACATGACCTCCTGTAACAAGACGATTGATATCTTTGAAGTTAAGATGAGATAATCTTCGGTGCCACAACCAGCTTTCATCGGATTGCGCTTTTGACAATAAGCATACAGCTGGGTTTCCTTTGATGGGTTTCATATTTAAGGGAAACATTTCACCCTTTCGCTCTGACTTGAGAATTATTTTATTTGACTTTTTCTCTATAACCTCTGAACCTTCATCATCGAATGAGACTTTAAGACCTGTACCTCCAACCAGTTGAGATACACTAATGAGGTTGTGTTGGAGTCCTTCCACATATGCCACCTTCCTTATTGAGAAATCCCCATTGGTTATCATTCCGTATCCCTTTATGGTGCCGAAAGAATTGTTTCCGAACTTGACGTTGCCACCATTTGCAAGCGATCTGTACTCCCTAAGCTCTTCTTTCCTCCCTGTCATGTGACGTGAGCAGCCACTATCAATGTACCATTCTTCATCAAACTGCTCGTCACTTATAACCTGCAAAATTTAGAGAGATTTAGGAACCCAAAGTTTCTTGGGTCCACGTGAGCTTTGCATGGAAACAGGAGCAATGAGAGAGATATCAACAAGAAAAGTTCTTTTTACGAGAGTTGTTTTATCTTTCCTTTTAATGGTGTACACTTTTATTTTGTTAAGATTAGTAGTGTTAGATTCGGTCTTTGGTGTGGATTTATCGACTTTCTGCTTCCACTTTTGCTCAGTTGATGAATGAGATTTAGAACGAGATTGATATGAAACTGAGGATGAAGAAGAATTGGAAGAATGAAAAGAATCAGACTTAGAAGGAGACTTTAGGTGACCCTTTTGTTTTTGATCATTGGAGGGACCGACCTTAGAGTTTTGAACTCTTTTGTCTTCAGAACCGAACCTTTGTGTTTGGTTCGAGCCACTTTTGGAACAGAACCTTTGGTTCTGGTTGATATCCTTTTCAGAACCGAACTTCTGCTTTCGGTTGTTGTCCTTTTGTGAACCGAACCTCGACTTTCGGTTTTTGTCCTTTTGTGAACCGAACCTCGGCTTTCGGTTTTTGGGACTTTCAAGCTTTTCTTCAGGAATGTCTTCATACTTTAGATTCTTGTCTTGATGAGTGAAGTATGCATTCTGGGAACGCCAAAATTGTTTCCTTTCCGAAAGGTTCTTCCGGTATCTGATGTTCCTTTCTATCTTCCTGTTCCGCATCTGAGATGGTTGATGATGAACATTTGCTTTTGTTTTTGCTGACCCCTTGATTGGTTCCATTTGAACTGCGGTGGAATTACTTTGAGCTGAAGAAGCCGAAGGAATGGTTTCTGTTGGTGAGTGAACATCCTTCTGAGGAGTATCTTTTGTACCACTAGTGCTCGGCTCACTGAAGTTGTTTGGCTTATTCAAAGGTTCGGGTATATATCTTCCTTTGCTCTTCCATGAAGTTCGTTCAGATAAACCAATGGTTTCGTCTGCATTATCAATAGGAGCTTCCCAGAAGTATTCATCACAGCCATCAGCATTGTCTTTGTCTACAATGGCTGCAAGTTCGGCTGTTTGATGTTCAGTTACTCCTGTTACCTTGTATACTTGATTTGGAGTAGTCCTGACCTTTTGATACACAACAGCTTTCTCAACTAATTTTGGGGATTTTTGATGGGACAACCGAGCGAACTCTACCGAATTTTCAGAAATAAGATTCTTGTGATTTTCTGGCTCGGTTTTAATAAATTCTGAGCAGTCAACCGTGTCCTCTACAGAAATTTCACTCATATTGTCATCCTCATCAAGCTCAGATGCATTTTCAACATCAATTTTGTTTTCTGAGCTTACTTTGGTGTTTAAAGAGTCAAATTTTTGCATGGTTTCGGTCCTCAGTTTAAGTCTGTCATTTTCATCCAAAAGATTTTTAAGCATGAGCTTGTGGTCTTTAGATTTAATGAAGGACTCAATTTTGTCCAGTCCATACATGTAGGTGGGATTTATGTTATCAGATGATATCACACTTTCACAGTTATAAGCTTCGGCATCGATTTCATCTTCCTTAAATTCCAGGAAGGGCAAAATCATGCGGTGAATTCTTTGGCCTATTTCACAATCCAAGTGGAGCTGAGTAATATTAGAATACAGACGTTTAGCAATTAAACAAAAAACATTTCGTTGTTTTAACAATTTCAAATTGTCTCTTTGCAAATAAATGTTTTCATCTTTAACTCTGACTAATTCCGATTCCTTTAACTCTATCCACATTCTCCGCTCCTCACTCTTCGACGATGCCCTGCTCAATTGATCAGTTAGGTTAGAATTTGTGACCCGAGTTTGAGTTAAGCTACTATCTAGATGAGATATTCTTGTATTAACACCTTTTAGTTCTTTCTCATAAGAGGATGATGGTATTTTACATGAAACAAAAACAGATTGTACCTTCTTTATCAGTTCATCAAGCTCATTGAACTGCTGGCTGAGTGGTTTGGCTGTGAAGCACATATCCTCTTTTGCATTCTGTCCATCATTGCCTCCATCGGTGTTGTATCCCCTCAATTGAGATACGTCAGAAACCATAAGGCATTTACCACCACTGCCTTCTTCCTTAGACACGAACGCCTTTCCATGAGTAGGCTGCCTCACTTCCTCGTCTTCTGAGTCAGTAGACCAAACTTCCGTGCTACCGAACTCATCACCTGGAACAGAACCCTGCACAATAAGGGCATTACAAGGCGGGTTAGCAGCAGACTTCTTCTTTCTCAACTCATCTAGCCTTTTCTGCAACACAGCTTCCTCATTGTTTCCATCATCTTTCTCAGCCATTTTCTTGAGGACACAGTCCTTAGCATAATGATTTTTCCCACCACAGTAGAAACAGCTCACTCCAGAGTCGCCGTCAACCTTCGGTTCCTTCTTGTGCTCCTCAACTTTCGGTTCATTAACCACCTTTTCAGAGCTGTAACTTCCCTGCCAGTTTCGGTTTTTGTTGCTGGGAAATTTCTTCTTTATGAACCTTTTGGGATTGGATACCATCAAGGCATAATCTTCTGATGTGAGATCATATTCTTCCAGGCTGAGGTCTTCATCCTCCATGACGGCTTTACTTTTTGACAAGAGAGCCAACGAACCGAGACCAGAAACGACATTCTTTTCTTGCACCACGTTTTTCTCTTGAGACTTGAGAATTCCCACCAGTTTCGCCAAAGAGTATGATTTAAATTGCTCATGGGCTTTAACTGTGGAAACTACTGCTCTCCACTCAGACCTTAGACCATTCAGGAATGTAACTTTCTGTTCGATGAGCTTCCTTTCGATATCATGTTTGATCATCTTGCTGAGAAGATGATTGAAGCGATCGAATGTCTGGGTTACAGATTCTTCAGCCCCTTGTCTAAATTCACCAAACTCAGATAGAAGCAGAGTTTGAATAGAATGTTCGAGGTCTTCGTCTGTAGAATACAATTCACGAAGTCTGTCCCATACATCCTTCGCCGTCGTGCAAGAGCTAACCAATCTGAATGTATCGGACTGAAGGGCAAACCGGATCAATCTTAGTGCTTTGATATTGCATTGGAACTTGTCTTTTTCATCTTGAGCAATGTCTTTCACGTCCTTAAGCAGATCATTGTATTCTTTTTGAGTTTTAATGACTCTGGACGTTGCAGAATGAGAAAACGGTCCGTTGGTGATGGCTTCCCAAATCAAATACCCATTTTCCTCCGACCCAATAACGTAGTCTTCGAAATGATGTGCCCATACTTCATAATCGTTGGTGTATAAGATCGGAATCCTTGTCGTCGAACCAATGCTGTTTGAAATATTAATAACGTTTGATTGTGTCGCATCCATTATGATCGTAAAAACCTGTTCAAAGATCAGACTTGTAATAAAGCGGATTAGGGCAAAATAATAAATATCAAGATACGTCAATAAAGATGACGGCTCAATAAATATTAATGATTGCGGAAAAACCCTAATGAAAATCTTTTTCACAGAAAAGATGTGTATCAATTACACAGCCTCCTGCTCTGATACCAATTGATGAGATTAAAGTTTCTTTTAATCTATGAAGATCGAAAAGATCTTGAACAAGTTATGAAAACAATGACGATATAAACACAGTAAAATTATAGAACAAGAATGAATCAAACGTGTCGAATGATTAAAACAAAATCCTCAGAAGAGCTCGATCAAGAACATCAACTGTAGAGGATTGGAAGGTTACAAGTGTTATCAAATAAACCTTTAGTCGTCTGGAAAATATCGTATTCTCAGATCTCTCAAAACCCTTAACCTAATATGCATGCAAGCATAAGCTTATATACAAAGCATAAATGACATACGGTTGGACAGGCCCAAACCGTAATACAAAGAATTATAAACAAACGAGCCCAAAAGACGCAATCTTCTAAGCCCAACATTTATATTTCTAGTTCATTGATATAATCCATAATTTGATTAATAAAATTAGATATTAGGAAGTTTATAGCCAAATTTTATAAAGTTTTTAAGCTTTATAATTTATAACTTTGGATTTTTGGCTCTTTAGGGTTTTTGGAATATTGTTTGATATTCAACAACATGTTGAAGTATAATTAGAATGTTTTAATTTATTTTTAGAGTTTTATACCCTATTTCAATTATAACAAAGCTTGAAGCTTTATTCTAATTATAGTATTGGCATTTCCTATTGTAGCCAAGCAACTTACTAGAATTGTAAGTATCAAGTATATTAGTCCTAGACCTTAGTTGGATCCTAGTTTATGCAAGATTTTTGACCTAATTTATACTACTAGGTCATGGCATGTTGTGCATGAATGGTTATTATAAAGATGCATGAGTCCAAGAATGACCTGAATTGGCAGTTGTCACAGTATCCCCCACTTAAAAAGAATTTCGTCCCGAAATTCATTCTATGTCATCGCTTGTCATCGCAAGGGAAAAGTTGCGGATACTTTTCGTTTATGAAGTCCTCGCGCTCCCAGGTGTACTCCGGCCCGCGTTTTGAGTTCCATCGAACTTTCACAATCGGGATCTTACTCCGCTTAAGTTGTTTTACCTCCCTGTCAAGGATTTCTATCGGTTCCTCAACGAAGCTCAGCTTATCATTGATCTTAATTTCCTCCAGGGGTACTATCAATGTTTCGTCAGCTAGACATTTCTTAAGGTTGGAGACGTGGAATGTGTCGTGAATGGCGCTTAACTCTTGGGGCAATTGGAGTTTATACTCTACTGGACCAATCCTTTCAAGGATTTCAAAGGGTCCAACATATCTCGGGCTTAGTTTTCCTTTCTTACCAAAACGCACAAGCCCTTTCCAAGGCGACACTTTTAAAAGTACCTTGTCTCCTACATGGAATTCTAATGGTTTTCAACGATTATCCGCATAACTTTTGTGACGATCTCTAGCAGCTTTAAGCTTATCCTTGATGATAGCAATCTTGTCGGATGTTTCCTGGATAAGTTCGACTCTAGTGAACTGTCTGTCTCCGATTTCTATCCAGCATAAGGGCGAACGACACTTGCGTCCATACAATGCTTCATATGGAGCACATTGGATACTCGTGTGGTAACTGTTATTGTAGGAAAACTCAATTAGGGGTAAATGAGTATCCCAATTTCCTTTGAACTCAATGACACATGCTTGTAGCATGTCTTCCAATGTTTGTATTGTTCTCTCTGTTTGCCCATCTATCTGAGGGTGGTAAGCTGTGCTCAAATCTATCTTGGTTCCTAGTGCCCTCTGTAACATCCACCAAAATCGAGATGTAAAACGACTATCTCTATCAGAAATGATAGATAAGGGTACACCATGCAGAGAAACAATTTTGTCGATGTAGATTTGGGCCAATTTTTCCATCTTGAAATCTTCTCGAATGGGGAGAAAGTGTGCAGATTTCGTCAGTCGATCCACTATGACCCAAATTGAGTCATGACCTTTAGCAGTTCTAGGAAGTTTGGTAACAAAGTCCATAGATATTTTCTCCTATTTCCATTGGGGAATTTTAGGTTGTTGCAACAACCCGGATGGTTTCTGATGTTCAGCTTTGACTATTAAGCATGTCAAACACTTCCCAACGTACAAGGCAATATCCTTTTTCATTCCAGGCCACCAATAGTACTCTTTAAGATCCTTGTACATCTTATCTGCTCCAGGGTGGATGGAGTGTTTAGATCGATGAGACTCCTCTAGTACCATGTCTCTCAGGTTGTTAACCCTTGGAATCCAGACCCTATCTTTAAAATAACGAACTCCATCAGGTTTGATTTCAAATCTTTCTTCCAAACCATGTAAAGTTTCGCTTGGAAGATTTTCCTTGCATAACGCTTTCTCCTGGGCATTAATGATTTGGGATTTCAAGCTTGTCTGAATTACCATTCCCAAAGCTCTCACATGGGAAGGTTTCACTCTTTCTTTCCTACTAAGAGCGTCGGCTACTACGTTAGCCTTCCCTAGGTGATATCGTATCTCACAATCATAATCACTAAACAACTCTACCCATCTTCTCTGCCGCATGTTTAACATTTTCTGATCCAGGATATGCTGAAGGCTTTTGTGATCATTATAAATGGTGCACTTGGTTCCGTACAAATAATGCCTCCATATCTTAAGGGCGAAAACTATTGCTCCTAGTTCTAGATCATGGGTGGTATAATTCTTCTCGTGCGGTTTGAGTTGTCTGGAAGCATATGCAATGACCTTATCTTTTTGCATTAGCACACATCCTAATCCTTGATGAGACGCATCACAATACACCACAAAGTTCTCTAATCCTTCTGGTAAAGTCAGAATTGGTGCATTGCACAACTTGTTTTTCAGGATTTGAAACGCCTCTTCGTGTTTCTCTTCCTAGAGAAATTTTCTATCCTTTTGGATCAAAGATGTTAATGGTTGAGCAATCCTAGAGAAATTCTCAATGAAGCGTCTGTAGTACCCAGCTAATCCTAGGAATTGTCGTATTTCTGTCGGGGTTTTGGGGGCCTCCCATTTCTTGATTGCCTTTATCTTAGCTGGATCTACATGGATTCCTCTTTCACCGATCACATGACCAAGAAAATGTACTTCCCG
The DNA here is from genome assembly GCF_052625555.1 of Lactuca saligna. Classification (NCBI taxonomy): domain Eukaryota; kingdom Viridiplantae; phylum Streptophyta; class Magnoliopsida; order Asterales; family Asteraceae; genus Lactuca; species Lactuca saligna. The sequence continues at coordinate 215,152,817 of NC_136420.1, forward strand.
AATCCAAAATTCACACTTAGTGAACTTGGCATACAATTTCTGTTCCTTCAACAGCTCCAACACTAGCTTTAGATGTCTATTGTGATCTTCTTTGGTCCGCGAGTAAACAAGTATGTCATCGATAAATACAATTACAAACCTGTCTAGGTATGGTCTACAGACCCTATTCATCAAATCCATGAATACAGCGGGTGCGTTCGTTAGTCCAAAAGGCATGACTAAGAACTCATAATGTCCATAACGGGTTCTAAATGCTGTTTTGTGAATGTCCTCTTCGTGAATTCTTAGCTGATGATACCCTGACCGAAGGTCGATTTTTGAGAAGTAGGAAGCGCCCTGCAACTGATCGAACAAGTCATCTATTCTAGGGAGGGGATATCGATTCTTGATTGTCAACTTGTTCAATTCTCTGTAATCAATGCACATTCGGAACGAACCATCTTTCTTTTTGACGAATAACACTGGGGTTCCCCAAGGTGAAGAACTTGGTCGAATAAACCCTTTGTCTAGAAGTTCTTGAAGTTGTCCGAATAGTTCTTGCATCTCGGATGGTGCAAGGCGATATGGTGCTTTTGCTACCGGTGCCGCTCCGGGAATTAAGTCTATCCGAAATTCGACCTGTCTATAAGGGGGTAGACCGGGCAATTCCTCCGGAAATACTTCGGGATAGTTTTGAACCACTGGAATCTCCTTGAGTTGCTTAGCTTCAGGTTCTCTTTCTAGCACGTGGGCCATGAATGCAATACAATTCTTCTTCGGGTACTTGTGAACCTTCACGCTTGATACTATGTTTAAACTTCTTCCTGGCTTCTCACCGTGTATGATAAGGGTTTCTCCATTAGGGAGAGGCACTCTGATGACTTTCTCATAACAACCAATGTCCGCTCTATTTTTGGATAACCAATCCATCCCTATTATCACATCAAAACTACCTAGCTCTATAGGAATTAGGTCAATGCTAAAGAGTTTATCAGCTAAATTCAAAGTACAACTAGGAATTATATCACTAGCCCTAATTTCATACCCATCAGCAAGTTCAATAGCATAAGCATTCCTCATCTTTACCGATTTCAAGCCAATTAACAGTCTAAATGCTAAAGAAACAAAACTCCTACTTCTCCCACATCGAATATTACTGATGCAAAATGGTTGTTCAGGAGGAATGTACCTGTTATCACTTCTGGGTTCTGACCAGCTTCTTCTGCACCAATCACAAAGGCTACACCTCTTGGCTATCCAACTTGATTTCCTTGAAAGTTTTGCCTGGCTTGGCGTTGTCCATTGTTACCAGGTCCATTGTTCAGTTTAGGACATGCTCTACGGAGATGATCATTACTCCCGCACTCGTAACATGTCCTTTTTCCCTCCTTATTCACCTTACAATACTTCGAGTAATGGCCTGTTTGCTTACAGTTTTGGCACACCGGGCAAGCTCCCTTGTGATGGAAGTTACACTTATTGCACTTCGGAAGCGGCCCTGAGTACTGCTTTCGCTCCTGCACTTCTTGTCCTTGAGTTTTCACTGGTTCTTGCTCCTGGGCTCTTACCATAAAGTTTCTTGAGACTTTCTGCTTCCTCCCTGACTTGCCTCCATACTTCTTCTCTCCCTGATTTGTTGGCTTCCTCTTGCTACTAGAGCTTTCCTTTGCTGATGCTCCCATGCTTATCACATCATTGGTTAGTCGATTTGCTAGGCTTACTGCACTTTGAATGGTAGTTGGGTTTGCTAAGGTAACCATTCCCCGAATCTCTAGTGCCAGACCCCAGATGTAACGATCTATCTGTTTCTCCTCAGGAGTAACCATGTGAGGTACTAGTTTTGCTAGTTCATGAAATCGGACTGTGTACTTCTCAATTTGTGTTCCAACCATAGAATGGTTCCAGAATTCATATTCAAGTTTCTGAAGTTCATCCTTGGGACAATACTCCTCTATCAGCAGCTTCTTTAGGTCTTCCCAAGTTAGCTGATATGCTGCTGTATGGCCTCGGGTTTGCACTAGAGTATTCCACCAGGTTAATGCCCTATCTTGGAATAGGCAAGATGCATACTCAACTTTGTTGCGCTCGAGGCATTTGCTAATATGAAGGACCGACTCCATGCTGTCAATCCATTTCAGTAACCCGACCACACCTTCCTTTCCATGGAACTCCTTAGGTTTACAGGCCATAAAGGACTTGTAGTTGCATTCTCTTTCATTGTTTCCCCGGTTTCCTCCACTACTTCCTTGGTTAGCATTAAGTCCTGCTGTTACTTGAGTAACAATGTTTGGGATTGCTTGCATGAGTTGTTGTGCTACCATTTGAGCAACATCGGGCGTTTCGTTCTGTGGGCGCCTGCGATTAGGCCTTCCTGACATGGTTCTATGACACAGGAGAAGAAATACGTATAAATACATAAAATAATGTATAATATGTATTTCACTACCATTTTGAAAACCGTAAGTGTTGTCAAATTAATGGGTTGCATTAATACTATGCATATAGATTTGAGAAAGGAAAGAAAAGAAAAATCTCTTTTATTCAACCATTTACCAAATAAATTTTAGGGTTTGACCTCATAGTAAAAGTTTTCAAACATAAAATAAAATTTTTCATTACCATTTGAAATAATCTTAAAACCAAACCAATACGTCAATCCCAAAATAAAGTTTTAAATATTTTTCCCAAAAGACACCCAACATGGGTTTTCATTTCAAAACAAAATAAAACAAAATACTGAAATCAGAACCAAAAGCCAATCGCTATCCCAACAAGAAGCATCAACACCACAATCAGGAACAGCCCACCAAACACATAATATGCTGTCATCGCATGACCTGCCTCTCATCTAGCAGCACTAGCAGTGTCAGCAGTCTCCATCGAATGCTGATACAGGATTTCCATTCCTGCCAAGAGTTCATCCAAAACTTCTCGATGCCCAGCTATCAAAGCGAGACTGTGACGTAGGCCCGCTGCTATCGAATGCAATCTCCGGGACTCCTCCGGGGTCATACCTGGCTGTCTGACAGGTATCCCTATCACTTGCTGAGGTGAGGGTGCTCTCGGTCCTGCATCGCTGGGTTCTGCTCCGCTAGGTCCTACTGTGCCATGTCCTGTTGTGCTGGCGGGTATCCTTCCTGGAATGGGAACACTCTTCCTCGCTGTCCTCCGAATGCGAAGTCCATAGAGCGGTGGCCGTGGCAACACCGATGTAGGTGATGCCTCGCGTCGTTGACTCAGGGCGTTGTCATTGCTGATCTCCACCGAGTTCCCAGTATCTTCCGTATCCTCTGATGGTTCTTTTTCTACCGAGGCGGGGGGATTACGTCGAGGGATAACAGTGACGTAGCCGGATTCATCGGCTGAGGCGGTAGCGCGGGAAGATGACGATGTTGACATAGTGGACTGTGACATAGTTTCAATGAGATATGAAATAAATGACAATGCATGCCTATAATATGCAATGCTTACACACACCAAAATTAACCTTTTGAAATTTTGAAATAAAGTTTTCTCAAATATTTTTGTTGAACATATTCCCATTATAATTAGCTCAAGCTTTGTATAAATCTTTTCTTAATTAAACATAGGTGATCAGGCTATGTTTAATCAAGGTCCAATAATACAACTCCCGACCTAATTATACTAGTAATATGTTTGATGTAAAAAGAATTTCTTTGTAAGTTTTAGTTATAGGTTGTGTTTTCTTAAAGAAAAACCGATGTTCTCTATAACTTTAGCTCTGATACCACTTCTGTCACACCCCGCTAAAGCGGAAACGCAAGGTATGACAGCGATAACGGTTTCAATGCAAAAGATAAAGATACATCACCATAGCAATATTTAAAAGTTTACAACCCATAGCTTCAAAAGAAACAAAATACAAGTTTTTCAAAATAACTATGTTCAAAATATAGCTTCATAATAGCTTCAACACGATGCAGCATGCTCTATGATCATGAATCTTTACATCCACTTACTAATTACTTCCTGAAAAAGCATGTAAAACGAGCGTCAACTATGAAAATAGTTGGTGAGTATCACAAGTTTATAAAAATCGAGCGTACAATAAGGCTTTTCGTAAATACAAGTACATTGCTTCAATGATAAACAAGTTGATTGCTATTAATGATTACAAGTTTATTGCTATAACGAGAAACGAGTTTGTATGTGTATGAGCAAACAATGAGTCTCAACCAAACCTATGACTGAAGCCCTATCGAGATCTATGCTTATCGTTCCATAGATGAATATGGTATCATGCACTCCAGCGATTCGGGCGAGTGAGGAGTTGTCAATTCCTAATAGCGTTATCCATAACGACCATTGGCTCAAAGAGTTAATGGTTAGAGATAAGGGAAGGGCCTTAGTACAATAAGTTCTCATGTTCCGTGTTGCATAGACATACATAAAGAAACATAGCAATACAATAGCAATCATGTTTGATACAATTCAATTTAAATACAACATGCAAACAGTAGTTTTTCTGGACATGCTTTTCCACCCCAAAACATAAAAACCGAAAATAGGGGAGTGCGTGAATACTCACGATGTTTTGTGTAGACACAAGCGGTACTTCGGGATGCACCAACGTCTTACTACCGGGATCCTACGACATCAAACACACGCACTAGTGAGTTTCCATGTCGATATCTAATGCTAATATACTAAACTCTACATATAGGGAAATGCCAATTTATGTTTTAGTATTGGATTTTATATCAATTAGTTACACTTTTTCTGAAGTAATGAAATTCTATATATCGGGCGATTATTTACAACCTTGGAATATAAACTTTCCAAATTTTTAAGTCCTTATTACAACATAAATTCACGAAAATAGCATTCGAGGGATAAAAATTCTCAAACTTTTTATTTAACTGTTATTACACAATACTAAGCTGGGAAAATTATAAAAATGGATTTCTAAGCTGTTTAATTATATTTTATGATTTTTGAGCATTTATTTCAATAAAAATTGAAATAAATAGAAAACAGTTTCCAAAATTACCCAAACTGAATATTTAATTGTTATTATACATAAATAGGCTGGGAAAAATATAAAAGATATTTTTCAGTGGGTATTTCTATTTTTCCTTGCTTTATTCCTTTACATAGTCATTAATTAAAGAAATAATATTAAACAGTTAAAATAAATCACCATAAATTTTTGTAACACATTTACAGTATAAATATCCTGGGAAAAATATCAAAAGTGGTTTTCATAATGTATAAACTAGTTTTGGGTATTTATGTATATTTAAGTGTATTTTAGTGCAATTAACTTTAGAAAATAAGAGAAAAATAGTTTACAGTAGAGAAAAATATTCAAAATTTTTATGTAACCTCCTACTCTATAATATTATATCCTGGTAAATTTTCATGAATTTTGGATAATCAGAACTATTTCTCCCATTTTTAGACCATTATAATTACCAAAAATTGGGAAAAATAGTAAATCATGATGGAAAATCTTGAAATTATTTTCTGGAGTCACCCATCACAGGTAAGGTATGCGAAAATTGTTAGATACAATTTTCACATCCTATAAAGTGGTTTTGTAATTTATCATGTCCTAAATAAAAGAAAATTAGAAATCATATGAAACAGTAACAAAAATTTCTGAAATTCAGTGAGGGGTCATTATTCCCCATAAGGATCATCCATGAATTTATTTAGGATTTATTGACCCCTGGAAGTATTTTATATGATTTATGCCCTTGGTTTTAGCAATAATTCTAATAAATCAATGAAATAACAAAAGCTCTTGAAATTTTCCAGATTATCTCATGCATGCAAGGGCTTTCAAAAGGAAAAATGTAAAAAAATGTATTCAGAAGAGAAATGAGGGTAATGATTCCAAACAATTTAAGAAAAGTTGCATGCAATAATGCATGAAGTGTAAATGTGGCTGAAGTTCATGAATTTGTGTAGCCCATTCAGTGAGGTTTTAAGCCACTAAATTTCAACCATAATTCACTAGATATGTTAAGTTTCTAAGGTATTTTTCCTCAGATTTATGGTTGGGTTTAAGGCCATTGTTTAAGCAAGATAAAAATAGTGATCACAGAAAAAGAGCTGTATGCGCAACCTTTTTGTAAAATCTGCTAAAAATAGGATATTTAATATTTTACAGTGATACCAGTTGGGTTTGAAAGTTAACTCGTGGAACTAACCAATACAAAAAGAATATCATGATTTGGGTAAGAAATGACTGACTTATGACTGTTCAAAGTCGAACAAAGTAATCTGGCAGATTGCATGTTTGCTTGTGTGCATTATTAGGGTATTTCAACAAGAACATCATGCACGTCTTTGGTAAGGCCCGATTTCTAACACATGCATGGAATGAATGAGCATCCAAGATGTACTAGAAATGGTTTAAATGCTTTTGTTCATGCATGAACACAAAAGAAATGGAGAAGAACATGAAATATTAGGTTTTGATGTCACATGATCATATGTGCATCTTTTCCACTCCTTGCATGGGTTTGATCCCGGATTTTCACCATCTCTAACACATGCATTGTGTTATGGTGAGAATCTACAAAACACAAGGGAAGAATAAAGATTTCTAGCCATGGAAAGGCATAGAATCCGAAAAGTAGAGAAGACTAAGAAGAAAAAGAGGTTTAACCATGAAACTATGGAAGAAGATGTTGTTGTTTACCTTGGTTTTGACCTTGAGAGAAGTAAGAACACTTCAAGGGCTTCACAATCTCGAAATTTTGCAGAGAAATGAGATGATTTTCGTGAGTTTAGAGAGAGGGAAGAAGAGAGTGAAGTGTGTGAAGAGAGTGAAGTGAGAGAGTGAAGAGGGAAGAGGTGGAGTAAGGGTTTAAGCTTAATGATTGTGTTTTGGGGAAGAGAGAGGGCATGGGGAGAGGTGATGGCCGGTTTTTGCATGCATTTTGGCCTCCTCTCTCCTAAATTTTAAACTTTATAAACTTCCCTCCTATATTTTATATAAAAACATTCATTTTTATAAAATGTTTATTAAGCAATTTGATTTATTTAAAAATCTTGTTTTCAACAAATAATTTATGATTAATACTTGTAATTTATATTTCTAGTTCATTGGTATAATCCATAATTTGATTAATAAAATTTGATATTAGGAAGTTTATAGCCAAATTTTATAAAGTTTTTAAGCTTTATAATTTATAACTTTGGATTTTTGGCTCTTTAGGGTTTTTGGAATATTGTTTGATATTCAACAACATGTTGAAGTATAATTAGAATGTTTTAATTTATTTTTAGAGTTTTATACCCTATTTCAATTATAACAAAGCTTGAAGCTTTATTCTAATTATAGTATTGGCATTTCCTATTGTAGCCAAGCAACTTACTAGAATTGTAAGTATCAAGTATATTAGTCCTAGACCTTAGTTGGATCCTAGTTTATGCAAGATTTTTGACCTAATTTATACTACTAGGTCATGGCATGTTGTGCATGAATGGTTATTATAAAGATGCATGAGTCCAAGAATGACCTGAATTGGCAGTTGTCACACGAGAGCCTTCTCAGACCCGAACCTCGCCCAGGAAGAACCGAACCGAAGGTCCTCTCAAGGCCGAACCTCGCCCAGGAGGAACCGAACCCGAAAGGCCCTCTCAAGACCGAACCTCGTGCACCACCCGAACCCGAAGGTACTGTTCATTTCGGTCATTTCGGGTCTGACCACCTTCGGTCTATTTCGCTTCCATGACTTCGGACCGAGCCCTTCGCCTTCGTCTCTCACTTCTGGTTCGCCCCATTTTGCTTCTGGCTCTGCATCAGAAGGGACCGAATCTCGGCCTAGGACCGAGAGGTCTCGCTGGAAACTCCTTTTCTCCCGGTTTTCGACTACTTTTGCGTTTTAAGCCCGTTTTTAATTATTTTAACGCGGGATTTTCACCCAAAATCATATTTTAACATAATGAACCCTAAATATTCACAATTTAATCATATTTTCATGAAAATCTTTATTTAAATAATCAAAGCTAGTAGCTAAAGTACAAAGAGGTGGAGTGTTGAGTTTGCTTTACCTTATGACCCAAGCAACAACTCCCACACCCACTCTATGACCAGCCACACCTCCCCACCTTACCTAGGTCACATCAATATCCTTTCCACTCAATTATCACCCTTTCCCACGTTTTTGAGAGCTGGACATTCATCCTCTCTCCTCATTTTCTTTCACATGCTCTCATTTCACCAAGAATCCATCTCAACTTTTCTCTCTAATTCGAGATTCCAAGGCTGATCATCAAGTGTTCTTCCACTCTTGGTAAGTATAATTCATCCTCCTTGTGATTATTGCACTTCATTCTACTCAAATCATTGATTGCTTACACAAACTCCATTACTATGATGTTAGATTCTCGAAAATCTTCAAGGCATCTCCAAGTGTTCTTGAGTTAAACACTTCCATTCTTCAACAACCATCTTCTGAAATCACTTAAGGTGACTTCATACCCCTATATTTTCATGTTTACTCAATTTTTTTTTTTATTTTGGGGGGGGGGGGGGGGGAATACAAGTTAAAACACTAAGAACATAACTAAACTTTTCTAACAGCCTTCATCAGAAAATTTCAACTCCATTCACGGACTGTTTTGGGCAACTTAAACATTTTAGTTTTCAAAACTGTTTTAGGGGCAAGTAGCCTCACTTCTTAGATTTAAAATAACTACTTGAACATCTTCACAAAATTTTTCTACAATTTATGGTGATTTTTACAAAACAACCTATCTTTTCAAACACAAATCCGGACCAGTCTGTCAATATGAGCATGTTAATACAAGTTAAATTCTTCCAAAAATCATGATAAAAATTATGAGTAAACTAGACACATTTTGGGAACTCTCAGATTTTACAGATCTAGTTTTCGACTCTGTATGATTTTTCTATGATTTTTCCAAAATAGTGCAGAAAGGTTAAAGTTAGTTAACAGCATATATATATCATAACACTTTGTATTCTGTTGAGCAAAGTGTATAATCATAAGTTCTACTTATTGAATGTGTTTCCTTGTTAGTTTATCATCGTAAACTGAAACTAAGTCATTCATGATAAGATTGTTCATTCATTTAGAACACATATATTAAGTTATATAAAGCATAGTTTAATGGATTCATAACACTAAAGCATTTTCATAAAAGAGTTCTTACATGTTATAAACATTTAGATAAACTATAATAGGTATAGTTTATGATACATCAGTTAACACACTCGTACAAAAAGGGTACATTCGTACAGAAAAGGTTTACACTCACACACATTACACGTAAGCTTGTTAACCTAAATTGTGAGAAAATCTCTTTCCGTACGTCCGAGTGCGGAATATAATTCTTGGTAGTTATAATCAGAGTCTCCTGGAGGGAGAACGTGATACTTATATATAGATCTATATTGGGTTTGACACCCCACACCTTGCTGCTAGCTACAGTGGGACCTTCAGGTCTACGGGTGACAAATGTCATTTCAGTTTTGCGACGCCTGAGAAACGTCGTGGCAGGTTGATTCAGTCATAGTATGATTATAGCGACTCACATAGGGAGATAACAATACATAAAGTTTACGGGATTTTTATAAAGACTAAAGAGGTTTTATGTCAATTTAAACTCTTGGCATTTTCACTAAGTAAGAAAGGTTACTTATACATATTGGCCTTTGGTTATAACACTACATTACACAGATTTTAAGGAAAGTATCGGATTTTTCTGAAACAAACACGACATTTACAAGAGAAAGACTTCTATTAGGTTTTATAGTAAAAACTTATGAACTCACCAACCTTTGTGTTGACACTTTTTCAAACAACTTGTATTCTTAGGGAATCACTAAACAGGTAACCAAGTGCTTTTAAGGATGGGACTTTAAGGCGTCGAACATTTCAAATTATTCAACATATTGTAATTTATTTTGAAACATGTAATTCATATGAGTGATGTAACTTTTTCAATTATATATATGTTGGTTGTATTTTCTTAAATTACTATTGAAATTGTGGTTATGATACTATACATGAAGTCCTCCACCCCCGAACGTTTCCGCCATCTTTGGTTTGGGGGTGTGACATAAGAGTTGAAAAGTTGTTTTGCTATAATTAAAGGAGAGAATATTGTACTTCGTTTCAAAAATCTAAGGCTTAGACTGAGAAATTTTAATAAATTTAGTAAAAGGATACATAGCGAGTTCTTAAATTTTGATTATGATTTTGGCATCCCTCTTCATAGTTCTAATTGTAAGAACGTGACACATAAAATATTATGGAAGAAGATTGATAGAGTATCATATCTTTATGTAAGACATTATGCATCATGTCCCATATGCTTCGAGTATAGGAACAATTGCATATGCTATAACATTTGACCGTTCTAAAACTTTCCAAATGCCAAGGGCATTAAGAAGGGAAAAGGGACTAGAACTCGTTTTGAATGAAATAATTAAACAACTATTAAAGGACGATCCAAAGTTCGCTGAGGATTGGTCACTTGCGAGTAGTTGGAAGTATGGTATTGAATGGACCATATCGACATTATTATGAATAGATAAGATTCTATTAAGAATGAGTTGTCACATGGTAAATATGGAAATGTTTCCATAATTGGGAGTTAGAAATTAAGAATTTATGTCTAGATTAGAAAATTTTATGCAAAAGGATGTTCAAAGGAATGTAGTTTGAGTGAGAGACATCACATCTATAGAATTGTTCTGTAACAATTTTGATAGAGTACCTTGTGATTTCGTTGGCCGAGTCTTTGTGATTTTTATGTCGTGACTTCACAAGAGAATCATTGAATAGAATATTAGATTTTGACATATTCTAAAAGGTGGCAAGAATTTGGTATTCTTACACTGATTATAAAGATTGGGGATTGTGAAATTAGTTTCATTTGAAAAGTTTTAATTAATCTATTTCACAAAGTATGGACCATAGGAAACCAAAGTGGACATGCTTGGAACATGGGGAAATTGTGGTTATGATTCGAGTTATTAAGTTGATTATCTGAAACGTTAAACAATGGATAATGAGTAATCAATATGGTGATTAAATAAAGGTGTTTTATTTATACTCACAAGTTTGGGTTCATATATGATTAAGTATTATCATTTTGTTTCTCTTTGCATGTTTTGACTTCTAGAATAATTGAAAATAATCAAATTATTCAAACGGTCCACAGTTGCTCATACGTTGGAAGCAAGTATGAATGAAGACTGTCATGAATTGGTTTGTATATTGTCTAAAGTGCATTGGACATAGCAAAGGTTTATTGCAATATTCATGAGTGCTTATGAATATGATTTTTATCATTGGATTAAACCCACGCTCACGTAGATTGTATCAAGAATTTTTTCACGAGCGATTGGTGAGATGATAATATCTTGTATTCTTGAAACCAAGATGTATGAGTTGTATCTTGCGAATTGGTTGCATATTGATAATATGTAAATGCGCCAGTAACTTGGTGTTATAAAACTTATTATTGTGTGTGATCTGGTGAGTGAGTGCAAGCAAGCATTGAGTCGAATTTTATCTGTTCCTTTTACCCAAAGTAGGATAAAAGCGATATATGTGGGCCCCTCGATGATTTAGTGATGACAAACATAAATGCTCGGCCGGGCTAGGGGTAATTTGATTAGTTCAATTAGTCAGTCATCGTAAATCAGAAATCAAGAAACAAAAAATATATTGAGAGAATGATTTCAATTCATGTTTCACATCTATACGATATCTAGAATGGAGGAATATATGATCCCTTATCTAAAGGACAGGTTACTGATAAGATCAAAGTTCGACAGCATCATTGAGAGCTATGATTTCTAAACGAGTTGTACTTACATTTGTGGTTACTAGACTTATCCAAGTGGGATACAGTTGGATTAGTGTCTAAGCTCGTAACCATATTTGGTAAAAACTTGACCCGATTATGCATGGTCCTTTTGGGTTGCCTTCACAAAGCAACTTGACTGGAGAAATAATAGAGAAAGAGGTTATTATGATTTATTAATATGTTATAAGAATAATATATTAAAGGAGAAATCATATTTGTTTAATTAATATTGGTCATTAATTAATTAGGAATTAATTTTGTGATCAAGTGTAATTAATTAAACTAGAGGGGCTGAATTGTAATTATGTGATAGTTGCAAAATAGGGCAATGGTTATCCTTGTTAAAGGTTGGAAAAATTCAAGGGATTGGATATCATTGAAATCGTGCAAATGGTCCAAGAGATAAGGGTTATCGAGGCTTATCTTATGATTGCTTGGTGGGCAAGCAACTAGATAAGGATAAGGACTGAAACCCTAATCTCAACCCTATATAAAGACCCTAGGCCTTAAGAAATTGTTCACTTGCTTCTAAGAGATCCGTAGGCCGATTTCTACATCTCCCCTTTTCTCTCTATAGCCTCTCCAATTTCTTGTGGTGTTTGTGAGCCATTAGAGGTACTACACTTGTGGTACTTGCTCTCAAGACTTAGGATTTGAACATTTGAGTTATTATTGCAATATAACAACAAAAGGTATGTAATCTAATCTACTATATGAATTTCAAATATACTAGGTCATACTAGGGTTTCTTTATGTGTTCATAATGTTGAGTATCTAATAATAAAAACATAGATCCAATTCTGGCGTTGCATGCACACATAGGATTGGTTTTGAACAAACACATATGACCACTCATTATTAATAAAATCTTATATATTTATAATAATGTCAATATGAAACATTCATTACCATACGTCCACTTTAGTCATATGCGGTTCTAGTACTTTTTCCCTCTTAATGCCCTAGGCATTTGGAAAAATAGAACACGTGAATATTATAGTATCTGCAATCAATCCTATACCCGAGGCATATGGGATACGATTCATAATGTCTTACATAAAGACATGATACTTGACCAGTATTTTTCTATAATATTTCCATATATAGAATTTCCAATGTTGAAGCATTTCAACGTTGAATTCATATATATATATATATATATATATATATATATATATATATATATATATATATATATATCATTGACTAAATTTGATTAAAATCTCTATCTACACTTTTAGATTTGAAATGAAGTATGAGTTCCCCTCCCTTAATTATAGCAAAACAACTTTTCATACTCTGCATCTTTGCGAATTGAAACTTTTGTTTTCTATAATTAACATTGCTAACTTGCGACACTTACCATAATGATTAATGTACCACTAGCATCACAATTATTTTGTTATTAGCATAAGACATAGGCTACCACTAGCTTTGACATGTACCTAAAAATAAGTTGGACTTCTAGAAATCAATACTTGTTAACTTTCTTACCGATGTTAAGATTTCTGATACAAGATGTTTCGATAAGACTTTATCTAGGCTTCTCAAACTCATTCACTTTCCCTTAGATAGGTCACACGTGTGTCTAAACAATTTCAGAAATTACAGTAATATGTCCCGAATGTTTTAGATGTTTTTCCTTTTCCCACAATTCGAACTATGAAGAGGGATGCCATAATCATAATCAAATTTGAGAATGCAAATATCACAAATACTATCTCCATAAAATCTACTTAATGAAAGATTTTCCTGACAATCATTTTCATGAATTTGAGAGAAACCTTATGAAACTTTGATTTTATGGTGTATATGTTCCTATCCATGTGAAATTGTCATCACCATAATCACAAGACAAGGTTAGTGACAAATCCAAACTTATATGGACTGAACTTGTTCAATCTCAATTTCTTGCGACCTGGCAGCTCAAGGGGCTACCATTGCTTCCAAGTTGTTATACAAGCAATTGAGCACTCATAGAACTCACATGCATAGTCAACTTTAACTGGAATGGGCACATAAACAAGAATATATTAACACGATATGTAACAAACCTCAAGTCCTGAGTTAGTGATAAATAATAGGTTTATTCTTGATTAGTTCTTGAAACTTTTCAAGATCTTTAAGACTCCCACTGACCTCTTGGCATATAAGTTTCTCTTGTCAAGAACATTCCTTGATAAACAAATATTCAAAAGTTATTGCGGTTGCTTATCGAGGCAAACACTTCACACAATTGGTCTTAGTTAGTCTTTGTCTTATCCATGAAATCACAACTTACCATTTTCAAACCTTTCTTAATATTATGTCACTCAAGGCTTGATCTTGGAGTATGATTCTAAGACTTGATTTTGGAACGAAGTATGACTCGTCTTCATGATTTAACCTTTTCAACAGTTCATGATTCCTCTTCATAGCCATATAAGTGCACTAAGATGTCCTTAGAGGATCAATTGTGATATACTTCCATAATCACAAAGATGATCACAAAATACGATACTCAAGTACTTTCCCTTCCTTTCAGATTGCAGAAACTTTTATCTTTTTGCCTAATTTGATTCTTTGTATTCGATCTGCCACACATTGAAACTTTTCCAATGACTCAAAATTACACTTAATCTTGTAAGTATAACAATTTTTGTCACACCCCGAAACCGATGGCGGAAACGTTCCGGGGTGAAGGACGTCATGTAAACTATCACAACCAATGTACATTGTAATCATAGTAAACACAAAACATTACATTACATAGAATCATTACATTTTTTTGAAAATTGAAAAAGAAAAGTAATACATGTTTTATAGATAGATAAGTTTAAACAAAAGTTAAGACATGAATTCCATCTGCTCCGTCTTCTGCAAAAGGACGCGGGATACCTGTCTAAAGAGAACCTGAGAATACAAGTAGTTTAAAAATCAGCATAAAGCTGGTGAGTTCATAAGCGGTTTGTTTATGAAAATGAACAAGTTTCCTTTAGTTCTTTGAAAAGTTGTTATCCAAGAAAATCCCATATTTTCTTATATGTAAAGTTTGTTTATCCGTTTGTTACACGGTTTGGTTGAAAACAATTTGTTATCTGCTTACTACACGATCTAGCTAAAAACAAGTTCTGTTATCCCAGGAAAAACCCTTATTTTCCTGAAAAGTTTGTGGATGGTTACTGGTTCTGAATGTAATGTACAGCTATCTACCATAATTAAAGTGTTTGTGCGAAGTTTCCTGAAAGCCTGGTAATCCTTGAAATATATGTTAGTTTTAACACATATATAAAACTATTATGTGGGAAGTAAACTAATTCTTAAAGTTATTAGTCTACTAATTTCATTATTATCAATAAGTAAATCTCTGTTATCTAAATTGCAAGTTCCATAACCATACAATAGACTATATATGGCAATAAGTAGTCCATTATCATTTTATGACTTTCATCACCCTTGAACCTTTCGGTTCGACTGTAGCTAGCATCCAGGTGCGGGGTTGTTAATCCCATATAGATCTATACACTCAAGTCACGCTCTCTAATCTAGGAGATTCTGGTTACGGGGGCGGTCCTCCACTCGCGTATATATGTGGAGTGTTTCTTAGGACGTGTCTCCAATTATTAAGATTAACAAATTTACAAGTAATAATGTGGAAAATCCTGTTTGTGATTCTGCTTACAATGGGGGTGCTCCACTCGCGTATCTCTATGGAGTGTTACCGAGGACATGTTCTAATGTTCTAGGTTAATGATTTTAACATAAATGAAGTGGAAAATCATTGGTAAACTACACAATATAACATTATATAATAAGTTTTGCAATTAGTTTGAAAACTAACTCTGCAAGTCAAACAGTTGGTTAATATGATTTCTAGTGTTAAAAGTATATGAAATATGAAACATTTCAAATGAAATAATAAGTTTAAGTACAAGATATTCTTGTACTTTTGCTTGTATTCCCCCCCCCCCCCCCCCCCCCCGTGAAAACATTGAAAAACATGGAAAAAGGTGTAGGTTGGATGCTAAATGACAGTTCAGGGCTTGAACGCATGCGGGATTCCTTTGTAATATGAGGAAATACATAATTATACTTTGAACTACTAATTAGATAATACAGTACACTCCGAGATGCGAAAACACTTCATTCCAAGTGTCAGGAGTGACCCGGGTAGCATCTAAGGGTGTGTATGGCTTGAATATGGAGTTTGATCTTCAAGAGTAAACTCCTACAAGAGTTTTTGGCCCTAAGAGCATGTCTCCATGAGTTTACAGCCGTAAACTCATGGTGGGGGTGTTCTTGGGTGCTTAATGGTCTTCCAACTCTTGTGGGGTAATGCTAGGCTTGGTTTTAAGGCATTGGAAGGGAACTTGAGCAACATATCGACCCATTATAGAGCTTACGATAGTAAACTAGGAGTTTACAGACGTAAACTCTCATGTACTCATTCTTATTGTGTTTTGGTGATCCTAGGTTAAATCCAAGTGTTTCTAGTCCAAAGTACAAGCCATGGAAGAATGTTAGGGCATCATTTGACCATCTTATAGGAGTTTAGGGCCCAGGAACCATTCCTTGGGGGGTTTATGGCCGTGAACTATTAAGGGGGTGGTTTCTTGCATGTTTAAGGTCCCTAACACATTGGCGGATGATTCTAGACTTTATTCCAAGGCTTAGGAGGTGTTTAAGGGGAATTTTAACACATTAAAAGGGGTTTACGGCCTATAAAATGGTGTTTATTGTCCAAGAATGTGCTTGGGCCATAAACTCATGTTTACCCCTCAAATGTTAAGGTTTTGGTGCTCTAAGTTCAGTATTGTAAGCCCCTAAGTCTTATGTAAGCTCCAAAAGTGGTTTGGAAGGGTTTTGCGGCTCAAAAACCCTGTCTATGTGAGTTTGCGGCCTAGGGTTGTAACAAGGCTGTTAACACATGTTTTTGGTCCTATTTCATGATTTAAACACATATTTGAAAGCTAAATGTGTTATACTATGAGCTAGGAAGGATTACATACTAATTTGGAGCTTGAAATAGGTGATTTTGGATCCAAGATTGAGTTTTTAGAGAGAGAATAGTGAAAGAGAGAGAGAGAGAGAGAGAGAGAGAGAGAGAGAGAGAGTGGAAAAGCTTCAAATGAATCCCACTTAACTTTAAACAGGGTGCGGGTTTGAGGCTCGGTGGAATTCTACCCGATACTGACGTTAAACAGGGCTTTTGGTCGTACCCGATTAAGTTGTCGTAACCCGACGCGGTCGAAACTAAAAGTTTTCCAATTAATAATTTGGGGTGTTTTCATGTGTTTCTAATGGTTTTGGACACTCACGAGGTCACTATAAAATTCTTAAATTAAATGACATAATCCAAAATGTTAATGGAAAAACTGAAAGATAGACGAGTTTTGCTGACGGGAATGGGTTATTGTGACAGAAATTTTTTTGGGTTGTCACATTATCCCCCAGCTAGAGCAAATTTCGTCCCGAAATTTAGAATTAAGACACAATCAGGGGTTTGGAAAGTGACATGGTTATTTCTGTTTAATCGAGTCTTCGTGCTCCCAAGTGAACTCGGGTTCTCGCATGGTATTCTAGCGAACCTTCACTTATCAGGATACCACTTTGTGTTGTAGATTTAACCTCTCGATGTATGATTTTGGTCACATAAAGGGATTACTAGGGTTTCATCAGTTAGGTGCTTCCTAAGATTTGAGACGTGGAATACAGGATTGATGCTGCTAAGTCCTGAAGGAAGTCGGAGTTTATAGGCTACAGGACCGATCCTAGTGAGGATCTCGAAAGGTCCTATGCACCTTGGGTTAAGTTTTACACGCTTTCCAAAGCGTATAATGTCTTTCCAGGGCGAGACCTTCAATAGGACACGGTGTCTAACCTAGAATTCTAAGGGTTTTTGTAATCTATTGGTGTACACGTCTGTCTGTCTAGTGAAGCTTTTAGTCGTTTTCGGATTTGGATGATGTTATCAGCGGTTTCGCGAATGATTTAAGTACCAAAGAGGGCACAATTAAGGAATTGTCTCTTGCCTAGATGTGTGTCCTCTACCTCGGTCCATCACAGAAGGGATCTTGTACTTCCAACCGTAGAGGGTTTCGAACGGGGTAGTCTTGATGCAGGTACGGTAACTGTTGTTATACGATGACTTGGTCAAGGGTAAATGGGTGTCCCACGACTTCATGCTTTCAGCATGTCTTCCGAGGTCTGGATAGTTCTCTTGCTCTGTCCGTCTGTCAGAGGATGGTAACATGTACTTGTATCCAGCTTAGTTCCAAGAGCTTTCTGAAGGGACTGACAAAACCTTGAGGTAAACCTGCTATCTCGATCGGAGATAATGGACACAGGTACACTGTGCAGTCGGACTATCTCTTGGATGTAGACTCATGTGAGTCTTTCCATCTTGAACGACTCTTTTATCCGAAGGAAGTGACAAGATTTTGTCAAAGGATCAACAATTATCCAAATGGTAACGTACCCACACGGAGATCTGGGTAACTTGGTGATGAAATCCATGGTAATCATCTCCCATTTCTATTCAGGTATCTCGAGCTACTGGAGCAGACCCGAGGGTTTCTGATACTCAACTTTTACCTTGGCACAAGTCAGACACTTGCCCACGAAGGTTGCGATTTTGGCTTTCATGTTTGGCCACCAGTATTGTTTCTTGATATTCAGGTGCATCTTGTCCGAACCTGGGTGAACAGAGTATCTGGCCTTGCGAGCTTCGTTCAACACGTTCTCTGGTTTTATGGCTTCCAACTGGGCTTCTCGGATGTGTACAGATAAGTGGGAATGGATGGTCATTGTCAATGTGTTCGCCTTGTTACATGAGTTTTCCTTTTGGCTAAGGGCATCTCCTACCACATTGTCCTTACCGGGATGGTAGCGGATTTCGCACTCGTAGTCACTGAACAGCTCTAGCCATCACCGTTATCTCATGTTTAAATCCTTCTGATTAAAAATATGTTGTATGCTTTTATGGTTGGTGAAGATCGTGTACTTGGTTCCGTAGAGATAATGTCTCTAAATCTTGGGTGTGAAGACCACAGTTCCTAACTTCAGGTCGTAAATCGTGTAGTTAACTCTGCGTGTCTCCAGCTTTCTCGAGGCATAAGCGATAAATTTTCCTCTCTGCATAAGTACACAGTCTAGACTCTGATTAGACGCGTCACTGATGACAACGAAATCTTCTATTCCTTCGGGCAGAGACATGATAAGTGTGTTGTACAAGGCTTGCTTCAATGTTTGGAATACTGTATCTTGCTTTTCACTCCAACGAAAGGGTACACCATTCTGTGTCAGAGTGGTCAGGGCTTTTCAAATTCTAGAAAATTTCTGGATGAATCTGCGATAATAGCTGGCGAAACCCAAGAATTGACGGATTTCTGTAGGTGTCTTCGGTGCCGACCAATTCTCTATCGCCTTGCTTTTGTAAGGGTCCGTGTGTATGTCTCCCTGGCTTACTACGTGACCAAGGAAAGTGATTATACAAAAGGGAAAACACTACGAACTTGTAGTGACCATATCGAGTCCTGAATATTGTCTTGGAAACATCATTCTCGTGGAATCAAAGATATGGTACCCTGATCTAAGTTCTATCTTCGAGAAGTAACTCGCTCCTTGAAGTTGATCGAAAAGGTCGTCTATTCGAGGAAGAGGATATCAGTTTCTTTTGGTCAACGTGTTCATCTCGCGGTAGTCTATGCACATCTGAAAGGATCCATCTTTCTTCTTCACAATTAATACTGGGGCTCCCCAGGGTGAGGAACTCGGTCTGATGAACCCTTTGTCGAGCAGTTTATTAAGCAGATTGGATAACTCCTATATTTCTGTTGGAGCTAAGCGATACAGACACTTGGCTACAGGATTAGCTCCATGAATTAGGTCGATGCGAAACTCGACATGATGTTCGGGAGGAATTCCCAGGAGCTCTTTGGGAAAAAGATCAGGAAAGTTGCAGACTTTGGGGATGCTCTCGAGGTCTTTAACTATTTATTTCTCGTTGATTACATGAGCTAGGAATGCATGGAACTCCTTTCACAAGAGGTTTTGAGCTTTGATGCATAAAATGATGTGAAGATTGGAATTAAATTTATTGCTGTAGGTCATGGGAGTCTGTCCAGAGGGTAGATTGAGACGGATGGCTGTAACAAAAGGATATCTGCATGATTCGGACTCCACGAATCTATGCTAATAAGAAAATCAAAGCTCTTGATGGTAATTGGTATTAGTTCAATGGGAAATGAATGATCGTTTAGTGTAAGGGTACAACCTATGAATATATCGTTCGCGTTTTCTTTCTCACTATTAGCCATTTCGACGGTAAATGTTTCAGTTACTAGACGAGGACTATGTTTAAGAATATGTTTGAATGAATGACTAATAAGAACTTCTTTATCACTAGATTCGAAAAGGATACGAGCATAAGAATTGTCGAGAAGAAACGTACCCGCGACGACGGTGGGATCAACGACCGTCTCCTCCTGCTTTATAGCTAGAACTATCTCGTCGTTGCTAGTTGTTGCTGCCTTGGGGCAATTTCTATTGAAATGTCCAACTTCTCCATAACCGTAACAGGCCTGATTAGCACTCGATCAAGAAGCTTGATTGGTTTGTTGAGATGGTTCTCTGCAGTTTCGCACAAGATGGCCCTTCTTGCCATAGTAGATGCATATCTTCTCACGGCTTGGGCTAGGGATACGATGGTAGTAATTGCACCTGTTTCACCAAGGGAGGTTACCAGCATACCTAGTGGTAGGTGCTTGACCTGTAGACACAGCGACAAGTGTAGTAGCAGCTTGGACTGCCACTGTTTTGCTCTTCTTAGAGGATCCTTGTGAACTCTGACCCTTTCAATTTTTCCAGATAGTCTTCTTACTCTCAACACACTCATTATGGTGTCCTTGATCGTCTTCATGGTTTTGAGGATAGATGTTACCTTCTGGTACACTGGACCTGCAAGGTTTCAATAGCGCCATTGCAGCGATCACTGAAGCAGTAACGACTACCTGAAATAGGACAGGATCGAATGGAGAACGAGGTGGTGGCGGAGGGTTGTTGTTCCTGGAGTTGGGTCCTTTCTTTGGAGGCATGACGATCTAAAATAATAAGGAAAAAGAGGATGGTAAGTCCTCTAAATTGAATGATGAGATATGAAACATGAGATATCTCATTATGGCAAACAAAATGTTCCACTAAGCGATAGTACATGAAAGAGTTATCAAAGCAGATAAATTGTCGCTAAGGAATGAACGAATAGCACCACTAGGAATAAATTTCTACAACGTACTCGACTCCGGCTAAACTACTCCCACAGCCACTCCCAAGCACATGTTGGCCGTGTCTCGAATGAATAAAGTTGATCAGGCTATCTTGACCCTAGACACGACTACATAACTATCCAGGTTTAACCGCAGCATACAACACCCATTTACTTATGTTTTGTTCTACTCGTTGTTAAGGATTCTGGTGGTTAGGTATACTTGTATAATTTCTGAAAATACTTATATTTTAAAGTATACTATTAGTTCAGAGCACTTCAGCCGCTTAGTGTTTATAGTCTTATACCATGTGAGGTTTGGTATACTAGTTCACTATAAACAAGGGCTCTGATACCAATCTGCCACACCCCGAAACCGATGGCGAAAACATTTCGGGGTGAAGGACATCATGTAAAGTATCACAACCAATGTACATAGTAATCATAGTAAACACAAAACATTACATAACATAGAATCATTACATTTGTTTGAAAGTAGAAAAGCAAAGTAATACATGTTTTATAGATCCATAAGTTTAAACAAAACTTAAGATGTCAAATCCATCCGCTCCGTCTTCTGCAAAAGGATGCGGGATACCTGTCTAAAGAGAACCTGAGAATACAAGCAGTTTCAAAATCAGCATAAAGCTGGTGAGTTCATAAGCGGTTTGTTTCGGAAAATGAACAAGTTTCCTTTAGTTTTTTTAAAAGTTTTTATCCAAGAAAATCCCATATTTTCTTATATGTAAAGTTTGTTTATCCATTTGTTACACGGTTTGGTTGAAAACAGTTTGTTATCTGGTTACTACATGATCTAGTTAAAAATGCGTTCTGTTGTCCCAGGAAAAACCCTTATTTTCCTTAAAAGTTTGTGGATGGTTATTGGTTCTAAATGTAATGTAAAAGTATATACCATACTTAAAGTGTTTGTGTGAAGTTTCCTGAAGGCCTGGTTATCCTTGAAATATATGTTAGTTTTAACACATATATAAAACTATTATGTGGGAAGAAAACTAATTCTTAAAGTTATTAGCCTACTAATTTCATTATTACCAATAAGTAAATCTTTGTTATCAAAATTGCGAGTTCCATAACCATACGATAGACTATATATAGCAATAAGTAGTCCGTTATCATTTTATGACTTTCGTCACCCATGAACCTTTCGGTTCGACTGTAGCTACAAGCCAGGTGTGGGATTGTTAATCCCATATAGATCTATACACTCAAGTCACACTCTCCAATCCAGGAGATTCTGGTTACGGGGGCGGTCTGTTACACCCCGAAAACCGAAGGCGGAAACATTTCCGGGGTTGACTCCACGTTGAGTATCAAATCCAATGCACATAGTAAGTAAAGTAAAATAACCATTACATTACATAAGAAAGTTTTACATTTGTTTCAAAAGTAAAGTTTGTACAGTTGTGATACATAGTATATATAAACAAAATGAAACGAATCTTCATGTACTCCGTCTTCAAGCAAAAGGATCTTCGGGTACCTGTTCTAACGCTGACCTGAGAACACAAAAGATTTGAAAATCAGCATAAAGCTGGTGAGTTCATAAGCGGTTTTTGTTTGTGAAAATGTTTCGAGTTTCCTTTCTGTTTCTAAAATGTTATGAACACCAAGAAAATCCCGTATTTTCTTAAAAGTTGGTTATTGTTTCACAAGTCAGACACTTGCCCATAAATGTAGCTATCTCAGCTTTCATGTTTGGCCACCAGTATTGTTCCTTGAGATCCAGGTACATCTTGTCCAAACCCGGGTGAACAGAGTATTTGGTTTTGTGTGATTCTTCCATGACTATTTCCTTGAATCCACCGGATTTGGGAATCCAGATTCGATTCATAAAACAGCGAACTCCATCACCTCTGATCTCAAGTTTCTTTTCCATTCCTCTCAAGACTTCACTTGACATGTTCTCGAGTTTGAGGGTTGTTAACTGAGCTTCTCAGATTTACATGGGTAAGTTGGAATGGATGGTCATCGTCTGGTTCTTCACTTTGTGGCCTGCACTATCCTTTCAGGTAAGGGCATCTGCTACCACATTGGCCTTGTCGGGGTGGTAACGGATCTCACACTCATAATCACTGAGTAATTCTACCCATCATCGTTGCCTCATGTTTAAGTCTTTCTAATTAAAGATGTGTTGCAGGCTCTTGTGATCAGTGAAGATGGTGCACTTGGTTCCGTAGAGATAATGTCTCCAAATCTTCAATGCAAAGACTACGGCTCCTAGTTCCAAGTCATGTGTAGTATAGTTGACCTCGTGTGCTTTTAACTGTCTTGAGGCATAGGCAATCACCTTTCCTTTTTGCATAAGCACACAGCCTAAACCTTGATTAGACGCATCGCAGTAGACAACGAAATCCTCTGTCCCTTTAGGCAGAGACAGAACAGGCGCGCTGCATAAGGCTCTCTTTAACGTTTGGAATGTAGTTTCTTGTTTATCACTCCAACAAAAGGGTACACCTTTCTGTGTTAGAGTGGTTAAAGGTTTGGCGATTTTGGAAAAGTTCTGAATGAATCGTCGATAGTAGCCGGCGAGACCCAAGAATTGACGAATTTATGTGGGTGTTTTCGGTGCCGACCAATTCTCTATTGCTTTGATCTTGGAAAGATCTACATGAATACCTTCTTCGCTTACCACGTGACCGAGGAAAGTTAACTTCCGTATCCAGAATTCACATTTGGAAAATTTCGCGTATAGCTTTTCGGATCTAAGGGACTCCAACACTAGCTTCAAGTGTTGCTTGTGGTTTTCTTCGCTTCGGGAGTATACGAGGATGTCGTCAATGAACACGATGAGGAATTTGTCTAAGAAGGGATGGCACACCCGGTTCATCAGGTCCATGAACACAGCCGGTGCATTGGTTAGGCTGAAGGGCATCACTACGAACTCGTAGTGTCCATACCGAGTCCTAAAAGCTGTCTTGGAAACATCATTCTCCTGGACTCGTAACTGATGGTACCCTGACCTAAGGTCTATCTTAGAAAAGTAGCTGGCTCCCTGAAGTTGATCGAAGAGGTCGTCTATTCTTGGAAGAGGATATTGGTTCTTAACAGTTAACTTGTTCAGTTCACGATAGTCGATACACATCCGAAAGGATCCATCTTTCTTCTTGACAAACAGAACCAAAGCTCCCCAGGGTGAGGAACTCGGTCTAATGAATCCTTTACTAAGCAACTCATTGAGTTGACTGGATAACTCCTGCATTTCTGCCGGAGCTAAGCGATACGGAGATTTTGCTACGGGAGTAGCTCCAGGAATTAGGTCAATACGAAACTCGACCTGACGTTCGGGAGGAATTCCTGGAAGTTCTTCGGGAAACACATCGGAAAAGTTACAAACTTCGGGGATGCTCGTGAGGTCTCTAATTTCTTGTTTCTCGTTGATCACATGAGCTAAGAATGCAACGCACTCCTTTCGAAGGAGCTTTCGAGCTTTGATGCATGAAATGATATGAAGATTGGAACTGGGTTTATCGCCATAGATTACGAGAGTTTGATCCGAAGGAAGATTGAGACGGATAGCTTTTTCGTAACAAAGAATGTCAACATGATTGGGACTCAACCAATCCATGCCAATGATAACATCAAAGCTCTTAATGGAAACAGGCATGAGATCTATAGGAAATGAGTGATCGTTTAAGGTAAGCGCACAACCTATGAATACATCGTTAGCGCTTTCTTTCTCGCCGTTAGCCATCTCGACAGTAAACGTTTCGGTTAGGGGTCGAGGATTAGGTTTTAGATTTTGTTTAAATGCATGACTAACAAAACTCCTTTCAGCACTCGAATCGAAAAGAATACTAGCATATGAGTTGTCAAGAAGGAACGTACCCGAAACAATAGTGGGATCAGCAACTGCTTCCTCCCGTCCCATGGTTAGAATCCTTCCAGTGTTATCAGCAGTTGACTTCTTGGGACAGTTCCTTTTAAAGTGCCCAACTTCTCCACAGTTGTAGCAGGCTTGACTAACACCTGCTCCCGATGATTGGTTGGCTGATTGGGTAGGAGTTCTGCAGAATCGAACTGTGTGCCCTTTCTTACCACAGTTGGTGCAAGAAAATTCTAGATAGGGACCAGGATGATGATGGTATTTACACTTGTCACACAGAGGAAGGTTACCAGCATATTTACTGGTAGGTGTTGAGGCTTTGGATCCCATGACAGAAACAGCAGCAACAGAGGTAGTAGTAGCAGCATGGACTGCTACCGTCTGTTGTTTCTTGGAAGATCCTTGAGAAGATTGACCATTCTTCTTCTTCCAGAATTTCCTCTTTTCACCACTCCTTTGAGTCGGCTCAGAAGTGGTAGTGATTTCCTTAACATCGTCGCTGTGATCAATCAGAATTTGAGCTAAAGTCTTGGCACTATCATAGGTATCCGGACGAGCAGCCAAAACATGACTCTTTGTCGGTTGAGATAACCCCCAAACGAACCTTTCGATCTTTTTGTTTTCAGGAGTGACTAGTCCCGGGCAAAGAAGTGCGAGATCATCAAATCGGGAAGTATATTCAGCAATGTCGGAACCTTTCATCTTCAGGTTCCAGAGCTCGTGCTCTAATTTCTGCATTTCACCATGGGGGCAGTACTCGGCAATGAGAAGTTCTTTCATGGCCTCCCAGCCCATGGCATTGGCTACGGGTAAGGTCAGAGATTTGACTCGGCCATTCCACCAAGTCAAGGCTTTATCAACGAAGGTACAGGCTGCGAACTTGACTTTATCGGACTCCGCACAAGCACAAATTTCAAAAATGGACTCTATTTTCTCGAACCATCGAGATAAGGAAATGACACCTCCAGCACCATTAAAGGATGTTGGTTTTGCGTTCATGAAATCCTTGTAGGAACTCCCTCTTTGATGTCCCTGGTTAATCTCGGGGTTTTGAGATTGAGGACCACCACCTGAACCACTAGGGTTCATTTGTGACATAGCTGCTACCATCGCAGCTGTCATCATTGTCTGGAGCGATGCTAGGTCAAACTGAGGAGGAGGTGGCGGCGAAGAAGGATTGTTGTCATTCTTTGAGCTAGGTCTCTTTCGGGGAGGCATCTTGATCTAATAAGATCAAGAAAGAGAGGATGGTAAGTCCTCTATATTGAATCGATAGATATGGCAGTTATATGATTCGAGTAAGCGATAAAGCAGGAAAAAGTTATCGAACAGATAATTTATCGCTAAGAATAATCACAGAAAGTCACTTGAATAAGGATTACTACAGAGGATCGAGATTGAGAAATACTCCCATAGTATTTCATGAATTGTTTACGACAATGATTCGATGTTTGGGATATTAGGGTAAGTTTTAGGCATGCCACATACCACAGTCACTCCCAAGCACATGTTGGCCGTGTCTCGAATGAATATAGTTGGCCAGGCCATATTGACCCTAGACACGACTACATAACTGCCCAGGTTTAACCATAGTACACAACACCCAATTACTTATGTTCGGTTCCACTTGTGGTTACGGATGACGACAGTTCGGTATACTTGTATACTTTTGAAAATACTTGTAGTTTGAAGATACTTTTAATTCAGAGCACTTAGGCCCTTTAGTGTTTATAGTTTTATACCATGTAAGGTTTGGTATACTTCATTCACTATAAACAAGGGCTCTGATACCAATCTGTCACACCCCGAAAACCGAAGGCGGAAACATTTCCGGGGTTGACTCCACGTTGAGTATCAAATCCAATGCACATAGTAAGTAAAGTAAAACAACCATTACATTACATAAGAAAGTTTTACAGTTGGTTCAAAAGTAAAGTTTGTACAGTTGTGATACATAGTATATATAAACAAAATGAAACGGATCTTCATGTACTCCGTCTTCAAGCAAAAGGATCTTCAGGTACCTGTTCTAACGCTGACCTGACAACACAAGCGATTTGAAAATCAGCATAAAGCTGGTGAGTTCATAAGCGGTTTTTGTTTGTGAAAATGTTTCGAGTTTCCTTTCTATTTCTGAAATGTTATGAACACCAAGAAAATCCCGTATTTTCTTAAAAGTTTGTTATTTTTTCACAAATGTAAGGTATAGTAAGTTTGTACACTGAAAACATGTCTACTCATGTGAAAATGTATAGTTGATTATCTGACTTGTTAAACTGTTCTGTTTACTTATCATGTGTTACCAGGAAAGTCCCATACTTTCCTTATTGTATGTTACAAATTGTAAAAGATGTAATGTTATCCAGTTTGTTACTCTTTCTAGTTATGTAAGTGTTACCCAGGAAAGCCCCATGCTTTCCTGCATGTTGGTTTCTAATGTAAACGATGTTAAAGATGTAATCATGTTTATGTGCCATGTTTTTCCCCAGGAAAGTCCCGTACTTTCCTGATTAATAGTTACTGTAAGTGAAAGATGTAAAAGATGTATAATGTGGTTCATTATTACTATAAGTAAATCTTTGTTATCCTAATTGCGAGTTCCATAACCATACATTAGACTAAAACCTGTGGCAATAAGTAGTCCACATGTGGCAATAAGTCGTCCACATACTTATGACTTTCGTCACCCTTGAACCATTTCGGTTCGGCTGTAGCTAGCAGCCAGGTGTGGGGTAGTCAGCCCCGTATAGATCTATACACTCAAGTCACGCTCTCTAAATACCAGAGATTCTGGTTATGGGTGTAGTCCTCCACTCGCATATCTTGGTGGAGTGTTCTCCGAGGACGTGTCTCCAATCATACAGGATTAACAAATTTACTAGTAATAATATGATAGTCCTCCACTCGCGCATGAGTGTGGAATGTTACCGGGAAAAAAACAGTGTACAGGTATTATGTTTAAATGTTTAATGTCATGCTTTTAACTGATAAAAATGTGGAAAGCCATTTGTGAAATATATGTAAAACATAACAGTTTAAAGACCTATTTCACAAATATACGTTATGTGATCTGCATGTTCAAATGGTTACCAGTTGTGGTAATCAATTATAAAAGCATATGAAATATGAAACATACATTTGAAAACATGTTTTGAGTACAAGAATTCCCTTGTACTTTTCTTGTGTTCCCCCCCCCCCCTGAAAACAGTGAAAACAGTTAAAAAGGGTAGGGGTATGAACTCACCGGACTCGGAAAACGTGTCGGTTTTGAATGCTAGACGTTGGTTCGGTGTTTGATTACTCGCGATGTCCCTATGTAAAATGAAATAATGTCCATATATATACAATTAGGGATACATTCACTAATCATATGGAACATTACACTCCAATGAGGTTAAACACCTCAAAAATGAGCGTTTGGAGTGACCCGGGTGACATCTTCGGACGTGTAATGGCACTAGGGACTTGGGACTTGAGTTTACTCCCCAAGAGTAAACATTTTAAGGAGTTTACAACCATTGAACACACACACATACATGAGTTTACGGTCGTAAACTCATGTGGGTGTGGTTTTGGGTGTTTAAATGGCTTAAATGGACATGGGGATTGTTGGAATGGATTTCTAAAATGCCTTGGAATGGATTGCATGAAATTATAACACTTAAAAGGGAGTTTACGGCCATACCATAGGAGTTTACGGATGTAAACTCACTTATGGCCAAGGAAAAATTGATTTGAGCTTCAAAGGACAATCACATGTGATTCTAGTTAATTTTCCAAGCCTTAACATGAATTTAAAACATCATTTTACATACATTTTGGAGTTTACGGCCTAGAGGCATGTTCTAAGGCCGTAAACTCTATGATACCCAAGAAAAGTTAGTTTTTGATGCTTAAAACAATCACATGTGATTCTAGAAATTTGAACAAGCCATTTGAGTGTATTTGATGCATCATTAACATAGATTTATGAGTTTACGGCCACGGGTATGCTCCTAGGCCGTAAACTCCTATAAATGACACTTTTGATGTGTTTCAAACCTTTAAACTATTTTTAGAAGCATCTAGATTTAACCACAAGGCCATTGGTTGAGTTTCAAGGCATTTGGACAAGTTTTAAGGCTCTAAATCCCCAATTAAGAGGAGTTTACGGCCCAAGAATATGTCTTGGCTATAAACTCTCTTTTTTCCCCCCAAATATCATGTTTAAGGTGTTTAGATGCTAAAACCAATGTCCCACAAGCTATATCTAAGTCCCAACTATGATTTGGAAGGGTTAATTGGCTCAAAAACCCTTTGAATATGAGTTTACGGCCCAAGAATGTGTCTTGGCCGTAAACTCACTTTTGTCCCTCAAGATCAATGTTTTACATGTTATAAGTCCTTTCCATTAAGCCATTAAGTCATATCTAATGTCCAACCATGCTAAGGAAGGGTTTTAGGGCTTAAAAACCCCATTGATAGGAGTTTACGGCCCAAGCTAGTTCCTTGGCCGTAAACTCATGTTCTTGGTCCCAAAACACAAATTAAACACAAATTTGAAGGCTAAAGAGGTTGAATAACAAGTTAGGGGTGTTACCTCTTTGATTTCAAGCCTTAATTCTTTGTTTTGGACCTTGATTTTGGGTTGAGGAGAGAGGTTGTGAGTGTTAATTGAGGAATTGACCAAAGGCTTAAAATGAAGGCTTAAACATGTTTATATAGTGTTTAAGTTTTGGACATGGTGGAATTCTACCCGATACCGACGTTAGACGAGGTTTTTGGTCGTACCCGATTGAGTTACCGTAACCTGATACGGTAAATTCTAGAAATATTCCGATCACTAAAGTTGGGTGTTAAAATGATTTCTAAATGTATTAAGACACCCATTAAGTCATTTTAAATGTGTACTAATTAATGACTTAATTATACGGAAGATCGGAAATCGAATTTGGAATGACGATTGGTTGCGCGGATTGTACTACGAAAGAGTTACAATAAATGATACGGAAATTTCGGGTTGTTACACGGTCCTCCACTTGCGTATCTCTGTGGAGTGTTTCCGAGGACGTGTCTCCAATTATTAAGATTAACAAATTTACAAGTAATAATGCGGAAAATCCTGTTTGTGATTCTGGTTACAACGGGGGTCCTCCACTTGCATATCTCTGTGGAGTGTTACCGAGGACGTGTTCTAATGTTCTAGGTTAATAATTTTAACATAAATGAAGTGGAAAATAATTGGTAAACTATACAATATAACACTATATAATAAGTTTTACAATTAGTTTGAAAACTAACTCTGCAAGTCAAACAGTTGGTTAATATGATTTCTAGTGTTAAAAGTATATGAAATTTGAAACATTTCAAATGAAATAATAAGTTTAAGTACAAGATATTCTTGTACTTTTGCTTGTATCCCCCCTCCCCCCTGAAAACATTGAAAAACACGGAAAAAGGTGTAGGGGTATGAACTCACCAGTAGGGAAAGGTGTCGGTTGGATGCTAAATGACATTTCAGGGCTTGAACGCATGCGAGGTTCCTATGTAAAATGAGGAAATACATAATTGTACCTAATTAGACTTTGAACTACTAATTATATAAGACTGTGCACTCCGATATGCGAAAACACTTCATTCCAAGTGTTAGGAGTGACCCGGGTAGCATCTAAGGGTGTGTATGGCTTGAATATGGAGTTTTCTCTTCAAGAGTAAACTCCTAAGGGAGTTTTCGGCCCGAATACCATGTCCCCATGAGTTTATGGCCGTAAAATCATGGTGGGGGTGTTCTTGGGTGCTTAATGGTCTTACAACTCTTGTGGGGTAATGCTACATTTGGTTTTAAGGCATTGGTTGGGAACTTGAGCAACATATGGACCCATAATGAAGCTTACGGCTGTAAACTCTCATGTACTCATTCGTATTTTGTTTTGGTGATCCTAGGTTAAATCTAAGTGTTTCTAGTCCAAAGTACAAGCCATGGAAGGAAGTTAGTGCATCATTTGACCATCTTATAGGAATTTACGGCCCACCAACCATTCCTTGGGGGGTTTACGGCCATGAACCCCTAAGGGGATGGTTTCTTGCATTTTTAAGGTCCCTAACACATTGGTGGATGATTCTAGACTTTACTCTAGGGCTTAGGAGGTGTTTAAGGGGCATTTTAACACCTTAAAAGGGGTTTACGGACTATGAAATGGTGTTTACAGTCCAAGCATGTTCTTGGGCCGTAAACTCATGTTTACCCCTCAAATGTTAAGGTTTTGGTGTTCTAAGTCCAGTATTGTAAGCCCTTAAGTCATATCTAAGCTCCAAAAGTGGTTAGGAAGGGTTTTGAGGCTCAAAAACCCCATCTATGTGACTTTGCAGCCTAGGGATGTTCCAGGGCCGTAAACACATGTTTTTGGTCCCATTTCATGATTTAAACATGCATTTGAAAGCTAAATGTGTTATACTATGAGCTAGGAAGGATTACATACCAATTTGGGGCTTGAAATGGGTGATTTTGGATCCAAGATTGAGTTTTTAGAGAGATAGTAGAGAGAGATAGTGGAAAAGCTTCAAATGAAGCCCACTTAACTTTAAATAGGGTTCCGGTTTGAGACTTGGTGAAATTCTACCCGATACTGACGTTAAACAGAGCTTTTGGTCGTACCCGATTAAGTTGTCGTAACCCGACACGGTCGAAACTAAAAGTTTTCCAATTACTAATTTGGGATGTTTTCATGTATTTCTAATGGGATTGGACACTCACGAGGTCATTATAAAAGTCTTAAATTAAATGACCTAATCCAAAATGTTAACGGAAAAACTGAAAGATAGACGGGTTTTGCTGACGGGAATGGGTTATTGTGACGGAACAATTTTCGGGTTGTCACAATGTTTACTAAACTTTTAGTAAATCATAACGAATAGTCTGATTATTCTTTGTCGTGAATCTGACCATTGCATAAAGAAGTGTACCCGATCCCCTAGTCCGTCACTTGACTCACATATACATGTGAACAAGGAGTTAGTCCTAATTTACCAAAGACGAAGGTTCTCACTCATCATACAATATATATTGCATGATTCGAAATTTTTGTCCAAATGAATCTTGGGCGATGAGAACCTTTCCTTATTTGGTTAATTATGACACTACTACAAATGAAAGAATCAAATCCATTTTCCAATATTTCTAACAATAGAAATAGACAAACATCAATTTTCACAAACGCCATTGTAAGGATAAATATAAATCAAAATTTTATTTATTTATAAAATGTAGAAAAGACATTTCTATACAATGAAATTCCAAATGAAAACTTTGTTCCAAAATAATTCTAAGCAATCTATGATAACTCTTTAGCAGCAACTCCAAAATCTGATCTGCAAGCCATGTGATCGAAATCCATTTATTTGCGATCAGACTCAACATACTCTCCCTTTAAGCTTCCTTTGATTCTACAAAACATTAAAAATGTATTTACATTATGTAACACCCGTAAATCCGGGCTAGTCAATTCAGAGATAATAGGGGTCGAAAACGACTTTTTGACAAAAGATTATTTAGAATAAATAATGTTAACCAAGTTGTAGAATATGTCTCAAGGGTTCCGTACATATAAAGAGCGCCGAAATCCGAGTTATAACGAAGAAGTTACGACCCGTCGAAGTTTAGCGATGGAACCGACACGAAACCGCGAAGACATAAATAGTGAATTTATGATAGAGCGGCTTCGAGCCTTAGTAATCTAAATGAAAGTCGTAGAATATGTTAACCTGAAAACGTCCATAAAAGTAAAGCCCAAATCTGACTTCGTATGAGGAAGTTATGATTTTTCGAAGTTTCGGCTTAGTGGTGTACAACCCGAAATTCGAGTATTAGATCGATCGGTTTTTAGCTGACACAACCTAAACAAGAATCGAAGATCTCATCATTAGTAGCTTAACGGTAAAAGGACAGACAAAAATGGACATCAAATGAAGAAGTTATGAGATTTTAACGGACCAATCCTATCTCGGCCTGTTAAAAATATAACTTTAAAAATAAAGTCAAAATTAGCCGATGGAGTCTAAATGTCAGTTGTAGAGTCCGTTTCCACCTACGCATGAATATAAAAAACATCAAAAACGGAGTACGTATGAACGAGTTACAAATTATAATAACATATTTACGTATTAAAATAAAGTATAAATCATATATACGTACACATATATTTAAATATGTATATATCATTAGAAAGGTATCAACGATGCGGTTGGAAAGTATTGTTTAAACACTTATATAATAATAATAATAATAATAATAATAATAATAATAATAATAATAATTAGTCACGGTAAATACTAGACTAAAATCTAGTCGTATTAATACTAGGTTTCGTCGAAGGAAATTATTTTAAAGTAAACGAAGCGTTGTCCGAGTACCGAGTTACCACCTTCTCAGGTGAGTGCATAGTTAATTTCATCTTACACATAGATATGAAGTATTTTATATAAACTACGTGCTATGTGTGCATATTATTTGAATACTTGTTGTCTATGCTGGATGAATGTTTTTTTATACATGTTTTAAATGATTTGAACTGTATACGTATTTTAAATATACAAGTATGTTGGGTATGAGATGGGTAGATCAATGATGAGGGATAAAAGATTATGTGAGTAAACATTGGCAGCTATAGAGTTAGTGCCTAACAAATACATCGACAACTATGGACTTAGTGCCTATTGGAAAAACACTGGTAGCTATGGACTTAGTACTATTAGATAAACACTAGTAGCAATGGATTTAGTACCCAGCAGCTATGGAATTAGTGATTTTCGAACGAGCATTGGCAGCTATGAATTTAGTGCTTTAAAAGAGGTACTCTGATTTTTATAAAGCATAAACAAAATCGGTCTTTTCTGGCTGTGAAAATGGGGATGTCACAGTTGGTATCAGAGCATTAGTTTAAGCGAACTAGGAATAAGGATTTATTTCTAGACTTAAACTTAGAATGCTAAACGATGAGTTATGTTATAGCTATAAAAATGCCTTATGTGATGTTATTTGTTCGGATCTATGGTCTGCTGCCGACCGGATCTGGAAATCTTATGTGTTGAGGATTCTAAGTGTATGATTACGATATTAGAACTACCATGTAACGTTTCAGAGTAATAAGGAGATTTATACGTTTATCATAAATAAGATCTTTCTTATCTTAAATTCGCGTCTCAGTACACCGAACGTTTGCTTGGGTGTAGAAAACAAGAGGAAGATGACAACCTGAGCCTAAGAATGTGATGCGTCATACATCGGTCGTTACGCCTGCACCCAAACCTATCACGATGGTAGAAGTTCAGGAAGTGATGCGGGCCATGATAGACTAGGAAAATATAGGAAATGAGATGGCTTACGATATTGAATTTTACCTATCAGAAGATATCATAAGAGAGGTATCTTGTGTTTAGAATACGTCTGATAAAATAGCAGTACGTCTATAGAAGTAGGGTACATCTGAATGTACACATTTGATTGGCGGGATGATAGAACGATTCGTGTAACTCCTAAAGTTTTCCTATCATCAGGAAAGTCCATCACCAATCGAGTTGAAGCTGAATTGATGATTGAAGATATGCATGGAAGAAGTCCTAGTAGAGTCTAGAGAATTTTTTTTATTATTTGGACACTCTCGTATGTGTTAAATTGTTTTGTGATTTTAGGACTTGGGGACTACGAGACAATACTTGGGACAAGTATGAGTCGGTGTGAAAGGTAGTAGATGCATATACTACCGGAATCACAAGACTCACGCTTGGATTGGGGAAAGTCAGAAGGTTACCAAGAAGCTAGTAATTGATTTTGTTTTGTTCATGTATGTCGTTACCATCATTTCGATAATGATTAAGAAGATGATTGTTATTTCGACCCAAGTGGTCATATCAATTTGACTCCGACTAACATTTTACTTAAGCCGTAGGATTGAAGTAAAGGATTATTGAAGTGATCGGTAGAGGTATCGCGATGGTTGCTTGTAGCTAGAATTGCTACCTTTTAATATGTGGTTAGAACATGAAGGAAGGTATAGTCTGTTCTGGAATTTGACTCTAAAAGACCTAAGTCCAAGCGATGCATCATACGATGAGGGGTCATTAGAACATGACCCATCAGTGTATTATGATAATTGAAAGAAGAAGCTTATCTCAAGTTTGTTAAAAAAAAGAGTCTCCAATAAAGATCGAGATCGTGACATAAAGATCATGATTGGAAGTCTAACATGAGTTAGAGAGCGGGTCCATGATCGGGCACCGCCTGCAGTCGGAAAGTCTTAGAGTTAGATACTGATTCGAAGACATATCAAAGTTACGGTTAGTACTTAGGATGAAGAGATAACGTATGGAATCATCATATGAGTCCTGTTTCATTGCTGATTCCGGGACGTATTCATCCTAAGGGGGAGATAATTGTAACGCCC
The DNA here is from genome assembly GCF_052625555.1 of Lactuca saligna. Lineage (NCBI taxonomy): Eukaryota > Viridiplantae > Streptophyta > Magnoliopsida > Asterales > Asteraceae > Lactuca > Lactuca saligna. The sequence continues at coordinate 215,188,119 of NC_136420.1, forward strand.
ATAGATCTGGGCTAGTCAATTTAGAGATAATAGGGGTCGAAAACGACTTTTTGACAAAAGATTATTAAGAATAAATAATCTTAACCAAGTTTTAGAATATGTCGCAAGGGTTCCATATTCTAATAGGGGTCGAAAACGACTTTTTGACAAAAGAGCACTGAAATCCGAATTATAATGAAGAAGTTATGACCTATTGAATTTTGGCGACGGAACCGACACAACACCACGAAGACGTAAATAGTGAATTTATGATAGATCGGCTTTTAGCCTTAGTAATCTAAATGAATGTTGTAGAATATGTTAACCTGAGAACGTCCATAAAAAGAAAGCCCAAATCTGACTTTGTATGAGCAAGTTATGATTTTTCGAAGTTTTGGCTTAGCGGTGTACAACCCGAAGTTCGCTATTAGATCGAGCGGTTTTTAGCCGACACCAGCTAAACGAGAATCGAAGATCTCGTTATTAGTAGCGTAACGATAAAAAGACAGACGAAAATGGACATTAGATGAAGAAGATATGAGATTTTAACGGACCAATCCTATCCCGGCCTGTTAAAAATATAACTTTAAAAATAAAGTCAAAATTAGCCGATGGAGTGTAAACGAAGTTTGTATGAACAAGTTACAAATTATAATAGCGTATTTACGTATTAAAATAAAGTAAAAATCTCATATACGTACACATATATTTACATATGTATATATCATTAGAAAGATATCAACGATGTGATCATTATAAGACTAATGTTGAGCTCTTTCAATATTACTTTAGTACAAATATCATTAAATCCATTTAAAATAGTATTATAGAGGGGTGTTTACTTGTTTATATAACTAAAAGGTCATTAAGTAATTATGGAGGGTAGTTTTTTGAAAATTCAATTAGTATAAATAAGAGCTTTGGGCTCTCATATTTCATGCATCATTCTCTTGATTCAAGAGTCTTTCTCTACTTATCCCCCGAGCATTTCGGTCCCTTGTGATTCGACTTATCTTACTATAGTTTTAGTATAGTAAAGTGAGCGCTAAAGCGCTGCACGAATCTTTCTTAGAAAGATTCAGCGACAATGTTCTGCCTCTGCAGAGCCCGACTCCTAGCAAAGATCCCCTTGTAAGTAAGTTATGCTTACCCCATTTTAAATATAGTTTATATTTAAAATTAGTATTGTTATTATAAATTTATAATAAATATTTGAGCTATTATTATGACTTATATAAGTGTCGTTATAATATCTTTTTAACTACTCGCGGTACGGGGAATCTGGTTTAAAGGGCCGTATAGGGTTGTTGGATTTCAGAAGTGCTATATGCCAAAATGGTCCTGCCCTCCGGTGTTGTATGTTTGGTCCCTGTCTGTACATAGTGGTTGGAAAGTATTGTTTAAACGCTTATATAATAATAATAATAATAATAATAATAATAATAATAATAATAATAATAATAATAATAATAATAATAATAATAATAATAAGACTAATAATTAGTCACGGTAAATATTACACTAAAATCTAGTGGTAATAATACTAGGTTTCGTTGAAGGAAATTATTTTAAAGTAAACGAAGCGTTGCCCGAGTACCGAGTCACAACCTTCTCAGTTGAGTGCATAGTTACTTTCATCTTACACATAGATATGAAGTATTTTATATAAACTACGTGCTATGTGTGCATATTATCTGAATACTTGTTGTCTATGTTGGATGAAGGTTTTTTCTTATACATGTTTTTAATGATTTGAACTGTATACATATTTTAAAGTATGTTGGTATGAGATGGGTAGATGAATGATGAGAGATAAAAGATGATGTGAGTAAACATTGGCAGCTATAGACTTAGTGCCTAACAAATAACATCAGCAGCCATGGACTTAGTGCCTATTGGACAAACACTGGTAGCTATGAACTTAGTGTCTATTGGACAAACACTGGTAGCTATGGACTTAGTACCTATTAGGAATTGGTAGCTATGGACTTAGTACCTATTAGATAAACACTGATAGCTATGGATTTAGTACCCAACAACTATGGAATTAGTGTTGTACTAACGAGCATTGGCAGCTATGGATTTAGTGCTAGTTCTATAACTCTGGAAGCAAAGGGCTTCAGATTGAAAGAATGTGCGATAGATGACTCTTAGGATAGATCCTTAAGAGTAAACAAGATAATGGGGATGGGTAATTGGGTCGATTGTTTGATTGTTTATACATAATAATTATATTATTATGGGTTGAAAACCCTATGTACTCACCAGGTTTCCCAACCTAACCCACTCAGTTTATTTATATTACACATGTTGAGATGAAGTCAAATTACACTAAGAGATTAAAGAGATGTAGATCACTAGTGTAAATAAATGTGAGTTCTATTTATGTTTATGTTTCTGTATTGACGATGACATCCCAAATGTTTAAAACGAATTAAAAATACTTTTCTTCGGAAATGTTTTGATAATGTATTTATCTTGTTTTACTGGGAACAAATTTCGCAACATTTTTATTAAAAGTGGTACTCTGATTTTTATAAAGCATAAACAAAATCGGTCTTTTCTGGCCGTGAAAATGGGGATGTCACACATGACATCATGTATTAAGAATCTCCAAGTAGGAACTTAATAGAGTTTGATAGTGGACTTACCTGAAGTAAAGTCAAACATTTTGACTTTACCATCTTTGTTGTCCTTCAGGTAGATACGACAGCTTCGCAACCAGTGCCCCTTCTCTTTGCAATAGAAGCAAACAAAATATTTTGGAATGGTACATGGTACAATCTCAAACTTAGTCTTTCTCTTTACCATTTGATCAAATAAATTGAACATGGCCAATCCCTTTCCATTGGGAAGAGAAATATTTTCTGGACTTCCAGTGTTTCCATTGTCAGTGTCCATGGAAGTTTGGGAAGGAGATCTTCCAATTAAATTTGCTTTACCAGTGCACGAAATCATTGTTGATTCAGCAACAAGAAGAAAATATGTTAGATCAATAAGGGTCATGTTGTGATCTCCCATATAGTAGTCATTAAAGAACGCGTTATATGACATCGAAAGTGATTGAAGAACCTAGTCAACAACCAACTTCCTTAAAACAATGACACCCAACATTCCCAGCATGTCAATGTATGACTTCATCTTCAAGACATGTTCACACAAATACCTTCCATCTTGGTGTTTGCTAGCCAATAGGACTTGAGTGACCTTGAACTTTTAATTTCTTTGTATTTGAGGGTTAGGGAGAATTATTGGAGGAGGTGGAGGAAGAGAAATTCCACTACAACACAAAGAAGGAATTAATCTTTCACCTAGATCATCTTGTGGAATATCAACTCTATAAGGAAATCTATTTCCATAAGATTCGGGAATACCATAGTTGTCAGAACTAGATATCTACAAGGGAGAAATTCAAGTTAGTTAATTTACGTCCTTAATATAACACCCAAATGAAATATTAAGGATACGACTCAACACAATATTTTATAATTCGGAAGAGGGATGCCGTAATCAAATTGCAAAATATTTTAAGGTAGGTAAATGATGATTTACCAATTTCCACCATGACAAACGATATTTATTTGTATGTTTTAAATGTATTGAAACTCCTAGTTTCTTTTGAGATTCATTGAACTTTTCAATGGGATGTTTAATCTTGATTATGCCCTTCAAGTTTGTGACTGTGATACCGAGGATCACAAACAAAGTGTGAATAACCATTAAAATTAGCTTGGTACTCCTGAAGTCATTTATCACCTAATCATTATGTCGGTTAACCACACACACTCCATTGATCTATGAAAAACATCAAGCTATCCTTTGCCACCCTTACTAGTTCAATTTAGTGTGTCAGTTAAACACACACGCTCCACTAACGACTTGGCAAGGTGCAAAGTGCAACTTCATGAGTTAGCATCAAATTCAAATTTTTTCCTAAAGTAACTAAGATTGGGAATTTGTAAGGGTCTAGTTACTTTATAATTCATTATACTTTTAATGAGGGTTTAGTGTTCTATCCTACCTGTTCCACTAACGACCCTCCACTAATCAAGAGTGCGGTGGGTAAGAGTGGATACCTATGCAATCGCCATTTTATAGGCAATTCCCTTAAACATTGCTTATAGATCAGGTTCGTGAATGAGGCCTACTAACGGTAAGACTGACTTTTTAACTTATGCATATATAATATATTAATCTTTCAATTTTATATAGTATAAGGGTGTATTTCAAACTTTTAAAATACCTTGTGGTTTAATCTTTATTTAAACTATACTGTTAATTTAATTAAACATGAATATAACATACACGTTTTAAAATCGTCTTTTGTAATGAATAAAATTGTGAAATATTATGTAAAATTGAATGTTCAGTTCTAACAGATGGTTTTTACTAGAAATGAAATAAAACTATGTTTACAATCACTCAGAAAATATTGGAAGTCTTATGAGATTCCAATTAAAAGCCAAATAGTGAAATTTAGCGAAAATATGAAATTTTAAATAAGTAAAATTTTATTATTTGATTTTGTATAGAATCTCGTTACAAATTTGTAGCGAAAACCTCGTCCAAATCAGAGTTATAACGAAGACGTTATGACCAACCGAAGATCCGCGACAAAACCGGCACGACACCGAATGATGTAAAAATTGAGTTTTTGATAAACTACTTTTTAGCCTTAGTAATCTAAATGAAAGTCGTAGTATTCACTAAACCGAGAAATTTGATAAAAAGAACGCCAAAATCTGACTTCGTATGAGGAAGTTATGATTTTTTGAAGTTTCAACTTAGCAGTAGACAGCTAAAAACTCGAATTTTAGATCGAGCCATATTTTACCGATACATCCTAAACGAGAATCGAAGGTCTCGTTATATGTAGTACAACGGTAAAAATTCTGACAAAAACGAACGTCGGATGAAGAAGTTATCAATTTTTAACGGATTTTCCTATCCCGGTCTGTTAAAAATAATAATATTAAAATTAAAATCAAAATTAGCCGACAAAGTCTAAACAAAAGTTGTAGAGCGTAATTCTAGCTACGCGTGCATATAAAGAACGTCAAAAAGGAGCTTGTATGCGAAAGTTATGGATTTTAGATGTTCGGGGCACGAAAATCGAAAATTTTCGCATGAATAGTAACCGGCC